>NW_028225190.1:2610452-3915678 GCF_052327205.1 Somniosus microcephalus | reverse complement strand
TGTTATTGTGGACTGGGGCGGGGCTGTGACTGTGGACTGGGGGCGGGGCTGTGACTGGACTGGGGGCGGAGCTGTTACTGTGGACAGGGGGCAGGGCTGTGACTGTGGACTGGGGCGGGGCTGTGGCAGGACTGGGGGCGGGGCTGTGACTGTGGACTGGGGCGGGGCTGTAACTAGACTGGGGGTGGGGCTGTGACTGTGGACTGGGGGCGGGGCTGTGTCTGGGGGCTGTGAGCAGGGCTGGGACTGCCCTTTAAATCTCCACACACTATTGATGATTCCCCCTCACCACTTCATTCACTGGAGGAAGCTCTAAATTCACAATATTAACATCTAAAGAGCCCTGCATTTACACTGAAATAACCACAAATTGTACTACCAAAAGAAACTTCTGGATGATTCATTACACTGACAATTTCTCTTTCTTCCTTCTCCAGCAGGGCAACAAGTGCACCGAGATGAGTTTCATCCTTGCCCACATTGCAATGTTGCTTTTACCACTGCAGATTTTCTTCAGAAACACATCAGAAGACATCCAGAATCCAGTGGACAAATTTCAGCAGCACAATCTCCTCCTTCCAGCATAAAGTATCTTGCACAATGCAAAAATGGGCAGGGATCACTTGCACAATCTGTCCACAGGAGAGAATGTATAAAATCAGGAGATTTTCACCTCGACCAGCAGATCCACACAGGAGAGAGGCCGCATAAATGTAGTGAATGTGGAAAGAGTTTCACACGGGCAGGGAACCTCCAGAGACACCAGCGGGTCCACATAGGAGAGAGGCTGTACAAATGTGCTGAATGTGGAAAGAGTTTCACACAGGCAGGGAACCTCCATGGACACCAGCGGATCCACACAGGAGAGAGGCTGTATAAATGTGCTTAATGTGGAAAGAGTTTCACAGAATCAGGGCACCTCCACAAACACCAGCGGATCCACACAGGAGAGAGGCCGTATAGATGTGCTGAATGTGGAAAGAGTTTCACAGAGTCAGGGCACCTCCACAAACACCAGCGGATCCACACAGGAGAGAGGCCGTATAAATGTGCTGAATGTGGAAAGAGTTTCACACAGACAGGGGACCTCCACAAACACCAGCGGATCCACACAGGAGAGAGGCTGTATAGATGTACTGAATGTGGAGAGAGTTTTGCTTACATCTATCAGTTGAAAGCTCACACGTTCTTTGAAACCTGCCGTCATTGTGGGAATTCTTCAAGGATTCAACAGCTTTCAAAATTCACCTGAGAAAATGTTCGGAAACATAATGAGGAGAACGGTAACCAATTTATAATTTGACTAAGTTTAAATATTTCTTTCTATTTGAATAACCACTAGTTATCTCAAATATAACTCATATTTATAATTCTTACCTTTCACTCTTTATTATGATAATATTTCTGTGTGGATTAAGATAGAATATAAGGGTAAATTCCACAATTCCTCGCTCCCAGTGAGGGTTGGAGATTCAGGGTTATGTTGCAGTATCCTAATGTCTGATCGTCTCGCTCTGAAATTGTATCTTCCGAATAGATGACAGAATGAAAGAAGATGACAGAAGATGACAGAATGACAGAAGATGACAGAAGATGACAGAATGACAGAAGATGACAGAAGGACAGAATAACAGAAGATGACAGAATGACAGAAGATGACAGAATGACAGAAGATGACAGAAGATGACAGAATATGACAGAAGAGGACAGAATGACAGAAGATGACAGAAGATGACAGAAGATGACAGAGGAAGACAGAATATGACAGAAGATGACAGAATATGACAGAAGATGACAGAATGACAGAAGAGGACAGAATGACAGAAGAGGACAGAAGGACAGAATGACAGAAGATGACAGAAGATGACAGAATGACAGAAGATGACAGAAGATGACAGAATGACAGAGGATGACAGAAGATGACAGAAGGACAGAATGACAGAAGATGACAGAATGACAGAAGATGACAGAAGATGACAGAATGACAGAAGATGACAGAAGATGACAGAATGACAGAAGATGACAGAATGACAGAAGAGGACAGAATGACAGAAGATGACAGAATGACAGAAGATGACAGAAGAGGACAGAATGACAGAAGATGACAGAAGATGTCAGAAGATGACAGAATATGACAGAAGATGACAGAATGACAGAAGAGGACAGAATGACAGAATATGACAGAAGATGACAGAAGATGACAGAATGACAGAAGATGACAGAAGATGACAGAATGACAGAAGATGACAGAAGATGACAGAAGATGACAGAAGATGACAGAATGACAGAAGATGACAGAATATGGCAGAAGATGACAGAATGACAGAAGATGACAGAATGACAGAAGATGACAGAAGATGACAGAAGATCACAGAAGATGACAGAATGACAGAAGATGACAGAATGACAGAAGATGACAGAAGATGACAGAAGATGACAGAATGATAGAAGATGGCAGAAGATGACAGAATGACAGAAGATGACAGAATGACAGAAGATGACAGAATGACAGAAGATGACAGAATGACAGAAGATGACAGAATGGCAGAAGATGACAGAAGATGACAGAATGACAGAAGATGACAGAACATGACAGAAGATGACAGAATGACAGAAGAGGACAGAATGACAGAAGATGACAGAAGATGACAGAAGATGACAGGATGACAGAAGATGACAGAAGATGACAGAAGATGACAGAAGATGACAGAAGGTGACAGAAGATGACAGAATGACAGAAGATGACAGAAGATGACAGAAGATGACAGAATGACAGAAGAGGACAGAATGACAGAAGATGACAGAAGATGACAGAAGATGACAGAATATGACAGAAGATGACAGAATGACAGAAGGGGACAGAATGACAGAAGATGACAGAATATGACAGAAGATGACAGAAGATGACAGAATGACAGAAGATGACAGAATGACAGAAGATGACAGAAGATGACAGAAGAGGACAGAAGACGACAGAAGGACAGAATTACAGAAGATGACAGAATGACAGAAGATGACAGAATGACAGAAGAGGACAGAAGATGACAGAAGATGACAGACGATGACAGAACATGACAGAAGAGGACAGAATGACAGAAGATGACAGAAGATGACAGAAGATGACAGAATGACAGAAGATGACAGAAGATGACAGAAGATGACAGAATGACAGAAGATGACAGAAGATGACAGAAGATGACAGAATGACAGAAGATGACAGAATATGACAGAAGATGACAGAATGACAGAAGATGACAGAATATGACAGAAGATGACAGAATGACAGAAGATGACAGAATGACAGAAGATGACAGAAGATGACAAAAGATGACAGAAGATGGCAGAATATGACAGAAGAGCACAGAATGACAGAAGATGAAAGAAGATGACAGAATATGACAGAAGATGACAGAAGATGGCAGAATATGACAGAAGAGCACAGAATGACAGAAGATGAAAGAAGATGACAGAATATGACAGAAGATGACAGAATGACAGAAGATGACAGAATGACAGAAGATGACAGAAGATGACAGAAGATGACAGAAGATGACAGAAGATGACAGAAGATGACAGAAGATGACAGAATGACAGAAGATGACAGAATGACAGAAGATGACAGAAGATGACAGAAGATGACAGAATGACAGAAGATGACAGAATGACAGAAGATGACAGAAGATGACAGAAGATGACAGAAGATGACAGAAGAGGACAGAATATGACAGAAGAGGACAGAATGACAGAAGATGACAGAAGATGACAGAATATGACAGAATATGACAGAAGATGACAGAAGATGACAGAAGATGACAGAATGACAGAAGATGACAGAATGACAGAAGATGACAGAATGACAGAAGATGGCAGAACATGACAGCAGATGACAGAAGATGATAGAATATGCCAGAAGATGACAGAAGATGACAGAAGATGACAGAAGATGACAGAATGACAGAAGATGACAGAAGTTGACAGAAGATGACAGAATGACAGAAGATGACAGAAGATGACAGAAGATGACAGAAGATGACAGAAGGTGACAGAAGGACAGAAGATGACAGAAGATGACAGAAGATGACAGAATGACAGAAGATGACAGAATATGACAGATGATGACAGAAGATGACAGAATGACAGAAGATGACAGAATGACAGAAGATGACAGAAGATGACAGAAGATGACAGAATGACAGAAGAGGACAGAATGACAGAAGAGGACAGAATGACAGAAGATGACAGGTGTTGCCAGAAGATGACAGAAGATGACAGAAGATGACAGAAGATGACAGAAGATGACAGAAGATGACAGAATGACAGAAGATGACAGAATGACAGAAGATGACAGAAGATGACGGAAGATGACAGAATGACAGAAGATGACAGAAGATGACAGAATGACAGAAGATGACAGAAGATGACAGAAGATGACAGAATGACAGAAGATGACAGAAGATGACAGAAGATGACAGAATGACAGAAGATGACAGAAGATGACGGAAGATGACAGAATGACAGAAGATGACAGAAGATGACAGAATGACAGAAGATGACAGAAGATGACAGAAGATGACAGAATGACAGAAGATGACAGAAGATGACAGAAGATGACAGAATGACAGAAGATGACAGAAGATGACAGAAGATGACAGAATGACAGAAGATGACAGAATATGACAGAAGATGACAGAATGACAGAAGATGACAGAATGACAGAAGATGACAAAAGATGACAGAATGACAGAAGATGACAGAATGTGACAGAAGATGACAGAATGACAGAAGATGACAGAATGACAGAAGATGACAGAAGATTACACAAGATGACAGAATGACAGAAGATGACAGAATGACAGAAGATGACAGAAGATGGCAGAATATGACAGAAGAGCACAGAATGACAGAAGATGAAAGAAGATGACAGAATATGACAGAAGATGACAGAATGACAGAAGATGACAGAAGATGACAGAAGATGACAGAATGACAGAATGACAGAAGATGACAGAAGATGACGGAAGATGACAGAATGACAGAAGAGGACAGAAGAGGACAGAATGACAGAAGATGACAGAAGATGACAGAAGATGACAGAAGATGACAGAAGATGACAGAAGATGACAGAAGATGACAGAAGATGACAGAAGATGACAGAATGACAGAAGATGACAGAATGACAGAAGATGGCAGAAAATGACAGCAGATGACAGAAGATGATAGAATATGCCAGAAGATGACAGAAGATGACAGAAGACGACAGAAGATGACAGAAGATGACAGAATGACAGAAGATGACAGAAGTTGACAGAAGATGACAGAATGACAGAAGATGACAGAAGATGACAGAAGATGACAGAAGATGACAGAAGATGACAGAAGATGACAGAAGGTGACAGAAGGTGACAGAAGGACAGAAGATGACAGAAGATGACAGAAGATGACAGAATGACAGAAGATGACAGAATATGACAGATGATGACAGAAGATGACAGAATGACAGAAGATGACAGAAGATGACAGAAGATGACAGAATGACAGAAGAGGACAGAATGACAGAAGAGGACAGAATGACAGAAGAGGACAGAATGACAGAAGATGACAGATGATGCCAGAAGATGACAGAAGATGACAGAAGATGACAGAAGATGACAGAAGATGACAGAATGACAGAAGATGACAGAATGACAGAAGATGACAGAATGACAGAAGATGACAGAAGATAACAGAAGATGACAGAAGATGACAGAAGAGGACAGAATATGACAGAAGAGGACAGAATGACAGAAGATGACAGAAGATCACAGAATATGACAGAAGATGACAGAAGATGACAGAAGATGACAGAATGACAGAAGATGACAGAATGACAGAAGATGACAGAATGACAGAAGATGGCAGAACATGACAGAAGATGATAGAATATGCCAGAAGATGACAGAAGATGACAGAAGATGACAGAAGGTGCCAGAAGGACAGAAGATGACAGAAGATGACAGAAGATGACAGAAGGTGACAGAAGGACAGAAGATGACAGAAGATGACAGAAGATGACAGAAGATGACAGAATGACAGAAGAGGACAGAATGACAGAAGATGAAAGAAGATGACAGAAGATGACAGAAGATGACAGAAGATGAAAGAAGATGACAGAAGATGACAGAAGATGACAGAATGACAGAAGATGACAGAAGATAAGAGAATGACAGAAGATGACAGAATGACAGAAGAGGACAGAAGATGACAGAAGATGACAGAAGATGACAGAATGACAGAAGATGACAGAATGACAGAAGATGACAGAATGACAGAAGATGACAGAATGACAGAAGATGACAGAATGACAGAGGAGGACAGAATGACAGAGGAGGACAGAATGACAGAAGATGACAGAAGATGACAGAATGACAGAAGATGACAGAATGACAGAAGATGACAGAATGACAGAAGATGACAGAATGACAGAAGATGGCAGAACATGACAGCAGATGACAGAAGATGATAGAATATGCCAGAAGATGACAGATGATGACAGAAGATGACAGAATGACAGAAGATGACAGAAGTTGACAGAAGATGACAGAATGACAGAAGATGACAGAAGATGACAGAAGATGACAGAAGGACAGAAGATGACAGAAGATGACAGAAGATGACAGAAGATGACAGAAGATGACAGAAGGTGACAGAAGGACAGAAGATGACAGAAGATGACAGAAGATGACAGAATGACAGAAGATGACAGAATATGACAGATGATGACAGAAGATGACAGAATGACAGAAGATGACAGAAGATGACAGAAGATGACAGAATGACAGAAGAGGACAGATGATGCCAGAAGATGACAGAAGATGACAGAAGATGAAAGAAGATGACAGAAGATGACAGAAGATGACAGAATGACAGAAGATGACAGAAGATGAGAGAATGACAGAAGATGACAGAATGACAGAAGAGGACAGAAGATGACAGAAGATGACAGAAGATGACAGAATGACAGAGGAGGAAAGAATGACAGAAGATGACAGAATGACAGAAGATGACAGTATGACAGAAGATGACAGAATGACAGAAGATGACAGAATGACAGAAGATGACAGAATGACAGAGGAGGACAGAATGACAGAAGATGACAGAATGACAGAAGATGACAGAATGACAGAAGATGACAGAATGACAGAAGATGACAGAAAATGACAGAAGGACAGAATAACAGAAGATGACAGAATGACAGATGATGACAGAATGACAGAAGATGACAGAAGATGACAGAATTTGAGAGAAGAGCGCAGAATGACAGAAGATGACAGAAGATGACAGAAGATGACAGAAATGACAGAAGATGACAGAAGATGACAGAAGATGACAGAATATGATAGAAGATGACAGAATGACAGAAGAGGACAGAATGACAGAAGATGACAGAAAGACAGAAGAGGACAGAAGATGACAGAATCACAGAAGATGACAGAAGTTGACAGAAAGACAGAATGACAGAAGATGACAGAATGACAGAAGATGACAGAATGACAGAAGATGAAAGAAGATGACAGAATATGACAGAAGAGAACAGAATGACAGAAGATGACAGAAGATGACAGAATAGACAGAAGATGACAGAATGACAGAAGATGACAGAAGATGACAGAAGATGACAAAATGACAGAAGATGACAGAATGACAGAAGATAACAGAAGATGACAGAAGATGACAAAATGACAGAAGATGACAGAATGACAGAAGATGACAGAATGACAGAAGGTGACAGAAGATGACAGAAGATGACAGAAGATGACAGAATGACAGAAGAGGACAGAATGACAGAAGAGGACAGAATTTGACAGAAGATGACACAAGATGACAGAATGACAGAAGATGACAGAAGATGACAGAATGACAGAAGATGACAGAAGGACAGAATGACAGAATGACGGAAGATGACAGAATGACAGAAGATGACAGAAGATGACAGAATATGACAGAAGAGGACAGAATGGCAGAAGATGACAGAAGATGATGGAAGATGACAGAATGACAGAAGATGACAGAATGACAGAAGATGACAGAAGATGACAGAAGATGACGAAAGATGACGAAAGATGACAGAAGATGACAGAATGACAGAAGAGGACAGAATGACAGAAGAGGACAGAATGACAGAAAAGGACTGAAGATGACAGAAGATGACAGATGAGGACAGAATGACAGAAGATGACAGAAGATGACAGAAGATGACAGAAGATGACAGAAGATGACAGAAGATGACAGAAGATGACAGAAGATGACAGAATGACAGAAGATGACAGAATGACAGAAGATGACAGAATGACAGAAGATGACAGAATGACGGAAGAGGACAGAATGACAGAAGATGGCAGAAGATGACAGAATATGAAAGAAGATGACAGAAGATGACACAATGACAGAAGATGACAGAAGATGACAGAAGATGACAGAAGAGGACAGAAGATGACAGAAGAGGACAGAATGACAGAAGAGGACAGAATGACAGAAGATGACAGAAGATGACAGAAGAGGACAGAATGACAGAAGATGACAGAAGATGACAGAAGAGGACAGAATGACAGAAGATGACAGTAGATGACAGAAGATGACAGAATGACAGAAGATGACAGTAGATGACAGAAGATGACAGAATGACAGAAGATGACAGAAGATGACAGAAGATGACAGAAGAGGACAGAAGATGACAGAAGAGGACAGAATGACAGAAGAGGACAGAATGACAGAAGATGACAGAAGATGACAGAAGAGGACAGAATGACAGAAGATGACAGAAGATGACAGAAGAGGACAGAATGACAGAAGATGACAGTAGATGACAGAAGATGACAGAATGACAGAAGATGACAGTAGATGACAGAAGATGACAGAATGACAGAAGAGGACAGAATGACAGAAGATGACAGAATGACAGAAGATGACAGAAGATGACAGAAGATGACAGAAGACGACAGAATGACAGAAGATGACAGTAGATGACAGAAGATGACAGAATGACAGAAGAGGACAGAATGACAGAAGATGACAGAATGACAGAAGATGACAGAATGACAGAAGATGACAAAGACAGAAGATGACAGAATGACAGAAGATGACAGAAGATGACAGAATGACGGAAAATGACAGAAGGACAGAATAACAGAAGATGACAGAATGACAGATGATGACAGAATGACAGAAGATGACAGAAGATGACAGAATATGAGAGAAGAGCGCAGAATGACAGAAGATGACAGAAGATGACAGAAGATGACAGAAGATGACAGAAGATGACAATGACAGAAGAGGACAGAATGACAGAAGATGACAGAAGATGACAGAAGGACAGAATGACAGAAGATGACAGAATGACAGATGATGACAGAATGACAGAAGATTGCAGAAGATGACAGAAAGACAGAATGACAGAAGATGACAGAATGACAGAAGATGACAGAATGACAGAATATGACAGAAGATGACAGAATATGACAGAAGAGGACAGAATGACAGAAGATGACAGAAGATGACAGAAGATGACAGAAGATGACAGAATAGACAGAAGATGACAGAATGACAGAAGATGACAGAAGATGACAGAATGACAGAAGATGACAGAAGAGGACAGAATGACAGAAGATGACAGAATGACAGAAGATGACAGAAGATGACAGAATGACAGAAGATGACAGAAGATGACAGAAGATGACAGAATGACAGAAGATGAGAGAATGACAGAAGATGACAGAAGATGACAGAAGGACAGAATGACAGAAGATGACAGAATGACAGAAGATGACAGAATGACAGAAGATGGCAGAATATGACAGAATATGACAGAAGAGCACAGAATGACAGAAGATGACAGAAGATGACAAAATGACAGAAGATGACAGAATGACAGAAGATGACAGAAGATGACAGAATGACAGAAGATGACAGAATGACAGAAGATGACAGAAGATGACAGAATATGACAGAAAATGACAGAATGACAGAAGAGGACAGAAGATGACAGAATATGACAGAAAATGACAGAATGACAGAAGAGGACAGAAGATGACAGAATGACAGAAGATGACAGAATGACAGAAGATGACAGAAGATGACAGAAGATGACAGAATGACAGAAGAGGACAGAATGACAGAAGAGGACAGAATGACAGAAGATGACAGGTGTTGCCAGAAGATGACAGAAGATGACAGAAGATGACAGAAGATGACAGAAGATGACAGAAGATGACAGAATGACAGAAGATGACAGAATGACAGAAGATGACAGAAGATGACGGAAGATGACAGAATGACAGAAGATGACAGAAGATGACAGAATGACAGAAGATGACAGAAGATGACAGAAGATGACAGAATGACAGAAGATGACAGAAGATGACAGAAGATGACAGAATGACAGAAGATGACAGAAGATGACGGAAGATGACAGAATGACAGAAGATGACAGAAGATGACAGAATGACAGAAGATGACAGAAGATGACAGAAGATGACAGAATGACAGAAGATGACAGAAGATGACAGAAGATGACAGAATGACAGAAGATGACAGAAGATGACAGAAGATGACAGAATGACAGAAGATGACAGAATATGACAGAAGATGACAGAATGACAGAAGATGACAGAATGACAGAAGATGACAAAAGATGACAGAATGACAGAAGATGACAGAATGTGACAGAAGATGACAGAATGACAGAAGATGACAGAATGACAGAAGATGACAGAAGATTACACAAGATGACAGAATGACAGAAGATGACAGAATGACAGAAGATGACAGAAGATGGCAGAATATGACAGAAGAGCACAGAATGACAGAAGATGAAAGAAGATGACAGAATATGACAGAAGATGACAGAATGACAGAAGATGACAGAAGATGACAGAAGATGACAGAATGACAGAATGACAGAAGATGACAGAAGATGACGGAAGATGACAGAATGACAGAAGAGGACAGAAGAGGACAGAATGACAGAAGATGACAGAAGATGACAGAAGATGACAGAAGATGACAGAAGATGACAGAAGATGACAGAAGATGACAGAAGATGACAGAAGATGACAGAATGACAGAAGATGACAGAATGACAGAAGATGGCAGAAAATGACAGCAGATGACAGAAGATGATAGAATATGCCAGAAGATGACAGAAGATGACAGAAGACGACAGAAGATGACAGAAGATGACAGAATGACAGAAGATGACAGAAGTTGACAGAAGATGACAGAATGACAGAAGATGACAGAAGATGACAGAAGATGACAGAAGATGACAGAAGATGACAGAAGATGACAGAAGGTGACAGAAGGTGACAGAAGGACAGAAGATGACAGAAGATGACAGAAGATGACAGAATGACAGAAGATGACAGAATATGACAGATGATGACAGAAGATGACAGAATGACAGAAGATGACAGAAGATGACAGAAGATGACAGAATGACAGAAGAGGACAGAATGACAGAAGAGGACAGAATGACAGAAGAGGACAGAATGACAGAAGATGACAGATGATGCCAGAAGATGACAGAAGATGACAGAAGATGACAGAAGATGACAGAAGATGACAGAATGACAGAAGATGACAGAATGACAGAAGATGACAGAATGACAGAAGATGACAGAAGATAACAGAAGATGACAGAAGATGACAGAAGAGGACAGAATATGACAGAAGAGGACAGAATGACAGAAGATGACAGAAGATCACAGAATATGACAGAAGATGACAGAAGATGACAGAAGATGACAGAATGACAGAAGATGACAGAATGACAGAAGATGACAGAATGACAGAAGATGGCAGAACATGACAGAAGATGATAGAATATGCCAGAAGATGACAGAAGATGACAGAAGATGACAGAAGGTGCCAGAAGGACAGAAGATGACAGAAGATGACAGAAGATGACAGAAGGTGACAGAAGGACAGAAGATGACAGAAGATGACAGAAGATGACAGAAGATGACAGAATGACAGAAGAGGACAGAATGACAGAAGATGAAAGAAGATGACAGAAGATGACAGAAGATGACAGAAGATGAAAGAAGATGACAGAAGATGACAGAAGATGACAGAATGACAGAAGATGACAGAAGATAAGAGAATGACAGAAGATGACAGAATGACAGAAGAGGACAGAAGATGACAGAAGATGACAGAAGATGACAGAATGACAGAAGATGACAGAATGACAGAAGATGACAGAATGACAGAAGATGACAGAATGACAGAAGATGACAGAATGACAGAGGAGGACAGAATGACAGAGGAGGACAGAATGACAGAAGATGACAGAAGATGACAGAATGACAGAAGATGACAGAATGACAGAAGATGACAGAATGACAGAAGATGACAGAATGACAGAAGATGGCAGAACATGACAGCAGATGACAGAAGATGATAGAATATGCCAGAAGATGACAGATGATGACAGAAGATGACAGAATGACAGAAGATGACAGAAGTTGACAGAAGATGACAGAATGACAGAAGATGACAGAAGATGACAGAAGATGACAGAAGGACAGAAGATGACAGAAGATGACAGAAGATGACAGAAGATGACAGAAGATGACAGAAGGTGACAGAAGGACAGAAGATGACAGAAGATGACAGAAGATGACAGAATGACAGAAGATGACAGAATATGACAGATGATGACAGAAGATGACAGAATGACAGAAGATGACAGAAGATGACAGAAGATGACAGAATGACAGAAGAGGACAGATGATGCCAGAAGATGACAGAAGATGACAGAAGATGAAAGAAGATGACAGAAGATGACAGAAGATGACAGAATGACAGAAGATGACAGAAGATGAGAGAATGACAGAAGATGACAGAATGACAGAAGAGGACAGAAGATGACAGAAGATGACAGAAGATGACAGAATGACAGAGGAGGAAAGAATGACAGAAGATGACAGAATGACAGAAGATGACAGTATGACAGAAGATGACAGAATGACAGAAGATGACAGAATGACAGAAGATGACAGAATGACAGAGGAGGACAGAATGACAGAAGATGACAGAATGACAGAAGATGACAGAATGACAGAAGATGACAGAATGACAGAAGATGACAGAAAATGACAGAAGGACAGAATAACAGAAGATGACAGAATGACAGATGATGACAGAATGACAGAAGATGACAGAAGATGACAGAATTTGAGAGAAGAGCGCAGAATGACAGAAGATGACAGAAGATGACAGAAGATGACAGAAATGACAGAAGATGACAGAAGATGACAGAAGATGACAGAATATGATAGAAGATGACAGAATGACAGAAGAGGACAGAATGACAGAAGATGACAGAAAGACAGAAGAGGACAGAAGATGACAGAATCACAGAAGATGACAGAAGTTGACAGAAAGACAGAATGACAGAAGATGACAGAATGACAGAAGATGACAGAATGACAGAAGATGAAAGAAGATGACAGAATATGACAGAAGAGAACAGAATGACAGAAGATGACAGAAGATGACAGAATAGACAGAAGATGACAGAATGACAGAAGATGACAGAAGATGACAGAAGATGACAAAATGACAGAAGATGACAGAATGACAGAAGATAACAGAAGATGACAGAAGATGACAAAATGACAGAAGATGACAGAATGACAGAAGATGACAGAATGACAGAAGGTGACAGAAGATGACAGAAGATGACAGAAGATGACAGAATGACAGAAGAGGACAGAATGACAGAAGAGGACAGAATTTGACAGAAGATGACACAAGATGACAGAATGACAGAAGATGACAGAAGATGACAGAATGACAGAAGATGACAGAAGGACAGAATGACAGAATGACGGAAGATGACAGAATGACAGAAGATGACAGAAGATGACAGAATATGACAGAAGAGGACAGAATGGCAGAAGATGACAGAAGATGATGGAAGATGACAGAATGACAGAAGATGACAGAATGACAGAAGATGACAGAAGATGACAGAAGATGACGAAAGATGACGAAAGATGACAGAAGATGACAGAATGACAGAAGAGGACAGAATGACAGAAGAGGACAGAATGACAGAAAAGGACTGAAGATGACAGAAGATGACAGATGAGGACAGAATGACAGAAGATGACAGAAGATGACAGAAGATGACAGAAGATGACAGAAGATGACAGAAGATGACAGAAGATGACAGAAGATGACAGAATGACAGAAGATGACAGAATGACAGAAGATGACAGAATGACAGAAGATGACAGAATGACGGAAGAGGACAGAATGACAGAAGATGGCAGAAGATGACAGAATATGAAAGAAGATGACAGAAGATGACACAATGACAGAAGATGACAGAAGATGACAGAAGATGACAGAAGAGGACAGAAGATGACAGAAGAGGACAGAATGACAGAAGAGGACAGAATGACAGAAGATGACAGAAGATGACAGAAGAGGACAGAATGACAGAAGATGACAGAAGATGACAGAAGAGGACAGAATGACAGAAGATGACAGTAGATGACAGAAGATGACAGAATGACAGAAGATGACAGTAGATGACAGAAGATGACAGAATGACAGAAGATGACAGAAGATGACAGAAGATGACAGAAGAGGACAGAAGATGACAGAAGAGGACAGAATGACAGAAGAGGACAGAATGACAGAAGATGACAGAAGATGACAGAAGAGGACAGAATGACAGAAGATGACAGAAGATGACAGAAGAGGACAGAATGACAGAAGATGACAGTAGATGACAGAAGATGACAGAATGACAGAAGATGACAGTAGATGACAGAAGATGACAGAATGACAGAAGAGGACAGAATGACAGAAGATGACAGAATGACAGAAGATGACAGAAGATGACAGAAGATGACAGAAGACGACAGAATGACAGAAGATGACAGTAGATGACAGAAGATGACAGAATGACAGAAGAGGACAGAATGACAGAAGATGACAGAATGACAGAAGATGACAGAATGACAGAAGATGACAAAGACAGAAGATGACAGAATGACAGAAGATGACAGAAGATGACAGAATGACGGAAAATGACAGAAGGACAGAATAACAGAAGATGACAGAATGACAGATGATGACAGAATGACAGAAGATGACAGAAGATGACAGAATATGAGAGAAGAGCGCAGAATGACAGAAGATGACAGAAGATGACAGAAGATGACAGAAGATGACAGAAGATGACAATGACAGAAGAGGACAGAATGACAGAAGATGACAGAAGATGACAGAAGGACAGAATGACAGAAGATGACAGAATGACAGATGATGACAGAATGACAGAAGATTGCAGAAGATGACAGAAAGACAGAATGACAGAAGATGACAGAATGACAGAAGATGACAGAATGACAGAATATGACAGAAGATGACAGAATATGACAGAAGAGGACAGAATGACAGAAGATGACAGAAGATGACAGAAGATGACAGAAGATGACAGAATAGACAGAAGATGACAGAATGACAGAAGATGACAGAAGATGACAGAATGACAGAAGATGACAGAAGAGGACAGAATGACAGAAGATGACAGAATGACAGAAGATGACAGAAGATGACAGAATGACAGAAGATGACAGAAGATGACAGAAGATGACAGAATGACAGAAGATGAGAGAATGACAGAAGATGACAGAAGATGACAGAAGGACAGAATGACAGAAGATGACAGAATGACAGAAGATGACAGAATGACAGAAGATGGCAGAATATGACAGAATATGACAGAAGAGCACAGAATGACAGAAGATGACAGAAGATGACAAAATGACAGAAGATGACAGAATGACAGAAGATGACAGAAGATGACAGAATGACAGAAGATGACAGAATGACAGAAGATGACAGAAGATGACAGAATATGACAGAAAATGACAGAATGACAGAAGAGGACAGAAGATGACAGAATATGACAGAAAATGACAGAATGACAGAAGAGGACAGAAGATGACAGAATGACAGAAGATGATAGAAGATGACAGAAGATGACAGAACATGACAGAAGAGGACAGACTGACAGAAGATGACTGAAGATGACAGAAGATGACAGAAGATGACAGAAGATGACAGAAGATGACAGAAGATGACAGAATGGCAGAAGATGACAGAATGACAGAAGAGGACAGAATGACAGAAGATGGCAGAACATGACAGCAGATGACAGAAGATGACAGAATATGACAGAAGATGACAGAATATGACAGAAGATGACAGAAGATGACAGAATGACAGAAGATGACAGAAGATGACAGAATGACAGAAGATGACAGAATGACAGAAGATGACAGAAGATGACAGAAGATGGCAGAAGGACAGAAAATGACAGAAGATGACAGAAGATGACAGAATGACAGAAGATGACAGAATGACAGAAGAGGACAGAAGATGACAGAAGATGACAGAAGATGGCAGAATGACAGAAGATGACAGAAGATGACAGAATGACAGAAGATGACAGAATGACAGAAGAGGACAGAAGATGACAGAAGATGACAGAATGACAGAAGATGACAGAAGATGACAAAAGATGACAGAAGATGGCAGAATATGACAGAAGAGCACAGAATGACAGAAGATGAAAGAAGATGACAGAATATGACAGAAGATGACAGAAGATGGCAGAATATGACAGAAGAGCACAGAATGACAGAAGATGAAAGAAGATGACAGAATATGACAGAAGATGACAGAATGACAGAAGATGACAGAATGACAGAAGATGACAGAAGATGACAGAAGATGACAGAAGATGACAGAAGATGACAGAAGATGACAGAAGATGACAGAATGACAGAAGATGACAGAATGACAGAAGATGACAGAAGATGACAGAAGATGACAGAATGACAGAAGAGGACAGAATGACAGAAGAGGACAGAAGATGACAGAAGATGACAGAATGACAGAAGATGACAGAAGATGACAAAAGATGACAGAAGATGGCAGAATATGACAGAAGAGCACAGAATGACAGAAGATGAAAGAAGATGACAGAATATGACAGAAGATGACAGAAGATGGCAGAATATGACAGAAGAGCACAGAATGACAGAAGATGAAAGAAGATGACAGAATATGACAGAAGATGACAGAATGACAGAAGATGACAGAATGACAGAAGATGACAGAAGATGACAGAAGATGACAGAAGATGACAGAAGATGACAGAAGATGACAGAAGATGACAGAATGACAGAAGATGACAGAATGACAGAAGATGACAGAAGATGACAGAAGATGACAGAATGACAGAAGAGGACAGAATGACAGAAGAGGACAGAAGATGACAGAAGATGACAGAAGATGACAGAAGATGACAGAAGATGACAGAAGAGGACAGAATATGACAGAAGAGGACAGAATGACAGAAGATGACAGAAGATGACAGAATATGACAGAATATGACAGAAGATGACAGAAGATGACAGAAGATGACAGAATGACAGAAGATGACAGAATGACAGAAGATGACAGAATGACAGAAGATGGCAGAACATGACAGCAGATGACAGAAGATGATAGAATATGCCAGAAGATGACAGAAGATGACAGAAGATGACAGAAGATGACAGAATGACAGAAGATGACAGAAGTTGACAGAAGATGACAGAATGACAGAAGATGACAGAAGATGACAGAAGATGACAGAAGATGACAGAAGGTGACAGAAGGACAGAAGATGACAGAAGATGACAGAAGATGACAGAATGACAGAAGATGACAGAATATGACAGATGATGACAGAAGATGACAGAATGACAGAAGATGACAGAATGACAGAAGATGACAGAAGATGACAGAAGATGACAGAATGACAGAAGAGGACAGAATGACAGAAGAGGACAGAATGACAGAAGATGACAGGTGTTGCCAGAAGATGACAGAAGATGACAGAAGATGACAGAAGATGACAGAAGATGACAGAATGACAGAAGATGACAGAATGACAGAAGATGACAGAAGATGACGGAAGATGACAGAATGACAGAAGATGACAGAAGATGACAGAATGACAGAAGATGACAGAAGATGACAGAAGATGACAGAATGACAGAAGATGACAGAAGATGACAGAAGATGACAGAATGACAGAAGATGACAGAAGATGACGGAAGATGACAGAATGACAGAAGATGACAGAAGATGACAGAATGACAGAAGATGACAGAAGATGACAGAAGATGACAGAATGACAGAAGATGACAGAAGATGACAGAAGATGACAGAAGATGACAGAAGATGACAGAATGACAGAAGATGACAGAAGATGACAGAATGACAGAAGATGACAGAATATGACAGAAGATGACAGAATGACAGAAGATGACAGAATGACAGAAGATGACAAAAGATGACAGAATGACAGAAGATGACAGAATGTGACAGAAGATGACAGAATGACAGAAGATGACAGAATGACAGAAGATGACAGAAGATTACACAAGATGACAGAATGACAGAAGATGACAGAATGACAGAAGATGACAGAAGATGGCAGAATATGACAGAAGAGCACAGAATGACAGAAGATGAAAGAAGATGACAGAATATGACAGAAGATGACAGAATGACAGAAGATGACAGAAGATGACAGAAGATGACAGAATGACAGAATGACAGAAGATGACAGAAGATGACGGAAGATGACAGAATGACAGAAGAGGACAGAAGAGGACAGAATGACAGAAGATGACAGAAGATGACAGAAGATGACAGAAGATGACAGAAGATGACAGAAGATGACAGAAGATGACAGAAGATGACAGAATGACAGAAGATGACAGAATGACAGAAGATGGCAGAAAATGACAGCAGATGACAGAAGATGATAGAATATGCCAGAAGATGACAGAAGATGACAGAAGACGACAGAAGATGACAGAAGATGACAGAATGACAGAAGATGACAGAAGTTGACAGAAGATGACAGAATGACAGAAGATGACAGAAGATGACAGAAGATGACAGAAGATGACAGAAGATGACAGAAGGTGACAGAAGGTGACAGAAGGACAGAAGATGACAGAAGATGACAGAAGATGACAGAATGACAGAAGATGACAGAATATGACAGATGATGACAGAAGATGACAGAATGACAGAAGATGACAGAAGATGACAGAAGATGACAGAATGACAGAAGAGGACAGAATGACAGAAGAGGACAGAATGACAGAAGAGGACAGAATGACAGAAGATGACAGATGATGCCAGAAGATGACAGAAGATGACAGAAGATGACAGAAGATGACAGAAGATGACAGAATGACAGAAGATGACAGAATGACAGAAGATGACAGAATGACAGAAGAGGACAGAATATGACAGAAGATGACAGAAGATGACAGAATGACAGAAGATGACAGAAGATGACAGAAGATAACAGAAGATGACAGAAGATGACAGAAGAGGACAGAATATGACAGAAGAGGACAGAATGACAGAAGATGACAGAAGATCACAGAATATGACAGAAGATGACAGAAGATGACAGAAGATGACAGAATGACAGAAGATGACAGAATGACAGAAGATGACAGAATGACAGAAGATGGCAGAACATGACAGAAGATGATAGAATATGCCAGAAGATGACAGAAGATGACAGAAGATGACAGAAGGTGCCAGAAGGACAGAAGATGACAGAAGATGACAGAAGATGACAGAAGGTGACAGAAGGACAGAAGATGACAGAAGATGACAGAAGATGACAGAATGACAGAAGAGGACAGAATGACAGAAGATGAAAGAAGATGACAGAAGATGACAGAAGATGACAGAAGATGAAAGAAGATGACAGAAGATGACAGAAGATGACAGAAGATGACAGAATGACAGAAGATGACAGAAGATAAGAGAATGACAGAAGATGACAGAATGACAGAAGAGGACAGAAGATGACAGAAGATGACAGAAGATGACAGAATGACAGAAGATGACAGAATGACAGAAGATGACAGAATGACAGAAGATGACAGAATGACAGAAGATGACAGAATGACAGAGGAGGACAGAATGACAGAGGAGGACAGAATGACAGAAGATGACAGAAGATGACAGAATGACAGAAGATGACAGAATGACAGAAGATGACAGAATGACAGAAGATGACAGAATGACAGAAGATGGCAGAACATGACAGCAGATGACAGAAGATGATAGAATATGCCAGAAGATGACAGATGATGACAGAAGATGACAGAATGACAGAAGATGACAGAAGTTGACAGAAGATGACAGAATGACAGAAGATGACAGAAGATGACAGAAGATGACAGAAGGACAGAAGATGACAGAAGATGACAGAAGATGACAGAAGATGACAGAAGGTGACAGAAGGACAGAAGATGACAGAAGATGACAGAAGATGACAGAATGACAGAAGATGACAGAATATGACAGATGATGACAGAAGATGACAGAATGACAGAAGATGACAGAAGATGACAGAAGATGACAGAATGACAGAAGAGGACAGATGATGCCAGAAGATGACAGAAGATGACAGAAGATGAAAGAAGATGACAGAAGATGACAGAAGATGACAGAATGACAGAAGATGACAGAAGATGAGAGAATGACAGAAGATGACAGAATGACAGAAGAGGACAGAAGATGACAGAAGATGACAGAAGATGACAGAATGACAGAGGAGGAAAGAATGACAGAAGATGACAGAATGACAGAAGATGACAGTATGACAGAAGATGACAGAATGACAGAAGATGACAGAATGACAGAAGATGACAGAATGACAGCGGAGGACAGAATGACAGAAGATGACAGAATGACAGAAGATGACAGAATGACAGAAGATGACAGAATGACAGAAGATGACAGAAAATGACAGAAGGACAGAATAACAGAAGATGACAGAATGACAGATGATGACAGAATGACAGAAGATGACAGAAGATGACAGAATTTGAGAGAAGAGCGCAGAATGACAGAAGATGACAGAAGATGACAGAAGATGACAGAAATGACAGAAGATGACAGAAGATGACAGAAGATGACAGAATATGATAGAAGATGACAGAATGACAGAAGAGGACAGAATGACAGAAGATGACAGAAAGACAGAAGAGGACAGAAGATGACAGAAGTTGACAGAAAGACAGAATGACAGAAGATGACAGAATGACAGAAGATGACAGAATGACAGAAGATGAAAGAAGATGACAGAATATGACAGAAGAGAACAGAATGACAGAAGATGACAGAAGATGACAGAATAGACAGAAGATGACAGAATGACAGAAGATGACAGAAGATGACAGAAGATGACAAAATGACAGAAGATGACAGAATGACAGAAGATAACAGAAGATGACAGAAGATGACAAAATGACAGAAGATGACAGAATGACAGAAGATGACAGAATGACAGAAGGTGACAGAAGATGACAGAAGATGACAGAAGATGACAGAATGACAGAAGAGGACAGAATGACAGAAGAGGACAGAATTTGACAGAAGATGACACAAGATGACAGAATGACAGAAGATGACAGAAGATGACAGAATGACAGAAGATGACAGAAGGACAGAATGACAGAATGACGGAAGATGACAGAATGACAGAAGATGACAGAAGATGACAGAATATGACAGAAGAGGACAGAATGGCAGAAGATGACAGAAGATGATGGAAGATGACAGAATGACAGAAGATGACAGAATGACAGAAGATGACAGAAGATGACAGAAGATGACGAAAGATGACGAAAGATGACAGAAGATGACAGAATGACAGAAGAGGACAGAATGACAGAAGAGGACAGAATGACAGAAAAGGACTGAAGATGACAGAAGATGACAGATGAGGACAGAATGACAGAAGATGACAGAAGATGACAGAAGATGACAGAAGATGACAGAAGATGACAGAAGATGACAGAATGACAGAAGATGACAGAATGACAGAAGATGACAGAATGACAGAAGATGACAGAATGACGGAAGAGGACAGAATGACAGAAGATGGCAGAAGATGACAGAATATGAAAGAAGATGACAGAAGATGACACAATGACAGAAGATGACAGAAGATGACACAATGACAGAAGATGACAGAATGACAGAAGATGACAGAAGGTGACAGAAGGACAGAAGATGACAGAGGATGACAGAAGATGACAGAAGATGACAGACTGACAGATGATGACAGAATATGACAGAAGATGACAGAAGAGGACAGAATGACAGAAGATGACAGAAGATGACAGAAGATGACAGAAGAGGACAGAAGATGACAGAAGAGGACAGAATGACAGAAGAGGACAGAATGACAGAAGATGACAGAAGATGACAGAAGAGGACAGAATGACAGAAGATGACAGAAGATGACAGAAGAGGACAGAATGACAGAAGATGACAGTAGATGACAGAAGATGACAGAATGACAGAAGATGACAGTAGATGACAGAAGATGACAGAATGACAGAAGAGGACAGAATGACAGAAGATGACAGAATGACAGAAGATGACAGAAGATGACAGAAGATGACAGAAGACGACAGAATGACAGAAGATGACAGTAGATGACAGAAGATGACAGAATGACAGAAGAGGACAGAATGACAGAAGATGACAGAATGACAGAAGATGACAGAATGACAGAAGATGACAAAGACAGAAGATGACAGAATGACAGAAGATGACAGAAGATGACAGAATGACGGAAAATGACAGAAGGACAGAATAACAGAAGATGACAGAATGACAGATGATGACAGAATGACAGAAGATGACAGAAGATGACAGAATATGAGAGAAGAGCGCAGAATGACAGAAGATGACAGAAGATGACAGAAGATGACAGAAGATGACAGAAGATGACAGAATGACAGAAGAGGACAGAATGACAGAAGATGACAGAAGATGACAGAAGGACAGAATGACAGAAGATGACAGAATGACAGATGATGACAGAATGACAGAAGATTGCAGAAGATGACAGAAAGACAGAATGACAGAAGATGACAGAATGACAGAAGATGACAGAATGACAGAATATGACAGAAGATGACAGAATATGACAGAAGAGGACAGAATGACAGAAGATGACAGAAGATGACAGAAGATGACAGAAGATGACAGAATAGACAGAAGATGACAATGACAGAAGATGACAGAAGATGACAGAAGATGACAGAATGACAGAAGATGACAGAAGAGGACAGAATGACAGAAGATGACAGAATGACAGAAGATGACAGAAGATGACAGAATGACAGAAGATGACAGAAGATGACAGAAGATGACAGAATGACAGAAGATGAGAGAATGACAGAAGATGACAGAAGATGACAGAAGGACAGAATGACAGAAGATGACAGAATGACAGAAGATGACAGAATGACAGAAGATGGCAGAATATGACAGAATATGACAGAAGAGCACAGAATGACAGAAGATGACAGAAGATGACAAAATGACAGAAGATGACAGAATGACAGAAGATGACAGAAGATGACAGAATGACAGAAGATGACAGAATGACAGAAGATGACAGAAGATGACAGAATATGACAGAAAATGACAGAATGACAGAAGAGGACAGAAGATGACAGAATATGACAGAAAATGACAGAATGACAGAAGAGGACAGAAGATGACAGAATGACAGAAGATGATAGAAGATGACAGAAGATGACAGAACATGACAGAAGAGGACAGACTGACAGAAGATGACTGAAGATGACAGAAGATGACAGAAGATGACAGAAGATGACAGAAGATGACAGAATGGCAGAAGATGACAGAATGACAGAAGAGGACAGAATGACAGAAGATGGCAGAACATGACAGCAGATGACAGAAGATGACAGAATATGACAGAAGATGACAGAATATGACAGAAGATGACAGAAGATGACAGAATGACAGAAGATGACAGAAGATGACAGAATGACAGAAGATGACAGAATGACAGAAGATGACAGAAGATGACAGAAGATGGCAGAAGGACAGAAAATGACAGAAGATGACAGAAGATGACAGAATGACAGAAGATGACAGAATGACAGAAGAGGACAGAAGATGACAGAAGATGACAGAAGATGGCAGAATGACAGAAGATGACAGAAGATGACAGAATGACAGAAGATGACAGAATGACAGAAGAGGACAGAAGATGACAGAAGATGACAGAAGATGACAGAAGATGACAGAAGATGACAGACTGACAGAAGATGACAGGAGATGACAGAAGATGACAGAAGAGGACAGAATGACAGAAGATGACAGAAGAGGACAGAATGACGGAAGAGGACAGAAGGACAGAAGATGACAGAATAACAGAAGAGGACAGAAGATGACAGAAGATGACAGAATGACAGAAGATGACAGAATGACAGAAGAGGACAGAACGACAGAGGAGGACAGAATGACAGAAGATGACAGTTTGACAGAAGAGGACAGAATGACAGAAGATGACAGAAGATGACAGAATGACAGAAGAGGACAGAATGACAGAAGATGACAGAAGATGACAGAATGACAGAAGATGACAGAATGACAGAAGATGACAGAAGATGACAGAATGACAGAAGAGGACAGAATGACAGAAGATGACAGAAGATGACAGAATGACAGAAGATGACAGAATGACAGAAGATGACAGAAGATGACAGATTGACAGAAGATGACAGAAGGACAGAAGATGACAGAAGATGACAGAAGATGACAGAAGATGACAGACTGACAGATGATGACAGAAGAGGACAGAATGACAGAAGATGACAGAAGATGACAGAATAACAGAAGATGACAGAATGACAGAAGATGACAGAAGATGACAGATTGACAGAAGATGACAGAAGGACAGAAGATGACAGAAGATGACAGAAGATGACAGAAGATGACAGACTGACAGAAGATGACAGAAGAGGACAGAATGACAGAAGAGGACAGAATGACAGAAGATGACAGAACATGACAGAAGAGGACAGAATGACAGAAGATGACAGTAGATGACAGAAGATGACAGAATGACAGAAGATGACAGTAGATGACAGAAGATGACAGAATGACAGAAGAGGACAGAATGACAGAAGATGACAGAAGATGACAGAAGATGACAGAAGAGGACAGAATGACAGAAGATGACAGAAGATGACAGAAGAGGACAGAATGACAGAAGATGACAGTAGATGACAGAAGATGACAGAATGACAGAAGATGACAGTAGATGACAGAAGATGACAGAATGACAGAAGAGGACAGAATGACAGAAGATGACAGAAGATGAGAGAAGAGGACAGAATGACAGAAGATGACAGTAGATGACAGAAGATGACAGAATGACAGAAGAGGACAGAATGACAGAAGATGACAGAATGACAGAAGATGACAGAATGACAGAAGATGACAGAAAGACAGAAGATGACAGAATGACAGAAGATGACAGAAGATGACAGAAGATGACAGAATGACGGAAAATGACAGAAGGACAGGATAACAGAAGATGACAGAATGACAGATGATGACAGAATGACAGAAGATGACAGAAGATGACAGAATATGAGAGAAGAGCGCAGAATGACAGAAGATGACAGAAGATGACAGAAGATGACAGAAGATGACAGAATGACAGAAGAGGACAGAATGACAGAAGATGACAGAAGATGACAGAAGGACAGAATGACAGAAGATGACAGAATGAGAGATGATGACAGAATGACAGAAGATTGCAGAAGATGACAGAAGATGACAGAAAGACAGAATGACAGAAGATGACAGAATGACAGAAGATGACAGAATGACAGAATATGACAGAAGATGACAGAATATGACAGAAGAGGACAGAATGACAGAAGATGACAGAAGATGACAGAAGATGACAGAAGATGACAGAATAGACAGAAGATGACAGAATGACAGAAGATGACAGAAGATGACAGAATGACAGAAGATGACAGAAGAGGACAGAATGACAGAAGATGACAGAAGATGACAGAATGACAGAAGATGACAGAAGATGACAGAAGATGACAGAATGACAGAAGATGACAGAATGACAGAAGATGACAGAAGATGACAGAAGGACAGAATGACAGAAGATGACAGAATGACAGAAGATGACAGAATGACACAAGATGACAGAAGATGACAGAATATGACAGAAGAGCACAGAATGACAGAAGATGACAGAAGATGACAAAATGACAGAAGATGACAGAATGACAGAAGATGACAGAATGACAGAAGATGACAGAATGACAGAAGATGACAGAAGATGACAGAAGGACAGAAGTTGACAGAAGATGACAGAATATGACAGAAAATGACAATGACAGAAGATGACAGAATGACAGAAGATGATAGAAGATGACAGAAGATGACAGAACATGACAGAAGAGGACAGACTGACAGAAGATGACTGAAGATGACAGAAGATGACAGAAGATGACAGAAGATGACAGAAGATGACAGAATGGCAGAAGATGACAGAATGACAGAAGAGGACAGAATGACAGAAGATGGCAGAACATGACAGCAGATGACAGAAGATGACAGAAGATGACAGAAGATGACAGAAGATGACAGAAGATGACAGAAGATGACAGAATGACAGAAGATGACAGAAGATGACAGAATGACAGAAGATGACAGAATGACAGAAGATGACAGAAGATGACAGAAGATGACAGAAGGACAGAAGATGACAGAAGATGACAGAAGATGACAGAATGACAGAAGATGACAGAATGACAGAAGAGGACAGAAGATGACAGAAGATGACAGAAGATGGCAGAATGACAGAAGATGACAGAAGATGACAGAATGACAGAAGAGGACAGAAGATGACAGAAGTGGACAGAATGACAGAAGATGACAGAAGAGGACAGAATGACGGAAGAGGACAGAAGGACAGAAGATGACAGAATGACAGAAGAGGACAGAAGAGGACAGAAGAGGACAGAAGATGACAGAATGACAGAAGATGACAGAATGACAGAAGAGGACAGAAGATGACAGAAGATGACAGAACGACAGAGGAGGACAGAATGACAGAAGATGACAGTTTGACAGAAGAGGACAGAATGACAGAAGATGACAGAAGATGACAGAATGAAAGAAGAGGACAGAATGACAGAAGATGACAGAAGATGACAGAATGACAGAAGATGACAGAATGACAGAAGATGACAGAATGACAGAAGATGACAGAAGATGACAGAATGACAGAAGAGGACAGAATGACAGAAGATGACAGAAGATGACAGAATGACAGAAGAGGACAGAATGACAGAAGATGACAGAATGACAGAAGATGACAGAAGATGACAGAAGATGACAGATTGACAGAAGATGACAGAAGGACAGAATAACAGAAGATGACAGAATGACGGAAAATGACAGAAGGACAGAATAACAGAAGATGACAGAATGACAGATGATGACAGAATGACAGAAGATGACAGAAGATGACAGAATATGAGAGAAGAGCGCAGAATGACAGAAGATGACAGAAGATGACAGAAGATGACAGAATGACAGATGATGACAGAATGACAGAAGATTGCAGAAGATGACAGAGGATGACAGAATCACAGAAGATGACAGAAGAGGACAGAATGACAGAAGATGACAGAAGATGACAGAAGATGACAGAAGATGACAGAATAGACAGAAGATGACAGAATGACAGAAGATGACAGAAGATGACAGAAGATGACAGAATGGCAGAAGATGACAGAATGACAGAAGAGGACAGAATGACAGAAGATGGCAGAACATGACAGCAGATGACAGCAGATGACAGAAGATGACAGAAGATGACAGAAGATGACAGAAGATGACAGAATATGACAGAAGATGACAGAAGATGACAGAATGACAGAAGATGACAGAATGACAGAAGATGACAGAATGACAGAAGATGACAGAAGATGACAGAAGATGACAGAAGGACAGAAGATGACAGAAGATGACAGAATGACAGAAGATGACAGAATGACAGAAGAGGACAGAAGATGACAGAAGATGACAGAATGACAGAAGATGACAGAAGATGACAGAATGACAGAAGATGACAGAATGACAGAAGAGGACAGAAGATGACAGAAGATGACAGAAGATGACAGAAGGGAACAGAATGACAGAAGATGACAGAAGAGGACAGAATGACGGAAGAGGACAGAAGGACAGAAGATGACAGAATGACAGAAGATGATAGAATGACAGAAGAGGACAGAAGATGACAGAAGATGACAGAAGATGACAGAAGAGGACAGAATGACAGAAGATGACAGAAGAGGACAGAATGACGGAAGAGGACAGAAGGACAGAAGATGACAGAATGACAGAAGAGGACAGAAGATGACAGAAGATGACAGAAGATGACAGAATGACAGAAGATGACAGAATGACAGAAGAGGACAGAAGATGACAGAAGATGACAGAATGACAGAAGATGAGAGAATGACAGAAGAGGACAGAAAATGACAGAAGATGACAGAAGATGACAGAATGACAGAGGAGGACAGAATGACAGCAGATGACAGTTTGACAGAAGAGGACAGAATGACAGAAGATGACAGTAGATGAGAGAAGATGACAGAATGACAGAAGATGACAGAATGACAGAAGATGACAGAAGATGACAGAATGACAGAAGATGACAGAAGATGACAGAAGATGACAGATTGACAGAAGATGACAGAAGAGGACAGAAGATGACAGAAGATGACAGAATGACAGAAGATGACAGAAGATGGCAGAATGACAGAAGATGACAGAAGATGACAGAAGGACAGAATGACAGAAGAGGACAGAATGACAGAAGAGGACAGAACGACAGAAGATGACAGAAGATGACAGAAGAGGACAGAATGACAGAAGATGACAGTAGATGACAGAAGATGACAGAATGACAGAAGAGGACAGAATGACAGAAGATGACAGAATGACAGAAGATGACAGAATGACAGAAGATGACAGAAAGACAGAAGATGACAGAATGACAGAAGATGACAGAAGATGACAGAAGATGACAGAATGACGGAAAAGGACAGAAGGACAGAAGATGACAGAAGATGACAGAATGACAGAATATGAGAGAAGAGCGCAGAATGACAGAAGATGACAGAAGATGACAGAAGATGACAGAAGATGACAGAATGACAGAAGAGGACAGAATGACAGAAGATGACAGAAGATGACAGAAGGACAGAATGACAGAAGATGACAGAATGACAGATGATGACAGAATGACAGAAGATTGCAGAAGATGACAGAAGATGACAGAATCACAGAAGATGACAGAAGATGACAGAAAGACAGAATGACAGAAGATGACAGAATGACAGAAGATGACAGAATGACAGAATATGACAGAAGATGACAGAGTATGACAGAAGAGGACAGAATGACAGAAGATGACAGAAGATGACAGAAGATGACAGAAGATGACAGAATAGACAGAAGATGACAGAATGACAGAAGATGACAGAAGATGACAGAAGATGACAGAATGACAGAAGATGACAGAATGACAGAAGATGACAGAAGATGACAGAAGAGGACAGAAGATGACAGAAGATGACAGAATATGACAGAAGATGACAGAAGATGACAGAATGACAGAAGATGACAGAATGGCAGAAGATGACAGAATGACAGAAGAGGACAGAATGACAGAAGATGGCAGAACATGACAGCAGATGACAGAAGATGACAGAATATGACAGAAGATGACAGAAGATGACAGAATATGACAGAAGATGACAGAATGACAGAAGATGACAGAAGATGACAGAATGACAGAAGATGACAGAATGACAGAAGATGACAGAAGATGACAGAAGATGAGAGAAGGACAGAAGATGACAGAAGATGACAGAAGATGACAGAATGACAGAAGATGACAGAATGACAGAAGAGGACAGAAGATGACAGAAGATGACAGAAGATGGCAGAATGACAGAAGATGACAGAAGATGACAGAATGACAGAAGATGACAGAATGACAGAAGAGGACAGAAGATGACAGAAGATGACAGAAGATGACAGACTGACAGAAGATGACAGGAGATGACAGAAGATGACAGAAGGGAACAGAATGACAGAAGATGACAGAAGAGGACAGAATGACGGAAGAGGACAGAAGGACAGAAGATGACAGAATGACAGAAGAGGACAGAAGATGACAGAAGATGACAGAAGATGACAGAATGACAGAAGATGACAGAAGAGGACAGAAGATGACAGAAGATGACAGAAGATGACAGAATGACAGAAGATGACAGAATGACAGAAGAGGACAGAAGATGACAGAAGATGACAGAAGATGACAGAAGATGACAGAATGACAGAGGAGGACAGAATGACAGAAGATGACAGTTTGACAGAAGAGGACAGAATGACAGAAGATGACAGTAGATGACAGAAGATGACAGAATGAAAGAAGATGACAGAATGACAGAAGATGACAGAATGACAGAAGATGACAGAAGATGACAGAAGAGGACAGAATGACAGAAGATGGCAGAACATGACAGCAGATGACAGAAGATGACAGAAGATGACAGAAGATGACAGAATGACGGAAAATGACAGAAGGACAGAATAACAGAAGATGACAGAATGACAGATGATGACAGAATGACAGAAGATGACAGAAGATGACAGAATATGAGAGAAGAGCGCAGAATGACAGAAGATGACAGAAGATGACAGAAGATGACAGAAGATGACAGAAGATGACAGAAGATGACAGAATGACAGAAGAGGACAGAATGACAGAAGATGACAGAAGATGACAGAAGGACAGAATGACAGAAGATGACAGAATGACAGATGATGACAGAATGACAGAAGATTGCAGAAGATGACAGAATGACAGAAGATGACAGAATGACAGAAGATGACAGAAGATGACAGAATGACAGAAGATGACAGAAGATGACAGAAGATGACAGATTGACAGAAGATGACAGAAGAGGACAGAAGATGACAGAAGATGACAGAATGACAGAAGATGACAGAAGATGGCAGAATGACAGAAGATGACAGAAGATGACAGAAGGACAGAATGACAGAAGAGGACAGAATGACAGAAGAGGACAGAACGACAGAAGATGACAGAAGATGACAGAAGAGGACAGAATGACAGAAGATGACAGTAGATGACAGAAGATGACAGAATGACAGAAGAGGACAGAATGACAGAAGATGACAGAATGACAGAAGATGACAGAATGACAGAAGATGACAGAAAGACAGAAGATGACAGAATGACAGAAGATGACAGAAGATGACAGAAGATGACAGAATGACGGAAAAGGACAGAAGGACAGAAGATGACAGAAGATGACAGAATGACAGAATATGAGAGAAGAGCGCAGAATGACAGAAGATGACAGAAGATGACAGAAGATGACAGAAGATGACAGAATGACAGAAGAGGACAGAATGACAGAAGATGACAGAAGATGACAGAAGGACAGAATGACAGAAGATGACAGAATGACAGATGATGACAGAATGACAGAAGATTGCAGGAGATGACAGAAGATGACAGAATCACAGAAGATGACAGAAGATGACAGAAAGACAGAATGACAGAAGATGACAGAATGACAGAAGATGACAGAATGACAGAATATGACAGAAGATGACAGAGTATGACAGAAGAGGACAGAATGACAGAAGATGACAGAAGATGACAGAAGATGACAGAAGATGACAGAATAGACAGAAGATGACAGAATGACAGAAGATGACAGAAGATGACAGAAGATGACAGAATGACAGAAGATGACAGAATGACAGAAGATGACAGAAGATGACAGAAGAGGACAGAATGACAGAAGATGGTAGAACATGACAGCAGATGACAGAAGATGACAGAATATGACAGAAGATGACAGAAGATGACAGAATATGACAGAAGATGACAGAAGATGACAGAATGACAGATGATGACAGAATGGCAGAAGATGACAGAATGACAGAAGAGGACAGAATGACAGAAGATGGCAGAACATGACAGCAGATGACAGAAGATGACAGAATATGACAGAAGATGACAGAAGATGACAGAATATGACAGAAGATGACAGAATGACAGAAGATGACAGAAGATGACAGAATGACAGAAGATGACAGAATGACAGAAGATGACAGAAGATGACAGAAGATGAGAGAAGGACAGAAGATGACAGAAGATGACAGAATGACAGAAGATGACAGAATGACAGAAGAGGACAGAAGATGACAGAAGATGACAGAAGATGGCAGAATGACAGAAGATGACAGAAGATGACAGAATGACAGAAGATGACAGAATGACAGAAGAGGACAGAAGATGACAGAAGATGACAGAAGATGACAGACTGACAGAAGATGACAGGAGATGACAGAAGATGACAGAAGGGAACAGAATGACAGAAGATGACAGAAGAGGACAGAATGACGGAAGAGGACAGAAGGACAGAAGATGACAGAATGACAGAAGAGGACAGAAGATGACAGAAGATGACAGAAGATGACAGAATGACAGAAGATGACAGAAGAGGACAGAAGATGACAGAAGATGACAGAATGACAGAAGATGACAGAATGACAGAAGAGGACAGAAGATGACAGAAGATGACAGAAGATGACAGAAGATGACAGAATGACAGAGGAGGACAGAATGACAGAAGATGACAGTTTGACAGAAGAGGACAGAATGACAGAAGATGACAGTAGATGACAGAAGATGACAGAATGAAAGAAGATGACAGAATGACAGAAGATGACAGAATGACAGAAGATGACAGAAGATGACAGAAGAGGACAGAATGACAGAAGATGGCAGAACATGACAGCAGATGACAGAAGATGACAGAAGATGACAGAAGATGACAGAATGACGGAAAATGACAGAAGGACAGAATAACAGAAGATGACAGAATGACAGATGATGACAGAATGACAGAAGATGACAGAAGATGACAGAATATGAGAGAAGAGCGCAGAATGACAGAAGATGACAGAAGATGACAGAAGATGACAGAAGATGACAGAAGATGACAGAAGATGACAGAATGACAGAAGAGGACAGAATGACAGAAGATGACAGAAGATGACAGAAGGACAGAATGACAGAAGATGACAGAATGACAGATGATGACAGAATGACAGAAGATTGCAGAAGATGACAGAAGATGACAGAATCACAGAAGATGACAGAAGATGACAGAAAGACAGAATGACAGAAGATGACAGAATGACAGAAGATGACAGAATGACAGAATATGACAGAAGATGACAGAAGATGACAGAATAGACAGAAGATGACAGAATGACAGAAGATGACAGAAGATGACAGAAGATGACAGAATGACAGAAGATGACAGAATGACAGAAGATGACAGAAGATGACAGAAGAGGACAGAATGACAGAAGATGGCAGAACATGACAGCAGATGACAGAAGATGACAGAATATGACAGAATATGACAGAAGATGACAGAAGATGACAGAATATGACAGAAGATGACAGAAGATGACAGAATGACAGAAGATGACAGAATGGCAGAAGATGACAGAATGACAGAAGAGGACAGAATGACAGAAGATGGCAGAACATGACAGCAGATGACAGAAGATGACAGAATATGACAGAAGATGACAGAAGATGACAGAAGATGACAGAAGATGACAGAATGACAGAAGATGACAGAAGATGACAGAATGACAGAAGATGACAGAATGACAGAAGATGACAGAAGATGACAGAAGGACAGAAGATGACAGAAGATGACAGAAGATGACAGAATGACAGAAGATGACAGAAGATGACAGAATGACAGAAGATGACAGAAGATGACAGAAGAGGACAGAAGATGACAGAAGATGACAGAAGATGACAGAAGATGACAGAATGACAGAAGAGGACAGAATGACAGAAGATGACAGAAGATGACAGAAGGACAGAATGACAGAAGATGACAGAATGAGAGATGATGACAGAATGACAGAAGATTGCAGAAGATGACAGAAGATGACAGAAAGACAGAATGACAGAAGATGACAGAATGACAGAAGATGACAGAATGACAGAATATGACAGAAGATGACAGAATATGACAGAAGAGGACAGAATGACAGAAGATGACAGAAGATGACAGAAGATGACAGAAGATGACAGAATAGACAGAAGATGACAGAATGACAGAAGATGACAGAAGATGACAGAAGATGACAGAATGACAGAAGATGACAGAAGAGGACAGAATGACAGAAGATGACAGAATGACAGAAGATGACAGAAGATGACAGAATGACAGAAGATGACAGAATGACAGAAGATGACAGAATGACAGAAGATGACAGAATGACAGAAGATGACAGAAGATGACAGAAGGACAGAAGATGACAGAAGATGACAGAATATGACAGAAAATGACAGAATGACAGAAGATGACAGAATGACAGAAGATGATAGAAGATGACAGAAGATGACAGAAGATGACAGAAGATGACAGAAGATGACAGAATGGCAGAAGATGACAGAATGACAGAAGAGGACAGAATGACAGAAGATGGCAGAACATGACAGCAGATGACAGAAGATGACAGAATATGACAGAAGATGACAGAAGATGACAGAAGATGACAGAAGATGACAGAATGACAGAAGATGACAGAAGATGACAGAATGACAGAAGATGACAGAATGACAGAAGATGACAGAAGATGACAGAAGATGACAGAAGGACAGAAGATGACAGAAGATGACAGAAGATGACAGAATGACAGAAGATGACAGAATGACAGAAGAGGACAGAAGATGACAGAAGATGACAGAAGATGGCAGAATGACAGAAGATGACAGAAGATGACAGAATGACAGAAGAGGACAGAAGATGACAGAAGAGGACAGAATGACAGAAGATGACAGAAGAGGACAGAATGACGGAAGAGGACAGAAGGACAGAAGATGACAGAATGACAGAAGATGACAGAAGATGACAGAATGACAGAAGATGACAGAATGACAGAAGATGACAGAATGACAGAAGATGACAGAATGACAGAAGATGACAGAAGATGACAGAAGATGACAGAATATGACAGAAAATGACAGAATGACAGAAGATGACAGAATGACAGAAGATGATAGAAGATGACAGAAGATGACAGAAGATGACAGAAGATGACAGAAGATGACAGAAGATGACAGAATGGCAGAAGATGACAGAATGACAGAAGAGGACAGAATGACAGAAGATGGCAGAACATGACAGCAGATGACAGAAGATGACAGAATATGACAGAAGATGACAGAAGATGACAGAAGATGACAGAAGATGACAGAATGACAGAAGATGACAGAAGATGACAGAATGACAGAAGATGACAGAATGACAGAAGATGACAGAAGATGACAGAAGATGACAGAAGATGACAGAATGACGGAAAAGGACAGAAGGACAGAAGATGACAGAAGATGACAGAATGACAGAATATGAGAGAAGAGCGCAGAATGACAGAAGATGACAGAAGATGACAGAAGATGACAGAAGATGACAGAATGACAGAAGAGGACAGAATGACAGAAGATGACAGAATGACAGAAGAGGACAGAAGATGACAGAAGATGACAGAAGATGACAGAATGACAGAAGATGACAGAATGACAGAAGAGGACAGAAGATGACAGAAGATGACAGAATGACAGAAGATGAGAGAATGACAGAAGAGGACAGAAAATGACAGAAGATGACAGAAGATGACAGAATGACAGAGGAGGACAGAATGACAGCAGATGACAGTTTGACAGAAGAGGACAGAATGACAGAAGATGACAGTAGATGAGAGAAGATGACAGAATGACAGAAGATGACAGAATGACAGAAGATGACAGAAGATGACAGAATGACAGAAGATGACAGAAGATGACAGAAGATGACAGATTGACAGAAGATGACAGAAGAGGACAGAAGATGACAGAAGATGACAGAATGACAGAAGATGACAGAAGATGGCAGAATGACAGAAGATGACAGAAGATGACAGAAGGACAGAATGACAGAAGAGGACAGAATGACAGAAGAGGACAGAACGACAGAAGATGACAGAAGATGACAGAAGAGGACAGAATGACAGAAGATGACAGTAGATGACAGAAGATGACAGAATGACAGAAGAGGACAGAATGACAGAAGATGACAGAATGACAGAAGATGACAGAATGACAGAAGATGACAGAAAGACAGAAGATGACAGAATGACAGAAGATGACAGAAGATGACAGAAGATGACAGAATGACGGAAAAGGACAGAAGGACAGAAGATGACAGAAGATGACAGAATGACAGAATATGAGAGAAGAGCGCAGAATGACAGAAGATGACAGAAGATGACAGAAGATGACAGAAGATGACAGAATGACAGAAGAGGACAGAATGACAGAAGATGACAGAAGATGACAGAAGGACAGAATGACAGAAGATGACAGAATGACAGATGATGACAGAATGACAGAAGATTGCAGAAGATGACAGAAGATGACAGAATCACAGAAGATGACAGAAGATGACAGAAAGACAGAATGACAGAAGATGACAGAATGACAGAAGATGACAGAATGACAGAATATGACAGAAGATGACAGAGTATGACAGAAGAGGACAGAATGACAGAAGATGACAGAAGATGACAGAAGATGACAGAAGATGACAGAATAGACAGAAGATGACAGAATGACAGAAGATGACAGAAGATGACAGAAGATGACAGAATGACAGAAGATGACAGAATGACAGAAGATGACAGAAGATGACAGAAGAGGACAGAAGATGACAGAAGATGACAGAATATGACAGAAGATGACAGAAGATGACAGAATGACAGAAGATGACAGAATGGCAGAAGATGACAGAATGACAGAAGAGGACAGAATGACAGAAGATGGCAGAACATGACAGCAGATGACAGAAGATGACAGAATATGACAGAAGATGACAGAAGATGACAGAATATGACAGAAGATGACAGAATGACAGAAGATGACAGAAGATGACAGAATGACAGAAGATGACAGAATGACAGAAGATGACAGAAGATGACAGAAGATGAGAGAAGGACAGAAGATGACAGAAGATGACAGAAGATGACAGAATGACAGAAGATGACAGAATGACAGAAGAGGACAGAAGATGACAGAAGATGACAGAAGATGGCAGAATGACAGAAGATGACAGAAGATGACAGAATGACAGAAGATGACAGAATGACAGAAGAGGACAGAAGATGACAGAAGATGACAGAAGATGACAGACTGACAGAAGATGACAGGAGATGACAGAAGATGACAGAAGGGAACAGAATGACAGAAGATGACAGAAGAGGACAGAATGACGGAAGAGGACAGAAGGACAGAAGATGACAGAATGACAGAAGAGGACAGAAGATGACAGAAGATGACAGAAGATGACAGAATGACAGAAGATGACAGAAGAGGACAGAAGATGACAGAAGATGACAGAAGATGACAGAATGACAGAAGATGACAGAATGACAGAAGAGGACAGAAGATGACAGAAGATGACAGAAGATGACAGAAGATGACAGAATGACAGAGGAGGACAGAATGACAGAAGATGACAGTTTGACAGAAGAGGACAGAATGACAGAAGATGACAGTAGATGACAGAAGATGACAGAATGAAAGAAGATGACAGAATGACAGAAGATGACAGAATGACAGAAGATGACAGAAGATGACAGAAGAGGACAGAATGACAGAAGATGGCAGAACATGACAGCAGATGACAGAAGATGACAGAAGATGACAGAAGATGACAGAATGACGGAAAATGACAGAAGGACAGAATAACAGAAGATGACAGAATGACAGATGATGACAGAATGACAGAAGATGACAGAAGATGACAGAATATGAGAGAAGAGCGCAGAATGACAGAAGATGACAGAAGATGACAGAAGATGACAGAAGATGACAGAAGATGACAGAAGATGACAGAATGACAGAAGAGGACAGAATGACAGAAGATGACAGAAGATGACAGAAGGACAGAATGACAGAAGATGACAGAATGACAGATGATGACAGAATGACAGAAGATTGCAGAAGATGACAGAATGACAGAAGATGACAGAATGACAGAAGATGACAGAAGATGACAGAATAACAGAAGATGACAGAAGATGACAGAAGATGACAGATTGACAGAAGATGACAGAAGAGGACAGAAGATGACAGAAGATGACAGAATGACAGAAGATGACAGAAGATGGCAGAATGACAGAAGATGACAGAAGATGACAGAAGGACAGAATGACAGAAGAGGACAGAATGACAGAAGAGGACAGAACGACAGAAGATGACAGAAGATGACAGAAGAGGACAGAATGACAGAAGATGACAGTAGATGACAGAAGATGACAGAATGACAGAAGAGGACAGAATGACAGAAGATGACAGAATGACAGAAGATGACAGAATGACAGAAGATGACAGAAAGACAGAAGATGACAGAATGACAGAAGATGACAGAAGATGACAGAAGATGACAGAATGACGGAAAAGGACAGAAGGACAGAAGATGACAGAAGATGACAGAATGACAGAATATGAGAGAAGAGCGCAGAATGACAGAAGATGACAGAAGATGACAGAAGATGACAGAAGATGACAGAATGACAGAAGAGGACAGAATGACAGAAGATGACAGAAGATGACAGAAGGACAGAATGACAGAAGATGACAGAATGACAGATGATGACAGAATGACAGAAGATTGCAGAAGATGACAGAAGATGACAGAATCACAGAAGATGACAGAAGATGACAGAAAGACAGAATGACAGAAGATGACAGAATGACAGAAGATGACAGAATGACAGAATATGACAGAAGATGACAGAGTATGACAGAAGAGGACAGAATGACAGAAGATGACAGAAGATGACAGAAGATGACAGAAGATGACAGAATAGACAGAAGATGACAGAATGACAGAAGATGACAGAAGATGACAGAAGATGACAGAATGACAGAAGATGACAGAATGACAGAAGATGACAGAAGATGACAGAAGAGGACAGAATGACAGAAGATGGTAGAACATGACAGCAGATGACAGAAGATGACAGAATATGACAGAAGATGACAGAAGATGACAGAATATGACAGAAGATGACAGAAGATGACAGAATGACAGAAGATGACAGAATGGCAGAAGATGACAGAATGACAGAAGAGGACAGAATGACAGAAGATGGCAGAACATGACAGCAGATGACAGAAGATGACAGAATATGACAGAAGATGACAGAAGATGACAGAATATGACAGAAGATGACAGAATGACAGAAGATGACAGAAGATGACAGAATGACAGAAGATGACAGAATGACAGAAGATGACAGAAGATGACAGAAGATGAGAGAAGGACAGAAGATGACAGAAGATGACAGAATGACAGAAGATGACAGAATGACAGAAGAGGACAGAAGATGACAGAAGATGACAGAAGATGGCAGAATGACAGAAGATGACAGAAGATGACAGAATGACAGAAGATGACAGAATGACAGAAGAGGACAGAAGATGACAGAAGATGACAGAAGATGACAGACTGACAGAAGATGACAGGAGATGACAGAAGATGACAGAAGGGAACAGAATGACAGAAGATGACAGAAGAGGACAGAATGACGGAAGAGGACAGAAGGACAGAAGATGACAGAATGACAGAAGAGGACAGAAGATGACAGAAGATGACAGAAGATGACAGAATGACAGAAGATGACAGAAGAGGACAGAAGATGACAGAAGATGACAGAATGACAGAAGATGACAGAATGACAGAAGAGGACAGAAGATGACAGAAGATGACAGAAGATGACAGAAGATGACAGAATGACAGAGGAGGACAGAATGACAGAAGATGACAGTTTGACAGAAGAGGACAGAATGACAGAAGATGACAGTAGATGACAGAAGATGACAGAATGAAAGAAGATGACAGAATGACAGAAGATGACAGAATGACAGAAGATGACAGAAGATGACAGAAGAGGACAGAATGACAGAAGATGGCAGAACATGACAGCAGATGACAGAAGATGACAGAAGATGACAGAAGATGACAGAATGACGGAAAATGACAGAAGGACAGAATAACAGAAGATGACAGAATGACAGATGATGACAGAATGACAGAAGATGACAGAAGATGACAGAATATGAGAGAAGAGCGCAGAATGACAGAAGATGACAGAAGATGACAGAAGATGACAGAAGATGACAGAAGATGACAGAAGATGACAGAATGACAGAAGAGGACAGAATGACAGAAGATGACAGAAGATGACAGAAGGACAGAATGACAGAAGATGACAGAATGACAGATGATGACAGAATGACAGAAGATTGCAGAAGATGACAGAAGATGACAGAATCACAGAAGATGACAGAAGATGACAGAAAGACAGAATGACAGAAGATGACAGAATGACAGAAGATGACAGAATGACAGAATATGACAGAAGATGACAGAAGATGACAGAATAGACAGAAGATGACAGAATGACAGAAGATGACAGAAGATGACAGAAGATGACAGAATGACAGAAGATGACAGAATGACAGAAGATGACAGAAGATGACAGAAGAGGACAGAATGACAGAAGATGGCAGAACATGACAGCAGATGACAGAAGATGACAGAATATGACAGAATATGACAGAAGATGACAGAAGATGACAGAATATGACAGAAGATGACAGAAGATGACAGAATGACAGAAGATGACAGAATGGCAGAAGATGACAGAATGACAGAAGAGGACAGAATGACAGAAGATGGCAGAACATGACAGCAGATGACAGAAGATGACAGAATATGACAGAAGATGACAGAAGATGACAGAAGATGACAGAAGATGACAGAATGACAGAAGATGACAGAAGATGACAGAATGACAGAAGATGACAGAATGACAGAAGATGACAGAAGATGACAGAAGGACAGAAGATGACAGAAGATGACAGAAGATGACAGAATGACAGAAGATGACAGAAGATGACAGAATGACAGAAGATGACAGAAGATGACAGAAGAGGACAGAAGATGACAGAAGATGACAGAAGATGACAGAAGATGACAGAATGACAGAAGAGGACAGAATGACAGAAGATGACAGAAGATGACAGAAGGACAGAATGACAGAAGATGACAGAATGAGAGATGATGACAGAATGACAGAAGATTGCAGAAGATGACAGAAGATGACAGAAAGACAGAATGACAGAAGATGACAGAATGACAGAAGATGACAGAATGACAGAATATGACAGAAGATGACAGAATATGACAGAAGAGGACAGAATGACAGAAGATGACAGAAGATGACAGAAGATGACAGAAGATGACAGAATAGACAGAAGATGACAGAATGACAGAAGATGACAGAAGATGACAGAAGATGACAGAATGACAGAAGATGACAGAAGAGGACAGAATGACAGAAGATGACAGAATGACAGAAGATGACAGAAGATGACAGAATGACAGAAGATGACAGAATGACAGAAGATGACAGAATGACAGAAGATGACAGAATGACAGAAGATGACAGAAGATGACAGAAGGACAGAAGATGACAGAAGATGACAGAATATGACAGAAAATGACAGAATGACAGAAGATGACAGAATGACAGAAGATGATAGAAGATGACAGAAGATGACAGAAGATGACAGAAGATGACAGAAGATGACAGAATGGCAGAAGATGACAGAATGACAGAAGAGGACAGAATGACAGAAGATGGCAGAACATGACAGCAGATGACAGAAGATGACAGAATATGACAGAAGATGACAGAAGATGACAGAAGATGACAGAAGATGACAGAATGACAGAAGATGACAGAAGATGACAGAATGACAGAAGATGACAGAATGACAGAAGATGACAGAAGATGACAGAAGATGACAGAAGGACAGAAGATGACAGAAGATGACAGAAGATGACAGAATGACAGAAGATGACAGAATGACAGAAGAGGACAGAAGATGACAGAAGATGACAGAAGATGGCAGAATGACAGAAGATGACAGAAGATGACAGAATGACAGAAGAGGACAGAAGATGACAGAAGAGGACAGAATGACAGAAGATGACAGAAGAGGACAGAATGACGGAAGAGGACAGAAGGACAGAAGATGACAGAATGACAGAAGATGACAGAAGATGACAGAATGACAGAAGATGACAGAATGACAGAAGATGACAGAATGACAGAAGATGACAGAATGACAGAAGATGACAGAAGATGACAGAAGATGACAGAATATGACAGAAAATGACAGAATGACAGAAGATGACAGAATGACAGAAGATGATAGAAGATGACAGAAGATGACAGAAGATGACAGAAGATGACAGAAGATGACAGAAGATGACAGAATGGCAGAAGATGACAGAATGACAGAAGAGGACAGAATGACAGAAGATGGCAGAACATGACAGCAGATGACAGAAGATGACAGAATATGACAGAAGATGACAGAAGATGACAGAAGATGACAGAAGATGACAGAATGACAGAAGATGACAGAAGATGACAGAATGACAGAAGATGACAGAATGACAGAAGATGACAGAAGATGACAGAAGATGACAGAAGGACAGAAGATGACAGAAGATGACAGAAGATGACAGAATGACAGAAGATGACAGAATGACAGAAGAGGACAGAAGATGACAGAAGAGGACAGAATGACAGAAGATGACAGAAGAGGACAGAATGACGGAAGAGGACAGAAGGACAGAAGATGACAGAATGACAGAAGAGGACAGAAGAGGACAGAAGATGACAGAAGATGACAGAATGACAGAAGATGACAGAATGACAGAAGAGGACAGAAGATAACAGAAGATGACAGAATGACAGAAGATGACAGAATGACAGAAGAGGACAGAAGATGACAGAAGATGACAGAACGACAGAGGAGGACAGAATGACAGAAGATGACAGTTTGACAGAAGAGGACAGAATGACAGAAGATGACAGAAGATGACAGAATGAAAGAAGAGGACAGAATGACAGAAGATGACAGAAGATGACAGAATGACAGAAGATGACAGAATGACAGAAGATGACAGAATGACAGAAGATGACAGAAGATGACAGAATGACAGAAGAGGACAGAATGACAGAAGATGACAGAAGATGACAGAATGACAGAAGAGGACAGAATGACAGAAGATGACAGAATGACAGAAGATGACAGAAGATGACAGAAGATGACAGATTGACAGAAGATGACAGAAGGACAGAATAACAGAAGATGACAGAATGACGGAAAATGACAGAAGGACAGAATAACAGAAGATGACAGAATGACAGATGATGACAGAATGACAGAAGATGACAGAAGATGACAGAATATGAGAGAAGAGCGCAGAATGACAGAAGATGACAGAAGATGACAGAAGATGACAGAATGACAGATGATGACAGAATGACAGAAGATTGCAGAAGATGACAGAGGATGACAGAATCACAGAAGATGACAGAAGAGGACAGAATGACAGAAGATGACAGAAGATGACAGAAGATGACAGAAGATGACAGAATAGACAGAAGATGACAGAATGACAGAAGATGACAGAAGATGACAGAAGATGACAGAAGATGACAGAATGGCAGAAGATGACAGAATGACAGAAGAGGACAGAAGATGACAGAAGATGACAGAAGATGACAGAAGGGAACAGAATGACAGAAGATGACAGAAGATGACAGAATATGACAGAAGATGACAGAAGATGACAGAATATGACAGAAGATGACAGAAGATGACAGAATGACAGAAGATGACAGAATGACAGAAGATGACAGAATGACAGAAGATGACAGAAGATGACAGAAGATGACAGAAGGACAGAAGATGACAGAATGACAGAAGATGACAGAATGACAGAAGAGGACAGAAGATGACAGAAGATGACAGAATGACAGAAGATGACAGAAGATGACAGAATGACAGAAGATGACAGAATGACAGAAGAGGACAGAAGATGACAGAAGATGACAGAAGATGACAGAAGGGAACAGAATGACAGAAGATGACAGAAGATGACAGACTGACAGCAGATGACAGGAGATAACAGAAGATGACAGAAGAGGACAGAATGACAGAAGATGACAGAAGAGGACAGAATGACGGAAGAGGACAGAAGGACAGAAGATGACAGAATGACAGAAGATGATAGAATGACAGAAGAGGACAGAAGATGACAGAAGATGACAGAAGATGACAGAAGATGACAGAAGAGGACAGAATGACAGAAGATGACAGAAGAGGACAGAATGACGGAAGAGGACAGAAGGACAGAAGATGACAGAATCACAGAAGAGGACAGAAGATGACAGAAGATGACAGAAGATGACAGAATGACAGAAGATGACAGAATGACAGAAGAGGACAGAAGATGACAGAAGATGACAGAATGACAGAAGATGAGAGAATGACAGAAGAGGACAGAAGATGACAGAAGATGACAGAAGATGACAGAATGACAGAGGAGGACAGAATGACAGCAGATGACAGTTTGACAGAAGAGGACAGAATGACAGAAGATGACAGTAGATGAGAGAAGATGACAGAATGACAGAAGATGACAGAATGACAGAAGATGACAGAAGATGACAGAATGACAGAAGAGGACAGAATGACAGAAGATGACAGAAGATGACAGAAGATGACAGATTGACAGAAGATGACAGAAGAGGACAGAAGATGACAGAATGACAGAAGATGACAGAAGATGGCAGAATGACAGAAGATGACAGAAGATGACAGAAGGACAGAATGACAGAAGAGGACAGAATGACAGAAGAGGACAGAACGACAGAAGATGACAGAAGATGACAGAAGATGACAGAAGAGGACAGAATGACAGAAGATGACAGTAGATGACAGAAGATGACAGAATGACAGAAGAGGACAGAATGACAGAAGATGACAGAATGACAGAAGATGACAGAATGACAGAAGATGACAGAAAGACAGAAGATGACAGAATGACAGAAGATGACAGAAGATGACAGAAGATGACAGAATGACGGAAAATGACAGAAGGACAGAAGATGACAGAAGATGACAGAATGACAGAATATGACAGAATGACAGAAGATGACAGAAGATGACAGAAGATGACAGAAGATGACAGAATGACAGAAGAGGACAGAATGACAGAAGATGACAGAAGGACAGAATGACAGAAGATGACAGAATGACAGATGATGACAGAATGACAGAAGATTGCAGAAGATGACAGAATCACAGAAGATGACAGAAGATGACAGAAAGACAGAATGACAGAAGATGACAGAATGACAGAAGATGACAGAATGACAGAATATGACAGAAGATGACAGAGTATGACAGAAGAGGACAGAATGACAGAAGATGACAGAAGATGACAGAAGATGACAGAATAGACAGAAGATGACAGAATGACAGAAGATGACAGAAGATGACAGAAGATGACAGAATGACAGAAGATGACAGAATGACAGAAGATGACAGAAGATGACAGAAGAGGACAGAATGACAGAAGATGGTAGAACATGACAGCAGATGACAGAAGATGACAGAATATGACAGAAGATGACAGAAGATGACAGAATATGACAGAAGATGACAGAAGATGACAGAATGACAGAAGATGACAGAATGGCAGAAGATGACAGAATGACAGAAGAGGACAGAATGACAGAAGGTGGCAGAACATGACAGCAGATGACAGAAGATGACAGAATATGACAGAAGATGACAGAAGATGACAGAATATGACAGAAGATGACAGAATGACAGAAGATGACAGAAGATGACAGAATGACAGAAGATGACAGAATGACAGAAGATGACAGAAGATGACAGAAGATGAGAGAAGGACAGAAGATGACAGAAGATGACAGAAGATGACAGAATGACAGAAGATGACAGAATGACAGAAGAGGACAGAAGATGACAGAAGATGACAGAAGATGGCAGAATGACAGAAGATGACAGAAGATGACAGAATGACAGAAGATGACAGAATGACAGAAGAGGACAGAAGATGACAGAAGATGACAGAAGATGACAGACTGACAGAAGATGACAGGAGATGACAGAAGATGACAGAAGGGAACAGAATGACAGAAGATGACAGAAGAGGACAGAATGACGGAAGAGGACAGAAGGACAGAAGATGACAGAATGACAGAAGAGGACAGAAGATGACAGAAGATGACAGAAGATGACAGAATGACAGAAGATGACAGAAGAGGACAGAAGATGACAGAAGATGACAGAAGATGACAGAATGACAGAGGAGGACAGAATGACAGAAGATGACAGAAGATGACAGAATGACAGAGGAGGACAGAATGACAGAAGATGACAGTTTGACAGAAGAGGACAGAATGACAGAAGATGACAGAAGATGACAGAAGATGACAGAATGACAGAGGAGGACAGAATGACAGAAGATGACAGTTTGACAGAAGAGGACAGAATGACAGAAGATGACAGTAGATGACAGAAGATGACAGAATGAAAGAAGATGACAGAATGACAGAAGATGACAGAATGACAGAAGATGACAGAAGATGACAGAAGAGGACAGAATGACAGAAGATGGCAGAACATGACAGCAGATGACAGAAGATGACAGAAGATGACAGAAGATGACAGAATGACGGAAAATGACAGAAGGACAGAATAACAGAAGATGACAGAATGACAGATGATGACAGAATGACAGAAGATGACAGAAGATGACAGAATATGAGAGAAGAGCGCAGAATGACAGAAGATGACAGAAGATGACAGAAGATGACAGAAGATGACAGAAGATGACAGAAGATGACAGAATGACAGAAGAGGACAGAATGACAGAAGATGACAGAAGATGACAGAAGGACAGAATGACAGAAGATGACAGAATGACAGATGATGACAGAATGACAGAAGATTGCAGAAGATGACAGAATATGACAGAATCACAGAAGATGACAGAAGATGACAGAAAGACAGAATGACAGAAGATGACAGAATGACAGAAGATGACAGAAGATGACAGAAGATGACAGAATAGACAGAAGATGACAGAATGACAGAAGATGACAGAAGATGACAGAAGATGACAGAATGACAGAAGATGACAGAATGACAGAAGATGACAGAAGATGACAGAAGAGGACAGAATGACAGAAGATGGCAGAACATGACAGCAGATGACAGAAGATGACAGAATATGACAGAAGATGACAGAAGATGACAGAATATGACAGAAGATGACAGAAGATGACAGAAGATGACAGAATATGACAGAAGATGACAGAAGATGACAGAATGACAGAAGATGACAGAATGGCAGAAGATGACAGAATGACAGAAGATGACAGAATATGACAGAAGATGACAGAAGATGACAGAATGACAGAAGATGACAGAAGATGACAGAATGACAGAAGATGACAGAATGACAGAAGATGACAGAAGATGACAGAAGGACAGAAGATGACAGAAGATGACAGAAGATGACAGAATGACAGAAGATGACAGAAGATGACAGAATGACAGAAGATGACAGAAGATGACAGAAGAGGACAGAAGATGACAGAAGATGACAGAAGATGGCAGAATGACAGAAGATGACAGAAGATGACAGAATGACAGAAGATGACAGAATGACAGAAGAGGACAGAAGGACAGAAGATGACAGGAGATGACAGAAGATGACAGAAGGGAACAGAATGACAGAAGATGACAGAAGAGGACAGAATGACGGAAGAGGACAGAAGGACAGAAGATGACAGAATGACAGAAGAGGACAGAAGATGACAGAAGATGACAGAAGATGACAGAATGACAGAAGATGACAGAATGACAGAAGAGGACAGAAGATGACAGAAGATGACAGAAGATGACAGAATGACAGAAGATGACAGAATGACAGAAGATGACAGAAGATGACAGAAGAGGACAGAATGACAGAAGATGGCAGAACATGACAGCAGATGACAGAAGATGACAGAATATGACAGAAGATGACAGAATATGACAGAAGATGACAGAAGATGACAGAATGACAGAAGATGACAGAATGGCAGAAGATGACAGAATGACAGAAGAGGACAGAATGACAGAAGATGGCAGAACATGACAGAAGATGACAGAATATGACAGAAGATGACAGAAGATGACAGAATATGACAGAAGATGACAGAAGATGACAGAATGACAGAAGATGACAGAAGATGACAGAATGACAGAAGATGACAGAATGACAGAAGATGACAGAATGACAGAAGAGGACAGAAGATGACAGAAGATGACAGAAGATGACAGAAGATGACAGACTGACAGAAGATGACAGGAGATGACAGAAGATGACAGAAGAGGACAGAATGACGGAAGAGGACAGAAGGACAGAAGATGACAGAATGACAGAAGAGGACAGAAGATGACAGAAGATGACAGAAGATGACAGAATGACAGAAGATGACAGAATGACAGAAGAGGACAGAAGATGACAGAAGATGACAGAAGATGACAGAATGACAGAAGATGACAGAATGACAGAAGAGGACAGAAGATGACAGAAGATGACAGAAGATGACAGAAGATGACAGAATGACAGAGGAGGACAGAATGACAGAAGATGACAGTTTGACAGAAGAGGACAGAATGACTGAAGATGACAGTAGATGACAGAAGATGACAGAATGACAGAAGATGACAGAATGACAGAAGATGACAGAAGATGACAGAAGAGGACAGAATGACAGAAGATGGCAGAACATGACAGCAGATGACAGAAGATGACAGAATATGACAGAAGATGACAGAAGATGACAGAATATGACAGAAGATGACAGAAGATGACAGAATGACAGAAGATGACAGAATGGCAGAAGATGACAGAATGACAGAAGAGGACAGAATGACAGAAGATGGCAGAACATGACAGCAGATGACAGAAGATGACAGAATATGACAGAAGATGACAGTAGATGACAGAATATGACAGAAGATGACAGAAGATGACAGAATGACAGAAGATGACAGAAGATGACAGAATGACAGAAGATGACAGAATGACAGAAGATGACAGAAGATGACAGAAGGACAGAAGATGACAGAAGAGGACAGAATGACAGAAGATGGCAGAACATGACAGCAGATGACAGAAGATGACAGAAGATGACAGAAGATGACAGAAGATGACAGAAGATGACAGAATGACAGAAGAGGACAGAAGATGACAGAAGATGACAGAAGATGACAGAAGATGACAGAATGACAGAAGATGACAGAATGACAGAAGAGGACAGAAGATGACAGAAGATGACAGAATGACAGAGGAGGACAGAATGACAGAAGATGACAGTTTGACAGAAGAGGACAGAATGACAGAAGATGACAGTAGATGACAGAAGATGACAGAATGAAAGAAGATGACAGAATGACAGAAGATGACAGAATGACAGAAGAGGACAGAATGACAGAAGATGACAGAAGATGACAGAATGACAGAAGAGGACAGAATGACAGAAGATGACAGAATGACAGAAGATGACAGAAGATGACAGAAGATTGCAGATTGACAGAAGATGACAGAAGAGGACAGAAGATGACAGAAGATGACAGAATTACAGAAGGTGACAGAAGATGACAGAAGATGACAGAATGACAGAAGATGACAGAAGGACAGAATGACAGAAGAGGACAGAATGACAGAAGAGGACAGAATGACAGAAGATGATAGAAGATGACAGAATGACAGAAGAGGACAGAAGATGACAGAATGACAGAAGAGGACAGAATGACAGAAGATGACAGAAGATGACAGAAGATGACAGAAGATGACAGAATGACAGATGACAGAAGATGACAGAAGATGACAGAATGACAGAAGATGACAGAAGATGACAGAATGACAGATGACAGAAGATGACAGAAGATGACAGAATGACAGAAGATGACAGAAGATGACAGAAGATGACAGAATGACAGAATGACAGAAGATGACAGAAGATGACAGAATGACAGAAGATGACAGAAGATGACAGAAGATGACAGAATGACAGAAGATGACAGAAGATGACAGAATGACAGAAGAGGACAGAATGACAGAAGATGACAGAGGATGACAGAAGATGGCAGAATGACAGAATGACAGAAGATGACAGTATATGACAGAAGATGACAGAATATGACAGAAGATGACAGAAGATGACAGAAGATGACAGAATGACAGAAGATGACAGAATGACAGAAGATGACAGAATGACAGAAGATGGCAGTACATGACAGCAGATGACAGAAGATGATAGAATATGACAGAAGATGACAGAAGATGACAGAAGATGACAGAATGACAGAAGATGACAGAAGTTGACAGAAGATGACAGAATGACAGAAGATGATAGAAGATGACAGAAGGTGACAGAAGGACAGAAGATGACAGAAGATGACAGAAGATGACAGAATGACAGAAGATGACAGAATATGACAGATGATGACAGAAGATGACAGAATGACAGAAGATGACAGAAGATGACAGAAGATGACAGAATGACAGAAGAGGACAGAATGACAGAAGAGGACAGAATGACAGAAGATGACAGAATGACAGAAGATGAAAGAATATGACAGGAGATGACAGAAGATGACAGAAGATGACAGAATGACAGAAGATGACAGAATGACAGAAGAGGACAGAATGACAGAAGAAGACAGAATATGACAGAAGATGACAGAATGATAGAAGATGACAGAAGATGACAGAATGACAGAAGATGACAGAATGACAGAAGAGGACAGAATGACAGAAGATGACAGAATGGCAGAAGATGACAGAAGATGACAGAATGACAGAAGATGACAGAAGATGACAGAATGACAGAAGAGGACAGAATGACAGAAGATGACAGAAGATGACAGAATGACAGAAGATGACAGAAGATGACAGAAGATGACAGAATATGACAGAAGATGACAGAAGATGACAGAATGACAGAAGATGGCAGAAGATGACAGAAGGACAGAAGAGGACAGAAGATGACAGAATGACAGAAGATGATAGAAGATGACAGAAGATGACAGAAGATGACAGAAGATGACAGAATGGCAGAAGATGACAGAATGACAGAAGAGGACAGAATGACAGAAGATGGCAGAACATGACAGCAGATGACAGAAGATGACAGAATATGACAGAAGATGACAGAAGATGACAGAATATGACAGGAGATGACAGAAGATGACAGAATGACAGAAGATGACAGAAGATGACAGAAGATGACAGAATGACAGAAGATGACAGAATGACAGAAGATGACAGAAGATGACAGAAGATGACAGAAGGACAGAAGATGACAGAAGATGACAGAATGACAGAAGATGACAGAATGACAGAAGAGGACAGAAGATGACAGAATGACAGAAGATGGCAGAATGACAGAAGATGACAGAAGATGACAGAATGACAGAAGATGACAAAGGTGACAGACTGACAGAAGATGACAGGAGATGACAGAATGACAGAAGATGACAGAATGACAGAAGAGGACAGAAGATGACAGAAGATGACAGACTGACGGAAGATGACAGAAGATGACAGAAGGGAACAGAATGACAGAAGAGGACAGAATGACAGAAGAGGACAGAATGACAGAAGATGACAGAAGATGACAGAAGATGACAGAATGACAGAAGATGACAGAATGACAGAAGAGGACAGAATGACAGAAGAGGACAGAAGATGACAGAAGATGACAGAATGACAGAAGATGACAGAATGACAGAAGATGACAGAATGACAGAAGAGGACAGAAGATGACAGAAGATGACAGAATGACAGAGGAGGACAGAATGACAGAAGATGACAGTTTGACAGAAGAGGACAGAATGACAGAAGATGACAGTAGATGACAGAAGATGACAGAATGACAGAAGATGACAGAATGACAGAAGATGACAGAATGACAGAAGAGGACAGAATGACAGAAGATGACAGAAGATGACAGAATGACAGAAGAGGACAGAATGACAGAAGATGACAGAATGACAGAAGATGACAGAAGATGACAGAAGATGACAGATTGACAGAAGATGACAGAAGAGGACAGAAGATGACAGAATGACAGAAGATGACAGAAGATGACAGAAGATGACAGAATGACAGAAGATGACAGAAGATGACAGAATGACAGAAGATGACAGAAGATGACAGAATGACAGAAGAGGGCAGAATGACAGAAGATGACAGAATGACAGAAGATGACAGAAGATGACAGAATGACAGAATGACAGAAGATGACAGTATATGACAAAAGATGACAGAAGATGACAGAAGATGACAGAATGACAGAAGATGACAGAATGACAGAAGATGACAGAATGACAGAACATGACAGCAGATGACAGAAGATGATAGAATATGACAGAAGATGACAGAAGATGACAGATGATGACAGAATGACAGAAGATGACAGAAGTTGACAGAAGATGACAGAATGACAGAAGATGACAGAAGATGACAGAAGGTGACAGAAGGACAGAAGATGACAGAAGATGACAGAAGATGACAGAAGGTGACAGAAGGACAGAAGATGACAGAAGATGACAGAATGACAGAAGATGACAGAATATGACAGATGATGACAGAAGATGACAGAATGACAGAAGATGACAGAAGATGACAGAAGATGACAGAATGACAGAAGAGGACAGAATGACAGAAGAGGACAGAATGACAGAAGATGACAGATGATGCCAGAAGATGACAGAAGATGACAGAAGATGACAGAAGATGAAAGAAGATGACAGAAGATGACAGAAGACGACAGAAGATGACAGAATGACAGAAGATGACAGAAGATGAGAGAATGACAGAAGATGACAGAAGATGACAGAAGATGACAGAATGACAGAGGAGGACAGAATGACAGAAGATGACAGATTGACTGAAGAGGACAGAATGACAGAAGATGACAGAATGACAGAAGATGACAGAATGACAGAAGATGACAGAATGACAGAAGATGACAGAATGACAGAAGATGACAGAATGACAGAAGATGACAGAAGATGACAGAATGACAGAAAATGACAGAAGGACAGAATAACAGAAGATGACAGAATGACAGATGATGACAGAATGACAGAAGATGACAGAAGATGACAGAAGATGACAGAAGGGAACAGAATGACAGAAGATGACAGAAGATGACAGACTGACAGAAGATGACAGGAGAGGACAGAATGACGGAAGAGGACAGAAGGACAGAAGATGACAGAAGAGGACAGAAGATGACAGAAGATGACAGAAGATGACAGAAGATGACAGAAGATGACAGAAGATGACAGAATGACAGAAGATGACAGAATGACAGAAGAGGACAGAAGATGACAGAAGATGACAGAATGACAGAAGATGACAGAATGACAGAAGAGGACAGAAGATGACAGAAGATGACAGAAGATGACAGAATGACAGAAGATGACAGAATGACAGAAGAGGACAGAAGATGACAGAAGATGACAGAATGACAGAAGATGACAGAATGACAGAAGAGGACAGAAGATGACAGAAGATGACAGAAGATGACAGAATGACAGAAGATGACAGTTTGACAGAAGAGGACAGAATGACAGAAGATGACAGTCGATGACAGAAGATGACAGAATGACAGAAGATGACTGAATGACAGAAGATGACAGAAGATGACAGAAGAGGACAGAATGACAGAAGATGACAGAAGATGACAGAATGACAGAAGAGGACAGAATGACAGAAGATGACAGAATGACAGAAGATGACAGAAGATGACAGAAGATGACAGATTGACAGAAGATGACAGAAGAGGACAGAAGATGACAGAAGATGACAGAATGACAGAAGATGACAGAAGATGGCAGAATGACAGAAGATGACAGAAGGACAGAATGACAGAAGAGGACAGAATGACAGAAGAGGACAGAATGACAGAAGATGACAGAAGATGACAGAAGATGACAGAAGAGGACAGAATGACAGAAGATGACAGTAGATGACAGAAGATGACAGAATGACAGAAGATGACAGAATGACAGATGATGACAGAATGACAGAAGATGACAGAAAGACAGAAGATGACAGAATGACAGAAGATGACAGAAGATGACAGAAGATGACAGAATGACGGAAAATGACAGAAGGACAGAATAACAGAAGATGACAGAATGACAGATGATGACAGAATGACAGAAGATGACAGAAGATGACAGAATATGAGAGAAGAGCGCAGAATGACAGAAGATGACAGAAGATGACAGAAGATGACAGAAGATGACAGAATGACAGAAGAGGACAGAATGACAGAAGATGACAGAAGATGACAGAAGGACAGAATGACAGAAGATGACAGAATGACAGATGATGACAGAATGACAGAAGATTGCAGAAGATGACAGAAGATGACAGAATCACAGAAGATGACAGAAGATGACAGAAAGACAGAATGACAGAAGATGACAGAATGACAGAAGATGACAGAAGATGACAGAGTATGACAGAAGAGGACAGAATGACAGAAGATGACAGAAGATGACAGAAGATGACAGAAGATGACAGAATGACAGAAGATGACAGAAGATGACAGAAGATGACAGAAGATGACAGAAGATGACAGAAGATGACAGAATGACAGAAGATGACAGAATGACAGAAGATGACAGAAGATGACAGAAGAGGACAGAATGACAGAAGATGGCAGAACATGACAGCAGATGACAGAAGATGACAGAATATGACAGAAGATGACAGAAGATGACAGAATGACAGAAGAGGACAGAATGACAGAAGATGACAGATGATGCCAGAAGATGACAGAAGATGACAGAAGATGACAGAAGATGACAGAAGATGACAGAATGACAGAAGATGAAAGAATATGACAGGAGATGACAGAATGACAGAAGATGACAGAATGACAGAAGATGACAGAAGATGACAGAAGATGACAGAATGACAGAAGATGACAGAATGACAGAAGATGACAGAATGGCAGAAGATGACAGAATGACAGAAGATGACAGAAGATGACAGAATGACAGAAGATGACAGAAGATGACAGAAGATGACAGAATGACAGAAGATGACAGAATGACAGAAGATGGCAGAAGATGACAGAAGGACAGAAGATGACAGAATAAGACAGAAAATGACAGAATGACAGAAGAGGACAGAAGATGACAGAATGACAGAAGATGATAGAAGATGACAGAAGATGATAGAACTTGACAGAAGAGGACAGAATGACAGAAGATGACAGAAGATGACAGAAGATGACAGAAGATGACAGAATGGCAGAAGATGACAGAATGACAGAAGAGGACAGAATGACAGAAGATGGCAGAACATGACAGCAGATGACAGAAGATGACAGAATATGACAGAAGATGACAGAAGATGACAGAATATGACAGGAGATGACAGAAGATGACAGAATGACAGAAGATGACAGAAGATGACAGAATGACAGAAGATGACAGAAGATGACAGAAGATGACAAAAGATGACAGAAGGACAGAAGATGACAGAAGATGACAGAAGATGACAGAATGACAGAAGATGACAGAATGACAGAAGAGGACAGAAGATGACAGAATGACAGAAGATGGCAGAATGACAGAAGATGACAGAAGATGACAGAATGAAAGAAGATGACAGAATGACAGAAGAGGACAGAAGATGACAGAAGATGACAGACTGACAGAAGATGACAGGAGATGACAGAAGATGACAGAAGGGAACAGAATGACAGAAGAGGACAGAATGACAGAAGATGACAGAAGATGACAGAAGGGAACAGAATGACAGAAGAGGACAGAATGACAGAAGATGACAGAAGATGACAGAATGACAGAAGAGGACAGAAGATGACAGAAGATGACAGAAGATGACAGAATGACAGAAGATGACAGAATGACAGAAGAGGACAGAAGATGACAGAAGATGACAGAAGATGACAGAATGACAGAAGATGACAGAATGACAGAAGAGGACAGAAGATGACAGAAGATGACAGAAGATGACAGAATGACAGAAGATGACAGAATGACAGAAGATGACAGAATGACAGAAGATGACAGAATGACAGAAGAGGACAGAATGACAGAAGATGACAGAAGATGACAGAATGACAGAAGAGGACAGAATGACAGAAGATGACAGAATGACAGAAGATGACAGAAGATGACAGAAGATGACAGATTGACAGAAGATGACAGAAGATGACAGAATGACAGAAGTTGACAGAAGATGACAGAAGGACAGAATGACAGAAGAGGACAGAATGACAGAAGAGGACTGAATGACAGAAGATGACTGAATGACAGATGACAGAAGATGACAGAAGATGACAGAATGACAGAAGAGGACAGAATGACAGAAGATGACAGAATGACAGAAGATGACAGAAGATGACAGAAGATGACAGAATGACAGAATGACAGGAGATGACAGAAGAGGACAGAAGATGACAGAATGACAGAAGATGACAGAAGATGACAGAAGATGACAGAATGACAGAATGACAGAAGATGACAGTATATGACATAAGATGACAGAAGATGACAGAAGATGACAGATGATGACAGAATGACAGAAGATGACAGAATGACAGAAGATGACAGAATGACAGAAGATGGCAGAACATGACAGCAGATGACAGAAGATGATAGAATATGACAGAAGGTGACAGAAGGACAGAAGATGACAGAAGATGACAGAAGATGACAGAAGGTGACAGAAGGACAGAAGATGACAGAAGATGACAGAATGACAGAAGATGACAGAATATGACAGATGATGACAGAAGATGACAGAATGACAGAAGATGACAGAAGATGACAGAAGATGACAGAATGACAGAAGAGGACAGAATGACAGAAGAGGACAGAATGACAGAAGATGACAGATGATGCCAGAAGATGACAGAAGATGACAGAAGATGACAGAAGATGACAGAAGATGACAGAATGACAGAAGATGACAGAATGACAGAAGAGGACAGAAGATGACAGAAGATGACAGAATGACAGAAGATGACAGAATGACAGAAGAGGACAGAAGATGACAGAAGATGACAGAAGATGACAGAATGACAGAAGATGACAGAATGACAGAAGAGGACAGAAGATGACAGAAGATGACAGAATGACAGAAGATGACAGAATGACAGAAGAGGACAGAAGATGACAGAAGATGACAGAAGATGACAGAATGACAGAAGATGACAGTTTGACAGAAGAGGACAGAATGACAGAAGATGACAGTCGATGACAGAAGATGACAGAATGACAGAAGATGACTGAATGACAGAAGATGACAGAAGATGACAGAAGAGGACAGAATGACAGAAGATGACAGAAGATGACAGAATGACAGAAGAGGACAGAATGACAGAAGATGACAGAATGACAGAAGATGACAGAAGATGACAGAAGATGACAGATTGACAGAAGATGACAGAAGAGGACAGAAGATGACAGAAGATGACAGAATGACAGAAGATGACAGAAGATGGCAGAATGACAGAAGATGACAGAAGGACAGAATGACAGAAGAGGACAGAATGACAGAAGAGGACAGAATGACAGAAGATGACAGAAGATGACAGAAGATGACAGAAGAGGACAGAATGACAGAAGATGACAGTAGATGACAGAAGATGACAGAATGACAGAAGATGACAGAATGACAGAAGATGACAGAATGACAGAAGATGACAGAAAGACAGAAGATGACAGAATGACAGAAGATGACAGAAGATGACAGAAGATGACAGAATGACGGAAAATGACAGAAGGACAGAATAACAGAAGATGACAGAATGACAGATGATGACAGAATGACAGAAGATGACAGAAGATGACAGAATATGAGAGAAGAGCGCAGAATGACAGAAGATGACAGAAGATGACAGAAGATGACAGAATGACAGAAGAGGACAGAATGACAGAAGATGACAGAAGATGACAGAAGGACAGAATGACAGAAGATGACAGAATGACAGATGATGACAGAATGACAGAAGATTGCAGAAGATGACAGAATCACAGAAGATGACAGAAGATGACAGAAAGACAGAATGACAGAAGATGACAGAATGACAGAAGATGACAGAAGATGACAGAGTATGACAGAAGAGGACAGAATGACAGAAGATGACAGAAGATGACAGAAGATGACAGAATGACAGAAGATGACAGAAGATGACAGAAGATGACAGAAGATGACAGAAGATGACAGAAGATGACAGAATGACAGAAGATGACAGAATGACAGAAGATGACAGAAGATGACAGAAGAGGACAGAATGACAGAAGATGGCAGAACATGACAGCAGATGACAGAAGATGACAGAATATGACAGAAGATGACAGAAGATGACAGAATGACAGAAGAGGACAGAATGACAGAAGAGGACAGAATGACAGAAGATGACAGATGATGCCAGAAGATGACAGAAGATGACAGAAGATGACAGAAGATGACAGAATGACAGAAGATGAAAGAATATGACAGGAGATGACAGAATGACAGAAGATGACAGAATGACAGAAGATGACAGAAGATGACAGAAGATGACAGAATGACAGAAGATGACAGAATGACAGAAGATGACAGAATGGCAGAAGATGACAGAATGACAGAAGATGACAGAAGATGACAGAATGACAGAAGATGACAGAAGATGACAGAAGATGACAGAATGACAGAAGAGGACAGAATGACAGAAGATGACAGAAGATGACAGAATGACAGAAGATGACAGAAGATGACAGAAGATGACAGAATATGACAGAAGATGACAGAAGATGACAGAATGACAGAAGATGGCAGAAGATGACAGAAGGACAGAAGATGACAGAATAAGACAGAAAATGACAGAATGACAGAAGAGGACAGAAGATGACAGAATGACAGAAGATGATAGAAGATGACAGAAGATGATAGAACTTGACAGAAGAGGACAGAATGACAGAAGATGACAGAAGATGACAGAAGATGACAGAAGATGACAGAATGGCAGAAGATGACAGAATGACAGAAGAGGACAGAATGACAGAAGATGGCAGAACATGACAGCAGATGACAGAAGATGACAGAATATGACAGAAGATGACAGAAGATGACAGAATATGACAGGAGATGACAGAAGATGACAGAATGACAGAAGATGACAGAAGATGACAGAATGACAGAAGATGACAGAAGATGACAAAAGATGACAGAAGGACAGAAGATGACAGAAGATGACAGAATGACAGAAGATGACAGAATGACAGAAGAGGACAGAAGATGACAGAATGACAGAAGATGGCAGAATGACAGAAGATGACAGAAGATGACAGAATGACAGAAGAGGACAGAAGATGACAGAAGATGACAGACTGACAGAAGATGACAGGATATGACAGAAGATGACAGAAGGGAACAGAATGACAGAAGAGGACAGAATGACAGAAGATGACAGAAGATGACAGAAGGGAACAGAATGACAGAAGAGGACAGAATGACAGAAGATGACAGAAGATGACAGAATGACAGAAGAGGACAGAAGATGACAGAAGATGACAGAAGATGACAGAATGACAGAAGATGACAGAATGACAGAAGAGGACAGAAGATGACAGAAGATGACAGAAGATGACAGAATGACAGAAGATGACAGAATGACAGAAGAGGACAGAAGATGACAGAAGATGACAGAATGACAGAAGATGACAGAATGACAGAAGATGACAGAATGACAGAAGATGACAGAATGACAGAAGAGGACAGAATGACAGAAGATGACAGAAGATGACAGAATGACAGAAGAGGACAGAATGACAGAAGATGACAGAATGACAGAAGATGACAGAAGATGACAGAATGACAGAAGAGGACAGAATGACAGAAGATGACAGAATGACAGAAGATGACAGAAGATGACAGAAGATGACAGAATGACAGAATGACAGGAGATGACAGAAGAGGACAGAAGATGACAGAATGACAGAAGATGACAGAAGATGACAGAAGATGACAGAATGACAGAATGACAGAAGATGACAGTATATGACATAAGATGACAGAAGATGACAGAAGATGACAGATGATGACAGAATGACAGAAGATGACAGAATGACAGAAGATGACAGAATGACAGAAGATGGCAGAACATGACAGCAGATGACAGAAGATGATAGAATATGACAGAAGGTGACAGAAGGACAGAAGATGACAGAAGATGACAGAAGATGACAGAAGGTGACAGAAGGACAGAAGATGACAGAAGATGACAGAATGACAGAAGATGACAGAATATGACAGATGATGACAGAAGATGACAGAATGACAGAAGATGACAGAAGATGACAGAAGATGACAGAATGACAGAAGAGGACAGAATGACAGAAGAGGACAGAATGACAGAAGATGACAGATGATGCCAGAAGATGACAGAAGATGACAGAAGATGACAGAAGATGAAAGAAGATGACAGAAGATGACAGAAGACGACAGAAGATGACAGAATGACAGAAGATGACAGAAGATGAGAGAATGACAGAAGATGACAGAATGACAGAAGATGACAGAAGATGACAGAATGACAGAGGAGGACAGAATGACAGAAGATGACAGATTGACAGAAGAGGACAGAATGACAGAAGATGACAGAATGACAGAAGATGACAGAATGACAGAAGATGACAGAATGACAGAAGATGACAGAATGACAGAAGATGACAGAATGACAGAAGATGACAGAAGATAACAGAATGACAGAAAATGACAGAAGGACAGAATAACAGAAGATGACAGAATGACAGATGATGACAGAATGACAGAAGATGACAGAAGATGAGAGAATATGAGAGAAGAGCGCAGAATGACAGAAGATGACAGAAGATGACAGAAGATGACAGAAGATGACAGAAATGACAGAAGATGACAGAAGATGACAGAAGATGACAGAATATGATAGAAGATGACAGAATGACAGAAGAGGACAGAAGATGACAGAAGATGACAGAATCACAGAAGATGACAGAAGATGACAGAAAGACAGAATGACAGAAAATGACAGAATGACAGAAGATGACAGAATGACAGAAGATGACAGAATATGACAGAAGAGGACAGAATGACAGAAGATGACAGAAGATGACAGAATAGACAGAAGATGACAGAATGACAGAAGATGACAGAAGATGACAGAATGACAGAAGATGACAGAAGATGACAGAAGATGACAAAATGACAGAAGATGACAGAATGACAGAAGATAACAGAAGATGACAGAAGATGACAAAATGACAGAAGATGACAGAATGACAGAAGATGACAGAATGACAGAAGATGACAGAAGATGACAGAATGACAGAAGGTGACAGAAGATGACAGAAGATGACAGAAGATGACAGAAGATGAAAGAAGATGACAGAATATGACAGAAGATGACAGAATGACAGAAGAGGACAGAATGACAGAAGAGGACAGAATTTGACAGAAGATGACACAAGATGACAGAATGACAGAAGATGACAGAAGATGACAGAAGATGACAGAATGACAGAAGATGACAGAAGGACAGAATGACAGAAGATGACAGAATGACGGAAGATGACAGAATGACAGAAGATGACAGAAGATGACAGAATATGACAGAAGAGGATAGAATGGCAGAAGATGACAGAAGATGACGGAAGATGACAGAATGACAGACGATGACAGAATGACAGAAGATGACAGAAGATGACGGAAGATGACAGAAGATGACAGAATGACAGAAGAGGACAGAATGACAGAAGAGGACAGAATGACAGAAGAGGACAGAAGATGACAGAAGATGACAGAAGAGGACAGAATGTGACAGATGAGGACAGAATGACAGAAGATGACATAAGATGACATAAGATGACAGAAGATGACAGAATATGACAGAATATGACAGAAGATGACAGAAGATGACAGAAGATGACAGAAGATGACAGAATGACAGAAGATGACAGAATGACAGAAGATGACAGAATGACAGAAGATGACAGAATGACGGAAGAGGACAGAATGACAGAAGATGGCAGAACATGACAGCAGATGACAGAAGATGATAGAATATGACAGAAGATGACAGAAGATGACAGAAGATGACAGAATATGAAAGAAGATGACAGAAGATGACAGAATGACAGAAGATGACAGAAGATGACACAATGGCAGAAGATGACAGAATGACAGAAGATGACAGAAGATGACAGAAGGTGACAGAAGGACAGAAGATGACAGAAGATGACAGACGATGACAGAATGACAGAAGATGACAGATGATGCCAGAAGATGACAGAAGATGACAGAAGATGACAGAAGATGAAAGAAGATGACAGAAGATGACAGAAGACGACAGAAGATGACAGAATGACAGAAGATGACAGAAGATGAGAGAATGACAGAAGATGACAGAATGAGAGAAGAGGACAGAAGATGACAGAAGATGACAGAATATGACAGAATGACAGAGGAGGACAGAATGACAGAAGATGACAGATTGACAGAAGAGGACAGAATGACAGAAGATGACAGAATGACAGAAGATGACAGAATGACAGAAGATGGCAGAATGACAGAGGAGGACAGAATGACAGAAGATGACAGAATGACAGAAGATGACAGAATGACAGAAGATGACAGAATGACAGAAGATGACAGAATGACAGAAGATGACAGAATGACAGAAGAGGACAGAAGATGACAGAAGATGACAGAAGATGACAGGAGATGACAGAAGATGACAGAAGAGGACAGAATGACAGAAGATGACAGAAGAGGACAGAATGACGGAAGAGGACAGAAGGACAGAAGATGACAGAAGGACAGAAGATGACAGAAGATGACAGAAGATGACAGAATGACAGAAGATGACAGAATGACAGAAGAGGACAGAAGATGACAGAAGATGACAGAAGATGACAGAATGACAGAAGATGACAGAATGACAGAAGAGGACAGAAGATGACAGAAGATGACAGAAGATGACAGAATGACAGAGGAGGACAGAATGACAGAAGATGACAGTTTGACAGAAGAGGACAGAATGACAGAAGATGAGAGTAGATGACAGAAGATGACAGTTTGACAGAAGAGGACAGAATGACAGAAGATGACAGTAGATGACAGAAGATGACAGAATGACAGATGATGACAGAATGACAGAAGATGACAGAAGATGACAGAATATGAGAGAAGAGCGCAGAATGACAGAAGATGACAGAAGATGACAGAAGATGACAGAAGATGACAGAAGATGACAGAATGGCAGAAGATGACAGAATGACAGAAGATGGCAGAACATGACAGAAGATGGCAGAACATGACAGCAGATGACAGAAGATGACAGAATATGACAGAAGATGACAGAAGATGACAGAAGATGACAGAAGATGACAGAAGATGACAGAATGACAGAAGATGACAGAAGATGACAGAATGACAGAAGATGACAGGATGACAGAAGATGACAGAAGATGACAGAAGGACAGAAGATGACAGAAGATGAGAGAAGATGACAAAATGACAGAAGATGACAGAATGACAGAAGAGGACAGAAGATGACAGAAGATGGCAGAATGACAGAAGATGACAGAAGATGACAGAATGACAGAAGATGACAGAATGACAGAAGAGGACAGAAGATGACAGAAGATGACAGAAGATGACAGAAGATGACAGACTGACAGAAGATGACAGGAGATGACAGAAGATGACAGAAGGGAACAGAATGACAGAAGATGACAGAAGATGACAGACTGACAGCAGATGACAGGAGAAGACAGAAGATGACAGAAGAGGACAGAATGACAGAAGATGACAGAAGAGGACAGAATGACGGAAGAGGACAGAAGGACAGAAGATGACAGAATGACAGAAGAGGACAGAAGATGACAGAAGATGACAGAAGATGACAGAATGACAGAAGATGACAGAATGACAGAAGAGGACAGAAGATGACAGAAGATGGCAGAAGATGACAGAATGACAGAAGATGACAGAATGACAGAAGAGGACAGAAGATGACTGAAGATGACAGAAGATGACAGAATGACAGAAGAGGACAGAAGATGACAGAATGACAGAAGAGGACAGAAGATGACAGAAGATGACAGAAGATGACAGAATGACAGAAGATGACAGAATGACAGAAGAGGACAGAAGATGACAGAAGATGGCAGAAGATGACAGAATGACAGAAGATGACAGAATGACAGAAGAGGACAGAAGATGACTGAAGATGACAGAAGATGACAGAATGACAGAGGGGGACAGAATGACAGAAGATGACAGAATGACTGAAGAGGACAGAATGACAGAAGCTGACAGAAGATGACAGAATGACAGAAGAGGACAGAATGACAGAAGATGACAGAATGACAGAAGATGACAGAAGATGACAGATTGACAGAAGATGACAGAAGATGACAGAAGATGACAGAATGACAGAAGATGACAGAAGATGACAGAAGATGACAGAATGACAGAAGATGACAGAAGGACAGAAGATGACAGAAGATGACAGAAGATGACAGAATGACAGAAGATGACAGAAGATGACAGAAGGTGACAGAAGGACAGAAGATGACAGAAGATGACAGATGATGACAGAATGACAGAAGATGACAGATGATGCCAGAAGATGACAGAAGATGACAGAAGATGACAGAAGATGAAAGAAGATGACAGAAGATGACAGAAGACGACAGAAGATGACAGAATGACAGAAGATGACAGAAGATGACAGAATGACAGAAGAGGACAGAAGATGACAGAAGATGACAGAAGATGACAGAATGACAGAAGATGACAGAATGACAGAAGATGGCAGAATGACAGAGGAGGACAGAATGACAGAAGATGACAGAATGACAGAAGATGACAGATTGACAGAAGAGGACAGAATGACAGAAGATGACAGAAGATGACAGAATGACAGAAGATGACAGAATGACAGAAGATGGCAGAATGACAGAGGAGGACAGAATGACAGAAGATGACAGAATGACAGAAGATGACAGAATGACAGAAGATGACAGAATGACAGAAGAGGACAGAAGATGACAGAAGATGACAGAAGATGACAGACTGACAGAAGATGACAGGAGATGACAGAAGATGACAGAAGAGGACAGAATGACAGAAGATGACAGAAGAGGACAGAATGACGGAAGAGGACAGAAGGACAGAAGATGACAGAATGACAGAAGAGGACAGAAGATGACAGAAGATGACAGAATGACAGAAGATGACAGAATGACAGAAGAGGACAGAAGAGGACAGAAGAGGACAGAAGATGACAGAAGATGACAGAAGATGACAGAATGACAGAAGAGGACAGAAGATGACAGAAGATGACAGAAGATGACAGAGGAGGACAGAATGACAGAAGATGACAGTTTGACAGAAGAGGACAGAATGACAGAAGATGACAGTAGATGACAGAAGATGACAGTTTGACAGAAGAGGACAGAATGACAGAAGATGACAGTAGATGACAGAATATGAGAGAAGAGCGCAGAATGACAGAAGATGACAGAAGATGACAGAAGATGACAGAAGATGACAGAATGGCAGAAGATGACAGAAGATGGCAGAACATGACAGAAGATGGCAGAACATGACAGCAGATGACAGAAGATGACAGAATATGACAGAAGATGACAGAAGATGACAGAATATGACAGAAGATGACAGAAGATGACAGAATGACAGAAGATGACAGAATGACAGAAGATGACAGAAGATGACAGAAGATGACAGAAGGACAGAAGATGACAGAAGATGACAGAAGATGACAAAATGACAGAAGATGACAGAATGACAGAAGAGGACAGAAGATGACAGAAGATGACAGAAGATGGCAGAATGACAGAAGATGACAGAAGATGACAGAATGACAGAAGATGACAGAAGATGACAGAAGATGACAGAAGGACAGAAGATGACAGAAGATGACAGAAGATGACAAAATGACAGAAGATGACAGAATGACAGAAGAGGACAGAAGATGACAGAAGATGACAGAAGATGACAGAAGATGACAGAAGATGACAGACTGACAGAAGATGACAGGAGATGACAGAAGATGACAGAAGGGAACAGAATGACAGAAGATGACAGAAGATGACAGACTGACAGCAGATGACAGGAGATGACAGAAGATGACAGAAGAGGACAGAATGACAGAAGATGACAGAAGAGGACAGAATGACGGAAGAGGACAGAAGGACAGAAGATGACAGAATGACAGAAGATGACAGAAGATGACAGAAGATGACAGAATGACAGAAGATGACAGAATGACAGAAGAGGACAGAAGATGACAGAAGATGACAGAAGACGACAGAATGACAGAAGATGACAGAATGACAGAAGAGGACAGAAGATGACAGAATGACAGAGGAGGACAGAATGACAGAAGATGACAGTTTGACAGAAGAGGACAGAATGACAGAAGATGACAGTAGATGACAGGAGATGACAGAATGAAAGAAGATGACAGAATGACAGAAGATGACAGAATGACAGAAGAGGACAGAATGACAGAAGATGACAGAAGATGACAGAATGACAGAAGAGGACAGAATGACAGAAGATGACAGAATGACAGAAGATGACAGAAGATGACAGAAGATGACAGATTGACAGAAGATGACAGAAGAGGACAGAAGATGACAGAAGATGACAGAATGACAGAAGATGACAGAAGATGACAGAAGATGACAGAATGACAGAAGATGACAGAAGGACAGAATGACAGAAGAGGACAGAATGACAGAAGAGGACAGAATGACAGAAGATGACAGAAGATGACAGAATGACAGAAGAGGACAGAAGATGACAGAATGACAGAAGAGGACAGAATGACAGAAGTTGACAGAAGATGACAGAATGACAGAAGAGGACAGAAGATGACAGAAGATGACAGAATGACAGATTACAGAAGATGACAGAAGATGACAGAATGACAGAAGATGACAGAAGATGACAGAATGACAGAATGACAGAAGATGACAGAAGATGACAGAATGACAGAAGAGGACAGAATGAAAGAAGATGACAGAAGATGACAGAAGATGGCAGAATGACAGAATGACAGAAGATGACAGTATATGACAGAAGATGACAGAATATGACAGAAGATGACAGAAGATGACAGAAGATGACAGAAGATGACAGAATGACAGAAGATGGCAGAATGACAGAAGATGACAGTATATGACAGAAGATGACAGAAGATGATAGAATATGACAGAAGATGACAGAAGATGACAGAAGATGACAGAAGATGGCAGAATGACAGAAGATGACAGAAGTTGACAGAATGACAGAAGATGACAGAAGATGACAGAAGGTGACAGAAGGACAGAAGATGACAGAAGGTGACAGAAGGACAGAAGATGACAGAAGATGACAGAAGATGACAGAAGATGACAGAATGACAGAAGATGACAGAATATGACAGATGATGACAGAAGATGACAGAATGACAGAAGATGACAGAAGATGACAGAAGATGACAGAATGACAGAAGAGGACAGAATGACAGAAGATGACAGATGATGCCAGAAGATGACAGAAGATGACAGAAGATGACAGAAGATGAAAGAAGATGACAGAAGACGACAGAAGATGACAGAAGATGACAGAATGACAGAAGATGAAAGAATATGACAGGAGATGACAGAATGACAGAAGATGACAGAATGACAGAAGATGACAGAAGATGACAGAATGACAGAAGATGACAGAATGACAGAAGAGGACAGAATGACAGAAGATGACAGAATATGACAGAAGATGACAGAATGATAGAAGATGACAGAAGATGACAGAATGACAGAAGATGACAGAATGACAGAAGAGGACAGAATGACAGAAGATGACAGAATGGCAGAAGATGACAGAAGATGACAGAATGACAGAAGATGACAGAAGATGACAGAATGACAGAAGATGACAGAAGATGACAGAAGATGACAGAATGACAGAAGATGACAGAAGATGACAGAATATGACAGAAGATGACAGAAGATGACAGAAGATGACCGAATGACAGAAGATGGCAGAAGATGACAGAAGGACAGAAGAGGACAGAAGATGACAGAAGATGACAGAAGAGGACAGAATGACAGAAGATGACAGAAGATGACAGAAAATGACAGAATGACAGAAGATGACAGAAGATGACAGAAGATGACAGAATGACAGAAGATGACAGAATGACAGAAGAGGACAGAATGACAGAAGATGGCAGAACATGACAGAAGAGGACAGAATGACAGAAGATGACAGAAGATGACAGAAGATGACAGAATGACAGAAGATGGCAGAATGACAGAAGAGGACAGAATGACAGAAGATGGCAGAACATGACAGCAGATGACAGAAGATGACAGAATATGACAGAAGATGACAGAAGATGACAGAATATGACAGGAGATGACAGAAGATGACAGAATGACAAAAGATGACAGAAGATGACAGAAGATGACAGAATGACAGAAGATGACAGAATGACAGAAGATGACAGAAGATGACAGAAGATGACAGAAGGACAGAAGATGACAGAAGATGACAGAAGATGACAGAATGACAGAAGATGACAGAATGACAGAAGAGGACAGAAGATGACAGAATGACAGAAGATGGCAGAATGACAGAAGATGACAGAAGATGACAGAATGACAGAAGATGACAGAATGACAGAAGAGGACAGAAGATGACAGAAGATGACAGACTGACAGAAGATGACAGGAGATGACAGAAGATGACAGAAGGGAACAGAATGACGGAAGATGACAGAAGATGACAGAAGGGAACAGAATGACAGAAGAGGACAGAATGACAGAAGAGGACAGAATGACAGAAGATGACAGAAGAGGACAGAATGACAGAAGAGGACAGAATGACAGAAGATGACAGAAGATGACAGAATGACAGAAGAGGACAGAAGATGACAGAAGATGACAGAATGACAGAAGATGACAGAATGACAGAAGAGGACAGAAGATGACAGAAGATGACAGAAGATGACAGAATGACAGAGGAGGACAGAATGACAGAAGATGACAGTTTGACAGAAGAGGACAGAATGACAGAAGATGACAGTAGATGACAGAAGATGACAGAATGACAGAAGATGACAGAATGACAGAAGATGACAGAATGACAGAAGAGGACAGAATGACAGAAGATGACAGAAGATGACAGAATGACAGAAGAGGACAGAATGACAGAAGATGACAGAATGACAGAAGATGACAGAAGATGACAGAAGATGAAAGATTGACAGAAGATGACAGAAGAGGACAGAAGATGACAGAAGATGACAGAATGACAGAAGATGACAGAAGATGACAGAAGATGACAGAAGATGACAGAAGATGACAGAAGGACAGAATGACAGAAGAGGACAGAATGACAGAAGAGGACAGAATGACAGAAGATGACAGAAGATGACAGAATGACAGAAGAGGACAGAATGACAGAAGATGACAGAATGACGGAAGATGACAGAAGATGACAGAATGACAGAATGACAGGAGATGACAGAAGATGACAGAAGATGACAGAATGACAGAAGATGACAGAAGATGACAGAAGATGACAGAATGACACAATGACAGAAGATGACAGTATATGACAGAAGATGACAGAAGATGACAGAAGATGACAGAATGACAGAAGATGACAGAATGACAGAAGATGACAGAATGACAGAAGATGGCAGAACATGACAGCAGATGACAGAAGATGATAGAATATGACAGAAGATGACAGAAGTTGACAGAAGATGACAGAAGATGACAGATGATGACAGAATGACAGAAGATGACAGAATGACAGAAGATGACAGAAGATGACAGAAGGTGACAGAAGGACAGAAGATGACAGAAGATGACAGAAGATGACAGAAGATGACAGAAGGTGACAGAAGGACAGAAGATGACAGAAGATGACAGAAGATGACAGAATGACAGAAGATGACAGAATATGACAGATGATGACAGATGATGACAGAATGACAGAAGATGACAGAAGATGACAGAAGATGACAGAATGACAGAAGAGGACAGAATGACAGAAGAGGACAGAATGACAGAAGATGACAGATGATGCCAGAAGATGACAGAAGATGACAGAAGATGACAGAAGACGACAGAAGGTGACAGAATGATAGAAGATGACAGAAGATGAGAGAATGACAGAAGATGACAGAATGACAGAAGATGACAGAAGATGACAGAATGACAGAGGAGGACAGAATGACAGAAGATGACAGATTGACAGAAGAGGACAGAATGACAGAAGATGACAGAATGACAGAAGATGACAGAATGACAGAAGATGACAGAATGACAGAAGATGACAGAATGACAGAAGATGACAGAAGATGACAGAATGACAGAAAATGACAGAAGGACAGAATAACAGAAGATGACAGAATGACAGATGATGACAGAATGACAGAAGATGACAGAAGATGACAGAATATGAGGGATGAGCGCAGAATGACAGAAGATGACAGAAGATGACAGAAGATGACAGAAATGACAGAAGATGACAGAAGATGACAGAAGATGACAGAATATGATAGAAGATGACAGAATGACAGAAGAGGACAGAATGACAGAAGATGACAGAAAGACAGAAGATGACAGAATGACAGAAGATGACAGAAGATGACAGAAGATGACAGAATCACAGAAGATGACAGAAGATGGCAGAAAGACAGAATGACAGAAGATGACAAGATGACAGAATGACAGAAGATGACAGAAGATGACAGAATATGACAGAAGAGGACAGAATGACAGAAGATGACAGAAGATGACAGAATAGACAGAAGATGACAGAATGACAGAAGATGACAGAAGATGACAGAATGACAGAAGATGACAGAAGATGACAGAAGATGACAAAATGACAGAAGATGACAGAATGACAGAAGATAGCAGAAGATGACAGAAGATGACAAAATGACAGAAGATGACAGAATGACAGAAGATGACAGAAGATGACAGAAGATGACAGAATGACAGAAGGTGACAGAAGATGACAGAAGATGACAGAAGATGACAGAAGATGAAAGAAGATGATAGAATATGAGAGAAGATGACAGAATGACAGAAGAGGACAGAATGACAGAAGAGGACAGAATTTGACAGAAGATGACACAAGATGACAGAATGACAGAAGATGACAGAAGATGACAGAAGATGACAGAATGACAGAAGATGACAGAAGGACAGAATGACAGAAGATGACAGAATGACGGAAGATGACAGAAGATGAAAGAAGATGACAGAATATGGCAGAAGAGGACAGAATGGCAGAAGATGACAGAAGATGACGGAAGATGACAGAATGACAGAAGATGACAGAATGACAGAAGATGACAGAAGATGACGGAAGATGACAGAAGATGACAGAATGACAGAAGAGGACAGAAGATGACAGAAGATGACAGAAGATGACAGAAGAGGACAGAATGTGACAGATGAGGACAGAATGACAGAAGATGACATAAGATGACAGAAGATGACAGAATATGACAGAAGATGACAGAAGATGACAGAAGATGACAGAATGACAGAAGATGACAGAATGACAGAAGATGACAGAATGACGGAAGAGGACAGAATGACAGAAGATGGCAGAACATGACAGCAGATGACAGAAGATGATAGAATATGACAGAAGATGACAGAAGATGACAGAAGATGACAGAATATGAAAGAAGATGACAGAAGATGACAGAATGACAGAAGATGACAGAAGATGACACAATGACAGAAGATGACAGAATGACAGAAGATGACAGAAGATGACAGAAGGTGACAGAAGGACAGAAGATGACAGAAGATGACAGAAGATGACAGAATGACAGAAGAGGACAGAATGACAGAAGAGGACAGAATGACAGAAGATGACAGAAGATGACAGAAGATGACAGAATGACAGAAGATGACAGAAGATGACAGAAGACGACAGAAGATGACAGAATGACAGAAGATGACAGAAGATGAGAGAAGGACAGAAGATGACAGAATGACAGAAGAGGACAGAAGATGACAAAAGATGACAGAAGATGACAGAATGACAGAGGAGGACAGAATGACAGAAGATGACAGATTGACAGAAGAGGACAGAATGACAGAAGATGACAGAATGACAGAAGATGACAGAATGACAGAAGATGGCAGGATGACAGAGGACAGAATGACAGAAGATGACAGAATGACAGAAGATGACAGAATGACAGAAGATGACAGAATGACAGAAGATGACAGAAGGACAGAAGATGACAGAATGACAGAAGATGACAGAAGATGACAGAATGACAGAAAATGACAGAAGGACAGAATAACAGAAGATGACAGAATGACAGATGATGACAGAAAGACAGAAGATGACAGAAGATGACAGAATATGAGAGAAGAGCGTAGAATGACAGAAGATGACAGAAGATGACAGAAGATGACAGAAATGACAGAAGATGACAGAAGATGACAGAAGATGACAGAATATGATAGAAGATGACAGAATGACAGAAGAGGATAGAATGACAGAAGATGACAGAAAGACAGAAGATGACAGAATGACAGAAGATGACAGAAGATGACAAAATGACAGAAGATGACAGAAGATGACAGAATATGACAGAAGAGGTCAGAATGACAGAAGATGACAGAAGATGACAGAATAGACAGAAGATGACAGAATGACAGAAGATGACACAATGACAGAAGATGACAGAAGATGACAAAATGACAGAAGATGACAGAATGACAGAAGATAACAGAAGATGACAGAAGATGACAAAATGACAGAAGATGACAGAATGACAGAAGATGACAGAAGATGACAGAATGACAGAAGGTGACAGAAGATGACAGAATATGACAGAAGATGAAAGAAGATGACAGAATATGACAGAAGATGACAGAATGACAGAAGAGGACAGAATTTGACAGAAGATGACAGAAGATGACAGAATGACAGAAGATGACAGAAGAGGACAGAATGACAGAAGAGGACAGAATGACAGAAGATGACAGAATGACAGAAGAGGACAGAAGAGGACAGAAGATGACAGAAGATGACAGAATGACAGAAGATGACAGAATGACAGAAGAGGACAGAAGATGACAGAAGATGACAGAAGATGACAGAATGACAGAGGAGGACAGAATGACAGAAGATGACAGTTTGACAGAAGAGGACAGAATGACAGAAGATGACAGTAGATGACAGAAGATGACAGAATGACAGAAGATGACAGAATGACAGAAGATGACAGAATGACAGAAGAGGACAGAATGACAGAAGATGACAGAAGATGACAGAATGACAGAAGAGGACAGAATGACAGAAGATGACAGAATGACAGAAGATGACAGAAGATGACAGAATGACAGAAGATGACAGAAGATGACAGAAGGACAGAATGACAGAAGAGGACAGAATGACAGAAGAGGACAGAATGACAGAAGATGACAGAAGATGACAGAATGACAGAAGAGGACAGAATGACAGAAGATGACAGAATGACGGAAGATGACAGAAGATGACAGAATGACAGAATGACAGGAGATGACAGAAGATGACAGAAGATGACAGAATGACAGAAGATGACAGAAGATGACAGAAGATGACAGAATGACACAATGACAGAAGATGACAGTATATGACAGAAGATGACAGAAGATGACAGAATGACAGAAGATGACAGAATCACAGAAGATGACAGAATGACAGAAGATGGCAGAACATGACAGCAGATGACAGAAGATGATAGAATATGACAGAAGATGACAGAAGTTGACAGAAGATGACAGAAGATGACAGATGATGACAGAATGACAGAAGATGACAGAAGTTGACAGAAGATGACAGAATGACAGAAGATGACAGAAGATGACAGAAGATGACAGAAGATGACAGAAGGTGACAGAAGGACAGAAGATGACAGAAGATGACAGAAGATGACAGAAGATGACAGAAGGTGACAGAAGGACAGAATATGACAGATGATGACAGATGATGACAGAATGACAAAAGATGACAGAAGATGACAGAATGACAGAAGAGGACAGAATGACAGAAGAGGACAGAATGACAGAAGAGGACAGAATGACAGAAGATGACAGATGATGCCAGAAGATGCCAGAAGATGACAGAAGATGACAGAAGATGTCAGAAGACGACAGAAGGTGACAGAATGATAGAAGATGACAGAAGATGAGAGAATGACAGAAGATGACAGAATGACAGAAGATGACAGAAGATGACAGAATGACAGAGGAGGACAGAATGACAGAAGATGACAGATTGACAGAAGAGGACAGAATGACAGAAGATGACAGAATGACAGAAGATGACAGAAGATGACAGAATGACAGAAAATGACAGAAGGACAGAATAACAGAAGATGACAGAATGACAGATGATGACAGAATGACAGAAGATGACAGAAGATGACAGAATATGAGGGATGAGCGCAGAATGACAGAAGATGACAGAAGATGACAGAAGATGACAGAAATGACAGAAGATGACAGAAGATGACAGAAGATGACAGAATATGATAGAAGATGACAGAATGACAGAAGAGGACAGAATGACAGAAGATGACAGAAAGACAGAAGATGACAGAATGACAGAAGATGACAGAAGATGACAGAAGATGACAGAAGATGACAGAATCACAGAAGATGACAGAAGATGGCAGAAAGACAGAATGACAGAAGATGACAAGATGACAGAATGACAGAAGATGACAGAAGATGACAGAATATGACAGAAGAGGACAGAATGACAGAAGATGACAGAAGATGACAGAATAGACAGAAGATGACAGAATGACAGAAGATGACAGAAGATGACAGAATGACAGAAGATGACAGAAGATGACAGAAGATGACAAAATGACAGAAGATGACAGAATGACAGAAGATAGCAGAAGATGACAGAAGATGACAAAATGACAGAAGATGACAGAATGACAGAAGATGACAGAAGATGACAGAAGATGACAGAATGACAGAAGGTGACAGAAGATGACAGAAGATGACAGAAGATGACAGAAGATGAAAGAAGATGATAGAATATGAGAGAAGATGACAGAATGACAGAAGAGGACAGAATGACAGAAGAGGACAGAATTTGACAGAAGATGACACAAGATGACAGAATGACAGAAGATGACAGAAGATGACAGAAGATGACAGAATGACAGAAGATGAAAGAAGGACAGAATGACAGAAGATGACAGAATGACGGAAGATGACAGAAGATGAAAGAAGATGACAGAATATGGCAGAAGAGGACAGAATGGCAGAAGATGACAGAAGATGACAGAAGATGACGGAAGATGACAGAATGACAGAAGATGACAGAATGATAGAAGATGACAGAAGATGACGGAAGATGACAGAAGATGACAGAATGACAGAAGAGGACAGAATGACAGAAGAGGACAGAATGACAGAAGAGGACAGAAGATGACAGAAGATGACAGAAGAGGACAGAATGTGACAGATGAGGACAGAATGACAGAAGATGACATAAGATGACAGAAGATGACAGAATATGACAGAAGATGACAGAAGATGACAGAAGATGACAGAATGACAGAAGATGACAGAATGACAGAAGATGACAGAATGACGGAAGAGGACAGAATGACAGAAGATGGCAGAACATGACAGCAGATGACAGAAGATGATAGAATATGACAGAAGATGACAGAAGATGACAGAAGATGACAGAATATGAAAGAAGATGACAGAAGATGACAGAATGACAGAAGATGACAGAAGATGACACAATGACAGAAGATGACAGAATGACAGAAGATGACAGAAGATGACAGAAGGTGACAGAAGGACAGAAGATGACAGAAGATGACAGAATGACAGAAGAGGACAGAATGACAGAAGAGGACAGAATGACAGAAGATGACAGATGATGCCAGAAGATGACAGAAGATGACAGAAGATGACAGAAGATGAAAGAAGATGACAGAAGATGACAGAAGACGACAGAAGATGACAGAATGACAGAAGATGACAGAAGATGAGAGAAGGACAGAAGATGACAGAATGACAGAAGAGGACAGAAGATGACAAAAGATGACAGAAGATGACAAAATGACAGAGGAGGACAGAATGACAGAAGATGACAGATTGACAGAAGAGGACAGAATGACAGAAGATGACAGAATGACAGAAGATGACAGAATGACAGAAGATGACAGAATGACAGAAGATGGCAGGATGACAGAGGACAGAATGACAGAAGATGACAGAATGACAGAAGATGACAGAATGACAGAAGATGACAGAATGACAGAAGATGACAGAAGGACAGAAGATGACAGAATGACAGAAGATGACAGAAGATGACAGAATGACAGAAAATGACAGAAGGACAGAATAACAGAAGATGACAGAATGACAGATGATGACAGAAAGACAGAAGATGACAGAAGATGACAGAATATGAGAGAAGAGCGTAGAATGACAGAAGATGACAGAAGATGACAGAAGATGACAGAAATGACAGAAGATGACAGAAGATGACAGAAGATGACAGAATATGATAGAAGATGACAGAATGACAGAAGAGGACAGAATGACAGAAGATGACAGAAAGACAGAAGATGACAGAATGACAGAAGATGACAGAAGATGACAGAAGATGACAGAATGACAGAAGATGACAGAAGATGACAGAATATGACAGAAGAGGTCAGAATGACAGAAGATGACAGAAGATGACAGAATAGACAGAAGATGACAGAATGACAGAAGATGACACAATGACAGAAGATGACAGAAGATGACAGAAGATGACAAAATGACAGAAGATGACAGAATGACAGAAGATGACAGAAGATGACAGAAGATGACAGAATATGACAGAAGATGAAAGAAGATGACAGAATATGACAGAAGATGACAGAATGACAGAAGAGGACAGAATTTGACAGAAGATGACACAAGATGACAGAATGACAGAAGATGACAGAAGATGACAGAAGATGACAGAAGATGACAGAAGGACAGAATGACAGAAGATGACAGAATGACGGAAGATGACAGAATGACAGAAGATGACAGAAGATGACAGAATATGACAGAAGAGGACAGAATGGCAGAAGATGACAGAAGATGACGGAAGATGACAGAATGACAGAAGATGACAGAAGATGACAGAAGATGACGGAAGATGACAGAAGATGACAGAATGAAAGAAGAGGACAGAATGACAGAAGAGGACAGAATGACAGAAGAGGACAGAATGACAGAAGATGACAGAAGATGACAGAAGATGACAGAAGAGGACAGAATGTGACAGATGAGGACAGAATGACAGAAGATGACATAAGATGACAGAAGATGACAGAATATGACAGAAGATGACAGAAGATGACAGAAGATGACAGAAGATGACAGAATGACAGAAGATGACAGAATGACAGAAGATGACAGAATGACAGAAGATGACAGAATGACGGAAGAGGACAGAATGACAGAAGATGGCAGAACATGACAGCAGATGACAGAAGATGATAGAATATGACAGAAGATGACAGAAGATGACAGAAGATGACAGAATATGAAAGAAGATGACAGAAGATGACAGAATGACAGAAGATGACAGAAGATGACACAATGACAGAAGATGACAGAATGACAGAAGATGACAGAAGATGACAGAAGATGACAGAAGGACAGAAGATGACAGAATATGACAGACGATGACAGAAGAGGACAGAATGACAGAAGATGACAGATGATGCCAGAAGATGACAGAAGATTACAGAAGATGACAGAAGATGACAGAATGACAGAAGATGACAGAAGATGACAGAATGACAGAAGATGACAGAATGACAGAGGAGGACAGAATGACAGAAGATGACAGATTGACAGAAGAGGACAGAATGATAGAAGATGACAGTGGATGACAGAAGATGACAGAATGACAGAAGAGGACAGAATGACAGAAGATGACAGAATGACAGAAGATGACAGAATGACAGAAGATGACAGAAGACAGAAGATGACAGAAGATGACAGAAGATGACAGAATGACGGAAAATGACAGAAGGACAGAATAACAGAAGATGACAGAATGACAGATGATGACAGAAGATGACAGAATATGACAGAAGAGGACAGAATGACAGAAGATGACAGAAGATGACAGAATAGACAGAAGATGACAGAATGACAGAAGATGACAGAAGATGACAGAATGACAGAAGATGACAGAAGATGACAGAAGATGACAAAATGACAGAAGATGACAGAATGACAGAAGATGACAGAAGATGACAGAAGATGACAGAATGACAGAAGAGGACAGAATGACAGAAGAGGACAGAATGGCAGAAGATGGCAGAAGATGACAGAAGGACAGAATGACAGAAGATGACAGAATGACAGATGATGACAGAATGACAGCAGATGACAGAAGATGACAGAAGATGACAGAATCACAGAAGATGACAGAAGATGACAGAAAGACAGAATGACAGAAGATGGCAGATGACAGAAGATGACAGAAGATGACAGAATCACAGAAGATGACAGAAGATGACAGAAAGACAGAATGACAGAAGATGACAGAATGACAGAAGATGACAGAATGACAGAATATGACAGAAGATGACAGAAGAGGACAGAATGACAGAAGATGACAGAAGATGGCAGAAGATGACAGAAGATGACAGAATAGACAGAAGATGACAGAATGACAGAAGATGACAGAAGATGACAGAAGATGACAGAATGACAGAAGAGGACAGAATGACAGAAGATGACAGAAGATGACAGAATAGACAGAAGATGACAGAATGACAGAAGATGACAGAAGATGACAGAAGATGACAGAATGACAGAAGAGGACAGAATGACAGAAGATGACAGAAGATGACAGAATGACAGAAGAGGACAGAAGATGACAGAAGATGACAGAAGATGACAGAATGACAGAAGAGGACAGAAGAGGACAGAAGATGACAGAAGATGACAGAAGATGACAGAATGACAGAAGAGGTCAGAAGATGACAGAAGATGACAGAAGATGACAGAAGATGACAGAAGATAACAGAAGATGACAGAATGACAGAAGAGGGCAGAATGACAGAAGAGGACAGAATGACAGAAGATGACAGAAGATGACAGAAGATGACAGAATATGACAGAAGATGACAGAAGATGAAAGAATATGACAGAAGATGACAGAATGACAGAAGAGGACAGAATGACAGAAGAGGACAGAATATGCCAGAAGATAACAGAAGGTGACAGAATGACAGAAGATGACAGAAGATGACAGAATGACAGAAGAGGACAGAATGACAGAAGAGGACAGAATATGCCAGAAGATAACAGAAGGTGACAGAATGACAGAAGATGACAGAAGATGACAGAAGATCACAGAAGATGACAGAAGATGACAGAATGAGAGAAGAGGACAGAATGAGAGAAGATGACAGAATGACAGAAGAGGAAAGAATGACAGAAGATGACACAAGATGACAGAATGACAGAAGAGGACAGAATGACAGAAGATGACAGAAGATGACAGAATGACAGAAGATGACAGAAGATGAGAGAAGATGCCAGAAGATGACAGAATGACAGACGAGGACAGAAGATGACAGAATGACAGAAGAGGACAGAATGACAGAAGATGACAGAATGACAGAAGAGGACAGAATGACAGAATATGATAGAAGATGACAGAAGATGACAGAATGACAGAAGAGGACAGAATGACAGAAGATGACAGAATATGACAGAAGATGACAGAATATGACAGAAGATGACAGAAGATGATAGAAGATGACAGAATGACAGAAGATGACAGAAGATGACAGAATGACAGAAGATGACAGAAGATGACAGAATGACAGAAGATGACAGAAGATGACAGAAGATGACAGATTGACAGAAGATGACAGAAGAGGACAGAAGATGACAGAAGATGACAGAATGACAGAAGATGACAGAAGATGACAGAAGATGACAGAATGACAGAAGATGACAGAAGGACAGAATGACAGAAGAGGACAGAATGACAGAAGAGGACAGAATGACAGAAGATGACAGAAGATGACAGAATGACAGAAGAGGACAGAAGATGACAGAATGACAGAAGAGGACAGAATGACAGAAGTTGACAGAAGATGACAGAATGACAGAAGAGGACAGAAGATGACAGAAGATGACAGAATGACAGATTACAGAAGATGACAGAAGATGACAGAATGACAGAAGATGACAGAAGATGACAGAAGATGACAGAATGACAGAATGACAGAAGATGACAGAAGATGACAGAATGACAGAAGAGGACAGAATGACAGAAGATGACAGTAGATGACAGAAGATGGCAGAATGACAGAATGACAGAAGATGACAGTATATGACAGAAGATGACAGAATATGACAGAAGATGACAGAAGATGACAGAAGATGACAGAAGATGACAGAATGACAGAAGATGACAGAATGACAGAAGATGGCAGTACATGACAGCAGATGACAGAAGATGATAGAATATGACAGAAGATGACAGAAGATGACAGAAGATGACAGAAGATGACAGAAGATGACAGAAGTTGACAGAAATGACAGAATGACAGAAGATGACAGAAGATGACAGAAGGTGACAGAAGGACAGAAGATGACAGAAGATGACAGAAGGTGACAGAAGGACAGAAGATGACAGAAGATGACAGAAGATGACAGAAGATGACAGAATGACAGAAGATGACAGAATATGACAGATGATGACAGAAGATGACAGAATGACAGAAGATGACAGAAGATGACAGAAGATGACAGAATGACAGAAGAGGACAGAATGACAGAAGATGACAGATGATGCCAGAAGATGACAGAAGATGACAGAAGATGAAAGAAGATGACAGAAGATGACAGAAGATGACAGAAGATGACAGAATGACAGAAGATGAAAGAATATGACAGGAGATGACAGAATGACAGAAGATGACAGAATGACAGAAGATGACAGAAGATGACAGAAGATGACAGAATGACAGAAGATGACAGAATGACAGAAGAGGACAGAATGACAGAAGATGACAGAATATGACAGAAGATGACAGAATGATAGAAGATGACAGAAGATGACAGAATGACAGAAGATGACAGAATGACAGAAGAGGACAGAATGACAGAAGATGACAGAATATGACAGAAGATGACAGAAGATGACAGAAGATGGCAGAAGATGACAGAAGGACAGAAGAGGACAGAAGATGACAGAAGATGACAGAAGAGGACAGAATGACAGAAGATGACAGAAGATGACAGAAGATGACAGAATGACAGAAGATGACAGAAGATGACAGAAGATGACAGAAGATGACAGAATGACAGAAGATGACAGAAGATGACAGAAGATGACAGAATGACAGAAGATGACAGAATGACAGAAGAGGACAGAATGACAGAAGATGGCAGAATGACAGAAGAGGACAGAATGACAGAAGATGGCAGAACATGACAGCAGATGACAGAAGATGACAGAATATGACAGAAGATGACAGAAGATGACAGAATATGACAGGAGATGACAGAAGATGACAGAATGACAAAAGATGACAGAAGATGACAGAAGATGACAGAATGACAGAAGATGACAGAATGACAGAAGATGACAGAAGATGACAGAAGATGACAGAAGGACAGAAGATGACAGAAGATGACAGAATGAAAGAAGATGACAGAATGACAGAAGAGGACAGAAGATGACAGAATGACAGAAGATGGCAGAATGACAGAAGATGACAGAAGATGACAGAATGACAGAAGATGACAGAATGACAGAAGAGGACAGAAGATGACAGAAGATGACAGACTGACAGAAGATGACAGGAGATGACAGAAGATGACAGAAGGGAACAGAATGACGGAAGATGACAGAAGATGACAGAAGGGAACAGAATGACAGAAGAGGACAGAATGACAGAAGAGGACAGAATGACAGAAGATGACAGAAGAGGACAGAATGACAGAAGAGGACAGAATGACAGAAGATGACAGAAGATGACAGAATGACAGAAGAGGACAGAAGATGACAGAAGATGACAGAATGACAGAAGATGACAGAATGACAGAAGAGGACAGAAGATGACAGAATGACAGAAGATGACAGAATGACAGAAGAGGACAGAAGATGACAGAAGATGACAGAAGATGACAGAATGACAGAGGAGGACAGAATGACAGAAGATGACAGTTTGACAGAAGAGGACAGAATGACAGAAGATGACAGTAGATGACAGAAGATGACAGAATGACAGAAGATGACAGAATGACAGAAGATGACAGAATGACAGAAGAGGACAGAATGACAGAAGATGACAGAAGATGACAGAATGACAGAAGAGGACAGAATGACAGAAGATGACAGAATGACAGAAGATGACAGAAGATGAAAGATTGACAGAAGATGACAGAAGATGACAGAAGAGGACAGAAGATGACAGAAGATGACAGAATGACAGAAGATGACAGAAGATGACAGAAGATGACAGAATGACAAAAGATGACAGAAGGACAGAATGACAGAAGAGGACAGAATGACAGAAGATGACAGAAGATGACAGAATGACAGAAGAGGACAGAATGACAGAAGATGACAGAAGATGACAGAATGACAGAAGAGGACAGAATGACAGAAGATGACAGAATGACGGAAGATGACAGAAGATGACAGAATGACAGAATGACAGGAGATGACAGAAGATGACAGAATGACAGAAGATGACAGAAGATGACAGAAGATGACAGAATGACACAATGACAGAAGATGACAGTATATGACAGAAGATGACAGAAGATGACAGAATGACAGAAGATGACAGAATGACAGAAGATGACAGAATGACAGAAGATGGCAGAACATGACAGCAGATGACAGAAGATGATAGAATATGACAGAAGATGACAGAAGTTGACAGAAGATGACAGAAGATGACAGATGATGACAGAATGACAGAAGATGACAGAAGTTGACAGAAGATGACAGAATGACAGAAGATGACAGAAGATGACAGAAGGTGACAGAAGGACAGAAGATGACAGAAGATGACAGAAGATGACAGAAGATGACAGAAGGTGACAGAAGGACAGAAGATGACAGAAGATGACAGAATGACAGAAGATGACAGAATATGACAGATGATGACAGATGATGACAGAATGACAGAAGATGACAGAAGATGACAGAAGATGACAGAATGACAGAAGAGGACAGAATGACAGAAGAGGACAGAATGACAGAAGATGACAGATGATGCCAGAAGATGACAGAAGATGACAGAAGATGACAGAAGATGACAGAAGACGACAGAAGGTGACAGAATGATAGAAGATGACAGAAGATGAGAGAATGACAGAAGATGACAGAATGACAGAAGATGACAGAAGATGACAGAATGACAGAGGAGGACAGAATGACAGAAGATGACAGAATGACAGAAGATGACAGAATGACAGAAGATGACAGAATGACAGAAGATGACAGAATGACAGAAGATGACAGAAGATGACAGAATGACAGAAAATGACAGAAGGACAGAATAACAGAAGATGACAGAATGACAGATGATGACAGAATGACAGAAGATGACAGAAGATGACAGAATATGAGGGATGAGCGCAGAATGACAGAAGATGACAGAAGATGACAGAAGATGACAGAAATGACAGAAGATGACAGAAGATGACAGAAGATGACAGAATATGATAGAAGATGACAGAATGACAGAAGAGGACAGAATGACAGAAGATGACAGAAAGACAGAAGATGACAGAATGACAGAAGATGACAGAAGATGACAGAAGATGACAGAATCACAGAAGATGACAGAAGATGGCAGAAAGACAGAATGACAGAAGATGACAAGATGACAGAATGACAGAAGATGACAGAAGATGACAGAATATGACAGAAGAGGACAGAATGACAGAAGATGACAGAAGATGACAGAATAGACAGAAGATGACAGAATGACAGAAGATGACAGAATGACAGAAGATGACAGAAGATGACAAAATGACAGAAGATGACAGAATGACAGAAGATAGCAGAAGATGACAGAAGATGACAAAATGACAGAAGATGACAGAATGACAGAAGATGACAGAAGATGACAGAAGATGACAGAATGACAGAAGGTGACAGAAGATGACAGAAGATGACAGAAGATGACAGAAGATGACAGAAGATGACAGAAGATGAAAGAAGATGATAGAATATGAGAGAAGATGACATAATGACAGAAGAGGACAGAATGACAGAAGAGGACAGAATTTGACAGAAGATGACACAAGATGACAGAATGACAGAAGATGACAGAAGATGACAGAAGATGACAGAATGACAGAAGATGACAGAAGGACAGAATGACAGAAGATGACAGAATGACGGAAGATGACAGAAGATGAAAGAAGATGACAGAATATGGCAGAAGAGGACAGAATGGCAGAAGATGACAGAAGATGACGGAAGATGACAGAATGACAGAAGATGACAGAATGACAGAAGATGACAGAAGATGACGGAAGATGACAGAAGATGACAGAATGACAGAAGAGGACAGAATGACAGAAGAGGACAGAAGATGACAGAAGATGACAGAAGATGACAGAAGAGGACAGAATGTGACAGATGAGGACAGAATGACAGAAGATGACATAAGATGACAGAAGATGACAGAATATGACAGAAGATGACAGAAGATGACAGAAGATGACAGACTGACAGAAGATGACAGAATGACAGAAGATGACAGAATGACAGAAGATGACAGAATGACGGAAGAGGACAGAATGACAGAAGATGGCAGAACATGACAGCAGATGACAGAAGATGATAGAATATGACAGAAGATGACAGAAGATGACAGAATATGAAAGAAGATGACAGAAGATGACAGAATGACATAAGATGACAGAAGATGACACAATGACAGAAGATGACAGAATGACAGAAGATGACAGAAGATGACAGAAGATGACAGAATGACAGAAGAGGACAGAATGACAGAAGAGGACAGAATGACAGAAGATGACAGATGATGCCAGAAGATGACAGAAGATGACAGAGGATGACAGAAGATGAAAGAAGATGACAGAAGATGACAGAAGACGACAGAAGATGACAGAATGACAGAAGATGACAGAAGATGAGAGAAGGACAGAAGATGACAGAATGACAGAAGAGGACAGAAGATGACAAAAGATGACAGAAGATGACAGAATGACAGAGGAGGACAGAATGACAGAAGATGACAGATTGACAGAAGAGGACAGAATGACAGAAGATGACAGAATGACAGAAGATGACAGAATGACAGAAGATGACAGAATGACAGAAGATGGCAGGATGACAGAGGACAGAATGACAGAAGATGACAGAATGACAGAAGATGACAGAAGGACAGAAGATGACAGAATGACAGAAGATGACAGAAGATGACAGAAGGACAGAAGATGACAGAATGACAGAAGATGACAGAAGATGACAGAATGACAGAAAATGACAGAAGGACAGAATAACAGAAGATGACAGAATGACAGATGATGACAGAAAGACAGAAGATGACAGAATGACAGAAAATGACAGAAGGACAGAATAACAGAAGATGACAGAATGACAGATGATGACAGAAAGACAGAAGATGACAGAAGATGACAGAATATGAGAGAAGAGCGTAGAATGACAGAAGATGACAGAAGATGACAGAAGATGACAGAAATGACAGAAGATGACAGAAGATGACAGAAGATGACAGAATATGATAGAAGATGACAGAATGACAGAAGAGGACAGAATGACAGAAGATGACAGAAAGACAGAAGATGACAGAATGACAGAAGATGACAGAAGATGACAGAAGATGACAGAATGACAGAAGATGACAGAATATGACAGAAGAGGACAGAATGACAGAAGATGACAGAATAGACAGAAGATGACAGAATGACAGAAGATGACACAATGACAGAAGATGACAGAAGATGACAGAAGATGACAAAATGACAGAAGATGACAGAATGACAGAAGATAACAGAAGATGACAGAAGATGACAAAATGACAGAAGATGACAGAATGACAGAAGATGACAGAAGATGACAGAAGATGACAGAATGACAGAAGGTGACAGAAGATGACAGAAGATGACAGAATATGACAGAAGATGAAAGAAGATGACAGAATATGACAGAAGATGACAGAATGACAGAAGAGGACAGAATTTGACAGAAGATGACACAAGATGACAGAATGACAGAAGATGACAGAAGATGACAGAAGATGACAGAAGGACAGAATGACAGAAGATGACAGAATGACGGAAGATGACAGAATGACAGAAGATGACAGAAGATGACAGAAGATGACAGAAGAGGACAGAATGGCAGAAGATGACAGAAGATGACGGAAGATGACAGAATGACAGAAGATGACAGAATGACAGAAGATGACAGAAGATGACGGAAGATGACAGAAGATGACAGAATGAAAGAAGAGGACAGAATGACAGAAGAGGACAGAATGACAGAAGAGGACAGAAGATGACAGAAGATGAAAGAAGAGGACAGAAGAGGACAGAATGTGACAGATGAGGACAGAATGACAGAAGATGACATAAGATGACAGAAGATGACAGAATATGACAGAAGATGACAGAAGATGACAGAAGATGACAGAAGATGACAGAAGATGACAGAAGATGACAGAATGACAGAAGGTGACAGAATGACAGAAGATGACAGAATGACGGAAGAGGACAGAATGACAGAAGATGGCAGAACATGACAGCAGATGACAGAAGATGATAGAATATGACAGAAGATGACAGAAGATGACAGAAGATGACAGAATATGAAAGAAGATGACAGAATGACAGAAGATGACAGAAGATGACACAATGACAGAAGATGACAGAATGACAGAAGATGACAGAAGATGACAGAAGGTGACAGAAGGACAGAAGATGACAGAATATGACAGACGATGACAGAAGAGGACAGAATGACAGAAGATGACAGAATGACAGAAGATGACAGATGATGCCAGAAGATGACAGAAGATTACAGAAGATGACAGAAGATGACAGAATGACAGAAGATGACAGAAGATGACAGAATGACAGAAGATGACAGAATGACAGAGGAGGACAGAATGACAGAAGATGACAGATTGACAGAAGAGGACAGAATGATAGAAGATGACAGTGGATGACAGAAGATGACAGAATGACAGAAGAGGACAGAATGACAGAAGATGACAGAATGACAGAAGATGACAGAATGACAGAAGATGACAGAATGACAGAAGATGACAGAAGACAGAAGATGACAGAAGATGACAGAATGACGGAAAATGACAGAAGGACAGAATAACAGAAGATGACAGAATGACAGATGATGACAGAATGACAGAAGATGACAGAAGATGACAGAATATGACAGAAGAGGACAGAATGACAGAAGATGACAGAAGATGACAGAATAGATAGAAGATGACAGAATGACAGAAGATGACAGAAGATGACAGAATGACAGAAGATGACAGAAGATGACAGAAGATGACAAAATGACAGAAGATGACAGAATGACAGAAGATGACAGAAGATGACAGAAGATGACAGAATGACAGAAGAGGACAGAATGACAGAAGAGGACAGAATGGCAGAAGATGACAGAAGATGACAGAAGGACAGAATGACAGAAGATGACAGAATGACAGATGATGACAGAATGACAGAAGATGACAGAAGATGACAGAATCACAGAAGATGACAGAAGATGACAGAAAGACAGAATGACAGAAGATGACAGAATGACAGAAGATGACAGAATGACAGAATATGACAGAAGATGACAGAAGAGGACAGAATGACAGAAGATGACAGAAGATGGCAGAAGATGACAGAAGATGACAGAATAGACAGAAGATGACAGAATGACAGAAGATGACAGAAGATGACAGAAGATGACAGAATGACAGAAGAGGACAGAATGACAGAAGATGACAGAAGATGACAGAATAGACAGAAGATGACAGAATGACCGAAGATGACAGAAGATGACAGAAGATGACAGAATGACAGAAGAGGACAGAATGACAGAAGATGACAGAAGATGACAGAATGACAGAAGAGGACAGAAGATGACAGAAGATGACAGAAGATGACAGAAGATGACAGAATGACAGAAGAGGACAGAAGAGGACAGAAGAGGACAGAAGATGACAGAAGATGACAGAAGATGACAGAATGACAGAAGAGGTCAGAAGATGACAGAAGATGACAGAAGATGACAGAAGATGACAGAAGATAACAGAAGATGACAGAATGACAGAAGAGGGCAGAATAGACAGAAGATGACAGAATGACAGAAGATGACAGAAGATGACAGAAGATGACAGAATGACAGAAGAGGACAGAATGACAGAAGATGACAGAAGATGACAGAATAGACAGAAGATGACAGAATGACCGAAGATGACAGAAGATGACAGAAGATGACAGAATGACAGAAGAGGACAGAATGACAGAAGATGACAGAAGATGACAGAATGACAGAAGAGGACAGAAGATGACAGAAGATGACAGAAGATGACAGAAGATGACAGAATGACAGAAGAGGACAGAAGAGGACAGAAGAGGACAGAAGATGACAGAAGATGACAGAAGATGACAGAATGACAGAAGAGGTCAGAAGATGACAGAAGATGACAGAAGATGACAGAAGATGACAGAAGATAACAGAAGATGACAGAATGACAGAAGAGGGCAGAATGACAGAAGAGGACAGAATGACAGAAGATGACAGAAGATGACAGAAGATGACAGAATATGACAGAAGATGACAGAAGATGAAAGAATATGACAGAAGATGACAGAATGACAGAAGAGGACAGAATGACAGAAGAGGACAGAATATGCCAGAAGATAACAGAAGGTGACAGAATGACAGAAGATGACAGAAGATGACAGAAGATCACAGAAGATGACAGAATGACAGAAGAGGACAGAATGAGAGAAGATGACAGAATGACAGAAGAGGACAGAATGACAGAAGATGACAGAATGACAGAAGATGACAGAAGATGACAGAAGATGCCAGAAGATGACAGAATGACAGACGAGGACAGAAGATGACAGAATGACAGAAGAGGACAGAATGACAGAAGATGACAGAATGACAGAAGAGGACAGAATGACAGAAGATGATAGAAGATGACAGAAGATGACAGAATGACAGAAGAGGACAGAATGACAGAAGATGACAGAAGATGACAGAAGATGACAGAAGATGACAGAATGACAGAAGATGACAGAAGATGACAGAAGATGACAAAATGACAGAAGATGACAGAATGACAGAAGAGCGCAGAAGATGACAGAAGAGGACAGAAGATGAAAGAAGATGACAAAATGACAGAAAAGAACAGAATGACAGAAGATGACAGAATGACAGAAGAGGACAGAATGACAGAAGATGACAGAATGACAGAAGAGGACAGAATGACAGAAGATGACAGAATATGACAGAAGATGACAGAATATGACAGAAGATGACAGAAGATGATAGAAGATGACAGAATGACAGAAGATGACAGAAGATGACAGAAGATGACAGAATGACAGAAGAGGACAGAATGACAGAAGATGACAGAAGATGACAGAAGATGACAGAATGACAGAAGAGGACAGAATGACAGAAGAGGACAGAATATGACAGAAGATGACAGAAGATGACAGAATGACAGAAGATGACAGAAGATGACAGAAGATGAGAGAATGACAGAAAATGACAGAAGAGGACAGAATATCACAGAAGAGGACAGAATGACAGAAGATGACAGAAGATGACAGAAGATGACAGAAGATGGCAGAAGATGACAGAAGATGACAGAATATGACAGAAGATGACAGAAGATGACAGAGTATGATAGAAGATGATAGAAGATGACAGAAGATGACAGAAGATGACAGAAGATGACAAAATGACAGAAGAGGACAGAATGACAGAAGATGACAGAATGACAGAAGTGGACAGAATATGACAGAAGATGACAGAATGAGAGAAGAGGACAGAAGATGACAGAAGACGACAGACTGACCGAAGAGGACAGAATGACAGAAGAGTACAGAATGACAGAAGAGGACAGGATATGACAAAAGATGACAGAAGATGACAGAAAATGACAGAAGATGACAGAAGATGACAGAAGATGACAGAATGACAGAAGAGGACAGAAGATGAGAGAAGATGACAGAATGACAGAAGAGGACAGAAGATGACAGAAGATGACAGAAGGTGACAGAAGATGACAGAATGACAGAAGAGGACAGAAAGACAGAAGAGGACAGAATGACAGAAGATGGCAGAAGATGACAGAAGATGACAGAAGATGACAGAAGATGACAGAAGATGACAGAAGATGACAGAAGATGACAGAATGACAGAAGAGGACAGAAGAGGACAGAAGATGACAGAAGATGACAGAATATGACAGAAGATGACAGAATATGACAGAATATGACAGAAGAGGACAGAATGAAAGAAGATGACAGAAGATGACAGAAGAAGACAGAAGATGGCAGAAGATGGCAGAAGATGACAGAAGATGACAGAATATGACAGAAAATGACCGAAGATGACAGAGTATGACAGAAGATGACAGAAGATGACAGAAGATGACAGAAGAAGACAGAAGATGGCAGAAGATGGCAGAAGATGGCAGAAGATGACAGAAGATGACAGAATATGACAGAAAATGACCGAAGATGACAGAGTATGACAGAAAATGACCGAAGATGACAGAGTATGACAGAAGATGACAGAAGATGACAGAAGATGACAGAAGATAACAGAATGACAGAAGAGGACAGAATGACAGAAGATGACAGAATGACAGAAGAGGACAGAAGATGACAGAAGATGACAGAATGACAGAAGACGACAGAAGATGACAGAAGATGACAGAAGATGACAGAAGATGACAGAATGACAGAAGAGGACAGAATGACAGAAGATGACAGAATGACAGAAGAGGAAAGAATGACAGAAGATGACAGAAGATGACACAAGATGACAGAATGACAGAAGAGGACAGAATGACAGAAGATGACAGAATGACAGAAGATGACAGAAGATGAAAGAAGATGCCAGAAGATGACAGAATGACAGACGAGGACAGAAGATGACAGAAGATGGCAGAAGATGACAGAAGATGACAGAATGACAGAAGAGGACAGAATGACAGAAGATGACAGAATGACAGAAGAGGACAGAATGACAGAAGATGATAGAAGATGACAGAAGATGACAGAATGACAGAAGAGGAGAGAAGATGACACAAGATGACAGAATGACAGAAGAGGACAGAATGACAGAAGATGACAGAATGACAGAAGATGACAGAAGATGACAGAAGATGCCAGAAGATGACAGAATGACAGACGAGGACAGAAGATGACAGAAGATGGCAGAAGATGACAGAAGATGACAGAATGACAGAAGAGGACAGAATGACAGAAGATGACAGAATGACAGAAGAGGACAGCATGACAGAAGATGATAGAAGGTGACAGAATGACAGAAGATGACAGAAGATGACAGAAGATCACAGAAGATGACAGAAGATGACAGAATGACAGAAGAGGACAGAATGACAGAAGATGACAGAATGACAGAAGAGGAAAGATTGACAGAAGATGACAGAAGATGACACAAGATGACAGAATGACAGAAGAGGACAGAATGACAGAAGATGACAGAATGACAGAAGATGACAGAAGATTCCAGAAGATGACAGAATGACAGACGAGGACAGAAGATGACAGAAGATGGCAGAAGATGACAGTAGATGACAGAATGACAGAAGAGGACAGAATGACAGAAGATGACAGAATGACAGAAGAGGACAGAATGACAGAAGATGATAGAAGATGACAGAAGATGACAGAATGACAGAAGAGGACAGAATGACAGAAGATGACAGAAGATGACAGAAGATGACAGAAGATGACAGAATGACAGAAGATGACAGAAGATGACAGAAGATGACAAAATGACAGAAGAGGACAGAATGACAGAAGATGACAGAATGACAGAAGAGCGCAGAAGATGACAGAAGATGACAGAGTGACAGAAGAGGATAGAATGACAGAAGATGACAGAATGACAGAAGAGGACAGAATGACAGAAGAGGACAGAATGACAGAAGATGATAGAAGATGACAGAAGATGACAGAATGACAGAAGAGGACAGAATGACAGAAGATGACAGAAGATGACAGAAGATGACAGAAGATGACAGAATGACAGAAGATGACAGAAGATGACAGAAGATGACAAAATGACAGAAGAGGACAGAATGACAGAAGATGACAGAATGACAGAAGAGCGCAGAAGATGACAGAAGATGACAGAGTGACAGAAGAGGACAGAATGACAGAAGATGACAGAATGACAGAAGAGGACAGAAGATGACAGAAGATGACAAAATGACAGAAGAGGACAGAATGACAGAAGATGACAGAATGACAGAAGAGGACAGAATGACAGAAGATGACAGAATGACAGAAGAGGACAGAATGACAGAAGATGACAGAAGATGACAGAAGATGACAGAATATGACAGAAGATGACAGAAGATGATAGAAGATGACAGAATGACAGAAGATGACAGAAGATGACAGAAGATGACAGAATGACAGAAGAGGACAGAATGACAGAAGATGACAGAAGATGACAGAACATGACAGAAGATGACAGAATGACAGAAGAGGACAGAATGACAGAAGAGGACAGAATATGACAGAAGATGACAGAAGATGACAGAATGACAGAAGATGACAGAAGATGACAGAATGACAGAAAATGACAGAAGAGGACAGAATATCACAGAAGAGGACAGAATGACAGAAGATGACAGAAGATGACAGAAGATGACAGAATGACAGAAGAGGACAGAAAGACAGAAGAGGACAGAATGACAGAAGATGGCAGAAGATGACAGAAGATGACAGAAGATGACAGAAGATGACAGAAGATGACAGAAGATGACAGAAGATGACAGAATGACAGAAGAGGACAGAAGAGGACAGAAGATGACAGAAGATGACAGAATATGACAGAAGATGACAGAATATGACAGAATATGACAGAAGAGGACAGAATGAAAGAAGATGACAGAAGATGACAGAAGAAGACAGAAGATGGCAGAAGATGGCAGAAGATGACAGAAGATGACAGAATATGACAGAAAATGACCGAAGATGACAGAGTATGACAGAAGATGACAGAAGATGACAGAAGATGACAGAAGAAGACAGAAGATGGCAGAAGATGGCAGAAGATGGCAGAAGATGACAGAAGATGACAGAATATGACAGAAAATGACCGAAGATGACAGAGTATGACAGAAAATGACCGAAGATGACAGAGTATGACAGAAGATGACAGAAGATGACAGAAGATGACAGAAGATAACAGAATGACAGAAGAGGACAGAATGACAGAAGATGACAGAATGACAGAAGAGGACAGAAGATGACAGAAGATGACAGAATGACAGAAGACGACAGAAGATGACAGAAGATGACAGAAGATGACAGAAGATGACAGAATGACAGAAGAGGACAGAATGACAGAAGATGACAGAATGACAGAAGAGGAAAGAATGACAGAAGATGACAGAAGATGACACAAGATGACAGAATGACAGAAGAGGACAGAATGACAGAAGATGACAGAATGACAGAAGATGACAGAAGATGAAAGAAGATGCCAGAAGATGACAGAATGACAGACGAGGACAGAAGATGACAGAAGATGGCAGAAGATGACAGAAGATGACAGAATGACAGAAGAGGACAGAATGACAGAAGATGACAGAATGACAGAAGAGGACAGAATGACAGAAGATGATAGAAGATGACAGAAGATGACAGAATGACAGAAGAGGAGAGAAGATGACACAAGATGACAGAATGACAGAAGAGGACAGAATGACAGAAGATGACAGAATGACAGAAGATGACAGAAGATGACAGAAGATGCCAGAAGATGACAGAATGACAGACGAGGACAGAAGATGACAGAAGATGGCAGAAGATGACAGAAGATGACAGAATGACAGAAGAGGACAGAATGACAGAAGATGACAGAATGACAGAAGAGGACAGCATGACAGAAGATGATAGAAGGTGACAGAATGACAGAAGATGACAGAAGATGACAGAAGATCACAGAAGATGACAGAAGATGACAGAATGACAGAAGAGGACAGAATGACAGAAGATGACAGAATGACAGAAGAGGAAAGATTGACAGAAGATGACAGAAGATGACACAAGATGACAGAATGACAGAAGAGGACAGAATGACAGAAGATGACAGAATGACAGAAGATGACAGAAGATTCCAGAAGATGACAGAATGACAGACGAGGACAGAAGATGACAGAAGATGGCAGAAGATGACAGTAGATGACAGAATGACAGAAGAGGACAGAATGACAGAAGATGACAGAATGACAGAAGAGGACAGAATGACAGAAGATGATAGAAGATGACAGAAGATGACAGAATGACAGAAGAGGACAGAATGACAGAAGATGACAGAAGATGACAGAAGATGACAGAAGATGACAGAATGACAGAAGATGACAGAAGATGACAGAAGATGACAAAATGACAGAAGAGGACAGAATGACAGAAGATGACAGAATGACAGAAGAGCGCAGAAGATGACAGAAGATGACAGAGTGACAGAAGAGGATAGAATGACAGAAGATGACAGAATGACAGAAGAGGACAGAATGACAGAAGAGGACAGAATGACAGAAGATGATAGAAGATGACAGAAGATGACAGAATGACAGAAGAGGACAGAATGACAGAAGATGACAGAAGATGACAGAAGATGACAGAAGATGACAGAATGACAGAAGATGACAGAAGATGACAGAAGATGACAAAATGACAGAAGAGGACAGAATGACAGAAGATGACAGAATGACAGAAGAGCGCAGAAGATGACAGAAGATGACAGAGTGACAGAAGAGGACAGAATGACAGAAGATGACAGAATGACAGAAGAGGACAGAAGATGACAGAAGATGACAAAATGACAGAAGAGGACAGAATGACAGAAGATGACAGAATGACAGAAGAGGACAGAATGACAGAAGATGACAGAATGACAGAAGAGGACAGAATGACAGAAGATGACAGAAGATGACAGAAGATGACAGAATATGACAGAAGATGACAGAAGATGATAGAAGATGACAGAATGACAGAAGATGACAGAAGATGACAGAAGATGACAGAATGACAGAAGAGGACAGAATGACAGAAGATGACAGAAGATGACAGAACATGACAGAAGATGACAGAATGACAGAAGAGGACAGAATGACAGAAGAGGACAGAATATGACAGAAGATGACAGAAGATGACAGAATGACAGAAGATGACAGAAGATGACAGAATGACAGAAAATGACAGAAGAGGACAGAATATCACAGAAGAGGACAGAATGACAGAAGATGACAGAAGATGACAGAAGATGACAGAAGATGGCAGAAGATGACAGAAGATGACAGAATATGACAGAAGATGACAGAAGATGACAGAGTATGATAGAAGATGACAGAAGATGACAGAAGATGACAGAAGATGACAAAATGACAGAAGAGGACAGAATGACAGAAGATGACAGAATGACAGAAGAGGACAGAATATGACAGAAGATGACAGAAGATGACAGAAGATGACAGAATGACAGAAGAGGACAGAAGATGACAGAAGACGACAGACTGACCGAAGAGGACAGAATGACAGAAGAGTACAGAATGACAGAAGAGGACAGGATATGACAAAAGATGACAGAAGATGACAGAATGACAGAAGATGACAAAAGATGACAGAAAATGACAGAAGATGACAGAAGATGACAGAAGATGACAGAATGACAGAAGAGGACAGAAGATGACAGAAGATGACAGAAGATGACAGAATGACAGAAGAGGACAGAAGATGACAGAAGATGACAGAAGGTGACAGAAGATGACAGAATGACAGAAGAGGTCAGAAGATGACAGAAGATGACAGAAGATGACAGAAAGACAGAAGAGGACAGAAAGACAGAAGAGGACAGAATGACAGAAGATGGCAGAAGATGACAGAAGATGACAGAAGATGACAGAATATGACAGAAGATGACAGAAGATGACAGAAGATGACAGAATGACAGAAGAGGACAGAAGAGGACAGAAGATGACAGAAGATGACAGAAGATGAGAGAAGATGACAGAATATGACAGAATATGACAGAAGAGGACAGAATGAAAGAAGATGACAGAAGATGACAGAAGAAGACAGAAGATGGCAGAAGATGGCAGAAGATGACAGAAGATGACAGAATATGACAGAAGATGACAGAAGATGACAGAAGATGACAGAATGACAGAAGAGGACAGAATGACAGAAGATGACAGAATGACAGAAGAGGACAGAAGATGACAGAAGATGAGAGAAGATGACAGAAGATGACAGAATGACAGAAGAGGACAGAAGATGACAGAAGATGACAGAATGACAGAAGATGACAGAAGATGACAGAAGATGACAGAATGACCGAAGTGGACAGAATGACAGAAGAGGACAGAATGACAGAAGAGGACAGAATTTGACAGAAGATGACACAAGATGACAGAATGACAGAAAATGACAGAAGAGGACAGAATATGACAGAAGAGGACAGAATGACAGAAGATGACAGAAGATGACAGAATATGACAGAAGATGACAGAAGATGACAGAAGATGACAGAATGACAGAAGATGACAAAAGATGACAGTAGATGACAGAAGATGACAGAAGATGACAGAAGATGACAGAAGATGACAGAAGATGACAGTATGGCAGAAGAGGACAGAAGATGACAGAAGACGACAGTAGATGACAGAAGATGACAGAAGATGACAGAATGACAGAAGAGGACAGAATGACAGAAGAGGACAGAATATGATAGAGGATGACAGAAGATGACAGAATGACAGAAGATGAGAGAAGATGTCAGAAGGACGGAAGATGACAGAATGACAGAAGATGACAGAACATGACAGAAGAAGACAGGATATGACAGAAGAGGACAGAAGATGACAGAAGATGACAGGAGGACAGAAGAGGAGAGATTATGACAGAAGATGACATAAGATGATAGAATGACAGAAAATGACAGAAGAGGACAGAATATGACAGAAGAGGACAGAATGACAGAAGATGACAGAAGATGAAAGAAGATGACAGAAGATGGCAGAAGATGACAGAAGATGACAGCATATGACAGAAGATGACAGAAGATGACAGAGTATGACAGAAGATGACAGAAGATGACAGAAGATGACAGAATGACAGAAGAGGACAGAAGATGACAGAAGATGACAGAAGATGACAGAATGACAGAAGGTGACAGAAGATGACAGAAGATGACAGAATGACCGAAGAGGACAGAATGACAGAAGAGGAAAGAATGACAGAAGAGGACAGAATATGACAAAAGATGACAGAAGATGACAGAATGACAGAAGATGACAGAAGATGACAGAAAATGACAGAAGATGACAGAAGATGACAGGAGATGACAGAATGACAGAAGAGGACAGAATGACAGAAGATGACAGAATGACAGAAGATGACAGAATGACAGATGAGGACAGAAGATGACAGAAGATGACAGAAGATGACAGAAGATGACGAAAGATGACAGAATAATAGAAGAAGACAGAAGATGACAGAAGATGACAGAAGATGACAGAATGACAGAAGAGGACAGAAGAGGACAGAAGATGACAGAAGATGACAGAAGATGACAGAATGACAGAAGAGGTCAGAAGATGACAGAAGATGACAGAAGATAACAGAAGATGACAGAATGACAGAAGAGGACAGAATGACAGAAGAGGACAGAATGACAGAAGATGACAGAAGATGACAGAAGATGACAGAAGATGACAGAATATGACAGAAGATGACAGAAGATGAAAGAATATGACAGAAGATGACAGAATGACAGAAGAGGACAGAATGACAGAAGAGGACAGAATATGCCAGAAGATAACAGAAGGTGACAGAATGACAGAAGATGACAGAAGATCACAGAAGATGACAGAAGATGACAGAATGACAGAATCGGACAGAATGACAGAAGATGACAGAATGACAGAAGAGGAAAGAATGACAGAAGATGACACAAGATGACAGAATGACAGAAGAGGACAAAATGACAGAAGATGACAGAATGACAGAAGATGACAGAAGATGACAGAAGATGACAGAAGATGCCAGAAGATGACAGAATGACAGACGAGGACAGAAGATGACAGAAGATGGCAGAAGATGACAGAAGATGACAGAATGACAGAAGAGGACAGAATGACAGAAGATGACAGAATGATAGAAGAGGACAGAATGACAGAAGATGACAGAAGATGACAGAAGATGACAGAAGATGACAGAATGACAGAAGATGACAGAAGATGACAGAAGATGACAAAATGACAGAAGAGGACAGAATGACAGAAGATGACAGAATGACAGAAGAGGACAGAATGACAGAAGATGACAGAATGACAGAAGAGGACAGAATGACAGAAGATGACAGAATATGACAGAAGATGACAGAATATGACAGAAGATGACAGAAGATGATAGAAGTTGACAGAATGACAGAAGATGACAGAAGATGACAGAAGATGACAGAATGACAGAAGAGGACAGAATGACAGAAGATGACAGAAGATGACAGAAGATGACAGAAGATGACAGAATGACAGAAGAGGACAGAATGACAGAAGAGGACAGAATATGACAGAAGATGACAGAAGATGACAGAATGACAGAAGATGACAGAAGATGACAGAAGATGACAGAATGACAGAAAATGACAGAGGAGGACAGAATATCACAGAAGAGGACAGAATGACAGAAGATGACAGAAGATGACAGAAGATGGCAGAAGATGACAGAAGATGACAGAATATGACAGAAGATGACAGAAGATGACAAAATGACAGAAGTGGACAGAATGACAGAAGATGACAGAATGACAAAAGATGACAGAAGATGACAGAATGACAGAAGATGACAAAAGATGACAGAAAATGACAGAAGATGACAGAAGATGACAGAAGATGACAGAATGACAGAAGAGGACAGAAGATGACAGAAGATGACAGAAGATGACAGAATGACAGAAGAGGACAGAAGATGACAGAAGATGACAGAAGGTGACAGAAGATGACAGAATGACAGATGAGGTCAGAAGATGACAGAAGATGACAGAAGATGACAGAAGATGACAGAAGATGACAGAATGACAGATGAGGTCAGAAGATGACAGAAGATGACAGAAGATGACAGAAGATGACAGAATGACAGAAGAGGACAGAAAGACAGAAGAGGACAGAATGACAGAAGATGGCAGAAGATGACAGAAGATGACAGAAGATGACAGAAGATGACAGAATATGACAGAAGATGACAGAAGATGACAGAAGATGACAGAATGACAGAAGAGGACAGAAGAGGACAGAAGATGACAGAAGATGACAGAATATGAGAGAAGATGACAGAATATGACAGAAGAGGACAGAATGAAAGAAGATGACAGAAGATGACAGAAGAAGACAGAAGATGGCAGAAGATGGCAGAAGATGACAGAAGATGACAGAATATGACAGAAGATGACAGAAGATGACAGAGTATGACAGAAGATGACAGAAGATGACAGAAGATGACAGAAGATGACAGAAGATGACAGAAGATGACAGAAGATGACAGAATGACAGAAGAGGACAGAATGACAGAAGATGACAGAATGACAGAAGAGGACAGAAGATGACAGAAGATTGGAGAAAATGACAGAAGATGACAGAATGACAGAAGAGGACAGAAGATGACAGAAGATGACAGAAGATGACACAAGATGACAGAATGACCGAAGAGGACAGAATGACAGAAGAGGACAGAATGACAGAAGAGGACAGAATTTGACAGAAGATGACACAAGATGACAGAATGACAGAAAATGACAGAAGAGGACAGAATATGACAGAAGAGGACAGAATGACAGAAGATGACAGAAGATGACAGAATATGACAGAAGATGACAGAAGATGACAGAAGATGACAGAATGACAGAAGATGACAGAAGATGACAGTAGATGACAGAAGATGACAGAAGATGACAGAAGATGACAGTATGGCAGAAGAGGACAGAAGATGACAGAAGACGACAGAAGATGACAGAAGATGACAGAAGATGACAGAATGACAGAAGAGGACAGAATGACAGAAGAGGACAGAATGACAGAAGATGAGAGAAGATGTCAGAAGGACGGAAGATGACAGAATGACAGAAGATGACAGAACATGACAGAAGATGACAGAAGATGACAGGATATGACAGAAGAGGACAGAATGACAGAAGATGACAGAAGATGAAAGAAGATGACAGAAGATGGCAGAAGATGACAGAAGATGACAGCATATGACAGAAGATGACAGAAGATGACAGAGTATGACAGAAGATGACAGAAGATGACAGAAGATGACAGAATGATAGAAGAGGACAGAATGACAGGAGATGACAGAATGACAGAAGAGGACAGAAGATGACAGAAGATGACAGAAGATGACAGAATGACAGAAGAGGACAGAAGATGACAGAAGGTGACAGAATGACAGAAGATGACAGAAGATGACAGAATGACCGAAGAGGACAGAATGACAGAAGAGGAAAGAATGACAGAAGAGGACAGAATATAACAAAAGATGACAGAAGATGACAGAATGACAGAAGATGACAGAAGATGACAGGAGATGACAGAATGACAGAAGAGGACAGAATGACAGAAGATGACAGAATGACAGAAGATGACAGAATGACAGATGAGGACAGAAGATGACAGAAGATGACAGAAGATGACAGAAGATGACAAAAATGACAGAATAATAGAAGAGGACAGAAGATGACAGAAGATGACAGAAGATGACAGAAGATGACAGAAGATGACAGAATGACAGAAGAGGACAGAAGAGGACAGAAGATGATAGAAGATGACAGAATGACAGAAGAGGTCAGAAGATGACAGAAGATGACAGAAGATAACAGAAGATGACAGAATGACAGAAGAGGACAGAATGACAGAAGAGGACAGAATGACAGAAGATGACAGAAGATGACAGAAGATGACAGAAGATGACAGAATATGACAGAAGATGACAGAAGATGACAGAATATGACAGAAGATGACAGAAGATGAAAGAATATGACAGAAGATGACAGAATGACAGAAGAGGACAGAATGACAGAAGAGGACAGAATATGCCAGAAGATAACAGAAGGTGACAGAATGACAGAAGATGACAGAAGATCACAGAAGATGACAGAAGATGACAGAATGACAGAATCGGACAGAATGACAGAAGATGACAGAATGACAGAAGATGACAGAAGATGACAGAAGATGACAGAAGATGCCAGAAGATGACAGAATGACAGACGAGGACAGAAGATGGCAGAAGATGACAGAAGATGACAGAATGACAGAAGAGGACAGAATGACAGAAGAGGACAGAATGACAGAAGATGACAGAATGACAGAAGAGGACAGAATGACAGAAGATGACAGAAGATGACAGAAGATGACAGAAGATGCCAGAAGATGACAGAATGACAGACGAGGACAGAAGATGACAGAAGATGGCAGAAGATGACAGAAGATGACAGAATGACAGAAGAGGACAGAATGACAGAAGATGACAGAATGACAGAAGAGGACAGAATGACAGAAGATGACAGAAGATGACAGAAGATGACAGAAGATGTCAGAATGACAGAAGATGACAGAAGATGACAGAAGATGACAAAATGACAGAAGAGGACAGAATGACAGAAGATGACAGAATGACAGAAGAGGGCAGAAGATGACAGAAGATGACAGAGTGACAGAAGAGGACAGAATGACAGAAGATGACAGAATGACAGAAGAGGACAGAATGACAGAAGATGACAGAAGAGGACAGAATGACAGAAGATGACAGAATGAGAGAAGAGGACAGAATGACAGAAGATGACAGAATATGACAGAAGATGACAGAAGATGACAGAAGATGACAGAAGATGATAGAAGATGACAGAATGACAGAAGATGACAGAAGATGACAGAAGATGACAGAATGACAGAAGAGGACAGAATGACAGAAGATGACAGAAGATGACAGAAGATGACAGAAGATGACAGAATGACAGAAGATGACAGAATGACAGAAGAGGACAGAATGACAGAAGATGACAGAAGATGACAGAAGATGACAGATTGACAGAAGAGGACAGAATGACAGAAGATGACAGAATGACAGAAGAGGACAGAAGATGACAGAAGATGACAGAAGGTGACAGAAGATGACAGAAGATGACAGAATGACAGAAGAGGTCAGAAGATGACAGAAGATGACAGAAGATGACAGAAGATAACAGAAGATGACAGAATGACAGAAGAGGACAGAAGAGGACAGAAGATGACAGAAGATGACAGAAGATGACAGAATGACAGAAGAGGTCAGAAGATGACAGAAGATGACAGAAGATGACAGAAGATGACAAAATGACAGAAGAGGACAGAATGACAGAAGATGACAGAATGACAGAAGAGCGCAGAAGATGACAGAAGATGACAGAGTGACAGAAGAGGATAGAATGACAGAAGATGACAGAATGACAGAAGAGGACAGAATGACAGAAGAGGACAGAATGACAGAAGATGATAGAAGATGACAGAAGATGACAGAATGACAGAAGAGGACAGAATGACAGAAGATGACAGAATGACAGAAGAGGAAAGAATGACAGAAGATGACACAAGATGACAGAATGACAGAAGAGGACAAAATGACAGAAGATGACAGAAGATGACAGAAGATGACAGAAGATGACAGAAGATGCCAGAAGATGACAGAATGACAGACGAGGACAGAAGATGACAGAAGATGGCAGAAGATGACAGAAGATGACAGAATGACAGAAGAGGACAGAATGACAGAAGATGACAGAATGATAGAAGAGGACAGAATGACAGAAGATGACAGAAGATGACAGAATGACAGAAGATGACAGAAGATGACAGAAGATGACAAAATGACAGAAGAGGACAGAATGACAGAAGATGACAGAATGACAGAAGAGCGCAGAAGATGACAGAGTGACAGAAGAGGACAGAATGACAGAAGATGACAGAATGACAGAAGAGGACAGAATGACAGAAGATGACAGAATGACAGAAGAGGACAGAATGACAGAAGATGACAGAATGACGGAAGAGGACAGAATGACAGCAGATGACAGAATATGACAGAAGATGACAGAATATGACAGAAGATGACAGAAGATGATAGAAGATGACAGAATGACAGAAGATGACAGAAGATGACAGAAGATGACAGAAGATGACAGAATGACAGAAGAGGACAGAATGACAGAAGATGACAGAAGATGACAGAAGATGACAGAATGACAGAAGAGGACAGAATGACAGAAGATGACAGAAGATGACAGAAGATGACAGAAGATGACAGAATGACAGAAGATGACAGAAGATGACAGAAGATGACAAAATGACAGAAGAGGACAGAATGACAGAAGATGACAGAATGACAGAAGAGCGCAGAAGATGACAGAAGATGACAGAGTGACAGAAGAGGACAGAAGATGACAGAAGATGACAAAATGACAGAAGAGGACAGAATGACAGAAGATGACAGAATGACAGAAGAGGACAGAATGACAGAAGATGACAGAATGACAGAAGAGGACAGAATGACAGAAGATGACAGAATATGACAGAAGATGACAGAATATGACAGAAGATGACAGAAGATGATAGAAGATGACAGAATGACAGAAGATGACAGAAGATGACAGAAGATGACAGAGGATGACAGAATGACAGAAGAGGACAGAATGACAGAAGATGACAGAAGATGACAGAAGATGACAGAAGATGACAGAATGACAGAAGAGGACAGAATGACAGAAGAGGACAGAATATGACAGAAGATGACAGAAGATGACAGAATGACAGAAGATGACAGAAGATGACAGAAGATGACAGAATGACAGAAAATGACAGAGGAGGACAGAATATCACAGAAGAGGACAGAATGACAGAAGATGACAGAAGATGCCAGAAGATGGCAGAAGATGACAGAAGATGACAGAAGATGACAGAAGATGACAGAAGATGACAGAGTATGACAGAAGATGACAGAAGATGACAGAAGATGACAAAATGACAGAAGAGGACAGAATGACAGAAGATGACAGAATGACAAAAGATGACAAGATGACAGAATGACAGAAGATGACAAAAGATGACAGAAAATGACAGAAGATGACAGAAGATGACAGAAGATGACAGAATGACAGAAGAGGACAGAAGATGACAGAAGATGACAGAATGACAGAAGAGGACAGAAGATGACAGAAGATGACAGAAGGTGACAGAAGATGACAGAATGACAGATGAGGTCAGAAGATGACAGAAGATGACAGAAGATGACAGAAGATGACAGAATGACAGAAGAGGACAGAAAGACAGAAGAGGACAGAATGACAGAAGATGGCAGAAGATGACAGAAGATGACAGAAGATGACAGAAGATGACAGAATATGACAGAATATGACAGAAGATGACAGAAGATGACAGAATGACAGAAGAGGACAGAAGAGGACAAGATGACAGAAGATGACAGAATATGAGAGAAGATGACAGAATATGACAGAAGAGGACAGAATGAAAGAAGATGACAGAAGATGACAGAAGAAGACAGAAGATGGCAGAAGATGACAGAAGATGACAGAATATGACAGAAGATGACAGAAGATGACAGAAGATGACAGAAGATGACAGAATGACAGAAGAGGACAGAATGACAGAAGATGACAGAATGACAGAAGAGGACAGAAGATGACAGAAGATGAGAGAAGATGACAGAAGATGACAGAATGACAGAAGAGGACAGAAGATGAAAGAAGATGGCAGAATGACAGAAGATGACAGAAGATGACAGAAGATGACACAAGATGACAGAATGACCGAAGAGGACAGAATGACAGAAGAGGACAGAATGACAGAAGAGGACAGAATTTGACAGAAGATGACACAAGATGACAGAATGACAGAAAATGACAGAAGAGGACAGAATATGACAGAAGAGGACAGAATGACAGAAGATGACAGAATATGACAGAAGATGACAGAAGATGACAGAAGATGACAGAATGACAGAAGATGACAGAAGATGACAGTAGATGACAGAAGATGACAGAAGATGACAGAAGATGACAGAAGATGACAGTATGGCAGAAGAGGACAGAAGATGACAGAAGACGACAGAAGATGACAGAAGATGACAGAAGATGACAGAATGACAGAAGAGGACAGAATGACAGAAGAGGACAGAATATGATAGAGGATGACAGAAGATGACAGAATGACAGAAGATGAGAGAAGATGTCAGAAGGACGGAAGATGACAGAATGACAGAAGATGACAGAACATGACAGAAGATGACAGAAGATGACAGGATATGACAGAAGAGGACAGAAGATGACAGAAGATGACAGAATGACAGAAGAGGACAGAATATGACAGAAGATGACATAAGATGATAGAATGACAGAAAAAGACAGAAGAGGACAGAATATGACAGAAGAGGACAGAATGACAGAAGATGACAGAAGATGAAAGAAGATGACAGAAGATGGCAGAAGATGACAGAAGATGACAGCATATGACAGAAGATGACAGAAGATGACAGAGTATGACAGAAGATGACAGAAGATGACAGAATGATAGAAGAGGACAGAATGACAGGAGATGACAGAATGACAGAAGAGGACAGAAGATGACAGAAGATGACAGAAGATGACAGAATGACAGAAGAGGACAGAAGATGACAGAAGATGACAGAAGATGACAGAATGACCGAAGAGGACAGAATGACAGAAGAGGAAAGAATGACAGAAGAGGACAGAATATAACAAAAGATGACAGAAGATGACAGAATGACAGAAGATGACAGAAGATGACAGGAGATGACAGAATGACAGAAGAGGACAGAATGACAGAAGATGACAGAATGACAGAAGATGACAGAATGACAGATGAGGACAGAAGATGACAGAAGATGACAGAAGATGACAGAAGATGACAAAAGATGACAGAATAATAGAAGAGGACAGAAGATGACAGAAGATGACAGAAGATGACAGAAGATGACAGAAGATGACAGAATGACAGAAGAGGACAGAAGAGGACAGAAGATGATAGAAGATGACAGAATGACAGAAGAGGTCAGAAGATGAGAGAAGATGACAGAAGATAACAGAAGATGACAGAATGACAGAAGAGGACAGAATGACAGAAGAGGACAGAATGACAGAAGATGACAGAAGATGACAGAAGATGACAGAAGATGACAGAAGATGACAGAATATGACAGAAGATGACAGAAGATGACAGAATATGACAGAAGATGACAGAAGATGAAAGAATATGACAGAAGATGACAGAATGACAGAAGAGGACAGAATGACAGAAGAGGACAGAATATGCCAGAAGATAACAGAAGGTGACAGAATGACAGAAGATGACAGAAGATCACAGAAGATGACAGAAGATGACAGAATGACAGAATCGGACAGAATGACAGAAGATGACAGAATGACAGAAGAGGAAAGAATGACAGAAGATGACACAAGATGACAGAAGGACAGAAGAGGACAAAATGACAGAATGACAGAAGATGACAGAAGATGACAGAAGATGCCAGAAGATGACAGAATGACAGACGAGGACAGAAGATGACAGAAGATGGCAGAAGATGACAGAAGATGACAGAATGACAGAAGAGGACAGAATGACAGAAGATGACAGAATGACAGAAGAGGACAGAATGACAGAAGATGACAGAAGATGACAGAATGACAGAAGATGACAGAAGATGACAGAAGATGACAAAATGACAGAAGAGGACAGAATGACAGAAGATGACAGAATGACAGAAGAGGGCAGAAGATGACAGAAGATGACAGAGTGACAGAAGAGGACAGAATGACAGAAGATGACAGAATGACAGAAGAGGACAGAATGACAGAAGATGACAGAAGAGGACAGAATGACAGAAGATGACAGAATGAGAGAAGAGGACAGAATGACAGAAGATGACAGAATATGACAGAAGATGACAGAATATGACAGAAGATGACAGAAGATGATAGAAGATGACAGAATGACAGAAGATGGCAGAAGATGACAGAAGATCACAGAAGATGACAGAATGACAGAAGAGGACAGAATGACAGAAGATGACAGAAGATGACAGAAGATGACAGAAGATGACAGAATGACAGAAGATGACAGAATGACAGAAGAGGACAGAATGACAGAAGATGACAGAAGATGACAGAAGATGACAGATTGACAGAAGAGGACAGAAGATGACAGAAGATGACAGAAGATGACAGAAGATGACAGAAGGTGACAGAAGATGACAGAATGACAGAAGAGGTCAGAAGATGACAGAAGATGACAGAAGATAACAGAAGATGACAGAATGACAGAAGAGGACAGAAGAGGACAGAAGATGACAGAAGATGACAGAAGATGACAGAATGACAGAAGAGGTCAGAAGATGACAGAAGATGACAGAAGATGACAGAAGATGACAGAAGATGACAAAATGACAGAAGAGGACAGAATGACAGAAGATGACAGAATGACAGAAGAGCGCAGAAGATGACAGAAGATGACAGAGTGACAGAAGAGGATAGAATGACAGAAGATGACAGAATGACAGAAGAGGACAGAATGACAGAAGAGGACAGAATGACAGAAGATGATAGAAGATGACAGAAGATGACAGAATGACAGAAGAGGACAGAATGACAGAAGATGACAGAAGATGACAGAAGATGACAGAATGACAGAAGATGACAGAAGATGACAGAAGATGACAAAATGACAGAAGAGGACAGAATGACAGAAGATGACAGAATGACAGAAGAGCGCAGAAGATGACAGAAGATGACAGAGTGACAGAAGAGGACAGAATGACAGAAGATGTCAGAATGACAGAAGAGGACAGAAGATGACAGAAGATGACAAAATGACAGAAGAGGACAGAATGACAGAAGATGACAGAATGACAGAAGAGGACAGAATGACAGAAGATGACAGAAGATGACAGAAGATGACAGAATATGACAGAAGATGACAGAAGATGATAGAAGATGACAGGATGACAGAATGACAGAAGAGGACAGAATGACAGAAGATGACAGAAGATGACAGAACATGACAGAAGATGACAGAATGACAGAAGAGGACAGAATGACAGAAGAGGACAGAATATGACAGAAGATGACAGAAGATGACAGAATGACAGAAGATGACAGAAGATGACAGAAGATGACAGAATGACAGAAAATGACAGAAGAGGACAGAATATCACAGAAGAGGACAGAATGACAGAAGATGACAGAAGATGACAGAAGATGACAGAAGATGGCAGAAGATGACAGAAGATGACAGAATATGACAGAAGATGACAGAAGATGACAGAGTATGATAGAAGATGACAGAAGATGACAGAAGATTACAGAAGATGACAAAATGACAGAAGAGGACAGAATGACAGAAGATGACAGAATGACAGAAGAGGACAGAATATGACAGAAGATGACAGAAGATGACAGAAGATGACAGAATGACAGAAGAGGACAGAAGATGACAGAAGACGACAGACTGACCGAAGAGGACAGAATGACAGAAGAGTACAGAATGACAGAAGAGGACAGGATATGACAAAAGATGACAGAAGATGACAGAATGACAGAAGATGACAAAAGATGACAGAAAATGACAGAAGATGACAGAAGATGACAGAAGATGACAGAATGACAGAAGAGGACAGAAGATGACAGAAGATGACAGAAGATGACAGAATGACAGAAGAGGACAGAAGATGACAGAAGATGACAGAAGGTGACAGAAGATGACAGAATGACAGAAGAGGTCAGAAGATGACAGAAGATGACAGAAGATGACAGAAGATGACAGAATGACAGAAGAGGACAGAAAGACAGAAGAGGACAGAATGACAGAAGATGGCAGAAGATGACAGAAGATGACAGAAGATGACAGAAGATGACAGAAGATGACAGAAGATGACAGAATGACAGAAGAGGACAGAAGAGGACAGAAGATGACAGAAGATGACAGAATATGAGAGAAGATGACAGAATATGACAGAAGAGGACAGAATGAAAGAAGATGACAGAAGATGACAGAAGAAGACAGAAGATGGCAGAAGATGGCAGAAGATGACAGAAGATGACAGAATATGACAGAAGATGACAGAAGATGACAGAAGATGACAGAAGATGACAGAATGACAGAAGAGGACAGAATGACAGAAGATGACAGAATGACAGAAGAGGACAGAAGATGACAGAAGATGAGAGAAGATGACAGAAGATGACAGAATGACAGAAGAGGACAGAAGATGACAGAAGATGACAGAATGACAGAAGATGACAGAAGATGACAGAAGATGACAGAAGATGACAGAATGACCGAAGAGGACAGAATGACAGAAGAGGACAGAATATGACAGAAGAGGACAGAATGACAGAAGATGACAGAAGATGACAGAATATGACAGAAGATGACAGAAGATGACAGAAGATGACAGAATGACAGAAGATGACAAAAGATGACAGTAGATGACAGAAGATGACAGAAGATGACAGAAGATGACAGAAGATGACAGTATGGCAGAAGAGGACAGAAGATGACAGAAGACGACAGTAGATGACAGAAGATGACAGAAGATGACAGAATGACAGAAGAGGACAGAATGACAGAAGAGGACAGAATATGATAGAGGATGACAGAAGATGACAGAATGACAGAAGATGAGAGAAGATGTCAGAAGGACGGAAGATGACAGAATGACAGAAGATGACAGAACATGACAGAAGAAGACAGGATATGACAGAAGAGGACAGAATATGACAGAAGAGGACAGAATGACAGAAGAGGACAGAAGATGAAAGAAGATGACAGAAGATGGCAGAAGATGACAGAAGATGACAGCATATGACAGAAGATGACAGAAGATGACAGAGTATGACAGAAGATGACAGAAGATGACAGAAGATGACAGAAGATGACAGAATGATAGAAGAGGACAGAATGACAGGAGATGACAGAATGACAGAAGAGGACAGAAGATGACAGAAGATGACAGAATGACAGAAGGTGACAGAAGATGACAGAAGATGACAGAATGACCGAAGAGGACAGAATGACAGAAGAGGAAAGAATGACAGAAGAGGACAGAATATGACAAAAGATGACAGAAGATGACAGAATGACAGAAGATGACAGAAGATGACAGAAAATGACAGAAGATGACAGAAGATGACAGAAGAGGACAGAATGACAGAAGATGACAGAATGACAGAAGATGACAGAATGACAGATGAGGACAGAAGATGACAGAAGATGACAGAAGATGACAGAAGATGACAAAAGATGACAGAATAATAGAAGAGGACAGAAGATGACAGAAGATGACAGAATGACAGAAGAGGACAGAAGAGGACAGAAGATGACAGAAGATGACAGAAATGACAGAATGACAGAAGAGGTCAGAAGATGACAGAAGATGACAGAAGATAACAGAAGATGACAGAATGACAGAAGAGGACAGAATGACAGAAGAGGACAGAATGACAGAAGATGACAGAAGATGACAGAAGATGACAGAATATGACAGAAGATGACAGAAGATGACAGAATATGACGGAAGATGACAGAAGATGAAAGAATATGACAGAAGATGACAGAATGACAGAAGAGGACAGAATGACAGAAGAGGACAGAATATGCCAGAAGATAACAGAAGGTGACAGAATGACAGAAGATGACAGAAGATCACAGAAGATGACAGAATGACAGAATCGGACAGAATGACAGAAGATGACAGAATGACAGAAGAGGAAAGAATGACAGAAGATGACACAAGATGACAGAATGACAGAAGAGGACAAAATGACAGAAGATGACAGAATGACAGAAGATGACAGAAGATGACAGAAGATGACAGAAGATGCCAGAAGATGACAGAATGACAGACGAGGACAGAAGATGACAGAAGATGGCAGAAGATGACAGAAGATGACAGAATGACAGAAGAGGACAGAATGACAGAAGATGACAGAATGATAGAAGAGGACAGAATGACAGAAGATGACAGAAGATGACAGAAGATGACAGAAGATGACAGAATGACAGAAGATGACAGAAGATGACAGAAGATGACAAAATGACAGAAGAGGACAGAATGACAGAAGATGACAGAATGACAGAAGAGCGCAGAAGATGACAGAGTGACAGAAGAGGACAGAATGACAGAAGATGACAGAATGACAGAAGAGGACAGAATGACAGAAGATGACAGAATGACAGAAGAGGACAGAATGACAGAAGATGACAGAATGACAGAAGAGGACAGAATGACAGCAGATGACAGAATATGACAGAAGATGACAGAATATGACAGAAGATGACAGAAGATGATAGAAGATGACAGAATGACAGAAGATGACAGAAGATGACAGAAGATGACAGAAGATGACAGAATGACAGAAGAGGACAGAATGACAGAAGATGACAGAAGATGACAGAAGATGACAGAATGACAGAAGAGGACAGAATGACAGAAGATGACAGAAGATGACAGAAGATGACAGAAGATGACAGAATGACAGAAGATGACAGAAGATGACAGAAGATGACAAAATGACAGAAGAGGACAGAATGACAGAAGATGACAGAATGACAGAAGAGCGCAGAAGATGACAGAAGATGACAGAGTGACAGAAGAGGACAGAAGATGACAGAAGATGACAAAATGACAGAAGAGGACAGAATGACAGAAGATGACAGAATGACAGAAGAGGACAGAATGACAGAAGATGACAGAATGACAGAAGAGGACAGAATGACAGAAGATGACAGAATATGACAGAAGATGACAGAATATGACAGAAGATGACAGAAGATGACAGAATGACAGAAGAGGACAGAATGACAGAAGATGACAGAAGATGACAGAAGATGACAGAAGATGACAGAATGACAGAAGAGGACAGAATGACAGAAGAGGACAGAATATGACAGAAGATGACAGAAGATGACAGAATGACAGAAGATGACAGAAGATGACAGAAGATGACAGAATGACAGAAAATGACAGAGGAGGACAGAATATCACAGAAGAGGACAGAATGACAGAAGATGACAGAAGATGACAGAAGATGACAAAATGACAGAAGAGGACAGAATGACAGAAGATGACAGAATGACAGAAGAGGACAGAATATGACAGAAGATGACAGAATGACAGAAGATGACAGAAGACGACAGACTGACCGAAGAGGACAGAATGACAGAAGAGTACAGAATGACAGAAGAAGACAGGATATGACAAAAGATGACAAGATGACAGAATGACAGAAGATGACAAAAGATGACAGAAAATGACAGAAGATGACAGAAGATGACAGAAGATGACAGAATGACAGAAGAGGACAGAAGATGACAGAAGATGACAGAAGATGACAGAAGATGACAGAATGACAGAAGAGGACAGAAGATGACAGAAGATGACAGAAGGTGACAGAAGATGACAGAATGACAGATGAGTTCAGAAGATGACAGAAGATGACAGAAGATGACAGAATGACAGAAGAGGACAGAAAGACAGAAGAGGACAGAATGACAGAAGATGGCAGAAGATGACAGAAGATGACAGAAGATGACAGAAGATGACAGAATATGACAGAAGATGACAGAAGATGACAGAAGATGACAGAATGACAGAAGAGGACAGAAGAGGACAGAAGAGGACAGAAGATGACAGAAGATGACAGAATATGAGAGAAGATGACAGAATATGACAGAAGAGGACAGAATGAAAGAACATGACAGAAGATGACAGAAGAAGACAGAAGATGGCAGAAGATGGCAGAAGATGACAGAAGATGACAGAATATGACAGAAGATGACAGAAGATGACAGAGTATGACAGAAGATGACAGAAGATGACAGAAGATGACAGAATGACAGAAGAGGACAGAATGACAGAAGATGACAGAATGACAGAAGAGGACAGAAGATGACAGAAGATGAGAGAAGATGACAGAAGATGACAGAATGACAGAAGAGGACAGAAGATGACAGAAGATGACAGAATGACAGAAGATGACAGAAGATGACAGAAGATGACAGAATGACAGAAGATGACAGAAGATGACAGAAGATGACAAAATGACAGAAGAGGACAGAATGACAGAAGATGACAGAATGACAGAAGAGCGCAGAAGATGACAGAGTGACAGAAGAGGACAGAATGACAGAAGATGACAGAATGACAGAAGAGGACAGAATGACAGAAGATGACAGAATGACAGAAGAGGACAGAATGACAGAAGATGACAGAATGACAGAAGAGGACAGAATGACAGCAGATGACAGAATATGACAGAAGATGACAGAATATGACAGAAGATGACAGAAGATGATAGAAGATGACAGAATGACAGAAGATGACAGAAGATGACAGAAGATGACAGAAGATGACAGAATGACAGAAGAGGACAGAATGACAGAAGATGACAGAAGATGACAGAAGATGACAGAATGACAGAAGAGGACAGAATGACAGAAGATGACAGAAGATGACAGAAGATGACAGAATGACAGAAGATGACAGAAGATGACAGAAGATGACAAAATGACAGAAGAGGACAGAATGACAGAAGATGACAGAATGACAGAAGAGCGCAGAAGATGACAGAAGATGACAGAGTGACAGAAGAGGACAGAAGATGACAGAAGATGACAAAATGACAGAAGAGGACAGAATGACAGAAGATGACAGAATGACAGAAGAGGACAGAATGACAGAAGATGACAGAATATGACAGAAGATGACAGAATATGACAGAAGATGACAGAAGATGACAGAATGACAGAAGAGGACAGAATGACAGAAGATGACAGAAGATGACAGAAGATGACAGAAGATGACAGAATGACAGAAGAGGACAGAATGACAGAAGAGGACAGAATATGACAGAAGATGACAGAAGATGACAGAATGACAGAAGATGACAGAAGATGACAGAAGATGACAGAATGACAGAAAATGACAGAGGAGGACAGAATATCACAGAAGAGGACAGAATGACAGAAGATGACAGAAGATGACAGAAGATGACAGAAGATGACAGAATATGACAGAAGATGACAGAAGATGACAGAGTATGACAGAAGATGACAAAATGACAGAAGAGGACAGAATATGACAGAAGATGACAGAAGATGACAGAATGACAGAAGAGGACAGAAGATGACAGAAGACGACAGACTGACCGAAGAGGACAGAATGACAGAAGAGTACAGAATGACAGAAGAAGACAGGATATGACAAAAGATGACAAGATGACAGAAAGACAGAAGATGACAAAAGATGACAGAAAATGACAGAAGATGACAGAAGATGACAGAAGATGACAGAATGACAGAAGAGGACAGAAGATGACAGAAGATGACAGAAGATGACAGAAGATGACAGAATGACAGAAGAGGACAGAAGATGACAGAAGATGACAGAAGGTGACAGAAGATGACAGAATGACAGATGAGGTCAGAAGATGACAGAAGATGACAGAAGATGACAGAATGACAGAAGAGGACAGAAAGACAGAAGAGGACAGAATGACAGAAGATGGCAGAAGATGACAGAAGATGACAGAAGATGACAGAAGATGACAGAATATGACAGAAGATGACAGAAGATGACAGAAGATGACAGAATGACAGAAGAGGACAGAAGAGGACAGAAGATGACAGAAGATGACAGAATATGAGAGAAGATGACAGAATATGACAGAAGAGGACAGAATGAAAGAACATGACAGAAGATGACAGAAGAAGACAGAAGATGGCAGAAGATGGCAGAAGATGACAGAAGATGACAGAATATGACAGAAGATGACAGAAGATGACAGAGTATGACAGAAGATGACAGAAGATGACAGAAGATGACAGAAGATGACAGAATGACAGAAGAGGACAGAATGACAGAAGATGACAGAATGACAGAAGAGGACAGAAGATGACAGAAGATGAGAGAAGATGACAGAAGATGACAGAATGAAAAAAGAGGACAGAAGATGACAGAAGATGACAGAATGACAGAAGATGACAGAAGATGACAGAAGATGACACAAGATGACAGAATGACCGAAGAGGACAGAATGACAGAAGAGGACAGAATGACAGAAGAGGACAGAATTTGACAGAAGATGACACAAGATGACAGAATGACAGAAAATGACAGAAGAGGACAGAATATGACAGAAGAGGACAGAATGACAGAAGATGACAGAAGATGACAGAATATGACAGAAGATGACAGAAGATGACAGAAGATGACAGAATGACAGAAGATGACAGAAGATGACAGTAGATGACAGAAGATGACAGAAGATGACAGAAGATGACAGAAGATGACAGTATGGCAGAAGAGGACAGAAGATGACAGAAGACGACAGAAGATGACAGAAGATGACAGAAGATGACAGAATGACAGAAGAGGACAGAATGACAGAAGAGGACAGAATATGATAGAGGATGACAGAAGATGACAGAATGACAGAAGATGAGAGAAGATGTCAGAAGGACGGAAGATGACAGAATGACAGAAGATGACAGAACATGACAGAAGATGACAGAAGAGGACAGAATATGACAGAAGAGGACAGAATGACAGAAGATGACAGAAGATGAAAGAAGATGACAGAAGATGGCAGAAGATGACAGAAGATGACAGCATATGACAGAAGATGACAGAAGATGACAGAAGATGACAGAATGATAGAAGAGGACAGAATGACAGGAGATGACAGAAGATGACAGAAGATGACAGAATGACAGAAGAGGACAGAAGATGACAGAAGATGACAGAATGACAGAAGATGACAGAAGATGACAGAATGACCGAAGAGGACAGAATGACAGAAGAGGAAAGAATGACAGAAGAGGACAGAATATAACAAAAGATGACAGAAGATGACAGAATGACAGAAGATGACAGAAGATGACAGGAGATGACAGAATGACAGAAGAGGACAGAATGACAGAAGATGACAGAATGACAGAAGATGACAGAATGACAGATGAGGACAGAAGATGACAGAAGATGACAGAAGATGACAAAAGATGACAGAATAATAGAAGAGGACAGAAGATGACAGAAGATGATAGAAGATGACAGAAGATGACAGAAGATGACAGAATGACAGAAGAGGACAGAAGAGGACAGAAGATGATAGAAGATGACAGAATGACAGAAGAGGTCAGAAGATGACAGAAGATGACAGAAGATAACAGAAGATGACAGAATGACAGAAGAGGACAGAATGACAGAAGAGGACAGAATGACAGAAGATGACAGAAGATGACAGAAGATGACAGAAGATGACAGAATATGACAGAAGATGACAGAAGATGACAGAAGATGACAGAATGACAGAAGATGACAAAAGATGACAGTAGATGACAGAAGATGACAGAAGATGACAGAAGATGACAGAAGATGACAGTATGGCAGAAGAGGACAGAAGATGACAGAAGACGACAGTAGATGACAGAAGATGACAGAAGATGACAGAATGACAGAAGAGGACAGAATGACAGAAGAGGACAGAATATGATAGAGGATGACAGAAGATGACAGAATGACAGAAGATGAGAGAAGATGTCAGAAGGACGGAAGATGACAGAATGACAGAAGATGACAGAACATGACAGAAGAAGACAGGATATGACAGAAGAGGACAGAATATGACAGAAGAGGACAGAATGACAGAAGAGGACAGAAGATGAAAGAAGATGACAGAAGATGGCAGAAGATGACAGAAGATGACAGCATATGACAGAAGATGACAGAAGATGACAGAGTATGACAGAAGATGACAGAAGATGACAGAAGATGACAGAATGATAGAAGAGGACAGAATGACAGGAGATGACAGAATGACAGAAGAGGACAGAAGATGACAGAAGATGACAGAATGACAGAAGGTGACAGAAGATGACAGAAGATGACAGAATGACCGAAGAGGACAGAATGACAGAAGAGGAAAGAATGACAGAAGAGGACAGAATATGACAAAAGATGACAGAAGATGACAGAATGACAGAAGATGACAGAAGATGACAGAAAATGACAGAAGATGACAGAAGATGACAGAAGAGGACAGAATGACAGAAGATGACAGAATGACAGAAGATGACAGAATGACAGATGAGGACAGAAGATGACAGAAGATGACAGAAGATGACAGAAGATGACAAAAGATGACAGAATAATAGAAGAGGACAGAAGATGACAGAAGATGACAGAATGACAGAAGAGGACAGAAGAGGACAGAAGATGACAGAAGATGACAGAAATGACAGAATGACAGAAGAGGTCAGAAGATGACAGAAGATGACAGAAGATAACAGAAGATGACAGAATGACAGAAGAGGACAGAATGACAGAAGAGGACAGAATGACAGAAGATGACAGAAGATGACAGAAGATGACAGAATATGACAGAAGATGACAGAAGATGACAGAATATGACGGAAGATGACGGAAGATGACAGAAGATGAAAGAATATGACAGAAGATGACAGAATGACAGAAGAGGACAGAATGACAGAAGAGGACAGAATATGCCAGAAGATAACAGAAGGTGACAGAATGACAGAAGATGACAGAAGATCACAGAAGATGACAGAATGACAGAATCGGACAGAATGACAGAAGATGACAGAATGACAGAAGAGGAAAGAATGACAGAAGATGACACAAGATGACAGAATGACAGAAGAGGACAAAATGACAGAAGATGACAGAATGACAGAAGATGACAGAAGATGACAGAAGATGACAGAAGATGCCAGAAGATGACAGAATGACAGACGAGGACAGAAGATGACAGAAGATGGCAGAAGATGACAGAAGATGACAGAATGACAGAAGAGGACAGAATGACAGAAGATGACAGAATGATAGAAGAGGACAGAATGACAGAAGATGACAGAAGATGACAGAAGATGACAGAAGATGACAGAATGACAGAAGATGACAGAAGATGACAGAAGATGACAAAATGACAGAAGAGGACAGAATGACAGAAGATGACAGAATGACAGAAGAGCGCAGAAGATGACAGAGTGACAGAAGAGGACAGAATGACAGAAGATGACAGAATGACAGAAGAGGACAGAATGACAGAAGATGACAGAATGACAGAAGAGGACAGAATGACAGAAGATGACAGAATGACAGAAGAGGACAGAATGACAGCAGATGACAGAATATGACAGAAGATGACAGAATATGACAGAAGATGACAGAAGATGATAGAAGATGACAGAATGACAGAAGATGACAGAAGATGACAGAAGATGACAGAAGATGACAGAATGACAGAAGAGGACAGAATGACAGAAGATGACAGAAGATGACAGAAGATGACAGAATGACAGAAGAGGACAGAATGACAGAAGATGACAGAAGATGACAGAAGATGACAGAAGATGACAGAATGACAGAAGATGACAGAAGATGACAGAAGATGACAAAATGACAGAAGAGGACAGAATGACAGAAGATGACAGAATGACAGAAGAGCGCAGAAGATGACAGAAGATGACAGAGTGACAGAAGAGGACAGAAGATGACAGAAGATGACAAAATGACAGAAGAGGACAGAATGACAGAAGATGACAGAATGACAGAAGAGGACAGAATGACAGAAGATGACAGAATGACAGAAGAGGACAGAATGACAGAAGATGACAGAATATGACAGAAGATGACAGAATATGACAGAAGATGACAGAAGATGACAGAATGACAGAAGAGGACAGAATGACAGAAGATGACAGAAGATGACAGAAGATGACAGAAGATGACAGAATGACAGAAGAGGACAGAATGACAGAAGAGGACAGAATATGACAGAAGATGACAGAAGATGACAGAATGACAGAAGATGACAGAAGATGACAGAAGATGACAGAATGACAGAAAATGACAGAGGAGGACAGAATATCACAGAAGAGGACAGAATGACAGAAGATGACAGAAGATGACAGAAGATGACAGAAGATGACAAAATGACAGAAGAGGACAGAATGACAGAAGATGACAGAATGACAGAAGAGGACAGAATATGACAGAAGATGACAGAATGACAGAAGAGGACAGAAGATGACAGAAGACGACAGACTGACCGAAGAGGACAGAATGACAGAAGAGTACAGAATGACAGAAGAAGACAGGATATGACAAAAGATGACAAGATGACAGAATGACAGAAGATGACAAAAGATGACAGAAAATGACAGAAGATGACAGAAGATGACAGAAGATGACAGAATGACAGAAGAGGACAGAAGATGACAGAAGATGACAGAAGATGACAGAAGATGACAGAATGACAGAAGAGGACAGAAGATGACAGAAGATGACAGAAGGTGACAGAAGATGACAGAATGACAGATGAGTTCAGAAGATGACAGAAGATGACAGAAGATGACAGAATGACAGAAGAGGACAGAAAGACAGAAGAGGACAGAATGACAGAAGATGGCAGAAGATGACAGAAGATGACAGAAGATGACAGAAGATGACAGAATATGACAGAAGATGACAGAAGATGACAGAAGATGACAGAATGACAGAAGAGGACAGAAGAGGACAGAAGAGGACAGAAGATGACAGAAGATGACAGAATATGAGAGAAGATGACAGAATATGACAGAAGAGGACAGAATGAAAGAACATGACAGAAGATGACAGAAGAAGACAGAAGATGGCAGAAGATGGCAGAAGATGACAGAAGATGACAGAATATGACAGAAGATGACAGAAGATGACAGAGTATGACAGAAGATGACAGAAGATGACAGAAGATGACAGAATGACAGAAGAGGACAGAATGACAGAAGATGACAGAATGACAGAAGAGGACAGAAGATGACAGAAGATGAGAGAAGATGACAGAAGATGACAGAATGACAGAAGAGGACAGAAGATGACAGAAGATGACAGAATGACAGAAGATGACAGAAGATGACAGAAGATGACAGAATGACAGAAGATGACAGAAGATGACAGAAGATGACAAAATGACAGAAGAGGACAGAATGACAGAAGATGACAGAATGACAGAAGAGCGCAGAAGATGACAGAGTGACAGAAGAGGACAGAATGACAGAAGATGACAGAATGACAGAAGAGGACAGAATGACAGAAGATGACAGAATGACAGAAGAGGACAGAATGACAGAAGATGACAGAATGACAGAAGAGGACAGAATGACAGCAGATGACAGAATATGACAGAAGATGACAGAATATGACAGAAGATGACAGAAGATGATAGAAGATGACAGAATGACAGAAGATGACAGAAGATGACAGAAGATGACAGAAGATGACAGAATGACAGAAGAGGACAGAATGACAGAAGATGACAGAAGATGACAGAAGATGACAGAATGACAGAAGAGGACAGAATGACAGAAGATGACAGAAGATGACAGAAGATGACAGAATGACAGAAGATGACAGAAGATGACAGAAGATGACAAAATGACAGAAGAGGACAGAATGACAGAAGATGACAGAATGACAGAAGAGCGCAGAAGATGACAGAAGATGACAGAGTGACAGAAGAGGACAGAAGATGACAGAAGATGACAAAATGACAGAAGAGGACAGAATGACAGAAGATGACAGAATGACAGAAGAGGACAGAATGACAGAAGATGACAGAATATGACAGAAGATGACAGAATATGACAGAAGATGACAGAAGATGACAGAATGACAGAAGAGGACAGAATGACAGAAGATGACAGAAGATGACAGAAGATGACAGAAGATGACAGAATGACAGAAGAGGACAGAATGACAGAAGAGGACAGAATATGACAGAAGATGACAGAAGATGACAGAATGACAGAAGATGACAGAAGATGACAGAAGATGACAGAATGACAGAAAATGACAGAGGAGGACAGAATATCACAGAAGAGGACAGAATGACAGAAGATGACAGAAGATGACAGAAGATGACAGAAGATGACAGAATATGACAGAAGATGACAGAAGATGACAGAGTATGACAGAAGATGACAAAATGACAGAAGAGGACAGAATATGACAGAAGATGACAGAAGATGACAGAATGACAGAAGAGGACAGAAGATGACAGAAGACGACAGACTGACCGAAGAGGACAGAATGACAGAAGAGTACAGAATGACAGAAGAAGACAGGATATGACAAAAGATGACAAGATGACAGAATGACAGAAGATGACAAAAGATGACAGAAAATGACAGAAGATGACAGAAGATGACAGAAGATGACAGAATGACAGAAGAGGACAGAAGATGACAGAAGATGACAGAAGATGACAGAAGATGACAGAATGACAGAAGAGGACAGAAGATGACAGAAGATGACAGAAGGTGACAGAAGATGACAGAATGACAGATGAGGTCAGAAGATGACAGAAGATGACAGAAGATGACAGAATGACAGAAGAGGACAGAAAGACAGAAGAGGACAGAATGACAGAAGATGGCAGAAGATGACAGAAGATGACAGAAGATGACAGAAGATGACAGAATATGACAGAAGATGACAGAAGATGACAGAAGATGACAGAATGACAGAAGAGGACAGAAGAGGACAGAAGATGACAGAAGATGACAGAATATGAGAGAAGATGACAGAATATGACAGAAGAGGACAGAATGAAAGAACATGACAGAAGATGACAGAAGAAGACAGAAGATGGCAGAAGATGGCAGAAGATGACAGAAGATGACAGAATATGACAGAAGATGACAGAAGATGACAGAGTATGACAGAAGATGACAGAAGATGACAGAAGATGACAGAAGATGACAGAATGACAGAAGAGGACAGAATGACAGAAGATGACAGAATGACAGAAGAGGACAGAAGATGACAGAAGATGAGAGAAGATGACAGAAGATGACAGAATGAAAAAAGAGGACAGAAGATGACAGAAGATGACAGAATGACAGAAGATGACAGAAGATGACAGAAGATGACACAAGATGACAGAATGACCGAAGAGGACAGAATGACAGAAGAGGACAGAATGACAGAAGAGGACAGAATTTGACAGAAGATGACACAAGATGACAGAATGACAGAAAATGACAGAAGAGGACAGAATATGACAGAAGAGGACAGAATGACAGAAGATGACAGAAGATGACAGAATATGACAGAAGATGACAGAAGATGACAGAAGATGACAGAATGACAGAAGATGACAGAAGATGACAGTAGATGACAGAAGATGACAGAAGATGACAGAAGATGACAGAAGATGACAGTATGGCAGAAGAGGACAGAAGATGACAGAAGACGACAGAAGATGACAGAAGATGACAGAAGATGACAGAATGACAGAAGAGGACAGAATGACAGAAGAGGACAGAATATGATAGAGGATGACAGAAGATGACAGAATGACAGAAGATGAGAGAAGATGTCAGAAGGACGGAAGATGACAGAATGACAGAAGATGACAGAACATGACAGAAGATGACAGAAGAGGACAGAATATGACAGAAGAGGACAGAATGACAGAAGATGACAGAAGATGAAAGAAGATGACAGAAGATGGCAGAAGATGACAGAAGATGACAGCATATGACAGAAGATGACAGAAGATGACTTAAGATGACAGAATGATAGAAGAGGACAGAATGACAGGAGATGACAGAAGATGACAGAAGATGACAGAATGACAGAAGAGGACAGAAGATGACAGAAGATGACAGAATGACAGAAGATGACAGAAGATGACAGAATGACCGAAGAGGACAGAATGACAGAAGAGGAAAGAATGACAGAAGAGGACAGAATATAACAAAAGATGACAGAAGATGACAGAATGACAGAAGATGACAGAAGATGACAGGAGATGACAGAATGACAGAAGAGGACAGAATGACAGAAGATGACAGAATGACAGAAGATGACAGAATGACAGATGAGGACAGAAGATGACAGAAGATGACAGAAGATGACAAAAGATGACAGAATAATAGAAGAGGACAGAAGATGACAGAAGATGACAGAAGATGACAGAAGATGACAGAAGATGACAGAATGACAGAAGAGGACAGAAGAGGACAGAAGATGATAGAAGATGACAGAATGACAGAAGAGGTCAGAAGATGACAGAAGATGACAGAAGATAACAGAAGATGACAGAATGACAGAAGAGGACAGAATGACAGAAGAGGACAGAATGACAGAAGATGACAGAAGATGACAGAAGATGACAGAATATGACAGAAGATGACAGAAGATGACAGAATATGACAGAAGATGACAGAAGATGAAAGAATATGACAGAAGATGACAGAATGACAGAAGAGGACAGAATGACAGAAGAGGACAGAATATGCCAGAAGATAACAGAAGGTGACAGAATGACAGAAGATGACAGAAGATCACAGAAGATGACAGAAGATGACAGAATGACAGAATCGGACAGAATGACAGAAGATGACAGAATGACAGAAGATGACAGAATGACAGAAGATGACAGAAGATGACAGAAGATGACAGAAGATGCCAGAAGATGACAGAATGACAGACGAGGACAGAAGATGACAGAAGATGGCAGAAGATGACAGAAGATGACAGAATGACAGAAGAGGACAGAATGACAGAAGATGACAGAATGACAGAAGAGGACAGAATGACAGAAGATGACAGAAGATGACACAAGATGACAGAAGATGACAGAATGACAGAAGATGACAGAAGATGACAGAAGATGACAAAATGACAGAAGAGGACAGAATGACAGAAGATGACAGAATGACAGAAGAGGGCAGAAGATGACAGAAGATGACAGAGTGACAGAAGAGGACAGAATGACAGAAGATGACAGAATGACAGAAGAGGACAGAAGATGACAGAAGATGACAGAAGATGATAGAAGATGACAGAATGACAGAAGATGACAGAAGATGACAGAAGATGACAGAAGATGACAGAAGAGGACAGAATGACAGAAGATGACAGAATGAGAGAAGAGGACAGAATGACAGAAGATGACAGAATATGACAGAAGATGACAGAATATGACAGAAGATGACAGAAGATGATAGAAGATGACAGAATGACAGAAGAGGACAGAATGACAGAAGATGACAGAAGATGACAGAATGACAGAAGATGACAGAATGACAGAAGAGGACAGAATGACAGAAGATGACAGAAGATGACAGAAGATGACAGATTGACAGAAGAGGACAGAATGACAGAAGATGACAGAATGACAGAAGAGGACAGAAGATGACAGAAGATGACAGAAGATGACAGAAGATGACAGAAGGTGACAGAAGATGACAGAATGACAGAAGAGGTCAGAAGATGACAGAAGATGACAGAAGATGACAGAAGATAACAGAAGATGACAGAATGACAGAAGAGGACAGAAGAGGACAGAAGATGACAGAAGATGACAGAAGATGACAGAATGACAGAAGAGGTCAGAAGATGACAGAAGATGACAGAAGATGACAGAAGATAACAGAAGATGACAGAATGACAGAAGAGGACAGAATGACAGAAGAGGACAGAATGACAGAAGATGACAGAAGATGACAGAAGATGACAGAAGATGACAGAATATGACAGAAGATGACAGAAGATGACAGAATATGACAGAAGATGACAGAAGATGAAAGAATATGACAGAAGATGACAGAATGACAGAAGAGGACAGAATGACAGAAGAGGACAGAATATGCCAGAAGATAACAGAAGGTGACAGAATGACAGAATATGACAGAAGATGACAGAATATGACAGAAGATGACAGAAGATGATAGAAGATGACAGAATGACAGAAGATGACAGAAGATGACAGAAGATGACAGAATGACAGAAGAGGACAGAATGACAGAAGATGACAGAAGATGACAGAAGATGACAGAAGATGACAGAATGACAGAAGATGACAGAAGATGACAGAAGATGACAGAATGACAGAAAATGACAGAAGAGGACAGAATATCACAGAAGAGGACAGAATGACAGAAGATGACAGAAGATGACAGAAGATGGCAGAAGATGACAGAAGATGACAGAATATGACAGAAGATGACAGAAGATGACAGAAGATGACAGAGTATGATAGAAGATGACAGAAGATGACAGAAGATGACAGAAGATGACAAAATGACAGAAGAGGACAGAATGACAGAAGATGACAGAATGACAGACGAGGACAGAATATGACAGAAGATGACAGAAGATGACAGAATGAGAGAAGAGGACAGAAGATGACAGAAGATGACAGAATGACAGAAGATGACAGAAGATGACAGAAGACGACAGACTGACCGAAGAGGACAGAATGACAGAAGAGTACAGAATGACAGAAGAGGACAGGATATGACAAAAGATGACAGAAGATGACAGAATGACAGAAGATGACAAAAGATGACAGAAAATGACAGTAGATGACAGAAGATGACAGAATGACAGAAGAGGACAGAAGATGACAGAAGATGACAGAAGATGACAGAAGATGACAGAAGATGACAGAATGACAGAAGAGGTCAGAAGATGACAGAAGATGACAGAAGGTGACAGAAGATGACAGAATGACAGAAGAGGACAGAAGATGACAGAATGACAGAAGAGGACAGAAAGACAGAAGAGGACAGAATGACAGAAGATGGCAGAAGATGACAGAAGATGACAGAAGATGACAGAAGATGACAGAAGATGACAGAATATGACAGAAGATGACAGAAGATGACAGAAGATGACAGAATGACAGAAGAGGACAGTAGAGGACAGAAGAGGACAGAAGAGGACAGAAGAGGACAGAAGAAGACAGAAGATGACACAATATGACAGAAGATGACAGAATATGACAGAAGAGGACAGAATGAAAGAAGATGACAGAAGATGACAGAAGAAGACAGAAGATGGCAGAAGATGGCAGAAGATGACAGAAGATGACAGAATATGACAGAAGATGACAGAAGATGACAGAGTATGACAGAAGATGACAGAAGATGACAGAAGATGACAGAAGATGACAGAAGATGACAGAATGACAGAAGAGGACAGAATGACAGAAGATGACAGAATGACAGAAGAGGACAGAAGATGACAGAAGATGACAGAATATGACAGAAGATGACAGAAGATGACAGAATGACAGAAGAGGACAGAAGAGGACAGAAGATGACAGAAGATGACAGAATATGAGAGAAGATGACAGAATATGACAGAAGAGGACAGAATGAAAGAAGATGACAGAAGATGACAGAAGATGACAGAAGATGACAGAATGACAGAAGAGGACAGAATGACAGAAGATGACAGAATGACAGAAGAGGACAGAAGATGACAGAAGATGACAGAAGATGACAGAAGATGACAGAATGACAGAAGATGACAGAAGATGACAGAATGACAGAAGATGACAGAAGATGACAGAAGATGACAGAATGACCGAAGAGGACAGAATGACAGAAGAGGACAGAATGACAGAAGAGGACAGAATTTGACAGAAGATGACACAAGATGACAGAATGACAGAAAATGACAGAAGAGGACAGAATATGACAGAAGAGGACAGAATGACAGAAGATGACAGAAGATGACAGAAGATGACAGAATATGACAGAAGATGACAGAAGATGACAGAAGATGACAGAATGACAGAAGATGACAGAAGATGACAGTAGATGACAGAAGATGACAGAAGATGACAGAAGATGACAGAAGATGACAGTATGGCAGAAGAGGACAGAAGATGACAGAAGACGACAGAAGATGACAGAAGATGACAGAAGATGACAGAATGACAGAAGAGGACAGAATGACAGAAGAGGACAGAATATGATAGAGGATGACAGAAGATGACAGAAGATGACAGAAGATGACAGAAGATGACAGAAGATGACAGAATGACAGAAGAGGACAGAAGATGACAGAAGATGACAGAATGACAGAAGATGACAGAAGATGACAGAAGATGACAGAATGACCGAAGAGGACAGAATGACAGAAGAGGAAAGAATGACAGAAGAGGACAGAATATGACAAAAGATGACAGAAGATGACAGAAAATGACAGAAGATGACAGAAGATGACAGGAGATGACAGAATGACAGAAGAGGACAGAATGACAGAAGATGACAGAATGACAGAAGATGACAGAATGACAGATGAGGACAGAAGATGACAGAAGATGACAGAAGATGACAGAAGATGACAAAAGATGACAGAATAATAGAAGAGGACAGAAGATGACAGAAGATGACAGAAGATGACAGAAGATGACAGAAGATGACAGAATGACAGAAGAGGACAGAAGATGACAGAAGATGACAGAATGACAGAAGAGGTCAGAAGATGACAGAAGATGACAGAAGATAACAGAAGATGACAGAATGACAGAAGAGGACAGAATGACAGAAGAGGACAGAATGACAGAAGATGACAGAAGATGACAGAAGATGACAGAAGATGACAGAATATGACAGAAGATGACAGAAGATGACAGAAGATGACAGAAGATGACAGAAGATGAAAGAATATGACAGAAGATGACAGAATGACAGAAGAGGACAGAATGACAGAAGAGGACAGAATATGCCAGAAGATAACAGAAGGTGACAGAATGACAGAAGATGACAGAAGATCACAGCAGATGACAGAAGATGACAGAATGACAGAATCGGACAGAATGACAGAAGATGACAGAATGACAGAAGAGGAAAGAATGACAGAAGGTAACACAAGATGACAGAATGACAGAAGAGGACAAAATGACAGAAGATGACAGAATGACAGAAGATGACAGAAGATGACAGAAGATGACAGAAGATGCCAGAAGATGACAGAATGACAGACGAGGACAGAAGATGACAGAAGATGGCAGAAGATGACAGAAGATGACAGAATGACAGAAGAGGACAGAATGACAGAAGATGACAGAATGACAGAAGAGGACAGAATGACAGAAGATGACAGAAGATGACAGAAGATGACAGAAGATGACAGAATGACAGAAGATGACAGAAGATGACAGAAGATGACAAAATGACAGAAGAGGACAGAATGACAGAAGATGACAGAATGACAGGAGAGGGCAGAAGATGACAGAAGATGACAGAATGACAGAAGATGACAGAATGACAGAAGAGGACAGAAGATGACAGAAGATGACAAAATGACAGAAGAGGACAGAATGACAGAAGATGACAGAATGACAGAAGAGGACAGAATGACAGAAGATGACAGAATGAGAGAAGAGGACAGAATGACAGAAGATGACAGAATATGACAGAAGATGACAGAATATGACAGAAGATGACAGAAGATGATAGAAGATGACAGAATGACAGAAGGTGACAGAAGATGACAGAAGATGACAGAATGACAGAAGAGGACAGAATGACAGAAGATGACAGAAGATGACAGAAGATGATAGAAGATGACAGAATGACAGAAGATGACAGAATGACAGAAGAGGACAGAATGACAGAAGATGACAGAAGATGACAGATTGACAGAAGAGGACAGAATGACAGAAGATGACAGAATGACAGAAGAGGACAGAAGATGACAGAAGATGACAGAAGATGACAGAAGATGACAGAAGATGACAGAAGGAGACAGAAGATGACAGAATGACAGAAGAGGTCAGAAGATGACAGAAGATGACAGAAGATGACAGAAGATAACAGAAGATGACAGAATGACAGAAGAGGACAGAAGAGGACAGAAGATGACAGAAGATGACAGAAGATGACAGAATGACAGAAGAGGTCAGAAGATGACAGAAGATGACAGAAGATAACAGAAGATGACAGAATGACAGAAGAGGACAGAATGACAGAAGAGGACAGAATGACAGAAGATGACAGAAGATGACAGAATATGACAGAAGATGACAGAAGATGACAGAATATGACAGAAGATGACAGAAGATGAAAGAATATGACAGAAGATGACAGAATGACAGAAGAGGACAGAATGACAGAAGAGGACAGAATATGCCAGAAGATAACAGAAGGTGACAGAATGACAGAATATGACAGAAGATGACAGAATATGACAGAAGATGACAGAAGATGATAGAAGATGACAGAATGACAGAAGATGACAGAAGATGACAGAAGATGACAGAAGATGACAGAAGATGACAGAATGACAGAAGAGGACAGAATGACAGAAGATGACAGAAGATGACAGAAGATGACAGAAGATGACAGAATGACAGAAGAGGACAGAATGACAGAAGAGGACAGAATATGACAGAAGATGACAGAAGATGACAGAATGACAGAAGATGACAGAATGACAGAAAATGACAGAAGAGGACAGAATATCACAGAAGAGGACAGAATGACAGAAGATGACAGAAGATGACAGAAGATGACAGAAGATGACAGAAGATGGCAGAAGATGACAGAAGATGACAGAAGATGACAGAAGATGACAGAGTATGATAGAAGATGACAGAAGATGACAGAAGATGACAGAAGATGACAAAATGACAGAAGAGGACAGAATGACAGAAGATGACAGAATGACAGACGAGGACAGAATATGACAGAAGATGACAGAAGATGTCAGAATGACAGAAGAGGACAGAAGATGACAGAAGATGACAGAATGACAGAAGATGACAGAAGATGACAGAAGATGACAGAAGACGACAGACTGACCGAAGAGGACAGAATGACAGAAGAGTACAGAATGACAGAAGAGGACAGGATATGACAAAAGATGACAGAAGATGACAGAATGACAGAAGATGACAAAAGATGACAGAAAATGACAGAAGATGACAGAAGATGACAGAAGATGACAGAATGACAGAAGAGGACAGAAGATGACAGAAGATGACAGAAGATGACAGAAGATGACAGAATGACAGAAGAGGACAGAAGATGACAGAAGGTGACAGAAGATGACAGAATGACAGAAGAGGTCAGAAGATGACAGAAGATGACAGAATGACAGAAGAGGACAGAAAGACAGAAGAGGACAGAATGACAGAAGATGGCAGAAGATGACAGAAGATGACAGAAGATGACAGAATATGACAGAAGATGACAGAAGATGACAGAAGATGACAGAATGACAGAAGAGGACAGAAGAGGACAGAAGAGGACAGAAGAAGACAGAAGATGACAGAATATGACAGAAGATGACAGAAGAGGACAGAATGAAAGAAGATGACAGAATGACAGAAGAGGACAGAAGATGACAGAAGATGACAGAATGACAGAAGAGGACAGAAGAGGACAGAAGAAGACAGAAGATGACAGAAGATGACAGAATGACAGAAGAGGACAGAAGATGACAGAAGGTGACAGAAGATGACAGAATGACAGAAGAGGTCAGAAGATGACAGAAGATGACAGAATGACAGAAGAGGACAGAAAGACAGAAGAGGACAGAATGACAGAAGATGGCAGAAGATGACAGAAGATGACAGAAGATGGCAGAAGATGACAGAAGATGACAGAATATGACAGAAGATGACAGAGTATGATAGAAGATGACAGAAGATGACAGAAGATGACAAAATGACAGTAGAGGACAGAATGACAGAAGATGACAGAATGACAGACGAGGACAGAATATGACAGAAGATGACAGAAGATGACAGAATGACAGAAGAGGACAGAAGATGACAGAAGATGACAGAATGACAGAAGATGACAGAAGATGACAGAAGATGACAGAAGACGACAGACTGACCGAAGAGGACAGAATGACAGAAGAGTACAGAATGACAGAAGAGGACAGGATATGACAAAAGATGACAGAAGATGACAGAATGACAGAAGATGACAAAAGATGACAGAAAATGACAGAAGATGACAGAAGATGACAGAAGATGACAGAATGACAGAAGAGGACAGAAGATGACAGAGGATGACAGAAGATGACAGAAGATGACAGAATGACAGAAGAGGACAGAAGATGACAGAAGATGACAGAAGGTGACAGAAGATGACAGAATGACAGAAGAGGTCAGAAGATGACAGAAGATGACAGAATGACAGAAGAGGACAGAAAGACAGAAGAGGACAGAATGACAGAAGATGGCAGAAGATGACAGAAGATGACAGAAGATGACAGAATATGACAGAAGATGACAGAAGATGACAGAAGATGACAGAATGACAGAAGAGGACAGAAGAGGACAGAAGAGGACAGAAGAAGACAGAAGATGACAGAATATGACAGAAGATGACAGAAGAGGACAGAATGAAAGAAGATGACAGAATGACAGAAGAGGACAGAAGATGACAGAAGATGACAGAATGACAGAAGAGGACAGAAGAGGACAGAAGAAGACAGAAGATGACAGAAGATGACAGAATGACAGAAGAGTACAGAATGACAGAAGATGACAGAATGACAGAAGAGGACAGAAGATGACAGAAGATGACAGAAGATGACAGAAGATGACAGAAGGTGACAGAATGGCAGAAGAGGACAGAATGACAGAAGATGACAGAAGATGACAGAAGAGGACAGAATGACAGAAGATGACAGAATGACAGAAGAGGACAAAATGACAGAAGATGACAGAAGATGACAGACGTTGACAGAAGATGACAGAAGATGACAGAATGACAGAAGGGGACAGAATGAGAGAAGATGACAGAAGAGGACAGAATGACAGAATGACAGAAGATGACGGAATGACAGAAGAGGACAGAAGATGACAGAATGACAGAAGAGGACAGAAGATGACAGAAGATGACAGAAGATGACAGAAGATGACAGAAGATGACAGAATGACAGAAGATGACAGAAGATGACAGAAGATGACAGAAGAGGAGAGAATGACAGAAGATGGCAGAATGACAGAAGAGGACAGAATGGCAGAAGATGACAGAAGATGACTGAACATGAGAGAATGACAGAAGATGACAGCAGATGACAGAAGAGGACAGAATGACAGAAGATGACAGAAAATGACAGAAGATGACAGAATGACAGAAGATGACAGAAGATGACAGAAGAGGACAGAATGAAAGAAGATAGAAGAGGACAGAATATGACAGAATGACAGAAGAGGACAGAAGAGGACAGAAGATGACAGAAGATGACAGAAGATGACAGAATGACAGAAGAGGACAGAATGACAGAAGATGACAGAATGACAGAAGAGGACAGAATGACAGAAGATGACAGAAGATGACAGAAGATGACAGAATGACAGAAGATGACAGAAGATGACAAAATGACAGAAGAGGACAGAATGACAGAAGATGACAGAATGACAGAAGAGGGCAGAAGATGACAGAAGATGACAGAGTGACAGAAGAGGACAGAATGACAGAAGATGACAGAATGACAGAAGAGGACAGAAGATGACAGAAGATGACAAAATGACAGAAGAGGACAGAATGACAGAAGATGACAGAATGACAGAAGAGGACAGAATGACAGAAGATGACAGAATGAGAGAAGAGGACAGAATGACAGAAGATGACAGAATATGACAGAAGATGACAGAATATGACAGAAGATGACAGAAGATGATAGAAGATGACAGAATGACAGAAGATGACAGAAGATGACAGAATGACAGAAGAGGACAGAATGACAGAAGATGACAGAAGATGACAGAAGATGACAGAAGATGACAGAATGACAGAAGATGACAGAATGACAGAAGAGGACAGAATGACAGAAGATGACAGAAGATGACAGAAGATGACAGATTGACAGAAGAGGACAGAATGACAGAAGATGACAGAATGACAGAAGAGGACAGAAGAGGACAGAAGATGACAGAAGATGACAGAAGATGACAGAAGATGACAGAAGGAGACAGAAGATGGCAGAATGACAGAAGAGGTCAGAAGATGACAGAAGGTGACAGAAGATGACAGAAGATAACAGAAGATGACAGAATGACAGAAGAGGACAGAAGAGGACAGAAGAGGACAGAAGATGACAGAAGATGACAGAAGATGACAGAATGACAGAAGAGGTCAGAAGATGACAGAAGATGACAGAAGATAACAGAAGATGACAGAATGACAGAAGAGGACAGAATGACAGAAGAGGACAGAATGACAGAAGATGACAGAAGATGACAGAAGATGACAGAAGATGACAGAATATGACAGAAGATGACAGAAGATGACAGAATATGACAGAAGATGACAGAAGATGAAAGAATATGACAGAAGATGACAGAATGACAGAAGAGGACAGAATGACAGAAGAGGACAGAATATGCCAGAAGATAACAGAAGGTGACAGAATGACAGAATATGACAGAAGATGACAGAATATGACAGAAGATGACAGAAGATGATAGAAGATGACAGAATGACAGAAGATGACAGAAGATGACAGAAGATGACAGAAGATGACAGAATGACAGAAGAGGACAGAATGACAGAAGATGACAGAAGATGACAGAAGATGACAGAATGACAGAAGAGGACAGAATGACAGAATATGACAGAAGATGACAGAAGATGACAGAATGACAGAAGATGACAGAAGATGACAGAAGATGACAGAAGATGATAGAAGATGACAGAATGACAGAAGATGACAGAAGATGACAGAAGATGACAGAATGACAGAAGAGGACAGAATGACAGAAGATGACAGAAGATGACAGAAGATGACAGAAGATGACAGAATGACAGAAGAGGACAGAATGACAGAAGAGGACAGAATATGACAGAAGATGACAGAAGATGACAGAATGACAGAAGATGACAGAAGATGACAGAAGATGACAGAATGACAGAAAATGACAGAAGAGGACAGAATATCACGGAAGAGGACAGAATGACAGAAGATGACAGAAGATGGCAGAAGATGACAGAAGATGACAGAATATGACAGAAGATGACAGAAGATGACAGAGTATGATAGAAGATGACAGAAGATGACAGAAGATGACAAAATGACAGAAGAGGACAGAATGACAGAAGATGACAGAATGACAGACGAGGACAGAATATGACAGAAGAGGACAGAAGATGACAGAAGATGACAGAATGACAGAAGATGACAGAAGATGACAGAAGACGACAGACTGACCGAAGAGGACAGAATGACAGAAGAGTACAGAATGACAGAAGAGGACAGGATATGACAAAAGATGACAGAAGATGACAGAATGACAGAAGATGACAAAAGATGACAGAAAATGACAGAAGATGACAGAAGATGACAGAAGATGACAGAATGACAGAAGAGGACAGAAGATGACAGAAGATGACAGAAGATGACAGAAGATGACAGAAGATGACAGAATGACAGAAGAGGACAGAAGATGACAGAAGATGACAGAAGGTGACAGAAGATGACAGAATGACAGAAGAGGTCAGAAGATGACAGAAGATGACAGAATGACAGAAGAGGACAGAAAGACAGAAGAGGACAGAATGACAGAAGATGGCAGAAGATGACAGAAGATGACAGAAGATGGCAGAAGATGACAGAAGATGACAGAAGATGACAGAGTATGATAGAAGATGACAGAAGATGACAGAAGATGACAGAAGATGACAAAATGACAGAAGAGGACAGAATGACAGAAGATGACAGAATGACAGACGAGGACAGAATATGACAGAAGATGACAGAAGATGACAGAATGACAGAAGAGGACAGAAGATGACAGAAGATGACAGAATGACAGAAGATGACAGAAGATGACAGAAGATGACAGAAGACGACAGACTGACCGAAGAGGACAGAATGACAGAAGAGTACAGAATGACAGAAGAGGACAGGATATGACAAAAGATGACAGAAGATGACAGAATGACAGAAGATGACAAAAGATGACAGAAAATGACAGAAGATGACAGAAGATGACAGAAGATGACAGAATGACAGAAGAGGACAGAAGATGACAGAAGATGACAGAAGATGACAGAAGATGACAGAATGACAGAAGAGGACAGAAGATGACAGAAGATGACAGAAGGTGACAGAAGATGACAGAATGACAGAAGAGGTCAGAAGATGACAGAAGATGACAGAATGACAGAAGAGGACAGAAAGACAGAAGAGGACAGAATGACAGAAGATGGCAGAAGATGACAGAAGATGACAGAAGATGACAGAAGATGACAGAATATGACAGAAGATGACAGAAGATGACAGAAGATGACAGAATGACAGAAGAGGACAGAAGAGGACAGAAGAAGACAGAAGATGACAGAATATGACAGAAGATGACAGAATATGACAGAAGAGGACAGAATGAAAGAAGATGACAGAATGACAGAAGAGGACAGAAGATGACAGAAGATGACAGAATGACAGAAGAGGACAGAAGAGGACAGAAGAGGACAGAAGAAGACAGAAGATGACAGAAGATGACAGAAGATGACAGAATGACAGAAGAGTACAGAATGACAGAAGATGACAGAATGACAGAAGAGGACAGAAGATGACAGAAGATGACAGAAATGACAGAAGATGACAGAAGGTGACAGAATGGCAGAAGAGGACAGAATGACAGAAGATGACAGAAGATGACAAGAGGACAGAATGACAGAAGATGACAGAATGACAGAAGAGGACAAAATGACAGAAGATGACAGAAGTTGACAGAAGATGACAGAAGATGACAGAATGACAGAAGGGGACAGAATGAGAGAAGATGACAGAAGAGGACAGAATGACAGAATGACAGAAGATGACGGAATGACAGAAGAGGACAGAAGATGACAGAATGACAGAAGAGGACAGAAGATGACAGAAGATGACAGAAGATGACAGAATGACAGAAGATGACAGAAGATGACAGAAGAGGAGAGAATGACAGAAGATGGCAGAATGACAGAAGAGGACAGAATGGCAGAAGATGACAGAAGATGACAGAACATGACAGAATGACAGAAGATGACAGCAGATGACAGAAGAGGACAGAATGACAGAAGATGACTGAAAATGACAGAAGATGACAGAATGACAGAAGATGACAGAAGATGACAGAAGAGGACAGAATGAAAGAAGATAGAAGAGGACAGAAGATGACAGAATGACAGAAGAGGACAGAATGACAGAAGATGACAGAAGAAGACAGAATGACAGAAGAGGACAGAATGACAGAAGATGACAGAATGACAGAAGAGGACAGAATGACAGAAGATGACAGAAGATGACAGTATGACAGAAGAGGACAGAATGACAGAAGAGGACAGGAGATGACAGAATGACAGAAGAGGACAGAAGATGACAGAAGATGACAGAAGACAGAATGACAGAAGATGACAGAATGAGAGAAGAGGACAGAATGACAGAAGATGACAGAAGATGACAGAATTACAGAAGAGGACAGAATGACAGAAGAGGAAAGAAGGTGACAGAACGACAGAAGAGGACAGAAGATGACAGAAGATGACAGAAGATGACAGAATGACAGAAGAGGACAGAATGACAGAAGAGGACAGAATGACAGAAGATGACAGAATGACAGAAGATGACAGAAGATGACAGAAGATGACAGAATGACAGAAGATGACAGAAGATGACAGAATATGGCAGAATATGACAGAAGATGACAGAAGATGACAGAAGATGACAGAATGACAGAAGATGACAGAAGATGACAGTAGATGACAGAAGATGACAGAAGATGACAGAAGATGACAGAATGACAGAAGAGGACAGAAGATGACAGAAGATGACAGAAGATGACAGAAGATGACAGAATGACAGAAGATGACAGAATGACAGAAGAGGACAGAAGATGACAGAAGATGACAAAATGACAGAAGAGGACAGAATGACAGAAGAGGACAGAATGACAGAAGATGACAGAATGACAGAAGAGGACAGAATGACAGAAGATGACAGAATATGACAGAAGATGACAGAATATGACAGAAGATGACAGAAGATGATAGAAGCTGACAGAATGACAGAAGATGACAGAAGATGACAGAAGATGACAGAAGATGACAGAATGACAGAAGAGGACAGAATGACAGAAGATGACAGAAGATGACAGAAGATGACAGAATGACAGAAGATGACAGAATGACAGAAGAGGACAGAATGACAGAAGATGACAGAAGATGACAGAAGATGACAGATTGACAGAAGAGGACAGAATGACAGAAGATGACAGAATGACAGAAGAGGACAGAAGATGACAGAAGATGACAGAAGATGACAGAAGATGACAGAAGGTGACAGAATGACAGAAGAGGACAGAATGACAGAAGATGACAGAAGATGACAGAAGATGACAGAATGACAGAAGAGTACAGAATGACAGAAGATGACAGAATGACAGAAGAGGACAGAAGATGACAGAAGATGACAGAAGATGACAGAAGATGACAGAAGGTGACAGAATGGCAGAAGAGGACAGAATGACAGAAGATGACCGAAGATGACAGAAGAGGACAGAATGACAGAAGATGACAGAATGACAGAAGAGGACAAAATGACAGAAGATGACAGAAGATGACCGAAGATGACAGAAGAGGACAGAATGACAGAAGATGACAGAATGACAGAAGAGGACAGAATGAGAGAAGATGACAGAAGAGGACAGAATGACAGAATGACAGAAGATGACGGAATGACAGAAGAGGACAGAAGATGACAGAATGACAGAAGAGGACAGAAGATGACAGAAGATGACAGAAGATGACAGAAGATGACAGAAGATGACAGAATGACAGAAGATGACAGAAGATGACAGAAGATGACAGAAGAGGAGAGAATGACAGAAGATGGCAGAATGACAGAAGAGGACAGAATGGCAGAAGATGACAGAAGATGACAGAACATGACAGAATGACAGAAGATGACAGAAGATGACAGAAGAGGACAGAATGACAGAAGATGACAGAAAATGACAGAAGATGACAGAATGACAGAAGATGACAGAATGACAGAAGAGGACAGAATGACAGAAGATGACAGAAGATGACAGAAGAAGACAGAATGACAGAAGAGGACAGAATGACAGAAGATGACAGAATGACAGAAGAGGACAGAATGACAGAAGAGGACAGAATGACAGAAGAGGACAGAAGATGACAGAATGACAGAAGCGGACAGAAGATGACAGAATGACAGAAGATGACAGAATGAGAGAAGAGGACAGAATGACAGAAGATGACAGAAGATGACAGAAGATGACAGAATTACAGAAGAGGACAGAATGACAGAAGAGGAAAGAAGGTGACAGAACGACAGAAGAGGACAGAAGATGACAGAAGATGACAGAAGAGGACAGAATGACAGAAGAGGACAGAATGACAGAAGAGGACAGAATGACAGAAGATGACAGAATGACAGAAGATGACAGAAGATGACAGAAGATGACAGAATGACAGAAGATGACAGAATATGGCAGAATATGACAGAAGATGACAGAAGATGACAGAATGACAGAAGATGACAGAAGATGACAGTAGATGACAGAAGATGACAGAAGATGACAGAAGATGACAGAATGACAGAAGAGGACAGAAGATGACAGAAGATGACAGAAGATGACAGAAGATGACAGAAGATGACAGAAGATGACAGAATGACAGAAGAGGACAGAATGACAGAAGAGGACAGAATATGATAGAGGATGACAGAAGATGACAGAATGACAGAAGATGACAGAAGATGACAGAAGATGACAGAATATGACAGAAGATGACAGAATATGACAGAAGATGACAGAAGATGACAGAATGACAGAAGAGGACAGAATGACAGAAGAGGACAGAATATGACAGAAGATGACACAAGATGACAGAATGACAGAAAATGACAGAAGAGGACAGAATATGACAGAAGAGGACAGAATGACAGAAGATGACAGAAGATGACAGAAGATGGCAGAAGATGACAGAAGATGACAGAATATGACAGAAGATGACAGAAGATGACAGAGTATGACAGAAGATGACAGATGATGACAGAAGATGACAGAAGATGACAGAATGACAGAAGAGGACAGAATGACAGAAGATGACAGAATGACAGAAGAGGACAGAAGATGACAGAATGACAGAAGAGGACAGAAGATGACAGAAGATGACAGAATGACAGAAAATGACAGAAGAGGACAGAAGATGACAGAATGACAGAAGAGGACAGAAGATGACAGAAGATGACAGAAGATGACAGAATGACAGAAGAGGACAGAATGACAGAAGATGACAGAAGATGACAGAATGACAGAAGATGACAGAAGATGACAGAATGACAGAAGATGACAGAAGATGACAGTAGATGACAGAAGATGACATAAGATGACAGAAGATGACAGAAGATGACAGAATGACAGAAGAGGACAGAAGATGACAGAAGATGACAGAAGATGACAGAAGATGACAGAAGATGACAGAATGACAGAAGAGGACAGAATGACAGAAGAGGACAGAATATGATAGAGGATGACAGAAGATGACAGAATGACAGAAGATGACAGAAGATGACAGAATGACAGAAGATGACAGAACATGACAGAAGATGACAGAAGATGACAGAATATGACAGAAGAGGACAGAAGATGACAGAAGATGACAGAATATGACAGAAGATGACAGAAGATGACAGAATGACAGAAGAGGACAGAATGACAGAAGATGACAGAATGACAGAAGAGGACAGAAGATGACAGAAGATGACAGAAGATGACAGAATGACAGAAGATGACAGAATGACAGAAGAGGACAGAATGACAGAAGATGACAGAAGATGACAGAAGATGACAGAAGATGACAGAATTACAGAAGAGGGCAGAATGACAGAAGAGGAAAGAAGGTGACAGAACGACAGAAGAGGACAGAAGATGACAGAAGATGACAGAAGATGACAGAATGACAGAAGAGGACAGAATGACAGAAGAGGACAGAATGACAGAAGATGACAGAATGACAGAAGATGACAGAAGATGACAGAAGATGACAGAATGACAGAAGATGACAGAAGATGACAGAATATGGCAGAATATGACAGAAGATGACAGAAGATGACAGAGTGACAGAAGATGACAGAATGACAGAAGATGACAGAATGACAGAAAATGACAGAAGAGGACAGAATATGACAGAAGAGGACAGAATGACAGAAGATGACAGAAGATGACAGAAGATGACAGAAGATGACAGAAGATGACAGAATGACAGAAGAGGACAGAATGACAGAAGATGACAGAATGACAGAAGAGGACAGACGATGACAGAAGATGACAGAAGATGATAGAAGATGACAGAATGACAGAAGAGGACAGAAGATGAAAGAAGATGACAGAATGACAGAAGATGACAGAAGATGACAGAAGATGACAGAATGACAGAAGAGGACAGAATGACAGAAGAGGACAGAATATGACAGAAGATGACAGAATGACAGAAGATGACAGAAAATGACAGAAGATGACAGAAGATGACAGAAGATGACAGAATGACAGAAGAGGACAGAGTGACAGAAGATGACAGAATGACAAAAGATGACAGAATGACAGATGAAGACAGAAGATGACAGAAGATGACAGAAGATGACAGAAGATGACAGAATGACAGAAGAGGACAGAAGATGACAGAAGATGACAGAATGACAGAAGAGGACAGAAGAGGACAGAAGATGACAGAAGATGACAGAAGATGACAGAATGACAGAAGAGGACAGAATGACAGAAGATGACAGAATGTCAGAAGAGGACAGAATATGACAAAAGATGACAGAAGATGACAGAATGACAGAAGATGAGAGAAGATGACAGAAAATGACAGAAGATGACAGAATGACAGAAGATGACAGAATGACAGAAGAGGACAGAATGACAGAAGATGACAGAATGACAGAAGATGACAGGATGACAGGAGAGGACAGAAGATGACAGAGGATAACAGAAGATGACAGAAGATGACAGAATGACAGAAGAGGACAGAAGATGACAGAAGATGACAGAAGACGACAGAATGACAGAAGAGGACAGAAGATGACAGAAGAGGACAGAAGATGACAGAATGACAGAAGAGGACAGAAGAGGACAGAAGATGACAGAAGATGACAGAAGATGACAGAAGATGACAGTTTGACAGAAGAGGACAGAAGATGACAGAAGATGACAGAATGACAGAAGATGACAGAAGATGACAGAAGATGACAGAATGACAGAAGGGGACAGAATGACAGAAGATGACAGAATGACAGTAGAGGACAGAAAGACAGAAGATGACAGAATGACAGAAGAGGACAGAATGACAGAAGATGACAGAATGACAGAAGAGGACAGAAGATGACAGAAGATGACAGAATGACAGAAGATGACAGAAGATGACAGAAGATGACAGAATGACAGAAGAGGACAGAATGACAGAAGATGACAGAAGATGGCAGAAAATGACAGAAGAGGAGAGAATGACAGAAGATGACATTATGACAGAAGAGGACAGAATGACAGAAGATGACAGAATGACAGAAGAGGACAAAATGACAGAAGATGACAGAAGATGACAGAAGTTGACAGAAGATGACAGAAGATGACAGAATGACAGAAGGGGACAGAATGAGAGAAGATGACAGAAGAGGACAGAATGACAGAATGACAGAAGATGACGGAATGACAGAAGAGGACAGAAGATGACAGAATGACAGAAGAGGACAGAAGATGACAGAAGATGACAGAAGATGACAGAAGATGACAGAAGATGACAGAATGACAGAAGATGACAGAAGATGACAGAAGATGACAGAAGAGGAGAGAATGACAGAAGATGGCAGAATGACAGAAGAGGACAGAATGGCAGAAGATGACAGAAGATGACAGAACATGACAGAATGACAGAAGATGACAGAAGATGACAGAAGAGGACAGAATGACAGAAGATGACAGAAAATGACAGAAGATGACAGAATGACAGAAGATGACAGAATGACAGAAGAGGACAGAATGACAGAAGATGACAGAAGATGACAGAAGAAGACAGAATGACAGAAGAGGACAGAATGACAGAAGATGACAGAATGACAGAAGAGGACAGAATGACAGAAGAGGACAGAATGACAGAAGAGGACAGAAGATGACAGAATGACAGAAGAGGACAGAAGATGACAGAAGATGACAGAAGATGACAGAATGACAGAAGATGACAGAATGAGAGAAGAGGACAGAATGACAGAAGATGACAGAATGACAGAAGAGGACAAAATGACAGAAGCTGACAGAAGATGACAGAAGTTGACAGAAGATGACAGAAGATGACAGAATGACAGAAGGGGACAGAATGAGAGAAGATGACAGAAGAGGACAGAATGACAGAATGACAGAAGATGACGGAATGACAGAAGAGGACAGAAGATGACAGAATGACAGAAGAGGACAGAAGATGACAGAAGAAGACAGAAGATGACAGAAGATGACAGAAGATGACAGAATGACAGAAGATGACAGAAGATGACAGAAGATGACAGAAGAGGAGAGAATGACAGAAGATGGCAGAATGACAGAAGAGGACAGAATGGCAGAAGATGACAGAACATGACAGAATGACATAAGATGACAGCAGATGACAGAAGAGGACAGAATGACGGAAGATGACAGAAGAGGACAGAATGAAAGAAGATAGAAGAGGACAGAAGATGACAGAATGACAGAAGAGGACAGAATGACAGAAGATGACAGAAGATGACAGAAGATGACAGAATGACAGAAGATGACAGAAGATGACAGAATATGGCAGAATATGACAGAAGATGACAGAAGATGACAGAATGACAGAAGATGACAGAAGATGACAGTAGATGACAGAAGATGACAGAAGATGACAGAATGACAGAAGAGGACAGAAGATGACAGAAGATGACAGAAGATGACAGAAGATGACAGAAGATGACAGAAGATGACAGAATGACAGAAGAGGACAGAATGACAGAAGAGGACAGAATATGATAGAGGATGACAGAAGATGACAGAATGACAGAAGATGACAGAAGATGTCAGAAGGACAGAAGATGACAGAATGACAGAAGATGAAAGAACATGACAGAAGATGACAGAATATGACAGAAGAGGACAGAAGATGACAGAAGATGACAGAATATGACAGAAGATGACAGAAGATGACAGAATGACAGAAGAGGACAGAATGACAGAAGAGGACAGAATATGACAGAAGATGACACAAGATGACAGAATGACAGAAGAGGACAGAATGACAGAAGATGACAGAAGATGACAGAAGATGACAGAAGATGGCAGAAGATGACAGAAGATGACAGAATATGACAGAAGATGACAGAAGATGACAGAGTATGACAGAAGATGACAGATGATGACAGAAGATGACAGAAGATGACAGAATGACAGAAGAGGACAGAATGACAGAAGATGACAGAATGACAGAAGAGGACAGAACATGACAGAACATGACAGAATGACAGAAGAGGACAGAAGATGACAGAATGACAGAAGAGGACAGAATGACAGAAGATGACAGAAGAAGACAGAATGACAGAAGATGACAGAAAATGACAGAAGATGACAGAAGATGACAGAAGATGACAGAATGACAGAAGAGGACAGAGTGACAGAAGATGACAGAATGACAAAAGATGACAGAATGACAGATGAAGACAGAAGATGACAGAAGATGACAGAAGATGACAGAAGATGACAGAATGACAGAAGAGGACAGAAGATGACAGAAGATGACAGAATGACAGAAGAGGACAGAAGAGGACAGAAGATGACAGAAGATGACAGAAGATGACAGAATGACAGAAGAGGACAGAATGACAGAAGATGACAGAAGATGACAGAAGATGACAGAAGATGACAGAATGACAGAAGAGGACAGAATGACAGAAGAGGACAGAAGATGACAGAATGACAGAAGAGGGCAGAAGAGGACAGAATGACAGAAGATGACAGAAGATGACAGAAGATGACAGAAGATGACAGAATGACAGAAGAGGACAGAATGACAGAAGAGGACAGAAGATGACAGAATGACAGAAGAGGACAGAATATGACAGAAGATGACAGAAGATGACAGAATGACAGAAGAGGACAGATTGACAGAAGAGGACAGAATGACAGAAGATGACAGAATGACAGAAGATGACAGAAGATGACAGAAGATGACAGAATGACAGAAGATGACAGAAGATGACAGAAGATGACAGAAGAGGACAGAATGACAGAAGATGACAGAATGACAGTAGAGGACAGAAAGACAGAAGATGACAGAAGATGACAGAATGACAGAAGAGGACAGAATGACAGAAGATGACAGAATGACAGAAGAGGACAGAATGACAGAAGATGACAGAAGATGACAGAATGACAGAAGATGACAGAAGATGACAGAAGATGACAGAATGACAGAAGAGGACAGAATGACAGAAGATGACAGAAGATGGCAGAAAATGACAGAAGAGGAGAGAATGACAGAAGATGACAGAATGACAGTAGAGGACAGAAAGACAGAAGATGACAGAAGATGACAGAATGACAGAAGAGGACAGAATGACAGAAGATGACAGAATGACAGAAGAGGACAGAAGATGACAGAAGATGACAGAATGACAGAAGATGACAGAATATGACAGAATATGACAGAAGATGACAGAAGATGACAGAAGATGACAGTATGACAGAAGAGGACAGAAGATGACAGAAGATGACAGAATGACAGAAGATGACAGAAGATGACAGAAGATGACAGAATGACAGAAGAGGACAGAATGACAGAAGATGACAGAATGACAGTAGAGGACAGAAAGACAGAAGATGACAGAAGATGATAGAATGACAGAAGAGGACAGAATGACAGAAGATGACAGAATGACTGAAGAGGACAGAAGATGACAGAAGATGACAGAATGACAGAAGATGACAGAAGATGACAGAAGATGACAGAATGACAGAAGAGGACAGAATGACAGAAGATGACAGAAGATGGCAGAAAATGACAGAAGAGGAGAGAATGACAGAAGATGACATTATGACAGAAGAGGACAGAATGACAGAAGATGACAGAAGATGACAGAAGATGACAGAACATGACAGAACATGACAGAATGACAGAAGATGACAGAAGATGACAGAAGAGGACAGAATGACAGAAGATGACAGAATATGACAGAAGATGACAGAATGACAGAAGATGACAGAAGATGACAGAATGACAGAAGAGGACAGAAGATGACAGAATGACAGAAGAGGACAGAATGACAGAAGATGACAGAAGATGACAGAAGAAGACAGAATGACAGAAGAGGACAGAATGACAGAAGATGACAGAAGATGACAGAAGATGACAGAATGACAGAAGAGGACAGAATGACAGAAGAGGACAGAAGATGACAGAATGACAGAAGAGGGCAGAAGAGGACAGAATGACAGAAGATGACAGAAGATGACAGAAGATGACAGAAGATGACAGAATTACAGAAGAGGACAGAATGACAGAAGAGGACAGAAGATGACAGAATGACAGAAGAGGACAGAATATGACAGAAGATGACAGAAGATGACAGAATGACAGAAGAGGACAGAAGATGACAGAATGACAGAAGATGACAGAATATGACAGAATATGACAGAAGATGACAGAAGATGACAGAAGATGACAGAATGACAGAAGATGACAGAAGATGACAGTAGATGGCAGAAGATGACAGAGGATGACAGAAGATGACAGAATGACAGAAGAGGACAGAAGATGACAGAAGATGACAGAAGATGACAGAATGACAGAAGAGGACAGAATGACAGAAGAGGACAGAATATGATAGAGGATGACAGAAGATGACAGAATGACAGAAGATGACAGAAGATGTCAGAAGGACAGAAGATGACAGAATGACAGAAGATGAAAGAACATGACAGAAGATCACAGAAGATGACAGAATATGACAGAAGAGGACAGAAGATGACAGAATATGACAGAAGATGACAGAAGATGACAGAATGACAGAAGAGGACAGAATGACAGAAGAGGACAGAATATGACAGAAGATGACACAAGATGACAGAATGACAGAAAATGACAAGAGGACAGAATATGACAGAAGAGGACAGAATGATAGAAGATGACCGAAGATGACAGAAGATGGCAGAAGATGACAGAAGATGACAGAAGATGACAGAATGACAGAAGAGGTCAGAAGATGACAGAAGATGACAGAAGATGACAGAAGATAGAAGAAGACAGAATGACAGAAGAGGACAGAATGACAGAAGAGGACAGAACGACAGAAGATGACAGAAGATGACAGAATGACAGAAGAGGAGAGAATGACAGAAGATGACAGAATGACAGAAGAGGACAGAATATGACAAAAGATGACAGAAGATGACAGAATGACAGAAGATGACAGAAGATGACAGAAAATGACAGAAGATGACAGAATGACAGAAGATGACAGAATGACAGAATATGACAAAAGATGACAGAAGATGACAGAATGACAGAAGATGACAGGATGACAGAAGAGGACAGAAGATGACAGAGGATGACAGAAGATGACAGAAGATGACAGAATGACAGAAGAGGACAGAAGATGACAGAATGACAGAAGAGGACAGAAGATGACAGAAGATGACAGAAGATGACAGAATGACAGAAGAGGACAGAAGATGACAGAAGATGACAGAAGAGGACAGAAGATGACAGAATGACAGAAGAGGACAGAAGAGGACAGAAGATGACAGAAGATGACAGAAGATGACAGAAGATGACAGAAGATGACAGTATGACAGAAGAGGACAGAAGATGACAGAAGATGACAGAAGATGACAGAATGACAGAAGATGACAGAAGATGACAGAAGATGACAGAAGATGACAGAATGACAGAAGAGGACAGAATGACGGAAGATGACAGAATGACAGCAGAGGACAGAAAGACAGAAGATGACAGAAGATGACAGAATGACAGAAGAGGACAGAATGACAGAAGATGACAGAATGACAGAAGAGGACACAATGACAGAAGATGACAGAAGATGACAGAAGATGACAGAATGACAGAAGAGGACAGAATGACAGAAGATGACAGAATGACAGAAGAGGACAGAATGACAGAAGATGACAGAATGACAGAAGAGGACAGAATGACAGAAGATGACAGAAGATGACAGAAGATGACAGAATGACAGAAGATGACAGAAGATGATACAAGATGACAAAATGACAGAAGAGGACAGAATGACAGAAGATGACATTATGACAGAAGAGGACAGAATGACAGAAGATGACAGAAGATGACAGAACATGACAGAACATGACAGAACATGACAGAATGACAGAAGATGACAGAAGATGACAGAATGACAGAAGATGACAGAATATGACAGAAGATGACAGAATGACAGAAGATGACAGAAGATGACAGAATGACAGAAGAGGACAGAAGATGACAGAATGACAGAAGAGGACAGAATGACAGAAGATGACAGAAGATGACAGAAGAAGACAGAATGACAGAAGAGGACAGAATGACAGAAGATGACAGAAGATGACAGAAGATGACAGAATGACAGAAGAGGACAGAATGACAGAAGAGGACAGAAGATGACAGAATGACAGAAGAGGGCAGAAGAGGACAGAATGACAGAAGATGACAGAAGATGACAGAAGATGACAGAATTACAGAAGAGGACAGAATGACAGAAGAGGACAGAAGATGACAGAATGACAGAAGAGGACAGAATATGACAGAAGATGACAGAAGATGACAGAATGACAGAAGAGGACAGAAGATGACAGAATGACAGAAGATGACAGAATATGACAGAATATGACAGAAGATGACAGAAGATGACAGAAGATGACAGAATGACAGAAGATGACAGAAGATGACAGTAGATGGCAGAAGATGACAGAGGATGACAGAAGATGACAGAATGACAGAAGAGGACAGAAGATGACAGAAGATGACAGAAGATGACAGAAGATGACAGAATGACAGAAGAGGACAGAATGACAGAAGAGGACAGAATATGATAGAGGATGACAGAAGATGACAGAATGACAGAAGATGACAGAAGATGTCAGAAGGACAGAAGATGACAGAATGACAGAAGAGGTCAGAAGATGACAGAAGATGACAGAAGATGACAGAAGATAGAAGAAGACAGAATGACAGAAGAGGACAGAATGACAGAAGAGGACAGAACGACAGAAGATGACAGAAGATGACAGAATGACAGAAGAGGAGAGAATGACAGAATGACAGAAGAGGACAGAATATGACAAAAGATGACAGAAGATGACAGAATGACAGAAGATGACAGAAGATGACAGAAAATGACAGAAGATGACAGAATGACAGAAGATGACAGAATGACAGAATATGACAAAAGATGACAGAAGATGACAGAATGACAGAAGATGACAGGATGACAGAAGAGGACAGAAGATGACAGAGGATGACAGAAGATGACAGAAGATGACAGAATGACAGAAGAGGACAGAAGATGACAGAATGACAGAAGAGGACAGAAGATGACAGAAGATGACAGAAGATGACAGAATGACAGAAGAGGACAGAAGATGACAGAAGATGACAGAAGAGGACAGAAGATGACAGAATGACAGAAGAGGACAGAAGATGACAGAAGATGACAGAAGATGACAGAAGATGACAGTATGACAGAAGAGGACAGAAGATGACAGAAGATGACAGAAGATGACAGAATGACAGAAGATGACAGAAGATGACAGAAGATGACAGAAGATGACAGAATGACAGAAGAGGACAGAATGACAGAAGATGACAGAATGACAGCAGAGGACAGAAAGACAGAAGATGACAGAAGATGACAGAATGACAGAAGAGGACAGAATGACAGAAGATGACAGAATGACAGAAGAGGACACAATGACAGAAGATGACAGAAGATGACAGAAGATGACAGAATGACAGAAGAGGACAGAATGACAGAAGATGACAGAATGACAGAAGAGGACAGAATGACAGAAGATGACAGAAGATGACAGAATGACAGAAGAGGACAGAATGACAGAAGATGACAGAAGATGACAGAAGATGACAGAATGACAGAAGATGACAGAAGATGATACAAGATGACAAAATGACAGAAGAGGACAGAATGACAGAAGATGACAGAGTGACAGAAGAGGACAGAATGACAGAAGATGACAGAAGATGACAGAATGACAGAAGAGGAAAGAATGACAGAAGATGACAGAATATGACAAAGATGAGAGAATATGACAGAAGATGACAGAAGATGACAGAAGATGACAGAATGACAGAAGAGGACAGAATGACAGAAGATGACAGAATGACAGAAGATGACAGAATGACAGAAGAGGACAGAATGACAGAAGATGACAGAAGATGACAGAAGATGACAGAAGATGACAGAATGACAGATGATGTCAGAATGACAGAAGATGACAGAATGACAGAAGAGGACAGAATGACAGAAGATGACAGAAGATGACAGAAGATGACAGAATGACAGAAGAGGACAGAATGACAGATGATGACAGAATGACAGAAGAGGACAGAAGATGACAGAAGATGACAGAAGACGACAGAAGATGACAGAAGGTGACAGAATGAAAGAAGAGGACAGAATGACAGAAGATGACAGAAGATGACAGAAGAGGACAGAATGACAGAAGATGACAGAATGACAGAAGAGGACAGAATGACAGAAGATGACAGAAGATGACAGAAGATGACAGAATGAAAGAAGATGACAGAAGATGACAGAAGATGACAAAATGACAGAAGAGGACAGAATGACAGAAGATGACAGAATGACAGAAGAGGGCAGAAGATGACAGAAGATGACAGAATGACAGAAGAGGACAGAATGACAGAAGATGACACAAGATGACGGAAGATGACAGAAGATGACAGAAGATGACAGAATGACACAAGATGACAGAATGACAGAAGATGACAGAATGACAGAAGAGGACAGAATGACAGAAGATGACAGAAGATGACAGAAGATGACAGAAGATGACAGAATGACAGAAGATGTCAGAATGACAGAAGATGACAGAATGACAGAAGAGGACAGAGTGACAGAAGATGACAGAAGATGACAGAAGATGACAGAATGAAAGAAGAGGACAGAATGACAGATGATGACAGAATGACAGAAGAGGACAGAAGATGACAGAAGATGACAGAAGACGACAGAAGATGACAGAAGGTCACAGAATGAAAGAAGAGGACAGAAGATGACAGAAGATGACAAAAGATGACAGAATGACAGAAGATGACAGAAGATGACAGAAGATGACAAAATGACAGAAGAGGACAGAATGACAGAAGATGACAGAAGATGACAGAAGATGACAGAATGACAGAAGAGGACAGAATGACAGAAGATGACAGAAGATGACAGAAGATGACAGAAGATGACAGAAGATGACAGAATGACAGAAGAGGACAGAATGACAGAAGATGACAGAAGATGACAGAATGACAGAAGATGACAGAAGATGACGGAAGATGACAGAAGATGACAGAAGATGACAGAAGAGGACAGAATGACAGAAGATGACAGAAGATGACAGAAGATGACAGAAGATGACAGAATGACAGAAGATGTCAGAATGACAGAAGATGACAGAATGACAGAAGAGGACAGAATGACAGAAGATGACAGAAGATGACAGAAGATGATAGAACATGACAGAATGACAGAAGATGACAGAAGATGACAGAAGAGGACAGAATGACAGAAGACGACAGAATATGACAGAAGATGGCAGAATGACAGAAGATGACAGAAGATGACAGAAGAGGACAGAAGATGACAGAATGACAGAAGAGGACAGAAGATGACAGAATGACAGAAGAGGACAGAATGACAGAAGATGACAGAAGATGACAGAAGAAGACAGAATGACAGAAGAGGACAGAATGACAGAAGATGACAGAAGATGACAGAATGACAGAAGAGGACAGAAGATGACAGAAGATGACAGAAGATGACAGAAGATAACAGAAGAAGACAGAATGACAGAAGAGGACAGAATGACAGAAGAGGACAGAACGACAGAAGATGACAGAAGATGACAGAAGATGACAGAAGATGACAGAAGATGACAGAAGAGGACAGAACGACAGAAGATGACAGAAGATGACAGAAGATGACAGAATGACAGAAGAGGAGAGAATGACAGAAGATGACAGAATGACAGAAGAGGACAGAATATGACAAAAGATGACAGAAGATGACAGAATGACAGAAGATGACAGAAAATGACAGAAGATGACAGAATGACAGAAGATGACAGAATGACAGAATATGACAAAAGATGACAGAAGATGACAGAATGACAGAAGATGACAGGATGACAGGAGAGGACAGAAGATGACAGAGGATGAAAGAAGATGACAGAAGATGACAGAATGACAGAAGAGGACAGAAGATGACAGAATGACAGAAGAGGACAGAAGATGACAGAAGATGACAGAAGATGACAGAATGACAGAAGAGGACAGAAGATGACAGAAGATGACAGAAGAGGACAGAAGATGACAGAATGACAGAAGAGGACAGAAGAGGACAGAAGAGGACAGAAGATGACAGAAGATGACAGAAGATGACAGAAGATGACAGTATGACAGAAGAGGACAGAAGATGACAGAAGATGACAGAAGATGACAGAATGACAGAAGATGACAGAAGATGACAGAAGATGACAGAATGACAGAAGAGGACAGAATGACAAAAGATGACAGAATGACAGCAGAGGACAGAAAGACAGAAGATGACAGAAGATGACAGAATGACAGAAGAGGACAGAAGATGACAGAAGATGACAGAATGACAGAAGATGACAGAAGATGATAGAAGATGACAGAATGACAGAAGAGGACAGAATGACAGAAGATGACAGAAGATGACAGAAAATGACAGAAGAGGAGAGAATGACAGAAGATGACAGAATGACAGAAGAGGACAGAATGACAGAAGAGGACAGAATGACAGAAGATGACAGAAGATGACAGAACATGACAGAACATGACAGAATGACAGAAGATGACAGAAGAGGACAGAAGAGGACAGAATGACAGAAGATGACAGAATATGACAGAAGATGACAGAATGACAGAAGATGACAGAAGATGACAGAAGAGGACAGAATGACAGAAGATAACAGAAGATGACAGAAGATGACAGAATGACAGAAGAGGACAGAAGATGACAGAATGACAGAAGAGGACAGAATGACAGAAGATGACAGAAGACGACAGAAGAAGACAGAATGACAGAAGAGGACAGAATGACAGAAGATGACAGAAGATGACAGAAGATGACAGAAGATGACAGAATGAAAGAAGAGGACAGAATGACAGAAGAGGACAGAAGATGACAGAATGACAGAGGAGGACAGAAGAGGACAGAATGACAGAAGATGACAGAAGATGACAGAATGACAGAAGATGACAGAAGATGACAGAAGATGACAGAATGACAGAAGATGACAGAAGATGACAGAATATGACAGAAGATGACAGAAGATGACAGAAGATGACAGAAGATGACAGTAGATGGCAGAAGATGACAGAAGATGACAGAAGATGACAGAATGACAGAAGAGGACAGAAGATGACAGAAGATGACAGAAGATGACAGAATGACAGAAGAGGAAAGAATGACAGAAGATGACAGAATGACAGAAGATGACAGAAGATGTCAGAAGGACAGAAGATGACAGAATGACAGAAGATGAAAGAACATGACAGAAGATGACAGAAGATGACAGAAGAGGACAGAAGATGACAGAAGATGACAGAATATGACAGAGTATGACAGAAGATGACAGAAGATGACAGAAGATGACAGAATGACAGAAGAGGACAGAATATGACAGAAGAGGACAGAATGATAGAAGATGACAGAAGATGACAGAAGATGGCAGAAGATGACAGAAGATGACAGAATATGACAGAAGATGACAGAAGATGACAGAGTATGACAGAGTATGACAGAAGATGACAGAAGATGACAGAACATGACAGAATGACATAAGATGACAGCAGATGACAGAAGAGGACAGAATGACGGAAGATGACAGAAGAGGACAGAATGAAAGAAGATAGAAGAGGACAGAAGATGACAGAATGACAGAAGAGGACAGAATGACAGAAGATGACAGAAGATGACAGAAGATGACAGAATGACAGAAGATGACAGAAGATGACAGAATATGGCAGAATATGACAGAAGATGACAGAAGATGACAGAATGACAGAAGATGACAGAAGATGACAGTAGATGACAGAAGATGACAGAAGATGACAGAATGACAGAAGAGGACAGAAGATGACAGAAGATGACAGAAGATGACAGAAGATGACAGAAGATGACAGAAGATGACAGAATGACAGAAGAGGACAGAATGACAGAAGAGGACAGAATATGAGAGAGGATGACAGAAGATGACAGAATGACAGAAGATGACAGAAGATGTCAGAAGGACAGAAGATGACAGAATGACAGAAGATGAAAGAACATGACAGAAGATGACAGAATATGACAGAAGAGGACAGAAGATGACAGAAGATGACAGAATATGACAGAAGATGACAGAAGATGACAGAATGACAGAAGAGGACAGAATGACAGAAGAGGACAGAATATGACAGAAGATGACACAAGATGACAGAATGACAGAAGAGGACAGAATGACAGAAGATGACAGAAGATGACAGAAGATGACAGAAGATGGCAGAAGATGACAGAAGATGACAGAATATGACAGAAGATGACAGAAGATGACAGAGTATGACAGAAGATGACAGATGATGACAGAAGATGACAGAAGATGACAGAATGACAGAAGAGGACAGAATGACAGAAGATGACAGAATGACAGAAGAGGACAGAACATGACAGAACATGACAGAATGACAGAAGAGGACAGAAGATGACAGAATGACAGAAGAGGACAGAATGACAGAAGATGACAGAAGAAGACAGAATGACAGAAGATGACAGAAAATGACAGAAGATGACAGAAGATGACAGAAGATGACAGAATGACAGAAGAGGACAGAGTGACAGAAGATGACAGAATGACAAAAGATGACAGAATGACAGATGAAGACAGAAGATGACAGAAGATGACAGAAGATGACAGAAGATGACAGAATGACAGAAGAGGACAGAAGATGACAGAAGATGACAGAATGACAGAAGAGGACAGAAGAGGACAGAAGATGACAGAAGATGACAGAAGATGACAGAATGACAGAAGAGGACAGAATGACAGAAGATGACAGAAGATGACAGAAGATGACAGAAGATGACAGAATGACAGAAGAGGACAGAATGACAGAAGAGGACAGAAGATGACAGAATGACAGAAGAGGGCAGAAGAGGACAGAATGACAGAAGATGACAGAAGATGACAGAAGATGACAGAAGATGACAGAATGACAGAAGAGGACAGAATGACAGAAGAGGACAGAAGATGACAGAATGACAGAAGAGGACAGAATATGACAGAAGATGACAGAAGATGACAGAATGACAGAAGAGGACAGATTGACAGAAGAGGACAGAATGACAGAAGATGACAGAATGACAGAAGATGACAGAAGATGACAGAAGATGACAGAATGACAGAAGATGACAGAAGATGACAGAAGATGACAGAAGAGGACAGAATGACAGAAGATGACAGAATGACAGTAGAGGACAGAAAGACAGAAGATGACAGAAGATGACAGAATGACAGAAGAGGACAGAATGACAGAAGATGACAGAATGACAGAAGAGGACAGAATGACAGAAGATGACAGAAGATGACAGAATGACAGAAGATGACAGAAGATGACAGAAGATGACAGAATGACAGAAGAGGACAGAATGACAGAAGATGACAGAAGATGGCAGAAAATGACAGAAGAGGAGAGAATGACAGAAGATGACAGAATGACAGTAGAGGACAGAAAGACAGAAGATGACAGAAGATGACAGAATGACAGAAGAGGACAGAATGACAGAAGATGACAGAATGACAGAAGAGGACAGAAGATGACAGAAGATGACAGAATGACAGAAGATGACAGAATATGACAGAATATGACAGAAGATGACAGAAGATGACAGAAGATGACAGTATGACAGAAGAGGACAGAAGATGACAGAAGATGACAGAATGACAGAAGATGACAGAAGATGACAGAAGATGACAGAATGACAGAAGAGGACAGAATGACAGAAGATGACAGAATGACAGTAGAGGACAGAAAGACAGAAGATGACAGAAGATGATAGAATGACAGAAGAGGACAGAATGACAGAAGATGACAGAATGACTGAAGAGGACAGAAGATGACAGAAGATGACAGAATGACAGAAGATGACAGAAGATGACAGAAGATGACAGAATGACAGAAGAGGACAGAATGACAGAAGATGACAGAAGATGGCAGAAAATGACAGAAGAGGAGAGAATGACAGAAGATGACATTATGACAGAAGAGGACAGAATGACAGAAGATGACAGAAGATGACAGAAGATGACAGAACATGACAGAACATGACAGAATGACAGAAGATGACAGAAGATGACAGAAGAGGACAGAATGACAGAAGATGACAGAATATGACAGAAGATGACAGAATGACAGAAGATGACAGAAGATGACAGAATGACAGAAGAGGACAGAAGATGACAGAATGACAGAAGAGGACAGAATGACAGAAGATGACAGAAGATGACAGAAGAAGACAGAATGACAGAAGAGGACAGAATGACAGAAGATGACAGAAGATGACAGAAGATGACAGAATGACAGAAGAGGACAGAATGACAGAAGAGGACAGAAGATGACAGAATGACAGAAGAGGGCAGAAGAGGACAGAATGACAGAAGATGACAGAAGATGACAGAAGATGACAGAAGATGACAGAATTACAGAAGAGGACAGAATGACAGAAGAGGACAGAAGATGACAGAATGACAGAAGAGGACAGAATATGACAGAAGATGACAGAAGATGACAGAATGACAGAAGAGGACAGAAGATGACAGAATGACAGAAGATGACAGAATATGACAGAATATGACAGAAGATGACAGAAGATGACAGAAGATGACAGAATGACAGAAGATGACAGAAGATGACAGTAGATGGCAGAAGATGACAGAGGATGACAGAAGATGACAGAATGACAGAAGAGGACAGAAGATGACAGAAGATGACAGAAGATGACAGAATGACAGAAGAGGACAGAATGACAGAAGAGGACAGAATATGATAGAGGATGACAGAAGATGACAGAATGACAGAAGATGACAGAAGATGTCAGAAGGACAGAAGATGACAGAATGACAGAAGATGAAAGAACATGACAGAAGATGACAGAAGATGACAGAATATGACAGAAGAGGACAGAAGATGACAGAATATGACAGAAGATGACAGAAGATGACAGAATGACAGAAGAGGACAGAATGACAGAAGAGGACAGAATATGACAGAAGATGACACAAGATGACAGAATGACAGAAAATGACAAGAGGACAGAATATGACAGAAGAGCACAGAATGATAGAAGATGACCGAAGATGACAGAAGATGGCAGAAGATGACAGAAGATGACAGAAGATGACAGAATGACAGAAGAGGTCAGAAGATGACAGAAGATGACAGAAGATGACAGAAGATAGAAGAAGACAGAATGACAGAAGAGGACAGAATGACAGAAGAGGACAGAACGACAGAAGATGACAGAAGATGACAGAATGACAGAAGAGGAGAGAATGACAGAAGATGACAGAATGACAGAAGAGGACAGAATATGACAAAAGATGACAGAAGATGACAGAATGACAGAAGATGACAGAAGATGACAGAAAATGACAGAAGATGACAGAATGACAGAAGATGACAGAATGACAGAATATGACAAAAGATGACAGAAGATGACAGAATGACAGAAGATGACAGGATGACAGAAGAGGACAGAAGATGACAGAGGATGACAGAAGATGACAGAAGATGACAGAATGACAGAAGAGGACAGAAGATGACAGAATGACAGAAGAGGACAGAAGATGACAGAAGATGACAGAAGATGACAGAATGACAGAAGAGGACAGAAGATGACAGAAGATGACAGAAGAGGACAGAAGATGACAGAATGACAGAAGAGGACAGAAGAGGACAGAAGATGACAGAAGATGACAGAAGATGACAGAAGATGACAGAAGATGACAGTATGACAGAAGAGGACAGAAGATGACAGAAGATGACAGAAGATGACAGAATGACAGAAGATGACAGAAGATGACAGAAGATGACAGAAGATGACAGAATGACAGAAGAGGACAGAATGACGGAAGATGACAGAATGACAGCAGAGGACAGAAAGACAGAAGATGACAGAAGATGACAGAATGACAGAAGAGGACAGAATGACAGAAGATGACAGAATGACAGAAGAGGACACAATGACAGAAGATGACAGAAGATGACAGAAGATGACAGAATGACAGAAGAGGACAGAATGACAGAAGATGACAGAATGACAGAAGAGGACAGAATGACAGAAGATGACAGAATGACAGAAGAGGACAGAATGACAGAAGATGACAGAATGACAGAAGAGGACAGAATGACAGAAGATGACAGAAGATGACAGAAGATGACAGAATGACAGAAGATGACAGAAGATGATACAAGATGACAAAATGACAGAAGAGGACAGAATGACAGAAGATGACATTATGACAGAAGAGGACAGAATGACAGAAGATGACAGAAGATGACAGAAGATGACAGAACATGACAGAACATGACAGAATGACAGAAGATGACAGAAGATGACAGAATGACAGAAGATGACAGAATATGACAGAAGATGACAGAATGACAGAAGATGACAGAAGATGACAGAATGACAGAAGAGGACAGAAGATGACAGAATGACAGAAGAGGACAGAATGACAGAAGATGACAGAAGATGACAGAAGAAGACAGAATGACAGAAGAGGACAGAATGACAGAAGATGACAGAAGATGACAGAAGATGACAGAATGACAGAAGAGGACAGAATGACAGAAGAGGACAGAAGATGACAGAATGACAGAAGAGGGCAGAAGAGGACAGAATGACAGAAGATGACAGAAGATGACAGAAGATGACAGAATTACAGAAGAGGACAGAATGACAGAAGAGGACAGAAGATGACAGAATGACAGAAGAGGACAGAATATGACAGAAGATGACAGAAGATGACAGAATGACAGAAGAGGACAGAAGATGACAGAATGACAGAAGATGACAGAATATGACAGAATATGACAGAAGATGACAGAAGATGACAGAAGATGACAGAATGACAGAAGATGACAGAAGATGACAGTAGATGGCAGAAGATGACAGAGGATGACAGAAGATGACAGAATGACAGAAGAGGACAGAAGATGACAGAAGATGACAGAAGATGACAGAAGATGACAGAATGACAGAAGAGGACAGAATGACAGAAGAGGACAGAATATGATAGAGGATGACAGAAGATGACAGAATGACAGAAGATGACAGAAGATGTCAGAAGGACAGAAGATGACAGAATGACAGAAGAGGTCAGAAGATGACAGAAGATGACAGAAGATGACAGAAGATAGAAGAAGACAGAATGACAGAAGAGGACAGAATGACAGAAGAGGACAGAACGACAGAAGATGACAGAAGATGACAGAATGACAGAAGAGGAGAGAATGACAGAATGACAGAAGAGGACAGAATATGACAAAAGATGACAGAAGATGACAGAATGACAGAAGATGACAGAAGATGACAGAAAATGACAGAAGATGACAGAATGACAGAAGATGACAGAATGACAGAATATGACAAAAGATGACAGAAGATGACAGAATGACAGAAGATGACAGGATGACAGAAGAGGACAGAAGATGACAGAGGATGACAGAAGATGACAGAAGATGACAGAATGACAGAAGAGGACAGAAGATGACAGAATGACAGAAGAGGACAGAAGATGACAGAAGATGACAGAAGATGACAGAATGACAGAAGAGGACAGAAGATGACAGAAGATGACAGAAGAGGACAGAAGATGACAGAATGACAGAAGAGGACAGAAGATGACAGAAGATGACAGAAGATGACAGAAGATGACAGTATGACAGAAGAGGACAGAAGATGACAGAAGATGACAGAAGATGACAGAATGACAGAAGATGACAGAAGATGACAGAAGATGACAGAAGATGACAGAATGACAGAAGAGGACAGAATGACAGAAGATGACAGAATGACAGCAGAGGACAGAAAGACAGAAGATGACAGAAGATGACAGAATGACAGAAGAGGACAGAATGACAGAAGATGACAGAATGACAGAAGAGGACACAATGACAGAAGATGACAGAAGATGACAGAAGATGACAGAATGACAGAAGAGGACAGAATGACAGAAGATGACAGAATGACAGAAGAGGACAGAATGACAGAAGATGACAGAAGATGACAGAATGACAGAAGAGGACAGAATGACAGAAGATGACAGAAGATGACAGAAGATGACAGAATGACAGAAGATGACAGAAGATGATACAAGATGACAAAATGACAGAAGAGGACAGAATGACAGAAGATGACAGAGTGACAGAAGAGGACAGAATGACAGAAGATGACAGAAGATGACAGAATGACAGAAGAGGAAAGAATGACAGAAGATGACAGAATATGACAAAGATGAGAGAATATGACAGAAGATGACAGAAGATGACAGAAGATGACAGAATGACAGAAGAGGACAGAATGACAGAAGATGACAGAATGACAGAAGATGACAGAATGACAGAAGAGGACAGAATGACAGAAGATGACAGAAGATGACAGAAGATGACAGAAGATGACAGAATGACAGATGATGTCAGAATGACAGAAGATGACAGAATGACAGAAGAGGACAGAATGACAGAAGATGACAGAAGATGACAGAAGATGACAGAATGACAGAAGAGGACAGAATGACAGATGATGACAGAATGACAGAAGAGGACAGAAGATGACAGAAGATGACAGAAGACGACAGAAGATGACAGAAGGTGACAGAATGAAAGAAGAGGACAGAATGACAGAAGATGACAGAAGATGACAGAAGAGGACAGAATGACAGAAGATGACAGAATGACAGAAGAGGACAGAATGACAGAAGATGACAGAAGATGACAGAAGATGACAGAATGAAAGAAGATGACAGAAGATGACAGAAGATGACAAAATGACAGAAGAGGACAGAATGACAGAAGATGACAGAATGACAGAAGAGGGCAGAAGATGACAGAATGACAGAAGAGGACAGAATGACAGAAGATGACACAAGATGACGGAAGATGACAGAAGATGACAGAAGATGACAGAATGACACAAGATGACAGAATGACAGAAGATGACAGAATGACAGAAGAGGACAGAATGACAGAAGATGACAGAAGATGACAGAAGATGACAGAAGATGACAGAATGACAGAAGATGTCAGAATGACAGAAGATGACAGAATGACAGAAGAGGACAGAGTGACAGAAGATGACAGAAGATGACAGAAGATGACAGAATGAAAGAAGAGGACAGAATGACAGATGATGACAGAATGACAGAAGAGGACAGAAGATGACAGAAGATGACAGAAGACGACAGAAGATGACAGAAGGTCACAGAATGAAAGAAGAGGACAGAAGATGACAGAAGATGACAAAAGATGACAGAATGACAGAAGATGACAGAAGATGACAGAAGATGACAAAATGACAGAAGAGGACAGAATGACAGAAGATGACAGAAGATGACAGAAGATGACAGAATGACAGAAGAGGACAGAATGACAGAAGATGACAGAATATGACAGAAGATGACAGAAGATGACAGAAGATGACAGAAGATGACAGAATGACAGAAGAGGACAGAATGACAGAAGATGACAGAAGATGACAGAATGACAGAAGATGACAGAAGATGACGGAAGATGACAGAAGATGACAGAAGATGACAGAAGAGGACAGAATGACAGAAGATGACAGAAGATGACAGAAGATGACAGAAGATGACAGAATGACAGAAGATGTCAGAATGACAGAAGATGACAGAATGACAGAAGAGGACAGAATGACAGAAGATGACAGAAGATGACAGAAGATGATAGAACATGACAGAATGACAGAAGATGACAGAAGATGACAGAAGAGGACAGAATGACAGAAGACGACAGAATATGACAGAAGATGGCAGAATGACAGAAGATGACAGAAGATGACAGAAGAGGACAGAAGATGACAGAATGACAGAAGAGGACAGAAGATGACAGAATGACAGAAGAGGACAGAATGACAGAAGATGACAGAAGATGACAGAAGAAGACAGAATGACAGAAGAGGACAGAATGACAGAAGATGACAGAAGATGACAGAATGACAGAAGAGGACAGAAGATGACAGAAGATGACAGAAGATGACAGAAGATAACAGAAGAAGACAGAATGACAGAAGAGGACAGAATGACAGAAGAGGACAGAACGACAGAAGATGACAGAAGATGACAGAAGATGACAGAAGATGACAGAAGATGACAGAAGAGGACAGAACGACAGAAGATGACAGAAGATGACAGAAGATGACAGAATGACAGAAGAGGAGAGAATGACAGAAGATGACAGAATGACAGAAGAGGACAGAATATGACAAAAGATGACAGAAGATGACAGAATGACAGAAGATGACAGAAAATGACAGAAGATGACAGAATGACAGAAGATGACAGAATGACAGAATATGACAAAAGATGACAGAAGATGACAGAATGACAGAAGATGACAGGATGACAGGAGAGGACAGAAGATGACAGAGGATGAAAGAAGATGACAGAAGATGACAGAATGACAGAAGAGGACAGAAGATGACAGAATGACAGAAGAGGACAGAAGATGACAGAAGATGACAGAAGATGACAGAATGACAGAAGAGGACAGAAGATGACAGAAGATGACAGAAGAGGACAGAAGATGACAGAATGACAGAAGAGGACAGAAGAGGACAGAAGAGGACAGAAGATGACAGAAGATGACAGAAGATGACAGAAGATGACAGAAGATGACAGTATGACAGAAGAGGACAGAAGATGACAGAAGATGACAGAAGATGACAGAATGACAGAAGATGACAGAAGATGACAGAAGATGACAGAATGACAGAAGAGGACAGAATGACAAAAGATGACAGAATGACAGCAGAGGACAGAAAGACAGAAGATGACAGAAGATGACAGAATGACAGAAGAGGACAGAAGATGACAGAAGATGACAGAATGACAGAAGATGACAGAAGATGATAGAAGATGACAGAATGACAGAAGAGGACAGAATGACAGAAGATGACAGAAGATGACAGAAAATGACAGAAGAGGAGAGAATGACAGAAGATGACAGAATGACAGAAGAGGACAGAATGACAGAAGAGGACAGAATGACAGAAGATGACAGAAGATGACAGAACATGACAGAACATGACAGAATGACAGAAGATGACAGAAGAGGACAGAAGAGGACAGAATGACAGAAGATGACAGAATATGACAGAAGATGACAGAATGACAGAAGATGACAGAAGATGACAGAAGAGGACAGAATGACAGAAGATAACAGAAGATGACAGAAGATGACAGAATGACAGAAGAGGACAGAAGATGACAGAATGACAGAAGAGGACAGAATGACAGAAGATGACAGAAGACGACAGAAGAAGACAGAATGACAGAAGAGGACAGAATGACAGAAGATGACAGAAGATGACAGAAGATGACAGAAGATGACAGAATGAAAGAAGAGGACAGAATGACAGAAGAGGACAGAAGATGACAGAATGACAGAGGAGGACAGAAGAGGACAGAATGACAGAAGATGACAGAAGATGACAGAATGACAGAAGATGACAGAAGATGACAGAAGATGACAGAATGACAGAAGATGACAGAAGATGACAGAATATGACAGAAGATGACAGAAGATGACAGAAGATGACAGAAGATGACAGTAGATGGCAGAAGATGACAGAAGATGACAGAAGATGACAGAATGACAGAAGAGGACAGAAGATGACAGAAGATGACAGAAGATGACAGAATGACAGAAGAGGAAAGAATGACAGAAGATGACAGAATGACAGAAGATGACAGAAGATGTCAGAAGGACAGAAGATGACAGAATGACAGAAGATGAAAGAACATGACAGAAGATGACAGAAGATGACAGAAGAGGACAGAAGATGACAGAAGATGACAGAATATGACAGAGTATGACAGAAGATGACAGAAGATGACAGAAGATGACAGAATGACAGAAGAGGACAGAATATGACAGAAGAGGACAGAATGATAGAAGATGACAGAAGATGACAGAAGATGGCAGAAGATGACAGAAGATGACAGAATATGACAGAAGATGACAGAAGATGACAGAGTATGACAGAGTATGACAGAAGATGACAGAAGATGACAGAAGATGACAGAATGACAGAAGAGGACAGAATGACAGAAGATGACAGAATGACAGAAGAGGACAGAAGATGACAGAGGATGACAGAGGATGACAGAAGATGACAGAATGACAGAAGAGGACAGAAGATGACAGAAGATGACAGAATGACAGAAGATGACAGAAGATGACAGAAGATGACAGAATTACAGAAGAGGACAGAATGACAGAAGAGGACAGAAGATGACAGAATGACAGAAGAGGACAGAAGATGACAGAAGATGACAGAAGATGACAGAATGACAGAAGAGGACAGAATGACAGAAGATGACTGAATGACAGAAGATGACAGAAGATGACAGAAGATGACAGAATGACAGAAGATGACAGAAGATGAGAGTAGATGACAGAAGATGACATAAGATGACAGAAGATGACAGAATGACAGAAGAGGACAGAAGATGACAGAAGATGACAGAAGATGACAGAAGATGACAGAATGACAGAAGAGGACAGAATGACAGAAGAGGACAGAATATGATAGAGGATGACAGAAGATGACAGAATGACAGAAGATGACAGAAGATGTCAGAAGGACAGAAGATGACAGAAGATGACAGAAGATGACAGAAGATGACAGAATATGACAGAAGAGGACAGAAGATGACAGAAGATGACAGAATATGACAGAATGACAGAAGAGGACAGAATGACAGAAGAGGACAGAATATGACAGAAGATGACACAAGATGACAGAATGACAGAAAATGACAGAAGAGGACAGAATATGACAGAAGAGGACAGAATGACAGAAGATGACAGAAGATGGCAGAAGATGGCAGAAGATGACAGAATATGACAGAAGATGACAGAAGATGACAGAGTATGACAGAAGATGACAGAAGATGACAGAAGATGACAGAATGACAGAAGAGGACAGAATGACAGAAGATGACAGAATGACAGAAGAGGACAGAAGATGACAGAAGATGACAAAAGATGACAGAAGATGACAGAATGACAGAAGAGGACAGAAGATGACAGAAGATGACAGAATGACAGAAGATGACAGAAGATGACAGAAGATGACAGAAGATGACAGAATGACCGAAGAGGACAGAATGACAGAAGAGGACAGAATGACAGAAGAGGACAGAATATGACAAAAGATGACAGAAGATGACAGAATGACAGAAGATTACAGAAGATGACAGAAAATGACAGAAGGTGACAGAAAATGACAGAAGATGACAGAATGACAGATGAGGAAAGAATGACAGAAGATGACAGAATGACAGAAGAGGACAGAATGACAGAAGAGGACAGAAGATGACAGAAGATGACAGAAGATGACAGAAGATGACAGAAGATGACAGAATGACAGAAGAGGACAGAAGATGTCAGAAGGACAGAAGATGACAGAATGACAGAAGATGAAAGAACATGACAGAAGATGACAGAAGATGACAGAATATGACAGAAGATGACAGAATATGACAGAAGATGACAGAAGATGACAGAATGACAGAAGAGGACAGAATGACAGAAGAGGACAGAATATGACAGAAGATGACACAAGATGACAGAATGACAGAAAATGACAGAAGAGGACAGAATATGACAGAAGAGGACAGAATGATAGAAGATGACAGAAGATGACAGAAGATGGCAGAAGATGACAGAAGATGACAGAATATGACAGAAGATGACAGAAGATGACAGAGTATGACAGAAGATGACAGAAGATGACAGAAGATGACAGAAGATGACAGAAGATGACAGAATGACAGAAGAGGACAGAATGACAGAAGATGACAGAATGACAGAAGAGGACAGAAGATGACAGAGGATGACAGAGGATGACAGAAGATGACAGAATGACAGAAGAGGACAGAAGATGACAGAAGATGACAGAATGACAGAAGATGACAGAAGATGACAGAAGATGACAGAATTACAGAAGAGGACAGAATGACAGAAGAGGACAGAATGACAGAAGAGGACAGAAGATGACAGAATGACAGAAGAGGACAGAAGATGACAGAAGATGACAGAAGATGACAGAATGACAGAAGAGGACAGAATGACAGAAGAGGACAGAATGACAGAAGATGACAGAATGACAGAAGATGACAGAAGATGACAGAAGATGACAGAATGACAGAAGATGACAGAAGATGAGAGTAGATGACAGAAGATGACATAAGATGACAGAAGATGACAGAATGACAGAAGATGACAGAAGATGTCAGAAGGACAGAAGATGACAGAAGATGACAGAAGATGACAGAATATGACAGAAGAGGACAGAAGATGTCAGAAGGACAGAAGATGACAGAATGACAGAAGATGAAAGAACATGACAGAAGATGACAGAAGATGACAGAATATGACAGAAGAGGACAGAAGATGACAGAAGATGACAGAATATGACAGAAGATGACAGAAGATGACAGAATGACAGAAGAGGACAGAATGACAGAAGAGGACAGAATATGACAGAAGATGACACAAGATGACAGAATGACAGAAAATGACAGAAGAGGACAGAAGATGGCAGAAGATGACAGAAGATGACAGAATATGACAGAAGATGACAGAAGATGACAGAGTATGACAGAAGATGACAGAAGATGACAGAATGACAGAAGAGGACAGAATGACAGAAGATGACAGAATGACAGAAGATGACAGAAGATGACAGAAGATGACAGAAGATGACAGAATGACCGAAGAGGACAGAATGACAGAAGAGGACAGAATGACAGAAGAGGACAGAATATGACAAAAGATGACAGAAGATGACAGAATGACAGAAGATGACAGAAGATGACAGAAAATGACAGAAGGTGACAGAAGATGACAGAAGATGACAGAATGACAGATGAGGAAAGAATGACAGAAGATGACAGAATGACAGAAGATGACAGAATGACAGAAGAGGACAGAAGATGACAGAAGATGACAGAAGGACAGAAGATGACAGAATGACAGAAGATGAAAGAACATGACAGAAGATGACGGAAGATGACAGAATATGACAGAAGAGGACAGAAGATGGCAGAATATGACAGAAGATGACAGAAGATGACAGAATGACAGAAGAGGACAGAATGACAGAAGAGGACAGAATATGACAGAAGATGACACAAGATGACAGAATGACAGAAAATGACAGAAGAGGACAGAATATGACAGAAGAGGACAGAATGATAGAAGATGACAGAAGATGACAGAAGATGGCAGAAGATGACAGAAGATGACAGAATATGACAGAAGATGACAGAAGATGACAGAGTATGACAGAGGATGACAGAAGATGACAGAAGATGACAGAAGATGACAGAAGATGACAGGATATGACAGAAGAGGACAGAAGATGACAGAAGAGGACAGAATATGACAGAAGATGACATAAGATGATAGAATGACAGAAAATGACAGAAGAGGACAGAATATGACAGAAGAGGACAGAATGACAGAAGATGACAGAAGATGAAAGAAGATGACAGAAGATGGCAGAAGATGACAGAAGATGACAGCATATGACAGAAGATGACAGAAGATGACAGAGTATGACAGAAGATGACAGAAGATGACAGAAGATGACAGAATGATAGAAGAGGACAGAATGACAGGAGATGACAGAATGACAGAAGAGGACAGAAGATGACAGAAGATGACAGAAGATGACAGAATGACAGAAGAGGACAGAAGATGACAGAAGATGACAGAATGACAGAAGATGACAGAAGATGACAGAAGATGACAGAATGACCGAAGAGGACAGAATGACAGAAGAGGAAAGAATGACAGAAGAGGACAGAATATGACAAAAGATGACAGAAGATGACAGAATGACAGAAGATGACAGAAGATGACAGAAGATGACAGAAAATGACAGAAGATGACAGAAGATGACAGGAGATGACAGAATGACAGAAGAGGACAGAATGACAGAAGATGACAGAATGACAGAAGATGACAGAATGACAGATGAGGACAGAAGATGACAGAAGATGACAGAAGATGACAAAAGATGACAGAATAATAGAAGAGGACAGAAGATGACAGAAGATGACAGAAGATGACAGAAGATGACAGAAGATGACAGAAGATGACAGAAGATGACAGAAGATGACAGAAGAGGACAGAAGAGGACAGAAGATGACAGAATGACAGAAGAGGTCAGAAGATGACAGAAGATGACAGAAGATAACAGAAGATGACAGAATGACAGAAGAGGACAGAATGACAGAAGAGGACAGAATGACAGAAGATGACAGAAGATGACAGAAGATGACAGAAGATGACAGAATATGACAGAAGATGACAGAAGATGACAGAATATGACAGAAGATGACAGAAGATGAAAGAATATGACAGAAGATGACAGAATGACAGAAGAGGACAGAATGACAGAAGAGGACAGAATATGCCAGAAGATAACAGAAGGTGACAGAATGACAGAAGATGACAGAAGATCACAGAAGATGACAGAAGATGACAGAATGACAGAATCGGACAGAATGACAGAAGAAGACAGAATGACAGAAGAGGAAAGAATGACAGAAGATGACAGAAGATGACACAAGATGACAGAATGACAGAAGAGGACAAAATGACAGAAGATGACAGAATGACAGAAGATGACAGAAGATGACAGAAGATGACAGAAGATGCCAGAAGATGACAGAATGACAGACGAGGACAGAAGATGACAGAAGATGACAGAAGATGACAGAATGACAGAAGAGGACAGAATGACAGAAGATGACAGAATGACAGAAGAGGGCAGAATGACAGAAGATGACAGAAGATGACAGAAGATGACAGAAGATGACAGAATGACAGAAGATGACAGAAGATGACAAAATGACAGAAGAGGACAGAATGACAGAAGATGACAGAATGACAGAAGAGGGCAGAAGATGACAGAGTGACAGAAGAGGACAGAATGACAGAAGATGACAGAATGACAGAAGAGGACAGAAGATGACAGAAGATGACAAAATGACAGAAGAGGACAGAATGACAGAAGATGACAGAATGACATAGAGGACAGAATGACAGAAGATGACAGAATGAGAGAAGAGGACAGAATGACAGAAGATGACAGAATATGACAGAAGATGACAGAATATGACAGAAGATGACAGAAGATGATAGAAGATGACAGAATGACAGAAGATGACAGAAGATGACAGAAGATGACAGAAGATGACAGAATGACAGAAGAGGACAGAATGACAGAAGATGACAGAATGACAGAAGATGACAGAAGATGACAGAAGATGACAGATTGACAGAAGAGGACAGAATGACAGAAGATGACAGAATGACAGAAGAGGACAGAAGATGACAGAAGATGACAGAAGATGACAGAAGATGACAGAAGATGACAGAAGGTGACAGAAGATGACAGAATGACAGAAGAGGTCAGAAGATGACAGAAGATGACAGAAGATGACAGAAGATAACAGAAGATGACAGAATGACAGAAGAGGACAGAAGAGGACAGAAGATGACAGAAGATGACAGAAGATGACAGAATGACAGAAGAGGTCAGAAGATGACAGAAGATGACAGAAGATGACAGAAGATGACAGAAGATCACAGAAGATGACAGAAGATAACAGAAGATGACAGAATGACAGAAGAGGACAGAATGACAGAAGAGGACAGAAGATGACAGAAGATGACAGAAGATGACAGAAGATGACAGAATATGACAGAAGATGACAGAAGATGACAGAATATGACAGAAGATGACAGAAGATGAAAGAATATGACAGAAGATGACAGAATGACAGAAGAGGACAGAATGACAGAAGAGGACAGAATATGCCAGAAGATAACAGAAGGTGACAGAATGACAGAATATGACAGAAGATGACAGAATATGACAGAAGATGACAGAAGATGATAGAAGATGACAGAATGACAGAAGATGACAGAAGATGACAGAAGATGACAGAAGATGACAGAAGAGGACAGAATGACAGAAGATGACAGAAGATGACAGAAGATGACAGAATGACAGAAGAGGACAGAATGACAGAAGAGGACAGAATATGACAGAAGATGACAGAAGATGACAGAATGACAGAAGATGACAGAAGATGACAGAAGATGACAGAATGACAGAAGAGGACAGAATGACAGAAGAGGACAGAATATGACAGAAGATGACAGAAGATGACAGAATGACAGAAGATGACAGAAGATGACAGAAGATGACAGAATGACAGAAAATGACAGAAGAGGACAGAATATCACAGAAGAGGACAGAATGACAGAAGATGACAGAAGATGACAGAAGATGACAGAAGATGGCAGAAGATGACAGAAGATGACAGAATATGACAGAAGATGACAGAAGATGACAGAAGATGACAGAATGACAGAAGATGACAGAATGACAGACGAGGACAGAATATGACAGAAGATGACAGAATGACAGACGAGGACAGAATATGACAGAAGATGACAGAAGATGACAGAATGACAGAAGAGGACAGAAGATGACAGAAGATGACAGAATGACAGAAGATGACAGAAGATGACAGAAGACGACAGACTGACCGAAGAGGACAGACTGACAGAAGAGTACAGAATGACAGAAGAGGACAGGATATGACAAAAGATGACAGAAGATGACAGAAGATGACAAAAGATGACAGAAAATGACAGAAGATGACAGAAGATGACAGAAGATGACAGAATGACAGAAGAGGACAGAAGATGACAGAAGATGACAGAAGATGACAGAATGACAGAAGAGGACAGAAGATGACAGAAGATGACAGAAGGTGACAGAAGATGACAGAATGACAGAAGAGGTCAGAAGATGACAGAAGATGACAGAATGACAGAAGAGGACAGAAAGACAGAAGAGGACAGAATGACAGAAGATGGCAGAAGATGACAGAAGATGACAGAAGATGACAGAATATGACAGAAGATGACAGAAGATGACAGAAGATGACAGAATGACAGAAGAGGACAGAAGAGGACAGAAGAAGACAGAAGATGACAGAATATGACAGAAGATGACAGAATATGACAGAAGAGGACAGAATGAAAGAAGATGACAGAAGATGACAGAAGAAGACAGAAGATGGCAGAAGATGGCAGAAGATGACAGAAGATGACAGAATATGACAGAAGATGACAGAAGATGACAGAGTATGACAGAAGATGACAGAAGATGACAGAAGATGACAGAATGACAGAAGAGGACAGAATGACAGAAGATGACAGAATGACAGAAGAGGACAGAAGATGACAGAAGATGACAGAAGATGACAGAAGATGACAGAATGACAGAAGAGGACAGATGACAGAAGATGACAGAATGACAGAAGATGACAGAAGATGACAGAAGATGACAGAATGACCGAAGAGGACAGAATGACAGAAGAGGACAGAATGACAGAAGAGGACAGAATTTGACAGAAGATGACACAAGATGACACAAGATGACAGAATGACAGAAAATGACAGAAGAGGACAGAATATGACAGAAGAGGACAGAATGACAGAAGATGACAGAAGATGACAGAATATGACAGAAGATGACAGAAGATGACAGAAGATGACAGAAGATGACAGAATGACAGAAGATGACAGAAGATGACAGTAGATGACAGAAGATGACAGAAGATGACAGAAGATGACAGAAGATGACAGTATGGCAGAAGAGGACAGAAGATGACAGAAGACGACAGAAGATGACAGAAGATGACAGAAGATGACAGAAGAGGACAGAATATGATAGAGGATGACAGAAGATGACAGAATGACAGAAGATGAGAGAAGATGTCAGATGGACGGAAGATGACAGAATGACAGAAGATGGCAGAACATGACAGAAGATGACAGAAGATGACAGGATATGACAGAAGAGGACAGAAGATGACAGAAGATGACAGAATGACAGAAGAGGACAGAATGACAGAAGAGGACAGAATATGACAGAAGATGACATAAGATGATAGAATGACAGAAAATGACAGAAGAGGACAGAATGACAGAAGATGACAGAAGATGAAAGAAGATGACAGAAGATGGCAGAAGATGACAGAAGATGACAGCATATGACAGAAGATGACAGAGTATGACAGAAGATGACAGAAGATGACAGAAGATGGCAGAAGATGACAGAATGATAGAAGAGGACAGAATGACAGGAGATGACAGAATGACAGAAGAGGACAGAAGATGACAGAAGATGACAGAAGATGACAGAAGATGACAGAATGACAGAAGATGACAGAAGATGACAGAAGATGACAGAATGACCGAAGAGGACAGAATGACAGAAGAGGAAAGAATGACAGAAGAGGACAGAATATGACAAAAGATGACAGAAGATGACAGAATGACAGAAGATGACAGAAGATGACAGAAAATGACAGAAGATGACAGGAGATGACAGAATGACAGAAGAGGACAGAATGACAGAAGATGACAGAATGACCGAAGATGACAGAATGACAGATGAGGACAGAAGATGACAGAAGATGACAGAAGATGACAGAAGATGACAAAAGATGACAGAATGACAGAAGAGGACAGAAGAGGACAGAAGATGACAGAAGATGACAGAAGATGACAGAAGATGACAGAATGACTGAAGAGGACAGAAGAGGACAGGAGATGACAGAAGATGACAGAAGATGACAGAATGACAGAAGAGGTCAGAAGATGACAGAAGATGACAGAAGATGACAGAAGATAACAGAAGATGACAGAATGACAGAAGAGGACAGAATGACAGAAGAGGACAGAATGACAGAAGATGACAGAAGATGACAGAAGATGACAGAAGATGACAGAAGATGACAGAAGATGACAGAATATGACAGAAGATGACAGAAGATGAAAGAATATGACAGAAGATGACAGAATGACAGAAGAGGACAGAATGACAGAGGAGGACAGAATATGCCAGAAGATAACAGAAGGTGACAGAATGACAGAATGACAGAAGATGACAGAAGATGACAGAAGATCACAGAAGATGACAGAAGATGACAGAATGACAGAATCGGACAGAATGACAGAAGATGACAGAATGACAGAAGAGGAAAGAATGACAGAAGATGACACAAGATGACACAAGATGACAGAATGACAGAAGAGGACAGAATGACAGAAGATGACAGAATGACAGAAGATGACAGAAGATGACAGAAGATGCCAGAAGATGACAGAATGACAGAAGAGGACAGAATGACAGAAGATGACAGAATGACAGAAGAGGACAGAATGACAGAAGATGATAGAAGATGAGAGAAGATGACAGAATGACAGAAGAGGACAGAATGACAGAAGATGACAGAAGATGACAGAAGATGACAGAATGACAGAAGATGACAGAAGATGACAGAAGATGACAGAAGATGACAGAAGATGACAGAATGACAGAAGAGGACAGAATGACAGAAGATGACAGAATGACAGAAGAGGACAGAATGACAGAAGATGATAGAAGATGAGAGAAGATGACAGAATGACAGAAGAGGACAGAATGACAGAAGATGACAGAAGATGACAGAAGATGACAGAATGACAGAAGATGACAGAAGATGACAGAAGATGACAAAATGACAGAAGAGGACAGAATGACAGAAGATGACAGAATGACAGAAGAGGGCAGAAGATGACAGAGTGACAGAAGAGGACAGAATGACAGAAGATGACAGAATGACAAAAGAGGACAGAAGATGACAGAAGATGACAAAATGACAGAAGAGGACAGAATGACAGAAGATGACAGAATGACAGAAGAGGACAGAATGACAGAAGATGACAGAATGACAGAAGAGGACAGAATGACAGAAGATGACAGAAGATGACAGAAGATGACAGAATATGACAGAAGATGACAGAAGATGATAGAAGATGACAGAATGACAGAAGATGACAGAAGATGACAGAAGATGACAGAATGACAGAAGAGGACAGAATGACAGAAGATGACAGAAGATGACAGAAGATGACAGAAGATGACAGAATGACAGAAGATGACAGAATGACAGAAGAGGACAGAATGACAGAAGATGACAGAATGACAGAAGAGGACAGAAGATGACAGAAGATGACAGAAGGTGACAGAAGATGACAGAATGACAGAAGAGGTCAGAAGATGACAGAAAATGACAGAAGATGACAGAAGATGACAGAAGATGACAGAATGACAGAAGAGGACAGAAGAGGACAGAAGATGACAGAAGATGACAGAAGATGACAGAATGACAGAAGAGGTCAGAAGATGACAGAAGATGACAGAAGATGACAGAAGATAACAGAAGATGACAGAATGACAGAAGAGGAAAGAATGACAGAAGAGGACAGAATGACAGAAGATGACAGAAGATGACAGAAGATGACAGAATATGACAGAAGATGACAGAAGATGACAGAATATGACAGAAGATGACAGAAGATGAAAGAATATGACAGAAGATGACAGAATGACAGAAGGGGACAGAATGACAGAAGAGGACAGAATATGCCAGAAGATAACAGAAGGTGACAGAATGACAGAAGATGACAGAAGATCACAGAAGATGACAGAAGATGACAGAATGACAGAATCGGACAGAATGACAGAAGATGACAGAATGACAGAAGAGGAAAGAATGACAGAAGATGACAGAAGATGACACAAGATGACAGAATGACAGAAGAGGACAGAATGACAGAAGATGACAGAATGACAGAAGATGACAGAAGATGACAGAAGATGACAGAAGATGCCAGAAGATGACAGAATGACAGACGAGGACAGAAGATGACAGAAGATGGCAGAAGATGACAGAAGATGACAGAATGACAGAAGAGGACAGAATGACAGAAGATGACAGAATGACAGAAGAGGACAGAATGACAGAAGAACATAAGAACATAAGAACATAAGAAATAGGAGCAAGAGTAGGCCAATCAGCCCCTCGAGCCTGCTCCACCATTCAATAAGATCATGGCTGATCTGATCCTAACCTCAAATCTTCTATCACTCTGCATCCACCCGAACCCATGTGATCTCCCGGGAGAGGCGAAAAACCAGATAAAGACCCAATGGCCAATTTGGGAGAAAAAAATCTGGGAAATTCCTCTCCGACCCATCTAGGCGATCGAAATTCTTCCAGGAGATCACTCTGTCCCTATATTTTCTACAGTACTTACCTTCTGTAAAGACGATCTCCACCCCAGCCAGGAACAGGAATAAAACCATCTCCTGAAATCTAACAGAATTAGAACACAGTAGGAGCAGAACAAGGCTACACGGCCCCTGGGCCCGCTCCACTACCCACAGGGCCATGACCATTCCGAACCCAGACTCATGTCCAATTTCCTGCCCGCTCCCCGTAACCCTTTATTCCCTTTACTTCTAGGAAACTATCTATTTCTGTTTTAAATTTATTTAATGATGTAGCTTCCACAGCTTTCTGGGGCAGCAAATTCCACAAACCTACCACCCTCTGAGTGAAGAAGTTTCTCCTCATCTCAGTTTTGAATGAGCAGCCCCTTATTTTAAGATTATGCCCCCTAGTTCTAGTTTCACCCATCATTGGGAACATCCTCACCGCATCCACCCGATCAAGCCCCTTCACAATCTTATATGTTTCAATAAGATCGCCTCTCATTCTTCTGAACTCCAATGAGTAGAGTCCCAATCTACTCAACCTCTCCTCATATGACCACCCCCTCATCCCCGGGATTAACCGAGTGAACCTTCTTTGTACTGACTCGAGAGCAAGTATGTCTTTTCTTAAGTATGGACACCAAAACTGTATGCAGTATTCCAGGTGCGGCCTCACCAATACCTTGTACAACTGCAGCAATACCTCCCTGTTTTTATATTCCAACCCCTAGCAATAAAAGCCAACATTCCATTGGCATTCTTAATCACTTGCTGCAACTGCATACTAACTTTTTGAGTTTCGTGCACCAGGACCCCCAGGTCCCTTTGTACTACAGTACTTTCCAGTTTCTTGCCATTAAGATAATAACTTGCTCTATGATTTTTCCTGCCAAAGTGCATAACCTCACACTTTCCAGTATTGTATTCCATCTGCCAAATCTCTGCCCACTTACTTAGCCTGTCTATGTCCCTTTGCAGGTTTTTTATGTCCTCCTCACTCACTACTTTCCCTCCCATCTTTGTATCATCTGCAAACTTTGATATGTTACACTCGGTCCCCTCCTCCAAATCGTTAATATAGATTGTAAAGAGTTGGGGACCCAGCACTGACCCCTGCGGAACACCACTAGTTACTGGTTGCCAATCTGAGAACGAACCATTTATCCCAACTCTCTGCTTTCTGTTAGAGAGCCAATCCTCCACCCACGCCAGAATATTACCCCCAATCCCGTGATTTTTTATCTTGAGCAATAATCTTTTGTGTGGCACCTTGTCAAATGCCTTTTGGAAGTCTAAATACACTACGTCCACTGGTTCCCCTTTATCCACCCTGTATGTTACTTCCTCAAAAAACTCAAGCAAATTTGTTAAACATGACTTCCCCTTCATGAAACCATGCTGAGTTTGCCCTATTAAATTATGTTTATCCAAATGTCCCGTTACTGTCTCCTTAATAATGGACTCTAACATTTTACCAACCACAGATGTTAGGCTAACAGGTCTATAGTTTCCAGCCTTCTGCCTACTACCCTTTTTAAATAAGGGTGTTACATTAGCAGTTTTCCAATCTGCCGGGACCTTTGCTGAGTCCAGTGAGTTTTGGAAAATTATTACCAATGCATCCACAATCCCTACCGCTACTTCCCTCAAGACCCTGGGATGCAAGCCATCAGGTCCAGGGGATTTATCCGCCTTGAGTCCCATTATTTTACCAAGTACCACTTCCTTAGTGATTTTAATCGTATTTAGTTCCTCCCCCCCTAGAGCCCCCTGTTTGTCCAGTGTTGGGATATTCTTAGTGTCCTCTACTGTAAAGACTGATACAAAATAATTGTTCAGTGTTTTTGCCATCTCCATGTTTCCCACCATTAATTTCCCGGTCTCATCCTCTAAGGGACCAACATTTACTTTAGCCACCCTTTTTCTTTTTATATAACTATAGAAACTTTTACTGTCTGTTTTTATATTTTTTGCTAATTTACTTTCATAATCTATCTTCCCTTTCTTAATCAATCTTTTTGTTATTTTTTGCTGTCTTTTAAAGACTTCCCAATCTTCCATCCTCCCACTAGATTTGGCTACCTTATATGCCCTTGTTTTTAGTCGGATACTATCCTTAATTACTTTACTTAGCCACGGATGGCTATCTTTTCTTTTACACCCTTTTTTCCTCAGTGGAATATATTTTTTTTGGAAGTTGTAAAATAACTCCTTAAATGTACACCACTGGTCATGTACCGTCTTACCCTTTAATCTATTTTCCCAGTCCACTCTAATTAATTCCGCTCTCATACCTTCATAGTCTCCTTTATTCAAGCTCAGCACGCTTGTTTGAGATCCAACCTTCTCACCCTCTATTTGAATATGGAACTCAACCATGTTATGGTCACTCATTCCAAGGGGATCCTTTACTAGGACATTTTTAATTAATCCTGTCTCATTACACAGGACCAAATCTAAGGTTGCTTGCCCCCTGGTCGGTTCAGTTACATACTGCTCAAGAAACCCATCCCTAATACACTCAATGAACTCTTCCTCAAGGCTGCTCTGCCCAATTTGATTTGTCCAGTTAATATGATAATTAAAATCCCCCATAATTATAGCTGTTCCCTTATTACAAGCCTCAACTATTTCCTGATTAATACTCCGTCCAACAGAGTTGCAACTGTTCGGAGGCCTATAGACTACACCCACTAGTGTTTTTTTCCCCTTATTATTCCTTACCTCCACCCAAACTGTTTCACTATCCTGCTCCTTTGACCCAATATCATTTCTCTGTATTATAGTGATTCCTTCCTTTATTAACATAGCCACCCCACCTCCTCTCCCTTCCTGCCTGTCCTTCCTGATTGTTAAATAACCTGGTATGTTTAATTCCCAGTCATAGTCACCCTGCAGCCATGTTTCTGCAATGGCCACAAGATCATACCCATATGTCATTATTTGTGCCGTTAACTCATTCATTTTGTTACGAATGCTACGTGCATTCAGATAAAGAACTTTCAAATATGTTTTGTAACACTTAGTTCCTGTTTTTTCCCTTTTTAGTACTTTACTTATGATAGAAGATGACAGAAGATGACAGAATGACAGAAGAGGACAGAATGACAGAAGATGACAGAAGATGACAGAAGATGACAGAAGATGACAGAATGACAGAAGATGACAGAAGATGACAGAAGATGACAAAATGACAGAAGAGGACAGAATGACAGAAGATGACAGAATGACAGAAGAGGGCAGAAGATGACAGAAGATGACAGAGTGACAGAAGAGGACAGAATGACAGAAGATGACAGAATGACAGAAGAGGACAGAAGATGACAAAATGACAGAAGAGGACAGAATGACAGAAGATGACAGAATGACAGAAGATGACAGAATATGACAGAAGATGACAGAATATGACAGAAGATGACAGAAGATGATAGAAGCTGACAGAATGACAGAAGATGACAGAAGATGACAGAAGATGACAGAAGATGACAGAATGACAGAAGAGGACAGAATGACAGAAGATGACAGAAGATGACAGAAGATGACAGAAGATGACAGAATGACAGAAGATGACAGAATGACAGAAGAGGACAGAATGACAGAAGATGACAGAAGATGACAGAAGATGACAGATTGACAGAAGAGGACAGAATGACAGAAGATGACAGAATGACAGAAGAGGACAGAAGATGACAGAAGATGACAGAAGATGACAGAAGATGACAGAAGGTGACAGAATGACAGAAGAGGACAGAATGACAGAAGATGACAGAAGAGGACAGAATGACAGAAGATGACAGAATGACAGAAGAGGACAAAATGACAGAAGATGACAGAAGATGACAGAAGTTGACAGAAGATGACAGAAGATGACAGAATGACAGAAGAGGACAGAATGAGAGAAGATGACAGAAGAGGACAGAATGACAGAATGACAGAAGATGACGGAATGACAGAAGAGGACAGAAGATGACAGAATGACAGAAGAGGACAGAAGATGACAGAAGATGACAGAAGATGACAGAAGAGGACAGAAGTTGACAGAAGATGAAAGAATGACAGAAGATGACAGAAGATGACAGAAGATGACAGAATGACAGAAGAGGGCAGAATGACAGAAGATGACAGAAGATGACAGAAGAGGAGAGAATGACAGAAGATGACAGAATGACAGAAGAGGACAGAATGGCAGAAGATGACAAACATGACAGAACATGACAGAATGAGAGAAGTTGACAGAAGATGACAGAAGAGGACAGAATGACAGAAGATGACAGAATATGACAGAAGATGACAGAATGACAGAAGATGACAGAAGATGACAGAAGATGACAGAAGAGGACAGAATGACAGAAGATAACAGAAGAGGACAGAATGACAGAAGATGACAGAAGATGACAGAAGAAGACAGAATGACAGAAGAGGACAGAATGACAGAAGATGACAGAATGACAGAAGAGGACAGAATGACAGAAGAGGTCAGAAGATGACAGAAGATGACAGAATGACAGAAGAGGACAGAAAGACAGAAGAGGACAGAATGACAGAAGATGGCAGAAGATGACAGAAGATGACAGAAGATGACAGAAGATGACAGAATATGACAGAAGATGACAGAAGATGACAGAAGATGACAGAATGACAGAAGAGGACAGAAGAGGACAGAAGAAGACAGAAGATGACAGAATATGACAGAAGATGACAGAATATGACAGAAGAGGACAGAATGAAAGAAGATGACAGAAGATGACAGAAGAAGACAGAAGATGGCAGAAGATGGCAGAAGATGACAGAAGATGACAGAATATGACAGAAGATGACAGAAGATGACAGAGTATGACAGAAGATGACAGAAGATGACAGAAGATGACAGAAGATGACAGAAGATGACAGAAGATGACAGAATGACAGAAGAGGACAGAATGACAGAAGATGACAGAATGACAGAAGAGGACAGAAGATGACAGAAGATGACAGAAGATGACAGAAGATGACAGAATGACAGAAGAGGACAGAAGATGACAGAAGATGACAGAATGACAGAAGATGACAGAAGATAACAGAAGATGACAGAAGATGACAGAATGACCGAAGAGGACAGAATGACAGAAGAGGACAGAATTTGACAGAAGATGACACAAGATGACACAAGATGACAGAATGACAGAAAATGACAGAAGAGGACAGAATATGACAGAAGAGGACAGAATGACAGAAGATGACAGAAGATGACAGAAGATGACAGAAGATGACAGAAGATGACAGAAGATGACAGAAGATGACAGAAGATGACAGAAGATGACAGTATGGCAGAAGAGGACAGAAGATGACAGAAGACGACAGAAGATGACAGAAGATGACAGAAGATGACAGAATGACAGAAGAGGACAGAATATGATAGAGGATGACAGAAGATGACAGAATGACAGAAGATGAGAGAAGATGTCAGAAGGACGGAAGATGACAGAATGACAGAAGATGACAGAACATGACAGAAGATGACAGAAGATGACAGGATATGACAGAAGAGGACAGAAGATGACAGAAGATGACAGAATGACAGAAGAGGACAGAATGACAGAAGAGGACAGAATATGACAGAAGATGACATAAGATGATAGAATGACAGAAAATGACAGAAGAGGACAGAATGACAGAAGATGACAGAAGATGAAAGAAGATGACAGAAGATGGCAGAAGATGACAGAAGATGACAGCATATGACAGAAGATGACAGAGTATGACAGAAGATGACAGAAGATGGCAGAAGATGACAGAATGATAGAAGAGGACAGAATGACAGGAGATGACAGAATGACAGAAGAGGACAGAAGATGACAGAAGATGACAGAAGATGACAGAAGATGACAGAATGACAGAAGATGACAGAAGATGACAGAAGATGACAGAATGACCGAAGAGGACAGAATGACAGAAGAGGAAAGAATGACAGAAGAGGACAGAATATGACAAAAGATGACAGAAGATGACAGAATGACAGAAGATGACAGAAGATGACAGAAAATGACAGAAGATGACAGGAGATGACAGAATGACAGAAGAGGACAGAATGACAGAAGATGACAGAATGACCGAAGATGACAGAATGACAGATGAGGACAGAAGATGACAGAAGATGACAGAAGATGACAGAAGATGACAGAAGATGACAGAAGATGACAGAATGACTGAAGAGGACAGAAGAGGACAGAAGATGACAGAAGATGACAGAAGATGACAGAATGACAGAAGAGGTCAGAAGATGACAGAAGATGACAGAAGATGACAGAATGACAGAAGATGACAGAAGATGACAGAAAATGACAGAAGATGACAGGAGATGACAGAATGACAGAAGAGGACAGAATGACAGAAGATGACAGAATGACCGAAGATGACAGAATGACAGATGAGGACAGAAGATGACAGAAGATGACAGAAGATGACAGAAGATGACAGAAGATGACAGAATGACTGAAGAGGACAGAAGAGGACAGAAGATGAAAGAAGATGACAGAAGATGACAGAATGACAGAAGAGGTCAGAAGATGACAGAAGATGACAGAAGATGACAGAAGATAACAGAAGATGACAGAATGACAGAAGAGGACAGAATGACAGAAGAGGACAGAATGACAGAAGATGACAGAAGATGACAGAAGATGACAGAAGATGACAGAAGATGACAGAATATGACAGAAGATGACAGAAGATGAAAGAAGATGACAGAAGATGACAGAATGACAGAAGAGGACAGAATGACAGAGGAGGACAGAATATGCCAGAAGATAACAGAAGGTGACAGAATGACAGAAGATGACAGAAGATGACAGAAGATCACAGAAGATGACAGAAGATGACAGAATGACAGAATCGGACAGAATGACAGAAGATGACAGAATGACAGAAGAGGAAAGAATGACAGAAGATGACAGAAGATGACACAAGATGACAGAATGACAGAAGAGGACAGAATGACAGAAGATGACAGAATGACAGAAGATGACAGAAGATGACAGAAGATGACAGAAGATGCCAGAAGATGACAGAATGACAGACGAGGACAGAAGATGACAGAAGATGGCAGAAGATGACAGAAGATGACAGAATGACAGAAGAGGACAGAATGACAGAAGATGACAGAATGACAGAAGAGGACAGAATGACAGAAGATGATAGAAGATGAGAGAAGATGACAGAAGAGGACAGAATGACAGAAGATGACAGAAGATGACAGAAGATGACAGAATGACAGAAGATGACAGAAGATGACAGAAGATGACAAAATGACAGAAGAGGACAGAATGACAGAAGATGACAGAATGACAGAAGAGGGCAGAAGATGACAGAGTGACAGAAGAGGACAGAATGACAGAAGATGACAGAATGACAAAAGAGGACAGAAGATGACAGAAGATGACAAAATGACAGAAGAGGACAGAATGACAGAAGATGACAGAATGACAGAAGAGGACAGAATGACAGAAGATGACAGAATGACAGAAGAGGACAGAATGACAGAAGATGACAGAATATGACAGAAGATGACAGAATATGACAGAAGATGACAGAAGATGATAGAAGTTGACAGAATGACAGAAGATGACAGAAGATGACAGAAGATGACAGAATGACAGAAGAGGACAGAATGACAGAAGATGACAGAAGATGACAGAAGATGACAGAAGATGACAGAATGACAGAAGATGACAGAATGACAGAAGAGGACAGAATGACAGAAGATGACAGAATGACAGAAGAGGACAGAAGATGACAGAAGATGACAGAAGATGACAGAAGATGACAGAAGGTGACAGAAGATGACAGAATGACAGAAGAGGTCAGAAGATGACAGAAAATGACAGAAGATGACAGAAGATAACAGAAGATGACAGAATGACAGAAGAGGACAGAAGAGGACAGAAGAGGACAGAAGAGGACAGAAGATGACAGAAGATGACAGAAGATGACAGAATGACAGAAGAGGTCAGAAGATGACAGAAGATGACAGAAGATGACAGAAGATAACAGAAGATGACAGAATGACAGAAGAGGAAAGAATGACAGAAGAGGACAGAATGACAGAAGATGACAGAAGATGACAGAAGATGACAGAATGACAGAAGAGGTCAGAAGAGGTCAGAAGAGGTCAGAAGATGACAGAAGATGACAGAAGATGACAGAAGATAACAGAAGATAACAGAAGATGACAGAATGACAGAAGAGGAAAGAATGACAGAAGAGGACAGAATGACAGAAGATGACAGAAGATGACAGAAGATGACAGAATATGACAGAAGATGACAGAAGATGACAGAATATGACAGAAGATGACAGAAGATGAAAGAATATGACAGAAGATGACAGAATGACAGAAGGGGACAGAATGACAGAAGAGGACAGAATATGCCAGAAGATAACAGAAGGTGACAGAATGACAGAAGATGACAGAAGATCACAGAAGATGACAGAAGATGACAGAATGACAGAATCGGACAGAATGACAGAAGATGACAGAATGACAGAAGAGGAAAGAATGACAGAAGATGACACAAGATGACACAAGATGACAGAATGACAGAAGAGGACAGAATGACAGAAGATGACAGAATGACAGAAGATGACAGAAGATGACAGAAGATGACAGAAGATGCCAGAAGATGACAGAATGACAGACGAGGACAGAAGATGACAGAAGATGGCAGAAGATGACAGAAGATGACAGAATGACAGAAGAGGACAGAATGACAGAAGATGACAGAATGACAGAAGAGGACAGAATGACAGAAGAACATAAGAACATAAGAACATAAGAAATAGGAGCAAGAGTAGGCCAATCAGCCCCTCGAGCCTGCTCCACCATTCAATAAGATCATGGCTGATCTGATCCTAACCTCAAATCTTCTATCACTCTGCATCCACCCGAACCCATGTGATCTCCCGGGAGAGGCGAAAAACCAGATAAAGACCCAATGGCCAATTTGGGAGAAAAAAATCTGGGAAATTCCTCTCCGACCCATCTAGGCGATCGAAATTCTTCCAGGAGATCACTCTGTCCCTATATTTTCTACAGTACTTACCTTCTGTAAAGACGATCTCCACCCCAGCCAGGAACAGGAATAAAACCATCTCCTGAAATCTAACAGAATTAGAACACAGTAGGAGCAGAACAAGGCTACACGGCCCCTGGGCCCGCTCCACTACCCACAGGGCCATGACCATTCCGAACCCAGACTCATGTCCAATTTCCTGCCCGCTCCCCGTAACCCTTTATTCCCTTTACTTCTAGGAAACTATCTATTTCTGTTTTAAATTTATTTAATGATGTAGCTTCCACAGCTTTCTGGGGCAGCAAATTCCACAAACCTACCACCCTCTGAGTGAAGAAGTTTCTCCTCATCTCAGTTTTGAATGAGCAGCCCCTTATTTTAAGATTATGCCCCCTAGTTCTAGTTTCACCCATCATTGGGAACATCCTCACCGCATCCACCCGATCAAGCCCCTTCACAATCTTATATGTTTCAATAAGATCGCCTCTCATTCTTCTGAACTCCAATGAGTAGAGTCCCAATCTACTCAACCTCTCCTCATATGACCACCCCCTCATCCCCGGGATTAACCGAGTGAACCTTCTTTGTACTGACTCGAGAGCAAGTATGTCTTTTCTTAAGTATGGACACCAAAACTGTATGCAGTATTCCAGGTGCGGCCTCACCAATACCTTGTACAACTGCAGCAATACCTCCCTGTTTTTATATTCCAACCCCTAGCAATAAAAGCCAACATTCCATTGGCATTCTTAATCACTTGCTGCACCTGCATACTAACTTTTTGAGTTTCGTGCACCAGGACCCCCAGGTCCCTTTGTACTACAGTACTTTCCAGTTTCTTGCCATTAAGATAATAACTTGCTCTATGATTTTTCCTGCCAAAGTGCATAACCTCACACTTTCCAGTATTGTATTCCATCTGCCAAATCTCTGCCCACTTACTTAGCCTGTCTATGTCCCTTTGCAGGTTTTTTATGTCCTCCTCACTCACTACTTTCCCTCCCATCTTTGTATCATCTGCAAACTTTGATATGTTACACTCGGTCCCCTCCTCCAAATCGTTAATATAGATTGTAAAGAGTTGGGGACCCAGCACTGACCCCTGCGGAACACCACTAGTTACTGGTTGCCAATCTGAGAACGAACCATTTATCCCAACTCTCTGCTTTCTGTTAGAGAGCCAATCCTCCACCCACGCCAGAATATTACCCCCAATCCCGTGATTTTTTATCTTGAGCAATAATCTTTTGTGTGGCACCTTGTCAAATGCCTTTTGGAAGTCTAAATACACTACGTCCACTGGTTCCCCTTTATCCACCCTGTATGTTACTTCCTCAAAAAACTCAAGCAAATTTGTTAAACATGACTTCCCCTTCATGAAACCATGCTGAGTTTGCCCTATTAAATTATGTTTATCCAAATGTCCCGTTACTGTCTCCTTAATAATGGACTCTAACATTTTACCAACCACAGATGTTAGGCTAACAGGTCTATAGTTTCCAGCCTTCTGCCTACTACCCTTTTTAAATAAGGGTGTTACATTAGCAGTTTTCCAATCTGCCGGGACCTTTGCTGAGTCCAGTGAGTTTTGGAAAATTATTACCAATGCATCCACAATCCCTACCGCTACTTCCCTCAAGACCCTGGGATGCAAGCCATCAGGTCCAGGGGATTTATCCGCCTTGAGTCCCATTATTTTACCAAGTACCACTTCCTTAGTGATTTTAATCGTATTTAGTTCCTCCCCCCCTAGAGCCCCCTGTTTGTCCAGTGTTGGGATATTCTTAGTGTCCTCTACTGTAAAGACTGATACAAAATAATTGTTCAGTGTTTTTGCCATCTCCATGTTTCCCACCATTAATTTCCCGGTCTCATCCTCTAAGGGACCAACATTTACTTTAGCCACCCTTTTTCTTTTTATATAACTATAGAAACTTTTACTGTCTGTTTTTATATTTTTTGCTAATTTACTTTCATAATCTATCTTCCCTTTCTTAATCAATCTTTTTGTTATTTTTTGCTGTCTTTTAAAGACTTCCCAATCTTCCATCCTCCCACTAGATTTGGCTACCTTATATGCCCTTGTTTTTAGTCGGATACTATCCTTAATTACTTTACTTAGCCACGGATGGCTATCTTTTCTTTTACACCCTTTTTTCCTCAGTGGAATATATTTTTTTTGGAAGTTGTAAAATAACTCCTTAAATGTACACCACTGGTCATGTACCGTCTTACCCTTTAATCTATTTTCCCAGTCCACTCTAATTAATTCCGCTCTCATACCTTCATAGTCTCCTTTATTCAAGCTCAGCACGCTTGTTTGAGATCCAACCTTCTCACCCTCTATTTGAATATGGAACTCAACCATGTTATGGTCACTCATTCCAAGGGGATCCTTTACTAGGACATTTTTAATTAATCCTGTCTCATTACACAGGACCAAATCTAAGGTTGCTTGCCCCCTGGTCGGTTCAGTTACATACTGCTCAAGAAACCCATCCCTAATACACTCAATGAACTCTTCCTCAAGGCTGCTCTGCCCAATTTGATTTGTCCAGTTAATATGATAATTAAAATCCCCCATAATTATAGCTGTTCCCTTATTACAAGCCTCAACTATTTCCTGATTAATACTCCGTCCAACAGAGTTGCAACTGTTCGGAGGCCTATAGACTACACCCACTAGTGTTTTTTTCCCCTTATTATTCCTTACCTCCACCCAAACTGTTTCACTATCCTGCTCCTTTGACCCAATATCATTTCTCTGTATTATAGTGATTCCTTCCTTTATTAACATAGCCACCCCACCTCCTCTCCCTTCCTGCCTGTCCTTCCTGATTGTTAAATAACCTGGTATGTTTAATTCCCAGTCATAGTCACCCTGCAGCCATGTTTCTGCAATGGCCACAAGATCATACCCATATGTCATTATTTGTGCCGTTAACTCATTCATTTTGTTACGAATGCTACGTGCATTCAGATAAAGAACTTTCAAATATGTTTTGTAACACTTAGTTCCTGTTTTTTCCCTTTTTAGTACTTTACTTATGATAGAAGATGACAGAAGATGACAGAATGACAGAAGAGGACAGAATGACAGAAGACGACAGAAGATGACAGAAGATGACAGAAGATGACAGAATGACAGAAGATGACAGAAGATGACAGAAGATGACAAAATGACAGAAGAGGACAGAATGACAGAAGATGACAGAATGACAGAAGAGGGCAGAAGATGACAGAAGATGACAGAGTGACAGAAGAGGACAGAATGACAGAAGATGACAGAATGACAGAAGAGGACAGAAGATGACAGAAGATGACAAAATGACAGAAGAGGACAGAATGACAGAAGATGACAGAATGACAGAAGATGACAGAATATGACAGAAGATGACAGAATATGACAGAAGATGACAGAAGATGATAGAAGCTGACAGAATGACAGAAGATGACAGAAGATGACAGAAGATGACAGAAGATGACAGAAGATGACAGAATGACAGAAGAGGACAGAATGACAGAAGATGACAGAAGATGACAGAAGATGACAGAAGATGACAGAATGACAGAAGATGACAGAATGACAGAAGAGGACAGAATGACAGAAGATGACAGAAGATGACAGAAGATGACAGATTGACAGAAGAGGACAGAATGACAGAAGATGACAGAATGACAGAAGAGGACAGAAGATGACAGAAGATGACAGAAGATGACAGAAGGTGACAGAATGACAGAAGAGGACAGAATGACAGAAGATGACAGAAGAGGACAGAATGACAGAAGATGACAGAATGACAGAAGAGGACAAAATGACAGAAGATGACAGAAGATGACAGAAGTTGACAGAAGATGACAGAAGATGACAGAATGACAGAAGAGGACAGAATGAGAGAAGATGACAGAAGAGGACAGAATGACAGAATGACAGAAGATGACGGAATGACAGAAGAGGACAGAAGATGACAGAATGACAGAAGAGGACAGAAGATGACAGAAGATGACAGAAGATGACAGAAGAGGACAGAAGTTGACAGAAGATGAAAGAATGACAGAAGATGACAGAAGATGACAGAAGATGACAGAATGACAGAAGAGGGCAGAATGACAGAAGATGACAGAAGATGACAGAAGAGGAGAGAATGACAGAAGATGACAGAATGACAGAAGAGGACAGAATGGCAGAAGATGACAGAAGATGACAGAACATGACAGAATGACAGAAGATGACAGAAGATGACAGAAGAGGACAGAATGACAGAAGATGACAGAATATGACAGAAGATGACAGAATGACAGAAGATGACAGAAGATGACAGAAGAGGACAGAATGACAGAAGATAACAGAAGAGGACAGAATGACAGAAGATGACAGAAGATGACAGAAGAAGACAGAATGACAGAAGAGGACAGAATGACAGAAGATGACAGTATGACAGAAGAGGACAGAATGACAGAAGAGGACAGAAGATGACAGAATGACAGAAGAGGACAGAAGATGACAGAAGATGACAGAAGATGACAGAAGATGACAGAATGACAGAAGATGACAGAATGAGAGAAGAGGACAGAATGACAGAAGATGACAGAAGATGACAGAAGATGACAGAAGATGACAGAATTACAGAAGAGGACAGAATGACAGAAGAGGAAAGAAGGTGACAGAACGACAGAAGAGGACAGAAGATGACAGAAGATGACAGAAGATGACAGAATGACAGAAGAGGACAGAATGACAGAAGAGGACAGAATGACAGAATATGACAGAATGACAGAAGATGACAGAAGATGACAGAAGATGACAGAATGACAGAAGATGACAGAAGATGACAGAATATGACAGAAGATGACAGAAGATGACAGAAGATGACAGAATGACAGAAGATGACAGAAGATGACAGTAGATGACAGAAGATGACAGAAGATGACAGAAGATGACAGAATGACAGAAGAGGACAGAAGATGACAGAAGATGACAGAAGATGACAGAAAATGACAGAAGAGGACAGAAGATGACAGAAGATGACAGAAGATGACAGAATGACAGAAGAGGACAGAAGATGACAGAAGATGACAGAAGATGACAGAATGACAGAAGATGACAGAAGATGACAGAAGATGACAGAAGATGACAGAATGACAGAAGATGACAGAAGATGACAGAAAATGACAGAAGATGACAGAAGATGACAGAATGACAGAAGAGGACAGAATGACAGAAGATGACAGAATGACAGAAGATGACAGAATGACAGATGAGGACAGAAGATGACAGAAGATGACAGAAGATGACAGAGTGACAGAAGAGGACCTAAGATGACAGAAGATGACAGAAGATGACAGAAGATGACAGAAGGACAGAAGAGGACAGAAGAGGACAGAAGAGGACAGAAGATGACAGAAGATGACAGAATGACAGAAGAGGTCAGAAGATGACAGAAGATGACAGAAGATGACAGAATGACAGAAGAGGACAGAATGACAGAAGAGGACAGAATGACAGAAGAGGACAGAATGACAGAAGATGACAGAAGATGACAGAAGATGACAGAAGATGACAGAATGACAGAAGAGGACAGAATGACAGAAGAGGACAGAAGATGACAGAATGACAGAAGAGGACAGAAGATGACAGAAGATGACAGAAGATGACAGAATGACAGAAGATGACAGAAGATGACAGAACATGACAGAATGACAGAAGAGGACAGAATGACAGAAGATGACAGAATGACAGAAGATGACAGAACATGACAGAACATGACAGAATGACAGAAGATGACAGAAGATGAAGGAAGATGACAGAATATGACAGAAGATGACAGTAGATGACAGAAGATGACAGAAGATGACAGAAGATGACAGAATGACAGAAGATGACAGAAGATGACAGTAGATGACAGAAGATGACAGAAGATGACAGAAGATGACAGAATATGACAGAAGATGACAGAAGATGACAGAAGGTGACAGAATGACAGAAGAGGACAGAATGACAGAAGATGACAGAAGATGACAGATTGACAGAAGAGGACAGAATGACAGAAGATGACAGAATGACAGAAGAGGACAGAAGATGACAGAAGGTGACAGAAGGTGAAAGAAGATGACAGAAGATGACAGAAGGTGACAGAATGACAGAAGAGGACAGAATGACAGAAGATGACAGAAGATGACAGAAGATGACAGAAGAGGACAGAATGACAGAAGATGAGAGAATGACAGAAAATGACAGAAGAGGACAGAATGACAGAAGATGACAGAGTATGACAGAAGATGACAGAAGATGACAGAAGATGGCAGAAGATGACAGAATGATAGAAGAGGACAGAATGACAGGAGATGACAGAATGACAGAAGAGGACAGAAGATGACAGAAGATGACAGAAGATGACAGAAGATGACAGAATGACAGAAGAGGACAGAAGATGACAGAAGATGACAGAATGACAGAAGATGACAGAAGATGACAGAAGATGACAGAATGACCGAAGAGGACAGAATGACAGAAGAGGAAAGAATGACAGAAGAGGACAGAATATGACAAAAGATGACAGAAGATGACAGAATGACAGAAGATGACAGAAGATGACAGAAGATGACAGGAGATGACAGAATGACAGAAGAGGACAGAATGACAGAAGATGACAGAATGACCGAAGATGACAGAATGACAGATGAGGACAGAAGATGACAGAAGATGACAGAAGATGACAGAAGATGACAAAAGATGACAGAATGACGGAAGAGGACAGAAGATGACAGAAGATGACAGAAGATGACAGAAGATGACAGAAGATGACAGAATGACTGAAGAGGACAGAAGAGGACAGAAGAGGACAGAAGATGACAGAAGATGACAGAAGATGACAGAATGACAGAAGAGGTCAGAAGATGGCAGAAGATGACAGAAGATGACAGAAGATAACAGAAGATGACAGAATGACAGAAGAGGACAGAATGACAGAAGAGGACAGAATGACAGAAGATGACAGAAGATGACAGAAGATGACAGAATATGACAGAAGATGACAGAAGATGAAAGAATATGACAGAAGATGACAGAATGACAGAAGAGGACAGAATGACAGAGGAGGACAGAATATGCCAGAAGATAACAGAAGGTGACAGAATGACAGAAGATGACATAAGATGACAGAAGATCACAGAAGATGACAGAAGATGACAGAATGACAGAATCGGACAGAATGACAGAAGATGACAGAATGACAGAAGAGGAAAGAATGACAGAAGATGACACAAGATGACACAAGATGACAGAATGACAGAAGAGGACAGAATGACAGAAGATGACAGAATGACAGAAGATGACAGAAGATGACAGAAGATGACAGAAGATGCCAGAAGATGACAGAATGACAGACGAGGACAGAAGATGACAGAAGATGGCAGAAGATGACAGAAGATGACAGAATGACAGAAGAGGACAGAATGACAGAAGATGACAGAATGACAGAAGAGGACAGAATGACAGAAGATGATAGAAGATGAGAGAAGATGACAGAATGACAGAAGAGGACAGAATGACAGAAGATGACAGAAGATGACAGAAGATGACAGAAGATGACAGAATGACAGAAGATGACAGAAGATGACAGAAGATGACAAAATGACAGAAGAGGACAGAATGACAGAAGATGACAGAATGACAGAAGAGGGCAGAAGATGACAGAGTGACAGAAGAGGACAGAATGACAGAAGATGACAGAATGACAAAAGAGGACAGAAGATGACAGAAGATGACAAAATGACAGAAGAGGACAGAATGACAGAAGATGACAGAATGACAGAAGAGGACAGAATGACAGAAGATGACAGAATGACAGAAGAGGACAGAATGACAGAAGATGACAGAATATGACAGAAGATGACAGAATATGACAGAAGATGACAGAAGATGATAGAAGATGACAGAATGACAGAAGATGACAGAAGATGACAGAATGACAGAAGAGGACAGAAGATGACAGAAGATGACAGAAGATGACAGAATGACAGAAGATGACAGAATGACAGAAGAGGACAGAATGACAGAAGATGACAGAATGACAGAAGAGGACAGAAGATGACAGAAGATGACAGAAGATGACAGAAGATGACAGAAGGTGACAGAAGATGACAGAATGACAGAAGAGGTCAGAAGATGACAGAAGATGACAGAAGATGACAGAAGATAACAGAAGATGACAGAATGACAGAAGAGGACAGAAGAGGACAGAAGAGGACAGAAGATGACAGAAGATGACAGAAGATGACAGAATGACAGAAGAGGTCAGAAGATGACAGAAGATGACAGAAGATGACAGAAGATGACAGAAGATAACAGAAGATGACAGAATGACAGAAGAGGAAAGAATGACAGAAGAGGACAGAATGACAGAAGATGACAGAAGATGACAGAAGATGACAGAATATGACAGAAGATGACAGAAGATGACAGAATATGACAGAAGATGACAGAAGATGAAAGAATATGACAGAAGATGACAGAATGACAGAAGGGGACAGAATGACAGAAGAGGACAGAATATGCCAGAAGATAACAGAAGGTGACAGAATGACAGAAGATGACAGAAGATCACAGAAGATGACAGAAGATGACAGAATGACAGAATCGGACAGAATGACAGAAGATGACAGAATGACAGAAGAGGAAAGAATGACAGAAGATGACAGAAGATGACACAAGATGACAGAATGACAGAAGAGGACAGAATGACAGAAGATGACAGAATGACAGAAGATGACAGAAGATGACAGAAGATGACAGAAGATGCCAGAAGATGACAGAATGACAGACGAGGACAGAAGATGACAGAAGATGGCAGAAGATGACAGAAGATGACAGAATGACAGAAGAGGACAGAATGACAGAAGATGACAGAATGACAGAAGAGGACAGAATGACAGAAGAACATAAGAACATAAGAACATAAGAAATAGGAGCAAGAGTAGGCCAATCAGCCCCTCGAGCCTGCTCCACCATTCAATAAGATCATGGCTGATCTGATCCTAACCTCAAATCTTCTATCACTCTGCATCCACCCGAACCCATGTGATCTCCCGGGAGAGGCGAAAAACCAGATAAAGACCCAATGGCCAATTTGGGAGAAAAAAATCTGGGAAATTCCTCTCCGACCCATCTAGGCGATCGAAATTCTTCCAGGAGATCACTCTGTCCCTATATTTTCTACAGTACTTACCTTCTGTAAAGACGATCTCCACCCCAGCCAGGAACAGGAATAAAACCATCTCCTGAAATCTAACAGAATTAGAACACAGTAGGAGCAGAACAAGGCTACACGGCCCCTGGGCCCGCTCCACTACCCACAGGGCCATGACCATTCCGAACCCAGACTCATGTCCAATTTCCTGCCCGCTCCCCATAACCCTTTATTCCCTTTACTTCTAGGAAACTATCTATTTCTGTTTTAAATTTATTTAATGATGTAGCTTCCACAGCTTTCTGGGGCAGCAAATTCCACAAACCTACCACCCTCTGAGTGAAGAAGTTTCTCCTCATCTCAGTTTTGAATGAGCAGCCCCTTATTTTAAGATTATGCCCCCTAGTTCTAGTTTCACCCATCATTGGGAACATCCTCACCGCATCCACCCGATCAAGCCCCTTCACAATCTTATATGTTTCAATAAGATCGCCTCTCATTCTTCTGAACTCCAATGAGTAGAGTCCCAATCTACTCAACCTCTCCTCATATGACCACCCCCTCATCCCCGGGATTAACCGAGTGAACCTTCTTTGTACTGACTCGAGAGCAAGTATGTCTTTTCTTAAGTATGGACACCAAAACTGTATGCAGTATTCCAGGTGCGGCCTCACCAATACCTTGTACAACTGCAGCAATACCTCCCTGTTTTTATATTCCAACCCCTAGCAATAAAAGCCAACATTCCATTGGCATTCTTAATCACTTGCTGCACCTGCATACTAACTTTTTGAGTTTCGTGCACCAGGACCCCCAGGTCCCTTTGTACTACAGTACTTTCCAGTTTCTTGCCATTAAGATAATAACTTGCTCTATGATTTTTCCTGCCAAAGTGCATAACCTCACACTTTCCAGTATTGTATTCCATCTGCCAAATCTCTGCCCACTTACTTAGCCTGTCTATGTCCCTTTGCAGGTTTTTTATGTCCTCCTCACTCACTACTTTCCCTCCCATCTTTGTATCATCTGCAAACTTTGATATGTTACACTCGGTCCCCTCCTCCAAATCGTTAATATAGATTGTAAAGAGTTGGGGACCCAGCACTGACCCCTGCGGAACACCACTAGTTACTGGTTGCCAATCTGAGAACGAACCATTTATCCCAACTCTCTGCTTTCTGTTAGAGAGCCAATCCTCCACCCACGCCAGAATATTACCCCCAATCCCGTGATTTTTTATCTTGAGCAATAATCTTTTGTGTGGCACCTTGTCAAATGCCTTTTGGAAGTCTAAATACACTACGTCCACTGGTTCCCCTTTATCCACCCTGTATGTTACTTCCTCAAAAAACTCAAGCAAATTTGTTAAACATGACTTCCCCTTCATGAAACCATGCTGAGTTTGCCCTATTAAATTATGTTTATCCAAATGTCCCGTTACTGTCTCCTTAATAATGGACTCTAACATTTTACCAACCACAGATGTTAGGCTAACAGGTCTATAGTTTCCAGCCTTCTGCCTACTACCCTTTTTAAATAAGGGTGTTACATTAGCAGTTTTCCAATCTGCCGGGACCTTTGCTGAGTCCAGTGAGTTTTGGAAAATTATTACCAATGCATCCACAATCCCTACCGCTACTTCCCTCAAGACCCTGGGATGCAAGCCATCAGGTCCAGGGAATTTATCCGCCTTGAGTCCCATTATTTTACCAAGTACCACTTCCTTAGTGATTTTAATCGTATTTAGTTCCTCCCCCCCTAGAGCCCCCTGTTTGTCCAGTGTTGGGATATTCTTAGTGTCCTCTACTGTAAAGACTGATACAAAATAATTGTTCAGTGTTTTTGCCATCTCCATGTTTCCCACCATTAATTTCCCGGTCTCATCCTCTAAGGGACCAACATTTACTTTAGCCACCCTTTTTCTTTTTATATAACTATAGAAACTTTTACTGTCTGTTTTTATATTTTTTGCTAATTTACTTTCATAATCTATCTTCCCTTTCTTAATCAATCTTTTTGTTATTTTTTGCTGTCTTTTAAAGACTTCCCAATCTTCCATCCTCCCACTAGATTTGGCTACCTTATATGCCCTTGTTTTTAGTCGGATACTATCCTTAATTACTTTACTTAGCCACGGATGGCTATCTTTTCTTTTACACCCTTTTTTCCTCAGTGGAATATATTTTTTTTGGAAGTTGTAAAATAACTCCTTAAATGTACACCACTGGTCATGTACCGTCTTACCCTTTAATCTATTTTCCCAGTCCACTCTAATTAATTCCGCTCTCATACCTTCATAGTCTCCTTTATTCAAGCTCAGCACGCTTGTTTGAGATCCAACCTTCTCACCCTCTATTTGAATATGGAACTCAACCATGTTATGGTCACTCATTCCAAGGGGATCCTTTACTAGGACATTTTTAATTAATCCTGTCTCATTACACAGGACCAAATCTAAGGTTGCTTGCCCCCTGGTCGGTTCAGTTACATACTGCTCAAGAAACCCATCCCTAATACACTCAATGAACTCTTCCTCAAGGCTGCTCTGCCCAATTTGATTTGTCCAGTTAATATGATAATTAAAATCCCCCATAATTATAGCTGTTCCCTTATTACAAGCCTCAACTATTTCCTGATTAATACTCCGTCCAACAGAGTTGCAACTGTTCGGAGGCCTATAGACTACACCCACTAGTGTTTTTTTCCCCTTATTATTCCTTACCTCCACCCAAACTGTTTCACTATCCTGCTCCTTTGACCCAATATCATTTCTCTGTATTATAGTGATTCCTTCCTTTATTAACATAGCCACCCCACCTCCTCTCCCTTCCTGCCTGTCCTTCCTGATTGTTAAATAACCTGGTATGTTTAATTCCCAGTCATAGTCACCCTGCAGCCATGTTTCTGCAATGGCCACAAGATCATACCCATATGTCATTATTTGTGCCGTTAACTCATTCATTTTGTTACGAATGCTACGTGCATTCAGATAAAGAACTTTCAAATATGTTTTGTAACACTTAGTTCCTGTTTTTTCCCTTTTTAGTACTTTACTTATGATAGAAGATGACAGAAGATGACAGAATGACAGAAGAGGACAGAATGACAGAAGATGACAGAAGATGACAGAAGATGACAGAAGATGACAGAAGATGACAGAATGACAGAAGATGACAGAAGATGACAGAAGATGACAAAATGACAGAAGAGGACAGAATGACAGAAGATGACAGAATGACAGAAGAGGGCAGAAGATGACAGAAGATGACAGAGTGACAGAAGAGGACAGAATGACAGAAGATGACAGAATGACAGAAGAGGACAGAAGATGACAAAATGACAGAAGAGGACAGAATGACAGAAGATGACAGAATGACAGAAGATGACAGAATATGACAGAAGATGACAGAATATGACAGAAGATGACAGAAGATGATAGAAGCTGACAGAATGACAGAAGATGACAGAAGATGACAGAAGATGACAGAAGATGACAGAATGACAGAAGAGGACAGAATGACAGAAGATGACAGAAGATGACAGAAGATGACAGAAGATGACAGAATGACAGAAGATGACAGAATGACAGAAGAGGACAGAATGACAGAAGATGACAGAAGATGACAGAAGATGACAGATTGACAGAAGAGGACAGAATGACAGAAGATGACAGAATGACAGAAGAGGACAGAAGATGACAGAAGATGACAGAAGATGACAGAAGATGACAGAAGGTGACAGAATGACAGAAGAGGACAGAATGACAGAAGATGACAGAAGAGGACAGAATGACAGAAGATGACAGAATGACAGAAGAGGACAAAATGACAGAAGATGACAGAAGATGACAGAAGTTGACAGAAGATGACAGAAGATGACAGAATGACAGAAGAGGACAGAATGAGAGAAGATGACAGAAGAGGACAGAATGACAGAATGACAGAAGATGACGGAATGACAGAAGAGGACAGAAGATGACAGAATGACAGAAGAGGACAGAAGATGACAGAAGATGACAGAAGATGACAGAAGAGGACAGAAGTTGACAGAAGATGAAAGAATGACAGAAGATGACAGAAGATGACAGAAGATGACAGAATGACAGAAGAGGGCAGAATGACAGAAGATGACAGAAGATGACAGAAGAGGAGAGAATGACAGAAGATGACAGAATGACAGAAGAGGACAGAATGGCAGAAGATGACAAACATGACAGAACATGACAGAATGAGAGAAGTTGACAGAAGATGACAGAAGAGGACAGAATGACAGAAGATGACAGAATATGACAGAAGATGACAGAATGACAGAAGATGACAGAAGATGACAGAAGAGGACAGAATGACAGAAGATAACAGAAGAGGACAGAATGACAGAAGATGACAGAAGATGACAGAAGAAGACAGAATGACAGAAGAGGACAGAATGACAGAAGATGACAGAATGACAGAAGAGGACAGAATGACAGAAGAGGTCAGAAGATGACAGAAGATGACAGAATGACAGAAGAGGACAGAAAGACAGAAGAGGACAGAATGACAGAAGATGGCAGAAGATGACAGAAGATGACAGAAGATGACAGAAGATGACAGAATATGACAGAAGATGACAGAAGATGACAGAAGATGACAGAATGACAGAAGAGGACAGAAGAGGACAGAAGAAGACAGAAGATGACAGAATATGACAGAAGATGACAGAATATGACAGAAGAGGACAGAATGAAAGAAGATGACAGAAGATGACAGAAGAAGACAGAAGATGGCAGAAGATGGCAGAAGATGACAGAAGATGACAGAATATGACAGAAGATGACAGAAGATGACAGAGTATGACAGAAGATGACAGAAGATGACAGAAGATGACAGAAGATGACAGAATGACAGAAGAGGACAGAATGACAGAAGATGACAGAATGACAGAAGAGGACAGAAGATGACAGAAGATGACAGAAGATGACAGAAGATGACAGAATGACAGAAGAGGACAGAAGATGACAGAAGATGACAGAATGACAGAAGATGACAGAAGATGACAGAAGATGACAGAAGATGACAGAATGACCGAAGAGGACAGAATGACAGAAGAGGACAGAATTTGACAGAAGATGACACAAGATGACAGAATGACAGAAAATGACAGAAGAGGACAGAATATCACAGAAGAGGACAGAATGACAGAAGATGACAGAAGATGACAGAAGATGACAGAAGATGACAGAAGATGACAGAAGATGACAGAATGACAGAAGATGACAGAAGATGACAGTAGATGACAGAAGATGACAGAAGATGACAGAAGATGACAGAAGATGACAGTATGGCAGAAGAGGACAGAAGATGACAGAAGACGACAGAAGATGACAGAAGATGACAGAAGATGACAGAAGAGGACAGAATATGATAGAGGATGACAGAAGATGACAGAATGACAGAAGATGAGAGAAGATGTCAGAAGGACGGAAGATGACAGAATGACAGAAGATGACAGAACATGACAGAAGATGACAGAAGATGACAGGATATGACAGAAGAGGACAGAAGATGACAGAAGATGACAGAATGACAGAAGAGGACAGAATGACAGAAGAGGACAGAATATGACAGAAGATGACATAAGATGATAGAATGACAGAAAATGACAGAAGAGGACAGAATGACAGAAGATGACAGAAGATGAAAGAAGATGACAGAAGATGGCAGAAGATGACAGAAGATGACAGCATATGACAGAAGATGACAGAGTATGACAGAAGATGACAGAAGATGACAGAAGATGGCAGAAGATGACAGAATGATAGAAGAGGACAGAATGACAGGAGATGACAGAATGACAGAAGAGGACAGAAGATGACAGAAGATGACAGAAGATGACAGAATGACAGAAGATGACAGAAGATGACAGAAGATGACAGAATGACCGAAGAGGACAGAATGACAGAAGAGGAAAGAATGACAGAAGAGGACAGAATATGACAAAAGATGACAGAAGATGACAGAATGACAGAAGATGACAGAAGATGACAGAAAATGACAGAAGATGACAGGAGATGACAGAATGACAGAAGAGGACAGAATGACAGAAGATGACAGAATGACCGAAGATGACAGAATGACAGATGAGGACAGAAGATGACAGAAGATGACAGAAGATGACAGAAGATGACAAAAGATGACAGAATGACAGAAGAGGACAGAAGAGGACAGAAGATGACAGAAGATGACAGAAGATGACAGAAGATGACAGAATGACTGAAGAGGACAGAAGAGGACAGAAGATGACAGAAGATGACAGAAGATGACAGAATGACAGAAGAGGTCAGAAGATGACAGAAGATGACAGAAGATGACAGAAGATAACAGAAGATGACAGAATGACAGAAGAGGACAGAATGACAGAAGAGGACAGAATGACAGAAGATGACAGAAGATGACAGAAGATGACAGAAGATGACAGAAGATGACAGAAGATGACAGAAGATGACAGAATATGACAGAAGATGACAGAAGATGAAAGAATATGACAGAAGATGACAGAATGACAGAAGAGGACAGAATGACAGAGGAGGACAGAATATGCCAGAAGATAACAGAAGGTGACAGAATGACAGAATGACAGAAGATGACAGAAGATGACAGAAGATCACAGAAGATGACAGAAGATGACAGAATGACAGAATCGGACAGAATGACAGAAGATGACAGAATGACAGAAGAGGAAAGAATGACAGAAGATGACACAAGATGACACAAGATGACAGAATGACAGAAGAGGACAGAATGACAGAAGATGACAGAATGACAGAAGATGACAGAAGATGACAGAAGATGCCAGAAGATGACAGAATGACAGACGAGGACAGAAGATGACAGAAGATGGCAGAAGATGACAGAAGATGACAGAATGACAGAAGAGGACAGAATGACAGAAGATGACAGAATGACAGAAGAGGACAGAATGACAGAAGATGATAGAAGATGAGAGAAGATGACAGAATGACAGAAGAGGACAGAATGACAGAAGATGACAGAAGATGACAGAAGATGACAGAATGACAGAAGATGACAGAAGATGACAGAAGATGACAAAATGACAGAAGAGGACAGAATGACAGAAGATGACAGAATGACAGAAGAGGGCAGAAGATGACAGAGTGACAGAAGAGGACAGAATGACAGAAGATGACAGAATGACAAAAGAGGACAGAAGATGACAGAAGATGACAAAATGACAGAAGAGGACAGAATGACAGAAGATGACAGAATGACAGAAGAGGACAGAATGACAGAAGATGACAGAATGACAGAAGAGGACAGAATGACAGAAGATGACAGAATATGACAGAAGATGACAGAATATGACAGAAGATGACAGAAGATGATAGAAGATGACAGAATGACAGAAGATGACAGAAGATGACAGAAGATGACAGAATGACAGAAGAGGACAGAATGACAGAAGATGACAGAAGATGACAGAAGATGACAGAATGACAGAAGATGACAGAATGACAGAAGAGGACAGAATGACAGAAGATGACAGAATGACAGAAGAGGACAGAAGATGACAGAAGATGACAGAAGATGACAGAAGATGACAGAAGGTGACAGAAGATGACAGAATGACAGAAGAGGTCAGAAGATGACAGAAAATGACAGAAGATGACAGAAGATGACAGAAGATGACAGAATGACAGAAGAGGACAGAAGAGGACAGAAGATGACAGAAGATGACAGAAGATGACAGAATGACAGAAGAGGTCAGAAGATGACAGAAGATGACAGAAGATGACAGAAGATAACAGAAGATGACAGAATGACAGAAGAGGAAAGAATGACAGAAGAGGACAGAATGACAGAAGATGACAGAAGATGACAGAAGATGACAGAATATGACAGAAGATGACAGAAGATGACAGAATATGACAGAAGATGACAGAAGATGAAAGAATATGACAGAAGATGACAGAATGACAGAAGGGGACAGAATGACAGAAGAGGACAGAATATGCCAGAAGATAACAGAAGGTGACAGAATGACAGAAGATGACAGAAGATCACAGAAGATGACAGAAGATGACAGAATGACAGAATCGGACAGAATGACAGAAGATGACAGAATGACAGAAGAGGAAAGAATGACAGAAGATGACAGAAGATGACACAAGATGACAGAATGACAGAAGAGGACAGAATGACAGAAGATGACAGAATGACAGAAGATGACAGAAGATGACAGAAGATGACAGAAGATGCCAGAAGATGACAGAATGACAGACGAGGACAGAAGATGACAGAAGATGGCAGAAGATGACAGAAGATGACAGAATGACAGAAGAGGACAGAATGACAGAAGATGACAGAATGACAGAAGAGGACAGAATGACAGAAGAACATAAGAACATAAGAACATAAGAAATAGGAGCAAGAGTAGGCCAATCAGCCCCTCGAGCCTGCTCCACCATTCAATAAGATCATGGCTGATCTGATCCTAACCTCAAATCTTCTATCACTCTGCATCCACCCGAACCCATGTGATCTCCCGGGAGAGGCGAAAAACCAGATAAAGACCCAATGGCCAATTTGGGAGAAAAAAATCTGGGAAATTCCTCTCCGACCCATCTAGGCGATCGAAATTCTTCCAGGAGATCACTCTGTCCCTATATTTTCTACAGTACTTACCTTCTGTAAAGACGATCTCCACCCCAGCCAGGAACAGGAATAAAACCATCTCCTGAAATCTAACAGAATTAGAACACAGTAGGAGCAGAACAAGGCTACACGGCCCCTGGGCCCGCTCCACTACCCACAGGGCCATGACCATTCCGAACCCAGACTCATGTCCAATTTCCTGCCCGCTCCCCGTAACCCTTTATTCCCTTTACTTCTAGGAAACTATCTATTTCTGTTTTAAATTTATTTAATGATGTAGCTTCCACAGCTTTCTGGGGCAGCAAATTCCACAAACCTACCACCCTCTGAGTGAAGAAGTTTCTCCTCATCTCAGTTTTGAATGAGCAGCCCCTTATTTTAAGATTATGCCCCCTAGTTCTAGTTTCACCCATCATTGGGAACATCCTCACCGCATCCACCCGATCAAGCCCCTTCACAATCTTATATGTTTCAATAAGATCGCCTCTCATTCTTCTGAACTCCAATGAGTAGAGTCCCAATCTACTCAACCTCTCCTCATATGACCACCCCCTCATCCCCGGGATTAACCGAGTGAACCTTCTTTGTACTGACTCGAGAGCAAGTATGTCTTTTCTTAAGTATGGACACCAAAACTGTATGCAGTATTCCAGGTGCGGCCTCACCAATACCTTGTACAACTGCAGCAATACCTCCCTGTTTTTATATTCCAACCCCTAGCAATAAAAGCCAACATTCCATTGGCATTCTTAATCACTTGCTGCACCTGCATACTAACTTTTTGAGTTTCGTGCACCAGGACCCCCAGGTCCCTTTGTACTACAGTACTTTCCAGTTTCTTGCCATTAAGATAATAACTTGCTCTATGATTTTTCCTGCCAAAGTGCATAACCTCACACTTTCCAGTATTGTATTCCATCTGCCAAATCTCTGCCCACTTACTTAGCCTGTCTATGTCCCTTTGCAGGTTTTTTATGTCCTCCTCACTCACTACTTTCCCTCCCATCTTTGTATCATCTGCAAACTTTGATATGTTACACTCGGTCCCCTCCTCCAAATCGTTAATATAGATTGTAAAGAGTTGGGGACCCAGCACTGACCCCTGCGGAACACCACTAGTTACTGGTTGCCAATCTGAGAACGAACCATTTATCCCAACTCTCTGCTTTCTGTTAGAGAGCCAATCCTCCACCCACGCCAGAATATTACCCCCAATCCCGTGATTTTTTATCTTGAGCAATAATCTTTTGTGTGGCACCTTGTCAAATGCCTTTTGGAAGTCTAAATACACTACGTCCACTGGTTCCCCTTTATCCACCCTGTATGTTACTTCCTCAAAAAACTCAAGCAAATTTGTTAAACATGACTTCCCCTTCATGAAACCATGCTGAGTTTGCCCTATTAAATTATGTTTATCCAAATGTCCCGTTACTGTCTCCTTAATAATGGACTCTAACATTTTACCAACCACAGATGTTAGGCTAACAGGTCTATAGTTTCCAGCCTTCTGCCTACTACCCTTTTTAAATAAGGGTGTTACATTAGCAGTTTTCCAATCTGCCGGGACCTTTGCTGAGTCCAGTGAGTTTTGGAAAATTATTACCAATGCATCCACAATCCCTACCGCTACTTCCCTCAAGACCCTGGGATGCAAGCCATCAGGTCCAGGGGATTTATCCGCCTTGAGTCCCATTATTTTACCAAGTACCACTTCCTTAGTGATTTTAATCGTATTTAGTTCCTCCCCCCCTAGAGCCCCCTGTTTGTCCAGTGTTGGGATATTCTTAGTGTCCTCTACTGTAAAGACTGATACAAAATAATTGTTCAGTGTTTTTGCCATCTCCATGTTTCCCACCATTAATTTCCCGGTCTCATCCTCTAAGGGACCAACATTTACTTTAGCCACCCTTTTTCTTTTTATATAACTATAGAAACTTTTACTGTCTGTTTTTATATTTTTTGCTAATTTACTTTCATAATCTATCTTCCCTTTCTTAATCAATCTTTTTGTTATTTTTTGCTGTCTTTTAAAGACTTCCCAATCTTCCATCCTCCCACTAGATTTGGCTACCTTATATGCCCTTGTTTTTAGTCGGATACTATCCTTAATTACTTTACTTAGCCACGGATGGCTATCTTTTCTTTTACACCCTTTTTTCCTCAGTGGAATATATTTTTTTTGGAAGTTGTAAAATAACTCCTTAAATGTACACCACTGGTCATGTACCGTCTTACCCTTTAATCTATTTTCCCAGTCCACTCTAATTAATTCCGCTCTCATACCTTCATAGTCTCCTTTATTCAAGCTCAGCACGCTTGTTTGAGATCCAACCTTCTCACCCTCTATTTGAATATGGAACTCAACCATGTTATGGTCACTCATTCCAAGGGGATCCTTTACTAGGACATTTTTAATTAATCCTGTCTCATTACACAGGACCAAATCTAAGGTTGCTTGCCCCCTGGTCGGTTCAGTTACATACTGCTCAAGAAACCCATCCCTAATACACTCAATGAACTCTTCCTCAAGGCTGCTCTGCCCAATTTGATTTGTCCAGTTAATATGATAATTAAAATCCCCCATAATTATAGCTGTTCCCTTATTACAAGCCTCAACTATTTCCTGATTAATACTCCGTCCAACAGAGTTGCAACTGTTCGGAGGCCTATAGACTACACCCACTAGTGTTTTTTTCCCCTTATTATTCCTTACCTCCACCCAAACTGTTTCACTATCCTGCTCCTTTGACCCAATATCATTTCTCTGTATTATAGTGATTCCTTCCTTTATTAACATAACCACCCCACCTCCTCTCCCTTCCTGCCTGTCCTTCCTGATTGTTAAATAACCTGGTATGTTTAATTCCCAGTCATAGTCACCCTGCAGCCATGTTTCTGCAATGGCCACAAGATCATACCCATATGTCATTATTTGTGCCGTTAACTCATTCATTTTGTTACGAATGCTACGTGCATTCAGATAAAGAACTTTCAAATATGTTTTGTAACACTTAGTTCCTGTTTTTTCCCTTTTTACTACTTTACTTATGATAGAAGATGACAGAAGATGACAGAATGACAGAAGAGGACAGAATGACAGAAGATGACAGAAGATGACAGAAGATGACAGAAGATGACAGAAGATGACAGAATGACAGAAGATGACAGAAGATGACAGAAGATGACAAAATGACAGAAGAGGACAGAATGACAGAAGATGACAGAATGACAGAAGAGGGCAGAAGATGACAGAAGATGACAGAGTGACAGAAGAGGACAGAATGACAGAAGATGACAGAATGACAGAAGAGGACAGAAGATGACAAAATGACAGAAGAGGACAGAATGACAGAAGATGACAGAATGACAGAAGATGACAGAATATGACAGAAGATGACAGAATATGACAGAAGATGACAGAAGATGATAGAAGCTGACAGAATGACAGAAGATGACAGAAGATGACAGAAGATGACAGAAGATGACAGAATGACAGAAGAGGACAGAATGACAGAAGATGACAGAAGATGACAGAAGATGACAGAAGATGACAGAATGACAGAAGATGACAGAATGACAGAAGAGGACAGAATGACAGAAGATGACAGAAGATGACAGAAGATGACAGATTGACAGAAGAGGACAGAATGACAGAAGATGACAGAATGACAGAAGAGGACAGAAGATGACAGAAGATGACAGAAGATGACAGAAGATGACAGAAGGTGACAGAATGACAGAAGAGGACAGAATGACAGAAGATGACAGAAGAGGACAGAATGACAGAAGATGACAGAATGACAGAAGAGGACAAAATGACAGAAGATGACAGAAGATGACAGAAGTTGACAGAAGATGACAGAAGATGACAGAATGACAGAAGAGGACAGAATGAGAGAAGATGACAGAAGAGGACAGAATGACAGAATGACAGAAGATGACGGAATGACAGAAGAGGACAGAAGATGACAGAATGACAGAAGAGGACAGAAGATGACAGAAGATGACAGAAGATGACAGAAGAGGACAGAAGTTGACAGAAGATGAAAGAATGACAGAAGATGACAGAAGATGACAGAAGATGACAGAATGACAGAAGAGGGCAGAATGACAGAAGATGACAGAAGATGACAGAAGAGGAGAGAATGACAGAAGATGACAGAATGACAGAAGAGGACAGAATGGCAGAAGATGACAAACATGACAGAACATGACAGAATGAGAGAAGTTGACAGAAGATGACAGAAGAGGACAGAATGACAGAAGATGACAGAATATGACAGAAGATGACAGAATGACAGAAGATGACAGAAGATGACAGAAGATGACAGAAGAGGACAGAATGACAGAAGATAACAGAAGAGGACAGAATGACAGAAGATGACAGAAGATGACAGAAGAAGACAGAATGACAGAAGAGGACAGAATGACAGAAGATGACAGAATGACAGAAGAGGACAGAATGACAGAAGAGGTCAGAAGATGACAGAAGATGACAGAATGACAGAAGAGGACAGAAAGACAGAAGAGGACAGAATGACAGAAGATGGCAGAAGATGACAGAAGATGACAGAAGATGACAGAAGATGACAGAATATGACAGAAGATGACAGAAGATGACAGAAGATGACAGAATGACAGAAGAGGACAGAAGAGGACAGAAGAAGACAGAAGATGACAGAATATGACAGAAGATGACAGAATATGACAGAAGAGGACAGAATGAAAGAAGATGACAGAAGATGACAGAAGAAGACAGAAGATGGCAGAAGATGGCAGAAGATGACAGAATATGACAGAAGATGACAGAAGATGACAGAGTATGACAGAAGATGACAGAAGATGACAGAAGATGACAGAATGACAGAAGAGGACAGAATGACAGAAGATGACAGAATGACAGAAGAGGACAGAAGATGACAGAAGATGACAGAAGATGACAGAAGATGACAGAATGACAGAAGAGGACAGAAGATGACAGAAGATGACAGAATGACAGAAGATGACAGAAGATGACAGAAGATGACAGAAGATGACAGAATGACCGAAGAGGACAGAATGACAGAAGAGGACAGAATTTGACAGAAGATGACACAAGATGACACAAGATGACAGAATGACAGAAAATGACAGAAGAGGACAGAATATGACAGAAGAGGACAGAATGACAGAAGATGACAGAAGATGACAGAAGATGACAGAAGATGACAGAAGATGACAGAAGATGACAGAATGACAGAAGATGACAGAAGATGACAGAAGATGACAGAAGATGACAGAAGATGACAGAAGGTGACAGAAGATGACAGTATGGCAGAAGAGGACAGAAGATGACAGAAGACGACAGAAGATGACAGAAGATGACAGAAGATGACAGAATGACAGAAGAGGACAGAATATGATAGAGGATGACAGAAGATGACAGAATGACAGAAGATGAGAGAAGATGTCAGAAGGACGGAAGATGACAGAATGACAGAAGATGACAGAACATGACAGAAGATGACAGAAGATGACAGGATATGACAGAAGATGACAGAAGATGACAGAATGACCGAAGAGGACAGAATGACAGAAGAGGACAGAATTTGACAGAAGATGACACAAGATGACACAAGATGACAGAATGACAGAAAATGACAGAAGAGGACAGAATATGACAGAAGAGGACAGAATGACAGAAGATGACAGAAGATGACAGAAGATGACAGAAGATGACAGAATGACAGAAGATGACAGAAGATGACAGAAGATGACAGAAGATGACAGAAGATGACAGAAGATGACAGAAGATGACAGAAGATGACAGTATGGCAGAAGAGGACAGAAGATGACAGAAGACGACAGAAGATGACAGAAGATGACAGAAGATGACAGAATGACAGAAGAGGACAGAATATGATAGAGGATGACAGAAGATGACAGAATGACAGAAGATGAGAGAAGATGTCAGAAGGACGGAAGATGACAGAATGACAGAAGATGACAGAACATGACAGAAGATGACAGAAGATGACAGGATATGACAGAAGAGGACAGAAGATGACAGAAGATGACAGAATGACAGAAGAGGACAGAATGACAGAAGAGGACAGAATATGACAGAAGATGACATAAGATGATAGAATGACAGAAAATGACAGAAGAGGACAGAATGACAGAAGATGACAGAAGATGAAAGAAGATGACAGAAGATGGCAGAAGATGACAGAAGATGACAGCATATGACAGAAGATGACAGAGTATGACAGAAGATGACAGAAGATGGCAGAAGATGACAGAATGATAGAAGAGGACAGAATGACAGGAGATGACAGAATGACAGAAGAGGACAGAAGATGACAGAAGATGACAGAAGATGACAGAAGATGACAGAATGACAGAAGATGACAGAAGATGACAGAAGATGACAGAAGATGACAGAATGACCGAAGAGGACAGAATGACAGAAGAGGAAAGAATGACAGAAGAGGACAGAATATGACAAAAGATGACAGAAGATGACAGAATGACAGAAGATGACAGAAGATGACAGAAAATGACAGAAGATGACAGGAGATGACAGAATGACAGAAGAGGACAGAATGACAGAAGATGACAGAATGACCGAAGATGACAGAATGACAGATGAGGACAGAAGATGACAGAAGATGACAGAAGATGACAGAAGATGACAGAAGATGACAGAAGATGACAGAATGACTGAAGAGGACAGAAGAGGACAGAAGATGACAGAAGATGACAGAAGATGACAGAATGACAGAAGAGGTCAGAAGATGACAGAAGATGACAGAAGATGACAGAAGATAACAGAAGATGACAGAATGACAGAAGAGGACAGAATGACAGAAGAGGACAGAATGACAGAAGATGACAGAAGATGACAGAAGATGACAGAAGATGACAGAAGATGACAGAAGATGACAGAATATGACAGAAGATGACAGAAGATGAAAGAATATGACAGAAGATGACAGAATGACAGAAGAGGACAGAATGACAGAGGAGGACAGAATATGCCAGAAGATAACAGAAGGTGACAGAATGACAGAAGATGACAGAAGATGACAGAAGATCACAGAAGATGACAGAAGATGACAGAATGACAGAATCGGACAGAATGACAGAAGATGACAGAATGACAGAAGAGGAAAGAATGACAGAAGATGACAGAAGATGACACAAGATGACAGAATGACAGAAGAGGACAGAATGACAGAAGATGACAGAATGACAGAAGATGACAGAAGATGACAGAAGATGACAGAAGATGCCAGAAGATGACAGAATGACAGACGAGGACAGAAGATGACAGAAGATGGCAGAAGATGACAGAAGATGACAGAATGACAGAAGAGGACAGAATGACAGAAGATGACAGAATGACAGAAGAGGACAGAATGACAGAAGATGATAGAAGATGAGAGAAGATGACAGAAGAGGACAGAATGACAGAAGATGACAGAAGATGACAGAAGATGACAGAATGACAGAAGATGACAGAAGATGAAATAGAGGAAAGTGAAAGGCAGACAGAAATAAATGGTAAAAGGGTGAGGAACAAAAAACGAAGGGCCAAACTAATTCATAAAAATTGTGAGCATAAAAAAAGCCTGAGGGTTTTATACCTTAATGCGAGAAGCATCAGGAACAAGGTAGATGAATTAGCTGTGGAAATAGAGGTTAATAATTATGATCTAATTGGGATTACGGAAACATGGTTGCAGGGTGAGCAGGGCTGGGAGCTTAACATACAGGGGTATTCAGTATTTAGGAAGGATCGACAAAAAAGAAAGGGAGGAGGGGTAGCATTGCTAGTAAAAGAGGGGATAAATGCAATTGAAAGGAAGGATATTAACTCAGTTAATACAGAATCTATATGGGTGGAGCTAAGAAATAGCGAGGGGCGAAAAACATTAATAGGAGTGGTATATAGGCCTCCAAATAGTAAAATAGAGGTTAGGGAGGGCATCACGAGGGAAATTAGAGAAGCGTGCAATAAGAGCACAGCTGTCATCATAGGTGACTTTAACTTACATATAGATTGGACTAGCCTAATCAGTAAAAATAATGAGGAGGAGGAATTCCTTGAGTGTTTGAGGGATGGTTATCTGGATCAATATGTCGAGGAACCAACTCGGGAACAGGCTATATTGGACTGGGTACTGTGCAATGAGAAGGGACTAATCAGTAATCTTGTTGTACGGGGACCCTTGGGTCAGAGCGATCATAACATGATCGATTTCTCACTCGAAATGGAGAGCGAAGAAATTGACTCAGAGACTAAGGTCCTGAATTTAAACAAGGGGAATTATGATGCCATGAGACGGGAACTGAGTAGGTCTGATTGGACAACGTTCCTGGGAGGACTGGAGGTAGATAAACAATGGCAAACATTTAAAGATAGAATGACAAAATTGCAAAAATTGTTTATACCAATCTGGCATAAAAGGAAATCTAAAAAGGTGACTCAACCGTGGATAACAGGGGAAATTAGAGACAGCATAAAATCCAAAGATAGGGCGTATAAAATAGCCAAAAAAAGCGCCAGAGCGGAAGATTGGGAACAGTTTAAGATAGAGCAAAGGAGGGCAAAGGGCATAATCAAGAGGGGCAAAATAGCTTACGAAAACAAGCTGGCGGAAAATATAAAAACTAACTCCAAAAGCTTTTATAAGTATATCAAAAGGAAAAGACTGGTGAAAACCAAAGTTGGTCCATTGCAGTCAGATACGGGGGAATATATAATGGGAAATAAGGAAATGGCAGATCAACTAAATGCATACTTTGGGTCAGTCTTTACGAAGGAAGACACAAAAAACCTCCCTGGGATATCGGGAAAAATAGGGACATTGGCAAAGGAGGAACTGACGCAAATCAATATCTCTAAGGATATGGTGTTAAGGAAGCTAAAGGGATTGAAGGTGGACAAATCCCCAGGGCCTGATAACATGCATCCTAGGGTACTGAAGGAGGTGGCCCTAGAGATAGCGGATGCACTAAGGATGATTTTTCAGAATTCATTAGACTCGGGAACAGTGCCGATGGATTGGAGGGTAGCTAACGTTACCCCACTATTCAAAAAGGGGGGTAGGGAAAAAGCAGGTAATTACAGACCTGTAAGCCTTACATCAGTTGTGGGCAAAATGCTGGAGTCCATCATTAAGGATGAAATAGCGGAGCACTTAGCAAATGGGGACAGGATAGGACAGAGTCAACATGGATTTACAAAGGGTAAATCGTGCTTGACTAATCTATTGGAATTTTTTGAGGGAGTAACTGGTAGAATAGATGGGGGAGAGCCAGTAGATGTGGTGTACCTGGACTTCCAAAAGGCCTTCGATAAGGTCCCACATAAAAGATTAGCATGGAAAATTGAGGCTCATGGGATAAAGGGGAAAGTTTTGGCGTGGATAGGGAACTGGCTGTCAGATAGAAAACAGAGAGTTGGAATAAACGGCTCATTTTCTGAATGGCAGGCAGTAACAAGTGGGGTACCACAGGGATCTGTCCTGGGCCCCCAGCTGTTCACAATTTACATTAATGACCTGGATCAGGGAGTCGGATGCAGCATTTCCAAATTTGCAGACGACACTAAACTAGGAGGGGGGGTGGGCTCAGAGGAAGAGACCAGGAAGCTCCAGAGCGATTTGGACAGACTGGGCGATTGGGCGGATAAATGGCAGATGCACTATAATGTGGACAAGTGCGAAGTTATCCACCTTGGGTGCAGGAACGGGAGGGCAAATTATTATTTAAATGGCAATAGATTGGGAGAGGGGGAAGTACAGAGAGACCTGGGTGTTCTTGTACACCAGTCACTGAAGGCGAGCATGCAGGTGCAACAGGCGGTCAAGAAGGCAAACGGTATGCTGGCCTTCATAGCAAAAGGGTTAGAATACAGGAACAGGGATACCTTGCTGCAGCTGTACAGGGCACTGGTGAGACCACACCTCGAGTACTGTGTACAGTTTTGGTCGCCTCATCTGAGGAAGGATGTTCTTGCCATGGAGGGGGTGCAGCGGCGATTCACCAGGCTGATACCAGGAATGGCGGGAATGACCTATGAGGAGAGACTATGTAGTTTAGGGATGTACACACTGGAGTTTAGAAGATTGAGAGGGGACCTCATAGAAGTGTATAAAATTCTGACAGGTCTAGACAGACTGGATGCAGAAGGAATGTTTCCCTTGGCGGGTGAGAACAGAACTAGAGGACATAATTTAAGGATAAGGGCTAAACCATTTAGGACAGAGATGAGGGGGAATTTCTTCACTCAGAGAGTGGTGAACCTGTGGAACTCATTGCCACAGAGGGCAGTGTATGCCAGCTCATTAAATATATTTAAGAGGGAATTAGATATATTTCTACGGGCAAAAGGGGTTAAGGGTTACGGAGAGAAGGCGGGGACGGGATACTGAATTAAAGGATCAGCCATGATCTCATTAAATGGCGGAGCAGGCACGAAGGGCCGAATGGCCTACTCCTGCTCCTATCTTCTATGTATCTATGTATCTATGACAAAATGACAGAAGAGGACAGAATGACAGAAGATGACAGAATGACAGAAGAGGGCAGAAGATGACAGAGTGACAGAAGAGGACAGAATGACAGAAGATGACAGAATGACAAAAGAGGACAGCAGATGACAGAAGATGACAAAATGACAGAAGAGGACAGAATGACAGAAGATGACAGAATGACAGAAGAGGACAGAATGACAGAAGATGACAGAATGACAGAAGAGGACAGAATGACAGAAGATGACAGAATATGACAGAAGATGACAGAATATGACAGAAGATGACAGAAGATGATAGAAGATGACAGAATGACAGAAGATGACAGAAGATGACAGAAGATGACAGAATGACAGAAGAGGACAGAATGACAGAAGATGACAGAAGATGACAGAAGATGACAGAATGACAGAAGATGACAGAATGACAGAAGAGGACAGAATGACAGAAGATGACAGAATGACAGAAGAGGACAGAAGATGACAGAAGATGACAGAAGATGACAGAAGATGACAGAAGGTGACAGAAGATGACAGAATGACAGAAGAGGTCAGAAGATGACAGAAAATGACAGAAGATGACAGAAGATAACAGAAGATGACAGAATGACAGAAGAGGACAGAAGAGGACAGAAGAGGACAGAAGATGACAGAAGATGACAGAAGATGACAGAATGACAGAAGAGGTCAGAAGATGACAGAAGATGACAGAAGATGACAGAAGATAACAGAAGATGACAGAATGACAGAAGAGGAAAGAATGACAGAAGAGGACAGAATGACAGAAGATGACAGAAGATGACAGAAGATGACAGAATGACAGAAGAGGTCAGAAGATGACAGAAGATGACAGAAGATGACAGAAGATAACAGAAGATGACAGAATGACAGAAGAGGAAAGAATGACAGAAGAGGACAGAATGACAGAAGATGACAGAAGATGACAGAAGATGACAGAATATGACAGAAGATGACAGAAGATGACAGAATATGACAGAAGATGACAGAAGATGAAAGAATATGACAGAAGATGACAGAATGACAGAAGGGGACAGAATGACAGAAGAGGACAGAATATGCCAGAAGATAACAGAAGGTGACAGAATGACAGAAGATGACAGAAGATCACAGAAGATGACAGAAGATGACAGAATGACAGAATCGGACAGAATGACAGAAGATGACAGAATGACAGAAGAGGAAAGAATGACAGAAGATGACACAAGATGACACAAGATGACAGAATGACAGAAGAGGACAGAATGACAGAAGATGACAGAATGACAGAAGATGACAGAAGATGACAGAAGATGACAGAAGATGCCAGAAGATGACAGAATGACAGACGAGGACAGAAGATGACAGAAGATGGCAGAAGATGACAGAAGATGACAGAATGACAGAAGAGGACAGAATGACAGAAGATGACAGAATGACAGAAGAGGACAGAATGACAGAAGAACATAAGAACATAAGAACATAAGAAATAGGAGCAAGAGTAGGCCAATCAGCCCCTCGAGCCTGCTCCACCATTCAATAAGATCATGGCTGATCTGATCCTAACCTCAAATCTTCTATCACTCTGCATCCACCCGAACCCATGTGATCTCCCGGGAGAGGCGAAAAACCAGATAAAGACCCAATGGCCAATTTGGGAGAAAAAAATCTGGGAAATTCCTCTCCGACCCATCTAGGCGATCGAAATTCTTCCAGGAGATCACTCTGTCCCTATATTTTCTACAGTACTTACCTTCTGTAAAGACGATCTCCACCCCAGCCAGGAACAGGAATAAAACCATCTCCTGAAATCTAACAGAATTAGAACACAGTAGGAGCAGAACAAGGCTACACGGCCCCTGGGCCCGCTCCACTACCCACAGGGCCATGACCATTCCGAACCCAGACTCATGTCCAATTTCCTGCCCGCTCCCCGTAACCCTTTATTCCCTTTACTTCTAGGAAACTATCTATTTCTGTTTTAAATTTATTTAATGATGTAGCTTCCACAGCTTTCTGGGGCAGCAAATTCCACAAACCTACCACCCTCTGAGTGAAGAAGTTTCTCCTCATCTCAGTTTTGAATGAGCAGCCCCTTATTTTAAGATTATGCCCCCTAGTTCTAGTTTCACCCATCATTGGGAACATCCTCACCGCATCCACCCGATCAAGCCCCTTCACAATCTTATATGTTTCAATAAGATCGCCTCTCATTCTTCTGAACTCCAATGAGTAGAGTCCCAATCTACTCAACCTCTCCTCATATGACCACCCCCTCATCCCCGGGATTAACCGAGTGAACCTTCTTTGTACTGACTCGAGAGCAAGTATGTCTTTTCTTAAGTATGGACACCAAAACTGTATGCAGTATTCCAGGTGCGGCCTCACCAATACCTTGTACAACTGCAGCAATACCTCCCTGTTTTTATATTCCAACCCCTAGCAATAAAAGCCAACATTCCATTGGCATTCTTAATCACTTGCTGCACCTGCATACTAACTTTTTGAGTTTCGTGCACCAGGACCCCCAGGTCCCTTTGTACTACAGTACTTTCCAGTTTCTTGCCATTAAGATAATAACTTGCTCTATGATTTTTCCTGCCAAAGTGCATAACCTCACACTTTCCAGTATTGTATTCCATCTGCCAAATCTCTGCCCACTTACTTAGCCTGTCTATGTCCCTTTGCAGGTTTTTTATGTCCTCCTCACTCACTACTTTCCCTCCCATCTTTGTATCATCTGCAAACTTTGATATGTTACACTCGGTCCCCTCCTCCAAATCGTTAATATAGATTGTAAAGAGTTGGGGACCCAGCACTGACCCCTGCGGAACACCACTAGTTACTGGTTGCCAATCTGAGAACGAACCATTTATCCCAACTCTCTGCTTTCTGTTAGAGAGCCAATCCTCCACCCACGCCAGAATATTACCCCCAATCCCGTGATTTTTTATCTTGAGCAATAATCTTTTGTGTGGCACCTTGTCAAATGCCTTTTGGAAGTCTAAATACACTACGTCCACTGGTTCCCCTTTATCCACCCTGTATGTTACTTCCTCAAAAAACTCAAGCAAATTTGTTAAACATGACTTCCCCTTCATGAAACCATGCTGAGTTTGCCCTATTAAATTATGTTTATCCAAATGTCCCGTTACTGTCTCCTTAATAATGGACTCTAACATTTTACCAACCACAGATGTTAGGCTAACAGGTCTATAGTTTCCAGCCTTCTGCCTACTACCCTTTTTAAATAAGGGTGTTACATTAGCAGTTTTCCAATCTGCCGGGACCTTTGCTGAGTCCAGTGAGTTTTGGAAAATTATTACCAATGCATCCACAATCCCTACCGCTACTTCCCTCAAGACCCTGGGATGCAAGCCATCAGGTCCAGGGGATTTATCCGCCTTGAGTCCCATTATTTTACCAAGTACCACTTCCTTAGTGATTTTAATCGTATTTAGTTCCTCCCCCCCTAGAGCCCCCTGTTTGTCCAGTGTTGGGATATTCTTAGTGTCCTCTACTGTAAAGACTGATACAAAATAATTGTTCAGTGTTTTTGCCATCTCCATGTTTCCCACCATTAATTTCCCGGTCTCATCCTCTAAGGGACCAACATTTACTTTAGCCACCCTTTTTCTTTTTATATAACTATAGAAACTTTTACTGTCTGTTTTTATATTTTTTGCTAATTTACTTTCATAATCTATCTTCCCTTTCTTAATCAATCTTTTTGTTATTTTTTGCTGTCTTTTAAAGACTTCCCAATCTTCCATCCTCCCACTAGATTTGGCTACCTTATATGCCCTTGTTTTTAGTCGGATACTATCCTTAATTACTTTACTTAGCCACGGATGGCTATCTTTTCTTTTACACCCTTTTTTCCTCAGTGGAATATATTTTTTTTGGAAGTTGTAAAATAACTCCTTAAATGTACACCACTGGTCATGTACCGTCTTACCCTTTAATCTATTTTCCCAGTCCACTCTAATTAATTCCGCTCTCATACCTTCATAGTCTCCTTTATTCAAGCTCAGCACGCTTGTTTGAGATCCAACCTTCTCACCCTCTATTTGAATATGGAACTCAACCATGTTATGGTCACTCATTCCAAGGGGATCCTTTACTAGGACATTTTTAATTAATCCTGTCTCATTACACAGGACCAAATCTAAGGTTGCTTGCCCCCTGGTCGGTTCAGTTACATACTGCTCAAGAAACCCATCCCTAATACACTCAATGAACTCTTCCTCAAGGCTGCTCTGCCCAATTTGATTTGTCCAGTTAATATGATAATTAAAATCCCCCATAATTATAGCTGTTCCCTTATTACAAGCCTCAACTATTTCCTGATTAATACTCCGTCCAACAGAGTTGCAACTGTTCGGAGGCCTATAGACTACACCCACTAGTGTTTTTTTCCCCTTATTATTCCTTACCTCCACCCAAACTGTTTCACTATCCTGCTCCTTTGACCCAATATCATTTCTCTGTATTATAGTGATTCCTTCCTTTATTAACATAGCCACCCCACCTCCTCTCCCTTCCTGCCTGTCCTTCCTGATTGTTAAATAACCTGGTATGTTTAATTCCCAGTCATAGTCACCCTGCAGCCATGTTTCTGCAATGGCCACAAGATCATACCCATATGTCATTATTTGTGCCGTTAACTCATTCATTTTGTTACGAATGCTACGTGCATTCAGATAAAGAACTTTCAAATATGTTTTGTAACACTTAGTTCCTGTTTTTTCCCTTTTTAGTACTTTACTTATGATAGAAGATGACAGAAGATGACAGAATGACAGAAGAGGACAGAATGACAGAAGATGACAGAAGATGACAGAAGATGACAGAAGATGACAGAAGATGACAGAATGACAGAAGATGACAGAAGATGACAGAAGATGACAAAATGACAGAAGAGGACAGAATGACAGAAGATGACAGAATGACAGAAGAGGGCAGAAGATGACAGAAGATGACAGAGTGAGAGAAGAGGACAGAATGACAGAAGATGACAGAATGACAGAAGAGGACAGAAGATGACAAAATGACAGAAGAGGACAGAATGACAGAAGATGACAGAATGACAGAAGATGACAGAATATGACAGAAGATGACAGAATATGACAGAAGATGACAGAAGATGATAGAAGCTGACAGAATGACAGAAGATGACAGAAGATGACAGAAGATGACAGAAGATGACAGAATGACAGAAGAGGACAGAATGACAGAAGATGACAGAAGATGACAGAAGATGACAGAAGATGACAGAATGACAGAAGATGACAGAATGACAGAAGAGGACAGAATGACAGAAGATGACAGAAGATGACAGAAGATGACAGATTGACAGAAGAGGACAGAATGACAGAAGATGACAGAATGACAGAAGAGGACAGAAGATGACAGAAGATGACAGAAGGTGACAGAAGATGACAGAAGGTGACAGAATGACAGAAGAGGACAGAATGACAGAAGATGACAGAAGAGGACAGAATGACAGAAGATGACAGAATGACAGAAGAGGACAAAATGACAGAAGATGACAGAAGATGACAGAAGTTGACAGAAGATGACAGAAGATGACAGAATGACAGAAGAGGACAGAATGAGAGAAGATGACAGAAGAGGACAGAATGACAGAATGACAGAAGATGACGGAATGACAGAAGAGGACAGAAGATGACAGAATGACAGAAGAGGACAGAAGATGACAGAAGATGACAGAAGATGACAGAAGAGGACAGAAGTTGACAGAAGATGAAAGAATGACAGAAGATGACAGAAGATGACAGAAGATGACAGAATGACAGAAGAGGGCAGAATGACAGAAGATGACAGAAGATGACAGAAGAGGAGAGAATGACAGAAGATGACAGAATGACAGAAGAGGACAGAATGGCAGAAGATGACAAACATGACAGAACATGACAGAATGAGAGAAGTTGACAGAAGATGACAGAAGAGGACAGAATGACAGAAGATGACAGAATATGACAGAAGATGACAGAATGACAGAAGATGACAGAAGATGACAGAAGATGACAGAAGAGGACAGAATGACAGAAGATAACAGAAGAGGACAGAATGACAGAAGATGACAGAAGATGACAGAAGAAGACAGAATGACAGAAGAGGACAGAATGACAGAAGATGACAGAATGACAGAAGAGGACAGAATGACAGAAGAGGTCAGAAGATGACAGAAGATGACAGAATGACAGAAGAGGACAGAAAGACAGAAGAGGACAGAATGACAGAAGATGGCAGAAGATGACAGAAGATGACAGAAGATGACAGAAGATGACAGAATATGACAGAAGATGACAGAAGATGACAGAAGATGACAGAATGACAGAAGAGGACAGAAGAGGACAGAAGAAGACAGAAGATGACAGAATATGACAGAAGATGACAGAATATGACAGAAGAGGACAGAATGAAAGAAGATGACAGAAGATGACAGAAGAAGACAGAAGATGGCAGAAGATGGCAGAAGATGACAGAATATGACAGAAGATGACAGAAGATGACAGAGTATGACAGAAGATGACAGAAGATGACAGAAGATGACAGAAGATGACAGAATGACAGAAGAGGACAGAATGACAGAAGATGACAGAATGACAGAAGAGGACAGAAGATGACAGAAGATGACAGAAGATGACAGAAGATGACAGAATGACAGAAGAGGACAGAAGATGACAGAAGATGACAGAATGACAGAAGATGACAGAAGATGACAGAAGATGACAGAAGATGACAGAATGACCGAAGAGGACAGAATGACAGAAGAGGACAGAATTTGACAGAAGATGACACAAGATGACACAAGATGACAGAATGACAGAAAATGACAGAAGAGGACAGAATATGACAGAAGAGGACAGAATGACAGAAGATGACAGAAGATGACAGAAGATGACAGAAGATGACAGAAGATGACAGAAGATGACAGAATGACAGAAGATGACAGAAGATGACAGAAGATGACAGAAGATGACAGAAGATGACAGAAGGTGACAGAAGATGACAGTATGGCAGAAGAGGACAGAAGATGACAGAAGACGACAGAAGATGACAGAAGATGACAGAAGATGACAGAATGACAGAAGAGGACAGAATATGATAGAGGATGACAGAAGATGACAGAATGACAGAAGATGAGAGAAGATGTCAGAAGGACGGAAGATGACAGAATGACAGAAGATGACAGAACATGACAGAAGATGACAGAAGATGACAGGATATGACAGAAGAGGACAGAAGATGACAGAAGATGACAGAATGACAGAAGAGGACAGAATGACAGAAGAGGACAGAATATGACAGAAGATGACATAAGATGATAGAATGACAGAAAATGACAGAAGAGGACAGAATGACAGAAGATGACAGAAGATGAAAGAAGATGACAGAAGATGGCAGAAGATGACAGAAGATGACAGCATATGACAGAAGATGACAGAGTATGACAGAAGATGACAGAAGATGACAGAAGATGGCAGAAGATGACAGAATGATAGAAGAGGACAGAATGACAGGAGATGACAGAATGACAGAAGAGGACAGAAGATGACAGAAGATGACAGAAGATGACAGAAGATGACAGAATGACAGAAGATGACAGAAGATGACAGAAGATGACAGAATGACCGAAGAGGACAGAATGACAGAAGAGGAAAGAATGACAGAAGAGGACAGAATATGACAAAAGATGACAGAAGATGACAGAATGACAGAAGATGACAGAAGATGACAGAAAATGACAGAAGATGACAGGAGATGACAGAATGACAGAAGAGGACAGAATGACAGAAGATGACAGAATGACCGAAGATGACAGAATGACAGATGAGGACAGAAGATGACAGAAGATGACAGAAGATGACAGAAGATGACAGAAGATGACAGAAGATGACAGAATGACTGAAGAGGACAGAAGAGGACAGAAGATGACAGAAGATGACAGAAGATGACAGAATGACAGAAGAGGTCAGAAGATGACAGAAGATGACAGAAGATGACAGAAGATAACAGAAGATGACAGAATGACAGAAGAGGACAGAATGACAGAAGAGGACAGAATGACAGAAGATGACAGAAGATGACAGAAGATGACAGAAGATGACAGAAGATGACAGAAGATGACAGAATATGACAGAAGATGACAGAAGATGAAAGAATATGACAGAAGATGACAGAATGACAGAAGAGGACAGAATGACAGAGGAGGACAGAATATGCCAGAAGATAACAGAAGGTGACAGAATGACAGAAGATGACAGAAGATGACAGAAGATCACAGAAGATGACAGAAGATGACAGAATGACAGAATCGGACAGAATGACAGAAGATGACAGAATGACAGAAGAGGAAAGAATGACAGAAGATGACAGAAGATGACACAAGATGACAGAATGACAGAAGAGGACAGAATGACAGAAGATGACAGAATGACAGAAGATGACAGAAGATGACAGAAGATGACAGAAGATGCCAGAAGATGACAGAATGACAGACGAGGACAGAAGATGACAGAAGATGGCAGAAGATGACAGAAGATGACAGAATGACAGAAGAGGACAGAATGACAGAAGATGACAGAATGACAGAAGAGGACAGAATGACAGAAGATGATAGAAGATGAGAGAAGATGACAGAAGAGGACAGAATGACAGAAGATGACAGAAGATGACAGAAGATGACAGAATGACAGAAGATGACAGAAGATGACAGAAGATGACAAAATGACAGAAGAGGACAGAATGACAGAAGATGACAGAATGACAGAAGAGGGCAGAAGATGACAGAGTGACAGAAGAGGACAGAATGACAGAAGATGACAGAATGACAAAAGAGGACAGAAGATGACAGAAGATGACAAAATGACAGAAGAGGACAGAATGACAGAAGATGACAGAATGACAGAAGAGGACAGAATGACAGAAGATGACAGAATGACAGAAGAGGACAGAATGACAGAAGATGACAGAATATGACAGAAGATGACAGAATATGACAGAAGATGACAGAAGATGATAGAAGTTGACAGAATGACAGAAGATGACAGAAGATGACAGAAGATGACAGAATGACAGAAGAGGACAGAATGACAGAAGATGACAGAAGATGACAGAAGATGACAGAATGACAGAAGATGACAGAATGACAGAAGAGGACAGAATGACAGAAGATGACAGAATGACAGAAGAGGACAGAAGATGACAGAAGATGACAGAAGATGACAGAAGATGACAGAAGATGACAGAAGGTGACAGAAGATGACAGAATGACAGAAGAGGTCAGAAGATGACAGAAAATGACAGAAGATGACAGAAGATAACAGAAGATGACAGAATGACAGAAGAGGACAGAAGAGGACAGAAGAGGTCAGAAGATGACAGAAAATGACAGAAGATGACAGAAGATAACAGAAGATGACAGAATGACAGAAGAGGACAGAAGAGGACAGAAGAGGACAGAAGAGGACAGAAGATGACAGAAGATGACAGAAGATGACAGAATGACAGAAGAGGTCAGAAGATGACAGAAGATGACAGAAGATGACAGAAGATAACAGAAGATGACAGAATGACAGAAGAGGAAAGAATGACAGAAGAGGACAGAATGACAGAAGATGACAGAAGATGACAGAAGATGACAGAATGACAGAAGAGGTCAGAAGATGACAGAAGATGACAGAAGATGACAGAAGATGACAGAAGATGACAGAAGATAACAGAAGATGACAGAATGACAGAAGAGGAAAGAATGACAGAAGAGGACAGAATGACAGAAGATGACAGAAGATGACAGAAGATGACAGAATATGACAGAAGATGACAGAAGATGACAGAATATGACAGAAGATGACAGAAGATGAAAGAATATGACAGAAGATGACAGAATGACAGAAGGGGACAGAATGACAGAAGAGGACAGAATATGCCAGAAGATAACAGAAGGTGACAGAATGACAGAAGATGACAGAAGATCACAGAAGATGACAGAAGATGACAGAATGACAGAATCGGACAGAATGACAGAAGATGACAGAATGACAGAAGAGGAAAGAATGACAGAAGATGACAGAAGATGACACAAGATGACAGAATGACAGAAGAGGACAGAATGACAGAAGATGACAGAATGACAGAAGATGACAGAAGATGACAGAAGATGACAGAAGATGCCAGAAGATGACAGAATGACAGACGAGGACAGAAGATGACAGAAGATGGCAGAAGATGACAGAAGATGACAGAATGACAGAAGAGGACAGAATGACAGAAGATGACAGAATGACAGAAGAGGACAGAATGACAGAAGAACATAAGAACATAAGAACATAAGAAATAGGAGCAAGAGTAGGCCAATCAGCCCCTCGAGCCTGCTCCACCATTCAATAAGATCATGGCTGATCTGATCCTAACCTCAAATCTTCTATCACTCTGCATCCACCCGAACCCATGTGATCTCCCGGGAGAGGCGAAAAACCAGATAAAGACCCAATGGCCAATTTGGGAGAAAAAAATCTGGGAAATTCCTCTCCGACCCATCTAGGCGATCGAAATTCTTCCAGGAGATCACTCTGTCCCTATATTTTCTACAGTACTTACCTTCTGTAAAGACGATCTCCACCCCAGCCAGGAACAGGAATAAAACCATCTCCTGAAATCTAACAGAATTAGAACACAGTAGGAGCAGAACAAGGCTACACGGCCCCTGGGCCCGCTCCACTACCCACAGGGCCATGACCATTCCGAACCCAGACTCATGTCCAATTTCCTGCCCGCTCCCCGTAACCCTTTATTCCCTTTACTTCTAGGAAACTATCTATTTCTGTTTTAAATTTATTTAATGATGTAGCTTCCACAGCTTTCTGGGGCAGCAAATTCCACAAACCTACCACCCTCTGAGTGAAGAAGTTTCTCCTCATCTCAGTTTTGAATGAGCAGCCCCTTATTTTAAGATTATGCCCCCTAGTTCTAGTTTCACCCATCATTGGGAACATCCTCACCGCATCCACCCGATCAAGCCCCTTCACAATCTTATATGTTTCAATAAGATCGCCTCTCATTCTTCTGAACTCCAATGAGTAGAGTCCCAATCTACTCAACCTCTCCTCATATGACCACCCCCTCATCCCCGGGATTAACCGAGTGAACCTTCTTTGTACTGACTCGAGAGCAAGTATGTCTTTTCTTAAGTATGGACACCAAAACTGTATGCAGTATTCCAGGTGCGGCCTCACCAATACCTTGTACAACTGCAGCAATACCTCCCTGTTTTTATATTCCAACCCCTAGCAATAAAAGCCAACATTCCATTGGCATTCTTAATCACTTGCTGCACCTGCATACTAACTTTTTGAGTTTCGTGCACCAGGACCCCCAGGTCCCTTTGTACTACAGTACTTTCCAGTTTCTTGCCATTAAGATAATAACTTGCTCTATGATTTTTCCTGCCAAAGTGCATAACCTCACACTTTCCAGTATTGTATTCCATCTGCCAAATCTCTGCCCACTTACTTAGCCTGTCTATGTCCCTTTGCAGGTTTTTTATGTCCTCCTCACTCACTACTTTCCCTCCCATCTTTGTATCATCTGCAAACTTTGATATGTTACACTCGGTCCCCTCCTCCAAATCGTTAATATAGATTGTAAAGAGTTGGGGACCCAGCACTGACCCCTGCGGAACACCACTAGTTACTGGTTGCCAATCTGAGAACGAACCATTTATCCCAACTCTCTGCTTTCTGTTAGAGAGCCAATCCTCCACCCACGCCAGAATATTACCCCCAATCCCGTGATTTTTTATCTTGAGCAATAATCTTTTGTGTGGCACCTTGTCAAATGCCTTTTGGAAGTCTAAATACACTACGTCCACTGGTTCCCCTTTATCCACCCTGTATGTTACTTCCTCAAAAAACTCAAGCAAATTTGTTAAACATGACTTCCCCTTCATGAAACCATGCTGAGTTTGCCCTATTAAATTATGTTTATCCAAATGTCCCGTTACTGTCTCCTTAATAATGGACTCTAACATTTTACCAACCACAGATGTTAGGCTAACAGGTCTATAGTTTCCAGCCTTCTGCCTACTACCCTTTTTAAATAAGGGTGTTACATTAGCAGTTTTCCAATCTGCCGGGACCTTTGCTGAGTCCAGTGAGTTTTGGAAAATTATTACCAATGCATCCACAATCCCTACCGCTACTTCCCTCAAGACCCTGGGATGCAAGCCATCAGGTCCAGGGGATTTATCCGCCTTGAGTCCCATTATTTTACCAAGTACCACTTCCTTAGTGATTTTAATCGTATTTAGTTCCTCCCCCCCTAGAGCCCCCTGTTTGTCCAGTGTTGGGATATTCTTAGTGTCCTCTACTGTAAAGACTGATACAAAATAATTGTTCAGTGTTTTTGCCATCTCCATGTTTCCCACCATTAATTTCCCGGTCTCATCCTCTAAGGGACCAACATTTACTTCAGCCACCCTTTTTGTTTTTATATAACTATAGAAACTTTTACTGTCTGTTTTTATATTTTTTGCTAATTTACTTTCATAATCTATCTTCCCTTTCTTAATCAATCTTTTTGTTATTTTTTGCTGTCTTTTAAAGACTTCCCAATCTTCCATCCTCCCACTAGATTTGGCTACCTTATATGCCCTTGTTTTTAGTCGGATACTATCCTTAATTACTTTACTTAGCCACGGATGGCTATCTTTTCTTTTACACCCTTTTTTCCTCAGTGGAATATATTTTTTTTGGAAGTTGTAAAATAACTCCTTAAATGTACACCACTGGTCATGTACCGTCTTACCCTTTAATCTATTTTCCCAGTCCACTCTAATTAATTCCGCTCTCATACCTTCATAGTCTCCTTTATTCAAGCTCAGCACGCTTGTTTGAGATCCAACCTTCTCACCCTCTATTTGAATATGGAACTCAACCATGTTATGGTCACTCATTCCAAGGGGATCCTTTACTAGGACATTTTTAATTAATCCTGTCTCATTACACAGGACCAAATCTAAGGTTGCTTGCCCCCTGGTCGGTTCAGTTACATACTGCTCAAGAAACCCATCCCTAATACACTCAATGAACTCTTCCTCAAGGCTGCTCTGCCCAATTTGATTTGTCCAGTTAATATGATAATTAAAATCCCCCATAATTATAGCTGTTCCCTTATTACAAGCCTCAACTATTTCCTGATTAATACTCCGTCCAACAGAGTTGCAACTGTTCGGAGGCCTATAGACTACACCCACTAGTGTTTTTTTCCCCTTATTATTCCTTACCTCCACCCAAACTGTTTCACTATCCTGCTCCTTTGACCCAATATCATTTCTCTGTATTATAGTGATTCCTTCCTTTATTAACATAGCCACCCCACCTCCTCTCCCTTCCTGCCTGTCCTTCCTGATTGTTAAATAACCTGGTATGTTTAATTCCCAGTCATAGTCACCCTGCAGCCATGTTTCTGCAATGGCCACAAGATCATACCCATATGTCATTATTTGTGCCGTTAACTCATTCATTTTGTTACGAATGCTACGTGCATTCAGATAAAGAACTTTCAAATATGTTTTGTAACACTTAGTTCCTGTTTTTTCCCTTTTTAGTACTTTACTTATGATAGAAGATGACAGAAGATGACAGAATGACAGAAGAGGACAGAATGACAGAAGACGACAGAAGATGACAGAAGATGACAGAAGATGACAGAATGACAGAAGATGACAGAAGATGACAGAAGATGACAAAATGACAGAAGAGGACAGAATGACAGAAGATGACAGAATGGCAGAAGAGGGCAGAAGATGACAGAAGATGACAGAGTGACAGAAGAGGACAGAATGACAGAAGATGACAGAATGACAGAAGAGGACAGAAGATGACAGAAGATGACAAAATGACAGAAGAGGACAGAATGACAGAAGATGACAGAATGACAGAAGATGACAGAATATGACAGAAGATGACAGAATATGACAGAAGATGACAGAAGATGATAGAAGCTGACAGAATGACAGAAGATGACAGAAGATGACAGAAGATGACAGAAGATGACAGAAGATGACAGAATGACAGAAGAGGACAGAATGACAGAAGATGACAGAAGATGACAGAAGATGACAGAATGACAGAAGATGACAGAATGACAGAAGAGGACAGAATGACAGAAGACGACAGAAGATGACAGAAGATGACAGATTGACAGAAGAGGACAGAATGACAGAAGATGACAGAATGACAGAAGAGGACAGAAGATGACAGAAGATGACAGAAGATGACAGAAGGTGACAGAATGACAGAAGAGGACAGAATGACAGAAGATGACAGAAGAGGACAGAATGACAGAAGATGACAGAATGACAGAAGAGGACAAAATGACAGAAGATGACAGAAGATGACAGAAGTTGACAGAAGATGACAGAAGATGACAGAACGACAGAAGAGGACAGAATGAGAGAAGATGACAGAAGAGGACAGAATGACAGAATGACAGAAGATGACGGAATGACAGAAGAGGACAGAAGATGACAGAATGACAGAAGAGGACAGAAGATGACAGAAGATGACAGAAGATGACAGAAGATGACAGAAGAGGACAGAAGTTGACAGAAGATGACAGAAGATGACAGAATGACAGAAGAGGGCAGAATGACAGAAGATGACAGAAGATGACAGAAGATGACAGAATGACAGAAGAGGGCAGAATGACAGAAGATGACAGAAGATGACAGAAGAGGAGAGAATGACAGAAGATGACAGAATGACAGAAGAGGACAGAATGGCAGAAGATGACAGAAGATGACAGAACATGACAGAATGACAGAAGATGACAGAAGATGACAGAAGAGGACAGAATGACAGAAGATGACAGAATATGACAGAAGATGACAGAATGACAGAAGATGACAGAAGATGACAGAAGAGGACAGAATGACAGAAGATAACAGAAGAGGACAGAATGACAGAAGATGACAGAAGATGACAGAAGAAGACAGAATGACAGAAGAGGACAGAATGACAGAAGATGACAGAATGACAGAAGAGGACAGAATGACAGAAGATGACAGAGGATGACAGAAGATGACAGAAGATGACAGTATGACAGAAGAGGACAGAATGACAGAAGAGGACAGAAGATGACAGAATGACAGAAGAGGACAGAAGATGACAGAAGATGACAGAAGATGACAGAATGACAGAAGATGACAGAATGAGAGAAGAGGACAGAATGACAGAAGATGACAGAAGATGACAGAAGATGACAGAAGATGACAGAATTACAGAAGAGGACAGAATGACAGAAGAGGAAAGAAGGTGACAGAACGACAGAAAAGGACAGAAGATGACAGAAGATGACAGAAGATGACAGAATGACAGAAGAGGACAGAATGACAGAAGAGGACAGAATGACAGAATATGACAGAATGACAGAAGATGACAGAAGATGACAGAAGATGACAGAATGACAGAAGATGACAGAAGATGACAGAATATGACAGAAGATGACAGAAGATGACAGAAGATGACAGAATGACAGAAGATGACAGAAGATGACAGTAGATGACAGAAGATGACAGAAGATGACAGAAGATGACAGAATGACAGAAGAGGACAGAAGATGACAGAAGATGACAGAAGATGACAGAAAATGACAGAAGAGGACAGAAGATGACAGAAGATGACAGAAGATGACAGAATGACAGAAGAGGACAGAAGATGACAGAAGATGACAGAAGATGACAGAATGACAGAAGATGACAGAAGATGACAGAAGATGACAGAAGATGACAGAATGACAGAAGATGACAGAAGATGACAGAAAATGACAGAAGATGACAGAAGATGACAGAATGACAGAAGAGGACAGAATGACAGAAGATGACAGAATGACAGAAGATGACAGAATGACAGATGAGGACAGAAGATGACAGAAGATGACAGAAGATGACAGAAGATGACAGAAGAGGACAGAAGATGACAGAAGATGACAGAAGATGACAGAATGACAGAAGAGGACAGAATGACAGAAGAGGACAGAATGACAGAATATGACAGAATGACAGAAGATGACAGAAGATGACAGAAGATGACAGAATGACAGAAGATGACAGAAGATGACAGAATATGACAGAAGATGACAGAAGATGACAGAAGATGACAGAATGACAGAAGATGACAGAAGATGACAGTAGATGACAGAAGATGACAGAAGATGACAGAAGATGACAGAATGACAGAAGAGGACAGAAGATGACAGAAGATGACAGAAGATGACAGAAAATGACAGAAGAGGACAGAAGATGACAGAAGATGACAGAAGATGACAGAATGACAGAAGAGGACAGAAGATGACAGAAGATGACAGAAGATGACAGAATGACAGAAGATGACAGAAGATGACAGAAGATGACAGAATGACAGAAGATGACAGAAGATGACAGAAAATGACAGAAGATGACAGAAGATGACAGAATGACAGAAGAGGACAGAATGACAGAAGATGACAGAATGACAGAAGATGACAGAATGACAGATGAGGACAGAAGATGACAGAAGATGACAGAAGATGACAGAGTGACAGAAGAGGACCTAAGATGACAGAAGATGACAGAAGATGACAGAAGATGACAGAAGGACAGAAGAGGACAGAAGAGGACAGAAGAGGACAGAAGATGACAGAAGATGACAGAATGACAGAAGAGGTCAGAAGATGACAGAAGATGACAGAAGATGACAGAATGACAGAAGAGGACAGAATGACAGAAGAGGACAGAATGACAGAAGATGACAGAAGATGACAGAAGATGACAGAAGATGACAGAATGAAAGAAGAGGACAGAATGACAGAAGAGGACAGAAGATGACAGAATGACAGAAGAGGACAGAAGATGACAGAAGATGACAGAAGATGACAGAATGACAGAAGATGACAGAAGATGACAGAACATGACAGAATGACAGAAGAGGACAGAATGACAGAAGATGACAGAATGACAGAAGATGACAGAACATGACAGAACATGACAGAATGACAGAAGATGACAGAAGATGACGGAAGATGACAGAATATGACAGAAGATGACAGTAGATGACAGAAGATGACAGAAGATGACAGAATGACAGAAGATGACAGAAGATGACAGTAGATGACAGAAGATGACAGAAGATGACAGAAGATGACAGAATATGACAGAAGATGACAGAAGGTGACAGAATGACAGAAGAGGACAGAATGACAGAAGATGACAGAAGATGACAGATTGACAGAAGAGGACAGAATGACAGAAGATGACAGAATGACAGAAGAGGACAGAAGATGACAGAAGGTGACAGAAGATGACAGAAGATGACAGAAGGTGACAGAATGACAGAAGAGGACAGAATGACAGAAGATGACAGAAGATGACAGAAGATGACAGAAGAGGACAGAATGACAGAAGATGAGAGAATGACAGAAAATGACAGAAGAGGACAGAATGACAGAAGATGACAGAAGATGAAAGAAGATGACAGAAGATGGCAGAAGATGACAGAAGATGACAGCATATGACAGAAGATGACAGAGTATGACAGAAGATGACAGAAGATGACAGAAGATGGCAGAAGATGACAGAATGATAGAAGAGGACAGAATGACAGGAGATGACAGAATGACAGAAGAGGACAGAAGATGACAGAAGATGACAGAAGATGACAGAATGACAGAAGAGGACAGAAGATGACAGAAGATGACAGAATGACAGAAGATGACAGAAGATGACAGAAGATGACAGAATGACCGAAGAGGACAGAATGACAGAAGAGGAAAGAATGACAGAAGAGGACAGAATATGACAAAAGATGACAGAAGATGACAGAATGACAGAAGATGACAGAAGATGACAGAAAATGACAGAAGATGACAGGAGATGACAGAATGACAGAAGAGGACAGAATGACAGAAGATGACAGAATGACCGAAGATGACAGAATGACAGATGAGGACAGAAGATGACAGAAGATGACAGAAGATGACAGAAGATGACAAAAGATGACAGAATGACGGAAGAGGACAGAAGATGACAGAAGATGACAGAAGATGACAGAAGATGACAGAAGATGACAGAAGATGACAGAATGACTGAAGAGGACAGAAGAGGACAGAAGAGGACAGAAGATGACAGAAGATGACAGAAGATGACAGAATGACAGAAGAGGTCAGAAGATGACAGAAGATGACAGAAGATGACAGAAGATAACAGAAGATGACAGAATGACAGAAGAGGACAGAATGACAGAAGAGGACAGAATGACAGAAGATGACAGAAGATGACAGAAGATGACAGAAGATGACAGAAGATGACAGAAGATGACAGAATATGACAGAAGATGACAGAAGATGAAAGAATATGACAGAAGATGACAGAATGACAGAAGAGGACAGAATGACAGAGGAGGACAGAATATGCCAGAAGATAACAGAAGGTGACAGAATGACAGAAGATGACATAAGATGACAGAAGATCACAGAAGATGACAGAAGATGACAGAATGACAGAATCGGACAGAATGACAGAAGATGACAGAATGACAGAAGAGGAAAGAATGACAGAAGATGACACAAGATGACACAAGATGACAGAATGACAGAAGAGGACAGAATGACAGAAGATGACAGAATGACAGAAGATGACAGAAGATGACAAAAGATGACAGAAGATGCCAGAAGATGACAGAATGACAGACGAGGACAGAAGATGACAGAAGATGGCAGAAGATGACAGAAGATGACAGAATGACAGAAGAGGACAGAATGACAGAAGATGACAGAATGACAGAAGAGGACAGAATGACAGAAGATGATAGAAGATGAGAGAAGATGACAGAATGACAGAAGAGGACAGAATGACAGAAGATGACAGAAGATGACAGAAGATGACAGAAGATGACAGAAGATGACAGAATGACAGAAGATGACAGAAGATGACAGAAGATGACAAAATGACAGAAGAGGACAGAATGACAGAAGATGACAGAATGACAGAAGAGGGCAGAAGATGACAGAGTGACAGAAGAGGACAGAATGACAGAAGATGACAGAATGACAAAAGAGGACAGAAGATGACAGAAGATGACAAAATGACAGAAGAGGACAGAATGACAGAAGATGACAGAATGACAGAAGAGGACAGAATGACAGAAGATGACAGAATGACAGAAGAGGACAGAATGACAGAAGATGACAGAATATGACAGAAGATGACAGAATATGACAGAAGATGACAGAAGATGATAGAAGATGACAGAATGACAGAAGATGACAGAAGATGACAGAATGACAGAAGAGGACAGAATGACAGAAGATGACAGAAGATGACAGAAGATGACAGAATGACAGAAGATGACAGAATGACAGAAGAGGACAGAATGACAGAAGATGACAGAATGACAGAAGAGGACAGAAGAGGACAGAAGATGACAGAAGATGACAGAAGATGACAGAAGGTGACAGAAGATGACAGAATGACAGAAGAGGTCAGAAGATGACAGAAGATGACAGAAGATAACAGAAGATGACAGAATGACAGAAGAGGACAGAAGAGGACAGAAGAGGACAGAAGATGACAGAAGATGACAGAAGATGACAGAATGACAGAAGAGGTCAGAAGATGACAGAAGATGACAGAAGATGACAGAAGATGACAGAAGATGACAGAAGATAACAGAAGATGACAGAATGACAGAAGAGGAAAGAATGACAGAAGAGGACAGAATGACAGAAGATGACAGAAGATGACAGAAGATGACAGAATATGACAGAAGATGACAGAAGATGACAGAAGATGACAGAATATGACAGAAGATGACAGAATGACAGAAGAGGAAAGAATGACAGAAGAGGACAGAATGACAGAAGATGACAGAAGATGACAGAAGATAACAGAAGATAACAGAAGATGACAGAATGACAGAAGAGGAAAGAATGACAGAAGAGGACAGAATGACAGAAGATGACAGAAGATGACAGAAGATGACAGAATATGACAGAAGATGACAGAAGATGACAGAATATGACAGAAGATGACAGAAGATGAAAGAATATGACAGAAGATGACAGAATGACAGAAGGGGACAGAATGACAGAAGAGGACAGAATATGCCAGAAGATAACAGAAGGTGACAGAATGACAGAAGATGACAGAAGATCACAGAAGATGACAGAAGATGACAGAATGACAGAATCGGACAGAATGACAGAAGATGACAGAATGACAGAAGAGGAAAGAATGACAGAAGATGACAGAAGATGACACAAGATGACAGAATGACAGAAGAGGACAGAATGACAGAAGATGACAGAATGACAGAAGATGACAGAAGATGACAGAAGATGACAGAAGATGCCAGAAGATGACAGAATGACAGACGAGGACAGAAGATGACAGAAGATGGCAGAAGATGACAGAAGATGACAGAATGACAGAAGAGGACAGAATGACAGAAGATGACAGAATGACAGAAGAGGACAGAATGACAGAAGAACATAAGAACATAAGAACATAAGAAATAGGAGCAAGAGTAGGCCAATCAGCCCCTCGAGCCTGCTCCACCATTCAATAAGATCATGGCTGATCTGATCCTAACCTCAAATCTTCTATCACTCTGCATCCACCCGAACCCATGTGATCTCCCGGGAGAGGCGAAAAACCAGATAAAGACCCAATGGCCAATTTGGGAGAAAAAAATCTGGGAAATTCCTCTCCGACCCATCTAGGCGATCGAAATTCTTCCAGGAGATCACTCTGTCCCTATATTTTCTACAGTACTTACCTTCTGTAAAGACGATCTCCACCCCAGCCAGGAACAGGAATAAAACCATCTCCTGAAATCTAACAGAATTAGAACACAGTAGGAGCAGAACAAGGCTACACGGCCCCTGGGCCCGCTCCACTACCCACAGGGCCATGACCATTCCGAACCCAGACTCATGTCCAATTTCCTGCCCGCTCCCCATAACCCTTTATTCCCTTTACTTCTAGGAAACTATCTATTTCTGTTTTAAATTTATTTAATGATGTAGCTTCCACAGCTTTCTGGGGCAGCAAATTCCACAAACCTACCACCCTCTGAGTGAAGAAGTTTCTCCTCATCTCAGTTTTGAATGAGCAGCCCCTTATTTTAAGATTATGCCCCCTAGTTCTAGTTTCACCCATCATTGGGAACATCCTCACCGCATCCACCCGATCAAGCCCCTTCACAATCTTATATGTTTCAATAAGATCGCCTCTCATTCTTCTGAACTCCAATGAGTAGAGTCCCAATCTACTCAACCTCTCCTCATATGACCACCCCCTCATCCCCGGGATTAACCGAGTGAACCTTCTTTGTACTGACTCGAGAGCAAGTATGTCTTTTCTTAAGTATGGACACCAAAACTGTATGCAGTATTCCAGGTGCGGCCTCACCAATACCTTGTACAACTGCAGCAATACCTCCCTGTTTTTATATTCCAACCCCTAGCAATAAAAGCCAACATTCCATTGGCATTCTTAATCACTTGCTGCACCTGCATACTAACTTTTTGAGTTTCGTGCACCAGGACCCCCAGGTCCCTTTGTACTACAGTACTTTCCAGTTTCTTGCCATTAAGATAATAACTTGCTCTATGATTTTTCCTGCCAAAGTGCATAACCTCACACTTTCCAGTATTGTATTCCATCTGCCAAATCTCTGCCCACTTACTTAGCCTGTATATGTCCCTTTGCAGGTTTTTTATGTCCTCCTCACTCACTACTTTCCCTCCCATCTTTGTATCATCTGCAAACTTTGATATGTTACACTCGGTCCCCTCCTCCAAATCGTTAATATAGATTGTAAAGAGTTGGGGACCCAGCACTGACCCCTGCGGAACACCACTAGTTACTGGTTGCCAATCTGAGAACGAACCATTTATCCCAACTCTCTGCTTTCTGTTAGAGAGCCAATCCTCCACCCACGCCAGAATATTACCCCCAATCCCGTGATTTTTTATCTTGAGCAATAATCTTTTGTGTGGCACCTTGTCAAATGCCTTTTGGAAGTCTAAATACACTACGTCCACTGGTTCCCCTTTATCCACCCTGTATGTTACTTCCTCAAAAAACTCAAGCAAATTTGTTAAACATGACTTCCCCTTCATGAAACCATGCTGAGTTTGCCCTATTAAATTATGTTTATCCAAATGTCCCGTTACTGTCTCCTTAATAATGGACTCTAACATTTTACCAACCACAGATGTTAGGCTAACAGGTCTATAGTTTCCAGCCTTCTGCCTACTACCCTTTTTAAATAAGGGTGTTACATTAGCAGTTTTCCAATCTGCCGGGACCTTTGCTGAGTCCAGTGAGTTTTGGAAAATTATTACCAATGCATCCACAATCCCTACCGCTACTTCCCTCAAGACCCTGGGATGCAAGCCATCAGGTCCAGGGGATTTATCCGCCTTGAGTCCCATTATTTTACCAAGTACCACTTCCTTAGTGATTTTAATCGTATTTAGTTCCTCCCCCCCTAGAGCCCCCTGTTTGTCCAGTGTTGGGATATTCTTAGTGTCCTCTACTGTAAAGACTGATACAAAATAATTGTTCAGTGTTTTTGCCATCTCCATGTTTCCCACCATTAATTTCCCGGTCTCATCCTCTAAGGGACCAACATTTACTTTAGCCACCCTTTTTCTTTTGATATAACTATAGAAACTTTTACTGTCTGTTTTTATATTTTTTGCTAATTTACTTTCATAATCTATCTTCCCTTTCTTAATCAATCTTTTTGTTATTTTTTGCTGTCTTTTAAAGACTTCCCAATCTTCCATCCTCCCACTAGATTTGGCTACCTTATATGCCCTTGTTTTTAGTCGGATACTATCCTTAATTACTTTACTTAGCCACGGATGGCTATCTTTTCTTTTACACCCTTTTTTCCTCAGTGGAATATATTTTTTTTGGAAGTTGTAAAATAACTCCTTAAATGTACACCACTGGTCATGTACCGTCTTACCCTTTAATCTATTTTCCCAGTCCACTCTAATTAATTCCGCTCTCATACCTTCATAGTCTCCTTTATTCAAGCTCAGCACGCTTGTTTGAGATCCAACCTTCTCACCCTCTATTTGAATATGGAACTCAACCATGTTATGGTCACTCATTCCAAGGGGATCCTTTACTAGGACATTTTTAATTAATCCTGTCTCATTACACAGGACCAAATCTAAGGTTGCTTGCCCCCTGGTCGGTTCAGTTACATACTGCTCAAGAAACCCATCCCTAATACACTCAATGAACTCTTCCTCAAGGCTGCTCTGCCCAATTTGATTTGTCCAGTTAATATGATAATTAAAATCCCCCATAATTATAGCTGTTCCCTTATTACAAGCCTCAACTATTTCCTGATTAATACTCCGTCCAACAGAGTTGCAACTGTTCGGAGGCCTATAGACTACACCCACTAGTGTTTTTTTCCCCTTATTATTCCTTACCTCCACCCAAACTGTTTCACTATCCTGCTCCTTTGACCCAATATCATTTCTCTGTATTATAGTGATTCCTTCCTTTATTAACATAGCCACCCCACCTCCTCTCCCTTCCTGCCTGTCCTTCCTGATTGTTAAATAACCTGGTATGTTTAATTCCCAGTCATAGTCACCCTGCAGCCATGTTTCTGCAATGGCCACAAGATCATACCCATATGTCATTATTTGTGCCGTTAACTCATTCATTTTGTTACGAATGCTACGTGCATTCAGATAAAGAACTTTCAAATATGTTTTGTAACACTTAGTTCCTGTTTTTTCCCTTTTTAGTACTTTACTTATGATAGAAGATGACAGAAGATGACAGAATGACAGAAGAGGACAGAATGACAGAAGATGACAGAATGACAGAAGATGACAGAAGATGACAGAAGATGACAAAATGACAGAAGAGGACAGAATGACAGAAGATGACAGAATGACAGAAGAGGGCAGAAGATGACAGAAGATGACAGAGTGACAGAAGAGGACAGAATGACAGAAGATGACAGAATGACAGAAGAGGACAGAAGATGACAAAATGACAGAAGAGGACAGAATGACAGAAGATGACAGAATGACAGAAGATGACAGAATATGACAGAAGATGACAGAATATGACAGAAGATGACAGAAGATGATAGAAGCTGACAGAATGACAGAAGATGACAGAAGATGACAGAAGATGACAGAAGATGACAGAATGACAGAAGAGGACAGAATGACAGAAGATGACAGAAGATGACAGAAGATGACAGAAGATGACAGAATGACAGAAGATGACAGAATGACAGAAGAGGACAGAATGACAGAAGATGACAGAAGATGACAGAAGATGACAGATTGACAGAAGAGGACAGAATGACAGAAGATGACAGAATGACAGAAGAGGACAGAAGATGACAGAAGATGACAGAAGATGACAGAAGATGACAGAAGGTGACAGAATGACAGAAGAGGACAGAATGACAGAAGATGACAGAAGAGGACAGAATGACAGAAGATGACAGAATGACAGAAGAGGACAAAATGACAGAAGATGACAGAAGATGACAGAAGTTGACAGAAGATGACAGAAGATGACAGAATGACAGAAGAGGACAGAATGAGAGAAGATGACAGAAGAGGACAGAATGACAGAATGACAGAAGATGACGGAATGACAGAAGAGGACAGAAGATGACAGAATGACAGAAGAGGACAGAAGATGACAGAAGATGACAGAAGATGACAGAAGAGGACAGAAGTTGACAGAAGATGAAAGAATGACAGAAGATGACAGAAGATGACAGAAGATGACAGAATGACAGAAGAGGGCAGAATGACAGAAGATGACAGAAGATGACAGAATGACAGAAGAGGACAGAATGGCAGAAGATGACAAACATGACAGAACATGACAGAATGAGAGAAGATGACAGAAGATGACAGAAGAGGACAGAATGACAGAAGATGACAGAATATGACAGAAGATGACAGAATGACAGAAGATGACAGAAGATGACAGAAGATGACAGAAGAGGACAGAATGACAGAAGATAACAGAAGAGGACAGAATGACAGAAGATGACAGAAGAAGACAGAATGACAGAAGAGGACAGAATGACAGAAGATGACAGAATGACAGAAGAGGACAGAATGACAGAAGATGACAGAGGATGACAGAAGATGACAGAAGATGACAGTATGACAGAAGAGGACAGAATGACAGAAGAGGACAGAAGATGACAGAATGACAGAAGAGGACAGAAGATGACAGAAGATGACAGAAGATGACAGAATGACAGAAGATGACAGAATGAGAGAAGAGGACAGAATGACAGAAGATGACAGAAGATGACAGAAGATGACAGAAGATGACAGAATTACAGAAGAGGACAGAATGACAGAAGAGGAAAGAAGGGGACAGAAGATGACAGAAGATGACAGAAGATGACAGAATGACAGAAGAGGACAGAATGACAGAAGAGGACAGAATGACAGAATATGACAGAATGACAGAAGATGACAGAAGATGACAGAAGATGACAGAATGACAGAAGATGACAGAATATGACAGAAGATGACAGAAGATGACAGAAGATGACAGAAGATGACAGTAGATGACAGAAGATGACAGAAGATGACAGAAGATGACAGAATGACAGAAGAGGACAGAAGATGACAGAAGATGACAGAAGATGACAGAATGACAGAAGAGGACAGAAGATGACAGAAGATGACAGAAGATGACAGAATGACAGAAGAGGACAGAAGATGACAGAAGATGACAGAAGATGACAGAATGACAGAAGATGACAGAAGATGACAGAAGATGACAGAATGACAGAAGATGACAGAAGATGACAGAAAATGAAAGAAGATGACAGAAGATGACAGAATGACAGAAGAGGACAGAATGACAGAAGATGACAGAATGACAGAAGATGACAGAATGACAGATGAGGACAGAAGATGACAGAAGATGACAGAAGATGACAGAATGACAGAAGAGGACCTAAGATGACAGAAGATGACAGAAGATGACAGAAGATGACAGAAGGACAGAAGAGGACAGAAGAGGACAGAAGATGACAGAAGATGACAGAAGATGACAGAATGACAGAAGAGGTCAGAAGATGACAGAAAATGACAGAAGATGACAGAAGATGACAGAATGACAGAAGAGGACAGAATGACAGAAGATGACAGAATGACAGAAGATGACAGAATGACAGATGAGGACAGAAGATGACAGAAGATGACAGAAGATGACAGAATGACAGAAGAGGACCTAAGATGACAGAAGGTGACAGAAGATGACAGAAGATGACAGAAGGACAGAAGAGGACAGAAGATGACAGAAGATGACAGAAGATGACAGAATGACAGAAGAGGTCAGAAGATGACAGAAGATGACAGAAGATGACAGAAGATGACAGAATGACAGAAGAGGACAGAATGCCAGAAGAGGACAGAAAATGACAGAATCACAGAAGTGGACAGAAGATGACAGAAGATGACAGAAGATGACAGAATGACAGAAGATGACAGAATGACAGAAGAGGACAGAATGACAGAAGATGACAGAAGATGACAGAAGATGACAGAAGATGACAGAATGACAGAAGAGGACAGAATGACAGAAGAGGACAGAAGATGACAGAATGACAGAAGAGGACAGAAGATGACAGAAGATGACAGAAGATGACAGAATGACAGAAGATGACAGAAGATGAAAGAACATGACAGAATGACAGAAGAGGACAGAATGACAGAAGATGACAGAATGACAGAAGATGACAGAACATGACAGAACATGACAGAATGACAGAAGATGACAGAAGATGACAGAAGATGACAGAAGATGACAGAATGACAGAAGATGACAGAAGATGACAGTAGATGACAGAAGATGACAGAAGATGACAGAAGATGACAGAATATGACAGAAGATGACAGAAGATGACAGAAGGTGACAGAATGACAGAAGAGGACAGAATGACAGAAGATGACAGAAGATGACAGATTGACAGAAGAGGACAGAATGACAGAAGATGACAGAATGACAGAAGAGGACAGAAGATGACAGAAGGTGACAGAAGATGACAGAAGGTGACAGAATGACAGAAGAGGACAGAATGACAGAAGATGACAGAAGATGACAGAAGATGACAGAAGAGGACAGAATGACAGAAGATGAGAGAATGACAGAAGAGGACAAAATGACAGAAGATGACAGAAGTTGACAGAAGATGACAGAAGATGACAGAATGACAGAAGAGGACAGAATGAGAGAAGATGACAGAAGAGGACAGAATGACAGAATGACAGAAGATGACGGAATGACAGAAGAGGACAGAAGATGACAGAATGACAGAAGAGGACAGAAGATGACAGAAGATGACAGAAGATGACAGAAGAGGACAGAATGACAGAAGAGGGCAGAATGACAGAAGATGACAGAAGATGACAGAAGAGGAGAGAATGACAGAAGATGACAGAATGACAGAAGAGGACAGAATGGCAGAAGATGACAGAAGATGACAGATCATGACAGAATGACAGAAGATGACAGAAGATGACAGAAGAGGACAGAATGACAGAAGATAACAGAAGAGGACAGAATGACAGAAGATGACAGAAGATGACAGAAGAAGACAGAATGACAGAAGAGGACAGAATGACAGAAGATGACAGAATGACAGAAGAGGACAGAATGACAGAAGATGACAGAAGATGACAGAAGATGACAGAAGATGACAGTATGACAGAAGAGGACAGAATGACAGAAGAGGACAGAAGATGACAGAATGACAGAAGAGGACAGAAGATGACAGAAGATGACAGAAGATGACAGAATGACAGAAGATGACAGAATGAGAGAAGAGGACAGAATGACAGAAGATGACAGAAGATGACAGAAGATGACAGAAGATGACAGTATGACAGAAGAGGACAGAATGACAGAAGAGGACAGAAGATGACAGAATGACAGAAGAGGACAGAAGATGACAGAAGATGACAGAAGATGACAGAATGACAGAAGATGACAGAATGAGAGGAGAGGACAGAATGACAGAAGATGACAGAAGATGACAGAAGATGACAGAAGATGACAGAATTACAGAAGAGGACAGAATGACAGAAGAGGAAAGAAGGTGACAGAACGACAGAAGAGGACAGAAGATGACAGAAGATGACAGAAGATGACAGAATGACAGAAGAGGACAGAATGACAGAAGAGGACAGAATGACAGAAGATGACAGAATGACAGAAGATGACAGAAGATGACAGAAGATGACAGAATGACAGAAGATGACAGAAGATGACAGAATATGACAGAAGATGACAGAAGATGACAGAATGACAGAAGAGGACAGAAGATGACAGTAGATGACAGAAGATGACAGAAGATGACAGAAGATGACAGAATGACAGAAGAGGACAGAAGATGACAGAAGATGACAGAATGACAGAAGAGGACAGAAGATGACAGAAGATGACAGAATGACAGAAGAGGACAGAAGATGACAGAAGATGACAGAATGACAGAAGATCACAGAAAATGACAGAAGATGACAGAAGATGACAGAATGACAGAAGAGGACAGAATGACAGAAGATGACAGAATGACAGAAGATGACAGAATGACAGATGAGGACAGAAGATGACAGAAGATGACAGAAGATGACAGAATGACAGAAAAGGACCTAAGATGACAGAAGATGACAGAAGATGACAGAAGGACAGAAGAGGACAGAAGAGGACAGAAGATGACAGAAGATGACAGAAGATGACAGAAGATGACAGAATGACAGAAGAGGTCAGAAGATGACAGAAGATGACAGAAGATGACAGAATGACAGAAGAGGACAGAAGATGAAAGAACATGACAGAATGACAGAAGAGGACAGAATGACAGAAGATGACAGAACATGACAGAACATGACAGAATGACAGAAGATGACAGAAGATGACAGAAGATGACAGAAGATGACAGAATGACAGAAGATGACAGAAGATGACAGTAGATGACAGAAGATGACAGAAGATGACAGAAGATGACAGAATATGACAGAAGATGACAGAAGATGACAGAAGGTGACAGAATGACAGAAGAGGACAGAATGACAGAAGATGACAGAAGATGACAGATTGACAGAAGAGGACAGAATGACAGAAGATGACAGAATGACAGAAGAGGACAGAAGATGACAGAAGGTGACAGAAGATGACAGAAGGTGACAGAATGACAGAAGAGGACAGAATGACAGAAGATGACAGAAGATGACAGAAGATGACAGAAGAGGACAGAATGACAGAAGATGAGAGAATGACAGAAGAGGACAAAATGACAGAAGATGACAGAAGTTGACAGAAGATGACAGAAGATGACAGAATGACAGAAGAGGACAGAATGAGAGAAGATGACAGAAGAGGACAGAATGACAGAATGACAGAAGATGACGGAATGACAGAAGAGGACAGAAGATGACAGAATGACAGAAGAGGACAGAAGATGACAGAAGATGACAGAAGATGACAGAAGAGGACAGAATGACAGAAGAGGGCAGAATGACAGAAGATGACAGAAGATGACAGAAGAGGAGAGAATGACAGAAGATGACAGAATGACAGAAGAGGACAGAATGGCAGAAGATGACAGAAGATGACAGAACATGACAGAATGACAGAAGATGGCAGAAGATGACAGAAGAGGACAGAATGACAGAAGATAACAGAAGAGGACAGAATGACAGAAGATGACAGAAGATGACAGAAGAAGACAGAATGACAGAAGAGGATAGAATGACAGAAGATGACAGAATGACAGAAGAGGACAGAATGACAGAAGATGACAGAAGATGACAGAAGATGACAGAAGATGACAGTATGACAGAAGAGGACAGAATGACAGAAGAGGACAGAAGATGACAGAATGACAGAAGAGGACAGAAGATGACAGAAGATGACAGAAGATGACAGAATGACAGAAGATGACAGAATGAGAGAAGAGGACAGAATGACAGAAGATGACAGAAGATGACAGAAGATGACAGTATGACAGAAGAGGACAGAATGACAGAAGAGGACAGAAGATGACAGAATGACAGAAGAGGACAGAAGATGACAGAAGATGACAGAAGATGACAGAATGACAGAAGATGACAGAATGAGAGAAGAGGACAGAATGACAGAAGATGACAGAAGATGACAGAAGATGACAGAAGATGACAGAATTACAGAAGAGGACAGAATGACAGAAGAGGAAAGAAGGTGACAGAACGACAGAAGAGGACAGAAGATGACAGAAGATGACAGAAGATGACAGAATGACAGAAGAGGACAGAATGACAGAAGAGGACAGAATGACAGAAGATGACAGAATGACAGAAGATGACAGAAGATGACAGAAGATGACAGAATGACAGAAGATGACAGAAGATGACAGAATATGACAGAAGATGACAGAAGATGACAGAAGATGACAGAATGACAGAAGAGGACAGAAGATGACAGTAGATGACAGAAGATGACAGAAGATGACAGAAGATGACAGAATGACAGAAGAGGACAGAAGATGACAGAAGATGACAGAATGACAGAAGAGGACAGAAGATGACAGAAGATGACAGAAGATGACAGAATGACAGAAGAGGACAGAAGATGACAGAAGATGACAGAATGACAGAAGATGACAGAAAATGACAGAAGATGACAGAAGATGACAGAATGACAGAAGAGGACAGAATGACAGAAGATGACAGAATGACAGAAGATGACAGAATGACAGATGAGGACAGAAGATGACAGAAGATGACAGAAGATGACAGAATGACAGAAAAGGACCTAAGATGACAGAAGATGACAGAAGGACAGAAGAGGACAGAAGAGGACAGAAGATGACAGAAGATGACAGAAGATGACAGAAGATGACAGAATGACAGAAGAGGTCAGAAGATGACAGAAGATGACAGAAGATGACAGAATGACAGAAGAGGACAGAATGACAGAAGAGGACAGAATGACAGAAGATGACAGAAGATGACAGAAGATGACAGAATGACAGAAGAGGACAGAATGCCAGAAGAGGACAGAAAATGACAGAATCACAGAAGTGGACAGAAGATGACAGAAGATGACAGAAGATGACAGAATGACAGAAGATGACAGAATGACAGAAGAGGACAGAATGACAGAAGATGACAGAAGATGACAGAAGATGACAGAAGATGACAGAATGACAGAAGAGGACAGAATGACAGAAGAGGACAGAAGATGACAGAATGACAGAAGAGGACAGAAGATGACAGAAGATGACAGAAGATGACAGAATGACAGAAGATGACAGAACATGACAGAATGACAGAAGAGGACAGAATGACAGAAGATGACAGAATGACAGAAGATGACAGAAGATGACAGAACATGACAGAATGACAGAAGATGACAGAAGATGACGGAAGATGACAGAATATGACAGAAGATGACAGTAGATGACAGAAGATGACAGAAGATGACAGAATGACAGAAGATGACAGAAGATGACAGTAGATGACAGAAGATGACAGAAGATGACAGCATATGACAGAATATGACAGAAGATGACAGAAGATGACAGAAGATGACAGAATGACAGAAGAGGACAGAAGAGGACAGAATGACAGAAGAGGACAGAATGACAGAAGAGGACAGAATGACAGAAGAGGACAGAATATGACAGAAGATGACAGAAGATGACAGAAGATGACAGAAGATGACAGAATGACAGAAAATGACAGAAGAGGACAGAATATCACAGAAGAGGACAGAATGACAGAAGATGACAGAAGATGACAGATGATGACAGAAGATGGCAGAAGATGACAGAAGATGACAGAAGAGGACAGAATGACAGAAGATGACAGAATATGACAGAAGATGACAGAATGACAGAAGATGACAGAAGATGACAGAAGAGGACAGAATGACAGAAGATAACAGAAGAGGACAGAAGATGACAGAATGACAGAAGAGGACAGAATGACAGAAGATGACAGAAGATGACAGAAGAAGACAGAATGACAGAAGAGGACAGAATGACAGAAGAGGACAGAATGACAGAAGATGACAGAAGATGACAGAAGATGACAGAAGATGACAGAATGACAGAAGAGGACAGAATGCCAGAAGAGGACAGAAAATGACAGAATGACAGAAGAGGACAGAAGATGACAGAAGATGACAGAATGACAGAAGATGACAGAAGATGACAGAAGAGGACAGAATGACAGAAGAGGACAGAAGATGACAGAATGACAGAAGAGGACAGAAGATGACAGAAGATGACAGAAGATGACAGAATGACAGAAGATGACAGAAGATGACAGAAGATGACAGAATGACAGAAGAGGACAGAATGACAGAAGATGACAGAATGACAGAAGATGACAGAACATGACAGAATGACAGAAGATGACAGAAGATGACAGAAGATGACAGAAGATGACAGTAGATGACAGAAGACGACAGAAGATGACAGAAGATGACAGAATGACAGAAGATGACAGAATGACAGAAGATGTCAGAAGATGACAGTAGATGACAGAAGATGACAGAAGATGACAGAAGATGACAGAAGATGACAGAAGATGACAGAAGATGACAGAATGACAGAAGAGGACAGAATGACAGAAGAGGACAGAATATGACAGAAGATGACAGAAGATGACAGAAGATGACAGAAGATGACAGAATGACAGAAGAGGACAGAATGACAGAAGAGGACAGAAGATGACAGAATGACAGAAGAGGACAGAAGATGACAGAAGATGACAGAAGATGACAGAATGACAGAAGATGACCGAATGACAGAAGAGGACAGAATGACAGAAGATGACAGAAGATGACAGAAGATGACAGAAGATGACAGAATGACAGAAGAGGACAGAATGACAGAAGAGGACAGAAGATGACAGAATGACAGAAGAGGACAGAAGATGACAGAAGATCACAGAAGATCACAGAATGACAGAAGATGACAGAAGATGACAGAACATGACAGAATGACAGAAGAGGACAGAATGACAGGAGATGACAGAATGACAGAAGATGACAGAACATGACAGAACATGACAGAATGACAGAAGATGACAGAAGATGACGGAAGATGACAGAATATGACAGAAGATGACAGTAGATGACAGAAGATGACAGAAGATGACAGAATGACAGAAGATGACAGTAGATGACAGTAGATGACAGAAGATGACAGAAGATGACAGAATATGACAGAAGATGACAGAAGATGACAGAAGATGACAGAATGACAGAAGAGGACAGAATATGACAGAAGATGACAGAAGATGACAGAATGACAGAAGATGACAGAAGATGACAGAAGATGACAGAATGACAGAAAATGACAGAAGAGGACAGAATATCACAGAAGAGGACAGAATGACAGAAGATGACAGAAGATGACAGAAGATGACAGAAGAGGACAGAATGACAGAAGATGACAGAATATGACAGAAGATGACAGAATGACAGAAGATGACAGAAGATGACAGAAGAGGACAGAATGACAGAAGATAACAGAAGAGGACAGAAGATGACAGAATGACAGAAGAGGACAGAATGACAGAAGATGACAGAAGATGACAGAAGAAGACAGAATGACAGAAGAGGACAGAATGACAGAAGAGGACAGAATGACAGAAGATGACAGAAGATGACAGAAGATGACAGAAGATGACAGAATGACAGAAGAGGACAGAATGCCAGAAGAGGACAGAAAATGACAGAATGACAGAAGAGGACAGAAGATGACAGAAGATGACAGAAGATGACAGAATGACAGAAGATGACAGAAGATGACAGAAGATGACAGAAGATGACAGAATGACAGAAGAGGACAGAATGACAGAAGAGGACAGAAAATGACAGAATGACAGAAGAGGACAGAAGATGACAGAATATGACAGAAGATGACAGAATGACAGAAGATGACAGAAGATGACAGAACATGACAGAATGACAGAAGAGGACAGAATGACAGAAGATGACAGAATGACAGAAGATGACAGAACATGACAGAACATGACAGAATGACAGAAGATGACAGAAGATGACGGAAGATGACAGAATATGACAGAAGATGACAGTAGATGACAGAAGATGACAGAAGATGACAGAAGATGACAGAATGACAGAAGATGACAGTAGATGACAGTAGATGACAGAAGATGACAGAAGATGACAGAAGATGACAGAATATGACAGAAGATGACAGAAGATGACAGAAGATGACAGAATGACAGAAGAGGACAGAATGACAGAAGAGGACAGAATATGACAGAAGATGACAGAATGACAGAAGATGACAGAAGATGACAGAAGATGACAGAATGACAGAAAATGACAGAAGAGGACAGAATATCACAGAAGAGGACAGAATGACAGAAGATGACAGAAGATGACAGAAGATGACAGAAGAGGACAGAATGACAGAAGATGACAGAATATGACAGAAGATGACAGAATGACAGAAGATGACAGAAGAGGACAGAATGACAGAAGATAACAGAAGAGGACAGAAGATGACAGAATGACAGAAGAGGACAGAATGACAGATGATGACAGAAGATGACAGAAGAAGACAGAATGACAGAAGAGGACAGAATGACAGAAGAGGACAGAATGACAGAAGATGACAGAAGATGACAGAAGATGACAGAAGATGACAGAATGACAGAAGAGGACAGAAGATGACAGAAGATGACAGAATGACAGAAGAGGACAGAATGACAGAAGAGGACAGAAGATGACAGAATGACAGAAGAGGACAGAAGATGACAGAAGATGACAGAAGATGACAGAATGACAGAAGATGACAGAGGATGACAGAACATGACAGAATGACAGAAGAGGACAGAATGACAGAAGATGACAGAATGACAGAAGATGACAGAACATGACAGAATGACAGAAGATGGCAGAAGATGACAGAAGATGACAGAATATGACAGAAGATGACAGTAGATGACAGAAGATGACAGAATGACAGAAGAGGACAGAATGACAGAAGAGGACAGAATATGACAGAAGATGACAGAATGACAGAAGATGACAGAAGATGACAGAAGAGGACAGAATGACAGAAGATAACAGAAGAGGACAGAATGACAGAAGATGACAGAAGAAGACAGAATGACAGAAGAGGACAGAATGACAGAAGATGACAGAATGACAGAAGAGGACAGAATGACAGAAGATGACAGACGATGACAGAAGATGACAGAAGATGACAGAATGACAGAAGAGGACAGAAGATGACAGAATGACAGAAGAGGACAGAAGATGACAGAAGATGACAGAAGATGACAGAATTACAGAAGAGGACAGAATGACAGAAGAGGAAAGAAGGTGACAGAACGACAGAAGAGGACAGAAGATGACAGAAGATGACAGAAGATGACAGAAGATGACAGAATGACAGAAGAGGACAGAATGACAGAAGAGGACAGAATGACAGAAGATGACAGAATGACAGAAGATGACAGAAGATGACAGAAGATGACAGAATGACAGAAGATGACAGAATATGACAGAAGATGACAGAAGATGACAGAAGATGACAGAATGACAGAAGAGGACAGAAGATGACAGTAGATGACAGAAGATGACAGAAGATGACAGAAGAGGACAGAAGATGACAGAAGATGACAGAAGATGACAGAAGATGACAGAAGATGACAGAATGACAGAAGAGGACAGAAGATGACAGAAGATGACAGAAGATGACAGAATGACAGAAGAGGACAGAAGATGACAGAAGATGACAGAATGACAGAAGATGACAGAAGATGACAGAAGATGACAGAATATGACAGAATGACAGAAGATGACAGAAGATGACAGAAAATGACAGAAGATGACAGAAGATGACAGAATGACAGAAGAGGACAGAATGACAGAAGATGACAGAATGACAGAAGATGACAGAATGACAGATGAGGACAGAAGATGACAGAAGATGACAGAAGATGACAGAATGACAGAAGAGGACCTAAGATGACAGAAGATGACAGAAGATGACAGAAGGACAGAAGAGGACAGAAGAGGACAGAAGATGACAGAAGATGACAGAAGATGACAGAAGATGACAGAATGACAGAAGAGGTCAGAAGATGACAGAAGATGACAGAAGATGACAGAATGACAGAAGAGGACAGAATGACAGAAGAGGACAGAATGACAGAAGATGACAGAAGATGACAGAAGATGACAGAAGATGACAGAAGATGACAGAATATGACAGAAGATGACAGAAGATGACGGAAGATGACAGAAGATGACAGAAGATGACAGAAGATGACAGAAGATGACAGAAGATGACAGAAGATGACAGAAGATGACAGAAGATGACAGAATGACAGAAGAGGACAGAATGACAGAAGAGGACAGAATATGACAGAAGATGACAGAAGATGACAGAAGATCACAGAATGACAGAAGAGGACAGAATGACAGAAGAGGACAGAAGATGACAGAATGACAGAAGAGGACAGAAGATGACAGAAGATGACAGAATGACAGAAGAGGTCAGAAGATGACAGAAGATGACAGAAGATGACAGAATGACAGAAGATGACAGAATGACAGAAGAGGACAGAATGACAGAAGATGACAGAAGATGACAGAAGATGACAGAAGATGACAGAATGACAGAAGAGGACAGAATGACAGAAGAGGACAGAAGATGACAGAATGACAGAAGAGGACAGAAGATGACAGAAGATGACAGAAGATGACAGAATGACAGAAGATGACAGAAGATGACAGAACATGACAGAATGACAGAAGAGGACAGAATGACAGAAGATGACAGAATGACAGAAGATGACAGAACATGACAGAACATGACAGAATGACAGAAGATGACAGAAGATGACGGAAGATGACAGAATATGACAGAAGATGACAGTAGATGACAGAAGATGACAGAAGATGACAGAAGATGACAGAATGACAGAAGATGACAGAAGATGACAGTAGATGACAGAAGATGACAGAAGATGACAGAATATGACAGAAGATGACAGAAGATGACAGAAGATGACAGAATGACAGAAGAGGACAGAATGACAGAAGAGGACAGAATATGACAGAAGATGACAGAAGATGACAGAAGATGACAGAAGATGACAGAAGATGACAGAATGACAGAAAATGACAGAAGAGGACAGAATATCACAGAAGAGGACAGAATGACAGAAGATGACAGAAGATGACAGATGATGACAGAAGATGGCAGAAGATGACAGAAGATGACAGAAGAGGACAGAATGACAGAAGATGACAGATTATGACAGAAGATGACAGAATGACAGAAGATGACAGAAGATGACAGAAGAGGACAGAATGACAGAAGATAATAGAAGAGGACAGAAGATGACAGAATGACAGAAGAGGACAGAATGACAGAAGATGACAGAAGATGACAGAAGAAGACAGAATGACAGAAGAGGACAGAATGACAGAAGAGGACAGAATGACAGAAGATGACAGAAGATGACAGAAGATGACAGAATGACAGAAGAGGACAGAATGCCAGAAGAGGACAGAAAATGACAGAATGACAGAAGAGGACAGAAGATGACAGAAGATGACAGAATGACAGAAGATGACAGAAGATGACAGAAGATGACAGAAGATGACAGAATGACAGAAGAGGACAGAATGACAGAAGAGGACAGAAGATGACAGAATGACAGAAGAGGACAGAAGATGACAGAAGATGACAGAAGATGACAGAATGACAGAAGATGACAGAAGATGACAGAACATGACAGAATGACAGAAGATGACAGAAGATGACAGAAGATGACAGAATGACAGAAGATGACAGAAGATGACAGAAGATGACAGTAGATGACAGAAGACGACAGAAGATGACAGAAGATGACAGAATGACAGAAGATGACAGAAGATGACAGTAGATGACAGAAGATGACAGAAGATGACAGAAGATGACAGAAGATGACAGAAGATGACAGAATGACAGAAGAGGACAGAATGACAGAAGAGGACAGAATATGACAGAAGATGACAGAAGATGACAGAAGATGACAGAAGATGACAGAATGACAGAAGAGGACAGAATGACAGAAGAGGACAGAAGATGACAGAATGACAGAAGAGGACAGAAGATGACAGAAGATGACAGAAGATGACAGAATGACAGAAGATGACAGAATCACAGAAGAGGACAGAATGACAGAAGATGACAGAAGATGACAGAAGATGACAGAAGATGACAGAATGACAGAAGAGGACAGAATGACAGAAGAGGACAGAAGATGACAGAATGACAGAAGAGGACAGAAGATGACAAAGATGACAGAAGATGACAGAATGACAGAAGATGACAGAAGATGACAGAACATGACAGAATGACAGAAGATGACAGAATGACAGAAGATGACAGAACATGACAGAACATGACAGAATGACAGAAGATGACAGAAGATGACGGAAGATGACAGAATATGACAGAATATGACAGAAGATGACAGAAGATGACAGAAGATGACAGAAGATGACAGAATGACAGAAGATGACAGTAGATGACAGTAGATGACAGAAGATGACAGAAGATGACAGAAGATGACAGAAGATGACAGAAGATGACAGAAGATGACAGAAGATGACAGAAGATGACAGAATATGACAGAAGATGACAGAAGATGACAGAAGATGACAGAAGATGACAGAATGACAGAAGAGGACAGAATGACAGAAGAGGACAGAATATGACAGAAGATGACAGAAGATGACAGAAGATGACAGAATGACAGAAGAGGACAGAATGACAGAAGAGGACAGAAGATGACAGAATGACAGAAGAGGACAGAAGATGACAGAAGATGACAGAATGACAGAAGATGACAGAATGACAGAAGATGACAGAAGATGACAGAATGACAGAAGAGGACAGAATGACAGAAGAGGACAGAATGACAGAAGAGGACAGAAGATGACAGAATGACAGAAGAGGACAGAAGATGACAGAAGATGACAGAAGATGACAGAAGATGACAGAATCACAGAAGATGACAGAAGATGACAGAACATGACAGAATGACAGAAGAGGACAGAATGACAGAAGATGACAGAATGACAGAAGATGACAGATGACAGAAGGTGACAGAAGATGACGGAAGATGACAGAATATGACAGAAGATGACAGTAGATGACAGAAGATGACAGAAGATGACAGAAGATGACAGAATGACAGAAGATGACAGTAGATGACAGTAGATGACAGAAGATGACAGAATATGACAGAAGATGACAGAAGATGACAGAAGATGACAGAATGACAGAAGAGGACAGAATGACAGAAGAGGACAGAATATGACAGAAGATGACAGAAGATGACAGAATGACAGAAGATGACAGAAGATGACAGAAGATGACAGAATGACAGAAAATGACAGAAGAGGACAGAATATCACAGAAGAGGACAGAATGACAGAAGATGACAGAAGATGACAGAAGAGGACAGAATGACAGAAGATGACAGAAGATGACAGAAGATGACAGAAGATGACAGAATGACAGAAGATGACAGAAGATGACAGAAGATGACAGAAGATGACAGAATGACAGAAGATAACAGAAGAGGACAGAAGATGACAGAATGACAGAAGAGGACAGAATGACAGAAGAGGACAGAATGACAGAAGAGGACAGAAGATGACAGAAGATGACAGAAGATGACAGAATGACAGAAGATGACAGAAGATGACAGAAGATGACAGAAGATGACAGAATGACAGAAGAGGACAGAATGACAGAAGAGGACAGAAGATGACAGAATGACAGAAGATGACAGAGGATGACAGAACATGACAGAATGACAGAAGAGGACAGAATGACAGAAGATGACAGAATGACAGAAGATGACAGAACATGACAGAACATGACAGAATGACAGAAGATGGCAGAAGATGACAGAAGATGACAGAATATGACAGAAGATGACAGTAGATGACAGAAGACGACAGAAGATGACAGAAGATGACAGAAGATGACAGAAGATGACAGTAGATGACAGAAGATGACAGAAGATGACAGAAGATGACAGAATATGACAGAAGATGACAGAAGATGACAGAATGAAAGAAGAGGACAGAATGACAGAAGAGGACAGAAGATGACAGAAGATGACAGAATGACAGAAAATGACAGAAGAGGACAGAATATCACAGAAGAGGACAGAATGACAGAAGATGACAGAAGATGACAGAAGATGACAGAAGATGGCAGAAGATGACAGAAGATGACAGAATATGACAGAAGATGACAGAAGTTGACAGAGTATGACAGAAGATGAGAGAAGATGACAGAAGATGACAGAAGATGACAGAATGACAGATGAGGACAGAAGATGACAGAAGATGACAGAATGACAGAAGAGGACAGAAGATGACAGAAGGTGACAGAAGATGACAGAAGATGACAGAAGAGGACAGAAGAGGACAGAAGATGACAGAAGATGACAGAAGATGACAGAATGACAGAAGAGGTCAGAAGATGACAGAAGATGACAGAAGATGACAGAAGATGACAGAATGACAGAAGAGGACAGAATGACAGAAGAGGACAGAATGACAGAAGATGACAGAAGATGACAGAAGATGACAGAATGGCAGAAGAGGACAGAATGCCAGAAGAGGACAGAAAATGACAGAATGACAGAAGTGGACAGAAGATGACAGAAGATGACAGGATGACAGAAGATGACAGAAGTTGACAGAATGACAGAAGATGACAGAATGACAGAAGAGGACAGAATGACAGAAGAGGACAGAATGACAGAATGACAGAAGATGACGGAATGACAGAAGAGGACAGAAGATGACAGAATGACAGAAGAGGACAGAAGATGACAGAAGATGACAGAAGATGACAGAATATGACAGAAGATGACAGTAGATGACAGAAGACGACAGAAGATGACAGAAGATGACAGAATGACAGAAGATGACAGAAGATGACAGTAGATGACAGAAGATGACAGAAGATGACAGAATATGACAGAAGACGACAGAAGATGACAGAATGACAGAAGAGGACAGAATGACAGAAGAGGACAGAAGATGACAGAATGACAGAAGAGGACAGAAGATGACAGAAGATGACAGAAGATGACAGAATGACAGAAGATGACAGAAGATGACAGAACATGACAGAATGACAGAAGAGGACAGAATGACAGAAGAGGACAGAAGATGACAGAATGACAGAAGAGGACAGAAGATGACAGAAGATGACAGAATGACAGAAGATGACAGAAGATGACAGAAGATGACAGAAGATGACAGAATGACAGAAGAGGACAGAATGACAGAAGAGGACAGAAGATGACAGAATGACAGAAGAGGACAGAAGATGACAGAAGATGACAGAAGATGACAGAATGACAGAAGATGACAGAAGATGACAGAACATGACAGAATGACAGAAGAGGACAGAATGACAGAAGATGACAGAATGACAGAAGATGACAGAAGATGACAGAACATGACAGAATGACAGAAGATGACAGAAGATGACAGAATATGACAGAAGATGACAGTAGATGACAGAAGACGACAGAAGATGACAGAAGATGACAGAATGACAGAAGATGACAGAATGACAGAAGATGACAGAAGATGACAGAAGATGACAGAAGATGACAGAATATGACAGAAGATGACAGAAGATGACAGAAGATGACAGAAGATGACAGAAGATGACAGAATGACAGAAGAGGACAGAATGACAGAAGAGGACAGAATATGACAGAAGATGACAGAATGACAGAAGAGGACAGAATGACAGAAGAGGACAGAAGATGACAGAAGATGACAGAAGAGGACAGAAGATGACAGAAGATGACAGAAGATGACAGAATGACAGAAGATGACAGAATGACAGAAAATGACAGAAGATGACAGAAGATGACAGAAGATGACAGAATGACAGAAGAGGACAGAATGACAGAAGAGGACAGAAGAGGACAGAATGACAGAAGAGGACAGAAGATGACAGAATGACAGAAGAGGACAGAAGATGACAGAAGATGACAGAAGATGACAGAAGATGACAGAATGACAGAAGATGACAGAAGATGACAGAAGATGACAGAAGATGACAGAATGACAGAAGATGACAGAATGACAGAAAATGACAGAAGATGACAGAAGATGACAGAAGATGACAGAATGACAGAAGAGGACAGAATGACAGAAGAGGACAGAAGAGGACAGAATGACAGAAGAGGACAGAAGATGACAGAATGACAGAAGAGGACAGAAGATGACAGAAGATGACAGAAGATGACAGAAGATGACAGAATGACAGAAGATGACAGAAGATGACAGAACATGACAGAATGACAGAAGAGGACAGAATGACAGAAGATGACAGAATGACAGAAGATGACAGAACATGACAGAACATGACAGATGACAGAAGATGACAGAAGATGACGGAAGATGACAGAATATGACAGAAGATGACAGTAGATGACAGAAGATGACAGAAGATGACAGAAGATGACAGAATGACAGAAGATGACAGTAGATGACAGTAGATGACAGAAGATGACAGAAGATGACAGAAGATGACAGAAGATGACAGAATGACAGAAGATGACAGAATGACAGAAGAGGACAGAATGACAGAAGAGGACAGAATATGACAGAAGATGACAGAAGATGACAGAATGACAGAAGATGACAGAAGATGACAGAATGACAGAAAATGACAGAAGAGGACAGAATATCACAGAAGAGGACAGAATGACAGAAGATGACAGAAGATGACAGAAGAGGACAGAATGACAGAAGATGACAGAAGATGACAGAAGAGGACAGAATGACAGAAGATAACAGAAGAGGACAGAAGATGACAGAATGACAGAAGAGGACAGAATGACAGAAGAGGACAGAAGATGACAGAATGACAGAAGAGGACAGAATGACAGAAGATGACAGAAGATGACAGAAGATGACAGAAGATGACAGAATGACAGAAGAGGACAGAATGCCAGAAGAGGACAGAAGATGACAGAATGACAGAAGAGGACAGAAGATGACAGAAGATGACAGAAGATGACAGAATGACAGAAGATGACAGAGGATGACAGAACATGACAGAATGACAGAAGAGGACAGAATGACAGAAGATGACAGAATGACAGAAGATGACAGAAGATGACAGAACATGACAGAATGACAGAAGATGGCAGAAGATGACAGAATATGACAGAAGATGACAGTAGATGACAGAAGACGACAGAAGATGACAGAAGATGACAGAAGATGACAGTAGATGACAGAAGATGACAGAAGATGACAGAAGATGACAGAATATGACAGAAGATGACAGAAGATGACAGAATGAAAGAAGAGGACAGAATGACAGAAGAGGACAGAAGATGACAGAAGATGACAGAATGACAGAAAATGACAGAAGAGGACAGAATATCACAGAAGAGGACAGAATGACAGAAGATGACAGAAGATGACAGAAGATGACAGAAGATGGCAGAAGATGACAGAAGATGACAGAATATGACAGAAGATGACAGAAGTTGACAGAGTATGACAGAAGATGAGAGAAGATGACAGAAGATGACAGAAGATGACAGAATGACAGATGAGGACAGAAGATGACAGAAGATGACAGAAGATGACAGAAGATGACAGAATGGGACAGAAGATGACAGAAGGTGACAGAAGATGACAGAAGATGACAGAAGAGGACAGAAGAGGACAGAAGATGACAGAAGATGACAGAAGATGACAGAATGACAGAAGAGGTCAGAAGATGACAGAAGATGACAGAAGATGACAGAATGACAGAAGAGGACAGAATGACAGAAGAGGACAGAATGACAGAAGATGACAGAAGATGACAGAAGATGACAGAATGGCAGAAGAGGACAGAATGCCAGAAGAGGACAGAAAATGACAGAATGACAGAAGTGGACAGAAGATGACAGAAGATGACAGGATGACAGAAGATGACAGAAGTTGACAGAATGACAGAAGATGACAGAATGACAGAAGAGGACAGAATGACAGAAGAGGACAGAATGACAGAATGACAGAAGATGACGGAATGACAGAAGAGGACAGAAGATGACAGAATGACAGAAGAGGACAGAAGATGACAGAAGATGACAGAAGATGACAGAATATGACAGAAGATGACAGTAGATGACAGAAGACGACAGAAGATGACAGAAGATGACAGAATGACAGAAGATGACAGAAGATGACAGTAGATGACAGAAGATGACAGAAGATGACAGAATATGACAGAAGACGACAGAAGATGACAGAATGACAGAAGAGGACAGAATGACAGAAGAGGACAGAAGATGACAGAATGACAGAAGAGGACAGAAGATGACAGAAGATGACAGAAGATGACAGAATGACAGAAGATGACAGAAGATGACAGAACATGACAGAATGACAGAAGAGGACAGAATGACAGAAGATGACAGAATGACAGAAGATGACAGAACATGACAGAACATGACAGAATGACAGAAGATGACAGAAGATGACAGAAGATGACAGAATATGACAGAAGATGACAGTAGATGACAGAAGATGACAGAAGATGACAGAAGATGACAGAATGACAGAAGATGACAGAAGATGACAGTAGATGACAGAAGATGACAGAAGATGACAGAAGATGACAGAATGACAGAAGAGGACAGAATGACAGAAGAGGACAGAAGAGGACAGAATGACAGAAGAGGACAGAAGATGACAGAATGACAGAAGAGGACAGAAGATGACAGAAGATGACAGTAGATGACAGAAGATGACAGAAGATGACAGAATATGACAGAAGACGACAGAAGATGACAGAATGACAGAAGAGGACAGAATGACAGAAGAGGACAGAAGATGACAGAATGACAGAAGAGGACAGAAGATGACAGAAGATGACAGAAGATGACAGAATGACAGAAGATGACAGAAGATGACAGAACATGACAGAATGACAGAAGAGGACAGAATGACAGAAGATGACAGAATGACAGAAGATGACAGAACATGACAGAACATGACAGAATGACAGAAGATGACAGAAGATGACAGAAGATGACAGAATATGACAGAAGATGACAGTAGATGACAGAAGATGACAGAAGATGACAGAAGATGACAGAATGACAGAAGATGACAGAAGATGACAGTAGATGACAGAAGATGACAGAAGATGACAGAAGATGACAGAAGATGACAGAAGATGACAGAAGATGACAGAATGACAGAAGAGGACAGAATGACAGAAGAGGACAGAATATGACAGAAGATGACAGAAGATGACAGAATGACAGAAGATGACAGAAGATGACAGAATGACAGAAAATGACAGAAGAGGACAGAATATCACAGAAGAGGACAGAATGACAGAAGATGACAGAAGATGACAGAAGATGACAGAAGATGGCAGAAGATGACAGAAGATGACAGAAGAGGACAGCATGACAGAAGATGACAGAATATGACAGAAGATGACAGAATGACAGAAGATGACAGAAGATGACAGAAGAGGACAGAATGACAGAAGATAACAGAAGAGGACAGAAGATGACAGAATGACAGAAGAGGACAGAATGACAGAAGATGACAGAAGATGACAGAAGAAGACAGAATGACAGAAGAGGACAGAATGACAGAAGAGGACAGAATGACAGAAGATGACAGAAGATGACAGAAGATGACAGAATGACAGAAGAGGACAGAATGACAGAAGATGACAGAAGATGACAGAATGACAGAAGATGACAGAAGATGACAGAAGATGACAGAAGATGACAGATGATGACAGAATGACAGAAGAGGACAGAATGACAGAAAATGACAGAATGACAGAAGAGGACAGAATGACAGATGATGACAGAATGACAGAAGAGGACAGAAGATGACAGAATGACAGAAGAGGACAGAAGATGACAGAAGATGACAGAAGATGACAGAATGACAGAAGATGACAGAATGACAGAAGATGACAGAAGATGACAGAAGATGACAGAAGATGACAGAATGACAGAAGAGGACAGAATGACAGAAGAGGACAGAAGAGGACAGAATGACAGAAGAGGACAGAAGATGACAGAATGACAGAAGAGGACAGAAGATGACAGAAGATGACAGAAGATGACAGAAGATGACAGAAGATGACAGAATGACAGAAGATGACAGAAGATGACAGAACATGACAGAATGACAGAAGAGGACAGAATGACAGAAGATGACAGAATGACAGAAGATGACAGAACATGACAGAACATGACAGATGACAGAAGATGACAGAAGATGACGGAAGATGACAGAATATGACAGAAGATGACAGTAGATGACAGAAGATGACAGAAGATGACAGAATGACAGAAGATGACAGTAGATGACAGTAGATGACAGAAGATGACAGAAGATGACAGAAGATGACAGAAGATGACAGAATATGACAGAAGATGACAGAAGATGACAGAAGATGACAGAATGACAGAAGAGGACAGAATGACAGAAGAGGACAGAATATGACAGAAGATGACAGAAGATGACAGAATGACAGAAGATGACAGAAGATGACAGAAGATGACAGAATGACAGAAAATGACAGAAGAGGACAGAATATCACAGAAGAGGACAGAATGACAGAAGATGACAGAAGATGACAGAAGAGGACAGAATGACAGAAGATGACAGAAGATGACAGAAGAGGACAGAATGACAGAAGATAACAGAAGAGGACAGAAGATGACAGAATGACAGAAGAGGACAGAATGACAGAAGAGGACAGAATGACAGAAGAGGACAGAAGATGACAGAAGATGACAGAAGATGACAGAATGACAGAAGATGACAGAAGATGACAGAAGATGACAGAAGATGACAGAATGACAGAAGAGGACAGAATGACAGAAGAGGACAGAAGATGACAGAATGACAGAAGAGGACAGAAGATGACAGAAGATGACAGAAGATGACAGAATGACAGAAGATGACAGAGGATGACAGAACATGACAGAATGACAGAAGAGGACAGAATGACAGAAGATGACAGAATGACAGAAGATGACAGAAGATGACAGAACATGACAGAATGACAGAAGATGGCAGAAGATGACAGAAGATGACAGAATATGACAGAAGATGACAGTAGATGACAGAAGACGACAGAAGATGACAGAAGATGACAGAAGATGACAGAAGATTACAGTAGATGACAGAAGATGACAGAAGATGACAGAATATGACAGAAGATGACAGAAGATGACAGAATGAAAGAAGAGGACAGAATGACAGAAGAGGACAGAAGATGACAGAAGATGACAGAATGACAGAAAATGACAGAAGAGGACAGAATATCACAGAAGAGGACAGAATGACAGAAGATGACAGAAGATGACAGAAGATGACAGAAGATGGCAGAAGATGACAGAAGATGACAGAATATGACAGAAGATGACAGAAGTTGACAGAGTATGACAGAAGATGAGAGAAGATGACAGAAGATGACAGAATGACAGATGAGGACAGAAGATGACAGAAGATGACAGAAGATGACAGAATGGGACAGAAGATGACAGAAGGTGACAGAAGATGACAGAAGATGACAGAAGAGGACAGAAGAGGACAGAAGATGACAGAAGATGACAGAAGATGACAGAATGACAGAAGAGGTCAGAAGATGACAGAAGATGACAGAAGATGACAGAATGACAGAAGAGGACAGAATGACAGAAGAGGACAGAATGACAGAAGATGACAGAAGATGACAGAAGATGACAGAATGGCAGAAGAGGACAGAATGCCAGAAGAGGACAGAAAATGACAGAATGACAGAAGTGGACAGAAGATGACAGAAGATGACAGGATGACAGAAGATGACAGAAGTTGACAGAATGACAGAAGATGACAGAATGACAGAAGAGGACAGAATGACAGAAGAGGACAGAATGACAGAATGACAGAAGATGACGGAATGACAGAAGAGGACAGAAGATGACAGAATGACAGAAGAGGACAGAAGATGACAGAAGATGACAGAAGATGACAGAATATGACAGAAGATGACAGTAGATGACAGAAGACGACAGAAGATGACAGAAGATGACAGAATGACAGAAGATGACAGAAGATGACAGTAGATGACAGAAGATGACAGAAGATGACAGAATATGACAGAAGACGACAGAAGATGACAGAATGACAGAAGAGGACAGAATGACAGAAGAGGACAGAAGATGACAGAATGACAGAAGAGGACAGAAGATGACAGAAGATGACAGAAGATGACAGAATGACAGAAGATGACAGAAGATGACAGAACATGACAGAATGACAGAAGAGGACAGAATGACAGAAGATGACAGAATGACAGAAGATGACAGAACATGACAGAACATGACAGAATGACAGAAGATGACAGAAGATGACAGAATATGACAGAAGATGACAGTAGATGACAGAAGATGACAGAAGATGACAGAAGATGACAGAATGACAGAAGATGACAGAAGATGACAGTAGATGACAGAAGATGACAGAAGATGACAGAAGATGACAGAAGATGACAGAAGATGACAGAAGATGACAGAAGATGACAGAATGACAGAAGAGGACAGAATGACAGAAGAGGACAGAAGATGACAGAATGACAGAAAATGACAGAAGAGGACAGAATATCACAGAAGAGGACAGAATGACAGAAGATGACAGAAGATGACAGAAGATGACAGAAGATGGCAGAAGATGACAGAAGATGACAGAAGAGGACAGCATGACAGAAGATGACAGAATATGACAGAAGATGACAGAATGACAGAATGACAGAAGAGGTCAGAAGATGACAGAAGATGACAGAAGATGACAGAATGACAGAAGAGGACAGAATGACAGAAGAGGACAGAATGACAGAAGATGACAGAAGATGACAGAAGATGACAGAATGGCAGAAGAGGACAGAATGCCAGAAGAGGACAGAAAATGACAGAATGACAGAAGTGGACAGAAGATGACAGAAGATGACAGGATGACAGAAGATGACAGAAGTTGACAGAATGACAGAAGATGACAGAATGACAGAAGAGGACAGAATGACAGAAGAGGACAGAATGACAGAATGACAGAAGATGACGGAATGACAGAAGAGGACAGAAGATGACAGAATGACAGAAGAGGACAGAAGATGACAGAAGAGGACAGAATGACAGAAGAGGACAGAAGATGACAGAATGACAGAAGAGGACAGAAGATGACAGAAGATGACAGAAGATGACAGAAGATGACAGAAGATGACAGAATGACAGAAGATGACAGAAGATGACAGAACATGACAGAATGACAGAAGAGGACAGAATGACAGAAGATGACAGAATGACAGAAGATGACAGAACATGACAGAACATGACAGATGACAGAAGATGACAGAAGATGACGGAAGATGACAGAATATGACAGAAGATGACAGTAGATGACAGAAGATGACAGAAGATGACAGAATGACAGAAGATGACAGTAGATGACAGTAGATGACAGAAGATGACAGAAGATGACAGAAGATGACAGAAGATGACAGAATATGACAGAAGATGACAGAAGATGACAGAAGATGACAGAATGACAGAAGAGGACAGAATGACAGAAGAGGACAGAATATGACAGAAGATGACAGAAGATGACAGAAGATGACAGATGATGACAGAATGACAGAAGAGGACAGAATGACAGAAAATGACAGAATGACAGAAGAGGACAGAATGACAGATGATGACAGAATGACAGAAGAGGACAGAAGATGACAGAATGACAGAAGAGGACAGAAGATGACAGAAGATGACAGAAGATGACAGAATGACAGAAGATGACAGAATGACAGAAGATGACAGAAGATGACAGAAGATGACAGAAGATGACAGAATGACAGAAGAGGACAGAATGACAGAAGAGGACAGAAGAGGACAGAATGACAGAAGAGGACAGAAGATGACAGAATGACAGAAGAGGACAGAAGATGACAGAAGATGACAGAAGATGACAGAAGATGACAGAAGATGACAGAATGACAGAAGATGACAGAAGATGACAGAACATGACAGAATGACAGAAGAGGACAGAATGACAGAAGATGACAGAATGACAGAAGATGACAGAACATGACAGAACATGACAGATGACAGAAGATGACAGAAGATGACGGAAGATGACAGAATATGACAGAAGATGACAGTAGATGACAGAAGATGACAGAAGATGACAGAATGACAGAAGATGACAGTAGATGACAGTAGATGACAGAAGATGACAGAAGATGACAGAAGATGACAGAAGATGACAGAATATGACAGAAGATGACAGAAGATGACAGAAGATGACAGAATGACAGAAGAGGACAGAATGACAGAAGAGGACAGAATATGACAGAAGATGACAGAAGATGACAGAATGACAGAAGATGACAGAAGATGACAGAAGATGACAGAATGACAGAAAATGACAGAAGAGGACAGAATATCACAGAAGAGGACAGAATGACAGAAGATGACAGAAGATGACAGAAGAGGACAGAATGACAGAAGATGACAGAAGATGACAGAAGAGGACAGAATGACAGAAGATAACAGAAGAGGACAGAAGATGACAGAATGACAGAAGAGGACAGAATGACAGAAGAGGACAGAATGACAGAAGAGGACAGAAGATGACAGAAGATGACAGAAGATGACAGAATGACAGAAGATGACAGAAGATGACAGAAGATGACAGAAGATGACAGAATGACAGAAGAGGACAGAATGACAGAAGAGGACAGAAGATGACAGAATGACAGAAGAGGACAGAAGATGACAGAAGATGACAGAAGATGACAGAATGACAGAAGATGACAGAGGATGACAGAACATGACAGAATGACAGAAGAGGACAGAATGACAGAAGATGACAGAATGACAGAAGATGACAGAAGATGACAGAACATGACAGAATGACAGAAGATGGCAGAAGATGACAGAAGATGACAGAATATGACAGAAGATGACAGTAGATGACAGAAGACGACAGAAGATGACAGAAGATGACAGAAGATGACAGAAGATTACAGTAGATGACAGAAGATGACAGAAGATGACAGAATATGACAGAAGATGACAGAAGATGACAGAATGAAAGAAGAGGACAGAATGACAGAAGAGGACAGAAGATGACAGAAGATGACAGAATGACAGAAAATGACAGAAGAGGACAGAATATCACAGAAGAGGACAGAATGACAGAAGATGACAGAAGATGACAGAAGATGACAGAAGATGGCAGAAGATGACAGAAGATGACAGAATATGACAGAAGATGACAGAAGTTGACAGAGTATGACAGAAGATGAGAGAAGATGACAGAAGATGACAGAATGACAGATGAGGACAGAAGATGACAGAAGATGACAGAAGATGACAGAATGGGACAGAAGATGACAGAAGGTGACAGAAGATGACAGAAGATGACAGAAGAGGACAGAAGAGGACAGAAGATGACAGAAGATGACAGAAGATGACAGAATGACAGAAGAGGTCAGAAGATGACAGAAGATGACAGAAGATGACAGAATGACAGAAGAGGACAGAATGACAGAAGAGGACAGAATGACAGAAGATGACAGAAGATGACAGAAGATGACAGAATGGCAGAAGAGGACAGAATGCCAGAAGAGGACAGAAAATGACAGAATGACAGAAGTGGACAGAAGATGACAGAAGATGACAGGATGACAGAAGATGACAGAAGTTGACAGAATGACAGAAGATGACAGAATGACAGAAGAGGACAGAATGACAGAAGAGGACAGAATGACAGAATGACAGAAGATGACGGAATGACAGAAGAGGACAGAAGATGACAGAATGACAGAAGAGGACAGAAGATGACAGAAGATGACAGAAGATGACAGAATATGACAGAAGATGACAGTAGATGACAGAAGACGACAGAAGATGACAGAAGATGACAGAATGACAGAAGATGACAGAAGATGACAGTAGATGACAGAAGATGACAGAAGATGACAGAATATGACAGAAGACGACAGAAGATGACAGAATGACAGAAGAGGACAGAATGACAGAAGAGGACAGAAGATGACAGAATGACAGAAGAGGACAGAAGATGACAGAAGATGACAGAAGATGACAGAATGACAGAAGATGACAGAAGATGACAGAACATGACAGAATGACAGAAGAGGACAGAATGACAGAAGATGACAGAATGACAGAAGATGACAGAACATGACAGAACATGACAGAATGACAGAAGATGACAGAAGATGACAGAATATGACAGAAGATGACAGTAGATGACAGAAGATGACAGAAGATGACAGAAGATGACAGAATGACAGAAGATGACAGAAGATGACAGTAGATGACAGAAGATGACAGAAGATGACAGAAGATGACAGAAGATGACAGAAGATGACAGAAGATGACAGAAGATGACAGAATGACAGAAGAGGACAGAATGACAGAAGAGGACAGAAGATGACAGAATGACAGAAAATGACAGAAGAGGACAGAATATCACAGAAGAGGACAGAATGACAGAAGATGACAGAAGATGACAGAAGATGACAGAAGATGGCAGAAGATGACAGAAGATGACAGAAGAGGACAGCATGACAGAAGATGACAGAATATGACAGAAGATGACAGAATGACAGAATGACAGAAGAGGTCAGAAGATGACAGAAGATGACAGAAGATGACAGAATGACAGAAGAGGACAGAATGACAGAAGAGGACAGAATGACAGAAGATGACAGAAGATGACAGAAGATGACAGAATGGCAGAAGAGGACAGAATGCCAGAAGAGGACAGAAAATGACAGAATGACAGAAGTGGACAGAAGATGACAGAAGATGACAGGATGACAGAAGATGACAGAAGTTGACAGAATGACAGAAGATGACAGAATGACAGAAGAGGACAGAATGACAGAAGAGGACAGAATGACAGAATGACAGAAGATGACGGAATGACAGAAGAGGACAGAAGATGACAGAATGACAGAAGAGGACAGAAGATGACAGAAGATGACAGAAGATGACAGAATATGACAGAAGATGACAGTAGATGACAGAAGACGACAGAAGATGACAGAAGATGACAGAATGACAGAAGATGACAGAAGATGACAGTAGATGACAGAAGATGACAGAAGATGACAGAATATGACAGAAGACGACAGAAGATGACAGAATGACAGAAGAGGACAGAATGACAGAAGAGGACAGAAGATGACAGAATGACAGAAGAGGACAGAAGATGACAGAAGATGACAGAAGATGACAGAATGACAGAAGATGACAGAAGATGACAGAACATGACAGAATGACAGAAGAGGACAGAATGACAGAAGATGACAGAATGACAGAAGATGACAGAACATGACAGAACATGACAGAATGACAGAAGATGACAGAAGATGACAGAATATGACAGAAGATGACAGTAGATGACAGAAGATGACAGAAGATGACAGAAGATGACAGAATGACAGAAGATGACAGAAGATGACAGTAGATGACAGAAGATGACAGAAGATGACAGAAGATGACAGAAGATGACAGAAGATGACAGAAGATGACAGAAGATGACAGAATGACAGAAGAGGACAGAATGACAGAAGAGGACAGAAGATGACAGAATGACAGAAAATGACAGAAGAGGACAGAATATCACAGAAGAGGACAGAATGACAGAAGATGACAGAAGATGACAGAAGATGACAGAAGATGGCAGAAGATGACAGAAGATGACAGAAGAGGACAGCATGACAGAAGATGACAGAATATGACAGAAGATGACAGAATGACAGAAGATGACAGAAGATGACAGAAGAGGACAGAATGACAGAAGATAACAGAAGAGGACAGAAGATGACAGAATGACAGAAGAGGACAGAATGACAGAAGATGACAGAAGATGACAGAAGAAGACAGAATGACAGAAGAGGACAGAATGACAGAAGAGGACAGAATGACAGAAGATGACAGAAGATGACAGAAGATGACAGAATGACAGAAGAGGACAGAATGACAGAAGATGACAGAAGATGACAGAATGACAGATGATGACAGAAGATGACAGAAGATGACAGAAGATGACAGATGATGACAGAATGACAGAAGAGGACAGAATTACAGAAGATGACAGAATGACAGAAGAGGACAGAATGACAGATGATGACAGAATGACAGAAGATGACAGAAGATGACAGAAGATGACAGAAGGTGACAGAATGACAGAAGAGGACAGAATGACAGAAGATGACAGAAGATGACAGAAGAGGACAGAATGACAGAAGATGACAGAATGACAGAAGAGGACAGAATGACAGAAGATGACAGAAGATGACAGAAGATGACAGAAGATGACAGAATGACAGAAGAGGACAGAATGAGAGAAGATGACAGAAGAGGACAGAATGACAGAAGATGACAGAAGATGACAGAAGATGACAGAATGACAGAAGAGGACAGAATGACAGAAGATGACAGAAGATGACAGAAGAGGACAGAAGATGGCAGAAGATGGCAGAATGACAGAAGATGACAGAAGATGACAGAAGATGACAGAATGACAGAAGAGGGAAGAAGGTGACAGAAGATGACAGAATGACAGAAGGGGACAGAATGACAGACGATGACAGAATGACAGAAGAGGGCAGAAGATGACAGAAGAGGACAGAATGACAGAAGATGACAGAAGATGACAGAAGAGGAGAGAATGACAGAAGAGGACAGAATGACAGAAGATGACAGAAGATGACAGAATGACAGAAGAGTACAGAAGATGACAGAATGACAGAAGATGACAGAAGATGACAGAATGACAGAAGAGGGCAGAATGACAGAAGATGACAGAAGATGACAGAAGAGGAGAGAATGACAGAAGATGACAGAAGATGACAGAAGAGGACAGAATGACAGAAGATGACAGAAGATGACAGAAGATGACAGAAGATGACAGAATGACAGAAGATGACAGAAGATGACAGAAGAGGACAGAATGACAGAAGATGACAGAATATGACAGAAGATGACAGAATGACAGAAGATGACAGAAGATGTTGGAATATGACAGAAGATGACAGAAGATGACAGAATGACAGAAGAGGACAGAATGACAGAAGATAACAGAAGAGGACAGAAGATGACAGAATGACAGAAGAGGACAGAATGACAGAAGAGGACAGAATGACAGAAGATGACAGAAGATGACAGAAGATGACAGAATGACAGAAGAGGACAGAATGCCAGAAGAGGACAGAAGATGACAGAATGACAGAAGAGGACGGAATGACAGAAGATGACAGAAGATGACAGAAGATGACAGAATGACAGAAGAGGACAGAATGACAGAAGATGACAGAAGATGACAGAAGATGACAGAATGACAGAAGAGGACAGAATGAGAGAAGATGACAGAAGAGGACAGAATGACAGAAGATGACAGAAGATGACAGAAGATGACAGAATGACAGAAGAGGACAGAATGACAGAAGATGACAGAAGATGACAGAAGAGGACAGAAGATGGCAGAAGATGGCAGAATGACAGAAGATGACAGAAGATGACAGAAGATGACAGAAGTTGACAGAAGATGACAGAATGACAGAAGAGGACAGAATGACAGAAGATGACAGAAGATGACAGAATGACAGAAGAGGGAAGAAGGTGACAGAAGATGACAGAATGACAGAAGAGGACAGAATGACAGACGATGACAGAAGAGGACAGAAGATGACAGAAGAGGACAGAATGACAGAAGATGACAGAAGATGACAGAAGAGGACAGAATGACAGAAGATGACAGAAGATGACAGAAGATGACAGAAGATGACCGAATGACAGAAGATGACAGAAGATGACAGAAGATGACAGAAGAGGACAGAATGACAGAAGATGACAGAATATGACAGAAGATGACAGAAGATGACAGAAGATGTTGGAATATGACAGAAGATGACAGAAGATGACAGAATGACAGAAGAGGACAGAATGACAGAAGATAACAGAAGAGGACAGAAGATGACAGAATGACAGAAGAGGACAGAATGACAGAAGAGGACAGAATGACAGAAGATGACAGAAGATGACAGAAGATGACAGAAGATGACAGAATGACAGAAGAGGACAGAATGCCAGAAGAGGACAGAAGATGACAGAAGATGACAGAAGATGACAGAATGACAGAAGAGGACAGAATGACAGAAGATGACAGAAGATGACAGAAGATGACAGAATGACAGAAGAGGACAGAATGAGAGAAGATGACAGAAGAGGACAGAATGACAGAAGATGACAGAAGATGACAGAAGATGACAGAATGACAGAAGAGGACAGAATGACAGAAGATGACAGAAGATGACAGAAGAGGACAGAAGATGGCAGAAGATGGCAGAATGACAGAAGATGACAGAAGATGACAGAATGACAGAAGAGGGAAGAAGGTGACAGAAGATGACAGAATGACAGAAGAGGACAGAATGACAGACGATGACAGAATGACAGAAGAGGACAGAAGATGACAGAAGAGGACAGAATGACAGAAGATGACAGAAGATGACAGAAGATGACAGAAGAGGAGAGAATGACAGAAGAGGACAGAATGACAGAAGATGACAGAAGATGACAGAATGACAGAAGAGTACAGAAGATGACAGAATGACAGAAGATGACAGAAGATGACAGAATGACAGAAGAGGGCAGAATGACAGAAGATGACAGAAGAGGAGAGAATGACAGAAGATGACAGAAGATGACAGAAGAGGACAGAATGACAGAAGATGACAGAAGATGACAGAAGACGACAGAAGATGACAGAATGACAGAAGATGACAGAAGATGACAGAAGAGGACAGAATGACAGAAGATGACAGAAGATGACAGAAGATGACAGAATGACAGAAGAGGAGAGAATGACAGAAGATGACAGAAGATGACAGAAGAGGACAGAAGATGGCAGAAGATGGCAGAATGACAGAAGAGGACAGAATGACAGAAGATGACAGAAGATGACAGAATGACAGAAGAGGGAAGAAGGTGACAGAAGATGACAGAATGACAGAAGAGGACAGAATGACAGACGATGACAGAATGACAGAAGAGGACAGAAGATGACAGAAGAGGACAGAATGACAGAAGATGACAGAAGATGACAGAAGATGACAGAAGAGGAGAGAATGACAGAAGAGGACAGAATGACAGAAGATGACAGAATGACAGAAGAGTACAGAAGATGACAGAATGACAGAAGATGACAGAAGATGACAGAATGACAGAAGAGGGCAGAATGACAGAAGATGACAGAAGATGACAGAAGAGGAGAGAATGACAGAAGATGACAGAAGATGACAGAAGAGGACAGAATGACAGAAGATGACAGAAGATGACAGAAGATGACAGAATGACAGAAGATGACAGAAGATGACAGAAGAGGACAGAATGACAGAAGATGACAGAATATGACAGAAGATGACAGAATGACAGAAGATGACAGAAGATGTTGGAATATGACAGAAGATGACAGAAGATGACAGAATGACAGAAGAGGACAGAATGACAGAAGATAACAGAAGAGGACAGAAGATGACAGAATGACAGAAGAGGACAGAATGACAGAAGAGGACAGAATGACAGAAGATGACAGAAGATGACAGAAGATGACAGAATGACAGAAGAGGACAGAATGCCAGAAGAGGACAGAAGATGACAGAATGACAGAAGAGGACGGAATGACAGAAGATGACAGAAGATGACAGAAGATGACAGAATGACAGAAGATGACAGAAGATGACAGAAGATGACAGAAGATGACAGAATGACAGAAGAGGACAGAATGACAGAAGATGACAGAAGATGACAGAATGACAGAAGAGGACAGAATGACAGATGATGACTGAATGACAGAAGAGGACAGAAGATGACAGAAGATGACAGAATGACAGAAGAGGACAGAATGACAGAAGATGACAGAAGATGACAGAAGATGACAGAAGATGACAGAATGACAGAAGAGGACAGAATGACAGAAGAGGACAGAAGATGACAGAATTACAGAAGAGGACAGAAGATGACAGAAGATGACAGAATGGCAGAAGATGACAGAAGATGACAGAACATGACAGAATGACAGAAGAGGACAGAATGACAGAAGATGACAGAATGACAGAAGATGACAGAAGATGACAGAACATGACAGAATGACAGAAGATGACAGAAGATGAGAGAATATGACAGAAGATGACAGTAGATGACAGAAGACGACAGAAGATGACAGAAGATGACAGTAGATGACAGAAGATGACAGAAGATGACAGAAGATGACAGAATATGACAGAAGATGACAGAAGATGACAGACGATGACAGAATGACAGAAGAGGACAGAATGACAGAAGAGGACAGAATATGACAGAAGATGACAGAAGATGACAGAATGACAGAAGATGACAGAAGATGACAGAATGACAGAAAATGACAGAACAGGACAGAATATCACAGAAGAGGACAGAATGACAGAAGATGACAGAAGATGACAGAAGATGACAGAAGATGGCAGAAGATGACAGAAGATGACAGAAGATGACAGAAGATGACAGAAGATGACAGAAGATGACAGAATGACAGAAGAGGACAGAATGACAGAAGATGACAGAATGACAGAAGAGGACAGAAGATGACAGAAGATGACAGAATGACAGAAGATGACAGAAGATGACAGAAGATGACAGAAGACGACAGAATGACCGAAGAGGACAGAATGACAGAAGAGGACAGAATGACAGAAGATGACAGAAGATGACAGAAGATGACAGAAGATGACAGAATATGACAGAAGATGACAGAAGATGACAGAAGATGACAGAATATGACAGAAGATGACAGAAGATGAAGGAATATGACAGAAGATGACAGAATGACAGAAGAGGACAGAATGACAGAAGAGGACAGAATATGCCAGAAGATGACTGAAGGTGACAGAATGACAGAAGATGACAGAAGATGACAGAAGATCACAGAAGATAACAGAAGATGACAGAATGACAGAAGAGGACAGAATGACAGAAGATGACAGAATGACAGAAGAGGAAAGAATGACAGAAGATGACACAAGATGACACAAGATGACAGAATGACAGAAGAGGACAGAATGACAGAAGATGACAGAATGACAGAAGATGACAGAAGATGACAGAAGATGACAGAAGATGCCAGAAGATGACAGAATGACAGACGAGGACAGAAGATGACAGAAGATGGCAGAAGATGACAGAAGATGACAGAATGACAGAAGAGGACAGAATGACAGAAGATGACAGAATGACAGAGGAGGACAGAATGACAGAAGATGATAGAAGATGACAGAAGATGACAGAATGACAGAAGAGGACAGAATGACAGAAGATGACAGAAGATGACAGAATGACAGAAGATGACAGAATGACAGAAGATGACAAAATGACAGAAGAGGACAGAATGACAGAAGATGACAGAATGACAGAAGAGGGCAGAAGATGACAGAAGATGACAGAGTGACAGAAGAGGACAGAATGACAGAAGATGACAGAATGACAGAAGAGGACAGAAGATGACAGAAGATGACAGAAGATGACAAAATGACAGAAGAGGACAGAATGACAGAAGATGACAGAATGACAGAAGAGGACAGAATGACAGAAGATGACAGAATGACAGAAGAGGACAGAATGAAAGAAGATGACAGAATATGACAGAAGATGACAGAATATGACAGAAGATGATAGAAGATGACAGAATGACAGAAGATGACAGAAGATGACAGAAGATGACAGAATGACAGAAGAGGACAGAATGACAGAAGATGACAGAAGATGACAGAATGACAGAAGATGACAGAATGACAGAAGATGACAGAATGACAGAAGAGGACAGAATGACAGAAGATGACAGAAGATGACAGAAGATGACAGAATGACAGAAGAGTACAGAATGACAGAAGATGACAGAATGACAGAAGAGGACAGAAGATGACAGAAGATGACAGAAGATGACAGAAGGTGACAGAATGGCAGAAGAGGACAGAATGACAGAAGATGACAGAAGATGACAGAAGAGGACAGAATGACAGAAGATGACAGAATGACAGAAGAGGACAAAATGACAGAAGATGACAGAAGATGACAGAAGTTGACAGAAGATGACAGAAGATGACAGAATGACAGAAGGGGACAGAATGAGAGAAGATGACAGAAGAGGACAGAATGACAGAATGACAGAAGATGACGGAATGACAGAAGAGGACAGAAGATGACAGAATGACAGAAGAGGACAGAAGATGACAGAAGATGACAGAAGATGACAGAAGATGACAGAAGATGACAGAATGACAGAAGATGACAGAAGATGACAGAAGAGGAGAGAATGACAGAAGATGGCAGAATGACAGAAGAGGACAGAATGGCAGAAGATGACAGAAGAGGACAGAACATGACAGAATGACAGAAGATGACAGAAGATGACAGAAGAGGACAGAATGACAGAAGATGACAGAAAATGACAGAAGATGACAGAATGACAGAAGATGACAGAAGATGACAGAAGAGGACAGAATGACAGAAGATAACAGAAGAGGACAGAAGATGACAGAATGACAGAAGAGGACAGAATGACAGAAGATGACAGAAGATGACAGAAGAAGACAGAATGACAGAAGAGGACAGAATGACAGAAGATGACAGAATGACAGAAGAGGACAGAATGACAGAAGATGACAGAAGATGACAGAAGATGACAGTATGACAGAAGAGGACAGAATGACAGAAGAGGACAGAAGATGACAGAATGACAGAACAGGACAGAAGATGACAGAAGATGACAGAAGATGACAGAATGGGAGAAGAGGACAGAATGACAGAAGATGACAGAAGATGACAGAAGCTGACAGAATTACAGAAGAGGACAGAATGACAGAAGAGGAAAGAAGGTGACAGAACGACAGAAGAGGACAGAAGATGACAGAAGATGACAGAAGATGACAGAATGACAGAAGAGGACAGAATGACAGAAGATGACAGAATGACAGAAGATGACAGAATGACAGAAGATGACAGAAGATGACAGAATATGGCAGAATATGACAGAAGATGACAGAAGATGACAGAAGATGACAGAATGACAGAAGATGACAGAAGATGACAGTAGATGACAGAAGATGACAGAAATGACAGAATGACAGAAGAGGAAGGAAGATGACAGAAGATGACAGAATATGACAGAAGAGGACAGAAGATGACAGAAGATGACAGAATATGACAGAAGATGACGGAAGATGACAGAATGACAGAAGAGGACAGAATGACAGAAGAGGACAGAATATGACAGAACATGACACAAGATGACAGAATGACAGAAAATGACAGAAGAGGACAGAATATGACAGAAGAGGACAGAATATGACAGAAGAGGACAGAATGACAGAAGATGACAGAAGATGACAGAAGATGACAGAAGATGACAGAATATGACAGAAGATGACAGAAGATGACAGAGTATGACAGAAGATGACAGATGATGACAGAAGATGACAGAAGATGACAGAATGACAGAAGAGGACAGAATGACAGAAGATGACAGAATGACAGAAGAGGACAGAAGATGACAGAAGATGACAGAATGACAGAAGAGGACAGAAGATGACAGAAGATGACAGAATGACAGAAGATGACAGAAGATGACAGAAGATGACAGAATTACAGAAGAGGACAGAATGACAGAAGAGGACAGAAGATGACAGAATGACAGAAGAGGACAGAAGATGACAGAAGATGACAGAATGACAGAAGAGGACAGAATGACAGAAGATGACAGAAGATGACAGAATGACAGAAGATGACAGAAGATGACAGAATGACAGAAGATGACAGAAGATGACAGTAGATGACAGTAGATGACAGAAGATGACATAAGATGACAGAAGATGACAGAAGATGACAGAAGAGGACAGAAGATGACAGAAGATGACAGAAGATGACAGAATGACAGAAGAGGACAGAATGACAGAAGAGGACAGAATATGATAGAGGATGACAGAAGATGACAGAATGACAGAAGATGACAGAAGATGTCAGAAGGACAGAAGATGACAGAATGACAGAAGATGACAGAACATGACAGAAGATGACAGAAGATGACAGAATATGACAGAAGAGGACAGAAGATGACAGAAGATGACAGAATATGACAGAAGATGACAGAAGATGACAGAATGACAGAAGAGGACAGAATGACAGAAGATGACAGAATGACAGAAGAGGACAGAAGATGACAGAAGATGACAGAAGGTGACAGAATGACAGAAGATGACAGAATGAGAGAAGAGGACAGAATGACAGAAGATGACAGAAGATGACAGAAGATGACAGAATTACAGAAGAGGACAGAATGACAGAAGAGGAAAGAAGGTGACAGAACGACAGAAGAGGACAGAAGATGACAGAAGATGACAGAAGATGACAGAATGACAGAAGAGGACAGAATGACAGAAGAGGACAGTATGACAGAAGATGACAGAATGACAGAAGATGACAGAAGATGACAGAAGATGACAGAATGACAGAAGATGACAGAAGATGACAGAATATGGCAGAATATGACAGAAGATGACAGAATATGACAGAAGATGACAGAAGATGACAGAGTGACAGAAGATGACAGAATGACAGAAGATGACAGAATGACAGAAAATGACAGAAGAGGACAGAATATGACAGAAGAGGACAGAATGACAGAAGATGACAGAAGATGACAGAAGATGACAGAATATGACAGAAGATGACAGAGTATGACAGAGTATGACAGAAGATGACAGAAGATGACAGAAGATGACAGAAGATGACAGAATGACAGAAGAGGACAGAATGACAGAAGATGACAGAATGACAGAAGAGGACAGAAGATGACAGAAGATGACAGAAGATGATAGAAGATGACAGAATGACAGAAGAGGACAGAAGATGAAAGAAGATGACAGAATGACAGAAGATGACAGAAGATGACAGAATGACAGAAGAGGACAGAATGACAGAAGAGGACAGAATATGACAAAAGATGACAGAAGATGACAGAATGACAGAAGATGACAGAAGATGACAGAAAATGACAGAAGATGACAGAAGATGACAGAAGATGACAGAATGACAGAAGAGGACAGAGTGACAGAAGATGACAGAATGACAAAAGATGACAGAATGACAGATGAAGACAGAAGATGACAGAAGATGACAGAATGACCGAAGAGGACAGAAGATGACAGAAGATGACAGAATGACAGAAGAGGACAGAAGAGGACAGAAGATGACAGAAGGTGACAGAAGATGACAGAATGACAGAAGAGGACAGAATGACAGAAGATGACAGGATGACAGGAGAGAACAGAAGATGACAGAATGACAGAAGAGGACAGAAGATGACAGAATGACAGAAGAGGACAGAAGATGACAGAAGATGACAGAAGACGACAGAATGACAGAAGAGGACAGAAGATGACAGAAGATGACAGAAGATGACAGAAGAGGACAGAAGATGACAGAATGACAGAAGAGGACAGAAGAGGACAGAAGAGGACAGAAGATGACAGAAGATGACAGAAGATGACAGAAGATGACAGTATGACAGAAGAGGACAGAAGATGACAGAAGATGACAGAAGATGAGAGAATGACAGAAGATGACAGAAGATGACAGAAGATGACAGAAGATGACAGAAGATGACAGAATGACAGAAGAGGACAGAATGACAGAAGATGACAGAATGACAGTAGAGGACAGAAAGACAGAAGATGACAGAAGGTGACAGAATGACAGAAGAGGACAGAATGACAGAAGATGACAGAATGACAGAAGAGGACAGAAGATGACAGAAGATGACAGAATGACAGAAGATGACAGAAGATGACAGAAGATGACAGAATGACAGAAGAGGACAGAATGACAGAAGATGACAGAAGATGGCAGAAAATGACAGAAGAGGAGAGAATGACAGAAGATGACATTATGACAGAAGAGGACAGAATGACAGAAGATGACAGAACATGACAGAACATGACAGAACATGACAGAATGACAGAAGATGACAGAAGATGACAGAAGAGGACAGAATGACAGAAGATGACAGAATATGACAGAAGATGACAGAATGACAGAAGATGACAGAAGATGACAGAATGACAGAAGAGGACAGAAGATGACAGAATGACAGAAGAGGACAGAATGACAGAAGATGACAGAAGATGACAGAAGAAGACAGAATGACAGAAGAGGACAGAATGACAGAAGATGACAGAAGATGACAGAAGATGACAGAATGACAGAAGAGGACAGAATGACAGAAGAGGACAGAAGATGACAGAATGACAGAAGAGGGCAGAAGAGGACAGAATGACAGAAGATGACAGAAGATGACAGAAGGTGACAGAAGATGACAGAATTACAGAAGAGGACAGAATGACAGAAGAGGACAGAAGATGACAGAATGAGAGAAGAGGACAGAATATGACAGAAGATGACAGAAGATGACAGAATGACAGAAGAGGACAGATTGACAGAAGAGGACAGAATGACAGAAGATGACAGAATGACAGAAGATGACAGAAGATGACAGAATGACAGAAGATGACAGAAGATGACAGAATATGACAGAAGATGACAGAAGATGACAGAAGATGACAGAAGATGACAGAATGACAGAAGATGACAGTAGATGGCAGAAGATGACAGAAGATGACAGAAGATGACAGAATGACAGAAGAGGACAGAAGATGACAGAAGATGACAGAAGATGACAGAATGACAGAAGAGGACAGAATGACAGAAAAGGACAGAATATGATAGAGGATGACAGAAGATGACAGAATGACAGAAGATGACAGAAGATGTCAGAAGGACAGAAGATGACAGAATGACAGAAGATGAAAGAACATGACAGAAGATGACAGAAGATGACAGAATATGACAGAAGAGGACAGAAGATGACAGAAGATGACAGAATATGACAGAAGATGACAGAAGATGACAGAATGACAGAAGAGGACAGAATGACAGAAGAGGACAGAATATGACAGAAGATGACACAAGATGACAGAATGACAGAAAATGACAGAAGAGGACAGAATATGACAGAAGAGGACAGAATGATAGAAGATGACCGAAGATGACAGAAGATGGCAGAAGATGACAGAAGATGACAGAATATGACAGAATATGACAGAAGATGACAGAAGATGACAGAAGATGACAGAAGATGACAGAATGACAGAAGAGGACAGAATGACAGAAGATGACAGAAAGACAGAAGAGGACAGAAGATGACAGAGGATGACAGAAGATGACAGAAGATGACAGAATGACAGAAGGGGACAGAAGATGACAGAAGATGACAGAATGACAGAAGATGACAGAAGATGACAGAAGATGACAGAAGATGACAGAATTACAGAAGAGGACAGAATGACAGAAGAGGACAGAAGATGACAGAATGACAGAAGAGGACAGAAGATGACAGAAGATGACAGAAGATGACAGAATGACAGAAGAGGACAGAATGACAGAAGAGGACAGAATGACAGAAGATGACAGAATGACAGAAGATGACAGAAGATGACAGACGATGACAGAATGACAGAAGATGACAGAAGATGAGAGTAGATGACATAAGATGACAGAAGATGACAGAAGATGACAGAATGACAGAAGAGGACAGAAGATGACAGAATATGACAGAAGATGACAGAAGATGACAGAATGACAGAAGAGGACAGAATGACAGAAGATGACAGAAGATGACAGACGATGACAGAATGACAGAAGATGACAGAAGATGAGAGTAGATGACATAAGATGACAGAAGATGACAGAAGATGTCAGAAGGACAGAAGATGACAGAATGACAGAAGATGACAGAAGATGACAGAAGATGACAGAAGATGACAGAATATGACAGAAGAGGACAGAAGATGACAGAAGATGACAGAATATGACAGAAGATGACAGAAGATGACAGAATGACAGAAGAGGACAGAATGACAGAAGAGTACAGAATATGACAGAAGATGACACAAGATGACAGAATGACAGAAAATGACAGAAGAGGACAGAAGATGACAGAAGATGACAGAAGATGACAGAAGATGGCAGAAGATGATAGAAGATGACAGAATATGACAGAAGATGACAGAAGATGACAGAGTATGACAGAAGATGACAGAAGATGACAGGAGATGACAGAAGATGACAGAATGACAGAAGAGGACAGAATGACAGAAGATGACAGAATGACAGAAGAGGACAGAAGATGACAGAAGATGACAGAATGACAGAAGAGGACAGAAGACGACAGAAGATGACAGAATGACAGAAGATGACAGAAGATGACAGAAGACGACAGAAGATGACAGAATGACCGAAGAGGACAGAATGACAGAAGAGGACAGAATGACAGAAGAGGACAGAATATGACAAAAGATGACAGAAGATGACAGAATGACAGAAGATGACAGAAGATGACAGAAAATGACAGAAGATGACAGAAGATGACAGAAGATGACAGAATGACAGAAGAGGAAAGAATGACAGAAGATGACAGAATGACAGAAGATGACAGAATGACAGAAGATGACAGAAGATGACAGAATATGACAGAATATGACAGATGATGACAGAAGATCACAGAATGACAGAAGATGACAGAAGATGACAGTAGATGGCAGAAGATGACAGAAGATGACAGAAGAGGACAGAATGACAGAAGAGGACAGAATGACAGAAGATGACAGAATGACAGAAGATGACAGAAGATGACAGACGATGACAGAATGACAGAAGATGACAGAAGATGAGAGTAGATGACATAAGATGACAGAAGATGACAGAAGATGACAGAATGACAGAAGAGGACAGAAGATGACAGAATATGACAGAAGATGACAGAAGATGACAGAATGACAGAAGAGGACAGAATGACAGAAGATGACAGAAGATGACAGACGATGACAGAATGACAGAAGATGACAGAAGATGAGAGTAGATGACATAAGATGACAGAAGATGACAGAAGATGTCAGAAGGACAGAAGATGACAGAATGACAGAAGATGACAGAAGATGACAGAAGATGACAGAAGATGACAGAATATGACAGAAGAGGACAGAAGATGACAGAAGATGACAGAATATGACAGAAGATGACAGAAGATGACAGAATGACAGAAGAGGACAGAATGACAGAAGAGTACAGAATATGACAGAAGATGACACAAGATGACAGAATGACAGAAAATGACAGAAGAGGACAGAAGATGACAGAAGATGACAGAAGATGACAGAAGATGGCAGAAGATGATAGAAGATGACAGAATATGACAGAAGATGACAGAAGATGACAGAGTATGACAGAAGATGACAGAAGATGACAGGAGATGACAGAAGATGACAGAATGACAGAAGAGGACAGAATGACAGAAGATGACAGAATGACAGAAGAGGACAGAAGATGACAGAAGATGACAGAAGATGACAGAATGACAGAAGAGGACAGAAGACGACAGAAGATGACAGAATGACAGAAGATGACAGAAGATGACAGAAGACGACAGAAGATGACAGAATGACCGAAGAGGACAGAATGACAGAAGAGGACAGAATGACAGAAGAGGACAGAATATGACAAAAGATGACAGAAGATGACAGAATGACAGAAGATGACAGAAGATGACAGAAAATGACAGAAGATGACAGAAGATGACAGAAGATGACAGAATGACAGAAGAGGAAAGAATGACAGAAGATGACAGAATGACAGAAGATGACAGAATGACAGAAGATGACAGAAGATGACAGAATATGACAGAATATGACAGATGATGACAGAAGATCACAGAATGACAGAAGATGACAGAAGATGACAGTAGATGGCAGAAGATGACAGAAGATGACAGAAGATGACAGAATGACAGAAGAGGACAGAAGATGACAGAAGATGACAGAAGATGACAGAGTATGACAGAATGACAGTAGAGGACAGAATGACAGAAGAGGACAGAATATGATAGAGGATGACAGAAGATGACAGAATGACAGAAGATGACAGAAGATGTCAGAAGGACAGAAGATGACAGAATGACAGAAGATGAAAGAACATGACAGAAGATGACAGAAGATGACAGAATATGACAGAAGAGGACAGAAGATGACAGAAGATGACAGAATATGACAGAAGATGACAGAATGACAGAAGAGGACAGAATGATAGAAGATGACAGAAGATGACAGAAGATGACAGAAGATGACAGAATGACAGAAGAGGACAGAATGACAGAAGATGACAGAATGACAGAAGAGGACAAGAAGATGACAGAGGATGACAGAAGATGACAGAAGATGACAGAATGACAGAAGATGACAGAAGATGACAGAAGATGACAGAATGACAGAAGAGGACAGAATGACAGAAGAGGACAGAATGACAGAAGATGACAGAATGACAGAAGATGACAGACGATGACAGAATGACAGAAGATGACAGAAGATGAGAGTAGATGACAGAAGATGACATAAGATGACAGAAGATGACAGAAGATGACAGAATGACAGAAGAGGAGAGAAGATGACAGAAGATGACAGAAGATGACAGAAGATGACAGAAGATGACAGAATGACAGAAGATGACAGAATGACAGAAGATGACAGAAGATGTCAGAAGGGCAGAAGATGACAGAATAACAGAAGATGACAGAAGATGACAGAAGATGACAGAATATGACAGAAGAGGACAGAAGATGACAGAAGATGACAGAAGATGACAGAAGAAGACAGAAAATGACAGAATGACAGAAGAGGACAGAAGAGGACAGAAGATGACAGAAGATGACAGAAGATGACAGAAGATGACAGAATGACAGAAGAGGTCAGAAGAGGACAGAAGATGACAGAAGATGACAGAATGACAGAAGAGGTCAGAAGAGGACAGAAGATGACAGAAGATGACAGAAGATAACAGAAGAAGACAGAATGACAGAAGAGGACAGAATAACAGAAGAGGACAGAATGACAGAAGATGACAGAAGATGACAGAAGATGACAGAAGATGACAGAATGACAGAAGAGGACAGAATGACAGAAGATGACAGAATGACAGAAGGGGACAGAATATGACAAAAGATGACAGAAGATGACAGAATGACAGAAGATGACAGAAGATGACAGAAAATGACAGAAGATGACAGAATGACAGAAGATGACAGAATGACAGAATATGACAAAAGATGACAGAAGCTAACAGAATGACAGAAGATGACAGGATGACAGGAGAGGACAGAAGATGACAGAGGATGACAGAAGATGACAGAAGATGACAGAATGACAGAAGAGGACAGAAGATGACAGAAGATGACAGAAGCTGACAGAATGACAGAAGAGGACAGAAGATGACAGAAGATGACAGAAGATGACAGAAGAGGACAGAAGATGACAGAATGACAGAAGAGGACAGAAGAGGACAGAAGATGACAGAAGATGACAGAAGATGACAGTATGACAGAAGAGGACAGAAGATGACAGAAGATGACAGAAGATGACAGAATGACAGAAGATGACAGAAGATGACAGAAGATGACAGAAGATGACAGAATGACATAAGAGGACAGAATGACAGAAGATGACAGAATGACAGTATAGGACAGAAAGACAGAAGATGACAGAAGATGACAGAATGACAGAAGAGGACAGAATGACAGAAGATGACAGAATGACAGAAGAGGACAGAAGATGACAGAAGATGACAGAATGACAGAAGATGACAGAAGATGACAGAAGATGACAGAATGACAGAAGAGGACAGAATGACAGAAGATGACAGAAGATGACAGAAAATGACAGAAGAGGAGAGAATGACAGAAGATGACAGAATGACAGAAGAGGACAGAATGACAGAAGATGACAGAAGATGACAGAAGATGACAGAACATGACAGAATGACAGAAGATGACAGAAGATGACAGAAGAGGACAGAATGACAGAAGATGACTGAATATGACAGAAGATGACAGAATGACAGAAGATGACAGAAGATGACAGAAGAGGACAGAATGACAGAAGATAACAGAAGATGACAGAAGATGACAGAATGACAGAAGAGGACAGAAGATGACAGAATGACAGAAGAGGACAGAATGACAGAAGATGACATAAGATGACAGAAGAAGACAGAATGACAGAAGAGGACAGAATGACAGAAGATGACAGAAGATGACAGAAGATGACAGAATGACAGAAGAGGACAGAATGACAGAAGAGGACAGAAGATGACAGAATGACAGAAGAGGACAGAAGAGGACAGAATGACAGAAGATGACAGAAGATGACAGAATTACAGAAGAGGACAGAATGACAGAAGAGGACAGAAGATGACAGAATGACAGAAGAGGACAGAAGATGACAGAAGATGACAGAAGATGACAGAATGACAGAAGAGGACAGAATGACAGAAGAGGACAGAATGACAGAAGAGGACAGAATGACAGAAGATGACAGAATGACAGAAGATGACAGAAGATGACAGAATGACAGAAGATGACAGAAGATGACAGAAGATGACAGAACATGACAGAATGACAGACGATGACAGAAGATGACAGTAGATGGCAGAAGATGACAGAAGATGACAGAAGATGACAGAATGACAGAAGAGGACAGAAGATGACAGAAGGTGACAGAAGATGACAGAAGATGACAGAATGACAGAAGAGGAAAGAATGACAGAAGAGGACAGAATATGATAGAGGATGACAGAAGATGACAGAATGACAGAAGATGACAGAAGATGTCAGAAGGACAGAAGATGACAGAATGACAGAAGATGAAAGAACATGACAGAAGAAGACAGAAGATGACAGAATATGACAGAAGAGGACAGAAGATGACAGAATATGACAGAAGATGACAGAAGATGACAGAATGACAGAAGAGGACAGAATGACAGAAGATGACAGAATGACAGAAGAGGACAGAAGATGACAGAGGATGACAGAGGATGACAGAAGATGACAGAATGACAGAAGAGGACAGAAGATGACAGAAGATGACAGAATGACAGAAGATGACAGAAGATGACAGAAGATGACAGAAGATGACAGAAGATGACAGAATTACAGAAGAGGACAGAATGACAGAAGAGGACAGAAGATGACAGAATGACAGAAGAGGACAGAAGATGACAGAAGATGACAGAAGATGACAGAATGACAGAAGAGGACAGAATGACAGAAGATGACAGAATGACAGAAGATGACAGAAGATGAGAGTAGATGACAGAAGATGACATAAGATGACAGAAGATGACAGAAGATGACAGAATGACAGAAGAGGACAGAAGATGACAGAAGATGAAAGAAGATGACAGAAGATGACAGAAGATGACAGAATGACAGAAGAGGACAGAATGACAGAAGAGGACAGAATATGATAGAGGATGACAGAAGATGACAGAATGACAGAAGATGACAGAAGATGTCAGAAGGACAGAAGATGACAGAAGATGACAGAAGACGACAGAAGATGACAGAATATGACAGAAGAGGACAGAAGATGACAGAAGATGACAGAATATGAAAGAAGATGACAGAAGATGACAGAATGACAGAAGAGGACAGAATGACAGAAGAGGACAGAATATGACAGAAGATGACACAAGATGACAGAATGACAGAAAATGACAGAAGAGGACAGAATATGACAGAAGAGGACAGAATGACAGAAGATGACAGAAGATGACAGAAGATGACAGAAGATGACAGAAGATGACAGAATATGACAGAAGATGACAGAAGATGACAGAGTATGACAGAAGATGAAAGAAGATGACAGAAGATGACGGAAGATGACAGAATGACAGAAGAGGACAGAATGACAGAAGATGACAGAATGACAGAAGAGGACAGAATATGACAGAAGATGACAGAATGACAGAAGATGACAGAAGATGAGAGTAGATGGCAGAAGATGACAGAGGATGACAGAAGATGACAGAATGACAGAAGAGGACAGAAGATGACAGAATATGACAGAATATGACAGAAGATGACAGAAGATGACAGAAGATGACAGAATGACAGAAGATGACAGTAGATGGCAGAAGATGACAGAAGATGACAGAAGATGACAGAATGACAGAAGAGGACAGAAGAGGACAGAAGATGACAGAAGATGACAGAAGATGACAGAAGATGACAGAATGACAGAAGAGGACAGAATGACAGAAGAGGACAGAATATGATAGAGGATGACAGAAGATGACAGAATGACAGAAGATGACAGAAGATGTCAGAAGGACAGAAGATGACAGAATGACAGAAGATGAAAGAACATGACAGAAGATGACAGAATATTACAGAAGAGGACAGAAGATGACAGAAGATGACAGAATATGACAGAAGATGACAGAATGACAGAAGAGGACAGAATGACAGAAGAGGACAGAATATGACAGAAGATGACACAAGATGACAGAATGACAGAAAATGACAGAAGAGGACAGAATATGACAGAAGAGGACAGAATGATAGAAGATGACAGAAGATGACAGAAGATGGCAGAAGATGACAGAAGATGACAGAAGATGACAGAATGACAGAAGAGGACAGAATGACAGAAGATGACAGAATGACAGAAGAGGACAGAAGATGACAGAGGATGACAGAAGATGACAGAAGATGACAGAATGACAGAAGAGGACAGAAGATGACAGAAGATGACAGAATGACAGAAGATGACAGAAGATGACAGAAGATGACAGAAGATGACAGAAGATGACAGAATTACAGAAGAGGACAGAATGGCAGAAGAGGACAGAAAAAGACAGAATGACAGAAGAGGACAGAAGAGGACAGAAGATGACAGAAGATGACAGAAGATGACAGAATGACAGAAGAGGACAGAATGACAGAAGAGGACAGAATGACAGAAGATGACAGAATGACAGAAGATGACAGAAGATGACAGAAGATGACAGAATGACAGAAGATGACAGACGATGAGAGTAGATGACAGAAGATGACATAAGATGACAGAAGGTGACAGAAGATGACAGAATGACAGAAGAGGACAGAAGATGACAGAAGATGACAGAAGATGACAGAAGATGACAGAATGACAGAAGAGGACAGAATGACAGAAGAGGACAGAATATGATAGAGGATGACAGAAGATGACAGAATGACAGAAGATGACAGAAGATGTCAGAAGGACAGAAGATGACAGAATGACAGAAGATGACAGAAGATGACAGAAGATGACAGAAGATGACAGAAGAGGACAGAAGAGGACAGAAGATGACAGAAGATGACAGAATATGACAGAAGATGACAGAAGATGACAGAATGACAGAAGAGGACAGAATGACAGAAGAGGACAGAAGATGACAGAAGATGACAGAAGATGACAGAAAATGACAGAATGACAGAAGAGGACTGAAGAGGACAGAAGATGACAGAAGATGACAGAAGATGACAGAAGATGACAGAATGACAGAAGAGGTCAGAAGATGACAGAAGATGACAGAAGATAACAGAAGAAGACAGAATGACAGAAGAGGACAGAATGACAGAAGAGGACAGAACGACAGAAGATGACAGAAGATGACAGAAGATGACAGAATGACAGAAGAGGACAGAATGACAGAAGATGACAGAATGACAGAAGAGGACAGAATATGACAAAAGATGACAGAAGATGACAGAATGACAGAAGATGACAGAAGGTGACAGAAAATGACAGAAGATGACAGACTGACAGAAGATGACAGAATGACAGAATATGACAAAAGATGACAGAAGATGACAGAATGACAGAAGATGACAGGATGACAGGAGAGGACAGAAGATGACAGAGGATGACAGAAGATGACCGAAGATGACAGAATGACAGAAGAGGACAGAAGATGACAGAATGACAGAAGAGGACAGAAGATGACAGAAGATGACAGAAGATGACAGAATGACAGAAGAGGACAGAAGATGACAGAAGAGGACAGAAGATGACAGAATGACAGAAGAGGACAGAAGAGGACAGAAGATGACAGAAGATGACAGAATGACAGAAGATGACAGAAGATGACAGAAGATGACAGAATGACAGAAGATGACAGAAGATGACAGAATGACAGAAGATGACAGAAGATGACAGAAGATGACAGAATGACAGAAGATGACAGAAGATGACAGAATATGACAGAATATGACAGAAGATGACAGAAGATGACAGAAGATGACAGAATGACAGAAGATGACAGAAGATGACAGTAGATGGCAGAAGATGACAGAAGATGACAGAATGACAGAAGAGGACAGAAGATGACAGTAGATGGCAGAAGATGACAGAAGATGACAGAATGACAGAAGAGGACAGAAGATGACAGAAGATGACAGAAGATGACAGAAGATGACAGAATGACAGAAGAGGAAAGAATGACAGAAGAGGACAGAATGACAGAAGAGGACAGAAGATGACAGAAGATGACAGAAGATGACAGAAAATGACAGAATGACAGAAGAGGACTGAAGAGGACAGAAGATGACAGAAGATGACAGAAGATGACAGAAGATGACAGAATGACAGAAGAGGTCAGAAGATGACAGAAGATGACAGAAGATAACAGAAGAAGACAGAATGACAGAAGAGGACAGAATGACAGAAGAGGACAGAACGACAGAAGATGACAGAAGATGACAGAAGATGACAGAATGACAGAAGAGGACAGAATGACAGAAGATGACAGAATGACAGAAGAGGACAGAATATGACAAAAGATGACAGAAGATGACAGAATGACAGAAGATGACAGAAGGTGACAGAAAATGACAGAAGATGACAGACTGACAGAAGATGACAGAATGACAGAATATGACAAAAGATGACAGAAGATGACAGAATGACAGAAGATGACAGGATGACAGGAGAGGACAGAAGATGACAGAGGATGACAGAAGATGACCGAAGATGACAGAATGACAGAAGAGGACAGAAGATGACAGAATGACAGAAGAGGACAGAAGATGACAGAAGATGACAGAAGATGACAGAATGACAGAAGAGGACAGAAGATGACAGAAGAGGACAGAAGATGACAGAATGACAGAAGAGGACAGAAGAGGACAGAAGATGACAGAAGATGACAGAATGACAGAAGATGACAGAAGATGACAGAAGATGACAGAATGACAGAAGATGACAGAAGATGACAGAATGACAGAAGATGACAGAAGATGACAGAAGATGACAGAATGACAGAAGATGACAGAAGATGACAGAATATGACAGAATATGACAGAAGATGACAGAAGATGACAGAAGATGACAGAATGACAGAAGATGACAGAAGATGACAGTAGATGGCAGAAGATGACAGAAGATGACAGAATGACAGAAGAGGACAGAAGATGACAGAAGATGACAGAAGATGACAGAAGATGACAGAATGACAGAAGAGGAAAGAATGACAGAAGAGGACAGAATATGATAGAGGATGACAGAAGATGACAGAATGACAGAAGATGACAGAAGATGTCAGAAGGACAGAAGATGACAGAATGGCAGAAGATGAAAGAACATGACAGAAGATGACAGAAGATGACAGAAGATGACAGAAGAGGACAGAAGATGACAGAATATGACAGAAGATGACAGAAGATGACAGAATGACAGAAGAGGACAGAATGACAGAAGAGGACAGAATATGACAGAAGATGACACAAGATGACAGAATGACAGAAAATGACAGAAGAGGACAGAATGATAGAAGATGACAGAAGATGACAGAAGATGGCAGAAGATGACAGAATATGACAGAAGATGACAGAAGATGACAGAATGACAGAAGAGGACAGAATGACAGAAGGTGACAGAAGATGACAGAAGATGACAGAAGATGACAAAAGATGACAGAATGGCAGAAGATGACAGAAGATGACAGAAGATGACAAAATGACAGAAGAGGACAGAATGACAGAAGATGACAGAGTGACAGAAGAGGACAGAATGACAGAAGATGACAGAAGATGACAGAAGATGACAGAATGACAGAAGAGGACAGAATGACAGAAGATGACAGAGTGACAGAAGAGGACAGAATGACAGAAGATGACAGAAGATGACAGAAGATGACAGAATGACAGAAGAGGACAGAATGACAGAAGATGACAGAATATGACAGAAGATGACAGAATATGACAGAATATGACAGAAGATGACAGAATATGACAGAAGATGACAGAAGATGACAGAAGATGACAGAATGACAGAAGAGGACAGAATGACAGAAGAGGACAGAATATGATAGAGGATGACAGAAGATGACAGAATGACAGAAGATGACAGAAGATGTCAGAAGGACAGAAGATGACAGAATGACAGAAGATGACAGAAGATGACAGAAGATGACAGAAGATGACAGAAGAGGACAGAAGAGGACAGAAGATGACAGAAGATGACAGAATATGACAGAAGATGACAGAAGATGACAGAATGACAGAAGAGGACAGAATGACAGAAGAGGACAGAAGATGACAGAAGATGACAGAAGATGACAGAAAATGACAGAATGACAGAAGAGGACTGAAGAGGACAGAAGATGACAGATGATGACAGAAGATGACAGAAGATGACAGAATGACAGAAGAGGTCAGAAGATGACAGAAGATGACAGAAGATAACAGAAGAAGACAGAATGACAGAAGAGGACAGAATGACAGAAGAGGACAGAACGACAGAAGATGACAGAAGATGACAGAAGATGACAGAAGATGACAGAATGACAGAAGAGGACAGAATGACAGAAGATGACAGAATGACAGAAGAGGACAGAATATGACAAAAGATGACAGAAGATGACAGAATGACAGAAGATGACAGAAGATGACAGAAAATGACAGAAGATGACAGACTGACAGAAGATGACAGAATGACAGAAGATGACAGGATGACAGGAGAGGACAGAAGATGACAGAGGATGACAGAAGATGACCGAAGATGACAGAATGACAGAAGAGGACAGAAGATGACAGAATGACAGAAGAGGACAGAAGATGACAGAAGATGACAGAATGACAGAAGATGACAGAAGATGACAGAAGATGACAGAATGACAGAAGATGACAGAAGATGACAGAATGACAGAAGATGACAGAAGATGACAGAAGATGACAGAATGACAGAAGATGACAGAAGATGACAGAATATGACAGAATATGACAGAAGATGACAGAAGATGACAGAAGATGACAGAATGACACAAGATGACAGAAGATGACAGTAGATGGCAGAAGATGACAGAAGATGACAGAAGATGACAGAATGACAGAAGAGGACAGAAGATGACAGAAGATGACAGAAGATGACAGAAGATGACAGAATGACAGAAGAGGAAAGAATGACAGAAGAGGACAGAATATGATAGAGGATGACAGAAGATGACAGAATGACAGAAGATGACAGAAGATGTCAGAAGGACAGAAGATGACAGAATGGCAGAAGATGAAAGAACATGACAGAAGATGACAGAAGATGACAGAAGATGACAGAATATGACAGAAGATGACAGAAGATGACAGAATGACAGAAGAGGACAGAATGACAGAAGAGGACAGAATATGACAGAAGATGACACAAGATGACAGAATGACAGAAAATGACAGAAGAGGACAGAATGATAGAAGATGACAGAAGATGACAGAAGATGGCAGAAGATGACAGAATATGACAGAAGATGACAGAAGATGACAGAATGACAGAAGAGGACAGAATGACAGAAGGTGACAGAAGATGACAGAAGATGACAGAAGATGACAAAAGATGACAGAATGGCAGAAGATGACAGAAGATGACAGAAGATGACAAAATGACAGAAGAGGACAGAATGACAGAAGATGACAGAGTGACAGAAGAGGACAGAATGACAGAAGATGACAGAAGATGACAGAAGATGACAGAATGACAGAAGAGGACAGAATGACAGAAGATGACAGAGTGACAGAAGAGGACAGAATGACAGAAGATGACAGAAGATGACAGAAGATCAGAAGAGGACAGAATGACAGAAGATGACAGAATATGACAGAAGATGACAGAATATGACAGAATATGACAGAAGATGACAGAATATGACAGAAGATGACAGAAGATGACAGAAGATGACAGAATGACAGAAGAGGACAGAATGACAGAAGATGACAGAAGATGACAGAAGATGACAGAAGATGACAGAAGATGTCAAAATGACAGAAGAGGACAGAATGACAGAAGATGACAGAATGACAGAAGAGGGCAGAAGATGACAGAAGATGACAGAATGACAGAAGAGGACAGAATGACAGAAGGTGACAGAAGATGACAGAATGACAGAAGAGGACAGAAGATGACAGAAGATGACAAAAGATGACAGAATGACAGAAGATGACAGAAGATGACGGAAGATGACAGAAGATGACAGAAGATGACAGATTGACAGAAGAGGACAGAATGACAGAAGATGACAGAAGATGACAGAAGATGACAGAATGACAGAAGATGTCAGAATGACAGAATGACAGAAGAGGACAGAATGACAGAAGATGACAGAAGATGACAGAAGATGACAGAATGACAGAAGATGACAGAAGATGACAGAAGAGGACAGAATGACAGAAGATGACAGAATATGACAGAAGATGACAGAATGACAGAAGATGACAGAAGATGACAGAAGAGGACAGAATGACAGAAGAAAACAGAAGATGACAGAAGATGACAGAATGACAGAAGAGGACAGAAGATGACAGAATGACAGAAGAGGACAGAATGACAGAAGATGACAGAAGATGACAGAAGAAGATAGAATGACAGAAGAGGACAGAATGACAGAAGATGACAGAAGATGACAGAAGATGACAGAATATGACAGAAGATGACAGAAGATGACAGAAGATGACAGAAGATGATAGAAGATGACAGAATGACAGAAGATGACAGAAGACGACAGAAGATGACAAAATGACAGAAGAGGACAGAATGACAGAAGATGACAGAAGGGCAGAAGATGACAGAAGATGACAGAATGACAGAAGAGGACAGAATGACAGAAGGTGACAGAAGATGACAGAATGACAGAAGAGGACAGAAGATGACAGAAGATGACAAAAGATGACAGAATGACAGAAGATGACAGAAGATGACGGAAGATGACAGAAGATGACAGAAGATGACAGAATGACAGAAGAGGACAGAATGACAGAAGATGACAGAAGATGACAGAACATGACAGAATGACAGAAGATGACAGAAGATGACAGAAGAGGACAGAATGACAGAAGATGACAGAATATGACAGAAGATGACAGAATGACAGAAGATGACAGAAGAGGACAGAATGACAGAAGATAACAGAAGATGACAGAAGATGACAGAATGACAGAAGAGGACAGAAGATGACAGAATGACAGAAGAGGACAGAATGACAGAAGATGACAGAAGATGACAGAAGATGACAGAAGAAGACAGAATGACAGAATAGGACAGAATGACAGAAGATGACAGAAGATGACAGAAGATGACAGAATGACAGAAGAGGACAGAATGACAGAAGAGGACAGAAGATGACAGAATGACAGAAGAAGACAGAAGAGGACAGAATTACAGAAGATGACAGAAGATGACAGAAGATGACAGAATTACAGAAGAGGACAGAATGACAGAAGAGGACAGAAGCTGACAGAATGACAGAAGAGGACAGAATGACAGAAGAGGACAGAATGACAGAAGAGGACAGAATGACAGAAGATGACAGAAGATGACAGAAGATGACAGAATGACAGAAGATGACAGAAGATGACAGAATATGACAGAATATGACAGAAGATGACAGAAGATGACAGAATGACAGAAGAGGACAGAATGACAGAAGAGGACAGAATGACAGAAGATGACAGAATGACAGAAGATGACAGAAGATGACAGAAGATGACAGAATGACAGAAGATGACAGAAGATGACAGAATATGACAGAATATGACAGAAGATGACAGAAGATGACAGAAGATGACAGAATGACAGAAGATGACAGAAGATGACAGTAGATGGCAGAAGATGACAGAAGATGACAGAATGACAGAAGAGGGCAGAAGATGACAGAAGATGACAGAATGACAGAAGAGGACAGAATGACAGAAGATGACAAAATGACAGAAGAGGACAGAATGACAGAAGATGACAGAATGACAGAAGAGGACAGAATGACAGAAGATGACAGAAGATGACAGAAGATGACAGAATGACACAAGAGGACAGAATGACAGAAGATGACAGAAGATGACAGAAGATGACAGAAGATGACAGAATGACAGAAGATGTCAGAATGACAGAAGATGACAGAATGACAGAAGAGGACAGAATGACAGAAGATGACAGAAGATGACAGAATGACAGAAGAGGACAGAATGACAGATGATGACAGAATGACAGAAGAGGACAGAAGATGACAGAAGATGACAGAAGACGACAGAAGATGACAGAAGGTGACAGAATGACAGAAGAGGACAGAATGACAGAAGATGACAGAAGAGGACAGAATGACAGAAGATGACAGAATGACAGAAGAGGACAGAATGACAGAAGATGACAGAAGATGACAGAAGATGACAGAAGATGACAAAATGACAGAAGAGGACAGAATGACAGAAGATGACAGAATGACAGAAGAGGGCAGAAGATGACAGAAGATGACAGAATGACAGAAGAGGACAGAATGACAGAAGGTGACAGAAGATGACAGAATGACAGAAGAGGACAGAAGATGACAGAAGATGACAAAAGATGACAGAATGACAGAAGATGACAGAAGATGACAAAATGACAGAAGAGGACAGAATGACAGAAGATGACAGAATGACAGAAGAGGACAGAATGACAGAAGATGACAGAATATGACAGAAGATGACAGAATATGACAGAAGATGACAGAAGATGAGAGAAGATGACAGAATGACAGAAGAGGACAGAATGACAGAAGATGACAGAAGATGACAGAAGATGACAGAAGATGACAAAATGACAGAAGATGACAGAAGATGACAGAAGATGACAAAATGACAGAAGAGGACAGAATGACAGAAGATGACAGAATGACAGAAGAGGGCAGAAGATGACAGAAGATGACAGAATGACAGAAGAGGACAGAATGACAGAAGGTGACAGAAGATGACAGAATGACAGAAGAGGACAGAAGATGACAGAAGATGACAAAAGATGACAGAATGACAGAAGATGACAGAAGATGACAGAAGATGACAAAATGACAGAAGAGGACAGAATGACAGAAGATGACAAAATGACAGAAGAGGACAGAATGACAGAAGATGACAGAATGACAGAAGAGGACAGAATGACAGAAGATGACAGAATATGACAGAAGATGACAGAATATGACAGAAGATGACAGAAGATGAGAGAAGATGACAGAATGACAGAAGAGGACAGAATGACAGAAGATGACAGAAGATGACAGAAGATGACAGAAGATGACAAAATGACAGAAGATGACAGAAGATGACAGAAGATGACAAAATGACAGAAGAGGACAGAATGACAGAAGATGACAGAATGACAGAAGAGGGCAGAAGATGACAGAAGATGACAGAATGACAGAAGAGGACAGAATGACAGAAGGTGACAGAAGATGACAGAATGACAGAAGAGGACAGAAGATGACAGAAGATGACAAAAGATGACAGAATGACAGAAGATGACAGAAGATGACAGAAGATGACAAAATGACAGAAGAGGACAGAATGACAGAAGATGACAGAGTGACAGAAGAGGACAGAATGACAGAAGGTGACAGAAGATGACAGAATGACAGAAGAGGACAGAAGATGACAGAAGATGACAAAAGATGACAGAATGACAGAAGATGACAGAAGATGACAGAAGATGACAAAATGACAGAAGAGGACAGAATGACAGAAGATGACAGAGTGACAGAAGAGGACAGAATGACAGAAGATGACAGAAGATGACAGAAGATGACAGAATGACAGAAGATGACAGAATGACAGAAGATGACAGAATCTGACAGAAGATGACAGAATATGACAGAAGATGACAGAAGATGACAGAATGACAGAAGAGGACAGAATGACAGAAGATGACAGAAGATGACAGAAGATGACAGAATGACAGAAAAGGACAGAATGACAGAAGATGTCAGAATGACAGAAGATGACAGAATGACAGAAGAGGACAGAATGACAGAAGATGACAGAAGATGACAGAAGATGACAGAACATGACAGAAGATGACAGAAGATGACAGAAGAGGACAGAATGATAGAAGATGACAGGATATGACAGAAGATGACAGAATGACAGAAGATGACAGAAGATGACAGAAGAGGACAGAATGACAGAAGATAACAGAAGATGACAGAAGATGACAGAATGACAGAAGAGGACAGAATGACAGAAGATGACAGAAGATGACAGAAGATGACAGAATATGACAGAAGATGAAAAAGATGACAGAAGATGACAGAAGAGGACAGAATGACAGAAGATGACAGAAGATGACAGAATGACGGAAGATGACAGAAGATGACGCAAGATGACAGAAGATGACAGAAGATGACAGAATGACAGAAGAGGACATAATGACAGAAGATGACAGAAGATGACAGAAGATGACAGAATGACAGAAGATGACAGAATGACAGAAGATGACAGAATGACAGAAGAGGACACAATGACAGAAGATGACAGAAGATGACAGAATGACAGAAGAGGACAGAATGACAGAAGATGACAGAATGACAGAAGAGGACAGAATGACAGAAGATGACAGAAGATGACAGAATGACAGAAGAGGACAGAATGACAGAAGATGACAGAAGATGACAGAAGATGACAGAATGACAGAAGATGACAGAAGATGACACAAGATGACAAAATGACAGAAGAGGACAGAATGACAGAAGATGACAGAGTGACAGAAGAGGACAGAATGACAGAAGATGACAGAAGATGACAGAATGACAGAAGAGGACAGAATGACAGAAGATGACAGAATATGACAGAAGATGACAGAATATGACAGAAGATGACAGAAGATGACAGAAGATGACAGAATGACAGAAGAGGACAGAATGACAGAAGATGACAGAAGATGACAGAATGACAGAAGATGACAGAATGACACAAGAGGACAGAATGACAGAAGATGACAGAATGACAGAAGAGGACAGAATGACAGAAGATGACAGAAGATGACAGAAGATGACAGAAGATGACAGAAGATGACAGAATGACAGAAGATGTCAGAATGACAGAAGAGGACAGAATGACAGAAGATGACAGAAGATGACAGAATGACAGAAGATGACACAAGATGATGGAAGATGACAGAAGATGACAGAAGATGACAGAATGACAGAAGAGGACAGAATGATAGATGATGACAGAATGACAGAAGAGGACAGAATGACAGAAGATGACAGAAGATGACAGAAGATGACAGAATATGACAGAAGATGAAAAAGATGACAGAAGATGACAGAAGAGGACAGATTGACAGAAGATGACAGAAGATGACAGAATGACGGAAGATGACAGAAGATGACGCAAGATGACAGAAGATGACAGAAGATGACAGAATGACAGAAGAGGACATAATGACAGAAGATGACGGAAGATGACAGAAGATGACAGAATGACAGAAGAGGACACAATGACAGAAGATGACAGAAGATGACAGAAGATGACAGAATGACAGAAGAGGACAGAATGACAGAAGATGACAGAATGACAGAAGAGGACAGAATGACAGAAGATGACAGAAGATGACAGAATGACAGAAGAGGACAGAATGACAGAAGATGACAGAAGATGACAGAAGATGACAGAATGACAGAAGATGACAGAAGATGACACAAGATGACAAAATGACAGAAGAGGACAGAATGACAGAAGATGACAGAGTGACAGAAGAGGACAGAATGACAGAAGATGACAGAAGATGACAGAAGATGACAGAAGATGACAGAAGATGACAGAATGACAGAAGAGGACAGAGTAAGACAGAAGATGACAGAAGATGACAGAAGATGACAGAATGACAGAAGAGGACAGAATGACAGAAGATGACAGAAGATGACAGAATGACAGAAGATGACACAAGATGATGGAAGATGACAGAAGATGACAGAAGATGACAGAAGATGACAGAATGACAGAAGATGACAGAAGATGACACAAGATGACAAAATGACAGAAGAGGACAGAATGACAGAAGATGACAGAGTGACAGAAGAGGACAGAATGACAGAAGATGACAGAAGATGACAGAAGATGACAGAAGATGACAGAAGATGACAGAATGACAGAAGAGGACAGAGTAAGACAGAAGATGACAGAAGATGACAGAAGATGACAGAATGACAGAAGAGGACAGAATGACAGAAGATGACAGAAGATGACAGAATGACAGAAGATGACACAAGATGATGGAAGATGACAGAAGACGACAGAAGATGACAGAAGGTGACAGAATGACAGAAGAGGACAGAATGACAGAAGATGACAGAAGAGGACAGAATGACAGAAGATGACAGAATGACAGAAGAGGACAGAATGACAGAAGATGACAGAAGATGACAGAAGATGACAGAAGATGACAAAATGACAGAAGAGGACAGAATGACAGAAGATGACAGAATGACAGAAGAGGGCAGAAGATGACAGAAGATGACAGAATGACAGAAGAGGACAGAATGACAGAAGGTGACAGAAGATGACAGAATGACAGAAGAGGACAGAAGATGACAGAAGATGACAAAAGATGACAGAATGACAGAAGATGACAGAAGATGACAAAATGACAGAAGAGGACAGAATGACAGAAGATGACAGAATGACAGAAGAGGACAGAATGACAGAAGATGACAGAATATGACAGAAGATGACAGAATATGACAGAAGATGACAGAAGATGAGAGAAGATGACAGAATGACAGAAGAGGACAGAATGACAGAAGATGACAGAAGATGACAGAAGATGACAGAAGATGACAAAATGACAGAAGATGACAGAAGATGACAGAAGATGACAAAATGACAGAAGAGGACAGAATGACAGAAGATGACAGAATGACAGAAGAGGGCAGAAGATGACAGAAGATGACAGAATGACAGAAGAGGACAGAATGACAGAAGGTGACAGAAGATGACAGAATGACAGAAGAGGACAGAAGATGACAGAAGATGACAAAAGATGACAGAATGACAGAAGATGACAGAAGATGACAGAAGATGACAAAATGACAGAAGAGGACAGAATGACAGAAGATGACAGAGTGACAGAAGAGGACAGAATGACAGAAGATGACAGAAGATGACAGAAGATGACAGAATGACAGAAGATGACAGAATGACAGAAGATGACAGAATCTGACAGAAGATGACAGAATATGACAGAAGATGACAGAAGATGACAGAATGACAGAAGAGGACAGAATGACAGAAGATGACAGAAGATGACAGAAGATGACAGAATGACAGAAAAGGACAGAATGACAGAAGATGTCAGAATGACAGAAGATGACAGAATGACAGAAGAGGACAGAATGACAGAAGATGACAGAAGATGACAGAAGATGACAGAACATGACAGAAGATGACAGAAGATGACAGAAGAGGACAGAATGATAGAAGATGACAGGATATGACAGAAGATGACAGAATGACAGAAGATGACAGAAGATGACAGAAGAGGACAGAATGACAGAAGATAACAGAAGATGACAGAAGATGACAGAATGACAGAAGAGGACAGAATGACAGAAGATGACAGAAGATGACAGAAGATGACAGAATATGACAGAAGATGAAAAAGATGACAGAAGATGACAGAAGAGGACAGAATGACAGAAGATGACAGAAGATGACAGAATGACGGAAGATGACAGAAGATGACGCAAGATGACAGAAGATGACAGAAGATGACAGAATGACAGAAGAGGACATAATGACAGAAGATGACAGAAGATGACAGAAGATGACAGAATGACAGAAGATGACAGAATGACAGAAGATGACAGAATGACAGAAGAGGACACAATGACAGAAGATGACAGAAGATGACAGAATGACAGAAGAGGACAGAATGACAGAAGATGACAGAATGACAGAAGAGGACAGAATGACAGAAGATGACAGAAGATGACAGAATGACAGAAGAGGACAGAATGACAGAAGATGACAGAAGATGACAGAAGATGACAGAATGACAGAAGATGACAGAAGATGACACAAGATGACAAAATGACAGAAGAGGACAGAATGACAGAAGATGACAGAGTGACAGAAGAGGACAGAATGACAGAAGATGACAGAAGATGACAGAATGACAGAAGAGGACAGAATGACAGAAGATGACAGAATATGACAGAAGATGACAGAATATGACAGAAGATGACAGAAGATGACAGAAGATGACAGAATGACAGAAGAGGACAGAATGACAGAAGATGACAGAAGATGACAGAATGACAGAAGATGACAGAATGACACAAGAGGACAGAATGACAGAAGATGACAGAATGACAGAAGAGGACAGAATGACAGAAGATGACAGAAGATGACAGAAGATGACAGAAGATGACAGAAGATGACAGAATGACAGAAGATGTCAGAATGACAGAAGAGGACAGAATGACAGAAGATGACAGAAGATGACAGAATGACAGAAGATGACACAAGATGATGGAAGATGACAGAAGATGACAGAAGATGACAGAATGACAGAAGAGGACAGAATGATAGATGATGACAGAATGACAGAAGAGGACAGAATGACAGAAGATGACAGAAGATGACAGAAGATGACAGAATATGACAGAAGATGAAAAAGATGACAGAAGATGACAGAAGAGGACAGATTGACAGAAGATGACAGAAGATGACAGAATGACGGAAGATGACAGAAGATGACGCAAGATGACAGAAGATGACAGAAGATGACAGAATGACAGAAGAGGACATAATGACAGAAGATGACGGAAGATGACAGAAGATGACAGAATGACAGAAGAGGACACAATGACAGAAGATGACAGAAGATGACAGAAGATGACAGAATGACAGAAGAGGACAGAATGACAGAAGATGACAGAATGACAGAAGAGGACAGAATGACAGAAGATGACAGAAGATGACAGAATGACAGAAGAGGACAGAATGACAGAAGATGACAGAAGATGACAGAAGATGACAGAATGACAGAAGATGACAGAAGATGACACAAGATGACAAAATGACAGAAGAGGACAGAATGACAGAAGATGACAGAGTGACAGAAGAGGACAGAATGACAGAAGATGACAGAAGATGACAGAAGATGACAGAAGATGACAGAAGATGACAGAATGACAGAAGAGGACAGAGTAAGACAGAAGATGACAGAAGATGACAGAAGATGACAGAATGACAGAAGAGGACAGAATGACAGAAGATGACAGAAGATGACAGAATGACAGAAGATGACACAAGATGATGGAAGATGACAGAAGATGACAGAAGATGACAGAATGACACAAGAGGACAGAATGACAGAAGATGACAGAATGACAGAAGAGGACAGAATGACAGAAGATGACAGAAGATGACAGAAGATGACAGAAGATGACAAAATGACAGAAGATGACAGAAGATGACAGAAGATGACAAAATGACAGAAGAGGACAGAATGACAGAAGATGACAGAATGACAGAAGAGGGCAGAAGATGACAGAAGATGACAGAATGACAGAAGAGGACAGAATGACAGAAGGTGACAGAAGATGACAGAATGACAGAAGAGGACAGAAGATGACAGAAGATGACAAAAGATGACAGAATGACAGAAGATGACAGAAGATGACAGAAGATGACAAAATGACAGAAGAGGACAGAATGACAGAAGATGACAGAGTGACAGAAGAGGACAGAATGACAGAAGATGACAGAAGATGACAGAAGATGACAGAATGACAGAAGATGACAGAATGACAGAAGATGACAGAATCTGACAGAAGATGACAGAATATGACAGAAGATGACAGAAGATGACAGAATGACAGAAGAGGACAGAATGACAGAAGATGACAGAAGATGACAGAAGATGACAGAATGACAGAAAAGGACAGAATGACAGAAGATGTCAGAATGACAGAAGATGACAGAATGACAGAAGAGGACAGAATGACAGAAGATGACAGAAGATGACAGAAGATGACAGAACATGACAGAAGATGACAGAAGATGACAGAAGAGGACAGAATGATAGAAGATGACAGGATATGACAGAAGATGACAGAATGACAGAAGATGACAGAAGATGACAGAAGAGGACAGAATGACAGAAGATAACAGAAGATGACAGAAGATGACAGAATGACAGAAGAGGACAGAATGACAGAAGATGACAGAAGATGACAGAAGATGACAGAATATGACAGAAGATGAAAAAGATGACAGAAGATGACAGAAGAGGACAGAATGACAGAAGATGACAGAAGATGACAGAATGACGGAAGATGACAGAAGATGACGCAAGATGACAGAAGATGACAGAAGATGACAGAATGACAGAAGAGGACATAATGACAGAAGATGACAGAAGATGACAGAAGATGACAGAATGACAGAAGATGACAGAATGACAGAAGATGACAGAATGACAGAAGAGGACACAATGACAGAAGATGACAGAAGATGACAGAATGACAGAAGAGGACAGAATGACAGAAGATGACAGAATGACAGAAGAGGACAGAATGACAGAAGATGACAGAAGATGACAGAATGACAGAAGAGGACAGAATGACAGAAGATGACAGAAGATGACAGAAGATGACAGAATGACAGAAGATGACAGAAGATGACACAAGATGACAAAATGACAGAAGAGGACAGAATGACAGAAGATGACAGAGTGACAGAAGAGGACAGAATGACAGAAGATGACAGAAGATGACAGAATGACAGAAGAGGACAGAATGACAGAAGATGACAGAATATGACAGAAGATGACAGAATATGACAGAAGATGACAGAAGATGACAGAAGATGACAGAATGACAGAAGAGGACAGAATGACAGAAGATGACAGAAGATGACAGAATGACAGAAGATGACACAAGATGATGGAAGATGACAGAAGATGACAGAAGATGACAGAATGACACAAGAGGACAGAATGACAGAAGATGACAGAATGACACAAGAGGACAGAATGACAGAAGATGACAGAATGACAGAAGAGGACAGAATGACAGAAGATGACAGAAGATGACAGAAGATGACAGAAGATGACAGAAGATGACAGAATGACAGAAGATGTCAGAATGACAGAAGAGGACAGAATGACAGAAGATGACAGAAGATGACAGAATGACAGAAGATGACACAAGATGATGGAAGATGACAGAAGATGACAGAAGATGACAGAATGACAGAAGAGGACAGAATGATAGATGATGACAGAATGACAGAAGAGGACAGAATGACAGAAGATGACAGAAGATGACAGAAGATGACAGAATATGACAGAAGATGAAAAAGATGACAGAAGATGACAGAAGAGGACAGATTGACAGAAGATGACAGAAGATGACAGAATGACGGAAGATGACAGAAGATGACGCAAGATGACAGAAGATGACAGAAGATGACAGAATGACAGAAGAGGACATAATGACAGAAGATGACGGAAGATGACAGAAGATGACAGAATGACAGAAGAGGACACAATGACAGAAGATGACAGAAGATGACAGAAGATGACAGAATGACAGAAGAGGACAGAATGACAGAAGATGACAGAATGACAGAAGAGGACAGAATGACAGAAGATGACAGAAGATGACAGAATGACAGAAGAGGACAGAATGACAGAAGATGACAGAAGATGACAGAAGATGACAGAATGACAGAAGATGACAGAAGATGACACAAGATGACAAAATGACAGAAGAGGACAGAATGACAGAAGATGACAGAGTGACAGAAGAGGACAGAATGACAGAAGATGACAGAAGATGACAGAAGATGACAGAAGATGACAGAAGATGACAGAATGACAGAAGAGGACAGAGTAAGACAGAAGATGACAGAAGATGACAGAAGATGACAGAATGACAGAAGAGGACAGAATGACAGAAGATGACAGAAGATGACAGAATGACAGAAGATGACACAAGATGATGGAAGATGACAGAAGATGACAGAAGATGACAGAATGACACAAGAGGACAGAATGACAGAAGATGACAGAATGACAGAAGAGGACAGAATGACAGAAGATGACAGAAGATGACAGAAGATGACAGAAGATGACAGAAGATGACAGAATGACAGAAGATGTCAGAATGACAGAAGAGGACAGAATGACAGAAGATGACAGAAGATGACAGAATGACAGAAGATGACACAAGATGATGGAAGATGACAGAAGATGACAGAAGATGACAGAATGACAGAAGAGGACAGAATGATAGATGATGACAGAATGACAGAAGAGGACAGAATGACAGAAGATGACAGAAGATGACAGAAGATGACAGAATATGACAGAAGATGAAAAAGATGTCAGAAGATGACAGAAGAGGACAGATTGACAGAAGATGACAGAAGATGACAGAAGATGACAGAATGACGGAAGATGACAGAAGATGACGCAAGATGACAGAAGATGACAGAAGATGACAGAATGACAGAAGAGGACATAATGACAGAAGATGACGGAAGATGACAGAAGATGACAGAATGACAGAAGAGGACACAATGACAGAAGATGACAGAAGATGACAGAAGATGACAGAAGATGACAGAAGATGACAGAATGACAGAAGATGACAGAAGATGACAGAAGATGACAAAATGACAGAAGAGGACAGAATGACAGAAGATGACAGAATGACAGAAGAGGGCAGAAGATGACAGAAGAGGACAGAATGACAGAAGGTGACAGAAGATGACAGAATGACAGAAGAGGACAGAAGATGACAGAAGATGACGAAAGATGACAGAATGACAGAAGATGACAGAAGATGACGGAAGATGACAGAAGATGACAGAAGATGACAGAATGACAGAAGAGGACAGAATGACAGAAGATGACAGAAGATGACAGAAGATGACAGAAGATGACAGAATGACAGAAGATGACAGAATGACAGAAGAGGACAGAATGACAGAAGATGACAGGAGATGACAGAACATGACAGAATGACAGAAGATGACAGAAGATGACAGAAGAGGACAGAATGACAGAAGATGACAGAATATGACAGAAGATGACAGAATGACAGAAGATGACAGAAGATGACAGAAGAGGACAGAATGACAGAAGATAACAGAATATGACAGAAGATGACAGAATGACAGAAGAGGACAGAAGATGACAGAATGACAGAAGAGGACAGAATGACAGAAGATGACAGAAGATGACAGAAGAAGACAGAATGACAGAAGAGGACAGAATGACAGAAGATGACAGAAGATGACAGAATGACAGAAGAGGACAGAATGACAGAAGAGGACAGAAGATGACAGAATGACAGAAGAAGACAGAAGAGGACAGAATGACAGAAGATGACAGAAGATGACAGAAGATGACAGAATTACAGAAGAGGACAGAATGACAGAAGAGGACAGAAGCTGACAGAATGACAGAAGAGGACAGAAGATGACAGAAGATGACAGAATGACAGAAGAGGACAGAATGACAGAAGAGGACAGAATGACAGAAGATGACAGAATGACAGAAGATGACAGAAGATGACAGAAGATGACAGAATGACAGAAGAGGACAGAATGACAGATGATGACAGAATGACAGAAGAGGACAGAATGACAGAAGATGACAGAAGATGACAGAAGATGACAGAATATGACAGAAGATGAAAAAGATGACAGAAGATGACAGAAGAGGACAGATTGACAGAAGATGACAGAAGATGACAGAAGATGACAGAATGACGGAAGATGACAGAAGATGACGCAAGATGACAGAAGATGACAGAAGATGACAGAATGACAGAAGAGGACATAATGACAGAAGATGACGGGAGATGACAGAAGATGACAGAATGACAGAAGAGGACACAATGACAGAAGATGACAGAAGATGACAGAAGATGACAGAATGACAGAAGAGGACAGAATGACAGAAGATGACAGAATGACAGAAGAGGACAGAATGACAGAAGATGACAGAAGATGACAGAATGACAGAAGAGGACAGAATGACAGAAGATGACAGAAGATGACAGAAGATGACAGAATATGACAGAAGATGACAGAAGATGACAGAAGATGACAGAATGACAGAAGAGGACAGAATGACAGAAGATGACAGAAGATGACAGAAGATGACAGAAGATGACAGAATGACAGAAGATGACAGAAGATGACAGAAGATGACAAAATGACAGAAGAGGACAGAATGACAGAAGATGACAGAATGACAGAAGAGGGCAGAAGATGACAGAAGAGGACAGAATGACAGAAGGTGACAGAAGATGACAGAATGACAGAAGAGGACAGAAGATGACAGAAGATGACAAAAGATGACAGAATGACAGAAGATGACAGAAGATGACGGAAGATGACAGAAGATGACAGAAGATGACAGAATGACAGAAGAGGACAGAATGACAGAAGATGACAGAAGATGACAGAAGATGACAGAAGATGACAGAATGACAGAAGATGACAGAATGACAGAAGAGGACAGAATGACAGAAGATGACAGAAGATGACAGAACATGACAGAATGACAGAAGATGACAGAAGATGACAGAAGAGGACAGAATGACAGAAGATGACAGAATATGACAGAAGATGACAGAATGACAGAAGATGACAGAAGATGACAGAAGAGGACAGAATGACAGAAGATAACAGAATATGACAGAAGATGACAGAATGACAGAAGAGGACAGAAGATGACAGAATGACAGAAGAGGACAGAATGACAGAAGATGACAGAAGATGACAGAAGAAGACAGAATGACAGAAGAGGACAGAATGACAGAAGATGACAGAAGATGACAGAATGACAGAAGAGGACAGAATGACAGAAGAGGACAGAAGATGACAGAAGATGACAGAATTACAGAAGAGGACAGAATGACAGAAGAGGACAGAAGCTGACAGAATGACAGAAGAGGACAGAAGATGACAGAAGATGACAGAATGACAGAAGAGGACAGAATGACAGAAGAGGACAGAATGACAGAAGATGACAGAATGACAGAAGATGACAGAAGATGACAGAAGATGACAGAATGACAGAAGAGGACAGAATGACAGATGATGACAGAATGACAGAAGAGGACAGAATGACAGAAGATGACAGAAGATGACAGAAGATGACAGAATATGACAGAAGATGAAAAAGATGACAGAAGATGACAGAAGAGGACAGATTGACAGAAGATGACAGAAGATGACAGAAGATGACAGAATGACGGAAGATGACAGAAGATGACGCAAGATGACAGAAGATGACAGAAGATGACAGAATGACAGAAGAGGACATAATGACAGAAGATGACGGAAGATGACAGAAGATGACAGAATGACAGAAGAGGACACAATGACAGAAGATGACAGAAGATGACAGAAGATGACAGAATGACAGAAGAGGACAGAATGACAGAAGATGACAGAATGACAGAAGAGGACAGAATGACAGAAGATGACAGAAGATGACAGAATGACAGAAGAGGACAGAATGACAGAAGATGACAGAAGATGACAGAAGATGACAGAAGATGACAGAATATGACAGAAGATGACAGAATATGACAGAAGATGACAGAAGATGAGAGAAGATGACAGAATGACAGAAGAGGACAGAATGACAGAAGATGACAGAAGATGACAGAAGATGACAGAAGATGACAAAATGACAGAAGATGACAGAAGATGACAGAAGATGACAAAATGACAGAAGAGGACAGAATGACAGAAGATGACAGAATGACAGAAGAGGGCAGAAGATGACAGAAGATGACAGAATGACAGAAGAGGACAGAATGACAGAAGGTGACAGAAGATGACAGAATGACAGAAGAGGACAGAAGATGACAGAAGATGACAAAAGATGACAGAATGACAGAAGATGACAGAAGATGACAGAAGATGACAAAATGACAGAAGAGGACAGAATGACAGAAGATGACAGAGTGACAGAAGAGGACAGAATGACAGAAGATGACAGAAGATGACAGAAGATGACAGAATGACAGAAGATGACAGAATGACAGAAGATGACAGAATCTGACAGAAGATGACAGAATATGACAGAAGATGACAGAAGATGACAGAATGACAGAAGAGGACAGAATGACAGAAGATGACAGAAGATGACAGAAGATGACAGAATGACAGAAAAGGACAGAATGACAGAAGATGTCAGAATGACAGAAGATGACAGAATGACAGAAGAGGACAGAATGACAGAAGATGACAGAAGATGACAGAAGATGACAGAACATGACAGAAGATGACAGAAGATGACAGAAGAGGACAGAATGACAGAAGATGACAGGATATGACAGAAGATGACAGAATGACAGAAGATGACAGAAGATGACAGAAGAGGACAGAATGACAGAAGATAACAGAAGATGACAGAAGATGACAGAATGACAGAAGAGGACAGAATGACAGAAGATGACAGAAGATGACAGAAGATGACAGAATATGACAGAAGATGAAAAAGATGACAGAAGATGACAGAAGAGGACAGAATGACAGAAGATGACAGAAGATGACAGAATGACGGAAGATGACAGAAGATGACGCAAGATGACAGAAGATGACAGAAGATGACAGAATGACAGAAGAGGACATAATGACAGAAGATGACAGAAGATGACAGAAGATGACAGAATGACAGAAGATGACAGAATGACAGAAGATGACAGAATGACAGAAGAGGACACAATGACAGAAGATGACAGAAGATGACAGAATGACAGAAGAGGACAGAATGACAGAAGATGACAGAATGACAGAAGAGGACAGAATGACAGAAGATGACAGAAGATGACAGAATGACAGAAGAGGACAGAATGACAGAAGATGACAGAAGATGACAGAAGATGACAGAATGACAGAAGATGACAGAAGATGACACAAGATGACAAAATGACAGAAGAGTACAGAATGACAGAAGATGACAGAGTGACAGAAGAGGACAGAATGACAGAAGATGACAGAAGATGACAGAATGACAGAAGAGGACAGAATGACAGAAGATGACAGAATATGACAGAAGATGACAGAATATGACAGAAGATGACAGAAGATGACAGAAGATGACAGAATGACAGAAGAGGACAGAATGACAGAAGATGACAGAAGATGACAGAATGACAGAAGATGACACAAGATGATGGAAGATGACAGAAGATGACAGAAGATGACAGAATGACACAAGAGGACAGAATGACAGAAGATGACAGAATGACACAAGAGGACAGAATGACAGAAGATGACAGAATGACAGAAGAGGACAGAATGACAGAAGATGACAGAAGATGACAGAAGATGACAGAAGATGACAGAAGATGACAGAATGACAGAAGATGTCAGAATGACAGAAGAGGACAGAATGACAGAAGATGACAGAAGATGACAGAATGACAGAAGATGACACAAGATGATGGAAGATGACAGAAGATGACAGAAGATGACAGAATGACAGAAGAGGACAGAATGATAGATGATGACAGAATGACAGAAGAGGACAGAATGACAGAAGATGACAGAAGATGACAGAAGATGACAGAATATGACAGAAGATGAAAAAGATGACAGAAGATGACAGAAGAGGACAGATTGACAGAAGATGACAGAAGATGACAGAAGATGACAGAATGACGGAAGATGACAGAAGATGACGCAAGATGACAGAAGATGACAGAAGATGACAGAATGACAGAAGAGGACATAATGACAGAAGATGACGGAAGATGACAGAAGATGACAGAATGACAGAAGAGGACACAATGACAGAAGATGACAGAAGATGACAGAAGATGACAGAATGACAGAAGAGGACAGAATGACAGAAGATGACAGAATGACAGAAGAGGACAGAATGACAGAAGATGACAGAAGATGACAGAATGACAGAAGAGGACAGAATGACAGAAGATGACAGAAGATGACAGAAGATGACAGAATGACAGAAGATGACAGAAGATGACACAAGATGACAAAATGACAGAAGAGGACAGAATGACAGAAGATGACAGAGTGACAGAAGAGGACAGAATGACAGAAGATGACAGAAGATGACAGAAGATGACAGAAGATGACAGAAGATGACAGAATGACAGAAGAGGACAGAATATGACAGAAGATGACAGAAGATGACAGAAGATGACAGAATGACAGAAGAGGACAGAATGACAGAAGATGACAGAAGATGACAGAATGACAGAAGATGACACAAGATGATGGAAGATGACAGAAGATGACAGAAGATGACAGAATGACACAAGAGGACAGAATGACAGAAGATGACAGAATGACAGAAGAGGACAGAATGACAGAAGATGACAGAAGATGACAGAAGATGTCAGAATGACAGAAGAGGACAGAATGACAGAAGATGACAGAAGATGACAGAATGACAGAAGATGACACAAGATGATGGAAGATGACAGAAGATGACAGAAGATGACAGAATGACAGAAGAGGACAGAATGATAGATGATGACAGAATGACAGAAGAGGACAGAATGACAGAAGATGACAGAAGATGACAGAAGATGACAGAATATGACAGAAGATGAAAAAGATGACAGAAGATGACAGAAGAGGACAGATTGACAGAAGATGACAGAAGATGACAGAAGATGACAGAATGACGGAAGATGACAGAAGATGACGCAAGATGACAGAAGATGACAGAAGATGACAGAATGACAGAAGAGGACATAATGACAGAAGATGACGGAAGATGACAGAAGATGACAGAATGACAGAAGAGGACACAATGACAGAAGATGACAGAAGATGACAGAAGATGACAGAAGATGACAGAATGACAGAAGATGACAGAAGATGACAGAAGATGACAAAATGACAGAAGAGGACAGAATGACAGAAGATGACAGAATGACAGAAGAGGGCAGAAGATGACAGAAGAGGACAGAATGACAGAAGGTGACAGAAGATGACAGAATGACAGAAGAGGACAGAAGATGACAGAAGATGACAAAAGATGACAGAATGACAGAAGATGACAGAAGATGACGGAAGATGACAGAAGATGACAGAAGATGACAGAATGACAGAAGAGGACAGAATGACAGAAGATGACAGAAGATGACAGAAGATGACAGAAGAGGACAGAATGACAGAAGAGGACAGAATGACAGAAGATGACAGGAGATGACAGAACATGACAGAATGACAGAAGATGACAGAAGATGACAGAAGAGGACAGAATGACAGAAGATGACAGAATATGACAGAAGATGACAGAATGACAGAAGATGACAGAAGATGACAGAAGAGGACAGAATGACAGAAGATAACAGAATATGACAGAAGATGACAGAATGACAGAAGAGGACAGAAGATGACAGAATGACAGAAGAGGACAGAATGACAGAAGATGACAGAAGATGACAGAAGAAGACAGAATGACAGAAGAGGACAGAATGACAGAAGATGACAGAAGATGACAGAATGACAGAAGAGGACAGAATGACAGAAGAGGACAGAAGATGACAGAATGACAGAAGAAGACAGAAGAGGACAGAATGACAGAAGATGACAGAAGATGACAGAAGATGACAGAATTACAGAAGAGGACAGAATGACAGAAGAGGACAGAAGCTGACAGAATGACAGAAGAGGACAGAAGATGACAGAAGATGACAGAATGACAGAAGAGGACAGAATGACAGAAGAGGACAGAATGACAGAAGATGACAGAATGACAGAAGATGACAGAAGATGACAGAAGATGACAGAATGACAGAAGAGGACAGAATGACAGATGATGACAGAATGACAGAAGAGGACAGAATGACAGAAGATGACAGAAGATGACAGAAGATGACAGAATATGACAGAAGATGAAAAAGATGACAGAAGATGACAGAAGAGGACAGATTGACAGAAGATGACAGAAGATGACAGAAGATGACAGAATGACGGAAGATGACAGAAGATGACGCAAGATGACAGAAGATGACAGAAGATGACAGAATGACAGAAGAGGACATAATGACAGAAGATGATGGAAGATGACAGAAGATGACAGAATGACAGAAGAGGACACAATGACAGAAGATGACAGAAGATGACAGAAGATGACAGAATGACAGAAGAGGACAGAATGACAGAAGATGACAGAATGACAGAAGAGGACAGAATGACAGAAGATGACAGAAGATGACAGAATGACAGAAGAGGACAGAATGACAGAAGATGACAGAAGATGACAGAAGATGACAGAATATGACAGAAGATGACAGAAGATGACAGAAGATGACAGAATGACAGAAGAGGACAGAATGACAGAAGATGACAGAAGATGACAGAAGATGACAGAAGATGACAGAATGACAGAAGATGACAGAAGATGACAGAAGATGACAAAATGACAGAAGAGGACAGAATGACAGAAGATGACAGAATGACAGAAGAGGGCAGAAGATGACAGAAGAGGACAGAATGACAGAAGGTGACAGAAGATGACAGAATGACAGAAGAGGACAGAAGATGACAGAAGATGACAAAAGATGACAGAATGACAGAAGATGACAGAAGATGACGGAAGATGACAGAAGATGACAGAAGATGACAGAATGACAGAAGAGGACAGAATGACAGAAGATGACAGAAGATGACAGAAGATGACAGAAGATGACAGAATGACAGAAGATGACAGAATGACAGAAGAGGACAGAATGACAGAAGATGACAGAAGATGACAGAACATGACAGAATGACAGAAGATGACAGAAGATGACAGAAGAGGACAGAATGACAGAAGATGACAGAATATGACAGAAGATGACAGAATGACAGAAGATGACAGAAGATGACAGAAGAGGACAGAATGACAGAAGATAACAGAATATGACAGAAGATGACAGAATGACAGAAGAGGACAGAAGATGACAGAATCACAGAAGAGGACAGAATGACAGAAGATGACAGAAGATGACAGAAGAAGACAGAATGACAGAAGAGGACAGAATGACAGAAGATGACAGAAGATGACAGAATGACAGAAGAGGACAGAATGACAGAAGAGGACAGAAGATGACAGAAGATGACAGAATTACAGAAGAGGACAGAATGACAGAAGAGGACAGAAGCTGACAGAATGACAGAAGAGGACAGAAGATGACAGAAGATGACAGAATGACAGAAGAGGACAGAATGACAGAAGAGGACAGAATGACAGAAGATGACAGAATGACAGAAGATGACAGAAGATGACAGAAGATGACAGAATGACAGAAGAGGACAGAATGACAGATGATGACAGAATGACAGAAGAGGACAGAATGACAGAAGATGACAGAAGATGACAGAAGATGACAGAATATGACAGAAGATGAAAAAGATGACAGAAGATGACAGAAGAGGACAGATTGACAGAAGATGACAGAAGATGACAGAAGATGACAGAATGACGGAAGATGACAGAAGATGACGCAAGATGACAGAAGATGACAGAAGATGACAGAATGACAGAAGAGGACATAATGACAGAAGATGACGGAAGATGACAGAAGATGACAGAATGACAGAAGAGGACACAATGACAGAAGATGACAGAAGATGACAGAAGATGACAGAATGACAGAAGAGGACAGAATGACAGAAGATGACAGAATGACAGAAGAGGACAGAATGACAGAAGATGACAGAAGATGACAGAATGACAGAAGAGGACAGAATGACAGAAGATGACAGAAGATGACAGAAGATGACAGAAGATGACAGAAGATGACAGAATATGACAGAAGATGACAGAATATGACAGAAGATGACAGAAGATGAGAGAAGATGACAGAATGACAGAAGAGGACAGAATGACAGAAGATGACAGAAGATGACAGAAGATGACAGAAGATGACAAAATGACAGAAGATGACAGAAGATGACAGAAGATGACAAAATGACAGAAGAGGACAGAATGACAGAAGATGACAGAATGACAGAAGAGGGCAGAAGATGACAGAAGATGACAGAATGACAGAAGAGGACAGAATGACAGAAGGTGACAGAAGATGACAGAATGACAGAAGAGGACAGAAGATGACAGAAGATGACAAAAGATGACAGAATGACAGAAGATGACAGAAGATGACAGAAGATGACAAAATGACAGAAGAGGACAGAATGACAGAAGATGACAGAGTGACAGAAGAGGACAGAATGACAGAAGATGACAGAAGATGACAGAATGACAGAAGATGACAGAATGACAGAAGATGACAGAATCTGACAGAAGATGACAGAATATGACAGAAGATGACAGAAGATGACAGAATGACAGAAGAGGACAGAATGACAGAAGATGACAGAAGATGACAGAAGATGACAGAATGACAGAAAAGGACAGAATGACAGAAGATGACAGAAGATGACAGAAGATGACAGAAGATGACAGAATGACAGAAGATGTCAGAATGACAGAAGATGACAGAATGACAGAAGAGGACAGAATGACAGAAGATGACAGAAGATGACAGAAGATGACAGAACATGACAGAATGACAGAAGATGACAGAAGATGACAGAAGAGGACAGAATGACAGAAGATGACAGGATATGACAGAAGATGACAGAATGACAGAAGATGACAGAAGATGACAGAAGAGGACAGAATGACAGAAGATAACAGAAGATGACAGAAGATGACAGAATGACAGAAGAGGACAGAATGACAGAAGATGACAGAAGATGACAGAAGATGACAGAATATGACAGAAGATGAAAAAGATGACAGAAGATGACAGAAGAGGACAGAATGACAGAAGATGACAGAAGATGACAGAATGACGGAAGATGACAGAAGATGACGCAAGATGACAGAAGATGACAGAAGATGACAGAATGACAGAAGAGGACATAATGACAGAAGATGACAGAAGATGACAGAAGATGACAGAATGACAGAAGATGACAGAATGACAGAAGATGACAGAATGACAGAAGAGGACACAATGACAGAAGATGACAGAAGATGACAGAATGACAGAAGAGGACAGAATGACAGAAGATGACAGAATGACAGAAGAGCACAGAATGACAGAAGATGACAGAAGATGACAGAATGACAGAAGAGGACAGAATGACAGAAGATGACAGAAGATGACAGAAGATGACAGAATGACAGAAGATGAAAGAAGATGACACAAGATGACAAAATGACAGAAGAGGACAGAATGACAGAAGATGACAGAGTGACAGAAGAGGACAGAAGATGACAGAATGACAGAAGAGGACAGAATGACAGAAGATGACAGAATATGACAGAAGATGACAGAATATGACAGAAGATGACAGAAGATGACAGAAGATGACAGAATGACAGAAGAGGACAGAATGACAGAAGATGACAGAAGATGACAGAAGATGACAGAATGACAGAAGATGACACAAGATGACGGAAGATGACAGAAGATGACAGAAGATGACAGAATGACACAAGAGGACAGAATGACAGAAGATGACAGAATGACAGAAGAGGACAGAATGACAGAAGATGACAGAAGATGACAGAAGATGACAGAAGATGACAGAATGACAGAAGATGTCAGAATGACAGAAGATGACAGAATGACTGAAGAGGACAGAATGACAGAAGATGACAGAAGATGACAGAAGATGACAGAATGACAGAAGAGGACAGAATGATAGATGATGACAGAATGACAGAAGAGGACAGAATGACAGAAGATGACAGAAGATGACAGAAGATGACAGAATATGACAGAAGATGAAAAAGATGACAGAAGATGACAGAAGAGGACAGATTGACAGAAGATGACAGAAGATGACAGAATGACGGAAGATGACAGAAGATGACGCAAGATGACAGAAGATGACAGAAGATGACAGAATGACAGAAGAGGACATAATGACAGAAGATGACGGAAGATGACAGAAGATGACAGAATGACAGAAGAGGACACAATGACAGAAGATGACAGAAGATGAGAGAAGATGACAGAATGACAGAAGAGGACAGAATGACAGAAGATGACAGAATGACAGAAGAGGACAGAATGACAGAAGGTGACAGAAGATGACAGAATGACAGAAGAGGACAGAATGACAGAAGATGACAGAAGATGACAGAAGATGACAGAAGATGACACAAGATGACAGAAGATGACAGAAGATGACAGAATGACAGAAGATGTCAGAATGACAGAAGATGACAGAAGATGACAGAATGGCAGAAGATGACAGAAGATGACAGAAGATGACAGAATGACAGAAGATGTCAGAATGACAGAAGATGACAGAATGACAGAAGAGGACAGAATGACAGAAGATGACAGAAGATGACAGAAGATGACAGAATGACAGAAGAGGACAGAATGACAGATGATGACAGAATGACAGAAGAGGACAGAAGATGACAGAAGATGACAGAATGACAGAAGAGGACAGAATGACAGAAGATGACAGAATGACAGAAGAGGACAGAATGACAGAAGATGACAGAAGATGACAGAAGATGACAGAAGATGACAGAATGACAGAAGATGACAGAAGATGACAGAAGATGACAAAATGACAGAAGAGGACAGAATGACAGAAGATGACAGAATGACAGAAGAGGGCAGAAGATGACAGAAGATGACAGAATGACAGAAGAGGACAGAATGACAGAAGGTGACAGAAGATGACAGAATGACAGAAGAGGACAGAAGATGACAGAAGATGACAAAAGATGACAGAATGACAGAAGATGACAGAAGATGACAAAATGACAGAAGAGGACAGAATGACAGAAGATGACAGAGTGACAGAAGAGGACAGAATGACAGAAGATGACAGAAGATGACAGAAGATGACAGAATGACAGAAGAGGACAGAATGACAGAAGATGACAGAATATGACAGAAGATGACAGAATATGACAGAAGATGACAGAAGATGACAGAAGATGACAGAATGACAGAAGAGGACAGAATGACAGAAGATGACAGAAGATGACAGAAGATGACAGAAGATGACAGAAGATGACAGAATGACAGAAGATGACAGAAGATGACAGAAGATGACAAAATGACAGAAGAGGACAGAATGACAGAAGATGACAGAATGACAGAAGAGGGCAGAAGATGACAGAAGAGGACAGAATGACAGAAGGTGACAGAAGATGACAGAATGACAGAAGAGGACAGAAGATGACAGAAGATGACAAAAGATGACAGAATGACAGAAGATGACAGAAGATGACGGAAGATGACAGAAGATGACAGAAGATGACAGAATGACAGAAGAGGACAGAATGACAGAAGATGACAGAAGATGACAGAAGATGACAGAAGATGACAGAATGACAGAAGATGACAGAATGACAGAAGAGGACAGAATGACAGAAGATGACAGAAGATGACAGAACATGACAGAATGACAGAAGATGACAGAAGATGACAGAAGAGGACAGAATGACAGAAGATGACAGAATATGACAGAAGATGACAGAATGACAGAAGATGACAGAAGAGGACAGAATGACAGAAGATAACAGAATATGACAGAAGATGACAGAATGACAGAAGAGGACAGAAGATGACAGAATGACAGAAGAGGACAGAATGACAGAAGATGACAGAAGATGACAGAAGAAGACAGAATGACAGAAGAGGACAGAATGACAGAAGATGACAGAAGATGACAGAATGACAGAAGAGGACAGAATGACAGAAGAGGACAGAAGATGACAGAATGACAGAAGAAGACAGAAGATGACAGAATGACAGAAGATGACAGAAGATGACAGAAGATGACAGAATTACAGAAGAGGACAGAATGACAGAAGAGGACAGAAGCTGACAGAATGACAGAAGAGGACAGAAGATGACAGAAGATGACAGAATGACAGATGAGGACAGAATGACAGAAGAGGACAGAATGACAGAAGATGACAGAATGACAGAAGATGACAGAAGATGACAGAAGATGACAGAAGATGACAGAAGATGACAGAATATGACAGAAGATGAAAAAGATGACAGAAGATGACAGAAGAGGACAGATTGACAGAAGATGACAGAAGATGACAGAAGATGACAGAATGACGGAAGATGACAGAAGATGACGCAAGATGACAGAAGATGACAGAATGACAGAAGAGGACATAATGACAGAAGATGACGGAAGATGACAGAAGATGACAGAATGACAGAAGAGGACACAATGACAGAAGATGACAGAAGATGACAGAAGATGACAGAATGACAGAAGAGGACAGAATGACAGAAGATGACAGAATGACAGAAGAGGACAGAATGACAGAAGATGACAGAAGATGACAGAATGACAGAAGAGGACAGAATGACAGAAGATGACAGAAGATGACAGAAGATGACAGAAGATGACAGAATGACAGAAGATGATAGAAGATGACACAAGATGACAAAATGACAGAAGAGGACAGAATGACAGAAGATGACAGAGTGACAGAAGAGGACAGAATGACAGAAGATGACAGAAGATGACAGAATGACAGAAGAGGACAGAATGACAGATGACAGAATATGACAGAAGATGACAGAATATGACAGAAGATGACAGAAGATGACAGAATGACAGAAGAGGACAGAATGACAGAAGTTGACAGAAGATGACAGAAGATGACAGAATGACAGAAGATGACACAAGATGACGGAAGATGACAGAAGATGACAGAATGACACAAGAGGACAGAATGACAGAAGATGACAGAATGACAGAAGAGGACAGAATGACAGAAGATGACAGAATGACAGAAGAGGGCAGAAGATGACAGAAGATGACAGAATGACAGAAGAGGACAGAATGACAGAAGGTGACAGAAGATGACAGAATGACAGAAGAGGACAGAAGATGACAGAAGATGACAAAAGATGACAGAATGACAGAAGATGACAGAAGATGTCAGAATGACAGAAGATGACAGAATGACAGAAGAGGACAGAATGACAGAAGATGACAGAAGATGACAGAATGACAGAAGAGGACAGAATGACAGATGATGACAGAATGACAGAAGAGGACAGAAGATGACAGAAGATGACAGAATGACAGAAGATGACAGAGTGACAGAAGAGGACAGAATGACAGAAGATGACAGAAGATGACAGAAGATGACAGAATGACAGAAGATGACAGAATGACAGAAGATGACAGAATCTGACAGAAGATGACAGAATATGACAGAAGATGACAGAAGATGACAGAATGACAGAAGAGGACAGAATGACAGAAGATGACAGAAGATGACAGAATGACAGAAAAGGACAGAATGACAGAAGATGACAGAAGATGACAGAAGATGACAGAAGATGACAGAATGACAGAAGATGTCAGAATGACAGAAGATGACAGAATGACAGAAGAGGACAGAATGACAGAAGATGACAGAAGATGACAGAAGATGACAGAACATGACAGAATGACAGAAGATGACAGAAGATGACAGAAGAGGACAGAATGACAGAAGATGACAGGATATGACAGAAGATGACAGAATGACAGAAGATGACAGAAGATGACAGAAGAGGACAGAATGACAGAAGATAACAGAAGATGACAGAAGATGACAGAATGACAGAAGAGGACAGAATGACAGAAGATGACAGAAGATGACAGAAGATGACAGAATATGACAGAAGATGAAAAAGATGACAGAAGATGACAGAAGAGGACAGAATGACAGAAGATGACAGAAGATGACAGAATGACGGAAGATGACAGAAGATGACGCAAGATGACAGAAGATGACAGAAGATGACAGAATGACAGAAGAGGACATAATGACAGAAGATGACAGAAGATGACAGAAGATGACAGAATGACAGAAGATGACAGAATGACAGAAGATGACAGAATGACAGAAGAGGACACAATGACAGAAGATGACAGAAGATGACAGAATGACAGAAGAGGACAGAATGACAGAAGATGACAGAATGACAGAAGAGGACAGAATGACAGAAGATGACAGAAGATGACAGAATGACAGAAGAGGACAGAATGACAGAAGATGACAGAAGATGACAGAAGATGACAGAATGACAGAAGATGAAAGAAGATGACACAAGATGACAAAATGACAGAAGAGGACAGAATGACAGAAGATGACAGAGTGACAGAAGAGGACAGAAGATGACAGAATGACAGAAGAGGACAGAATGACAGAAGATGACAGAATATGACAGAAGATGACAGAATATGACAGAAGATGACAGAAGATGACAGAAGATGACAGAATGACAGAAGAGGACAGAATGACAGAAGATGACAGAAGATGACAGAAGATGACAGAATGACAGAAGATGACACAAGATGACGGAAGATGACAGAAGATGACAGAAGATGACAGAATGACACAAGAGGACAGAATGACAGAAGATGACAGAATGACAGAAGAGGACAGAATGACAGAAGATGACAGAAGATGACAGAAGATGACAGAAGATGACAGAATGACAGAAGATGTCAGAATGACAGAAGATGACAGAATGACTGAAGAGGACAGAATGACAGAAGATGACAGAAGATGACAGAAGATGACAGAATGACAGAAGAGGACAGAATGATAGATGATGACAGAATGACAGAAGAGGACAGAATGACAGAAGATGACAGAAGATGACAGAAGATGACAGAATATGACAGAAGATGAAAAAGATGACAGAAGATGACAGAAGAGGACAGATTGACAGAAGATGACAGAAGATGACAGAAGATGACAGAATGACGGAAGATGACAGAAGATGACGCAAGATGACAGAAGATGACAGAAGATGACAGAATGACAGAAGAGGACATAATGACAGAAGATGACGGAAGATGACAGAAGATGACAGAATGACAGAAGAGGACACAATGACAGAAGATGACAGAAGATGAGAGAAGATGACAGAATGACAGAAGAGGACAGAATGACAGAAGATGACAGAATGACAGAAGAGGACAGAATGACAGAAGGTGACAGAAGATGACAGAATGACAGAAGAGGACAGAATGACAGAAGATGACAGAAGATGACAGAAGATGACAGAAGATGACACAAGATGACAGAAGATGACAGAAGATGACAGAATGACAGAAGATGTCAGAATGACAGAAGATGACAGAAGATGACAGAATGGCAGAAGATGACAGAAGATGACAGAAGATGACAGAATGACAGAAGATGTCAGAATGACAGAAGATGACAGAATGACAGAAGAGGACAGAATGACAGAAGATGACAGAAGATGACAGAAGATGACAGAATGACAGAAGAGGACAGAATGACAGATGATGACAGAATGACAGAAGAGGACAGAAGATGACAGAAGATGACAGAATGACAGAAGAGGACAGAATGACAGAAGATGACAGAATGACAGAAGAGGACAGAATGACAGAAGATGACAGAAGATGACAGAAGATGACAGAAGATGACAGAATGACAGAAGATGACAGAAGATGACAGAAGATGACAAAATGACAGAAGAGGACAGAATGACAGAAGATGACAGAATGACAGAAGAGGGCAGAAGATGACAGAAGATGACAGAATGACAGAAGAGGACAGAATGACAGAAGGTGACAGAAGATGACAGAATGACAGAAGAGGACAGAAGATGACAGAAGATGACAAAAGATGACAGAATGACAGAAGATGACAGAAGATGACAAAATGACAGAAGAGGACAGAATGACAGAAGATGACAGAGTGACAGAAGAGGACAGAATGACAGAAGATGACAGAAGATGACAGAAGATGACAGAATGACAGAAGAGGACAGAATGACAGAAGATGACAGAATATGACAGAAGATGACAGAATATGACAGAAGATGACAGAAGATGACAGAAGATGACAGAATGACAGAAGAGGACAGAATGACAGAAGATGACAGAAGATGACAGAAGATGACAGAAGATGACAGAAGATGACAGAATGACAGAAGATGACAGAAGATGACAGAAGATGACAAAATGACAGAAGAGGACAGAATGACAGAAGATGACAGAATGACAGAAGAGGGCAGAAGATGACAGAAGAGGACAGAATGACAGAAGGTGACAGAAGATGACAGAATGACAGAAGAGGACAGAAGATGACAGAAGATGACAAAAGATGACAGAATGACAGAAGATGACAGAAGATGACGGAAGATGACAGAAGATGACAGAAGATGACAGAATGACAGAAGAGGACAGAATGACAGAAGATGACAGAAGATGACAGAAGATGACAGAAGATGACAGAATGACAGAAGATGACAGAATGACAGAAGAGGACAGAATGACAGAAGATGACAGAAGATGACAGAACATGACAGAATGACAGAAGATGACAGAAGATGACAGAAGAGGACAGAATGACAGAAGATGACAGAATATGACAGAAGATGACAGAATGACAGAAGAGGACAGAAGATGACAGAATGACAGAAGAGGACAGAATGACAGAAGATGACAGAAGATGACAGAAGAAGACAGAATGACAGAAGAGGACAGAATGACAGAAGATGACAGAAGATGACAGAATGACAGAAGAGGACAGAATGACAGAAGAGGACAGAAGATGACAGAATGACAGAAGAAGACAGAAGATGACAGAATGACAGAAGATGACACAAGATGACAGAAGATGACAGAATTACAGAAGAGGACAGAATGACAGAAGAGGACAGAAGCTGACAGAATGACAGAAGAGGACAGAAGATGACAGAAGATGACAGAATGACAGATGAGGACAGAATGACAGAAGAGGACAGAATGACAGAAGATGACAGAATGACAGAAGATGACAGAAGATGACAGAAGATGACAGAAGATGACAGAAGATGACAGAATATGACAGAAGATGAAAAAGATGACAGAAGATGACAGAAGAGGACAGATTGACAGAAGATGACAGAAGATGACAGAAGATGACAGAATGACGGAAGATGACAGAAGATGACGCAAGATGACAGAAGATGACAGAATGACAGAAGAGGACATAATGACAGAAGATGACGGAAGATGACAGAAGATGACAGAATGACAGAAGAGGACACAATGACAGAAGATGACAGAAGATGACAGAAGATGACAGAATGACAGAAGAGGACAGAATGACAGAAGATGACAGAATGACAGAAGAGGACAGAATGACAGAAGATGACAGAAGATGACAGAATGACAGAAGAGGACAGAATGACAGAAGATGACAGAAGATGACAGAAGATGACAGAAGATGACAGAATGACAGAAGATGATAGAAGATGACACAAGATGACAAAATGACAGAAGAGGACAGAATGACAGAAGATGACAGAGTGACAGAAGAGGACAGAATGACAGAAGATGACAGAAGATGACAGAATGACAGAAGAGGACAGAATGACAGATGACAGAATATGACAGAAGATGACAGAATATGACAGAAGATGACAGAAGATGACAGAATGACAGAAGAGGACAGAATGACAGAAGTTGACAGAAGATGACAGAAGATGACAGAATGACAGAAGATGACACAAGATGACGGAAGATGACAGAAGATGACAGAATGACACAAGAGGACAGAATGACAGAAGATGACAGAATGACAGAAGAGGACAGAATGACAGAAGATGACAGAATGACAGAAGAGGGCAGAAGATGACAGAAGATGACAGAATGACAGAAGAGGACAGAATGACAGAAGGTGACAGAAGATGACAGAATGACAGAAGATGACAGAAGATGACAAAAGATGACAGAATGACAGAAGATGACAGAAGATGTCAGAATGACAGAAGATGACAGAATGACAGAAGAGGACAGAATGACAGAAGATGACAGAAGATGACAGAATGACAGAAGAGGACAGAATGACAGATGATGACAGAATGACAGAAGAGGACAGAAGATGACAGAAGATGACAGAATGACAGAAGAGGACAGAATGACAGAAGATGACAGAATGACAGAAGAGGACAGAATGACAGAAGATGACAGAAGATGACAGAAGATGACAGAAGATGACAGAATGACAGAAGATGACAGAAGATGACAGAAGATGACAAAATGACAGAAGAGGACAGAATGACAGAAGATGACAGAATGACAGAAGAGGGCAGAAGATGACAGAAGATGACAGAATGACAGAAGAGGACAGAATGACAGAAGGTGACAGAAGATGACAGAATGACAGAAGAGGACAGAAGATGACAGAAGATGACAAAAGATGACAGAATGACAGAAGATGACAGAAGATGACAGAAGATGACAAAATGACAGAAGAGGACAGAATGACAGAAGATGACAGAGTGACAGAAGAGGACAGAATGACAGAAGATGACAGAAGATGACAGAATGACAAGAGGACAGAACGACAGAAGATGACAGAATATGACAGAAGATGACAGAAGATGACAGAAGATGACAGAATGACAGAAGAGGACAGATTGACAGAAGATGACAGAAGATGACAGAAGTTGACAGAAGATGACAGAAGATGACAGAATGACAGAAGATGACAGAAGATGACAGAAGATGACAAAATGACAGAAGAGGACAGAATGACAGAAGATGACAGAATGATAGAAGAGGGCAGAAGATGACAGAAGATGACAGAATGACAAAAGAGGACAGAATGACAGAAGGTGACAGAAGATGACAGAATGACAGAAGAGGACAGAAGATGACAGAAGATGACAAAAGATGACAGAATGACAGAAGATGACAGAAGATGACGGAAGATGACAGAAGATGACAGAAGATGACAGAATGACAGAAGAGGACAGAATGAAAGAAGATGACAGAAGATGACAGAAGATGACAGAAGATGACAGAATGACAGAAGATGTCAGAATGACAGAAGATGACAGAATGACAGAAGAGGACAGAATGACAGAAGATGACAGAAGATGACAGAACATGACAGAATGACAGAAGATGACAGAAGATGACAGAAGAGGACAGAATGACAGAAGATGACAGAATATGACAGAAGATGACAGAATGACAGAAGATGACAGAAGATGACAGAAGAGGACAGAATGACAGAAGATAACAGAAGATGACAGAAGATGACAGAATGACAGAAGAGGACAGAAGATGACAGAATGACAGAAGAGGACAGAATGACAGAAGATGACAGAAGATGACAGAAGAAGACAGAATGACAGAAGAGGACAGAATGACAGAAGATGACAGAAGATGACAGAAGATGACAGAATGACAGAAGAGGGCAGAAGATGACAGAAGATGACAGAATGACAGAAGAGGACAGAATGGCAGAAGGTGACAGAAGATGACAGAATGACAGAAGAGGACAGAAGATGACAGAAGATGACAGAAGATGACAAAAGATGACAGAATGACAGAAGATGACAGAAGATGACAGAAGATGACAGAAGATGACAGAATGACAGAAGAGGACAGAATGACAGAAGATGACAGAAGATGACAGAAGATGACAGAAGATGACAGAATGACAGAAGATGTCAGAATGACAGAAGATGACAGAATGACAGAAGAGGACAGAATGACAGAAGATGACAGAACATGACAGAAGATGACAGAATGACAGAAGAGGACAGAATGACAGAAGAGGACAGAAGATGACAGAATGACAGAAGAAGACAGAAGAGGACAGAATGACAGAAGATGACAGAAGATGACAGAATTACAGAAGAGGACAGAATGACAGAAGAGGACAGAAGCTGACAGAATGACAGAAGAGGACAGAAGATGACAGAAGATGACAGAATGACAGAAGAGGACAGAATGACAGAAGAGGACAGAATGACAGAAGATGACAGAATGACAGAAGATGACAGAAGATGACAGAATGACAGAAGATGACAGAAGATGACAGAATATGACAGAATATGACAGAAGATGGCAGAATGACAGAAGATGACAGAAGATGACAGTAGATGGCAGAAGATGACAGAAGATGACAGAATGACAGAAGAGGGCAGAAGATGACAGAAGATGACAGAATGACAGAAGAGGACAGAATGACAGAAGGTGACAGAAGATGACAGAATGACAGAAGATGACAGAAGATGACAAAAGATGACAGAATGACAGAAGATGACAGAAGATGACAGAAGATGACAAAATGACAGAAGAGGACAGAATGACAGAAGATGACAGAGTGACAGAAGAGGACAGAATGACAGAAGATGACAGAAGATGACAGAAGATGAAAGAATGACACAAGAGGACAGAATGACAGAAGATGACAGAATGACAGAAGAGGACAGAATGACAGAAGATGACAGAAGATGACAGAAGATGACAGAATGACGGAAGATGTCAGAATGACGGAAGATGACAGAATGACAGAAGAGGACAGAATGACAGAAGATGACAGAAGATGACAGAAGATGACAGAATGACAGAAGAGGACAGAATGACAGATGATGACAGAATGACAGAAGAGGACAGAAGATGACAGAAGATGACAGAAGACGACAGAAGATGACAGAAGGTGACAGAATGACAGAAGAGGACAGAATGACAGAAGATGACAGAAGATGACAGAAGAGGACAGAATGACAGAAGATGACAGAATGACAGAAGAGGACAGAATGACAGAAGATGACAGAAGATGACAGAAGATGACAGAAGATGACAAAATGACAGAAGAGGACAGAATGACAGAAGATGACAGAATGACAGAAGAGGGCAGAAGATGACAGAAGATGACAGAATGACAGAAGAGGACAGAATGACAGAAGGTGACAGAAGATGACAGAATGACAGAAGAGGACAGAAGATGACAGAAGATGACAAAAGATGACAGAATGACAGAAGATGACAGAAGATGACAAAATGACAGAAGAGGACAGAATGACAGAAGATGACAGAATGACAGAAGAGGACAGAATGACAGAAGATGACAGAATATGACAGAAGATGACAGAATATGACAGAAGATGACAGAAGATGACAGAAGATGACAGAATGACAGAAGAGGACAGAATGACAGAAGATGACAGAAGATGACAGAAGAGGACAGAATGACAGAAGATGACAGAATGACAGAAGAGGGCAGAAGATGACAGAAGATGACAGAATGACAGAAGAGGACAGAATGACAGAAGGTGACAGAAGATGACAGAATGACAGAAGAGGACAGAAGATGACAGAAGATGACAAAAGATGACAGAATGACAGAAGATGACAGAAGATGACAGAAGATGAGAAAATGACAGAAGATGACAGAATGACAGAAGAGGACAGAATGACAGAAGATGACAGAAGATGACAGAAGATGACAGAAAATGACAGAAGATGACAGAAGATGACAGAAGATGACAAAATGACAGAAGAGGACAGAATGACAGAAGATGACAGAGTGACAGAAGAGGACAGAATGACAGAAGATGACAGAAGATGACAGAAGATGACAGAATGACAGAAGAGGACAGAATGACAGAAGATGACAGAATATGACAGAAGATGACAGAATATGACAGAAGATGACAGAAGATGACAGAATGACAGAAGAGGACAGAATGACAGAAGATGACAGAAGATGACAGAATGACAGAAAAGGACAGAATGACAGAAGATGACAGAAGATGACAGAAGATGACAGAAGATGACAGAATGACAGAAGATGTCAGAATGACAGAAGATGACAGAATGACAGAAGAGGACAGAATGACAGAAGGTGACAGAAGATGACAGAAGATGACAGAACATGACAGAATGACAGAAGATGACAGAAGATGACAGAATGACAGAAGAGGACAGAAGATGACACAAGATGACAGAATGACAGAAGAGGACAGAATGACAGAAGAGGACAGAATGACAGAAGATGACAGAATGACAGAAGATGACAGAAGATGACAGAATGACAGAAGATGAGAGTAGATGACAGAAGATGACATAAGATGACAGAAGATGACAGAAGATGACAGAATGACAGAAGAGGACAGAAGATGACAGAAGATGACAGAAGATGCCAGAATGACAGAAGAGGACAGAATGACAGAAGAGGACAGAATATGATAGAGGATGACAGAAGATGACAGAAGATGTCAGAAGGACAGAAGATGACAGAATGACAGAAGATGACTGAAGATGACAGAAGATGACAGAAGATGACAGAATATGACAGAAGAGTACAGAAGATGACAGAAGATGACAGAATATGACAGAAGATGACAGAAGATGACAGAATGACAGAAGAGGACAGAATGACAGAAGAGGACAGAATATGACAGAAGATGACAGAAGATGACAGAATATGACAGAAGATGACAGAAGATGACAAAATGACAGAAGAGGACAGAATGACAGAAGATGACAGAAGATGACAGAAGATGACAGAAGATGGCAGAAGATGACAGAAGATGACAGAATATGACAGAAGATGACAGAAGATGACAGAGTATGACAGAACATGACAGAAGATGACAGAAGATGAAAGAAGATGACAGAATGACAGAAGAGGACAGAATGACAGAAGATGACAGAATGACAGAAGAGGACAGAAGATGACAGAAGATGACAGAATGACAGAAGATGACAGAAGATGACAGAAGATGACAAAATGACAGAAGAGGACAGAATGACAGAAGATGACAGAGTGACAGAAGAGGACAGAATGACAGAAGATGACAGAAGATGACAGAAGATGACACAATGACACAAGAGGACAGAATGACAGAAGATGACAGAATGAGAGAAGAGGACAGAATGACAGAAGATGACAGAAGATGACAGAAGATGACAGAAGATGACAAGATGACAGAATGACAGAAGATGTCAGAATGACAGAAGATGACAGAATGACAGAAGAGGACAGAATGACAGAAGAGGACAGAATGACAGATGATGACAGAATGACAGAAGATGACAGAAGAGGACAGAATGACAGAAGATGACAGAATGACAGAAGATGACAGAATGACAGAAGAGGACAGAATGACAGAAGATGACAGAAGATGACAGAAGATGACAGAACATGACAGAATGACAGAAGATGACAGAAGATGACAGAATGACAGAAGAGGACAGAAGATGACAGAGGATGACAGAAGATGACAGAAGATGACAGAATGACAGATGAGGACAGAAGATGACAGAAGATGACAGAATGACAGAAGATGACAGAAGATGACAGAAGATGACAGAATTACAGAAGAGGACAGAATGACAGAAGAGGACAGAAGATGACAGAATGACAGAAGAGGACAGAAGATGACAGAAGATGACAGAAGATGAAAGAATGACAGAAGAGGACAGAATGACAGAAGAGGACAGAATGACAGAAGAGGACAGAATGACAGAAGATGACAGAATGACAGAAGATGACAGAAGATGACAGAAGATGACAGAATGACAGAAGATGACAGAAGATGAGAGTAGATGACAGAAGATGACAGAAGATGACATAAGATGACAGAAGATGACAGAAGATGACAGAATGACAGAAGAGGACAGAAGATGACAGAAGATGACAGAAGATGACAGAATGACAGAAGAGGACAGAATGACAGAAGAGGACAGAATATGATAGAGGATGACAGAAGATGACAGAATGACAGAAGATGACAGAAGATGTCAGAAGGACAGAAGATGACAGAATGACAGAAGATGACTGAAGATGACAGAAGATGACAGAAGATGACAGAATATGACAGAAGAGGACAGAAGATGACAGAAGATGACAGAATATGACAGAAGATGACAGAAGATGACAGAATGACAGAAGAGGACAGAATGACAGAAGAGGACAGAATATGACAGAAGATGACACAAGATGACAGAATGACAGAAAATGACAGAAGAGGACAGAACATGACAGAAGAGGACAGAATGACAGAAGATGACAGAAGATGACAGAAGATGACAGAAGATGGCAGAAGATGACAGAAGATGACAGAACATGACAGAAGATGACAGAAGATGAAAGAAGATGACAGAATGACAGAAGAGGACAGAATGACAGAAGATGACAGAATGACAGAAGAGGACAGAAGATGACAGAAGATGACAGAAGATGACAGAATGACAGAAGATGACAGAAGATGACAGAAGATGACAAAATGACAGAAGAGGACAGAATGACAGAAGATGACAGAGTGACAGAAGAGGACAGAATGACAGAAGATGACAGAAGATGACAGAAGATGACAGAAGATGACACAATGACACAAGAGGACAGAATGACAGAAGATGACAGAATGACAGAAGAGGACAGAATGACAGAAGATGACAGAAGATGACAGAAGATGACAAGATGACAGAATGACAGAAGATGTCAGAATGACAGAAGATGACAGAATGACAGAAGAGGACAGAATGACAGAAGATGACAGAAGATGACAGAAGATGACAGAATGACAGAAGAGGACAGAATGACAGATGATGACAGAATGACAGAAGAGGACAGAAGATGACAGAAGATGACAGAAGACGACAGAAGATGACAGAAGGTGACAGAATGACAGAAGAGGACAGAATGACAGAAGATGACAGAAGATGACAGAAGATGACAGAAGAGGACAGAATGACAGAAGATGACAGAATGTCAGAAGAGGACAGAATGACAGAAGATGACAGAAGATGACAGAAGATGACAGAAGATGACAGAATGACAGAAGATGACAGAAGATGACAGAAGATGACAAAATGACAGAAGAGGACAGAATGACAGAAGAGGACAGAATGACAGAAGGTGACAGAAGATGACAGAATGACAGAAGAGGACAGAAGATGACAGAAGATGACAAAAGATGACAGAATGACAGAAGATGACAGAAGATGACAAAATGACAGAAGAGGATAGAATGACAGAAGATGACAGAGTGACAGAAGAGGACAGAATGACAGAAGATGACAGAAGATGACAGAATGACAGAAGAGGACAGAATGACAGAAGATGACAGAATATGACAGAAGATGACAGAATATGACAGAAGATGACAGAAGATGACAGAAGATGACAGAATGACAGAACAGGACAGAATGACAGAAGATGACAGAAGATGACAGAAGATGACAGAATGACAGAAGAGGACAGAATGACAGAAGATGATTGAATATGACAGAAGATGACAGAATATGACAGAAGATGACAGAAGATGACAGAAGATGACAGAATGACAGAAGAGGACAGAATGACAGAAGATGACAGAAGATGACAAAATGACAGAAGATGACAGAAGATGACAGAAGATGACAAAATGACAGAAGAGGACAGAATGACAGAAGATGACAGAATGACAGAAGAGGGCAGAAGATGACAGAAGATGACAGAATGACAGAAGATGACAGAAGATGACAGAAGATGACAAAATGCCAGAAGAGGACAGAATGACAGAAGATGACAGAATATGACGGAAGATGACAGAATATGACAGAAGATGACAGAAGATGACAGAATGACAGAAGAGGACAGAATGACAGAAGATGACAGAAGATGACAGAAGATGACAGAATGACAGAAAAGGACAGAATGACAGAAGATGACAGAAGATGACAGAAGATGACAGAATGACAGAAGATGTCAGAATGACAGAAGATGACAGAATGACAGAAGAGGACAGAATGACAGAAGATGACAGAAGATGACAGAAGATGGCAGAACATGACAGAATGACAGAAGATGACAGAAGATGACAGAAGAGGACAGAATGACAGAAGATGACAGGATATGACAGAAGATGACAGAATGACAGAAGATGACAGAAGATGACAGAAGAGGACAGAATGACAGAAGAGGACAGAAGATGACAGAATGACAGAAGAGGACAGAATGACAGAAGATGACAGAAGATGACAGAAGATGACAGAATGACGGAAGATGACAGAAGACGACAGAAGATGACAGAATGACAGAAGAGGACAGAATGACAGAAGATGACAGAAGATGACAGAATGACACAAGAGGACAGAATGACAGAAGATGACAGAATGACAGAAGAGGACAGAATGACAGAAGATGACAGAATGACAGAAGAGGGCAGAAGATGACAGAAGATGACAGAAGATGACAGAATCACAGAAGATGACAGAATGACAGAAGAGGACAGAATGACAGAAGAGGGCAGAAGATGACAGAAGATGACAGAAGATGACAGAATCACAGAAGATGACAGAATGACAGAAGAGGACAGAAGATGACAGAAGATGACAGAATATGACAGAAGATGAAAAAGATGACAGAAGATGACAGAAGAGGACAGATTGACAGAAGATGACAGAAGATGACAGAAGATGACAGAATGACGGAAGATGACAGAAGATGACGCAAGATGACAGAAGATGACAGAAGATGACAGAATGACAGAAGAGGACATAATGACAGAAGATGACGGAAGATGACAGAAGATGACAGAATGACAGAAGAGGACACAATGACAGAAGATGACAGAAGATGACAGAAGATGACAGAAGATGACAGAATGACAGAAGAGGACAGAATGACAGAAGATGACAGAATGACAGAAGAGGACAGAATGACAGAAGATGACAGAAGATGACAGAATGACAGAAGAGGACAGAATGACAGAAGATGACAGAAGATGACAGAAGATGACAGAAGATGACAGAATGATAGAAGATGACAGAAGATGACACAAGATGACAAAATGACAGAAGAGGACAGAATGACAGAAGATGACAGAGTGACAGAAGAGGACAGAATGACAGAAGATGACAGAAGATGACAGAATGACAGAAGAGGACAGAATGACAGAAGATGACAGAATATGACAGAAGATGACAGAATATGACAGAAGTTGACAGAAGATGACAGAAGATGACAGAATGACAGAAGAGGACAGAATGACAGAAGTTGACAGAAGACGACAGAAGATGACAGAATGACAGAAGATGACACAAGATGACGGAAGATTACAGAAGATGACAGAATGACACAAGAGGACAGAATGACAGAAGATGACAGAATGACAGAAGAGGACAGAATGACAGAAGATGACAGAAGATGTCAGAAGATGACAGAAGATGACAGAATGACAGAAGATGTCAGAATGACAGAAGATGACAGAATGACAGAAGAGGACAGAATGACAGAAGATGACAGAAGATGACAGAAGATGACAGAATGACAGAAGAGGACAGAATGACAGATGAAGACAGAATGACAGAAGAGGACAGAAGATGACAGAATGACAGAAGAGGACAGAATGACAGAAGATGACAGAATGACAGAAGAGGACAGAATGACAGAAGATGACAGAAGATGACAGAAGATGACAGAAGATGACAGAATGACAGAAGATGACAGAAGATGACAGAAGATGACAAAATGACAGAAGAGGACAGAATGACAGAAGATGACAGAATGACAGAAGAGGGCAGAAGATGACAGAAGATGACAGAATGACAGAAGAGGACAGAATGACAGAAGGTGACAGAAGATGACAGAAGATGACAAAAGATGACAGAATGACAGAAGATGACAGAAGATGACAGAAGATGACAAAATGACAGAAGAGGACAGAATGACAGAAGATGACAGAGTGACAGAAGAGGACAGAATGACAGAAGATGACAGAAGATGAGAGAAGATGACAGAATGACAGAAGAGGACAGAATGACAGAAGATGACAGAGTGACAGAAGAGGACAGAATGACAGAAGATGACAGAAGATGACAGAAGATGACAGAATGACAGAAGAGGACAGAATGACAGAAGATGACAGAATATGACAGAAGATGACAGAATATGACAGAAGATGACAGAAGATGACAGAAGATGACAGAATGACAGAAGAGGACAGAATGACAGAAGATGACAGAAGATGACAGAAGATGACAGAAGATGACAGAAGATGACAGAATGACAGAAGATGACAGAAGATGACAGAAGATGTCAAAATGACAGAAGAGGACAGAATGACAGAAGATGACAGAATGACAGAAGAGGGCAGAAGATGACAGAAGATGACAGAATGACAGAAGAGGACAGAATGACAGAAGGTGACAGAAGATGACAGAATGACAGAAGAGGACAGAAGATGACAGAAGATGACAAAAGATGACAGAATGACAGAAGATGACAGAAGATGACGGAAGAAGACAGAAGATGACAGAAGATGACAGAAGATGACAGAATGACAGAAGATGTCAGAATGACAGAAGATGACAGAATGACAGAAGAGGACAGAATGACAGAAGATGACAGAAGATGACAGAAGATGACAGAATGACAGAAGATGACAGAAGATGGCAGAAGAGGACAGAATGAGAGAAGATGACAGAATATGACAGAAGATGACAGAATGACAGAAGATGACAGAAGATGACAGAAGAGGACAGAATGACAGAAGATAACAGAAGATGACAGAAGATGACAGAATGACAGAAGAGGACAGAAGATGACAGAATGACAGAAGAGGACAGAATGACAGAAGATGACAGAAGATGACAGAAGAAGACAGAATGACAGAAGAGGACAGAATGACAGAAGATGACAGAAGATGACAGAAGATGACAGAATATGACAGAAGATGACAGAAGATGACAGAAGATGACAGAATGACAGAAGAGGACAGAATGACAGAAGATGACAGAAGATGACAGAAGATGACAGAAGATGACAGAAGATGACAAAATGACAGAAGAGGACAGAATGACAGAAGATGACAGAATGACAGAAGAGGGCAGAAGATTACAGAAGATGACAGAATGACAGAAGAGGACAGAATGACAGAAGGTGACAGAAGATGACAGAATGACAGAAGAGGACAGAAGATGACAGAAGATGACAAAAGATGACAGAATGACAGAAGATGACAGAAGATGACGGAAGATGACAGAAGATGACAGAAGATGACAGAATGACAGAAGAGGACAGAATGACAGAAGATGACAGAAGATGACAGAAGATGTCAGAATGACAGAAGATGTCAGAATGACAGAAGATGACAGAATGACAGAAGAGGACAGAATGACAGAAGATGACAGAAGATGACAGAACATGACAGAATGACAGAAGATGAAAGAAGAGGACAGAATGACAGAAGATGACAGAATATGACAGAAGATGACAGAATGACAGAAGATGACAGAAGATGACAGAAGAGGACAGAATGACAGAATATAACAGAAGATGACAGAAGATGACTGAATGACAGAAGAGGACAGAAGATGACAGAATGACAGAAGAGGACAGAATGACAGAAGATGACAGAAGATGACAGAAGAAGACAGAATGACAGAAGAGGACAGAATGACAGAAGATGACAGAAGATGACAGAAGATGACAGAATGACAGAAGAGGACAGAATGACAGAAGAGGACAGAAGATGACAGAATGACAGAAGAAGACAGAAGAGGACAGAATTACAGAAGATGACAGAAGATGACAGAAGATGACAGAATTACAGAAGAGGACAGAATGACAGAAGAGGACAGAAGCTGACAGAATGACAGAAGAGGACAGAATGACAGAAGAGGACAGAATGACAGAAGAGGACAGAAGATGACAGAATGACAGAAGAGGACAGAATGACAGAAGAGGACAGAATGACAGAAGATGACAGAAGATGACAGAAGATGACAGAATGACAGAAGATGACAGAAGATGACAGAATATGACAGAATATGACAGAAGATGACAGAAGATGACAGAAGATGACAGAATGACAGAAGATGACAGAAGATGACAGTAGATGGCAGAAGATGACAGAAGATGACAGAATGACAGAAGAGGGCAGAAGATGACAGAAGATGACAGAATGACAGAAGAGGACAGAATGACAGAAGGTGACAGAAGATGACAGAATGACAGAAGATGACAGAAGATGACAAAAGATGACAGAATGACAGAAGATGACAGAAGATGACAGAATATGACAGAATATGACAGAAGATGACAGAAGATGACAGAAGATGACAGAATGACAGAAGATGACAGAAGATGACAGAAGTTGACAGAATGACAGAAGAGGACAGAATGACAGAAGAGGACAGAATGACAGAAGATGACAGAAGATGACAGAAGATGACAGAATGACAGAAGATGACAGAAGATGACAGAATATGACAGAATATGACAGAAGATGACAGAAGATGACAGAAGATGACAGAATGACAGAAGATGACAGAAGATGACAGTAGATGGCAGAAGATGACAGAAGATGACAGAATGACAGAAGAGGGCAGAAGATGACAGAAGATGACAGAATGACAGAAGAGGACAGAATGACAGAAGGTGACAGAAGATGACAGAATGACAGAAGATGACAGAAGATGACAAAAGATGACAGAATGACAGAAGATGACAGAAGATGACAGAAGATGACAAAATGACAGAAGAGGACAGAATGACAGAAGATGACAGAGTGACAGAAGAGGACAGAATGACAGAAGATGACAGAAGATGACAGAAGATGACAGAATGACACAAGAGGACAGAATGACAGAAGATGACAGAATGACAGAAGAGGACAGAATGACAGAAGATGAAAGAAGATGACAGAAGATGACAGAAGATGACAGAATGACAGAAGAGGACAGAATGACAGAAGATGACAGAAGATGACAGAAGAGGACAGAATGACAGAAGATGACAGAATGACAGAAGAGGACAGAATGACAGAAGGTGACAGAAGATGACAGAATGACAGAAGAGGACAGAAGATGACAGAAGATGACAAAACATGACAGAATGACAGAAGATGACAGAAGATGACAAAATGACAGAAGAGGACAGAATGACAGAAGATGACAGAATATGACAGAAGATGACAGAATATGACAGAAGATGACAGAAGATGACAGAAGATGACAGAATGACAGAAGAGGACAGAATGACAGAAGATGACAGAAGATGACAGAAGATGACAGAAGATGACAAAATGACAGAAGATGACAGAAGATGACAGAAGATGACAAAATGACAGAAGAGGACAGAATGACAGAAGATGACAGAATGACAGAAGAGGGCAGAAGATGACAGAAGATGACAGAATGACAGAAGAGGACAGAATGACAGAAGGTGACAGAGTGACAGAAGAGGACAGAATGACAGAAGAGGACAGAAGATGACAGAAGATGACAAAAGATGACAGAATGACAGAAGATGACAGAAGATGACAGAAGATGACAAAATGACAGAAGAGGACAGAATGACAGAAGATGACAGAGTGACAGAAGAGGACAGAATGACAGAAGATGACAGAAGATGACAGAAGATGACAGAATGACAGAAGAGGACAGAATGACAGAAGATGACAGAATATGACAGAAGATGACAGAATATGACAGAAGATGACAGAAGATGACAGAATGACAGAAGAGGACAGAATGACAGAAGATGACAGAAGATGACAGAAGATGACAGAATGACAGAAAAGGACAGAATGACAGAAGATGACAGAAGATGACAGAAGATGACAGAATGACAGAAGATGTCAGAATGACAGAAGATGACAGAATGACAGAAGAGGACAGAATGACAGAAGATGACAGAAGATGACAGAAGATGACAGAACATGACAGAATGACAGAAGATGACAGAATGACAGAAGATGACAGAAGATGACACAAGATGACAAAATGACAGAAGAGGACAGAATGACAGAAGATGACAGAGTGACAGAAGAGGACAGAATGACAGAAGAGGACAGAATGACAGAATATGACAGAAGATGACAGAATATGACAGAAGATGACAGAAGATGACAGAAGATGACAGAATGACAGAAGAGGACAGAATGACAGAAGATGACAGAAGATGACAGAAGATGACAGAATGACAGAAGATGACACAAGATGATGGAAGATGACAGAAGATGACAGAAGATGACAGAAGATGACAGAATGACAGAAGATGTCAGAATGACAGAAGATGACAGAATGACAGAAGAGGACAGAATGACAGAAGATGACAGAAGATGACAGAAGATGACAGAATGACAGAAGAGGACAGAATGACAGATGATGACAGAATGACAGAAGAGGACAGAAGATGACAGAAGATGACAGAATGACAGAAGAGGACAGAATGACAGAAGATGACAGAATGACAGAAGAGGACAGAATGACAGAAGATGACAGAAGATGACAGAAGATGACAGAAGATGACAGAATGACAGAAGATGACAGAAGATGACAGAAGATGACAAAATGACAGAAGAGGACAGAATGACAGAAGATGACAGAATGACAGAAGAGGGCAGAAGATGACAGAATGACAGAAGAGGACAGAATGACAGAAGGTGACAGAAGATGACAGAATGACAGAAGAGGACAGAAGATGACAGAAGATGACAAAAGATGACAGAATGACAGAAGATGACAGAAGAGGACAGAATGAGAGAAGATGACAGAAGATGACAGAAGATGACAGAAGATGACAGAATTACAGAAGAGGACAGAATGACAGAAGAGGACAGAGCTGACAGAATGACAGAAGAGGACAGAAGATGACAGAAGATGACAGAAGATGACAAAAGATGACAGAATGACAGAAGATGACAGAAGATGACAGAAGATGACAAAATGACAGAAGAGGACAGAATGACAGAAGATGACAGAGTGACAGAAGAGGACAGAATGACAGAAGATGACAGAAGATGACAGAAGATGACAGAATGACAGAAGAGGACAGAATGACAGATGATGACAGAATATGACAGAAGATGACAGAATATGACAGAAGATGACAGAAGATGACAGAATGACAGAAGAGGACAGAATGACAGAAGATGACAGAAGATGACAGAATGACAGAAAAGGACAGAATGACAGAAGATGACAGAAGATGACAGAAGATGACAGAAGATGACAGAATGACAGAAGATGTCAGAATGACAGAAGATGACAGAATGACAGAAGAGGACAGAATGACAGAAGATGACAGAAGATGACAGAAGATGACAGAACATGACAGAATGACAGAAGATGACAGAAGATGACAGAAGAGGACAGAATGACAGAAGATGACAGGATATGACAGAAGATGACAGAATGACAGAAGATGACAGAAGATGACAGAAGAGGACAGAATGACAGAAGATAACAGAAGATGACAGAAGATGACAGAATGACAGAAGAGGACAGAAGATGACAGAATGACAGAAGAGGACAGAATGACAGAAGATGACAGAAGATGACAGAAGATGACAGAATATGACAGAAGATGAAAAAGATGACAGAAGATGACAGAAGAGGACAGCATGACAGAAGATGACAGAAGATGACAGAAGATGACAGAATGACGGAAGATGACAGAAGATGACGCAAGTTGACAGAAGATGACAGAAGATGACAGAATGACAGAAGAAGACATAATGACAGAAGATGACAGAAGATGACAGAAGATAACAGAATGACAGAAGATGACAGAATGACAGAAGATGACAGAATGACAGAAGAGGACACAATGACAGAAGATGACAGAAGATGACAGAATGACAGAAGAGGACAGAATGACAGAAGATGACAGAATGACAGAAGAGGACAGAATGACAGAAGATGACAGAAGATGACAGAATGACAGAAGAGGACAGAATGACAGAAGATGACAGAAGATGACAGAAGATGACAGAATGACAGAAGATGACAGAAGATGACACAAGATGACAAAATGACAGAAGAGGACAGAATGACAGAAGATGACAGAGTGACAGAAGAGGACAGAATGACAGAAGATGACAGAAGATGACAGAATGACAGAAGAGGACAGAATGACAGAAGATGACAGAATATGACAGAAGATGACAGAATATGACAGAAGATGACAGAAGATGACAGAAGATGACAGAATGACAGAAGAGGACAGAATGACAGAAGATGACAGAAGATGACAGAAGATGACAGAATGACAGAAGATGACACAAGATGACGGAAGATGACAGAAGATGACAGAAGATGACAGAATGACACAAGAGGACAGAATGACAGAAGATGACAGAATGACAGAAGAGGACAGAATGACAGAAGATGACAGAATGACAGAAGAGGACAGAATGACAGAAGATGACAGAAGATGACAGAAGATGACAGAATGACAGAAGATGTCAGAATGACAGAAGATGACAGAATGACAGAAGAGGACAGAATGACAGAAGATGACAGAAGATGACAGAAGATGACAGAATGACAGAAGAGGACAGAATGACAGATGATGACAGAATGACAGAAGAGGACAGAAGATGACAGAAGATGACAGAATGACAGAAGAGGACAGAATGACAGAAGATGACAGAATGACAGAAGAGGACAGAATGACAGAAGATGACAGAAGATGACAGAAGATGACAGAATGACAGAAGATGACAGAAGATGACAGAAGATGACAAAATGACAGAAGAGGACAGAATGACAGAAGATGACAGAATGACAGAAGAGGGCAGAAGATGACAGAAGATGACAGAATGACAGAAGGTGACAGAAGATGACAGAATGACAGAAGAGGACAGAAGATGACAGAAGATGACAAAAGATGACAGAATGACAGAAGATGACAGAAGATGACAGAAGATGACAAAATGACAGAAGAGGACAGAATGACAGAAGATGACAGAGTGACAGAAGAGGACAGAATGACAGAAGATGACAGAAGATGACAGAAGATGACAGAATGACAGAAGAGGACAGAATGACAGAAGATGACAGAATATGACAGAAGATGACAGAATATGACAGAAGATGACAGAAGATGACAGAATGACAGAAGAGGACAGAATGACAGAAGATGACAGAAGATGACAGAAGATGACAGAAGATGACAAAATGACAGAAGAGGACAGAATGACAGAAGATGACAGAATGACAGAAGAGGGCAGAAGATGACAGAAGATGACAGAATGACAGAAGAGGACAGAATGACAGAAGGTGACAGAAGATGACAGAATGACAGAAGAGGACAGAAGATGACAGAAGATGACAAAAGATGACAGAATGACAGAAGATGACAGAAGATGACGGAAGATGACAGAAGATGACAGAAGATGACAGAATGACAGAAGAGGACAGAATGACAGAAGATGACAGAAGATGACAGAAGATGACAGAATGACAGAAGATGTCAGAATGACAGAAGATGACAGAATGACAGAAGAGGACAGAATGACAGAAGATGACAGAAGATGACAGAACATGACAGAATGACAGAAGATGACAGAAGATGACAGAAGAGGACAGAATGACAGAAGATGACAGAATATGACAGAAGATGACAGAATGACAGAAGATGACAGAAGATGACAGAAGAGGACAGAATGACAGAAGATAACAGAAGATGACAGAAGATGACAGAATGACAGAAGAGGACAGAAGATGACAGAATGACAGAAGAGGACAGAATGACAGAAGATGACAGAAGATGACAGAAGAAGACAGAATGACAGAAGAGGACAGAATGACAGAAGATGACAGAAGATGACAGAAGATGACAGAATGACAGAAGAGGACAGAATGACAGAAGAGGCAGAAGATGACAGAATGACAGAAGAAGACAGAAGAGGACAGAATGAGAGAAGATGACAGAAGATGACAGAATTACAGAAGAGGACAGAATGACAGAAGAGGACAGAAGCTGACAGAATGACAGAAGAGGACAGAAGATGACAGAAGGTGACAGAATGACAGAAGAGGAGAAAATGACAGAAGAGGACAGAATGACAGAAGATGACAGAATGACAGAAGATGACAGAAGATGACAGAAGATGACAGAATGACAGAAGATGACAGAAGATGACAGAATATGACAGAATATGACAGAAGATGACAGAAGATCACAGAAGATGACAGAATGACAGAAGATGACAGAAGATGACAGTAGATGGCAGAAGATGACAGAAGATGACAGAATGACAGAAGAGGGCAGAAGATGACAGAAGATGACAGAATGACAGAAGAGGACAGAATGACAGAAGGTGACAGAAGATGACAGAATGACAGAGGATGACAGAAGATGACAAAAGATGACAGAATGACAGAAGATGACAGAAGATGACAAAATGACAGAAGAGGACAGAATGACAGAAGATGACAGAGTGACAGAAGAGGACAGAATGACAGAAGATGACAGAAGATGAAAGAATGACACAAGAGGACAGAATGACAGAAGATGACAGAATGACAGAAGAGGACAGAATGACAGAAGATGACAGAAGATGACAGAAGATGACAGAAGATGACAGAATGACAGAAGATGTCAGAATGACAGAAGATGACAGAATGACAGAAGAGGACAGAATGACAGAAGATGACAGAAGATGACAGAAGATGACAGAATGACAGAAGAGGACAGAATGACAGATGATGACAGAATGACAGAAGAGGACAGAAGATGACAGAAGATGACAGAAGACGACAGAAGATGACAGAAGGTGACAGAATGACAGAAGAGGACAGAATGACAGAAGATGACAGAAGATGACAGAAGAGGACAGAATGACAGAAGATGACAGAATGACAGAAGAGGACAGAATGACAGAAGATGACAGAAGATGACAGAAGATGACAGAAGATGACAAAATGACAGAAGAGGACAGAATGACAGAAGATGACAGAATGACAGAAGAGGGCAGAAGATGACAGAATGACAGAAGAGGACAGAATGACAGAAGGTGACAGAAGATGACAAAATGACAGAAGAGGACAGAATGACAGAAGATGACAGAATGACAGAAGAGGACAGAATGACAGAAGATGACAGAATATGACAGAAGATGACAGAATATGACAGAAGATGACAGAAGATGACAGAAGATGACAGAATGACAGAAGAGGACAGAATGACAGAAGATGACAGAAGATGACAGAAGATGACAAAATGACAGAAGATGACAGAAGATGACAAAATGACAGAAGAGGACAGAATGACAGAAGATGACAGAATGACAGAAGAGGGCAGAAGATGACAGAAGATGACAGAATGACAGAAGAGGACAGAATGACAGAAGGTGACAGAAGATGACAGAATGACAGAAGAGGACAGAAGATGACAGAAGATGACAAAAGATGACAGAATGACAGAAGATGACAGAAGATGACAGAAGATGACAAAATGACAGAAGAGGACAGAATGACAGAAGATGACAGAGTGACAGAAGAGGACAGAATGACAGAAGATGACAGAAGATGACAGAAGATGACAGAATGACAGAAGAGGACAGAATGACAGAAGATGACAGGATATGACAGAAGATGACAGAATATGACAGAAGATGACAGAAGATGACAGAATGACAGAAGAGGACAGAATGACAGAAGATGACAGAAGATGACAGAATGACAGAAAAGGACAGAATGACAGAAGATGACAGAAGATGACAGAAGATGACAGAATGACAGAAGATGTCAGAATGACAGAAGATGACAGAATGACAGAAGAGGACAGAATGACAGAAGATGACAGAAGATGACAGAAGATGACAGAAGATGACAGAACATGACAGAATGACAGAAGATGACAGAAGATGACAGAATGACAGAAGATGACAGAGGATGACAGAAGATGACAGAAGATGACAGACTGACAGAAGAGGACAGAAGATGACAGAAGATGACAGAATGACAGAAGATGACAGAAGATGACAGAAGATGACAGAAGATGACAGAATGACAGAAGAGGACAGAATGACAGAAGAGGACAGAAGATGACAGAATGACAGAAGAGGACAGAAGATGACAGAAGATGACAGAAGATGACAGAATGACAGAAGAGGACAGAATGACAGAAGAGGACAGAATGACAGAAGATGACAGAATGACAGAAGATGACAGAAGATGACAGAATGACAGAAGATGACAGAAGATGAGAGTAGATGACAGAAGATGACATAAGATGACAGAAGATGACAGAAGATGACAGAATGACAGAAGAGGACAGAAGATGACAGAAGATGACAGAAGATGACAGAAGATGACAGAATGACAGAAGAGGACAGAATGACAGAAGAGGACAGAATATGATAGAGGATGACAGAAGATGACAGAATGACAGAAGATGACAGAAGATGTCAGAAGGACAGAAGATGACAGAATGACAGAAGATGACTGAAGATGACAGAATATGACAGAAGAGGACAGAAGATGACAGAAGATGACAGAATATGACAGAAGATGACAGAAGATGACAGAATGACAGAAGAGGACAGAATGACAGAAGAGGACAGAATATGACAGAAGATGACACAAGATGACAGAATGACAGAAAATGACAGAAGATGACAGAAGATGACAGAAGATGACAGAAGATGACAGAAGATGACAGAAGATGACAAAATGACAGAAGAGGACAGAATGACAGAAGATGACAGAAGATGACACAATGACACAAGAGGACAGAATGACAGAAGATGACAGAATGACAGAAGAGGACAGAATGACAGAAGATGACAGAAGATGACAGAAGATGACAGAAGATGACAAGATGACAGAATGACAGAAGATGTCAGAATGACAGAAGATGACAGAATGACAGAAGAGGACAGAATGACAGAAGATGACAGAAGATGACAGAAGATGACAGAATGACAGAAGAGGACAGAATGACAGATGATGACAGAATGACAGAAGAGGACAGAAGATGACAGAAGATGACAGAAGACGACAGAAGATGACAGAAGGTGACAGAATGACAGAAGAGGACAGAATGACAGAAGATGACAGAATATGACAGAAGATGACAGAAGAGGACAGAATGACAGAAGATGACAGAATGTCAGAAGAGGACAGAATGACAGAAGATGACAGAAGATTACAGAAGATGACAGAAGATGACAGAATGACAGAAGATGACAGAAGATGACAAAATGACAGAAGAGGACAGAATGACAGAAGATGACAGAATGACAGAAGAGGGCAGAAGATGACAGAAGATGACAGAATGACAGAAGAGGACAGAATGACAGAAGGTGACAGAAGATGACAGAATGACAGAAGAGGACAGAAGATGACAGAAGATGACAAAAGATGACAGAATGACAGAAGATGACAGAAGATGACAAAATGACAGAAGAGGACAGAATGACAGAAGATGACAGAGTGACAGAAGAGGACAGAATGACAGAAGATGACAGAATATGACAGAAGATGACAGAAGATGACAGAAGATGACAGAATGACAGAACAGGACAGAATGACAGAAGGTGACAGAAGATGACAGAATGACAGAAGATGACAGAAGATGACAAAAGATGACAGAATGACAGAAGATGACAGAAGATGACAGAAGATGACAAAATGACAGAAGAGGACAGAATGACAGAAGATGAAAGAATGACACAAGAGGACAGAATGACAGAAGATGACAGAATGACAGAAGAGGACAGAATGACAGAAGATGACAGAAGATGACAGAAGATGACAGAAGATGACAGAATGACAGAAGATGTCAGAATGACAGAAGATGACAGAATGACAGAAGAGGACAGAATGACAGAAGATGACAGAAGATGACAGAAGATGACAGAATGACAGAAGAGGACAGAATGACAGATGATGACAGAATGACAGAAGAGGACAGAAGATGACAGAAGATGACAGCAGACGACAGAAGATGACAGAAGGTGACAGAATGACAGAAGAGGACAGAATGACAGAAGATGACAGAAGATGACAGAAGAGGACAGAATGACAGAAGATGACAGAATGACAGAAGAGGACAGAATGACAGAAGATGACAGAAGATGACAGAAGATGACAAAATGACAGAAGAGGACAGAATGACAGAAGAGGGCAGAAGATGACAGAAGATGACAGAATGACAGAAGAGGACAGAATGACAGAAGGTGACAGAAGATGACAGAATGACAGAAGAGGACAGAAGATGACAGAAGATGACAAAAGATGACAGAATGACAGAAGATGACAGAAGATGACAAAATGACAGAAGAGGACAGAATGACAGAAGATGACAGAATGACAGAAGAGGACAGAATGACAGAAGATGACAGAATATGACAGAAGATGACAGAATATGACAGAAGATGACAGAATGACAGAAGATGACAAAATGACAGAAGATGACAGAAGATGTCAGAAGATGACAAAATGACAGAAGAGGACAGAATGACAGAAGATGACAGAATGACAGAAGAGGGCAGAAGATGACAGAAGATGACAGAATGACAGAAGAGGACAGAATGACAGAAGATGACAGAGTGACAGAAGAGGACAGAATGACAGAAGATGACAGAATATGACAGAAGATGACAGAAGATGACAGAAGATGACAGAATGACAGAACAGGACAGAATGAGAGAAGGTGACAGAAGATGACAGAATGACAGAAGATGACAGAAGATGACAAAAGATGACAGAATGACAGAAGATGACAGAAGATGACAGAAGATGACAAAATGACAGAAGAGGACAGAATGACAGAAGATGAAAGAATGACACAAGAGGACAGAATGACAGAAGATGACAGAATGACAGAAGAGGACAGAATGACAGAAGATGACAGAAGATGACAGAAGATGACAGAAGATGACAGAATGACAGAAGATGTCAGAATGACAGAAGATGACAGAATGACAGAAGAGGACAGAATGACAGAAGATGACAGAAGATGACAGAAGATGACAGAATGACAGAAGAGGACAGAATGACAGATGATGACAGAATGACAGAAGAGGACAGAAGATGACAGAAGATGACAGCAGACGACAGAAGATGACAGAAGGTGACAGAATGACAGAAGAGGACAGAATGACAGAAGATGACAGAAGATGACAGAAGAGGACAGAATGACAGAAGATGACAGAATGACAGAAGAGGACAGAATGACAGAAGATGACAGAAGATGACAGAAGATGACAAAATGACAGAAGAGGACAGAATGACAGAAGAGGGCAGAAGATGACAGAAGATGACAGAATGACAGAAGAGGACAGAATGACAGAAGGTGACAGAAGATGACAGAATGACAGAAGAGGACAGAAGCTGACAGAAGATGACAAAAGATGACAGAATGACAGAAGATGACAGAAGATGACAAAATGACAGAAGAGGACAGAATGACAGAAGATGACAGAATGACAGAAGAGGACAGAATGACAGAAGATGACAGAATATGACAGAAGATGACAGAATATGACAGAAGATGACAGAATGACAGAAGATGACAAAATGACAGAAGATGACAGAAGATGTCAGAAGATGACAAAATGACAGAAGAGGACAGAATGACAGAAGATGACAGAATGACAGAAGAGGGCAGAAGATGACAGAAGATGACAGAATGACAGAAGAGGACAGAATGACAGAAGGTGACAGAAGATGACAGAATGACAGAAGAGGACAGAAGATGACAGAAGATGACAAAAGATGACAGAATGACAGAAGATGACAGAAGATGACAGAAGATGACAAAATGACAGAAGAGGACAGAATGACAGAAGATGACAGAGTGACAGAAGAGGACAGAATGACAGAAGATGACAGAAGATGACAGAAGATGACAGAATGACAGAAGAGGACAGAATGACAGAAGATGACAGAATATGACAGAAGATGACAGAATATGACAGAAGATGACAGAATGACAGAAGAGGACAGAATGACAGAAGATGACAGAAGATGACAGAAGATGACAGAACGACAGAAAAGGACAGAATGACAGAAGATGACAGAAGATGACAGAATGACAGAAGATGTCAGAATGACAGAAGATGACAGAATGACAGAAGAGGACAGAATGACAGAAGATGACAGAAGATGACAGAAGATGACAGAACATGACAGAATGACAGAAGATGACAGAAGATGACAGAATGACAGAAGAGGACAGAAGATGACAGAGGATGACAGAAGATGACAGAAGATGACAGAATGACAGAAGAGGACAGAAGATGACAGAAGATGACAGAATGACAGAAGATGACAGAAGATGACAGAAGATGACAGAAGATGACAGAATGACAGAAGAGGACAGAATGACAGATGAGGACAGAAGATGACAGAATGACAGAAGAGGACAGAAGATGACAGAAGATGACAGAAGATGACAGAATGACAGAAGAGGACAGAATGACAGAAGAGGACAGAATGACAGAAGATGACAGAATGACAGAAGATGACAGAAGATGACAGAATGACAGAAGATGACAGAAGATGAGAGTAGATGACAGAAGATGACATAAGATGACAGAAGATGACAGAAGATGACAGAATGACAGAAGAGGACAGAAGATGACAGAAGATGACAGAAGATGACAGAATGACAGAAGAGGACAGAATGACAGAAGAGGACAGAATATGATAGAGGATGACAGAAGATGACAGAATGACAGAAGATGACAGAAGATGTCAGAAGGACAGAAGATGACAGAATGACAGAAGATGACTGAAGATGACAGAAGATGACAGAATATGACAGAAGAGGACAGAAGATGACAGAAGATGACAGAATATGACAGAAGATGACAGAAGATGACAGAATGACAGAAGAGGACAGAATGACAGAAGAGGACAGAATATGACAGAAGATGACACAAGATGCCAGAATGACAGAAAATGACAGAAGAGGACAGAACATGACAGAAGAGGACAGAATGACAGAAGATGACAGAAGATGACAGAAGATGACAGAAGATGGCAGAAGATGCCAGAAGATGACAGAATATGACAGAAGATGACAGAAGATGACAGAGTATGACAGAACATGACAGAAGATGACAGAAGATGAAAGAAGATGACAGAATGACAGAAGAGGACAGAATGACAGAAGATGACAGAATGACAGAAGAGGACAGAAGATGACAGAAGATGACAGAAGATGACAGAAGATGACAAAATGACAGAAGAGGACAGAATGACAGAAGATGACAGAAGATGACACAATGACACAAGAGGACAGAATGACAGAAGATGACAGAATGACAGAAGAGGACAGAATGACAGAAGATGACAGAAGATGACAGAAGATGACAGAAGATGACAAGATGACAGAATGACTGAAGATGTCAGAATGACAGAAGATGACAGAATGACAGAAGAGGACAGAATGACAGAAGATGACAGAAGATGACAGAAGATGACAGAATGACAGAAGAGGACAGAATGACAGATGATGACAGAAGACGACAGAAGATGACAGAAGGTGACAGAATGACAGAAGAGGACAGAATGACAGAAGATGACAGAAGAGGACAGAAGATGACAGAAGATGACAGAAGACGACAGAAGATGACAGAAGGTGACAGAATGACAGAAGAGGACAGAATGACAGAAGATGACATAAGATGACAGAAGATGACAGAAGAGGACAGAATGACAGAAGATGACAGAATGTCAGAAGAGGACAGAATGACAGAAGATGACAGAAGATGACAGAAGATGACAGAAGATGACAGAATGACAGAAGATGACAGAAGATGACAAAATGACAGAAGAGGACAGAATGACAGAAGATGACAGAATGACAGAAGAGGGCAGAAGATGACAGAAGATGACAGAATGACAGAAGAGGACAGAATGACAGAAGGTGACAGAAGATGACAGAATGACAGAAGAGGACAGAAGATGACAGAAGATGACAAAAGATGACAGAATGACAGAAGATGACAGAAGATGACAAAATGACAGAAGAGGACAGAATGACAGAAGATGACAGAGTGACAGAAGAGGACAGAATGACAGAAGATGACAGAATATGACAGAAGATGACAGAATATGACAGAAGATGACAGAAGATGACAGAATGACAGAACAGGACAGAATGACAGAAGATGACAGAAGATGACAGAAGATGACAGAATGACAGAAGAGGACAGAATGACAGAAGATGACAGAATATGACAGAAGATGTCAGAATATGACAGAAGATGACAGAAGATGACAGAAGATGACAGAATGACAGAAGAGGACAGAATGACAGAAGATGACAGAAGATGACAGAAGATGACATAAGATTACAAAATGACAGAAGATGACAGAAGATGACAGAAGATGACAGAATGACAGAAAAGGACAGAATGACAGAAGAGGACAGAAGATGACAGAAGATGACAGAAGATGACAGAATGACAGAAGATGTCAGAATGACAGAAGATGACAGAATGACAGAAGAGGACAGAATGACAGAAGATGACAGAAGATGACAGAACATGACAGAACATGACAGAATGACAGAAGATGACAGAAGATGACAGAAGAGGACAGAATGACAGAAGATGACAGGATATGACAGAAGATGACAGAATGACAGAAGATGACAGAAGATGACAGAAGAGGACAGAATGACAGAAGATAACAGAAGATGACAGAAGATGACAGAATGACAGAAGAGGACAGAATGACAGAAGATGACAGAAGATGACAGAATATGACAGAAGATGAAAAAGATGACAGAAGATGACAGAAGAGGACAGAATGACAGAAGATGACAGAAGATGACAGAAGATGACAGAATGACGGAAGATGACAGAAGATGACGCAAGATGACAGAAGATGACAGAAGATGACAGAATGACAGAAGAGGACATAATGACAGAAGATGACAGAAGATGACAGAAGATGACAGAATGACAGAAGATGACAGAATGACAGAAGATGACAGAATGACAGAAGAGGACACAATGACAGAAGATGACAGAAGATGACAGAATGACAGAAGACGACAGAATGACAGAAGATGACAGAATGACAGAAGAGGACAGAATGACAGAAGATGACAGAAGATGACAGAATGACAGAAGAGGACAGAATGACAGAAGATGACAGAAGATGACTGAATGACAGAAGATGACAGAAGATGACACAAGATGACAAAATGACAGAAGAGGACAGAATGACAGAAGATGACAGTGACAGAAGAGGACAGAATGACAGAAGATGACAGAAGATGACAGAATGACAGAAGAGGACAGAATGACAGAAGATGACAGAATATGACAGAAGATGACAGAATATGACAGAAGATGACAGAATATGACAGAAGATGACAGAAGATGACAGAAGATGACAGAGTATGACAGAACATGACAGAAGATGACAGAAGATGAAAGAAGATGACAGAATGACAGAAGAGGACAGAATGACAGAAGATGACAGAATGACAGAAGAGGACAGAAGATGACAGAAGATGACAGAAGATGACAGAAGATGACAAAATGACAGAAGAGGACAGAATGACAGAAGATGACAGAGTGACAGAAGAGGACAGAATGACAGAAGATGACAGAAGATGACACAATGACACAAGAGGACAGAATGACAGAAGATGACAGAATGACAGAAGAGGACAGAATGACAGAAGATGACAGAAGATGACAGAAGATGACAGAAGATGACAAGATGACAGAATGACAGAAGATGTCAGAATGACAGAAGATGACAGAATGACAGAAGAGGACAGAATGACAGAAGATGACAGAAGATGACAGAAGATGACAGAATGACAGAAGAGGACAGAATGACAGATGATGACAGAATGACAGAAGAGGACAGAAGATGACAGAAGATGACAGAAGACGACAGAAGATGACGGAAGGTGACAGAATGACAGAAGAGGACAGAATGACAGAAGATGACAGAAGATGACAGAAGATGACAGAAGAGGACAGAATGACAGAAGATGACAGAATGTCAGAAGAGGACAGAATTACAGAAGATGACAGAAGATGACAGAAGATGACAGAAGATGACAGAATGACAGAAGATGACAGAAGATGACAGAAGATGACAAAATGACAGAAGAGGACAGAATGACAGAAGATGACAGAATGACAGAAGAGGGCAGAAGATGACAGAAGATGACAGAATGACAGAAGAGGACAGAATGACAGAAGGTGACAGAAGATGACAGAATGACAGAAGAGGACAGAAGATGACAGAAGATGACAAAAGATGACAGAATGACAGAAGATGACAGAAGATGACAAAATGACAGAAGAGGACAGAATGACAGAAGATGACAGAAGATGACAGAAGATGACAGAATGACAGAAGAGGACAGAATGACAGAAGATGACAGAATATGACAGAAGATGACAGAATATGACAGAAGATGACAGAAGATGACAGAAGATGACAGAATGACAGAACAGGACAGAATGACAGAAGATGACAGAATGACAGAAGTGGACAGAATGACAGAAGATGACAGAATATGACAGAAGATGACAGAATATGACAGAAGATGACAGAAGATGACAGAAGATGACAGAATGACAGAAGAGGACAGAATGACAGAAGATGACAGAAGATGACAGAAGATGACAGAAGATTACAAAATGACAGAAGATGACAGAAGATGACAGAAGATGACAAAATGACAGAAGAGGACAGAATGACAGAAGATGACAGAATGACAGAAGAGGGCAGAAGATGACAGAAGATGACAGAATGACAGAAGAGGACAGAATGACAGAAGATGACAGAATGACAGAAGAGGACAGAAGATGACAGAAGATGACAAAAGATGACAGAATGACAGAAGATGACAAAATGCCAGAAGAGGACAGAATGACAGAAGATGACAGAGTGACAGAAGAGGACAGAATGACAGAAGATGACAGAAGATGACAGAATGACAGAAGAGGACAGAATGACAGAAGATGACAGAATATGACAGAACATGACAGAATATGACAGAAGATGACAGAAGATGACAGAATGACAGAAGAGGACAGAATGACAGAAGATGACAGAAGATGACAGAAGATGACAGAATGACAGAAAAGGACAGAATGACAGAAGATGACAGAAGATGACAGAAGATGACAGAATGACAGAAGATGTCAGAATGACAGAAGATGACAGAATGACAGAAGATGTCAGAATGACAGAAGATGACAGAATGACAGAAGAGGACAGAATGACAGAAGATGACAGAAGATGACAGAAGATGACAGAACATGACAGAATGACAGAAGATGACAGAAGATGACAGAAGAGGACAGAATGACAGAAGATGACAGGATATGACAGAAGATGACAGAATGACAGAAGATGACAGAAGATGACAGAAGAGGACAGAATGACAGAAGAGGACAGAAGATGACAGAATGACAGAAGAGGACAGAATGACAGAAGATGACAGAAGATGACAGAATATGACAGAAGATGAAAAAGATGACAGAAGATGACAGAAGAGGACAGAATGACAGAAGATGACAGAAGATGACAGAAGATGACAGAATGACGGAAGATGACAGAAGATGACGCAAGATGACAGAAGATGACAGAAGATGACAGAATGACAGAAGAGGACATAATGACAGAAGATGACAGAAGATGACAGAATGACAGAAGATGACAGAATGACAGAAGATGACAGAATGACAGAAGAGGACAGAATGACAGAAGATGACAGAATGACAGAAGAGGACAGAATGACAGAAGATGACAGAAGATGACAGAATGACAGAAGAGGACAGAATGACAGAAGATGACAGAAGATGACAGAAGATGACAGAATGACAGAAGATGACACAAGATGACACAAGATGACAAAATGACAGAAGAGGACAGAATGACAGAAGATGACAGAGTGACAGAAGAGGACAGAATGACAGAAGATGACAGAAGATGACAGAATGACAGAAGAGGACAGAATGACAGAAGATGACAGAATATGACAGAAGATGACAGAATATGACAGAAGATGACAGAAGATGACAGAAGATGACAGAATGACAGAAGAGGACAGAATGACAGAAGATGACAGAAGATGACAGAAGATGACAGAATGACAGAAGATGACACAAGATGACGGAAGATGACAGAAGATGACAGAAGATGACAGAATGACACAAGAGGACAGAATGACAGAAGATGACAGAATGACAGAAGAGGACAGAATGACAGAAGATGACAGAAGATGACAGAAGATGACAGAAGATGACAGAATGACAGAAGATGTCAGAATGACAGAAGATGACAGAATGACAGAAGAGGACAGAATGACAGAAGATGACAGAAGATGACAGAAGATGACAGAAGGTGACAGAATGACAGAAGAGGACAGAATGACAGAAGATGACAGAAGATGACAGAAGATGACAAAATGACAGAAGAGGACAGAATGACAGAAGATGACAGAAGATGACAGAAGATGACAGAAGATGACAGAAGATGACAGAATGACAGAAGATGACAGAAGATGACAGAAGATGACAAAATGACAGAAGAGGACAGAATGACAGAAGATGACAGAATGACAGAAGAGGGCAGAAGATGATAGAAGATGACAGAATGACAGAAGAGGACAGAATGACAGAAGGTGACAGAAGATGACAGAATGACAGAAGAGGACAGAAGATGACAGAAGATGACAAAAGATGACAGAATGACAGAAGATGACAGAAGATGACAAAATGACAGAAGAGGACAGAATGACAGAAGATGACAGAGTGACAGAAGAGGACAGAATGACAGAAGATGACAGAAGATGAAAGAAGATGACAGAATGACAGAAGAGGACAGAATGACAGAAGATGACAGAATATGACAGAAGATGATAGAATATGACAGAAGATGACAGAAGATGACAGAAGATGACAGAATGACAGAAGAGGACAGAATGACAGAAGATGACAGAAGATGACAGGAGATGACAGAATGACAGAAGATGAAAGAAGATGACGGAAGATGACAGAAGATGACAAAAGATGACAGAATGACAGAAGAGGACAGAATGACAGGAGATGACAGAAGATGACAAGATGACAGAAGATGACAGAATGACAGAAGATGTCAGAATGACAGAAGATGACAGAATGACAGAAGAGGACAGAATGACAGAAGATGACAGAAGATGACAGAAGATGACAGAACATGACAGAATGACAGAAGATGACAGAAGATGACAGAAGAGGACAGAATGACAGAAGATGACAGAATATGACAGAAGATGACAGAATGACAGAAGATGACAGAAGATGACAGAAGAGGACAGAATGACAGAAGATAACAGAAGATGACAGAAGATGACAGAATGACAGAAGAGGACAGAAGATGACAGAATGACAGAAGAGGACAGAATGACAGAAGATGACAGAAGATGACAGAAGAAGACAGAATGACAGAAGAGGACAGAATGACAGAAGATGACAGAAGATGACAGAAGAGGACAGAAGATGACAGAATGACAGAAGAAGACAGAAGAGGACAGAATGACAGAAGATGACAGAAGATGACAGAAGATGACAGAATTACAGAAGAGGACAGAATGACAGAAGAGGACAGAAGATGACAGAATGACAGAAGAGGACAGAAGATGACAGAAGATGACAGAATGACAGAAGAGGACAGAATGACAGAAGAGGACAGAATGACAGAAGATGACAGAATGACAGAAGATGACCACAGATGACAGAAGATGACAGAATGACAGAAGATGACAGAAGATGACAGAATATGACAGAATATGACAGAAGATGACAGAAGATGACAGAAGACGACAGAATGACAGAAGATGACAGAAGATGACAGTAGATGGCAGAAGATGACAGAAGATGACAGAAGAGGACAGAAGATGACAGAAGATGACAGAAGATGATAGAAGATGACAGAATGACAGAAGAGGACAGAATGACAGAAGAGGACAGAATATGATAGAGGATGACAGAAGATGACAGAATGACAGAAGATGACAGAAGATGTCAGAAGGACAGAAGATGACAGAATGACAGAAGATGACAGAAGATGACAGTAGATGGCAGAAGATGACAGAAGATGACAGAAGAGGACAGAAGATGACAGAAGATGACAGAAGATGATAGAAGATGACAGAATGACAGAAGAGGACAGAATGACAGAAGAGGACAGAATATGATAGAGGATGACAGAAGATGACAGAATGACAGAAGATGACAGAAGATGTCAGAAGGACAGAAGATGACAGAATGACAGAAGATGAAAGAACATGACAGAAGATGACAGAAGATGACAGAATATGACAGAAGAGGACAGAAGATGACAGAAGATGACAGAATATGACAGAAGATGACAGAAGATGACAGAATGACAGAAGAGGACAGAATGACAGAAGATGACAGAAGATGACAGAAGATGACAGAATGACAGAAAATGACAGAAGAGGACAGAATATGACAGAAGAGGACAGAATGATAGAAGATGACAGAAGGTGACAGAAGATGGCAGAAGATGACAGAAGATGACAGAATATGACAGAAGATGACAGAAGATGACAGAAGATGACAGAAGATGACAGAATGACAAGAGGACAGAATGACAGAAGATGACAGAATGACAGAAGAGGACAGAAGATGACAGAGGATGACAGAAGATGACAGAAGATGACAGAATGACAGAAGAGGACAGAAGATGACAGAATGACAGAAGATGACAGAAGATGACAGAAGATGACAGAAGATGACAGAATGACAGAAGAGGACAGAATGACAGAAGAGGACAGAATGACAGAAGATGACAGAATGACAGAAGATGACAGAAGATGACAGAAGATGACAGAATGACAGAAGATGACAGAAGATGACAGAAGATGACAGAATGACAGAAGATGACAGAAGATGAGAGTAGATGACAGACGATGACATAAGATGACAGAAGATGACAGAAGATGACAGAATGACAGAAGAGGACAGAAGATGACAGAAGATGACAGAAGATGACAGAATGACAGAAGAGGACAGAATGACAGAAGAGGACAGAATATGATAGAGGATGACAGAAGATGACAGAATGACAGAAGATGACAGAAGATGTCAGAAGGACAGAAGATGACAGAATGACAGAAGATGACTGAAGATGACAGAAGATGACAGAAGATGACAGAATATGACAGAAGATGACAGAAGATGACAGAATATGACAGAAGATGACAGAAGATGACAGAATGACAGAAGAGGACAGAATGACAGAAGAGGACAGAATATGACAGAAGATGACACAAGATGACAGAATGACAGAAAATGACAGAAGAGGACAGAACATGACAGAAGAGGACAGAATGACAGAAGATGACAGAAGATGACAGAAGATGGCAGAAGATGACAGAAGATGACAGAATATGACAGAAGATGACAGAAGATGACAGAGTATGACAGAACATGACAGAAGATGACAGAAGATGAAAGAAGATGACAGAATGACAGAAGAGGACAGAATGACAGAAGATGACAGAATGACAGAAGAGGACAGAAGATGACAGAAGATGACAGAAGATGACAGAATGACAGAAGATGACAGAAGATGACAGAAGATGACAAAATGACAGAAGAGGACAGAATGACAGAAGATGACAGAAGATGACAGAAGATGACAGAATGACACAAGAGGACAGAATGACAGAAGATGACAGAATGACAGAAGAGGACAGAATGACAGAAGATGACAGAAGATGACAGAAGATGACAAGATGACAGAATGACAGAAGATGTCAGAATGACAGAAGATGACAGAATGACAGAAGAGGACAGAATGACAGAAGATGACAGAAGATGACAGAATGACAGAAGAGGACAGAATGACAGATGATGACAGAATGACAGAAGAGGACAGAAGATGACAGAAGATGACAGAAGACAACAGAAGATGACAGAAGGTGACAGAATGACAGAAGAGGACAGAATGACAGAAGATGACAGAAGATGACAGAAGATGACAGAAGAGGACAGAATGACAGAAGATGACAGAATGACAGAAGAGGACAGAATGACAGAAGATGACAGAAGATGACAGAAGATGACAAAAGATGACAGAATGACAGAAGATGACAGAAGATGACAGAAGATGACAAAATGACAGAAGAGGACAGAATGACAGAAGATGACAGAATGACAGAAGAGGGCAGAAGATGACAGAAGATGACAGAATGACAGAAGAGGACATAATGACAGAAGGTGACAGAAGATGACAGAATGACAGAAGAGGACAGGATGACAGAAGAAGACAGAGTGACAGAAGAGGACAGAATGACAGAAGATGACAGAAGATGACAGAAGATGACAGAATGACAGAAGAGGACAGAATGACAGAAGATGACAGAATATGACAGAAGATGACAGAATATGACAGAAGATGACAGAAGATGACAGAATGACAGAACAGGACAGAATGACAGAAGATGACAGAAGATGAAAGAAGATGACAGAAGATGACAAAATGACAGAAGAGGACAGAATGACATAAGATGACAGAATGACAGAAGAGGGCAGAAGATGACAGAAGATGACAGAATGACAGAAGAGGACAGAATGACAGAAGGTGACAGAAGATGACAGAATGACAGAAGAGGACAGAAGATGACAGAAGATGACAAAAGATGACAGAATGACAGAAGATGACAGACGATGACAGAAGATGACAAAATGACAGAAGAGGACAGAATGACAGAAGATGACAGAGTGACAGAAGAGGACAGAATGACAGAAGATGACAGAAGATGACAGAAGATGACAGAATGACAGAAGAGGACAGAATGACAGAAGATGACAGAATATGACAGAAGATGACAGAATATGACAGAAGATGACAGAAGATGACAGAAGATGACAGAATGACAGAAGAGGACAGAATGACAGAAGATGACAGAAGATGACAGAAGATGACAGAATGACAGAAGATGTCAGAATGACAGAAGATGACAGAATGACAGAAGAGGACAGAATGACAGAAGATGACAGAAGATGACAGAACATGACAGAATGACAGAAGATGACAGAAGATGACAGAAGAGGACAGAATGACAGAAGATGACAGGATATGACAGAAGATGACAGAATGACAGAAGATGACAGAAGATGACAGAAGAGGACAGAATGACAGAAGATAACAGAAGATGACAGAAGATGACAGAATGACAGAAGAGGACAGAAGATGACAGAATGACAGAAGAGGACAGAATGACAGAAGATGACAGAAGATGACAGAATATGACAGAAGATGAAAAAGATGACAGAAGATGACAGAAGATGACAGAATATGACAGAAGATGAAAAAGATGACAGAAGATGACAGAAGAGGACAGAATGACAGAAGATGACAGAAGATGACAGAATGACGGAAGATGACAGAAGATGACGCAAGATGACAGAAGATGACAGAAGATGACAGAATGACAGAAGAGGACATAATGACAGAAGATGACAGAATGACAGAAGATGACAGAATGACAGAAGATGACAGAATGACAGAAGAGGACACAATGACAGAAGATGACAGAAGATGACAGAATGACAGAAGAGGACAGAATGACAGAAGATGACAGAATGACAGAAGAGGACAGAATGACAGAAGATGACAGAAGATGACAGAATGACAGAAGAGGACAGAATGACAGAAGATGACAGAAGATGACAGAAGATGACAGAATGACAGAAGATGACAGAAGATGACACAAGATGACAAAATGACAGAAGAGGACAGAATGACAGAAGATGACAGAGTGACAGAAGAGGACAGAATGACAGAAGATGACAGAAGATGACAGAACGACAGAAGAGGACAGAATGACAGAAGATTACAGAATATGACAGAAGATGACAGAATATGACAGAAGATGACAGAAGATGACAGAAGATGACAGAATGACAGAAGAGGACAGAATGACAGAAGATGACAGAAGATGACAGAAGATGACAGAATGACAGAAGATGACACAAGATGACGGAAGATGACAGAAGATGACAGAAGATGACAGAATGACACAAGAGGACAGAATGACAGAAGATGACAGAATGACAGAAGAGGACAGAATGACAGAAGATGACAGAAGATGACAGAAGATGACAAAAGATGACAGAAGATGACAGAATGACAGAAGATGTCAGAATGACAGAAGATGACAGAATGACAGAAGAGGACAGAATGACAGAAGATGACAGAAGATGACAGAAGATGACAGAATGACAGAAGAGGACAGAAGATGACAGAAGATGACAGAAGACGACAGAAGATGACAGAAGGTGACAGAATGACAGAAGAGGACAGAATGACAGAAGATGACAGAAGATGACAGAAGATGACAGAAGATGACAGAAGATGACAGAATGACAGAAGATGACAGAAGATGACAGAAGATGACAAAATGACAGAAGAGGACAGAATGACAGAAGATGACAGAATGACAGAAGAGGGCTGAAGATGACAGAAGATGACAGAATGACAGAAGAGGACAGAATGACAGAAGGTGACAGAAGATGACAGAATGACAGAAGAGGACAGAAGATGACAGAAGATGACAAAAGATGACAGAATGACAGAAGATGACAGAAGATGACAGAAGATGACAAAATGACAGAAGAGGACAGAATGACAGAAGATGACAGAGTGACAGAAGAGGACAGAATGACAGAAGATGACAGAAGATGAAAGAAGATGACAGAATGACAGAAGAGGACAGAATGACAGAAGATGACAGAATGACAGAAGATGACAGAAGATGACAGAAGATGACAGAATGACAGAAGATGACAGAAGATGACAAAGTGACAGAAGAGGACAGAATGACAGAAGATGACAGAGTGACAGAAGAGGACAGAATGACAGAAGATGACAGAAGATGACAGAAGATGACAGAATGACACTAGAGGACAGAATGACAGAAGATGACAGAATGACAGAAGAGGACAGAATGACAGAAGATGACAGAAGATGACAGAAGATGACAGAAGATGACAAGATGACAGAATGACAGAAGATGTCAGAATGACAGAAGATGACAGAATGACAGAAGAGGACAGAATGACAGAAGATGACAGAATGACAGAAGATGACAGAAGAGGACAGAATGACAGAAGATGACAGAATGACAGAAGAGGACAGAATGACAGAAGATGACAGAAGATGACAGAAGATGACAGAAGATGACAGAATGACAGAAGAGGACAGAATGACAGAAGAGGACAGAATGACAGAAGATGACAGAAGATGACAGAAGACGACAGAAGATGACAGAAGGTGACAGAATGACAGAAGAGGACAGAATGACAGAAGATGACAGAAGATGACAGAAGAGGACAGAATGACAGAAGATGACAGAATGACAGAAGAGGACAGAATGACAGAAGATGACAGAAGATGACAGAAGATGACAGAAGATGACAGAATGATAGAAGATGACAGAAGATGACAGAAGATGACAAAATGACAGAAGAGGACAGAATGACAGAAGATGACAGAATGACAGAAGAGGGCAGAAGATGACAGAAGATGACAGAATGACAGAAGAGGACAGAATGACAGAAGGTGACAGAAGATGACAGAATGACAGAAGAGGACAGAAGATGACAGAAGATGACAAAAGATGACAGAATGTCAGAAGATGACAGAAGATGACAAAATGACAGAAGAGGACAGAATGACAGAAGATGACAGAGTGACAGAAGAGGACAGAATGACAGAAGATGACAGAAGATGAAAGAAGATGACAGAATGACAGAAGAGGACAGAATGACAGAAGATGACAGAATATGACAGAAGATGACAGAATATGACAGAAGATGACAGAAGATGACAGAAGATGACAGAATGACAGAAGAGGACAGAATGACAGAAGATGACAGAAGATGACAGAAGATGACAGAAGATGACAAAAAGACAGAAGATGACAGAAGATGTCAGAAGATGACAAAATGACAGAAGAGGACAGAATGACAGAAGATGACAGAATGACAGAAGAGGGCAGAAGATGACAGAATAACAGAAGAGGACAGAATGACAGAAGGTGACAGAAGATGACAGAATGACAGAAGGTGACAAAAGATGACAGAATGACAGAAGATGACAGAAGATGACAGAAGATGACAAAATGACAGAAGAGGACAGAATGACAGAAGATGACAGAGTGACAGAAGAGGACAGAATGACAGAAGATGACAGAAGATGACAGAATGACAGAAGAGGACAGAATGACAGAAGATGACAGAATAGGACAGAAGATGACAGAATATGACAGAAGATGACAGAAGATGACAGAAGATGACAGAATGACAGAAGAGGACAGAATGACAGAAGATGACAGAAGATGACAGAATGACAGAAGAGGACATAATGACAGAAGATGACAGAAGATGACAGAAGATGACAGAAGATGACAGAATGACAGAAGATGTCAGAATGACAGAAGATGACAGAATGACAGAAGAGGACAGAATGACAGAAGATGACAGAACATGACAGAACATGACAGAATGACAGAAGATGACAGAAGATGACAGAAGAGGACAGAAGAGGACAGAATGACAGAAGATGACAGGATATGACAGAAGATGACAGAATGAGAGAAGATGACAGAAGATGACAGAAGAGGACAGAATGACAGAAGATAACAGAAGATGACAGAAGATGACAGAATGACAGAAGAGGACAGAAGATGACAGAATGACAGAAGAGGACAGAATGACAGAAGATGACAGAAGATGACAGAAGATGACAGAATATGACAGAAGATGAAAAAGATGACAGAAGATGACAGAAGAGGACAGAATGACAGAAGATGACAGAAGATGACAGAAGATGACAGAATGACGGAAGATGACAGAAGATGACGCAAGATGACAGAAGATGACAGAAGATGACAGAATGACAGAAGAGGACATAATGACAGAAGATGACAGAAGATGACAGAAGATGACAGAATGACAGAAGATGACAGAATGACAGAAGATGACAGAATGACAGAAGAGGACACAATGACAGAAGATGACAGAAGATGACAGAATGACAGAAGAGGACAGAATGACAGAAGATGTCAGAATGACAGAAGAGGACAGAATGACAGAAGATGACAGAAGATGACAGAATGACAGAAGAGGACAGAATGACAGAAGATGACAGAATATGACAGAAGATGACAGAAGATGACAGAAGATGACAGAATGACAGAAGAGGACAGAATGACAGAAGATGACAGAAGATGACAGAAGATGACAGAATGACAGAAGATGACACAAGATGACGGAAGATGACAGAAGATGACAGAATGACACAAGAGGACAGAATGACAGAAGATGACAGAATGACAGAAGAGGACAGAATGACAGAAGATGACAGAAGATGACAGAAAATGACAGAAGATGACAGAATGACAGATGTCAGAATGACAGAAGATGACAGAATGACAGAAGAGGACAGAATGACAGAAGATGACAGAAGATGACAGAAGATGACAGAATGACAGAAGAGGACAGAATGACAGATGATGACAGAATGACAGAAGAGGACACAAGATGACAGAAGATGACAGAAGACGACAGAAGATGACAGAAGGTGACAGAATGACAGAAGAGGACAGAATGACAGAAGATGACAGAAGATGACAGAAGATGACAGAAGATGACAGAAGATGACAGAATGACAAGATGAAAGAAGATGACAGAAGATGACAAAATGACAGAAGAGGACAGAATGACAGAAGATGACAGAATGACAGAAGAGGACAGAATGACAGAAGATGACAGAAGATGAAAGAAGATGACAGAATGACAGAAGAGGACAGAATGACAGAAGATGACAGAATATGACAGAAGATGACAGAATATGACAGAAGATGACAGAAGATGACAGAAGATGACAGAATGACAGAAGAGGACAGAAGATGACAGAAGATGACAGAAGATGACAGAATGACAGAAGATGAAAGAAGATGAAGGAAGATGACAGAAGATGACAGAAGATGACAGAATGACAGAAGAGGACGGAATGACAGAAGATGACAGAAGATGACAGAAGATGACAGAAGATGACAGAATGACAGAAGATGTCAGAATGACAGAAGATGACAGAATGACAGAAGGGGACAGAATGACAGAAGATGACAGAAGATGACAGAACATGACAGAATGACAGAAGAGGACAGAATGACAGAAGGTGACAGAAGATGACAGAATGACAGAAGAGGATAGAAGATGACAGAAGATGACAAAAGATGACAGAATGACAGAAGATGACAGAAGATGACAGAAGATGACAAAATGACAGAAGAGGACAGAATGACAGAAGATGACAGAGTGACAGAAGAGGACAGAATGACAGAAGATGAAAGAAGATGACAGAATGACAGAAGAGTACAGAATGACAGAAGATGACAGAATATGACAGAAGATGACAGAAGATGACAGAAGATGACAGAAGATGACAGAATGACAGAAGAGGACAGAATGACAGAAGATGACAGAAGATGACAGAAGATGACAGAATGACAGAAGATGAAAGAAGATGAAGGAAGATTACAGAAGATGACAGAAGATGACAGAATGACAGAAGAGGACGGAATGACAGAAGATGACAGAAGATGACAGAAGATGACAGAATGACAGAAGATGTCAGAATGACAGAAGATGACAGAATGACAGAAGGGGACAGAATGACAGAAGATGACAGAACATGACAGAACATGAAAGAATGACAGATGATGACAGAAGATGACAGAAGAGGACAGAATGACAGAAGATGACAGAATATGACAGAAGATGACAGAATGACAGAAGATGACAGAAGATGACAGAAGAGGACAGAATGACAGAAGATAACAGAAGATGACAGAAGAGGACAGAAGATGACAGAATGACAGAAGAGGACAGAATGACAGAAGATGACAGAAGATGACAGAAGAAGACAGAATGACAGAAGAGGACAGAATGACAGAAGATGACAGAAGATGACAGAATGACAGAAGAGGACAGAATGACAGAAGAGGACAGAAGATGACAGAATGACAGAAGAAGACAGAAGAGGACAGAATGACGGAAGATGACAGAAGATGACAGAAGATGACAGAATTACAGAAGAGGACAGAATGACAGAAGAGGACAGAAGATGACAGAATGACAGAAGAGGACAGAAGATGACAGAAGATGACAGAATGACAGAAGAGGACAGAATGACAGAAGAGGACAGAATGACAGAAGATGACAGAATGACAGAAGATGACAGAAGATGACAGAAGATGACAGAATGACAGAAGATGACAGAAGATGACAGAATATGACAGAATATGACAGAAGATGACAGAAGATGACAGAAGATGACAGAATGACAGAAGAGGACAGAAGATGACAGAAGATGACAGAAGATGACAGAAGATGACAGAAGATGACAGAATGACAGAAGAGGACAGAATGACAGAAGAGGACAGAATATGATAGAGGATGACAGAAGATGACAGAATGACAGAAGATGACAGAAGATGTCAGAAGGACAGAAGATGACAGAATCACAGAAGATGAAAGAACATGACAGAAGATGACAGAAGATGACAGAATATGACAGAAGAGGACAGAAGATGACAGAATATGACAGAAGATGACAGAAGATGACAGAAGATGACAGAATGACAGAAGAGGACAGAATGACAGAAGAGGACAGAATATGACAGAAGATGACACAAGATGACAGAATGACAGAAAATGACAGAAGAGGACAGAATATGACAGAAGAGGACAGAATGATAGAAGATGACAGAAGGTGACAGAAGATGGCAGAAGATGACAGAAGATGACAGAATATGACAGAAGATGACAGAGTATGACAGAAGATGACAGAAGATGACAGAATGACAGAAGAGGACAGAATGACAGAAGATGACAGAATGACAGAAGAGGACAGAAGATGACAGAGGATGACAGAAGATGACAGAAGATGACAGAATGACAGAAGAGGACAGAAGATGACAGAAGATGACAGAATGACAGAAGATGACAGAAGATGACAGAAGATGACAGAAGATGACAGAATTACAGAAGAGGACAGAATGACAGAAGAGGACAGAAGATGACAGAATGACAGAAGAGGACAGAAGATGACAGAATGACAGAAGAGGACAGAATGACAGAAGAGGACAGAATGACAGAATGACAGAAGAGGACAGAAGATGACAGAAGATGACAGAAGATGACAGAAGATGACAGAGGATGACAGAAGATGACAGAAGATGACAGAATGACAGAAGAGGACAGAAGATGACAGAAGATGACAGAATGACAGAAGATGACAGAAGATGACAGAAGATGACAGAAGATGACAAGGGTGGCAAGGGCAGCACGGTGGCATAGTGGTTAGCACTGTTGCCTCACAGCGCCAGGGACCCGGGTTCAAATCCGGCCTCGGGTGACTGCCTGTGTGGAGTTTGCACATTCTCCCCGTGTTTGCGTGGGTTTTCTCCGGGTGCTCCGGTTTCCTCCCACAGTCCAAAAATGTGCGGGTTAGGTTGATTGGCCATGATAAAAAAAAAAAAAAAAAATTGGCCCTTAGTGTTAGGGGAGATTAAATACGTGTGGTTACGGGGATAGGGCTTGGTTGGGATGGCTGTCGGTGTAGGGACCGGGTGCTAGGGTTTGGATGATCAGCCATGATCTCATTGAATGGCGGAGCAGGCTCGAAGGGCCGAATGGCCTACTCCTGCTCCTATCTTCTATGTTTCTATGTTTCTATGTTTCTATGACAGAAGATGACAGAATGACAGAAGATGACAGAAGATGACAGAAGATGACAGAATGACAGAAGATGACAGAAGATGAGAGTAGATGACAGAAGATGACATAAGATGACAGAAGATGACAGAAGATGACAGAATGACAGAAGAGGACAGAAGATGACAGAAGATGACAGAAGATGACAGAAGAGGACAGAAGATGACAGAATATGACAGAAGATGACAGAAGATGACAGAATGACAGAAGAGGACAGAATGACAGAAGAGGACAGAATATGACAGAAGATGACACAAGATGACAGAATGACAGAAAATGACAGAAGAGGACAGAACATGACAGAAGAGGACAGAATGACAGAAGATGACAGAAGATGACAGAAGATGACAGAAGATGACAGAATATGACAGAAGATGACAGAAGATGACAGAGTATGACAGAAGATGACAGAAGATGACAGAAGATGACAGAAGATGACAGAATGACAGAAGATGACAGAAGATGACAGAAGATGACAGAAGATGACAGAAGATGACAGAAGATGACAGAATGACAGAAGATGTCAGAATGACAGAAGATGACAGAATGACAGAAGAGGACAGAATGACAGAAGATGACAGAATGACAGAAGAGGACAGAATGACAGATGATGACAGAATGACAGAAGAGGACAGAAGATGACAGAAGATGACAGAAGACGACAGAAGATGACAGAAGGTGACAGAAGATGACAGAATGACAGAATATGACAGAAGATGACAGAAGATGACAGAAGATGACAGAAGATGACAGAATGACAGAATATGACAGAAGATGACAGAAGATGACAGAAGATGACAGAATGACAGAAGAGGACAGAATGACAGAAGATGACAGAAGATGACAGAATGACAGAAGAGGACAGAATGACAGAAGATGACAGAAGATGACAGAAGATGACAGAAGATGACAGAATGACAGAAGATGTCAGAATGACAGAAGATGACAGAATGACAGAAGAGGACAGAATGACAGAAGATGACAGAAGATGACAGAACATGAGAGAACATGACAGAATGACGGAAGATGACAGAAGATGACAGAAGAGGACAGAATGACAGAAGATGACAGGATATGACAGAAGAGGACAGAATGACAGAAGATAACAGAAGATGACAGAAGATGACAGAATGACAGAAGAGGACAGAAGATGACAGAATGACAGAAGAGGACAGAATGACAGAAGATGACAGAAGATGACAGAAGATGACAGAAGATGACAGAATATGACAGAAGATGAAAAAGATGACAGAAGATGACAGAAGAGGACAGAATGACAGAAGATGACAGAAGATGACAGAATATGACAGAAGATGAAAAAGATGACAGAAGATGACAGAAGAGGACAGAATGACAGAAGATGACAGAAGATGACAGACGATGACAGAATGACGGAAGATGACAGAAGATGACGCAAGATGACAGAAGATGACAGAAGATGACAGAATGACAGAAGAGGACATAATGACAGAAGATGACAGAAGATGACAGAAGATGACAGAATGACAGAAGATGACAGAATGACAGAAGATGACAGAATGACAGAAGAGGACACAATGACAGAAGATGACAGAAGATGACAGAAGATGACAGAATGACAGAAGAGGACAGAATGACAGAAGATGACAGAAGATGACAGAAGATGACAGAATGACAGAAGAGGACAGAATGACAGAAGATGACAGAAGATGACAGAATGACAGAAGATGACAGAAGATGACACAAGATGACAAAATGACAGAAGAGGACAGAATGACAGAAGATGACAGAGTGACAGAAGATGACAGAATGACAGAAGAGGACAGAATGACAGAAGTTGACAGAATATGACAGAAGATGACAGAATATGACAGAAGATGACAGAAGATGACAGAAGATGACAGAATGACAGAAGAGGACAGAATGACAGAAGATGACAGAAGATGACAGAAGATGACAGAATGACAGAAGATGACACAAGATGACGGAAGATGACAGAAGATGACAGAAGATGACAGAATGACACAAGAGGACAGAATGACAGGAGATGACAGAATGACAGAAGAGGACAGAATGACAGAAGATGACAGAAGATGACAGAAGATGACAGAAGATGACAGAATGACAGAAGAGGACAGAATGACAGAAGATGACAGAAGATGACAGAAGATGACAGAATGACAGAAGAGGACAGAATGACAGATGATGACAGAATGACAGAAGAGGACAGAAGATGACAGAAGATGACAGAAGATGACAGAAGGTGACAGAATGACAGAAGAGGACAGAATGACAGAAGATGACAGAAGATGACAGAAGATGACAGAAGATGACAGAATGACAGAAAATGAAAGAAGATGACAGAAGATGACAAAATGACAGAAGTGGACAGAATGACAGAAGATGACAGAAGATGAAAGAAGATGACAGAATGACAGAAGAGGACAGAATGACAGAAGATGACAGAATATGACAGAAGATGACAGAATATGACAGAAGATGACAGAAGATGACAGAAGATGACAGAATGACAGAAGAGGACAGAATGACAGAAGATGACAGAAGATGACAGAAGATGACAGAATGACAGAAGATGAAAGAAGATGAAGGAAGATGACAGAAGATGACAGAAGATGACAGAATGACAGAAGAGGACGGAATGACAGAAGATGACAGAAGATGACAGAATGACAGAAGATGTCAGAATGACAGAAGATGACAGAATGACAGAAGGGGACAGAATGACAGAAGATGACAGAACATGACAGAACATGACAGAATGACAGAAGAGGACAGAATGACAGAAGGTGACAGAAGATGACAGAATGACAGAAGAGGACAGAAGATGACAGAAGATGACAAAAGATGACAGAATGACAGAAGATGACAGAAGATGACAGAAGATGACAAAATGAAAGAAGAGGACAGAATGACAGATGATGACAGAAGATGAAAGAAGATGACAGAATGACAGAAGAGGACAGAATGACAGAAGATGACAGAATATGACAGAAGATGACAGAATATGACAGAAGATGACAGAAGATGACAGAAGATGACAGAATGACAGAAGAGGACAGAATGACAGAAGATGACAGAAGATGACAGAATGACAGAAGATGAAAGAAGATGAAGGAAGATGACAGAAGATGACAGAAGATGACAGAATGACAGAAGAGGACGGAATGTCAGAAGATGACAGAAGATGACAGAAGATGACAGAAGATGACAGAATGACAGAAGATGTCAGAATGACAGAAGATGAGAGAATGACAGAAGGGGACAGAATGACAGAAGATGACAGAAGATGACAGAAGATGACAGAACATGACAGAATGACAGAAGATGACAGAAGATGACAGAAGAGGACAGAATGATAGAAGATGACAGAATATGACAGAAGATGACAGAATATGACAGAAGATGACAGAATGACAGAAGATGACAGAAGAGGACAGAATGACAGAAGATAACAGAAGATGACAGAAGATGACAGAATGACAGAAGAGGACAGAAGATGACAGAATGACAGAAGAGGACAGAATGACAGAAGATGACAGAAGATGACAGAAGAAGACAGAATGACAGAAGAGGACAGAATGACAGAAGATGACAGAAGATGACAGAAGATGACAGAAGATGACAGAATGACAGAAGAGGACAGAATGACAGAAGAGGACAGAAGATGACAGAATTACAGAAGAGGACAGAATGACAGAAGAGGACAGAAGATGACAGAATGACAGAAGAGGACAGAAGATGACAGAAGATGACAGAATGACAGAAGAGGACAGAATGACAGAAGAGGACAGAATGACAGAAGATGACAGAAGATGACAGAATGACAGAAGATGACAGAAGATGACAGAATATGACAGAAGATGACAGAAGATGACAGAAGATGACAGAATGATAGAAGATGACAGAAGATGACAGCAGATGGCAGAAGATGACAGATGATGACAGAATGACAGAAGAGGACAGAAGATGACAGAAGATGACAGAAGATGACAGAAGATGACAGAAGATGACAGAATGACAGAAGAGGACAGAATGACAGAAGAGGACAGAATGACAGAAGATGACAGAAGATGTCAGAAGGACAGAAGATGACAGAATGACAGAAGATGAAAGAACATGACAGAAGATGACAGAAGATGACAGAATATGACAGAAGTGGACAGAAGATGACAGAAGATGACAGAATATGACAGAAGATGACAGAATGACAGAAGAGGACAGAATGACAGAAGAGGACAGAATATGACAGAAGATGACACAAGATGACAGAATGACAGAAAATGACAGAAGAGGACAGAATATGACAGAAGAGGACAGAATGATAGAAGATGACAGAAGGTGACAGAAGATGGCAGAAGATGACAGAAGATGACAGAATATGACAGAAGATGACAGAAGATGACAGAGTATGACAGAAGATGACAGAAGATGACAGAAGATGACAGAATGACAGAAGAGGACAGAATGACAGAAGATGACAGAATGACAGAAGAGGACAGAAGATGACAGAGGATGACAGAAGATGACAGAAGATGACAGAATGACAGAAGAGGACAGAAGATGACAGAAGATGACAGAATGACAGAAGATGACAGAAGATGACAGAAGATGACAGAAGATGACAGAATTACAGAAGAGGACAGAATGACAGAAGAGGACAGAAGATGACAGAATGACAGAAGAGGACAGAATGACAGAAGAGGACAGAATGACAGAAGATGACAGAATGACAGAAGATGACAGAAGATGACAGAAGATGACAGAAGATGACAGATTGACAGAAGAGGACAGAATGACAGAAGAAGACAGAATATGATAGAGGATGACAGAAGATGACAGAATGACAGAAGATGACAGAAGATGTCAGAAGGACAGAAGATGACAGAATGACAAAAGATGACAGAAGATAACAGAAGATGACAGAAGATGACAGAATATGACAGAAGAGGACAGAAGATGACAGAATATGACAGAAGATGACAGAATGACAGAAGAGGACAGAATGACAGAAGGTGACAGAAGATGACAGAATGACAGAAGAGGACAGAAGATGACAGAAGATGACAAAATGACAGAAGAGGACAGAATGACAGAAGATGACAGAATGACAGAAGAGGGCAGAAGATGACAGAAGATGACAGAATGACAGAAGAGGACAGAATGACAGAAGGTGACAGAAGATGACAGAATGACAGAAGAGGACAGAAGATGACAGAAGATGACAAAAGATGACAGAATGACAGAAGATGACAGAAGATGACAGAAGATGACAAAATGACAGAAGAGGACAGAATGACAGAAGATGACAGAGTGACAGAAGAGGACAGAATGACAGAAGATGACAGAAGATGGAAGAAAATGACAGAATGACAGAAGAGGACAGAATGACAGAAGATGACAGAATATGACAGAAGATGACAGAATATGACAGAAGATGACAGAAGATGACAGAATGACAGAAGATGTCAGAATGACAGAAGATGACAGAATGACAGAAGAGGACAGAATGACAGAAGATGACAGAAGATGACAGAACATGACAGAACATGACAGAATGACAGAAGATGACAGAAGATGACAGAAGAGGACAGAATGACAGAAGATGACAGAATATGACAGAAGATGACAGAATGACAGAAGATGACAGAAGATGACAGAAGAGGACAGAATGACAGAAGATAACAGAAGATGACAGAAGATGACAGAATGACAGAAGAGGACAGAAGATGACAGAATGACAGAAGAGGACAGAATGACAGAAGATGACAGAAGATGACAGAAGAAGACAGAATGACAGAGGAGGACAGAATGACAGAAGATGACAGAAGATGACAGAAGATGACAGAAGATGACAGAATGACAGAAGAGGACAGAATGACAGAAGAGGACAGAAGATGACAGAATGACAGAAGAAGACAGAAGAGGACAGAATGACAGAAGATGACGGAAGATGACAGAAGATGACAGAATTACAGAAGAGGACAGAATGACAGAAGAGGACAGAAGATGACAGAATGACAGAAGAGGACAGAAGATGACAGAAGATGACAGAATGACAGAAGAGGACAGAATGACAGAAGAGGACAGAATGACAGAAGATGACAGAATGACAGAAGATGACAGAAGATGACAGAAGATGACAGAATGACAGAAGATGACAGAAGATGACAGAATATGACAGAATATGACAGAAGATGACAGAAGTTGACAGAAGATGACAGAATGACAGAAGATGACAGAAGATGACAGTAGATGGCAGAAGATGACAGAATGACAGAAGAGGACAGAAGATGACAGAAGATGACAGAAGATGACAGAAGATGACAGAAGATGACAGAATGACAGAAGAGGACAGAATGACAGAAGATGAAAGAACATGACAGAAGATGACAGAAGATGACAGAATATGACAGAAGAGGACAGAAGATGACAGAAGATGACAGAATATGACAGAAGATGACAGAAGATGACAGAATGACAGAAGAGGACAGAATGACAGAAGAGGACAGAATATGACAGAAGATGACACAAGATGACAGAATGACAGAAAATGACAGAAGAGGACAGAATATGACAGAAGAGGACAGAATGATAGAAGATGACAGAAGGTGACAGAAGATGGCAGAAGATGACAGAAGATGACAGAAGATGACAGAGTATGACAGAAGATGACAGAATGACAGAAGAGGACAGAATGACAGAAGATGACAGAAGGTGACAGAATATGACAGAATATGACAGAAGATGACAGAAGATGACAGATTATGACAGAAGATGACAGAATGACAGAAGAGGGCAGAATGACAGAAGATGACAGAATGACAGAAGAGGACAGAAGATGACAGAGGATGACAGAAGATGACAGAAGATGACAGAATGACAGAAGAGGACAGAAGATGACAGAAGATGACAGAATGACAGAAGATGACAGAAGATGACAGAAGATGACAGAAGATGACAGAATTACAGAAGAGGACAGAATGACAGAAGAGGACAGAAGATGACAGAATGACAGAAGAGGACAGAAGATGACAGAAGATGACAGAAGATGACAGAATGACAGAAGAGGACAGAATGACAGAAGAGGACAGAATGACAGAAGATGACAGAATGACAGAAGATGACAGAAGATGACAGAAGATGACAGAATGACAGAAGATGACAGAAGATGAGAGTAGATGACAGAAGATGACATAAGATGACAGAAGATGACAGAAGATGACAGAATGACAGAAGAGGACAGAAGATGACAGAAGATGACAGAAGATGACAGAAGATGACAGATTGACAGAAGTGGACAGAATGACAGAAGAGGACAGAATATGATAGAGGATGACAGAAGATGACAGAATGACAGAATATGACAGAAGAGGACAGAAGATGACAGAATATGACAGAAGATGACAGAAGAGGACAGAATGACAGAAGAGGACAGAATATGACAGAAGATGACACAAGATGACAGAATGACAGAAAATGACAGAAGAGGACAGAACATGGCAGAAGAGGACAGAATGACAGAAGATGACAGAAGATGGCAGAAGATGGCAGAAGATGACAGAAGATGACAGAATATGACAGAAGATGACAGAAGATGACAGAGTATGACAGAAGATGACAGAAGATGACAGAAGATGAAAGAAGATGACAGAATGACAGAAGAGGACAGAATGACAGAAGATGACAGAATGACAGAAGAGGACAGAAGATGACAGAAGATGACAGAAGATGACAGAATGACAGAAGAGGACAGAAGATGACAGAAGATGACAGAATGACAGAAGATGACAGAAGATGACAGAAGATGACAGAAGATGACAGAATGACCGAAGAGGACAGAATGACAGAAGAGGACAGAATGACAGAAGAGGACAGAATATGACAGAAGATGACACAAGATGACAGAATGACAGAAAATGACAGAAGAGGACAGAACATGACAGAAGAGGACAGAATGACAGAAGATGACAGAAGATGGCAGAAGATGGCAGAAGATGACAGAAGATGACAGAATATGACAGAAGATGACAGAGTATGACAGAAGATGACAGAAGATGACAGAAGATGAAAGAAGATGACAGAATGACAGAAGAGGACAGAATGACAGAAGATGACAGAATGACAGAAGAGGACAGAAGATGACAGAAGATGACAGAAGATGACAGAATGACAGAAGAGGACAGAAGATGACAGAAGATGACAGAATGACAGAAGATGACAGAAGATGACAGAAGATGACAGAAGATGACAGAATGACCGAAGAGGACAGAATGACAGAAGAGGACAGAATGACAGAAGAGGACAGAATATGACAAAAGATGACAGAAGATGACAGAATGACAGAAGATGACAGAAGATGACAGAAAATGACAGAGGATGACAGAAGATGACAGAAGATGACAGAATGACAGAAGAGGAAAGAATGACAGAAGATGACAGAATGACAGAAGATGACAGAATGACAGATGAGGACAGAAGATGACAGAAGATGTCAGAAGGACAGAAGATGACAGAATGACAGAAGATGAAAGAACATGACAGAAGATGACAGAAGATGACAGAAGAGGACAGAAGATGACAGAAGATGACAGAATATGACAGAAGATGACAGAAGATGACAGAATGACAGAAGAGGACAGAATGACAGAAGAGGACAGAATATGACACAAGATGACACAAGATGACAGAATGACAGAAAATGACAGAAGAGGACAGAATATGACAGAAGAGGACAGAATGATAGAAGATGACAGAAGGTGACAGAAGATGGCAGAAGATGACAGAAGATGACAGAATATGACAGAAGATGACAGAAGATGACAGAAGATGACAGAAGATGACAGAAGATGACAGAATGACAGAAGAGGACAGAATGACAGAAGATGACAGAATGACAGAAGAGGACAGAAGATGACAGAGGATGACAGAAGATGACAGAAGATGACAGAATGACAGAAGAGGACAGAAGATGACAGAAGATGACAGAATGACAGAAGATGACAGAAGATGACAGAAGATGACAGAATTACAGAAGAGGACAGAATGACAGAAGAGGACAGAAGATGACAGAATGACAGAAGAGGACAGAAGATGACAGAAGATGACAGAAGATGACAGAATGACAGAAGAGGACAGAATGACAGAAGAGGACAGAATGACAGAAGATGACAGAATGACAGAAGATGACAGAAGATGACAGAAGATGACAGAATGACAGAAGATGACAGAAGATGAGAGTAGATGACAGAAGATGACATAAGATGACAGAAGATGACAGAAGATGACAGAATGATAGAAGAGGACAGAAGATGACAGAAGATGACAGAAGATGACAGAAGATGACAGAATGACAGAAGAGGACAGAATGACAGAAGAGGACAGAATATGATAGAGGATGACAGAAGATGACAGGATGACAGAAGATGACAGAAGATGTCAGAAGGACAGAAGATGACAGAATGACAGAAGATGACAGAAGATGACAGAAGATGACAGAAGATGACAGAATATGACAGAAGAGGACAGAAGATGACAGAAGATGACAGAATATGACAGAAGATGACAGAAGATGACAGAATGACAGAAGAGGACAGAATGACAGAAGAGGACAGAATATGACAGAAGATGACACAAGATGACAGAATGACAGAAAATGACAGAAGAGGACAGAACATGACAGAAGAGGACAGAATGACAGAAGATGACAGAAGATGACAAAAGATGACAGAAGATGGCAGAAGATGACAGAAGATGACAGAATATGACAAAAGATGACAGAAGATGACAGAATGACAGAAGAGGACAGAATGACAGAAGATGACAGAAGGTGACAGAAGATGACAGAAGATGAAAGAAGATGACAGAATGACAGAAGAGGACAGAATGACAGATGACAGAATGACAGAAGAGGACAGAAGATGACAGAAGATGACAGAAGATGACAGAAGATGACAGAATGACAGAAGAGGACAGAAGATGACAGAAGATGACAGAATGACAGAAGATGACAGAAGATGACAGAAGATGACAGAAGATGACAGAATGACCGAAGAGGACAGAATGCCAGAAGAGGACAGAATGACAGAAGAGGACAGAATATAATAAAGATGACAGAAGATGACAGAATGACAGAAGATGACAGAAGATGACAGAAAATGACAGAAGATGACAGAAGATGACAGAATGACAGAAGAGGAAAGAATGACAGAAGATGACAGAATGACAGAAGATGACAGAATGACAGATGAGGACAGAAGATGACAGAAGATGACAGAAGATGACAGAAGATGACAGAATGACAGAAGAGGACAGAAGATGACAGAATGACAGAAGAGGACAGAAGAGGACAGAAGAGGACAGAAGATGACAGAAGATGACAGAAGATGTCAGAAGATGACAGAATGACAGAAGAGGTCAGAAGATGACAGAAGATGACAGAAGATGACAGAAGATAACAGAAGATGACAGAATGACAGAAGAGGACAGAATGACAGAAGAGGACAGAATGACAGAAGATGACAGAAGATGACAGAAGATGACAGAAGATGAAAAGATGACAGAATATGACAGAAGATGACAGAAGATGACAGAATATGACAGAATGACAGAAGAGGACAGAATGGCAGAAGAGGACAGAATATGCCAGAAGATGACAGAAGGTGACAGAATGACAGAAGATGACAGAAGATGACAGAAGATCACAGAAGATGACAGAAGATGACAGAATGACAGAAGAGGACAGAATGACAGAAGATGACAGAATGACAGAAGAGGACAGAATGACAGAAGATGACAGAAGATGACACAAGATGACAGAATGACAGAAGAGGACAGAATGACAGAAGATGACAGAATGACGGAAGATGACAGAGGATGACAGAAGATGACAGAAGATGACAGAAGATGACAGAATGACAGACGAGGAAAGAAGATGACAGAAGATGGCAGAAGATGACAGAAGATGACAGAATGACAGAAGAGGACAGAATGACAGAAGATGACAGAATGACAGAAGAGGACAGAATGACAGAAGATGATAGAAGATGACAGAAGATGACAGAATGACAGAAGAGGACAGAATGACAGAAGATGACAGAAGATGACAGAATGACAGAAGATGACAGAAGATGACAGAAGATGACAAAATGACAGAAGAGGACAGAATGACAGAAGATGACAGAATGACAGAAGAGGGCAGAAGATGACAGAAGATGACAGAGTATGACAGAAGATGACAGAAGATGACAGAAGATGACAGAAGATGAAAGAAGATGACAGAATGACAGAAGAGGACAGAATGACAGAAGATGACAGAATGACAGAAGAGGACAGAAGATGACAGAAGATGACAGAAGATGACAGAATGACAGAAGAGGAGAGAAGATGACAGAAGATGACAGAATGTCAGAAGCTGACAGAAGATGACAGAAGATGACAGAATGACCGAAGAGGACAGAATGACAGAAGAGGACAGAATGACAGAAGAGGACAGAATATGACAAAAGATGACAGAAGATGACAGAATGACAGAAGATGACAGAAGATGACAGAAAATGACAGAGGATGACAGAAGATGACAGAAGATGACAGAATGACAGAAGAGGAAAGAATGACAGAAGATGACAGAATGACAGAAGATGACAGAATGACAGATGAGGACAGAAGATGACAGAAGATGTCAGAAGGACAGAAGATGACAGAATGACAGAAGATGAAAGAACATGACAGAAGATGACAGAAGATGACAGAATATGACAGAAGAGGACAGAAGATGACAGAAGATGACAGAATATGACAGAAGAAGACAGAAGATGACAGAATGACAGAAGAGGACAGAATGACAGAAGAGGACAGAATATGACAGAAGATGACACAAGATGACAGAATGACAGAAAATGACAGAAGAGGACAGAATATGACAGAAGAGGACAGAATGATAGAAGATGACAGAAGGTGACAGAAGATGACAGAAGATGACAGAATATGACAGAAGATGACAGAAGATGACAGAGTATGACAGAAGATGACAGAAGATGACAGAAGATGACAGAATGACAGAAGAGGACAGAATGACAGAAGATGACAGAATGACAGAAGAGGACAGAAGATGACAGAGGATGACAGAAGATGACAGAAGATGACAGAATGACAGAAGAGGACAGAAGATGACAGAATGATAGAAGATGACAGAAGATGACAGAAGATGACAGAATTACAGAAGAGGACAGAATGACAGAAGAGGACAGAAGATGACAGAATGACAGAAGAGGACAGAAGATGACAGAAGATGACAGAATGACAGAAGAGGACAGAATGACAGAAGAGGACAGAATGACAGAAGATGACAGAATGACAGAAGATGACAGAAGATGACAGAATGAGAGAAGATGACAGAAGATGAGAGTAGATGACAGAAGATGACATAAGATGACAGAAGATGACAGAATGACAGAAGAGGACAGAAGATGACAGAAGATGACAGAATGACAGAAGAGGACAGAATATGATAGAGGATGACAGAAGATGACAGAATGACAGAAGATGACAGAAGATGTCAGAAGGACAGAAGATGACAGAATGACAGAAGATGACAGAAGATGACAGAAGATGACAGAAGATGACAGAAGATGACAGAATATGACAGAAGAGGACAGAAGATGACAGAAGATGACAGAATATGACAGAAGATGACAGAAGATGACAGAATGACAGAAAATGACAGAAGAGGACAGAACATGACAGAAGAGGACAGAATGACAGAAGATGACAGAAGATGACAGAAGATGACAGAAGATGACAGAATGAGAGAAAATGACAGAAGAGGACAGAACATGACAGAAGAGGACAGAATGACAGAAGATGACAGAAGATGACAGAATATGACAGAAGATGACACAAGATGACAGAATGACAGAAAATGACAGAAGAGGACAGAACATGACAGAAGAGGACAGAATGACAGAAGATGACAGAAGATGACAGAAGATGACAGAAGATGGCAGAAGATGACAGAAGATGACAGAATATGACAAAAGATGACAGAAGATGACAGAATGACAGAAGAGGACAGAATGACAGAAGATGACAGAAGATGACAGAAGATGACAGAAGATGAAAGAAGATGACAGAATGACAGAAGAGGACAGAATGACAGATGACAGAATGACAGAAGAGGACAGAAGATGACAGAAGATGACAGAAGATGACAGAAGATGACAGAAGATGACAGAATGACAGAAGAGGACAGAAGATGACAGAAGATGACAGAATGACAGAAGATGACAGAAGATGACAGAAGATGACAGAAGATGACAGAATGACCGAAGAGGACAGAATGCCAGAAGAGGACAGAATGACAGAAGAGGACAGAATATGACAAAAGATGACAGAAGATGACAGAATGACAGAAGATGACAGAAGATGACAGAAAATGACAGAAGATGACAGAAGATGACAGAAGATGACAGAATGACAGAAGAGGACAGAAGATGACAGAGGATGACAGAAGATGACAGAAGATGACAGAATGACAGAAGAGGACAGAAGATGACAGAAGATGACAGAATGACAGAAGATGACAGAAGATGAGAGAAGATGACAGAAGATGACAGAATTACAGAAGAGGACAGACTGACAGAAGAGGACAGAAGATGACAGAATGACAGAAGAGGACAGAAGATGACAGAAGATGACAGAATGACAGAAGAGGACAGAATGACAGAAGAGGACAGAATGACAGAAGATGACAGAATGACAGAAGATGACAGAAGAGGACAGAAGATGACAGAAGATGACAGAAGATGACAGAAGATGACAGATTGACAGAAGAGGACAGAATGACAGAAGAGGACAGAATATGATAGAGGATGACAGAAGATGACAGAATGACAGAAGATGACAGAAGATGTCAGAAGGACAGAAGATGACAGAATGACAAAAGATGACAGAAGATGACAGAAGATGACAGAAGATGACAGAATATGACAGAAGAGGACAGAAGATGACAGAATATGACAGAAGATGACACAAGATGACAGGATGACAGAAAATGACAGAAGAGGACAGAACATGACAGAAGAGGACAGAATGACAGAAGATGACAGAAGATGGCAGAAGATGGCAGAAGATGACAGAAGATGACAGAATATGACAGAAGATGACAGAAGATGACAGAGTATGACAGAAGATGACAGAAGATGACAGAAGATGAAAGAAGATGACAGAATGACAGAAGAGGACAGAATGACAGAAGATGACAGAATGACAGAAGAGGACAGAAGATGACAGAAGATGACAGAAGATGACAGAATGACAGAAGAGGACAGAAGATGACAGAAAATGACAGAATGACAGAAGATGACAGAAGATGACAGAAGATGACAGAAGATGACAGAATGACCGAAGAGGACAGAATGACAGAAGAGGACAGAATGACAGAAGAGGACAGAATATGACAAAAGATGACAGAAGATGACAGAATGACAGAAGATGACAGAAGATGACAGAAAATGACAGAGGATGACAGAAGATGACAGAATGACAGAAGAGGAAAGAATGACAGAAGATGACAGAATGACAGAAGATGACAGAATGACAGATGAGGACAGAAGATGACAGAAGATGTCAGAAGGACAGAAGATGACAGAATGACAGAAGATGAAAGAACATGACAGAAGATGACAGAAGATGACAGAATATGACAGAAGAGGACAGAAGATGACAGAAGATGACAGAATATGACAGAAAATGACAGAAGATGACAGAATGACAGAAGAGGACAGAATGACAGAAGAGGACAGAATATGACAGAAGATGACACAAGATGACAGAATGACAGAAAATGACAGAAGAGGACAGAATATGACAGAAGAGGACAGAATGATAGAAGATGACAGAAGGTGACAGAAGATGGCAGAAGATGACAGAAGATGACAGAATATGACAGAAGATGACAGAAGATGACAGAAGATGACAGAATGACAGAAGAGGACAGAATGACAGAAGATGACAGAATGACAGAAGAGGACAGAAGATGACAGAGGATGATAGAAGATGACAGAAGATGACAGAATGACAGAAGAGGACAGAAGATGACAGAAGATGACAGAATGACAGAAGATGACAGAAGATGACAGAAGATGACAGAAGATGACAGAATTACAGAAGAGGACAGAATGACAGAAGAGGACAGAAGATGACAGAATGACAGAAGAGGACAGAAGATGACAGAAGATGACAGAAGATGACAGAAGATGACAGAATGACAGAAGAGGACAGAATGACAGAAGAGGACAGAATGACAGAAGATGACAGAATGACAGAAGATGACAGAAGATGACAGAAGATGACAGAATGACAGAAGATGACAGAAGATGAGAGTAGATGACAGAAGATGACATAAGATGACAGAAGATGACAGAAGATGACAGAATGACAGAAGAGGACAGAAGATGACAGAAGATGACAGAAGATGACAGAAGATGACAGAATGACAGAAGAGGGCAGAATGACAGAAGAGGACAGAATATGATAGAGGATGACAGAAGATGACAGAATGACAGAAGATGACAGAAGATGTCAGAAGGACAGAAGATGACAGAAGATGACAGAAGATGACAGAAGATGACAGAAGATGACAGAAGATGACAGAATATGACAGAAGAGGACAGAAGATGACAGAAGATGACAGAATATGACAGAAGATGACAGAAGATGACAGAATGACACAAGATGACAGAATGACAGAAAATGACAGAAGAGGACAGAACATGACAGAAGAGGACACAATGACAGAAGATGACAGAAGATGACAAAAGATGACAGAAGATGGCAGAAGATGACAGAAGATGACAGAATATGACAAAAGATGACAGAAGATGACAGAATGACAGAAGAGGACAGAATGACAGAAGATGACAGAAGATGACAGAAGATGAAAGAAGATGACAGAATGACAGAAGAGGACAGAATGACAGATGACAGAATGACAGAAGAGGACAGAAGATGACAGAAGATGACAGAAGATGACAGAAGATGACAGAATGACAGAAGAGGACAGAAGATGACAGAAGATGACAGAATGACAGAAGATGACAGAAGATGACAGAAGATGACAGAATGACCGAAGAGGACAGAATGCCAGAAGAGGACAGAATGACAGAAGAGGACAGAATATGACAAAAGATGACAGAAGATGACAGAATGACAGAAGATGACAGAAGATGACAGAAAATGACAGAAGATGACAGAAGATGACAGAAGATGACAGAATGACAGAAGAGGAAAGAATGACAGAAGATGACAGAATGACAGAAGATGACAGAATGACAGATGAGGACAGAAGATGACAGAAGATGACAGAAGATGACAGAATGACAGAAGAGGACAGAAGATGACAGAATGACAGAAGAGGACAGAAGATGACAGAAGATGACAGAAGATGACAGAATGACAGAAGAGGTCAGAAGATGACAGAAGATGACAGAAGATAACAGAAGATGACAGAATGACAGAAGAGGACAGAATGACAGAAGAGGACAGAATGACAGAAGATGACAGAAGATGACAGAAGATGACAGAAGATGAAAAGATGACAGAATATGACAGAAGATGACAGTAGATGACAGAAGATGACAGAAGATGACAGAATATGACAGAAGATGACAGAATGACAGAAGAGGACAGAATGGCAGAAGAGGACAGAATAGGCCAGAAGATGACAGAAGGTGACAGAATGACAGAAGATGACAGAAGATGACAGAAGATCACAGAAGATGACAGAAGATGACAGAATGACAGAAGAGGACAGAATGACAGAAGATGACAGAATGACAGAAGAGGACAGAATGACAGAAGATGACAGAAGATGACACAAGATGACAGAATGACAGAAGAGGACAGAATGACAGAAGATGACAGAATGACGGAAGATGACAGAGGATGACAGAAGATGACAGAAGATGACAGAAGATGACAGAATGACAGACGAGGAAAGAAGATGACAGAAGATGGCAGAAGATGACAGAAGATGACAGAATGACAGAAGAGGACAGAATGACAGAAGATGACAGAATGACAGAAGAGGACAGAATGACAGAAGATGATAGAAGATGACAGAAGATGACAGAATGACAGAAGAGGACAGAATGACAGAAGATGACAGAAGATGACAGAAGATGACAGAATGACAGAAGATGACAGAAGATGACAGAAGATGACAAAATGACAGAAGAGGACAGAATGACAGAAGATGACAGAATGACAGAAGAGGGCAGAAGATGACAGAAGATGACAGAGTATGACAGAAGATGACAGAAGATGACAGAAGATGACAGAAGATGAAAGAAGATGACAGAATGACAGAAGAGGACAGAATGACAGAAGATGACAGAATGACAGAAGAGGACAGAAGATGACAGAAGATGACAGAAGATGACAGAATGACAGAAGAGGACAGAAGATGACAGAAGATGACAGAATGTCAGAAGCTGACAGAAGATGACAGAAGATGACAGAAGATGACAGAATGACCGAAGAGGACAGAATGACAGAAGAGGACAGAATGACAGAAGAGGACAGAATATGACAAAAGATGACAGAAGATGACAGAATGACAGAAGATGACAGAAGATGACAGAGGATGACAGAAGATGACAGAAGATGACAGAATGACAGAAGAGGAAAGAATGACAGAAGATGACAGAATGACAGAAGATGACAGAATGACAGATGAGGACAGAAGATGACAGAAGATGTCAGAAGGACAGAAGATGACAGAATGACAGAAGATGAAAGAACATGACAGAAGATGACAGAAGATGACAGAATATGACAGAAGAGGACAGAAGATGACAGAAGATGACAGAATATGACAGAAGAAGACAGAAGATGACAGAATGACAGAAGAGGACAGAATGACAGAAGAGGACAGAATATGACAGAAGATGACACAAGATGACAGAATGACAGAAAATGACAGAAGAGGACAGAATATGACAGAAGAGGACAGAATGATAGAAGATGACAGAAGGTGACAGAAGATGACAGAAGATGACAGAATATGACAGAAGATGACAGAAGATGACAGAGTATGACAGAAGATGACAGAAGATGACAGAAGATGACAGAATGACAGAAGAGGACAGAAGATGACAGAGGATGACAGAAGATGACAGAAGATGACAGAATGACAGAAGAGGACAGAAGATGACAGAATGATAGAAGATGACAGAAGATGACAGAAGATGACAGAATTACAGAAGAGGACAGAATGACAGAAGAGGACAGAAGATGACAGAATGACAGAAGAGGACAGAAGATGACAGAAGATGACAGAATGACAGAAGAGGACAGAATGACAGAAGAGGACAGAATGACAGAAGATGACAGAATGACAGAAGATGACAGAAGATGACAGAAGATGACAGAATGAGAGAAGATGACAGAAGATGAGAGTAGATGACAGAAGATGACATAAGATGACAGAAGATGACAGAAGATGACAGAATGACAGAAGAGGACAGAAGATGACAGAAGATGACAGAAGATGACAGAATGACAGAAGAGGACAGAATATGATAGAGGATGACAGAAGATGACAGAATGACAGAAGATGACAGAAGATGTCAGAAGGACAGAAGATGACAGAATGACAGAAGATGACAGAAGATGACAGAAGATGACAGAAGATGACAGAAGATGACAGAATATGACAGAAGAGGACAGAAGATGACAGAAGATGACAGAATATGACAGAATATGACAGAAGATGACAGAATGACAGAAGAGGACAGAATGGCAGAAGAGGACAGAATAGGCCAGAAGATGACAGAAGGTGACAGAATGACAGAAGATGACAGAAGATGACAGAAGATCACAGAAGATGACAGAAGATGACAGAATGACAGAAGAGGACAGAATGACAGAAGATGACAGAATGACAGAAGAGGACAGAATGACAGAAGATGACACAAGATGACACAAGATGACAGAATGACAGAAGAGGACAGAATGACAGAAGATGACAGAATGACGGAAGATGACAGAGGATGACAGAAGATGACAGAAGATGACAGAAGATGACAGAATGACAGACGAGGAAAGAAGATGACAGAAGATGGCAGAAGATGACAGAAGATGACAGAATGACAGAAGAGGACAGAATGACAGAAGATGACAGAATGACAGAAGAGGACAGAATGACAGAAGATGATAGAAGATGACAGAAGATGACAGAATGACAGAAGAGGACAGAATGACAGAAGATGACAGAAGATGACAGAAGATGACAGAATGACAGAAGATGACAGAAGATGACAGAAGATGACAAAATGACAGAAGAGGACAGAATGACAGAAGATGACAGAATGACAGAAGAGGGCAGAAGATGACAGAAGATGACAGAGTATGACAGAAGATGACAGAAGATGACAGAAGATGACAGAAGATGAAAGAAGATGACAGAATGACAGAAGAGGACAGAATGACAGAAGATGACAGAATGACAGAAGAGGACAGAAGATGACAGAAGATGACAGAATGTCAGAAGCTGACAGAAGATGACAGAAGATGACAGAAGATGACAGAATGACCGAAGAGGACAGAATGACAGAAGAGGACAGAATGACAGAAGAGGACAGAATATGACAAAAGATGACAGAAGATGACAGAATGACAGAAGATGACAGAAGATGACAGAAAATGACAGAGGATGACAGAAGATGACAGAAGATGACAGAATGACAGAAGAGGAAAGAATGACAGAAGATGACAGAATGACAGAAGATGACAGAATGACAGATGAGGACAGAAGATGACAGAAGATGTCAGAAGGACAGAAGATGACAGAATGACAGAAGATGAAAGAACATGACAGAAGATGACAGAAGATGACAGAATATGACAGAAGAGGACAGAAGATGACAGAAGATGACAGAATATGACAGAAGAAGACAGAAGATGACAGAATGACAGAAGAGGACAGAATGACAGAAGAGGACAGAATATGACACAAGATGACAGAATGACAGAAAATGACAGAAGAGGACAGAATATGACAGAAGAGGACAGAATGATAGAAGATGACAGAAGGTGACAGAAGATGACAGAAGATGACAGAATATGACAGAAGATGACAGAAGATGACAGAGTATGACAGAAGATGACAGAAGATGACAGAAGATGACAGAATGACAGAAGAGGACAGAATGACAGAAGATGACAGAATGACAGAAGAGGACAGAAGATGACAGAGGATGACAGAAGATGACAGAAGATGACAGAATGACAGAAGAGGACAGAAGATGACAGAATGATAGAAGATGACAGAAGATGACAGAAGATGACAGAATTACAGAAGAGGACAGAATGACAGAAGAGGACAGAAGATGACAGAATGACAGAAGAGGACAGAAGATGACAGAAGATGACAGAATGACAGAAGAGGACAGAATGACAGAAGAGGACAGAATGACAGAAGATGACAGAATGACAGAAGATGACAGAAGATGACAGAAGATGACAGAATGAGAGAAGATGACAGAAGATGAGAGTAGATGACAGAAGATGACATAAGATGACAGAAGATGACAGAAGATGACAGAATGACAGAAGAGGACAGAAGATGACAGAAGATGACAGAAGATGACAGAATGACAGAAGAGGACAGAATATGATAGAGGATGACAGAAGATGACAGAATGACAGAAGATGACAGAAGATGTCAGAAGGACAGAAGATGACAGAATGACAGAAGATGACAGAAGATGACAGAAGATGACAGAAGATGACAGAAGATGACAGAAGAGGACAGAAGATGACAGAAGATGACAGAATATGACAGAAGATGACAGAAGATGACAGAATGACAGAAAATGACAGAAGAGGACAGAACATGACAGAAGAGGACAGAATGACAGAAGATGACAGAAGATGACAGAAGATGACAGAAGATGACAGAATGACAGAAAATGACAGAAGAGGACAGAACATGACAGAAGAGGACAGAATGACAGAAGATGACAGAAGATGACAGACTATGACAGAAGATGACACAAGATGACAGAATGACAGAAAATGACAGAAGAGGACAGAACATGACAGAAGAGGACAGAATGACAGAAGATGACAGAAGATGACAGAAGATGACAGAAGATGGCAGAAGATGACAGAAGATGACAGAATATGACAAAAGATGACAGAAGATGACAGAATGACAGAAGAGGACAGAATGACAGAAGATGACAGAAGATGACAGAAGATGACAGAAGATGAAAGAAGATGACTGAATGACAGAAGAGGACAGAATGACAGATGACAGAATGACAGAAGAGGACAGAAGATGACAGAAGATGACAGAAGATGACAGAAGATGACAGAATGACAGAAGAGGACAGAAGATGACAGAAGATGACAGAATGACAGAAGATGACAGAAGATGACAGAAGATGACAGAAGATGACAGAATGACCGAAGAGGACAGAATGCCAGAAGAGGACAGAATGACAGAAGAGGACAGAATATGACAAAAGATGACAGAAGATGACAGAATGACAGAAGATGACAGAAGATGACAGAAAATGACAGAAGATGACAGAAGATGACAGAAGATGACAGAATGACAGAAGAGGACAGAAGATGACAGAGGATGACAGAAGATGACAGAAGATGACAGAATGACAGAAGAGGACAGAAGATGACAGAAGATGACAGAATGACAGAAGATGACAGAAGATGAGAGAAGATGACAGAAGATGACAGAATTACAGAAGAGGACAGAATGACAGAAGAGGACAGAAGATGACAGAATGACAGAAGAGGACAGAAGATGACAGAAGATGACAGAAGAGGACAGAATGACAGAAGAGGACAGAATGACAGAAGATGACAGAATGACAGAAGATGACAGAAGAGGACAGAAGATGACAGAAGATGACAGAAGATGACAGATTGACAGAAGAGGACAGAATGACAGAAGAGGACAGAATATGATAGAGGATGACAGAAGATGACAGAATGACAGAAGATGACAGAAGATGTCAGAAGGACAGAAGATGACAGAATGACAAAAGATGACAGAAGATGACAGAAGATGACAGAAGATGACAGAATATGACAGAAGAGGACAGAAGATGACAGAATATGACAGAAGATGACAGAAGAGGACAGAATGACAGAAGAGGACAGAATATGACAGAAGATGACACAAGATGACAGAATGACAGAAAATGACAGAAGAGGACAGAACATGACAGAAGAGGACAGAATGACAGAAGATGACAGAAGATGGCAGAAGATGGCAGAAGATGACAGAAGATGACAGAATATGACAGAAGATGACAGAAGATGACAGAGTATGACAGAAGATGACAGAAGATGACAGAAGATGAAAGAAGATGACAGAATGACAGAAGAGGACAGAATGACAGAAGATGACAGAATGACAGAAGAGGACAGAAGATGACAGAAGATGACAGAAGATGACAGAATGACAGAAGAGGACAGAAGATGACAGAAAATGACAGAATGACAGAAGATGACAGAAGATGACAGAAGATGACAGAAGATGACAGAAGATGACAGAATGACCGAAGAGGACAGAATGACAGAAGAGGACAGAATGACAGAAGAGGACAGAATATGACAAAAGATGACAGAAGATGACAGAATGACAGAAGAGGAAAGAATGACAGAAGATGACAGAATGACAGAAGATGACAGAATGACAGATGAGGACAGAAGATGACAGAAGATGTCAGAAGGACAGAAGATGACAGAATGACAGAAGATGAAAGAACATGACAGAAGATGACAGAAGATGACAGAATATGACAGAAGAGGACAGAAGATGACAGAAGATGACAGAATATGACAGAAAATGACAGAAGATGACAGAATGACAGAAGAGGACAGAATGACAGAAGAGGACAGAATATGACAGAAGATGACACAAGATGACAGAATGACAGAAAATGACAGAAGAGGACAGAATATGACAGAAGAGGACAGAATGATAGAAGATGACAGAAGGTGACAGAAGATGGCAGAAGATGACAGAAGAAGACAGAATATGACAGAAGATGACAGAAGATGACAGAAGATGACAGAATGACAGAAGAGGACAGAATGACAGAAGATGACAGAATGACAGAAGAGGACAGAAGATGACAGAGGATGATAGAAGATGACAGAAGATGACAGAATGACAGAAGAGGACAGAAGATGACAGAAGATGACAGAATGACAGAAGATGACAGAAGATGACAGAAGATGACAGAAGATGACAGAAGATGACAGAATGACAGAAGAGGAAAGAATGACAGAAGATGACAGAATGACAGAAGATGACAGAATGACAGATGAGGACAGAAGATGACAGAAGATGACAGAAGATGACAGAATGACAGAAGAGGACAGAAGATGACAGAATGACAGAAGAGGACAGAAGATGACAGAAGATGACAGAAGATGACAGAATGACAGAAGAGGTCAGAAGATGACAGAAGATGACAGAAGATAACAGAAGATGACAGAATGACAGAAGAGGACAGAATGACAGAAGAGGACAGAATGACAGAAGATGACAGAAGATGACAGAAGATGACAGAAGATGAAAAGATGACAGAATATGACAGAAGATGACAGTAGATGACAGAAGATGACAGAAGATGACAGAATATGACAGAAGATGACAGAATGACAGAAGAGGACAGAATGGCAGAAGAGGACAGAATAGGCCAGAAGATGACAGAAGGTGACAGAATGACAGAAGATGACAGAAGATGACAGAAGATCACAGAAGATGACAGAAGATGACAGAATGACAGAAGAGGACAGAATGACAGAAGATGACAGAATGACAGAAGAGGACAGAATGACAGAAGATGACAGAAGATGACACAAGATGACAGAATGACAGAAGAGGACAGAATGACAGAAGATGACAGAATGACGGAAGATGACAGAGGATGACAGAAGATGACAGAAGATGACAGAAGATGACAGAATGACAGACGAGGAAAGAAGATGACAGAAGATGGCAGAAGATGACAGAAGATGACAGAATGACAGAAGAGGACAGAATGACAGAAGATGACAGAATGACAGAAGAGGACAGAATGACAGAAGATGATAGAAGATGACAGAAGATGACAGAATGACAGAAGAGGACAGAATGACAGAAGATGACAGAAGATGACAGAAGATGACAGAATGACAGAAGATGACAGAAGATGACAGAAGATGACAAAATGACAGAAGAGGACAGAATGACAGAAGATGACAGAATGACAGAAGAGGGCAGAAGATGACAGAAGATGACAGAGTATGACAGAAGATGACAGAAGATGACAGAAGATGACAGAAGATGAAAGAAGATGACAGAATGACAGAAGAGGACAGAATGACAGAAGATGACAGAATGACAGAAGAGGACAGAAGATGACAGAAGATGACAGAAGATGACAGAATGACAGAAGAGGACAGAAGATGACAGAAGATGACAGAATGTCAGAAGCTGACAGAAGATGACAGAAGATGACAGAAGATGACAGAATGACCGAAGAGGACAGAATGACAGAAGAGGACAGAATGACAGAAGAGGACAGAATATGACAAAAGATGACAGAAGATGACAGAATGACAGAAGATGACAGAAGATGACAGAGGATGACAGAAGATGACAGAAGATGACAGAATGACAGAAGAGGAAAGAATGACAGAAGATGACAGAATGACAGAAGATGACAGAATGACAGATGAGGACAGAAGATGACAGAAGATGTCAGAAGGACAGAAGATGACAGAATGACAGAAGATGAAAGAACATGACAGAAGATGACAGAAGATGACAGAATATGACAGAAGAGGACAGAAGATGACAGAAGATGACAGAATATGACAGAAGAAGACAGAAGATGACAGAATGACAGAAGAGGACAGAATGACAGAAGAGGACAGAATATGACAGAAGATGACACAAGATGACAGAATGACAGAAAATGACAGAAGAGGACAGAATATGACAGAAGAGGACAGAATGATAGAAGATGACAGAAGGTGACAGAAGATGACAGAAGATGACAGAATATGACAGAAGATGACAGAAGATGACAGAGTATGACAGAAGATGACAGAAGATGACAGAAGATGACAGAATGACAGAAGAGGACAGAAGATGACAGAGGATGACAGAAGATGACAGAAGATGACAGAATGACAGAAGAGGACAGAAGATGACAGAATGATAGAAGATGACAGAAGATGACAGAAGATGACAGAATTACAGAAGAGGACAGAATGACAGAAGAGGACAGAAGATGACAGAATGACAGAAGAGGACAGAAGATGACAGAAGATGACAGAATGACAGAAGAGGACAGAATGACAGAAGAGGACAGAATGACAGAAGATGACAGAATGACAGAAGATGACAGAAGATGACAGAAGATGACAGAATGAGAGAAGATGACAGAAGATGAGAGTAGATGACAGAAGATGACATAAGATGACAGAAGATGACAGAAGATGACAGAATGACAGAAGAGGACAGAAGATGACAGAAGATGACAGAAGATGACAGAATGACAGAAGAGGACAGAATATGATAGAGGATGACAGAAGATGACAGAATGACAGAAGATGACAGAAGATGTCAGAAGGACAGAAGATGACAGAATGACAGAAGATGACAGAAGATGACAGAAGATGACAGAAGATGACAGAAGATGACAGAATATGACAGAAGAGGACAGAAGATGACAGAAGATGACAGAATATGACAGAATATGACAGAAGATGACAGAATGACAGAAGAGGACAGAATGGCAGAAGAGGACAGAATAGGCCAGAAGATGACAGAAGGTGACAGAATGACAGAAGATGACAGAAGATGACAGAAGATCACAGAAGATGACAGAAGATGACAGAATGACAGAAGAGGACAGAATGACAGAAGATGACAGAATGACAGAAGAGGACAGAATGACAGAAGATGACACAAGATGACACAAGATGACAGAATGACAGAAGAGGACAGAATGACAGAAGATGACAGAATGACGGAAGATGACAGAGGATGACAGAAGATGACAGAAGATGACAGAAGATGACAGAATGACAGACGAGGAAAGAAGATGACAGAAGATGGCAGAAGATGACAGAAGATGACAGAATGACAGAAGAGGACAGAATGACAGAAGATGACAGAATGACAGAAGAGGACAGAATGACAGAAGATGATAGAAGATGACAGAAGATGACAGAATGACAGAAGAGGACAGAATGACAGAAGATGACAGAAGATGACAGAAGATGACAGAATGACAGAAGATGACAGAAGATGACAGAAGATGACAAAATGACAGAAGAGGACAGAATGACAGAAGATGACAGAATGACAGAAGAGGGCAGAAGATGACAGAAGATGACAGAGTATGACAGAAGATGACAGAAGATGACAGAAGATGACAGAAGATGAAAGAAGATGACAGAATGACAGAAGAGGACAGAATGACAGAAGATGACAGAATGACAGAAGAGGACAGAAGATGACAGAAGATGACAGAAGATGACAGAATGACAGAAGAGGACAGAAGATGACAGAAGATGACAGAATGTCAGAAGCTGACAGAAGATGACAGAAGATGACAGAAGATGACAGAATGACCGAAGAGGACAGAATGACAGAAGAGGACAGAATGACAGAAGAGGACAGAATATGACAAAAGATGACAGAAGATGACAGAATGACAGAAGATGACAGAAGATGACAGAAAATGACAGAGGATGACAGAAGATGACAGAAGATGACAGAATGACAGAAGAGGAAAGAATGACAGAAGATGACAGAATGACAGAAGATGACAGAATGACAGATGAGGACAGAAGATGACAGAAGATGTCAGAAGGACAGAAGATGACAGAATGACAGAAGATGAAAGAACATGACAGAAGATGACAGAAGATGACAGAATATGACAGAAGAGGACAGAAGATGACAGAAGATGACAGAATATGACAGAAGAAGACAGAAGATGACAGAATGACAGAAGAGGACAGAATGACAGAAGAGGACAGAATATGACACAAGATGACAGAATGACAGAAAATGACAGAAGAGGACAGAATATGACAGAAGAGGACAGAATGATAGAAGATGACAGAAGGTGACAGAAGATGACAGAAGATGACAGAATATGACAGAAGATGACAGAAGATGACAGAGTATGACAGAAGATGACAGAAGATGACAGAAGATGACAGAATGACAGAAGAGGACAGAATGACAGAAGATGACAGAATGACAGAAGAGGACAGAAGATGACAGAGGATGACAGAAGATGACAGAAGATGACAGAATGACAGAAGAGGACAGAAGATGACAGAATGATAGAAGATGACAGAAGATGACAGAAGATGACAGAATTACAGAAGAGGACAGAATGACAGAAGAGGACAGAAGATGACAGAATGACAGAAGAGGACAGAAGATGACAGAAGATGACAGAATGACAGAAGAGGACAGAATGACAGAAGAGGACAGAATGACAGAAGATGACAGAATGACAGAAGATGACAGAAGATGACAGAAGATGACAGAATGAGAGAAGATGACAGAAGATGAGAGTAGATGACAGAAGATGACATAAGATGACAGAAGATGACAGAAGATGACAGAATGACAGAAGAGGACAGAAGATGACAGAAGATGACAGAAGATGACAGAATGACAGAAGAGGACAGAATATGATAGAGGATGACAGAAGATGACAGAATGACAGAAGATGACAGAAGATGTCAGAAGGACAGAAGATGACAGAATGACAGAAGATGACAGAAGATGACAGAAGATGACAGAAGATGACAGAAGATGACAGAAGAGGACAGAAGATGACAGAAGATGACAGAATATGACAGAAGATGACAGAAGATGACAGAATGACAGAAAATGACAGAAGAGGACAGAACATGACAGAAGAGGACAGAATGACAGAAGATGACAGAAGATGACAGAAGATGACAGAATGACAGAAAATGACAGAAGAGGACAGAACATGACAGAAGAGGACAGAATGACAGAAGATGACAGAAGATGACAGACTATGACAGAAGATGACACAAGATGACAGAATGACAGAAAATGACAGAAGAGGACAGAACATGACAGAAGAGGACAGAATGACAGAAGATGACAGAAGATGACAGAAGATGACAGAAGATGGCAGAAGATGACAGAAGATGACAGAATATGACAAAAGATGACAGAAGATGACAGAATGACAGAAGAGGACAGAATGACAGAAGATGACAGAAGATGACAGAAGATGACAGAAGATGAAAGAAGATGACTGAATGACAGAAGAGGACAGAATGACAGATGACAGAATGACAGAAGAGGACAGAAGATGACAGAAGATGACAGAAGATGACTGAAGATGACAGAATGACAGAAGAGGACAGAAGATGACAGAAGATGACAGAATGACAGAAGATGACAGAAGATGACAGAAGATGACAGAAGATGACAGAATGACCGAAGAGGACAGAATGCCAGAAGAGGACAGAATGACAGAAGAGGACAGAATATGACAAAAGATGACAGAAGATGACAGAATGACAGAAGATGACAGAAGATGACAGAAAATGACAGAAGATGACAGAAGATGACAGAAGATGACAGAATGACAGAAGAGGACAGAAGATGACAGAGGATGACAGAAGATGACAGAAGATGACAGAATGACAGAAGAGGACAGAAGATGACAGAAGATGACAGAATGACAGAAGATGACAGAAGATGAGAGAAGATGACAGAAGATGACAGAATTACAGAAGAGGACAGAATGACAGAAGAGGACAGAAGATGACAGAATGACAGAAGAGGACAGAAGATGACAGAAGATGACAGAAGAGGACAGAATGACAGAAGAGGACAGAATGACAGAAGATGACAGAATGACAGAAGATGACAGAAGAGGACAGAAGATGACAGAAGATGACAGAAGATGACAGATTGACAGAAGAGGACAGAATGACAGAAGAGGACAGAATATGATAGAGGATGACAGAAGATGACAGAATGACAGAAGATGACAGAAGATGTCAGAAGGACAGAAGATGACAGAATGACAAAAGATGACAGAAGATGACAGAAGATGACAGAAGATGACAGAATATGACAGAAGAGGACAGAAGATGACAGAATATGACAGAAGATGACAGAAGAGGACAGAATGACAGAAGAGGACAGAATATGACAGAAGATGACACAAGATGACAGAATGACAGAAAATGACAGAAGAGGACAGAACATGACAGAAGAGGACAGAATGACAGAAGATGACAGAAGATGGCAGAAGATGGCAGAAGATGACAGAAGATGACAGAATATGACAGAAGATGACAGAAGATGACAGAGTATGACAGAAGATGACAGAAGATGACAGAAGATGAAAGAAGATGACAGAATGACAGAAGAGGACAGAATGACAGAAGATGACAGAATGACAGAAGAGGACAGAAGATGACAGAAGATGACAGAAGATGACAGAATGACAGAAGAGGACAGAAGATGACAGAAAATGACAGAATGACAGAAGATGACAGAAGATGACAGAAGATGACAGAAGATGACAGAAGATGACAGAATGACCGAAGAGGACAGAATGACAGAAGAGGACAGAATGACAGAAGAGGACAGAATATGACAAAAGATGACAGAAGATGACAGAATGACAGAAGAGGAAAGAATGACAGAAGATGACAGAATGACAGAAGATGACAGAATGACAGATGAGGACAGAAGATGACAGAAGATGTCAGAAGGACAGAAGATGACAGAATGACAGAAGATGAAAGAACATGACAGAAGATGACAGAAGATGACAGAATATGACAGAAGAGGACAGAAGATGACAGAAGATGACAGAATATGACAGAAAATGACAGAAGATGACAGAATGACAGAAGAGGACAGAATGACAGAAGAGGACAGAATATGACAGAAGATGACACAAGATGACAGAATGACAGAAAATGACAGAAGAGGACAGAATATGACAGAAGAGGACAGAATGATAGAAGATGACAGAAGGTGACAGAAGATGGCAGAAGATGACAGAAGAAGACAGAATATGACAGAAGATGACAGAAGATGACAGAAGATGACAGAATGACAGAAGAGGACAGAATGACAGAAGATGACAGAATGACAGAAGAGGACAGAAGATGACAGAGGATGATAGAAGATGACAGAAGATGACAGAATGACAGAAGAGGACAGAAGATGACAGAAGATGACAGAATGACAGAAGATGACAGAAGATGACAGAAGATGACAGAAGATGACAGAATTACAGAAGAGGACAGAATGACAGAAGAGGACAGAAGATGACAGAATGACAGAAGAGGACAGAAGATGACAGAAGATGACAGAAGATGACAGAAGATGACAGAATGACAGAAGAGGACAGAATGACAGAAGAGGACAGAATGACAGAAGATGACAGAATGACAGAAGATGACAGAAGATGACAGAAGATGACAGAATGACAGAAGATGACAGAAGATGAGAGTAGATGACATAAGATGACAGAAGATGACAGAAGATGACAGAATGACAGAAGAGGACAGAAGATGACAGAAGATGACAGAAGATGACAGAAGATGACAGAATGACAGAAGAGGGCAGAATGACAGAAGAGGACAGAATATGATAGAGGATGACAGAAGATGACAGAATGACAGAAGATGACAGAAGATGTCAGAAGGACAGAAGATGACAGAAGATGACAGAAGATGACAGAAGATGACAGAAGATGACAGAATATGACAGAAGAGGACAGAAGATGACAGAAGATGACAGAAGATGACAGAAGATGACAGAATGACAGAAGAGGACAGAATGACAGAAGAGGACAGAATATGACACAAGATGACAGAATGACAGAAAATGACAGAAGAGGACAGAACATGACAGAAGAGGACACAATGACAGAAGGTGACAGAAGATGACAAAAGATGACAGAAGATGGCAGAAGATGACAGAAGATGACAGAATATGACAAAAGATGACAGAAGATGACAGAATGACAGAAGAGGACAGAATGACAGAAGATGACAGAAGATGAAAGAAGATGACAGAATGCCAGAAGAGGACAGAATGACAGATGACAGAATGACAGAAGAGGACAGAAGATGACAGAAGATGACAGAAGATGACAGAAGATGACAGAATGACAGAAGAGGACAGAAGATGACAGAAGATGACAGAATGACAGAAGATGACAGAAGATGACAGAAGATGACAGAAGATGACAGAATGACCGAAGAGGACAGAATGCCAGAAGAGGACAGAATGCCAGAAGAGGACAGAATATGACAAAAGATGACAGAAGATGACAGAATGACAGAAGATGACAGAAGATGACAGAAAATGACAGAAGATGACAGAAGATGACAGAAGATGACAGAATGACAGAAGAGGAAAGAATGACAGAAGATGACAGAATGACAGAAGATGACAGAATGACAGATGAGGACAGAAGATGACAGAAGATGACAGAAGATGACAGAATGACAGAAGAGGACAGAAGATGACAGAATGACAGAAGAGGACAGAAGATGACAGAAGATGACAGAAGATGACAGAATGACAGAAGAGGTCAGAAGATGACAGAAGATGACAGAAGATAACAGAAGATGACAGAATGACAGAAGAGGACAGAATGACAGAAGAGGACAGAATGACAGAAGATGACAGAAGATGACAGAAGATGACAGAAGATGAAAAGATGACAGAATATGACAGAAGATGACAGAAGATGACAGAAGATGACAGAAGATGACAGAATATGACAGAAGATGACAGAATGACAGAAGAGGACAGAATGGCAGAAGAGGACAGAATATGCCAGAAGATGACAGAAGGTGACAGAATGACAGAAGATGACAGAAGATGACAGAAGATCACAGAATATGACAGAAGATGACAGAATGACAGAAGAGGACAGAATGACAGAAGATGACAGAATGACAGAAGAGGACAGAATGACAGAAGATGACAGAAGATGACACAAGATGACAGAATGACAGAAGAGGACAGAATGACAGAAGATGACAGAATGACGGAAGATGACAGAGGATGACAGAAGATGACAGAAGATGACAGAATGACAGACGAGGAAAGAAGATGACAGAAGATGGCAGAAGATGACAGAAGATGACAGAATGACAGAAGAGGACAGAATGACAGAAGATGACAGAATGACAGAAGAGGACAGAATGACAGAAGATGATAGAAGATGACAGAAGATGACAGAATGACAGAAGAGGACAGAATGACAGAAGATGACAGAAGATGACAGAAGATGACAGAATGACAGAAGATGACAGAAGATGACAGAAGATGACAAAATGACAGAAGAGGACAGAATGACAGAAGATGACAGAATGACAGAAGAGGGCAGAAGATGACAGAAGATGACAGAGTATGACAGAGTATGACAGAAGATGACAGAAGATGACAGAAGATGAAAGAAGATGACAGAATGACAGAAGATGAAAGAACATGACAGAAGATGACAGAAGATGACAGAAGATGACAGAATATGACAGAAGAGGACAGAAGATGACAGAAGATGACAGAATATGACAGAAGATGACAGAAGATGACAGAATGACAGAAGAGGACAGAATGACAGAAGAGGACAGAATATGACAGAAGATGACACAAGATGACAGAATGACAGAAAATGACAGAAGAGGACAGAATATGACAGAAGAGGACAGAATGATAGAAGATGACAGAAGGTGACAGAAGATGGCAGAAGATGACAGAAGATGACAGAATATGACAGAAGATGACAGAGTATGACAGAGTATGACAGAAGATGACAGAAGATGACAGAAGATGACAGAATGACAGAAAATGACAGAAGAGGACAGAACATGACAGAAGAGGACAGAATGACAGAAGATGACAGAAGATGACAGAAGATGACAGAAGATGACAGAATGACAGAAAATGACAGAAGAGGACAGAACATGACAGAAGAGGACAGAATGACAGAAGATGACAGAAGATGACAGAAGATGACAGAATATGACAGAAGATGACACAAGATGACAGAATGACAGAAAATGACAGAAGAGGACAGAACATGACAGAAGAGGACAGAATGACAGAAGATGACAGAAGATGACAGAAGATGACAGAAGATGGCAGAAGATGACAGAAGATGACAGAATATGACAAAAGATGACAGAAGATGACAGAATGACAGAAGAGGACAGAATGACAGAAGATGACAGAAGATGACAGAAGATGACAGAAGATGAAAGAAGATGACAGAATGACAGACGAGGACAGAATGACAGATGACAGAATGACAGAAGAGGACAGAAGATGACAGAAGATGACAGAAGATGACAGAAGATGACAGAATGACAGAAGAGGACAGAAGATGACAGAAGATGACAGAATGACAGAAGATGACAGAAGATGACAGAAGATGACAGAAGATGACAGAATGACCGAAGAGGACAGAATGCCAGAAGAGGACAGAATGACAGAAGAGGACAGAATATGACAAAAGATGACAGAAGATGACAGAATGACAGAATATGACAGAAGATGACAGAAAATGACAGAAGATGACAGAAGATGACAGAAGATGACAGAATGACAGAAGAGGACAGAAGATGACAGAGGATGACAGAAGATGACAGAAGATGACAGAATGACAGAAGAGGACAGAAAATGACAGAAGATGACAGAATGACAGAAGATGACAGAAGATGACAGAAGATGACAGAAGATGACAGAATTACAGAAGAGGACAGAATGACAGAAGAGGACCGAAGATGACAGAATGACAGAAGAGGACAGAAGATGACAGAAGATGACAGAAGATGACAGAAGATGACAGAAGATGACAGAATGACAGAAGAGGACAGAATGACAGAATAGGACAGAATGACAGAAGATGACAGAATGCCAGAAGATGACAGAAGATGACAGAAGATGACAGAATGACAGAAGATGACAGAAGATGAGAGTAGATGACAGAAGATGACATAAGATGACAGAAGATGACAGAAGATGACAGAATGACAGAAGAGGACAGAAGATGACAGAAGATGACAGAAGATGACAGATTGACAGAAGAGGACAGAATGACAGAAGAGGACAGAATATGATAGAGGATGACAGAAGATGACAGAATGACAGAAGATGACAGAAGATGTCAGAAGGACAGAAGATGACAGAATGACAAAAGATGACAGAAGATGACAGAAGATGACAGAAGATGACAGAATATGACAGAAGAGGACAGAAGATGACAGAATATGACAGAAGATGACAGAAGAGGACAGAATGACAGAAGAGAACAGAATATGACAGAAGATGACACAAGATGACAGAATAACAGAAAATGACAGAAGAGGACAGAACATGACAGAAGAGGACAGAATGACAGAAGATGACAGAAGATGGCAGAAGATGGCAGAAGATGACAGAAGATGACAGAATATGACAGAAGATGACAGAAGATGACAGAGTATGACAGAAGATGACAGAAGATGACAGAAGATGAAAGAAGATGACAGAATGACAGAAGAGGACAGAATGACAGAAGATGACAGAATGACAGAAGAGGACAGAAGATGACAGAAGATGACAGAAGATGACAGAATGACAGAAGAGGACAGAAGATGACAGAATGACAGAAGATGACAGAAGATGACAGAAGATGACAGAAGATGACAGAATGACCGAAGAGGACAGAATGACAGAAGAGGACAGAATGACAGAAGAGGACAGAATATGACAAAAGATGACAGAAGATGACAGAATGACAGAAGATGACAGAAGATGACAGAAAATGACAGAGGATGACAGAAGATGACAGAAGATGACAGAATGGCAGAAGAGGAAAGAATGACAGAAGATGACAGAATGACAGAAGATGACAGAATGACAGATGAGGACAGAAGATGACAGAAGATGTCAGAAGGACAGAAGATGACAGAATGACAGAAGATGAAAGAACATGACAGAAGATGGCAGAAGATGGCAGAAGATGACAGAAGATGACAGAATATGACAGAAGAGGACAGAAGATGAGAGAAGATGACAGAATATGACAGAAAATGACAGAAGATGACAGAATGACAGAAGAGGACAGAATGACAGAAGAGGACAGAATATGACAGAAGATGACACAAGATGACAGAATGACAGAAAATGACAGAAGAGGACAGAATGACAGAAGATGACAGAATGACAGAAGAGGACAGAATGACAGAAGATGATAGAAGATGACAGAAGATGACAGAATGACAGAAGAGGACAGAATGACAGAAGATGACAGAAGATGACAGAAGATGACAGAATGACAGAAGATGACAGAAGATGACAGAAGATGACAAAATGACAGAAGAGGACAGAATGACAGAAGATGACAGAATGACAGAAGAGGGCAGAAGATGACAGAAGATGACAGAGTATGACAGAAGATGACAGAAGATGACAGAAGATGAAAGAAGATGACAGAATGACAGAAGATGAAAGAACATGACAGAAGATGACAGAAGATGACAGAATATGACAGAAGAGGACAGAAGATGACAGAAGAGGACAGAATATGACAGAAGATGACACAAGATGACAGAATGACAGAAAAGGACAGAAGAGGACAGAAGAGGACAGAATGATAGAAGATGACAGAAGGTGACAGAAGATGGCAGAAGATGACAGAAGATGACAGAATATGACAGAAGATGACAGAAGATGACAGAGTATGACAGAAGATGACAGAAGATGACAGAAGATGACAGAATGACAGAAGAGGACAGAATGACAGAAGATGACAGAATGACAGAAGAGGACAGAAGATGACAGAGGATGACAGAAGATGACAGAAGATGACAGAATGACAGAAGAGGACAGAAGATGACAGAATGACAGAAGATGACAGAAGATGACAGAAGATGACAGAATTACAGAAGAGGACAGAATGACAGAAGAGGACAGAAGATGACAGAATGACAGAAGAGGACAGAAGATGACAGAAGATGACAGAATGACAGAAGAGGACAGAATGACAGAAGAGGACAGAATGACAGAAGATGACAGAATGACAGAAGATGACAGAAGATGACAGAAGATGACAGAATGACAGAAGATGACAGAAGATGAGAGTAGATGACAGAAGATGACATAAGATGACAGAAGATGACAGAAGATGACAGAATGACAGAAGAGGACAGAAGATGACAGAAGATGACAGAAGATGACAGAATGACAGAAGAGGACAGAATATGATAGAGGATGACAGAAGATGACAGAATGACAGAAGATGACAGAAGATGTCAGAAGGACAGAAGATGACAGAATGACAGAAGATGACAGAAGATGACAGAAGATGACAGAATATGACAGAAGAGGACAGAAGATGACAGAAGATGACAGAATATGACAGAAGATGACAGAAGATGACAGAATGACAGAAAATGACAGAAGAGGACAGAACATGACAGAAGAGGACAGAATGACAGAAGATGACAGAAGATGACAGAAGATGACAGAATGACAGAAAATGACAGAAGAGGACAGAACATGACAGAAGAGGACAGAATGACAGAAGATGACAGAAGATGACAGAAGATGACAGAATATGACAGAAGATGACACAAGATGACAGAATGACAGAAAATGACAGAAGAGGACAGAACATGACAGAAGAGGACAGAATGATAGAAGATGACAGAAGATGACAGAAGATGACAGAAGATGGCAGAAGATGACAGAAGATGACAGAATATGACAAAAGATGACAGAAGATGACAGAATGACAGAAGAGGACAGAATGACAGAAGATGACAGAAGATGACAGAAGATGACAGAAGATGAAAGAAGATGACAGAATGACAGAAGAGGACAGAATGACAGATGACAGAATGACAGAAGAGGACAGAAGATGACAGAAGATGACAGAAGATGACAGAAGATGACAGAATGACAGAAGAGGACAGAAGATGACAGAAGATGACAGAATGACAGAAGATGACAGAAGATGACAGAAGATGACAGAAGATGACAGAAGATGACAGAATGACCGAAGAGGACAGAATGCCAGAAGAGGACAGAATGACAGAAGAGGACAGAATATGACAAAAGATGACAGAAGACGACAGAATGACAGAATATGACAGAAGATGACAGAAAATGACAGAAGATGACAGAAGATGACAGAAGATGACAGAATGACAGAAGAGGACAGAAGATGACAGAGGATGACAGAAGATGACAGAAGATGACAGAATGACAGAAGAGGACAGAAGATGACAGAAGATGACAGAATGACAGAAGATGACAGAAGATGACAGAAGATGACAGAATTACAGAAGAGGACAGAATGACAGAAGAGGACAGAAGATGACAGAATGACAGAAGAGGACAGAAGATGACAGAAGATGACAGAAGATGACAGAAGATGACAGAATGACAGAAGAGGACAGAATGACAGAAGAGGACAGAATGACAGAAGATGACAGAATGCCAGAAGATGACAGAAGATGACAGAAGATGACAGAATGACAGAAGATGACAGAAGATGAGAGTAGATGACAGAAGATGACAGAAGATGACAGAATGACAGAAGAGGACAGAAGATGACAGAAGATGACAGAAGATGACAGAAGATGACAGATTGACAGAAGAGGACAGAATGACAGAAGAGGACAGAATATGATAGAGGATGACAGAAGATGACAGAATGACAGAAGATGACAGAAGATGTCAGAAGGACAGAAGATGACAGAATGACAAAAGATGACAGAAGATGACAGAAGATGACAGAATATGACAGAAGAGGACAGAAGATGACAGAATATGACAGAAGATGACAGAAGAGGACAGAATGACAGAAGAGAACAGAATATGACAGAAGATGACGCAAGATGACAGAATGACAGAAAATGACGGAAGAGGACAGAACATGACAGAAGAGGACAGAATGACAGAAGATGACAGAAGATGGCAGAAGATGGCAGAAGATGACAGAAGATGACAGAATATGACAGAAGATGACAGAAGATGACAGAGTATGACAGAAGATGACAGAAGATGACAGAAGATGAAAGAAGATGACAGAATGACAGAAGAGGACAGAATGACAGAAGATGACAGAATGACAGAAGAGGACAGAAGATGACAGAAGATGAAAGAAGATGACAGAATGACAGAAGATGAAAGAACATGACAGAAGATGACAGAAGATGACAGAATATGACAGAAGAGGACAGAAGATGACAGAAGATGACAGAATATGACAGAAGATGACAGAAGATGACAGAATGACAGAAGAGGACAGAATGACAGAAGAGGACAGAATATGACAGAAGATGACACAAGATGACAGAATGACAGAAGAGGACAGAATGACAGAAGATGACAGAATGACAGAAGAGGACAGAATATGACAGAAGAGGACAGAATGATAGAAGATGACAGAAGGTAACAGAAGATGGCAGAAGATGACAGAAGATGACAGAATATGACAGAAGATGACAGAAGATGACAGAAGATGACAGAAGATGACAGAAGATGACAGAATGACAGAAGAGGACAGAATGACAGAAGATGACAGAATGACAGAAGAGGACAGAAGATGACAGAGGATGACAGAAGATGACAGAAGATGACAGAATGACAGAAGAGGACAGAAGATGACAGAATGACAGAAGATGACAGAAGATGACAGAAGATGACAGAATTACAGAAGAGGACAGAATGACAGAAGAGGACAGAAGATGACAGAATGACAGAAGAGGACAGAAGATGACAGAAGATGACAGAATGACAGAAGAGGACAGAATGACAGAAGAGGACAGAATGACAGAAGATGACAGAATGACAGAAGATGACAGAAGATGACAGAAGATGACAGAATGACAGAAGATGACAGAAGATGAGAGTAGATGACATAAGATGACAGAAGATGACAGAAGATGACAGAATGACAGAAGAGGACAGAAGATGACAGAAGATGACAGAAGATGACAGAATGACAGAAGAGGACAGAATATGATAGAGGATGACAGAAGATGACAGAATGACAGAAGATGACAGAAGATGACAGAATGACAGAAGATGACAGAAGATGACAGAAGATGACAGAAGATGACAGAATATGACAGAAGAGGACAGAAGATGACAGAAGATGACAGAATATGACAGAAGATGACAGAAGATGACAGAATGACAGAAAATGACAGAAGAGGACAGAACATGACAGAAGAGGACAGAATGACAGAAGATGACAGAAGATGACAGAAGATGACAGAAGATGACAGAATGACAGAAAATGACAGAAGAGGACAGAACATGACAGAAGAGGACAGAATGACAGAAGATGACAGAAGATGACAGAAGATGACAGAATATGACAGAAGATGACACAAGATGACAGAATGACAGAAAATGACAGAAGAGGACAGAACATGACAGAAGAGGACAGAATGACAGAAGATGACAGAAGATGACAGAAGATGACAGAAGATGGCAGAAGATGACAGAAGATGACAGAATATGACAAAAGATGACAGAAGATGACAGAATGACAGAAGAGGACAGAATGACAGAAGATGACAGAAGATGACAGAAGATGACAGAAGATGAAAGAAGATGACAGAATGACAGAAGAGGACAGAATGACAGATGACAGAATGACAGAAGAGGACAGAAGATGACAGAAGATGACAGAATGACAGAAGAGGACAGAAGATGACAGAAGATGACAGAATGACAGAAGATGACAGAAGATGACAGAAGATGACAGAATGACCGAAGAGGACAGAATGCCAGAAGAGGACAGAATGACAGAAGAGGACAGAATATGACAAAAGATGACAGAAGATGACAGAATGACAGAATATGACAGAAGATGACAGAAAATGACAGAAGATGACAGAAGATGACAGAAGATGACAGAAGATGACAGAATGACAGAAGAGGACAGAAGATGACAGAGGATGACAGAAGATGACAGAAGATGACAGAATGACAGAAGAGGACAGAAGATGACAGAAGATGACAGAATGACAGAAGATGACATAAGATGACAGAAGATGACAGAAGATGACAGAATGACAGAAGAGGACAGAAGATGACAGAAGATGACAGAAGATGACAGAAGATGACAGATTGACAGAAGAGGACAGAATGACAGAAGAGGACAGAAGATGACAGAATGACAGAAGATGACAGAAGATGTCAGAAGGACAGAAGATGACAGAATGACAAAAGATGACAGAAGATGACAGAAGATGACAGAAGATGACAGAATATGACAGAAGAGGACAGAAGATGACAGAATATGACAGAAGATGACAGAAGAGGACAGAATGACAGAAGAGAACAGAATATGACAGAAGATGACACAAGATGTCAGAATGACAGAAAATGACAGAAGAGGACAGAACATGACAGAAGAGGACAGAATGACAGAAGATGACAGAAGATGGCAGAAGATGACAGAAGATGACAGAATATGACAGAAGATGACAGAAGATGACAGAGTATGACAGAAGATGACAGAAGATGACAGAAGATGAAAGAAGATGACAGAATGACAGAAGAGGACAGAATGACAGAAGATGACAGAATGACAGAAGAGGACAGAAGATGACAGAAGATGACAGAAGATGACAGAATGACAGAAGAGGACAGAAGATGACAGAATGACAGAAGATGACAGAAAATGACAGAAGATGACAGAAGATGACAGAATGACCGAAGAGGACAGAATGACAGAAGAGGACAGAATGACAGAAGAGGACAGAATATGACAAAAGATGACAGAAGATGACAGAATGACAGAAGATGACAGAAGATGACAGAATGACAGAAGATGACAGAATGACAGATGAGGACAGAAGATGACAGAAGATGTCAGAAGGACAGAAGATGACAGAATGACAGAAGATGAAAGAACATGACAGAAGATGACAGAAGATGACAGAATATGACAGAAGAGGACAGAAGATGACAGAAGATGACAGAATATGACAGAAAATGACAGAAGATGACAGAATGACAGAAGAGGACAGAATGACAGAAGAGGACAGAATATGACAGAAGATGACACAAGATGACAGAATGACAGAAAATGACAGAAGAGGACAGAATATGACAGAAGAGGACAGAATGATAGAAGATGACAGAAGGTGACAGAAGATGGCAGAAGATGACAGAAGATGACAGAATATGACAGAAGATGACAGAAGATGACAGAATGACAGAAGAGGACAGAATGACAGAAGATGACAGAATGACAGAAGAGGACAGAATGACAGAAGATGATAGAAGATGACAGAAGATGACAGAATGACAGAAGAGGACAGAATGACAGAAGATGACAGAAGATGACAGAATGACAGAAGATGACAGAAGATGACAGAAGATGACAAAATGACAGAAGAGGACAGAATGACAGAAGATGACAGAATGACAGAAGAGGGCAGAAGATGACAGAAGATGACAGAGTATGACAGAAGATGACAGAAGATGACAGAAGATGAAAGAAGATGACAGAATGACAGAAGATGAAAGAACATGACAGAAGATGACAGAATATGACAGAAGAGGACAGAAGATGACAGAAGAGGACAGAATATGACAGAAGATGACACAAGATGACAGAATGACAGAAAAGGACAGAAGAGGACAGAATATGACAGAAGAGGACAGAATGATAGAAGATGACAGAAGGTGACAGAAGATGGCAGAAGATGACAGAAGATGACAGAATATGACAGAAGATGACAGAAGATGACAGAGTATGACAGAAGATGACAGAAGATGACAGAAGATGACAGAATGACAGAAGAGGACAGAATGACAGAAGATGACAGAATGACAGAAGAGGACAGAAGATGACAGAGGATGACAGAAGATGACAGAAGATGACAGAATGACAGAAGAGGACAGAAGATGACAGAATGACAGAAGATGACAGAAGATGACAGAAGATGACAGAATTACAGAAGAGGACAGAATGACAGAAGAGGACAGAAGATGACAGAATGACAGAAGAGGACAGAATGACAGAAGAGGACAGAAGATGACAGAATGACAGAAGAGGACAGAAGATGACAGAAGATGACAGAATGACAGAAGAGGACAGAATGACAGAAGAGGACAGAATGACAGAAGATGACAGAATGACAGAAGATGACAGAAGATGACAGAAGATGACAGAATGACAGAAGATGACAGAAGATGAGATTAGATGACAGAAGATGACATAAGATGACAGAAGATGACAGAATGACAGAAGAGGACAGAATATGATAGAGGATGACAGAAGATGACAGAATGACAGAAGAGGACAGAAGATGACAGAAGATGACAGAAGATGACAGAATGACAGAAGAGGACAGAATATGATAGAGGATGACAGAAGATGACAGAATGACAGAAGATGACAGAAGATGTCAGAAGGACAGAAGATGACAGAATGACAGAAGATGACAGAAGATGACAGAAGATGACAGAAGATGACAGAATATGACAGAAGAGGACAGAAGATGACAGAAGATGACAGAATATGACAGAAAATGACAGAAGAGGACAGAACATGACAGAAGAGGACAGAATGACAGAAGATGACAGAAGATGACAGAAGATGACAGAATGACAGAAAATGACAGAAGAGGACAGAACATGACAGAAGAGGACAGAATGACAGAAGATGACAGAAGATGACAGAATATGACAGAAGATGACACAAGATGACAGAATGACAGAAAATGACAGAAGAGGACAGAACATGACAGAAGAGGACAGAATGACAGAAGATGACAGAAGATGACAGAAGATGACAGAAGATGGCAGAAGATGACAGAAGATGACAGAATATGACAAAAGATGACAGAAGATGACAGAATGACAGAAGAGGACAGAATGACAGAAGATGACAGAAGATGACAGAAGATGAAAGAAGATGACAGAATGACAGAAGAGGACAGAATGACAGATGACAGAATGACAGAAGAGGACAGAAGATGACAGAAGATGACAGAAGATGACAGAAGATGACAGAATGACAGAAGAGGACAGAAGATGACAGAAGATGACAGAATGACAGAAGATGACAGAAGATGACAGAAATGACAGAAGATGACAGAAGATGACAGAATGACCGAAGAGGACAGAATGCCAGAAGAGGACAGAATGACAGAAGAGGACAGAATATGACAAAAGATGACAGAAGACGACAGAATGACAGAATATGACAGAAGATGACAGAAAATGACAGAAGATGACAGAAGATGACAGAAGATGACAGAATGACAGAAGAGGACAGAAGATGACAGAGGATGACAGAAGATGACAGAAGATGACAGAATGACAGAAGAGGACAGAAGATGACAGAAGATGACAGAATGACAGAAGATGACAGAAGATGACAGAAGATGACAGAATTACAGAAGAGGACAGAATGACAGAAGAGGACAGAAGATGACAGAATGACAGAAGAGGACAGAAGATGACAGAAGATGACAGAATGACAGAAGAGGACAGAATGACAGAAGAGGACAGAATGACAGAAGATGACAGAATGCCAGAAGAGGACAGAAGATGACAGAAGATGACAGAATGACAGAAGATGACAGAAGATGACAGAAGATGACAGAAGATGACAGAATTACAGAAGAGGACAGAATGACAGAAGAGGACAGAAGATGACAGAATGACAGAAGAGGACAGAAGATGACAGAAGATGACAGAATGACAGAAGAGGACAGAATGACAGAAGAGGACAGAATGACAGAAGATGACAGAATGCCAGAAGAGGACAGAAGATGACAGAAGATGACAGAATGACAGAAGATGACAGAAGATGACAGAAGATGACAGAAGATGACAGAAGATGACAGAATGACCGAAGAGGACAGAATGCCAGAAGAGGACAGAATGACAGAAGAGGACAGAATATGACAAAAGATGACAGAAGACGACAGAATGACAGAATATGACAGAAGATGACAGAAAATGACAGAAGATGACAGAAGATGACAGAAGATGACAGAATGACAGAAGAGGACAGAAGATGACAGAGGATGACAGAAGATGACAGAAGATGACAGAATGACAGAAGAGGACAGAAGATGACAGAAGATGACAGAATGACAGAAGATGACAGAAGATGACAGAAGATGACAGAATTACAGAAGAGGACAGAATGACAGAAGAGGACAGAAGATGACAGAATGACAGAAGAGGACAGAAGATGACAGAAGATGACAGAATGACAGAAGAGGACAGAATGACAGAAGAGGACAGAATGACAGAAGATGACAGAATGCCAGAAGATGACAGAAGATGACAGAAGATGACAGAATGACAGAAGATGACAGAAGATGAGAGTAGATGACAGAAGATGACATAAGATGACAGAAGATGACAGAAGATGACAGAATGACAGAAGAGGACAGAAGATGACAGAAGATGACAGATTGACAGAAGAGGACAGAATGACAGAAGAGGACAGAAGATGTCAGAAGGACAGAAGATGACAGAATGACAAAAGATGACAGAAGATGACAGAAGATGACAGAATATGACAGAAGAGGACAGAAGATGACAGAATATGACAGAAGATGACAGAAGAGGACAGAATGACAGAAGAGAACAGAATATGACAGAAGATGACACAAGATGACAGAATGACAGAAAATGACAGAAGAGGACAGAACATGACAGAAGAGGACAGAATGACAGAAGATGACAGAAGATGGCAGAAGATGGCAGAAGATGACAGAAGATGACAGAAGATGAAAGAAGATGAAAGAAGATGACAGAATGACAGAAGAGGACAGAATGACAGAAGATGACAGAATGACAGAAGAGGACAGAAGATGACAGAAGAGGACAGAATGACAGAAGATGACAGAAGATGACAGAAGATGACAGAGTATGACAGAAGATGACAGAAGATGACAGAAGATGAAAGAAGATGACAGAATGACAGAAGAGGACAGAATGACAGAAGATGACAGAATGACAGAAGAGGACAGAAGATGACAGAAGATGACAGAAGATGACAGAATGACAGAAGAGGACAGAAGATGACAGAAGATGACAGAATGACAGAAGATGACAGAAGATGACAGAAGATGACAGAAGATGACAGAATGACCGAAGAGGACAGAATGACAGAAGAGGACAGAATGACAGAAGAGGACAGAATATGACAAAAGATGACAGAAGATGACAGAATGACAGAAGATGACAGAAGATGACAGAAAATGACAGAGGATGACAGAAGATGACAGAAGATGACAGAATGACAGAAGAGGAAAGAATGACAGAAGATGACAGAATGACAGAAGATGACAGAATGACAGATGAGGACAGAAGATGACAGAAGATGTCAGAAGGACAGAAGATGACAGAATGACAGAAGATGAAAGAACATGACAGAAGATGACAGAAGATGACAGAATATGACAGAAGAGGACAGAAGATGACAGAAGATGACAGAATATGACAGAAAATGACAGAAGATGACAGAATGACAGAAGAGGACAGAATGACAGAAGAGGACAGAATATGACAGAAGATGACACAAGATGACAGAATGACAGAAAATGACAGAAGAGGACAGAATATGACAGAAGAGGACAGAATGATAGAAGATGACAGAAGGTGACAGAAGATGGCAGAAGATGACAGAAGATGACAGAATATGACAGAAGATGACAGAAGATGACAGAATGACAGAAGAGGACAGAATGACAGAAGATGACAGAATGACAGAAGAGGACAGAATGACAGAAGATGATAGAAGATGACAGAAGATGACAGAATGACAGAAGAGGACAGAATGACAGAAGATGACAGAAGATGACAGAAGATGACAGAATGACAGAAGATGACAGAAGATGACAGAAGATGACAAAATGACAGAACAGGACAGAATGACAGAAGATGACAGAATGACAGAAGAGGGCAGAAGATGACAGAAGATGACAGAGTATGACAGAAGATGACAGAAGATGACAGAAGATGAAAGAAGATGACAGAATGACAGAAGATGAAAGAACATGACAGAAGATGACAGAATATGACAGAAGAGGACAGAAGATGACAGAATGACAGAAGAGGACAGAATGACAGAAGAGGACAGAATATGACAGAAGATGACACAAGATGACAGAATGACAGAAAATGACAGAAGAGGACAGAATATGACAGAAGAGGACAGAATGATAGAAGATGACAGAAGGTGACAGAAGATGGCAGAAGATGACAGAAGATGACAGAATATGACAGAAGATGACAGAGGATGACAGAGTATGACAGAAGATGACAGAAGATGACAGAAGATGACAGAATGACAGAAGAGGACAGAATGACAGAAGATGACAGAATGACAGAAGAGGACAGAAGATGACAGAGGATGACAGAAGATGACAGAAGATGACAGAATGACAGAAGAGGACAGAAGATGACAGAATGACAGAAGATGACAGAAGATGACAGAAGATGACAGAATTACAGAAGAGGACAGAATGACAGAAGAGGACAGAAGATGACAGAATGACAGAAGAGGACAGAAGATGACAGAAGATGACAGAATGACAGAAGAGGACAGAATGACAGAAGAGGACAGAATGACAGAAGATGACAGAATGACAGAAGATGACAGAAGATGACAGAAGATGACAGAATGACAGAAGATGACAGAAGATGAGAGTAGATGACAGAAGATGACATAAGATGACAGAAGATGACAGAAGATGACAGAATGACAGAAGAGGACAGAAGATGACAGAAGATGACAGAAGATGACAGAATGACAGAAGAGGACAGAATATGATAGAGGATGACAGAAGATGACAGAATGACAGAAGATGACAGAAGATGTCAGAAGGACAGAAGATGACAGAATGACAGAAGATGACAGAAGATGACAGAATATGACAGAAGATGACAGAAGATGACAGAATGACAGAAAATGACAGAAGAGGACAGAACATGACAGAAGAGGACAGAATGACAGAAGATGACAGAAGATGACAGAATGACAGAAAATGACAGAAGAGGACAGAACATGACAGAAGAGGACAGAATGACAGAAGATGACAGAAGATGACAGAAGATGACAGAATATGACAGAAGATGACACAAGATGACAGAATGACAGAAAATGACAGAAGAGGACAGAACATGACAGAAGAGGACAGAATGACAGAAGATGACAGAAGATGACAGAAGATGACAGAAGATGGCAGAAGATGACAGAAGATGACAGAATATGACAAAAGATGACAGAAGATGACAGAATGACAGAAGAGGACAGAATGACAGAAGATGACAGAAGATGACAGAAGATGACAGAAGATGAAAGAAGATGACAGAATGACAGAAGAGGACAGAATGACAGATGACAGAATGACAGAAGAGGACAGAAGATGACAGAAGATGACAGAAGATGACAGAAGATGACAGAATGACAGAAGAGGACAGAAGATGACAGAAGATGACAGAATGACAGAAGATGACAGAAGATGACAGAAGATGACAGAAGATGACAGAAGATGACAGAATGACCGAAGAGGACAGAATGCCAGAAGAGGACAGAATGACAGAAGAGGACAGAATATGACAAAAGATGACAGAAGACGACAGAATGACAGAATATGACAGAAGATGACAGAAAATGACAGAAGATGACAGAAGATGACAGAAGATGACAGAATGACAGAAGAGGACAGAAGATGACAGAGGATGACAGAAGATGACAGAAGATGACAGAATGACAGAAGAGGACAGAAGATGACAGAAGATGACAGAATGACAGAAGATGACAGAAGATGACAGAAGATGACAGAATTACAGAAGAGGACAGAATGACAGAAGAGGACAGAAGATGACAGAATGACAGAAGAGGACAGAAGATGACAGAAGATGACAGAAGATGACAGAATGACAGAAGAGGACAGAATGACAGAAGAGGACAGAATGACAGAAGATGACAGAATGACAGAAGATGACAGAAGATGACAGAAGATGACAGAATGACAGAAGATGACAGAAGATGAGAGTAGATGACAGAAGATGACATAAGATGACAGAAGATGACAGAAGATGACAGAATGACAGAAGAGGACAGAAGATGACAGAAGATGACAGATTGACAGAAGAGGACAGAATGACAGAAGAGGACAGAATATGATAGAGGATGACAGAAGATGACAGAATGACAGAAGATGACAGAAGATGTCAGAAGGACAGAAGATGACAGAATGACAAAAGATGACAGAAGATGACAGAAGATGACAGAAGATGACAGAAGAGGACAGAAGATGACAGAATATGACAGAAGATGACAGAAGAGGACAGAATGACAGAAGAGAACAGAATATGACAGAAGATGACACAAGATGACAGAATGACAGAAAATGACAGAAGAGGACAGAACATGACAGGAGAGGACAGAATGACAGAAGATGACAGAAGATGGCAGAAGATGGCAGAAGATGACAGAAGATGACAGAATATGACAGAAGATGACAGAAGATGACAGAGTATGACAGAAGATGACAGAAGATGACAGAAGATGACAGAAGATGAAAGAAGATGACAGAATGACAGAAGAGGACAGAAGATGGCAGAAGATGGCAGAAGATGACAGAAGATGACAGAATATGACAGAAGATGACAGAAGATGACAGAGTATGACAGAAGATGACAGAAGATGACAGAAGATGACAGAAGATGAAAGAAGATGACAGAATGACAGAAGAGGACAGAATGACAGAAGATGACAGAATGACAGAAGAGGACAGAAGATGACAGAAGATGACAGAAGATGACAGAATGACAGAAGAGGACAGAAGATGACAGAAGATGACAGAATGACAGAAGATGACAGAAGATGACAGAAGATGACAGAATGACCGAAGAGGAGAGAATGACAGAAGAGGACAGAATGACAGAAGAGGACAGAATATGACAAAAGATGACAGAAGATGACAGAATGACAGAAGATGACAGAAGATGACAGAAAATGACAGAATGACAGAAGAGGAAAGAATGACAGAAGATGACAGAATGACAGAAGATGACAGAATGACAGATGAGGACAGAAGATGACAGAAGATGTCAGAAGGACAGAAGATGACAGAATGACAGAAGATGAAAGAACATGACAGAAGATGACAGAAGATGACAGAATATGACAGAAGAGGACAGAAGATGACAGAAGATGACAGAATATGACAGAAAATGACAGAAGATGACAGAATGACAGAAGAGGACAGAATGACAGAAGAGGACAGAATATGACAGAAGATGACACAAGATGACAGAATGACAGAAAATGACAGAAGAGGACAGAATATGACAGAAGAGGACAGAATGATAGAAGATGACAGAAGGTGACAGAAGATGGCAGAAGATGACAGAAGATGACAGAATATGACAGAAGATGACAGAAGATGACAGAAGATGACAGAAGATGACAGAATGACAGAAGAGGACAGAATGACAGAAGATGACAGAATGACAGAAGAGGACAGAAGATGACAGAGGATGACAGAAGATGACAGAAGATGACAGAATGACAGAAGAGGACAGAAGATGACAGAATGACAGAAGATAACAGAAGATGACAGAAGATGACAGAATTACAGAAGAGGACAGAATGACAGAAGAGGACAGAAGATGACAGAATGACAGAAGAGGACAGAAGATGACAGAAGATGACAGAATGACAGAAGAGGACAGAATGACAGAAGAGGACAGAATGACAGAAGATGACAGAATGACAGAAGATGACAGAAGATGACAGAAGATGACAGAATGACAGAAGATGACAGAAGATGAGAGTAGATGACAGAAGATGACATAAGATGACAGAAGATGACAGAAGATGACAGAATGACAGAAGAGGACAGAAGATGACAGAAGATGACAGAAGATGACAGAATGACAGAAGAGGACAGAATATGATAGAGGATGACAGAAGATGACAGAATGACAGAAGATGACAGAAGATGTCAGAAGGACAGAAGATGACAGAATGACAGAAGATGACAGAAGATGACAGAAGATGACAGAAGATGACAGAATATGACAGAAGAGGACAGAAGATGACAGAAGATGACAGAATATGACAGAAGATGACAGAAGATGACAGAATGACAGAAAATGACAGAAGAGGACAGAACATGACAGAAGAGGACAGAATGACAGAAGATGACAGAAGATGACAGAAGATGACAGAATGACAGAAAATGACAGAAGAGGACAGAACATGACAGAAGAGGACAGAATGACAGAAGATGACAGAAGATGACAGAAGATGACAGAATATGACAGAAGATGACACAAGATGACAGAATGACAGAAAATGACAGAAGAGGACAGAACATGACAGAAGAGGACAGAATGACAGAAGATGACAGAAGATGACAGAAGATGGCAGAAGATGACAGAAGATGACAGAATATGACAAAAGATGACAGAAGATGACAGAATGACTGAAGAGGACAGAATGACAGAAGATGACAGAAGATGACAGAAGATGACAGAAGATGAAAGAAGATGACAGAATGACAGAAGAGGACAGAATGACAGATGACAGAATGACAGAAGAGGACAGAAGATGACAGAAGATGACAGAAGATGACAGAAGATGACAGAAGAGGACAGAAGATGACAGAAGATGACAGAATGACAGAAGATGACAGAAGATGACAGAAGATGACAGAAGATGACAGAAGATGACAGAATGACCGAAGAGGACAGAATGCCAGAAGAGGACAGAATGACAGAAGAGGACAGAATATGACAAAAGATGACAGAAGATGACAGAATGACAGAATATGACAGAAGATGACAGAAAATGACAGAAGATGACAGAAGATGACAGAAGATGACAGAATGACAGAAGAGGACAGAAGATGACAGAGGATGACAGAAGATGACAGAAGATGACAGAATGACAGAAGAGGACAGAAGATGACAGAAGATGACAGAATGACAGAAGATGACAGAAGATGACAGAAGATGACAGAAGATGACAGAATTACAGAAGAGGACAGAATGACAGAAGAGGACAGAAGATGACAGAATGACAGAAGAGGACAGAAGATGACAGAAGATGACAGAAGATGACAGAATGACAGAAGAGGACAGAATGACAGAAGAGGACAGAATGACAGAAGATGACAGAATGCCAGAAGATGACAGAAGATGACAGAAGATGACAGAATGACAGAAGATGACAGAAGATGAGAGTAGATGACAGAAGATGACATAAGATGACAGAAGATGACAGAAGATGACAGAATGACAGAAGAGGACAGAAGATGACAGAAGATGACAGAAGATGACAGATTGACAGAAGAGGACAGAATGACAGAAGAGGACAGAATATGATAGAGGATGACAGAAGATGACAGTATGACAGAAGATGACAGAAGATGTCAGAAGGACAGAAGATGACAGAATGACAAAAGATGACAGAAGATGACAGAAGATGACAGAATATGACAGAAGAGGACAGAAGATGACAGAATATGACAGAAGATGACAGAAGAGGACAGAATGACAGAAGAGAACAGAATATGACAGAAGATGACACAAGATGACAGAATGACAGAAAATGACAGAAGAGGACAGAACATGACAGAAGAGGACAGAATGACAGAAGATGACAGAAGATGGCAGAAGATGGCAGAAGATGACAGAAGATGACAGAATATGACAGAAGATGACAGAAGATGACAGAGTATGACAGAAGATGACAGAAGATGACAGAAGATGACAGAAGATGAAAGAAGATGACAGAATGACAGAAGAGGACAGAATGACAGAAGATGACAGAATGACAGAAGAGGACAGAATGACAGAAGATGACAGAATGACAGAAGAGGACAGAAGATGACAGAAGATGACAGAATGACAGAAGATGACAGAAGATGACAGAAGATGACAGAAGATGACAGAATGACCGAAGAGGACAGAATGACAGAAGAGGACAGAATGACAGAAGAGGACAGAATATGACAAAAGATGACAGAATGACAGAAGATGACAGAAGATGACAGAAAATGACAGAGGATGACAGAAGATGACAGAAGATGACAGAATGACAGAAGAGGAAAGAATGACAGAAGATGACAGAATGACAGAAGATGACAGAATGACAGATGAGGACAGAAGATGACAGAAGATGTCAGAAGGACAGAAGATGACAGAATGACAGAAGATGAAAGAACATGACAGAAGATGACAGAAGATGACAGAATATGACAGAAGAGGACAGAAGATGACAGAAGATGACAGAATATGACAGAAAATGACAGAAGATGACAGAATGACAGAAGAGGACAGAATGACAGAAGAGGACAGAATATGACAGAAGATGACACAAGATGACAGAATGACAGAAAATGACAGAAGAGGACAGAATATGACAGAAGAGGACAGAATGATAGAAGATGACAGAAGGTGACAGAAGATGGCAGAAGATGACAGAAGATGACAGAATATGACAGAAGATGACAGAGTATGACAGAAGATGACAGAAGATGACAGAAGATGACAGAATGACAGAAGAGGACAGAATGACAGAAGAGGACAGAATATGACAGAAGATGACACAAGATGACAGAATGACAGAAAATGACAGAAGAGGACAGAACATGACAGAAGAGGACAGAATGACAGAAGATGACAGAAGATGACAAAAGATGACAGAAGATGGCAGAAGATCACAGAAGATGACAGAATATGACAAAAGATGACAGAAGATGACAGAATGACAGAAGAGGACAGAATGACAGAAGATGACAGAAGATGACAGAAGATGACAGAAGATGAAAGAAGATGACAGAATGACAGAAGAGGACAGAATGACAGATGACAGAATGACAGAAGAGGACAGAAGATGACAGAAGATGACAGAAGATGACAGAAGATGACAGAAGATGACAGAATGACAGAAGAGGACAGAAGATGACAGAAGATGACAGAATGACAGAAGATGACAGAAGATGACAGAAGATGACAGAAGATGACAGAATGACCGAAGAGGACAGAATGCCAGAAGAGGACAGAATGACAGAAGAGGACAGAATATGACAAAAGATGACAGAAGATGACAGAATGACAGAAGATGACAGAAGATGACAGAAAATGACAGAAGATGACAGAATGACAGAAGAGGAAAGAATGACAGAAGATGACAGAATGACAGAAGATGACAGAATGACAGATGAGGACAGAAGATGACAGAAGATGACAGAAGATGACAGAAGATGACAGAATGACAGAAGAGGACAGAAGATGACAGAATGACAGAAGAGGACAGAAGATGACAGAAGATGACAGAAGATGACAGAATGACAGAAGAGGTCAGAAGATGACAGAAGATGACAGAAGATGACAGAAGATAACAGAAGATGACAGAATGACAGAAGAGGACAGAATGACAGAAGAGGACAGAATGACAGAAGATGACAGAAGATGACAGAATGACAGAAGAGGTCAGAAGATGACAGAAGATGACAGAAGATGACAGAAGATAACAGAAGATGACAGAATGACAGAAGAGGACAGAATGACAGAAGAGGACAGAATGACAGAAGATGACAGAAGATGACAGAAGATGAAAAGATGACAGAATATGACAGAAGATGACAGAATATGACAGAAGATGACAGAATGACAGAAGAGGACAGAATGGCAGAAGAGGACAGAATATGCCAGAAGATGACAGAAGGTGACAGAATGACAGAAGATGACAGAAGATGACAGAAGATCACAGAAGATGACAGAAGATGACAGAATGACAGAAGAGGACAGAATGACAGAAGATGACAGAAGATGACACAAGATGACAGAATGACAGAAGAGGACAGAATGACAGAAGATGACAGAATGACGGAAGATGACAGAGGATGACAGAAGATGACAGAAGATGACAGAAGATGACAGAATGACAGACGATGAAAGAAGATGACAGAAGATGGCAGAAGATGACAGAAGATGACAGAATGACAGAAGAGGACAGATTGACAGAAGATGACAGAATGACAGAAGAGGACAGAATGACAGAAGATGATAGAAGATGACAGAAGATGACAGAATGACAGAAGAGGACAGAATGACAGAAGATGACAGAAGATGACAGAAGATGACAGAATGACAGAAGATGACAGAAGATGACAGAAGATGACAAAATGACAGAAGAGGACAGAATGACAGAAGATGACAGAATGACAGAATATGACAAAAGATGACAGAAGATGACAGAAAATGACAGAGGATGACAGAAGATGACAGAAGATGACAGAATGACAGAAGAGGAAAGAATGACAGAAGATGACAGAATGACAGAAGATGACAGAATGACAGATGAGGACAGAAGATGACAGAAGATGTCAGAAGGACAGAAGATGACAGAATGACAGAAGATGAAAGAACATGACAGAAGATGACAGAAGAGGACAGAAGATGACAGAAGATGACAGAATATGACAGAAGATGACAGAAGAGGACAGAATGACAGAAGAGGACAGAATATGACAGAAGATGACACAAGATGACAGAATGACAGAAGAGGACAGAATATGACAGAAGAGGACAGAATGATAGAAGATGACAGAAGGTGACAGAAGATGGCAGAAGATGACAGAAGATGACAGAATATGACAGAAGATGACAGAAGATGACAGAAGATGACAGAATGACAGAAGAGGACAGAATGACAGAAGAGGACAGAAGATGACAGAATGACAGAAGATGACAGAAGATGACAGAAGATGACAGAATTACAGAAGAGGACAGAATGACAGAAGAGGACAGAAGATGACAGAATGACAGAAGAGGACAGAAGATGACAGAATGACAGAAGAGGACAGAATGACAGAAGATGACAGAATGACAGAAGATGACAGAAGATGACAGAATGACAGAAGATGACAGAAGATGAGAGTAGATGACAGAAGATGACATAAGATGACAGAAGATGACAGAAGATGACAGAATGACAGAAGAGGACAGAAGATGACAGAAGATGACAGAAGATGACAGAATGACAGAAGAGGACAGAATATGATAGAGGATGACAGAAGATGAGAGAATGACAGAAGATGACAGAAGATGTCAGAAGGACAGAAGATGACAGAATGACAGAAGATGACAGAAGATGACAGAAGATGACAGAAGATGACAGAATATGACAGAAGAGGACAGAAGATGACAGAAGATGACAGAATATGACGGAAGATGACAGAATGACAGAAAATGACAGAAGAGGACAGAACATGACAGAAGAGGACAGAATGACAGAAGATGACAGAAGATGACAGAAGATGACAGAAGATGACAGAATGACAGAAAATGACAGAAGAGGACAGAACATGCCAGAAGAGGACAGAATGACAGAAGATGACAGAAGATGACAGAATATGACAGAAGATGACACAAGATGACAGAATGACAGAAAATGACAGAAGAGGACAGAACATGACAGAAGAGGACAGAATGACAGAAGATGACAGAAGATGGCAGAAGATGACAGAAGATGACAGAATATGACAAAAGATGACAGAAGATGACAGAATGACAGAAGAGGACAGAATGACAGATGATGACAGAAGATGACAGAAGATGAAAGAAGATGACAGAATGACAGAAGAGGACAGAATGACAGATGACAGAATGACAGAAGAGGACAGAAGATGACAGAAGATGACAGAAGATGACAGAAGATGACAGAATGACAGAAGAGGACAGAAGATGACAGAAGATGACAGAATGACAGAAGATGACAGAAGATGACAGAAGATGACAGAAGATGACAGAATGACCGAAGAGGACAGAATGCCAGAAGAGGACAGAATGACAGAAGAGGACAGAATATGACAAAAGATGACAGAAGATGACAGAATGACAGAAGATGACAGAAGATGACAGAAAATGACAGAAGATGACAGAAGATGACAGAAGATGACAGAATGACAGAAGAGGAAAGAATGACAGAAGATGACAGAATGACAGAAGATGACAGAATGACAGATGAGGACAGAAGATGACAGAAGATGACAGAAGATGACAGAATGACAGAAGAGGACAGAAGATGACAGAATGACAGAAGAGGACAGAAGAGGACAGAAGAGGACAGAAGATGACAGAAGATGACAGAAGATGACAGAAGATGACAGAAGATGACAGAATGACAGAAGAGGTCAGAAGATGACAGAAGATGACAGAAGATGACAGAAGATAACAGAAGATGACAGAATGACAGAAGAGGACAGAATGACAGAAGAGGACAGAATGACAGAAGATGACAGAAGATGACAGAAGATGAAAAGATGACAGAATATGACAGAAGATGAAAGAAGATGACAGAATATGACAGAAGATGACAGAATGACAGAAGAGGACAGAATGGCAGAAGAGGACAGAATATGCCAGAAGATGACAGAAGGTGACAGAATGACAGAAGATGACAGAAGATGACAGAAGATCACAGAAGATGACAGAAGATGACAGAATGACAGAAGAGGACAGAATGACAGAAGATGACAGAATGACAGAAGAGGACAGAATGACAGAAGATGACAGAAGATGACACAAGATGACAGAATGACAGAAGAGGACAGAATGACAGAAGATGACAGAATGACGGAAGATGACAGAGGATGACAGAAGATGACAGAAGATGACAGAAGATGACAGAATGACAGACGAGGAAAGAAGATGACAGAAGATGGCAGAAGATGACAGAATGACAGAAGAGGACAGAATGACAGAAGATGACAGAATGACAGAAGAGGACAGAATGACAGAAGATGATAGAAGATGACAGAAGATGACAGAATGACAGAAGAGGACAGAATGACAGAAGATGACAGAAGATGACAGAAGATGACAGAAGATGACAGAATGACAGAAGATGACAGAAGATGACAAAATGACAGAAGAGGACAGAATGACAGAAGATGACAGAATGACAGAAGAGGGCAGAAGATGACAGAAGATGACAGAAGATGACAGAAGATGACAGAATGACAGAAGAGGACAGAATGACAGAAGATGACAGAAGATGACAGAAGATGACAGAATATGACAGAAGATGAAAAAGATGACAGAAGATGACAGAAGAGGACAGAATGACAGAAGATGACAGAAGATGACAGAATGACGGAAGATGACAGAAGATGACGCAAGATGACAGAAGATGACAGAAGATGACAGAATGACAGAAGAGGACATAATGATAGAAGATGACAGAAGATGACAGAAGATGACAGAATGACAGAAGATGACAGAATGACAGAAGAGGACACAATCACATGAGGTGACAGAAGATGACAGAAGATGACAGAATGACAGAAGAGGACAGAATGACAGAAGATGACAGAATGACAGAAGAGGACAGAATGACAGAAGATGACAGAAGATGACAGAATGACAGAAGAGGACAGAATGACAGAAGATGACAGAAGATGACAGAAGATGACAGAATGACAGAAGATGACACAAGATGACACAAGATGACAAAATGACAGAAGAGGACAGAATGACAGAAGATGACAGAGTGACAGAAGAGGACAGAATGACAGAAGATGACAGAAGATGACAGAAGATGACAGAATGACAGAAGAGGACAGAATGACAGAAGATGACAGACGATGACAGAAGATGACAGAATGACAGAAGATGACACAAGATGACGGAAGATGACAGAAGATGACAGAAGATGACAGAATGACACAAGAGGACAGAATGACAGAAGATGACAGAATGACAGAAGAGGACAGAATGACAGAAGATGACAGAAGATGACAGAAGATGACAGAAGATGACAGGAGATGACAGAATGACAGAAGATATCAGAATGACAGAAGATGACAGAATGACAGAAGAGGACAGAAGATGACAGAAGATGACAGAAGATGACAGAAGAGGACAGAATGACAGATGATGACAGAATGACAGAAGAGGACAGAAGATGGCAGAAGATGACAGAAGGCGGCAGAAGATGACAGAAGGTGACAGAATGACAGAAGAGGACAGAATGACAGAAGATGACAGAAGATGACAGAAGATGACAAAATGACAGAAGAGGACAGAATGACAGAAGATGACAGAATGACAGAAGAGGGCAGAAGATGACAGAAGATGACAGAATGACAGAAGAGGACAGAATGACAGAAGATGACAGAATGACAGAAGAGGACAGAATGACAGAAGGTGACAGAAGATGATAGAATGACAGAAGAGGACAGAAGATGACAAAAGATGACAGAATGACAGAAGATGACAGAAGATGTCAGAAGATGACAAAATGACAGAAGAGGACAGAATGACAGAAGATGACAGAGTGACAGAAGAGGACAGAATGACAGAAGATGACAGAAGATGACAGAATGACAGAAGAGGACAGAATGACAGAAGATGGCAGAATATGACAGAAGATGACAGAATATGACAGAAGATGACAGAAGATGACAGAAGATGACAGAATGACAGAAGAGGACAGAATGACAGAAGATGACAGAAGATGACAGAAGATGACAGAATGACAGAAGATGACAGAAGATGACGGAAGATGACAGAAGATGACAGAAGATGACAGAATGACAGAAGAGGACAGAATGACAGAAGATGACAGAAGATGACAGAAGATGACAGAAGATGACAGAATGACAGAAGATGTCAGAATGACAGAAGATGACAGAATGACAGAAGATGACAGAATGACAGAAGAGGACAGAATGACAGAAGAGGACAGACGATGACAGAAGATGACAGACGATGACAGAAGATGACAGAATGACAGAAGATGACAGAAGATGACAGAATGACAGAAGAGGACAGAAGATGACAGAAGATGACAGAAGATGACAGAAGATGACAGAATGACAGAAGAGGACAGAATGACAGAAGAGGACAGAATGACAGAAGATGACAGAAGATGTCAGAAGATCAGAAGATGACAGAATGACAGAAGATGAAAGAACATGACAGAAGATGACAGAATATGACAGAAGAGGACAGAAGATGACAGAAGATGACAGAAGATGACAGAAGATGACAGAATGACAGAAGAGGACAGAATGACAGAAGAGGACAGAATATGGCAGAAGATGACACAAGATGACAGAATGACAGAAAATGACAGAAGAGGACAGAATATGACAGAAGAGGACAGAATGACAGAAGATGACAGAAGATGACAGAAGATGACAGAAGATGGCAGAAGATGACAGAAGATGACAGAAGATGACAGGAGATGACAGAAGATGACAAGATGACAGAAGATGACAGAATGACAGAAGATGTCAGAATGACAGAAGATGACAGAATGACAGAAGAGGACAGAATGACAGAAGATGACAGAAGATGACAGAAGATGACAGAACATGACAGAATGACAGAAGATGACAGAAGATGACAGAAGAGGACAGAATGACAGAAGATGACAGAATATGACAGAAGATGACAGAATGACAGAAGATGACAGAAGATGACAGAAGAGGACAGAATGACAGAAGATAACAGAAGATGACAGAAGATGACAGAATGACAGAAGAGGACAGAAGATGACAGAATGACAGAAGAGGACAGAATGACAGAAGATGACAGAAGATGACAGAAGAAGACAGAATGACAGAAGAGGACAGAATGACAGAAGATGACAGAAGATGACAGAAGAGGACAGAAGATGACAGAATGACAGAAGAAGACAGAAGATGACAGAAGATGACAGAATTACAGAAGAGGACAGAATGACAGAAGAGGACAGAAGATGACAGAATGACAGAAGAGGACAGAAGATGACAGAAGATGACAGAATGACAGAAGAGGACAGAATGACAGAAGAGGACAGAATGACAGAAGATAACAGAAGATGACAGAAGATGACAGAATGACAGAAGAGGACAGAAGATGACAGAATGACAGAAGAGGACAGAATGACAGAAGATGACAGAAGATGACAGAAGAAGACAGAATGACAGAAGAGGACAGAATGACAGAAGATGACAGAAGATGACAGAAGAGGACAGAAGATGACAGAATGACAGAAGAAGACAGAAGAGGACAGAATGACAGAAGATGACAGAAGATGACAGAATGACAGAAGAGGACAGAATGACAGAAGAGGACAGAATGACAGAAGATGACAGAATGACAGAAGAGGACAGAATGACAGAAGATGACAGAAGATGACAGAAGAGGACAGAAGATGACAGAATGACAGAAGAGGACAGAAGATGACAGAATGACAGAAGAGGACAGAATGACAGAAGAGGACAGAATGACAGAAGATGACAGAATGACAGAAGATGACCACAGATGACAGAAGATGACAGAATGACAGAAGATGACAGAAGATGACAGAATATGACAGAATATGACAGAAGATGACAGAAGATGACAGAAGACGACAGAATGACAGAAGATGACAGAAGATGACAGTAGATGGCAGAAGATGACAGAAGATGACAGAAGAGGACAGAAGATGACAGAAGATGACAGAAGATGATAGAAGATGACAGAATGACAGAAGAGGACAGAATGACAGAAGAGGATAGAATATGATAGAGGATGACAGAAGATGACAGAATGACAGAAGATGACAGAAGATTTCAGAAGGACAGAAGATGACAGAATGACAGAAGATGAAAGAACATGACAGAAGATGACAGAAGATGACAGAATATGACAGAAGAGGACAGAAGATGACAGAAGATGACAGAATATGACAGAAGATGACAGAAGATGACAGAATGACAGAAGAGGACAGAATGACAGAAGATGACAGAAGATGACAGAAGATGACAGAAGATGACAGAAAATGACAGAAGAGGACAGAATATGACAGAAGAGGACAGAATGATAGAAGATGACAGAAGGTGACAGAAGATGGCAGAAGATGACAGAATATGACAGAAGATGACAGAAGATGACAGAAGATGACAGAAGATGACAGAATGACAAGAGGACAGAATGACAGAAGATGACAGAATGACAGAAGAGCACAGAAGATGACAGAGGATGACAGAAGATGACAGAATGACAGAAGAGGACAGAAGATGACAGAATGACAGAAGATGACAGAAGATGACAGAAGATGACAGAAGATGACAGAATTACAGAAGAGGACAGAATGACAGAAGAGGACAGAAGATGACAGAATGACAGAAGAGGACAGAAGATGACAGAAGATGACAGAAGATGACAGAAGATGACAGAAGAGGACAGAATGACAGAAGAGGACAGAATGACAGAAGATGACAGAATGACAGAAGATGACAGAAGATGACAGAAGATGACAGAATGACAGAAGATGACAGAAGATGAGAGTAGATGACAGAAGATGACATAAGATGACAGAAGATGACAGAATGACAGAAGAGGACAGAAGATGACAGAAGATGACAGAAGATGACAGAATGACAGAAGAGGACAGAATGACAGAAGAGGACAGAATATGATAGAGGATGACAGAAGATGACAGAATGACAGAAGAGGACAGAAGATGTCAGAAGGACAGAAGATGACAGAATGACAGAAGATGACTGAAGATGACAGAAGATGACAGAAGATGACAGAATATGACAGAAGAGGACAGAAGATGACAGAATATGACAGAAGATGACAGAAGATGACAGAATGACAGAAGAGGACAGAATGACAGAAGAGGACAGAATATGACAGAAGATGACACAAGATGACAGAATGACAGAAAATGACAGAAGAGGACAGAACATGACAGAAGAGGACAGAATGACAGAAGATGACAGAAGATGACAGAAGATGACAGAAGATGGCAGAAGATGACAGAAGATGACAGAATATGACAGAAGATGACAGAAGATGACAGAGTATGACAGAACATGACAGAAGATGACAGAAGATGAAAGAAGATGACAGAATGACAGAAGAGGACAGAATGACAGAAGATGACAGAATGACAGAAGAGGACAGAAGATGACAGAAGATGACAGAAGATGACAGAATGACAGAAGATGACAGAAGATGACAGAAGATGACAAAATGACAGAAGAGGACAGAATGACAGAAGATGACAGAGTGACAGAAGAGGACAGAATGACAGAAGATGACAGAAGATGACAGAAGATGACAGAATGACACAAGAGGACAGAATGACAGAAGATGACAGAATGACAGAAGAGGACAGAATGACAGAAGATGACAGAAGATGACAGAAGATGACAAGATGACAGAATGACAGAAGATGTCAGAATGACAGAAGATGACAGAATGACAGAAGAGGACAGAATGACAGAAGATGACAGAAGATGACAGAATGACAGAAGAGGACAGAATGACAGATGATGACAGAATGACAGAAGAGGACAGAAGATGACAGAAGATGACAGAAGACGACAGAAGATGACAGAAGGTGACAGAAGGTGACAGAATGACAGAAGAGGACAGAATGACAGAAGATGACAGAAGATGACAGAAGATGACAGAAGAGGACAGAATGACAGAAGATGACAGAATGACAGAAGAGGACAGAATGACAGAAGATGACAGAAGATGACAGAAGATGACAAAAGATGACAGAATGACAGAAGATGACAGAAGATGACAGAAGATGACAAAATGACAGAAGAGGACAGAATGACAGAAGATGACAGAATGACAGAAGAGGGCAGAAGATGACAGAAGATGACAGAATGACAGAAGAGGACATAATGACAGAAGGTGACAGAAGATGACAGAATGACAGAAGAGGACAGGATGACAGAAGATGACAGAAGATGACAGAATGACAGAAGAGGACAGAATGACAGAAGATGACAGAATATGACAGAAGATGACAGAATATGACAGAAGATGACAGAAGATGACAGAAGATGACAGAATGACAGAACAGGACAGAATGACAGAAGATGACAGAAGATGAAAGAAGATGACAGAAGATGACAAAATGACAGAAGAGGACAGAATGACATAAGATGACAGAATGACAGAAGAGGGCAGAAGATGACAGAAGATGACAGAATGACAGAAGAGGACAGAATGACAGAAGGTGACAGAAGATGACAGAATGACAGAAGAGGACAGAAGATGACAGAAGATGACAAAAGATGACAGAATGACAGAAGATGACAGAAGATGACAGAAGATGACAAAATGACAGAAGAGGACAGAATGACAGAAGATGACAGAGTGACAGAAGAGGACAGAATGACAGAAGATGACAGAAGATGACAGAAGATGACAGAATGACAGAAGAGGACAGAATGACAGAAGATGACAGAATATGACAGAAGATGACAGAATATGACAGAAGATGACAGAAGATGACAGAAGATGACAGAATGACAGAAGAGGACAGAATGACAGAAGATGACAGAAGATGACAGAAGATGACAGAATGACAGAAGAGGACAGAATGACAGAAGATGACAGAAGATGACAGAAGATGAAAGAAGATGACAGAATGACAGAAGATGTCAGAATGACAGAAGATGACAGAATGACAGAAGAGGACAGAATGACAGAAGATGACAGAACATGACAGAATGACAGAAGATGACAGAAGATGACAGAAGAGGACAGAATGACAGAAGATGACAGGATATGACAGAATGACAGAAGATGACAGAAGATGACAGAAGAGGACAGAATGACAGAAGATACCAGAAGATGACAGAAGATGACAGAATGACAGAAGAGGACAGAAGATGACAGAATGAGAGAAGAGGACAGAATGACAGAAGATGACAGAAGATGACAGAAGATGACAGAATGACGGAAGATGACAGAAGATGACGCAAGATGACAGAAGATGACAGAAGATGACGGAATGACAGAAGAGGACATAATGACAGAAGATGACAGAATGACAGAAGATGACAGAATGACAGAAGATGACAGAATGACAGAAGAGGACACAATGACAGAAGATGACAGAAGATGACAGAATGACAGAAGAGGACAGAATGACAGAAGATGACAGAATGACAGAAGAGGACAGAATGACAGAAGATGACAGAAGATGACAGAATGACAGAAGAGGACAGAATGACAGAAGATGACAGAAGATGACAGAAGATGACAGAATGACAGAAGATGACAGAAGATGACACAAGATGACAAAATGACAGAAGAGGACAGAATGACAGAAGATGACAGAGTGACAGAAGAGGACAGAATGACAGAAGATGACAGAAGATGACAGAACGACAGAAGAGGACAGAATGACAGAAGATTACAGAATATGACAGAAGATGACAGAATATGACAGAAGATGACAGAAGATGACAGAAGATGACAGAATGACAGAAGAGGACAGAATGACAGAAGATGACAGAAGATGACAGAAGATGACAGAATGACAGAAGATGACACAAGATGACGGAAGATGACAGAAGATGACAGAAGATGACAGAATGACACAAGAGGACAGAATGACAGAAGATGACAGAATGACAGAAGAGGACAGAATGACAGAAGATGACAGAAGATGACAAAAGATGACAGAAGATGACAGAATGACAGAAGATGTCAGAATGACAGAAGATGACAGAATGACAGAAGAGGACAGAATGACAGAAGATGACAGAAGATGACAGAATGACAGAAGAGGACAGAATGACAGATGATGACAGAATGACAGAAGAGGACAGAAGATGACAGAAGATGACAGAAGACGACAGAAGATGACAGAAGGTGACAGAATGACAGAAGAGGACAGAATGACAGAAGATGACAGAAGATGACAGAAGATGACAGAAGATGACAGAAGATGACAGAAGCTGACAGAAGATGACAAAATGACAGAAGAGGACAGAATGACAGAAGATGACAGAATGACAGAAGAGGGCTGAAGATGACAGAAGATGACAGAATGACAGAAGAGGACAGAATGACAGAAGGTGACAGAAGATGACAGAATGACAGAAGAGGACAGAAGATGACAGAAGATGACAAAAGATGACAGAATGACAGAAGATGACAGAAGATGACAGAAGATGACAAAATGACAGAAGAGGACAGAATGACAGAAGATGACAGAGTGACAGAAGAGGACAGAATGACAGAAGATGACAGAAGATGAAAGAAGATGACAGAATGACAGAAGAGGACAGAATGACAGAAGATGACAGAATGACAGAAGATGACAGAAGATGACAGAAGATGACAGAATGACAGAAGATGACAGAAGATGACAAAATGACAGAAGAGGACAGAATGACAGAAGATGACAGAGTGACAGAAGAGGACAGAATGACAGAAGATGACAGAAGATGACAGAAGATGACAGAATGACACAAGAGGACAGAATGACAGAAGATGACAGAATGACAGAAGAGGACAGAATGACAGAAGATGACAGAAGATGACAGAAGATGACAGAAGATGACAAGATGACAGAATGACAGAAGATGTCAGAATGACAGAAGATGACAGAATGACAGAAGAGGACAGAATGACAGAAGATGACAGAATGACAGAAGATGACAGAAGAGGACAGAATGACAGAAGATGACAGAATGACAGAAGAGGACAGAATGACAGAAGATGACAGAAGATGACAGAAGATGACAGAAGATGACAGAAGATGACAGAATGACAGAAGATGACAGAATGACAGAAGAGGACAGAATGACAGAAGATGACAGAAGATGACAGAAGACGACAGAAGATGACAGAAGGTGACAGAATGACAGAAGAGGACAGAATGACAGAAGATGACAGAAGATGACAGAAGAGGACAGAATGACAGAAGATGACAGAATGACAGAAGAGGACAGAATGACAGAAGATGACAGAAGATGACAGAAGATGACAGAAGATGACAGAATGACAGAAGATGACAGAAGATGACAGAAGATGACAAAATGACAGAAGAGGACAGAATGACAGAAGATGACAGAATGACAGAAGAGGGCAGAAGATGACAGAAGATGACAGAATGACAGAAGAGGACAGAATGACAGAAGGTGACAGAAGATGACAGAATGACAGAAGAGGACAGAAGATGACAGAAGATGACAAAAGATGACAGAATGACAGAAGATGACAGAAGATGACAGAAGATGACAAAATGACAGAAGAGGACAGAATGACAGAAGATGACAGAATGACAGAAGATGACAGAATGACAGAAGAGGACAGAATGACAGAAGATGACAGAATATGACAGAAGATGACAGAATATGACAGAAGATGACAGAAGATGACAGAAGATGACAGAATGACAGAAGAGGACAGAATGACAGAAGATGACAGAAGATGACAGAAGATGACAAAAAGACAGAAGATGACAGAAGATGTCAGAAGATGACAAAATGACAGAAGAGGACAGAATGACAGAAGATGACAGAATGACAGAAGAGGGCAGAAGATGACAGAAGATGACAGAATGACAGAAGAGGACAGAATGACAGAAGGTGACAGAAGATGACAGAATGACAGAAGGTGACAAAAGATGACAGAATGACAGAAGATGACAGAAGATGACAGAAGATGACAAAATGACAGAAGAGGACAGAATGACAGAAGATGACAGAGTGACAGAAGAGGACAGAATGACAGAAGATGACAGAAGATGACAGAATGACAGAAGAGGACAGAATGACAGAAGATGACAGAATAGGACAGAAGATGACAGAATATGACAGAAGATGACAGAATGACAGAAGAGGACAGAATGACAGAAGATGACAGAAGATGACAGAAGATGACAGAAGATGACAGAATGACAGAAGATGTCAGAATGACAGAAGATGACAGAATGACAGAAGAGGACAGAATGACAGAAGATGACAGAAGATGACAGAACATGACAGAACATGACAGAATGACAGAAGATGACAGAAGATGACAGAAGAGGACAGGATGACAGAAGATAACAGAAGATGACAGAAGATGACAGAATGACAGAAGAGGACAGAAGATGACAGAATGACAGAAGAGGACAGAATGACAGAAGATGACAGAAGATGACAGAATATGACAGAAGATGAAAAAGATGACAGAAGATGACAGAAGAGGACAGAATGACAGAAGATGACAGAAGATGACAGAAGATGACAGAATGACGGAAGATGACAGAAGATGACGCAAGATGACAGAAGATGACAGAAGATGACAGAATGACAGAAGAGGACATAATGACAGAAGATGACAGAATGACAGAAGATGACAGAATGACAGAAGATGACAGAATGACAGAAGAGGACACAATGACAGAAGATGACAGAAGATGACAGAAGATGACAGAATGACAGAAGAGGACAGAATGACAGAAGATGTCAGAATGACAGAAGAGGACAGAATGACAGAAGATGACAGAAGATGACAGAATGACAGAAGAGGACAGAATGACAGAAGATGACAGAAGATGACAGAAGATGACAGAAGATGACAGAATGACAGAAGATGACAGAAGATGACACAAGATGACAAAATGACAGAAGAGGACAGAATGACAGAAGATGACAGAGTGACAGAAGAGGACAGAATGACAGAAGATGACAGAAGATGACAGAATGACAGAAGAGGACAGAATGACAGAAGATGACCGAATATGACAGAAGATGACAGAATATGACAGAAGATGACAGAAGATGACAGAAGATGACAGAATGACAGAAGAGGACAGAATGACAGAAGATGACAGAAGATGACAGAAGATGACAGAATGACAGAAGATGACACAAGATGACGGAAGATGACAGAAGATGACAGAATGACACAAGAGGACAGAATGACAGAAGATGACAGAATGACAGAAGAGGACAGAATGACAGAAGATGACAGAAAATGACAGAAGATGACAGAATGACAGAAGATGTCAGAATGACAGAAGATGACAGAATGACAGAAGAGGACAGAATGACAGAAGATGACAGAAGATGACAGAAGATGACAGAATGACAGAAGAGGACAGAATGACAGATGATGACAGAATGACAGAAGAGGACACAAGATGACAGAAGATGACAGAAGACGACAGAAGATGACAGAAGGTGACAGAATGACAGAAGAGGACAGAATGACAGAAGATGACAGAAGATGACAGAAGATGACAGAAGATGACAGAAGATGACAGAATGACAAGATGAAAGAAGATGACAGAAGATGACAAAATGACAGAAGAGGACAGAATGACAGAAGATGACAGAATGACAGAAGAGGACAGAATGACAGAAGATGACAGAAGATGAAAGAAGATGACAGAATGACAGAAGAGGACAGAATGACAGAAGATGACAGAATATGACAGAAGATGACAGAATATGACAGAAGATGACAGAAGATGACAGAAGATGACAGAATGACAGAAGAGGACAGAATGACAGAAGATGACAGAAGATGACAGAAGATGACAGAATGACAGAAGATGAAAGAAGATGAAGGAAGATGACAGAAGATGACAGAAGATGACAGAATGACAGAAGAGGACGGAATGACAGAAGATGACAGAAGATGACAGAAGATGACAGAAGATGACAGAATGACAGAAGATGTCAGAATGACAGAAGATGACAGAATGACAGAAGATGACAGAATGACAGAAGGGGACAGAATGACAGAAGATGACAGAAGATGACAGAACATGACAGAATGACAGAAGAGGACAGAATGACAGAAGGTGACAGAAGATGACAGAATGACAGAAGAGGTTAGAAGATGACAGAAGATGACAAAAGATGACAGAATGACAGAAGATGACAGAAGATGACAGAAGATGACAAAATGACAGAAGAGGACAGAATGACAGAAGATGACAGAGTGACAGAAGAGGACAGAATGACAGAAGATGAAAGAAGATGACAGAATGACAGAAGAGTACAGAATGACAGAAGATGACAGAATATGACAGAAGATGACAGAATATGACAGAAGATGACAGAAGATGACAGAAGATGACAGAATGACAGAAGAGGACAGAATGACAGAAGATGACAGAAGATGACAGAATGACAGAAGATGAAAGAAGATGAAGGAAGATTACAGAAGATGACAGAAGATGACAGAATGACAGAAGAGGACGGAATGACAGAAGATGACAGAAGATGACAGAAGATGACAGAATGACAGAAGATGTCAGAATGACAGACGATGACAGAATGACAGAAGGGGACAGAATGACAGAAGATGACAGAAGATGACAGAAGATGACAGAACATGACAGAATGACAGAAGATGACAGAAGATGACAGAAGAGGACAGAATGACAGAAGATGACAGAATATGACAGAAGATGACAGAATGACAGAAGATGACAGAAGATGACAGAAGAGGACAGAATGACAGAAGATAACAGAAGATGACAGAAGATGACAGAATGACAGAAGAGGACAGAAGATGACAGAATGACAGAAGATGACAGAAGAAGACAGAATGACAGAAGAGGACAGAATGACAGAAGATGACAGAAGATGACAGAATGACAGAAGAGGACAGAATGACAGAAGAGGACAGAAGATGACAGAATGACAGAAGAAGACAGAAGAGGACAGAATGACAGAAGATGACAGAAGATGACAGAAGATGACAGAATTACAGAAGAGGACAGAATGACAGAAGAGGACAGAAGATGACAGAATGACAGAAGAGGACAGAAGATGACAGAAGATGACAGAATGACAGAAGAGGACAGAATGACAGAAGAGGACAGAATGACAGAAGATGACAGAATGACAGAAGATGACAGAAGATGACAGAAGATGACAGAATGACAGAAGATGACAGAAGATGACAGAATATGACAGAATATGACAGAATATGACAGAAGATGACAGAAGATGACAGAATGACAGAAGATGACAGAAGATGACAGCAGATGGCAGAAGATGACAGAAGATGACAGAATGACAGAAGAGGACAGAAGATGACAGAAGATGACAGAAGATGACAGAAGATGACAGAATGACAGAAGATGACAGAAGATGACAGCAGATGGCAGAAGATGACAGAAGAGGACAGAATGACAGAAGATGACAGAAGATGACAGAAAATGACAGAAGATGACAGAATGACAGAAGATGTCAGAATGACAGAAGATGACAGAATGACAGAAGAGGACAGAATGACAGAAGATGACAGAAGATGACAGAAGATGACAGAATGACAGAAGAGGACAGAATGACAGATGATGACAGAATGACAGAAGAGGACACAAGATGACAGAAGATGACAGAAGACGACAGAAGATGACAGAAGGTGACAGAATGACAGAAGAGGACAGAATGACAGAAGATGACAGAAGATGACAGAAGATGACAGAAGATGACAGAAGATGACAGAATGACAAGATGAAAGAAGATGACAGAAGATGACAAAATGACAGAAGAGGACAGAATGACAGAAGATGACAGAATGACAGAAGAGGACAGAATGACAGAAGATGACAGAAGATGAAAGAAGATGACAGAATGACAGAAGAGGACAGAATGACAGAAGATGACAGAATATGACAGAAGATGACAGAATATGACAGAAGATGACAGAAGATGACAGAAGATGACAGAATGACAGAAGAGGACAGAATGACAGAAGATGACAGAAGATGACAGAAGATGACAGAATGACAGAAGATGAAAGAAGATGAAGGAAGATGACAGAAGATGACAGAAGATGACAGAATGACAGAAGAGGACGGAATGACAGAAGATGACAGAAGATGACAGAAGATGACAGAAGATGACAGAATGACAGAAGATGTCAGAATGACAGAAGATGACAGAATGACAGAAGATGACAGAATGACAGAAGGGGACAGAATGACAGAAGATGACAGAAGATGACAGAACATGACAGAATGACAGAAGAGGACAGAATGACAGAAGGTGACAGAAGATGACAGAATGACAGAAGAGGATAGAAGATGACAGAAGATGACAAAAGATGACAGAATGACAGAAGATGACAGAAGATGACAGAAGATGACAAAATGACAGAAGAGGACAGAATGACAGAAGATGACAGAGTGACAGAAGAGGACAGAATGACAGAAGATGAAAGAAGATGACAGAATGACAGAAGAGTACAGAATGACAGAAGATGACAGAATATGACAGAAGATGACAGAATATGACAGAAGATGACAGAAGATGACAGAAGATGACAGAATGACAGAAGAGGACAGAATGACAGAAGATGACAGAAGATGACAGAATGACAGAAGATGAAAGAAGATGAAGGAAGATTACAGAAGATGACAGAAGATGACAGAATGACAGAAGAGGACGGAATGACAGAAGATGACAGAAGATGACAGAAGATGACAGAATGACAGAAGGGGACAGAATGACAGAAGATGACAGAAGATGACAGAAGATGACAGAACATGACAGAATGACAGAAGATGACAGAAGATGACAGAAGAGGACAGAATGACAGAAGATGACAGAATATGACAGAAGATGACAGAATGACAGAAGATGACAGAAGATGACAGAAGAGGACAGAATGACAGAAGATAACAGAAGATGACAGAAGATGACAGAATGACAGAAGAGGACAGAAGATGACAGAATGACAGAAGATGACAGAAGAAGACAGAATGACAGAAGAGGACAGAATGACAGAAGATGACAGAAGATGACAGAATGACAGAAGAGGACAGAATGACAGAAGAGGACAGAAGATGACAGAATGACAGAAGAAGACAGAAGAGGACAGAATGACAGAAGATGACAGAAGATGACAGAAGATGACAGAATTACAGAAGAGGACAGAATGACAGAAGAGGACAGAAGATGACAGAATGACAGAAGAGGACAGAAGATGACAGAAGAGGACAGAATGACAGAAGATGACAGAAGATGACAGAATGACAGAAGATGAAAGAAGATGAAGGAAGATTACAGAAGATGACAGAAGATGACAGAATGACAGAAGAGGACGGAATGACAGAAGATGACAGAAGATGACAGAAGATGACAGAATGACAGAAGGGGACAGAATGACAGAAGATGACAGAAGATGACAGAAGATGACAGAACATGACAGAATGACAGAAGATGACAGAAGATGACAGAAGAGGACAGAATGACAGAAGATGACAGAATATGACAGAAGATGACAGAATGACAGAAGATGACAGAAGATGACAGAAGAGGACAGAATGACAGAAGATAACAGAAGATGACAGAAGATGACAGAATGACAGAAGAGGACAGAAGATGACAGAATGACAGAAGATGACAGAAGAAGACAGAATGACAGAAGAGGACAGAATGACAGAAGATGACAGAAGATGACAGAATGACAGAAGAGGACAGAATGACAGAAGAGGACAGAAGATGACAGAATGACAGAAGAAGACAGAAGAGGACAGAATGACAGAAGATGACAGAAGATGACAGAAGATGACAGAATTACAGAAGAGGACAGAATGACAGAAGAGGACAGAAGATGACAGAATGACAGAAGAGGACAGAAGATGACAGAAGATGACAGAATGACAGAAGAGGACAGAATGACAGAAGAGGACAGAATGACAGAAGATGACAGAATGACAGAAGATGACAGAAGATGACAGAAGATGACAGAATGACAGAAGATGACAGAAGATGACAGAATATGACAGAATATGACAGAATATGACAGAAGATGACAGAAGATGACAGAATGACAGAAGATGACAGAAGATGACAGCAGATGGCAGAAGATGACAGAAGATGACAGAATGACAGAAGAGGACAGAAGATGACAGAAGATGACAGAAGATGACAGAAGATGACAGAAGATGACAGAATGACAGAAGATGACAGAAGATGTCAGAAGGACAGAAGATGACAGAATCACAGAAGATGAAAGAACATGACAGAAGATGACAGAAGATGACAGAATATGACAGAAGAGGACAGAAGATGACAGAAGATGACAGAATATGACAGAAGATGACAGAAGATGACAGAATGACAGAAGAGGACAGAATGACAGAAGAGGACAGAATATGACAGAAGATGACAGAATGACAGAAGAGGACAGAATGACAGAAGATGACAGAAGAGGACAGAAGATGACAGAGGATGACAGAAGATGACAGAAGATGACAGAATGACAGAAGAGGACAGAAGATGACAGAAGATGACAGAATGACTGAAGATGACAGAAGATGACAGAAGATGACAGAATTACAGAAGAGGACAGAATGACAGAAGAGGACAGAAGATGACAGAATGACAGAAGAGGACAGAAGATGACAGAAGATGACAGAAGATGACAGAATGACAGAAGAGGACAGAATGACAGAAGAGGACAGAATGACAGAATGACAGAAGAGGACAGAAGATGACAGAAGATGACAGAAGATGACAGAAGATGACAGAGGATGACAGAAGATGACAGAAGATGACAGAATGACAGAAGAGGACAGAAGATGGCAGAAGATGACAGAATGACAGAAGATGACAGAAGATGACAGAAGATGACAGAAGATGACAAGGGTGGCAAGGGCAGCACGGTGGCATAGTGGTTAGCACTGTTGCCTCACAGCGCCAGGGACCCGGGTTCAAATCCGGCCTCGGGTGACTGCCTGTGTGGAGTTTGCACATTCTCCCCGTGTTTGCGTGGGTTTTCTCCGGGTGCTCCGGTTTCCTCCCACAGTCCAAAGATGTGCGGGTTAGGTTGATTGGCCATGATAAAAAAAATAAAAAAAAATTGGCCCTTAGTGTTAGGGGAGATTAAATACGTGTGGTTACGGGGATAGGGCTTGGTTGGGATGGCTGTCGGTGTAGGGACCGGGTGCTAGGGTTTGGATGATCAGCCATGATCTCATTGAATGGCGGAGCAGGCTCGAAGGGCCGAATGGCCTACTCCTGCTCCTATCTTCTATGTTTCTATGTTTCTATGTTTCTATGACAGAAGATGACAGAATGACAGAAGATGACAGAATGACAGAAGATGACAGAAGATGAGAGTAGATGAGAGTAGATGACAGAAGATGACAGAAGATGACAGAAGATGACAGAATGACAGAAGAGGACAGAAGATGACAGAAGATGACAGAAGATGACAGAAGATGACAGATTGACAGAAGAGGACAGAATGACAGAAGAGGACAGAATATGATAGAGGATGACAGAAGATGACAGAATGACAGAAGATGACAGAAGATGTCAGAAGGACAGAAGATGACAGAATGACAAAAGATGACAGAAGATGACAGAAGATGACAGAATATGACAGAAGAGGACAGAAGATGACAGAATATGACAGAAGATGACAGAAGATGACAGAATGACAGAAGAGGACAGAATGACAGAAGAGGACAGAATATGACAGAAGATGACACAAGATGACAGAATGACAGAAAATGACAGAAGAGGACAGAACATGACAGAAGAGGACAGAATGACAGAATATGACAGAAGATGACAGAAGATCGGTGGCAGCACGGTGGCATAGTGGTTAGCACTGTTGCCTCACAGCGCCAGGGACCCGGGTTCGAATCCGGCCTCGGGCGACTGTCTGTGTGGAGTTTGCACATTCTCCCCGTGTTTGCGTGGGTTTCCTCCGGGTACTCCGGTTTCCTCCCACAGTCCAAAGATGTGCGGGTTAGGTTGATTGGCTATGATAAATTGACCCTTAGTGTTAGGGGGATTAAATACATGGGGTTATGGGGATAGGGTGGGAATATGTGTTGGTGTAGGGGTTACGGGGATCGGGTGGGATATGTGTCGGTGCAGGCTCGATGGGCCGAAATGGCCTCTATCTGCACTGTGGGGTTTCTGTGATTCTGTGATTCTGTGAAGATGACAGAGTATGACAGAAGATGACAGCAGATGACAGAAGATGACAGAATGACAGAAGATGACACAAGATGACGGAAGATGACAGAAGATGACAGAAGATGACAGAATGACACAAGAGGACAGAATGACAGAAGATGACAGAATGACAGAAGAGGACAGAATGACAGAAGATGACAGAAGATGACAGAAGATGACAGAATGACCGAAGAGGACAGAATGCCAGAAGAGGACAGAATGACAGAAGAGGACAGAATATAATAAAGATGACAGAAGATGACAGAATGACAGAAGATGACAGAAGATGACAGAAAATGACAGAAGATGACAGAAGATGACAGAATGACAGAAGAGGAAAGAATGACAGAAGATGACAGAATGACAGAAGATGACAGAATGACAGATGAGGACAGAAGATGACAGAAGATGACAGAAGATGACAGAAGATGACAGAATGACAGAAGAGGACAGAAGATGACAGAATGACAGAAGAGGACAGAAGAGGACAGAAGAGGACAGAAGATGACAGAAGATGACAGAAGATGACAGAAGATGACAGAATGACAGAAGAGGTCAGAAGATGACAGAAGATGACAGAAGATGACAGAAGATGACAGAAGATAACAGAAGATGACAGAATGACAGAAGAGGACAGAATGACAGAAGATGACAGAAGATGACAGAAGATGAAAAGATGACAGAAGATGACAGAAGATGACAGAATATGACAGAAGATGACAGAATGACAGAAGAGGACAGAATGGCAGAAGAGGACAGAATATGCCAGAAGATGACAGAAGATGACAGAAGATGACAGAAGATCACAGAAGATGACAGAAGATGACAGAATGACAGAAGAGGACAGAATGACAGAAGATGACAGAATGACAGAAGAGGACAGAATGACAGAAGATGACAGAAGATGACACAAGATGACAGAATGACAGAAGAGGACAGAATGACAGAAGATGACAGAATGACGGAAGATGACAGAGGATGACAGAAGATGACAGAAGATGACAGAAGATGACAGAATGACAGACGAGGAAAGAAGATGACAGAAGATGGCAGAAGATGACAGAAGATGACAGAATGACAGAAGAGGACAGAATGACAGAAGATGACAGAATGACAGAAGAGGACAGAATGACAGAAGATGATAGAAGATGACAGAAGATGACAGAATGACAGAAGAGGACAGAATGACAGAAGATGACAGAAGATGACAGAAGATGACAGAATGACAGAAGATGACAGAAGATGACAGAAGATGACAAAATGACAGAAGAGGACAGAATGACAGAAGATGACAGAATGACAGAAGAGGGCAGAAGATGACAGAAGATGACAGAGTATGACAGAAGATGACAGAAGATGACAGAAGATGACAGAAGATGACAGAAGATGAAAGAAGATGACAGAATGACAGAAGAGGACAGAATGACAGAAGATGACAGAATGACAGAAGAGGACAGAAGATGACAGAAGATGACAGAAGATGACAGAATGACAGAAGAGGACAGAAGATGACAGAAGATGACAGAATGTCAGAAGCTGACAGAAGATGACAGAAGATGACAGAAGATGACAGAATGACCGAAGAGGACAGAATGACAGAAGAGGACAGAATGACAGAAGAGGACAGAATATGACAAAAGATGACAGAAGATGACAGAATGACAGAAGATGACAGAAGATGACAGAAAATGACAGAGGATGACAGAAGATGACAGAAGATGACAGAATGACAGAAGAGGAAAGAATGACAGAAGATGACAGAATGACAGAAGATGACAGAATGACAGATGAGGACAGAAGATGACAGAAGATGTCAGAAGGACAGAAGATGACAGAATGACAGAAGATGAAAGAACATGACAGAAGATGACAGAAGATGACAGAATATGACAGAAGAGGACAGAAGATGACAGAAGATGACAGAATATGACAGAAGAAGACAGAAGATGACAGAATGACAGAAGAGGACAGAATGACAGAAGAGGACAGAATATGACAGAAGATGACACAAGATGACAGAATGACAGAAAATGACAGAAGAGGACAGAATATGATAGAAGAGGACAGAATGATAGAAGATGACAGAAGGTGACAGAAGATGACAGAAGATGACAGAATATGACAGAAGATGACAGAGTATGACAGAAGATGACAGAAGATGACAGAAGATGACAGAATGACAGAAGAGGACAGAATGACAGAAGATGACAGAATGACAGAAGAGGACAGAAGATGACAGAGGATGACAGAAGATGACAGAAGATGACAGAATGACAGAAGAGGACAGAAGATGACAGAATGATAGAAGATGACAGAAGATGACAGAAGATGACAGAAGATGACAGAATTACAGAAGAGGACAGAATGACAGAAGAGGACAGAAGATGACAGAATGACAGAAGAGGACAGAAGATGACAGAAGATGACAGAATGACAGAAGAGGACAGAATGACAGAAGAGGACAGAATGACAGAAGATGACAGAATGACAGAAGATGACAGAAGATGACAGAAGATGACAGAATGAGAGAAGATGACAGAAGATGAGAGTAGATGACAGAAGATGACATAAGATGACAGAAGATGACAGAAGATGACAGAATGACAGAAGAGGACAGAAGATGACAGAAGATGACAGAAGATGACAGAATGACAGAAGAGGACAGAATATGATAGAGGATGACAGAAGATGACAGAATGACAGAAGATGACAGAAGATGTCAGAAGGACAGAAGATGACAGAATGACAGAAGATGACAGAAGATGACAGAAGATGACAGAAGATGACAGAATATGACAGAAGAGGACAGAAGATGACAGAAGATGACAGAATATGACAGAAGATGACAGAAGATGACAGAATGACAGAAAATGACAGAAGAGGACAGAACATGACAGAAGAGGACAGAATGACAGAAGATGACAGAAGATGACAGAAGATGACAGAAGATGACAGAATGACAGAAAATGACAGAAGAGGACAGAACATGACAGAAGAGGACAGAATGACAGAAGATGACAGAAGATGACAGAATATGACAGAAGATGACACAAGATGACAGAATGACAGAAAATGACAGAAGAGGACAGAACATGACAGAAGAGGACAGAATGACAGAAGATGACAGAAGATGACAGAAGATGACAGAAGATGGCAGAAGATGACAGAAGATGACAGAATATGACAAAAGATGACAGAAGATGACAGAATGACAGAAGAGGACAGAATGACAGAAGATGACAGAAGATGACAGAAGATGACAGAAGATGAAAGAAGATGACAGAATGACAGAAGAGGACAGAATGACAGATGACAGAATGACAGAAGAGGACAGAAGATGACAGAAGATGACAGAAGATGACAGAAGATGACAGAATGACAGAAGAGGACAGAAGATGACAGAAGATGACAGAATGACAGAAGATGACAGAAGATGACAGAAGATGACAGAATGACCGAAGAGGACAGAATGCCAGAAGAGGACAGAATGACAGAAGAGGACAGAATATGACAAAAGATGACAGAAGATGACAGAATGACAGAAGATGACAGAAGATGACAGAAAATGACAGAAGATGACAGAAGATGACAGAAGATGACAGAATGACAGAAGAGGACAGAAGATGACAGAGGATGACAGAAGATGACAGAAGATGACAGAATGACAGAAGAGGACAGAAGATGACAGAAGATGACAGAATGACAGAAGATGACAGAAGATGAGAGAAGATGACAGAATTACAGAAGAGGACAGAATGACAGAAGAGGACAGAAGATGACAGAATGACAGAAGAGGACAGAAGATGACAGAAGATGACAGAAGATGACAGAATGACAGAAGAGGACAGAATGACAGAAGAGGACAGAATGACAGAAGATGACAGAATGACAGAAGATGACAGAAGAGGACAGAAGATGACAGAAGATGACAGAAGATGACAGAAGATGACAGATTGACAGAAGAGGACAGAATGACAGAAGAGGACAGAATATGATAGAGGATGACAGAAGATGACAGAATGACAGAAGATGACAGAAGATGTCAGAAGGACAGAAGATGACAGAATGACAAAAGATGACAGAAGATGACAGAAGATGACAGAAGATGACAGAATATGACAGAAGAGGACAGAAGATGACAGAATATGACAGAAGATGACAGAAGAGGACAGAATGACAGAAGAGGACAGAATATGACAGAAGATGACACAAGATGACAGAATGACAGAAAATGACAGAAGAGGACAGAACATGACAGAAGAGGACAGAATGACAGAAGATGACAGAAGATGGCAGAAGATGGCAGAAGATGACAGAAGATGACAGAATATGACAGAAGATGACAGAAGATGACAGAGTATGACAGAAGATGACAGAAGATGACAGAAGATGAAAGAAGATGACAGAATGACAGAAGAGGACAGAATGACAGAAGATGACAGAATGTCAGAAGCTGACAGAAGATGACAGAAGATGACAGAAGATGACAGAATGACCGAAGAGGACAGAATGACAGAAGAGGACAGAATGACAGAAGAGGACAGAAGATGACAGAAAATGACAGAGGATGACAGAAGATGACAGAAGATGACAGAATGACAGAAGAGGAAAGAATGACAGAAGATGACAGAATGACAGAAGATGACAGAATGACAGATGAGGACAGAAGATGACAGAAGATGTCAGAAGGACAGAAGATGACAGAATGACAGAAGATGAAAGAACATGACAGAAGATGACAGAAGATGACAGAATATGACAGAAGAGGACAGAAGATGACAGAAGATGACAGAATATGACAGAAGAAGACAGAAGATGACAGAATGACAGAAGAGGACAGAATGACAGAAGAGGACAGAATATGACAGAAGATGACACAAGATGACAGAATGACAGAAAATGACAGAAGAGGACAGAATATGACAGAAGAGGACAGAATGATAGAAGATGACAGAAGGTGACAGAAGATGACAGAAGATGACAGAATATGACAGAAGATGACAGAAGATGACAGAGTATGACAGAAGATGACAGAAGATGACAGAAGATGACAGAATGACAGAAGAGGACAGAATGACAGAAGATGACAGAATGACAGAAGAGGACAGAAGATGACAGAGGATGACAGAAGATGACAGAAGATGACAGAATGACAGAAGAGGACAGAAGATGACAGAATGATAGAAGATGACAGAAGATGACAGAAGATGACAGAATTACAGAAGAGGACAGAATGACAGAAGAGGACAGAAGATGACAGAATGACAGAAGAGGACAGAAGATGACAGAAGATGACAGAATGACAGAAGAGGACAGAATGACAGAAGAGGACAGAATGACAGAAGATGACAGAATGACAGAAGATGACAGAAGATGACAGAAGATGACAGAATGAGAGAAGATGACAGAAGATGAGAGTAGATGACAGAAGATGACATAAGATGACAGAAGATGACAGAAGATGACAGAATGACAGAAGAGGACAGAAGATGACAGAAGATGACAGAAGATGACAGAATGACAGAAGAGGACAGAATATGATAGAGGATGACAGAAGATGACAGAATGACAGATGACAGAAGATGTCAGAAGGACAGAAGATGACAGAATGACAGAAGATGACAGAAGATGACAGAAGATGACAGAAGATGACAGAAGATGACAGAATATGACAGAAGAGGACAGAAGATGACAGAAGATGACAGAATATGACAGAAGATGACAGAAGATGAAAGAAGATGACAGAATGACAGAAGAGGACAGAATGACAGAAGATGACAGAATGTCAGAAGCTGACAGAAGATGACAGAAGATGACAGAAGATGACAGAATGACCGAAGAGGACAGAATGACAGAAGAGGACAGAATGACAGAAGAGGACAGAATATGACAAAAGATGACAGAAGATGACAGAATGACAGAAGATGACAGAAGATGACAGAAAATGACAGAGGATGACAGAAGATGACAGAAGATGACAGAATGACAGAAGAGGAAAGAATGACAGAAGATGACAGAATGACAGAAGATGACAGAATGACAGATGAGGACAGAAGATGACAGAAGATGTCAGAAGGACAGAAGATGACAGAATGACAGAAGATGAAAGAACATGACAGAAGATGACAGAAGATGACAGAATATGACAGAAGAGGACAGAAGATGACAGAAGATGACAGAATATGACAGAAGAAGACAGAAGATGACAGAATGACAGAAGAGGACAGAATGACAGAAGAGGACAGAATATGACAGAAGATGACACAAGATGACAGAATGACAGAAAATGACAGAAGAGGACAGAATATGACAGAAGAGGACAGAATGATAGAAGATGACAGAAGGTGACAGAAGATGACAGAAGATGACAGAATATGACAGAAGATGACAGAAGATGACAGAGTATGACAGAAGATGACAGAAGATGACAGAAGATGACAGAATGACAGAAGAGGACAGAATGACAGAAGATGACAGAATGACAGAAGAGGACAGAAGATGACAGAGGATGACAGAAGATGACAGAAGATGACAGAATGACAGAAGAGGACAGAAGATGACAGAATGATAGAAGATGACAGAAGATGACAGAAGATGACAGAATTACAGAAGAGGACAGAATGACAGAAGAGGACAGAAGATGACAGAATGACAGAAGAGGACAGAAGATGACAGAAGATGACAGAATGACAGAAGAGGACAGAATGACAGAAGAGGACAGAATGACAGAAGATGACAGAATGACAGAAGATGACAGAAGATGACAGAAGATGACAGAATGAGAGAAGATGACAGAAGATGAGAGTAGATGACAGAAGATGACATAAGATGACAGAAGATGACAGAAGATGACAGAATGACAGAAGAGGACAGAAGATGACAGAAGATGACAGAAGATGACAGAATGACAGAAGAGGACAGAATATGATAGAGGATGACAGAAGATGACAGAATGACAGATGACAGAAGATGTCAGAAGGACAGAAGATGACAGAATGACAGAAGATGACAGAAGATGACAGAAGATGACAGAAGATGACAGAAGATGACAGAATATGACAGAAGAGGACAGAAGATGACAGAAGATGACAGAATATGACAGAAGATGACAGAAGATGACAGAATGACAGAAAATGACAGAAGAGGACAGAACATGACAGAAGAGGACAGAATGACAGAAGATGACAGAAGATGACAGAAGATGACAGAAGATGACAGAATGACAGAAAATGACAGAAGAGGACAGAACATGACAGAAGAGGACAGAATGACAGAAGATGACAGAAGATGACAGAATATGACAGAAGATGACACAAGATGACAGAATGACAGAAAATGACAGAAGAGGACAGAACATGACAGAAGAGGACAGAATGACAGAAGATGACAGAAGATGACAGAAGATGACAGAAGATGGCAGAAGATGACAGAAGATGACAGAATATGACAAAAGATGACAGAAGATGACAGAATGACAGAAGAGGACAGAATGACAGAAGATGACAGAAGATGACAGAAGATGACAGAAGATGAAAGAAGATGACAGAATGACAGAAGAGGACAGAATGACAGATGACAGAATGACAGAAGAGGACAGAAGATGACAGAAGATGACAGAAGATGACAGAAGATGACAGAATGACAGAAGAGGACAGAAGATGACAGAAGATGACAGAATGACAGAAGATGACAGAAGATGACAGAAGATGACAGAAGATGACAGAATGACCGAAGAGGACAGAATGCCAGAAGAGGACAGAATGACAGAAGAGGACAGAATATGACAAAAGATGACAGAAGATGACAGAATGACAGAAGATGACAGAAGATGACAGAAAATGACAGAAGATGACAGAAGATGACAGAAGATGACAGAATGACAGAAGAGGACAGAAGATGACAGAGGATGACAGAAGATGACAGAAGATGACAGAATGACAGAAGAGGACAGAAGATGACAGAAGATGACAGAATGACAGAAGATGACAGAAGATGAGAGAAGATGACAGAATTACAGAAGAGGACAGAATGACAGAAGAGGACAGAAGATGACAGAATGACAGAAGAGGACAGAAGATGACAGAAGATGACAGAAGATGACAGAATGACAGAAGAGGACAGAATGACAGAAGAGGACAGAATGACAGAAGATGACAGAATGACAGAAGATGACAGAAGAGGACAGAAGATGACAGAAGATGACAGAAGATGACAGAAGATGACAGATTGACAGAAGAGGACAGAATGACAGAAGAGGACAGAATATGATAGAGGATGACAGAAGATGACAGAATGACAGAAGATGACAGAAGATGTCAGAAGGACAGAAGATGACAGAATGACAAAAGATGACAGAAGATGACAGAAGATGACAGAATATGACAGAAGAGGACAGAAGATGACAGAATATGACAGAAGATGACAGAAGAGGACAGAATGACAGAAGAGGACAGAATATGACAGAAGATGACACAAGATGACAGAATGACAGAAAATGACAGAAGAGGACAGAACATGACAGAAGAGGACAGAATGACAGAAGATGACAGAAGATGGCAGAAGATGGCAGAAGATGACAGAAGATGACAGAATATGACAGAAGATGACAGAAGACGACAGAGTATGACAGAAGATGACAGAAGATGACAGAAGATGAAAGAAGATGACAGAATGACAGAAGAGGACAGAATGACAGAAGATGACAGAATGACAGAAGAGGACAGAAGATGACAGAAGATGACAGAAGATGACAGAATGACAGAAGAGGACAGAAGATGACAGAAAATGACAGAATGACAGAAGATGACAGAAGATGACAGAAGATGACAGAAGATGACAGAATGACCGAAGAGGACAGAATGACAGAAGAGGACAGAATGACAGAAGAGGACAGAATATGACAAAAGATGACAGAAGATGACAGAATGACAGAAGATGACAGAAGATGACAGAAAATGACAGAGGATGACAGAAGATGACAGAATGACAGAAGAGGAAAGAATGACAGAAGATGACAGAATGACAGAAGATGACAGAATGACAGATGAGGACAGAAGATGACAGAAGATGTCAGAAGGACAGAAGATGACAGAATGACAGAAGATGAAAGAACATGACAGAAGATGACAGAAGATGACAGAATATGACAGAAGAGGACAGAAGATGACAGAAGATGACAGAATATGACAGAAAATGACAGAAGATGACAGAATGACAGAAGAGGACAGAATGACAGAAGAGGACAGAATATGACAGAAGATGACACAAGATGACAGAATGACAGAAAATGACAGAAGAGGACAGAATATGACAGAAGAGGACAGAATGATAGAAGATGACAGAAGGTGACAGAAGATGGCAGAAGATGACAGAAGATGACAGAATATGACAGAAGATGACAGAAGATGACAGAAGATGACAGAATGACAGAAGAGGACAGAATGACAGAAGATGACAGAATGACAGAAGAGGACAGAAGATGACAGAGGATGATAGAAGATGACAGAAGATGACAGAATGACAGAAGAGGACAGAAGATGACAGAAGATGACAGAATGACAGAAGATGACAGAAGATGACAGAAGATGACAGAAGATGACAGAATTACAGAAGAGGACAGAATGACAGAAGAGGACAGAAGATGACAGAATGACAGAAGAGGACAGAAGATGACAGAAGATGACAGAAGATGACAGAAGATGACAGAATGACAGAAGAGGACAGAATGACAGAAGATGACAGAATGACAGAAGATGACAGAAGATGACAGAAGATGACAGAATGACAGAAGATGACAGAAGATGAGAGTAGATGACAGAAGATGACATAAGATGACAGAAGATGACAGAATGACAGAAGAGGACAGAAGATGACAGAAGATGACAGAAGATGACAGAATGACAGAAGAGGGCAGAATGACAGAAGAGGACAGAATATGATAGAGGATGACAGAAGATGACAGAATGACAGAAGATGACAGAAGATGTCAGAAGGACAGAAGATGACAGAAGATGACAGAAGATGACAGAAGATGACAGAAGATGACAGAATATGACAGAAGAGGACAGAAGATGACAGAAGATGACAGAATATGACAGAAGATGACAGAAGATGACAGAATGACAGAAGAGGACAGAATGACAGAAGAGGACAGAATATGACAGAAGATGACACAAGATGACAGAATGACAGAAAATGACAGAAGAGGACAGAACATGACAGAAGAGGACACAATGACAGAAGATGACAGAAGATGACAAAAGATGACAGAAGATGGCAGAAGATGACAGAAGATGACAGAATATGACAAAAGATGACAGAAGATGACAGAATGACAGAAGAGGACAGAATGACAGAAGATGACAGAAGATGACAGAAGATGAAAGAAGATGACAGAATGACAGAAGAGGACAGAATGACAGATGACAGAATGACAGAAGAGGACAGAAGATGACAGAAGATGACAGAAGATGACAGAAGATGACAGAATGACAGAAGAGGACAGAAGATGACAGAAGATGACAGAATGACAGAAGATGACAGAAGATGACAGAAGATGACAGAAGATGACAGAATGACCGAAGAGGACAGAATGCCAGAAGAGGACAGAATGACAGAAGAGGACAGAATATGACAAAAGATGACAGAAGATGACAGAATGACAGAAGATGACAGAAGATGACAGAAAATGACAGAAGATGACAGAAGATGACAGAAGATGACAGAATGACAGAAGAGGAAAGAATGACAGAAGATGACAGAATGACAGAAGATGACAGAATGACAGATGAGGACAGAAGATGACAGAAGATGACAGAATATGACAGAAGATGACAGAATGACAGAAGAGGACAGAATGACAGAAGATGACAGAAGATGACAGAAGATCACAGAAGATGACAGAAGATGACAGAATGACAGAAGAGGACAGAATGACAGAAGATGACAGAATGACAGAAGAGGACAGAATGACAGAAGATGACAGAAGATGACACAAGATGACAGAATGACAGAAGAGGACAGAATGACAGAAGATGACAGAATGACGGAAGATGACAGAGGATGACAGAAGATGACAGAAGATGACAGAAGATGACAGAATGACAGACGAGGAAAGAAGATGACAGAAGATGGCAGAAGATGACAGAAGATGACAGAATGACAGAAGAGGACAGAATGACAGAAGATGATAGAAGATGACAGAAGATGACAGAATGACAGAAGAGGACAGAATGACAGAAGATGACAGAAGATGACAGAAGATGACAGAATGACAGAAGATTACAGAAGATGACAGAAGATGACAAAATGACAGAAGAGGACAGAATGACAGAAGATGACAGAATGACAGAAGAGGGCAGAAGATGACAGAGTATGACAGAAGATGACAGAAGATGACAGAAGATGACAGAAGATGACAGAAGATGAAAGAAGATGACAGAATGACAGAAGAGGACAGAATGACAGAAGATGACAGAATGACAGAAGAGGACAGAAGATGACAGAAGATGACAGAAGATGACAGAATGACAGAAGAGGACAGAAGATGACAGAAGATGACAGAATGTCAGAAGCTGACAGAAGATGACAGAAGATGACAGAAGATGACAGAATGACCGAAGAGGACAGAATGACAGAAGAGGACAGAATGACAGAAGAGGACAGAATATGACAAAAGATGACAGAAGATGACAGAATGACAGAAGATGACAGAAGATGACAGCAAATGACAGAGGATGACAGAAGATGACAGAAGATGACAGAATGACAGAAGAGGAAAGAATGACAGAAGATGACAGAATGACAGAAGATGACAGAATGACAGATGAGGACAGAAGATGACAGAAGATGTCAGAAGGACAGAAGATGACAGAATGACAGAAGATGAAAGAACATGACAGAAGATGACAGAAGATGACAGAATATGACAGAAGAAGACAGAAGATGACAGAATGACAGAAGAGGACAGAATGACAGAAGAGGACAGAATATGACAGAAGATGACACAAAATGACAGAATGACAGAAAATGACAGAATATGACAGAAGATGACAGAAGATGACAGAGTATGACAGAAGATGACAGAAGATGACAGAAGATGACAGAATGACAGAAGAGGACAGAATGACAGAAGATGACAGAATGACAGAAGAGGACAGAAGATGACAGAGGATGACAGAAGATGACAGAAGATGACAGAATGACAGAAGAGGACAGAAGATGACAGAATGATAGAAGATGACAGAAGATGACAGAAGATGACAGAATTACAGAAGAGGACAGAATGACAGAAGAGGACAGAAGATGACAGAATGACAGAAGAGGACAGAAGATGACAGAAGATGACAGAATGACAGAAGAGGACAGAATGACAGAAGAGGACAGAATGACAGAAGATGACAGAATGACAGAAGATGACAGAAGATGACAGAAGATGACAGAATGAGAGAAGATGACAGAAGATGAGAGTAGATGACAGAAGATGACATAAGATGACAGAAGATGACAGAAGATGACAGAATGACAGAAGAGGACAGAAGATGACAGAAGATGACAGAAGATGACAGAATGACAGAAGAGGACAGAATATGATAGAGGATGACAGAAGATGACAGAATGACAGAAGATGACAGAAGATGTCAGAAGGACAGAAGATGACAGAATGACAGAAGATGACAGAAGATGACAGAAGATGACAGAAGATGACAGAAGATGACAGAATATGACAGAAGAGGACAGAAGATGACAGAAGATGACAGAATATGACAGAAGATGACAGAAGATGACAGAATGACAGAAAATGACAGAAGAGGACAGAACATGACAGAAGAGGACAGAATGACAGAAGATGACAGAAGATGACAGAAGATGACAGAATGACAGAAAATGACAGAAGAGGACAGAACATGACAGAAGAGGACAGAATGACAGAAGATGACAGAAGATGACAGAAGATGACAGAAGATGGCAGAAGATGACAGAAGATGACAGAATATGACAAAAGATGACAGAAGATGACAGAATGACAGAAGAGGACAGAATGACAGAAGATGACAGAAGATGACAGAAGATGACAGAAGATGAAAGAAGATGACAGAATGACAGAAGAGGACAGAATGACAGATGACAGAATGACAGAAGAGGACAGAAGATGACAGAAGATGACAGAAGATGACAGAAGATGACAGAATGACAGAAGAGGACAGAAGATGACAGAAGATGACAGAATGACAGAAGATGACAGAAGATGACAGAAGATGACAGAAGATGACAGAATGACCGAAGAGGACAGAATGCCAGAAGAGGACAGAATGACAGAAGAGGACAGAATATGACAAAAGATGACAGAAGATGACAGAATGACAGAAGATGACAGAAGATGACAGAAAATGACAGAAGATGACAGAAGATGACAGAAGATGACAGAATGACAGAAGAGGACAGAAGATGACAGAGGATGACAGAAGATGACAGAAGATGACAGAATGACAGAAGAGGACAGAAGATGACAGAAGATGACAGAATGACAGAAGATGACAGAAGATGAGAGAAGATGACAGAAGATGACAGAATTACAGAAGAGGACAGAATGACAGAAGAGGACAGAAGATGACAGAATGACAGAAGAGGACAGAAGATGACAGAAGATGACAGAAGATGACAGAATGACAGAAGAGGACAGAATGACAGAAGAGGACAGAATGACAGAAGATGACAGAATGACAGAAGATGACAGAAGAGGACAGAAGATGACAGAAGATGACAGAAGATGACAGATTGACAGAAGAGGACAGAATGACAGAAGAGGACAGAATATGATAGAGGATGACAGAAGATGACAGAATGACAGAAGATGACAGAAGATGTCAGAAGGACAGAAGATGACAGAATGACAAAAGATGACAGAAGATGACAGAAGATGACAGAAGATGACAGAATATGACAGAAGAGGACAGAAGATGACAGAATATGACAGAAGATGACAGAAGAGGACAGAATGACAGAAGAGGACAGAATATGACAGAAGATGACACAAGATGACAGAATGACAGAAAATGACAGAAGAGGACAGAACATGACAGAAGAGGACAGAATGACAGAAGATGACAGAAGATGGCAGAAGATGGCAGAAGATGACAGAAGATGACAGAATATGACAGAAAATGACAGAAGATGACAGAGTATGACAGAAGATGACAGAAGATGACAGAAGATGAAAGAAGATGACAGAATGACAGAAGAGGACAGAATGACAGAAGATGACAGAATGACAGAAGAGGACAGAAGATGACAGAAGATGACAGAAGATGACAGAATGACAGAAGAGGACAGAAGATGACAGAAAATGACAGAATGACAGAAGATGACAGAAGATGACAGAAGATGACAGAAGATGACAGAATGACCGAAGAGGACAGAATGACAGAAGAGGACAGAATGACAGAAGAGGACAGAATATGACAAAAGATGACAGAAGATGACAGAATGACAGAAGATGACAGAAGATGACAGAAAATGACAGAGGATGACAGAAGATGACAGAATGACAGAAGAGGAAAGAATGACAGAAGATGACAGAATGACAGAAGATGACAGAATGACAGATGAGGACAGAAGATGACAGAAGATGTCAGAAGGACAGAAGATGACAGAATGACAGAAGATGAAAGAACATGACAGAAGATGACAGAAGATGACAGAATATGACAGAAGAGGACAGAAGATGACAGAAGATGACAGAATATGACAGAAAATGACAGAAGATGACAGAATGACAGAAGAGGACAGAATGACAGAAGAGGACAGAATATGACAGAAGATGACACAAGATGACAGAATGACAGAAAATGACAGAAGAGGACAGAATATGACAGAAGAGGACAGAATGATAGAAGATGACAGAAGGTGACAGAAGATGGCAGAAGATGACAGAAGATGACAGAATATGACAGAAGATGACAGAAGATGACAGAAGATGACAGAATGACAGAAGAGGACAGAATGACAGAAGATGACAGAATGACAGAAGAGGACAGAAGATGACAGAGGATGATAGAAGATGACAGAAGATGACAGAATGACAGAAGAGGACAGAAGATGACAGAAGATGACAGAATGACAGAAGATGACAGAAGATGACAGAAGATGACAGAAGATGACAGAATTACAGAAGAGGACAGAATGACAGAAGAGGACAGAAGATGACAGAATGACAGAAGAGGACAGAAGATGACAGAAGATGACAGAAGATGACAGAAGATGACAGAATGACAGAAGAGGACAGAATGACAGAAGAGGACAGAATGACAGAAGATGACAGAATGACAGAAGATGACAGAAGATGACAGAATGACAGAAGATGACAGAAGATGAGAGTAGATGACAGAAGATGACATAAGATGACAGAAGATGACAGAAGATGACAGAATGACAGAAGAGGACAGAAGATGACAGAAGATGACAGAAGATGACAGAAGATGACAGAATGACAGAAGAGGGCAGAATGACAGAAGAGGACAGAATATGATAGAGGATGACAGAAGATGACAGAATGACAGAAGATGACAGAAGATGTCAGAAGGACAGAAGATGACAGAAGATGACAGAAGATGACAGAAGATGACAGAAGATGACAGAAGATGACAGAATATGACAGAAGAGGACAGAAGATGACAGAAGATGACAGAATATGACAGAAGATGACAGAAGATGACAGAATGACAGAAGAGGACAGAATGACAGAAGAGGACAGAATATGACAGAAGATGACACAAGATGACAGAATGACAGAAAATGACAGAAGAGGACAGAACATGACAGAAGAGGACACAATGACAGAAGATGACAGAAGATGACAAAAGATGACAGAAGATGGCAGAAGATGACAGAAGATGACAGAATATGACAAAAGATGACAGAAGATGACAGAATGACAGAAGAGGACAGAATGACAGAAGATGACAGAAGATGACAGAAGATGAAAGAAGATGACAGAATGACAGAAGAGGACAGAATGACAGATGACAGAATGACAGAAGAGGACAGAAGATGACAGAAGATGACAGAAGATGACAGAATGACAGAAGAGGACAGAAGATGACAGAAGATGACAGAATGACAGAAGATGACAGAAGATGACAGAAGATGACAGAAGATGACAGAATGACCGAAGAGGACAGAATGCCAGAAGAGGACAGAATGACAGAAGAGGACAGAATATGACAAAAGATGACAGAAGATGACAGAATGACAGAAGATGACAGAAGATGACAGAAAATGACAGAAGATGACAGAAGATGACAGAAGATGACAGAATGACAGAAGAGGAAAGAATGACAGAAGATGACAGAATGACAGAAGATGACAGAATGACAGATGAGGACAGAAGATGACAGAAGATGACAGAAGATGACAGAAGATGACAGAAGATGACAGAATGACAGAAGAGGACAGAAGATGACAGAATGACAGAAGAGGACAGAAGATGACAGAAGATGACAGAAGATGACAGAATGACAGAAGAGGTCAGAAGATGACAGAAGATGACAGAAGATAACAGAAGATGACAGAATGACAGAAGAGGACAGAATGACAGAAGAGGACAGAATGACAGAAGAGGACAGAATGACAGAAGAGGACAGAAGATGACAGAAGATGAAAAGATGACAGAATATGACAGAAGATGACAGAAGATGACAGAAGATCACAGAATATGACAGAAGATGACAGAATGACAGAAGAGGACAGAATGACAGAAGATGACAGAATGACAGAAGAGGACAGAATGACAGAAGATGACAGAAGATGACACAAGATGACAGAATGACAGAAGAGGACAGAATGACAGAAGATGACAGAATGACGGAAGATGACAGAGGATGACAGAAGATGACAGAAGATGACAGAATGACAGACGAGGAAAGAAGATGACAGAAGATGGCAGAAGATGACAGAAGATGACAGAATGACAGAAGAGGACAGAATGACAGAAGATGACAGAATGACAGAAGAGGACAGAATGACAGAAGATGATAGAAGATGACAGAAGATGACAGAATGACAGAAGAGGACAGAATGACAGAAGATGACAGAAGATGACAGAAGATGACAGAATGACAGAAGATGACAGAAGATGACAGAAGATGACAAAATGACAGAAGAGGACAGAATGACAGAAGATGACAGAATGACAGAAGAGGGCAGAAGATGACAGAAGATGACAGAGTATGACAGAAGTTGACAGAAGATGACAGAAGATGAAAGAAGATGACAGAATGACAGAAGATGAAAGAACATGACAGAAGATGACAGAAGATGACAGAATATGACAGAAGAGGACAGAAGATGACAGAAGATGACAGAATATGACAGAAGATGACAGAAGATGACAGAATGACAGAAGAGGACAGAATGACAGAAGAGGACAGAATATGACAGAAGATGACACAAGATGACAGAATGACAGAAAATGACAGAAGAGGACAGAATATGACAGAAGAGGACAGAATGATAGAAGATGACAGAAGGTGACAGAAGATGGCAGAAGATGACAGAAGATGACAGAATATGACAGAAGATGACAGAGTATGACAGAGTATGACAGAAGATGACAGAAGATGACAGAAGATGACAGAATGACAGAAAATGACAGAAGAGGACAGAACATGACAGAAGAGGACAGAATGACAGAAGATGACAGAAGATGACAGAAGATGACAGAATGACAGAAAATGACAGAAGAGGACAGAACATGACAGAAGAGGACAGAATGACAGAAGATGACAGAAGATGACAGAAGATGACAGAATATGACAGAAGATGACACAAGATGACAGAATGACAGAAAATGACAGAAGAGGACAGAACATGACAGAAGAGGACAGAATGACAGAAGATGACAGAAGATGACAGAAGATGACAGAAGATGGCAGAAGATGACAGAAGATGACAGAATATGACAAAAGATGACAGAAGATGACAGAATGACAGAAGAGGACAGAATGACAGAAGATGACAGAAGATGACAGAAGATGACAGAAGATGAAAGAAGATGACAGAATGACAGAAGAGGACAGAATGACAGATGACAGAATGACAGAAGAGGACAGAAGATGACAGAAGATGACAGAAGATGACAGAATGACAGAAGAGGACAGAAGATGACAGAAGATGACAGAATGACAGAAGATGACAGAAGATGACAGAAGATGACAGAAGATGACAGAATGACCGAAGAGGACAGAATGCCAGAAGAGGACAGAATGACAGAAGAGGACAGAATATGACAAAAGATGACAGAAGATGACAGAATGACAGAATATGACAGAAGATGACAGAAAATGACAGAAGATGACAGAAGATGACAGAAGATGACAGAATGACAGAAGAGGACAGAAGATGACAGAGGATGACAGAAGATGACAGAAGATGACAGAATGACAGAAGAGGACAGAAAATGACAGAAGATGACAGAATGACAGAAGATGACAGAAGATGACAGAAGATGACAGAAGATGACAGAATTACAGAAGAGGACAGAATGACAGAAGAGGACCGAAGATGACAGAATGACAGAAGAGGACAGAAGATGACAGAAGATGACAGAAGATGACAGAAGATGACAGAAGATGACAGAATGACAGAAGAGGACAGAATGACAGAATAGGACAGAATGACAGAAGATGACAGAATGCCAGAAGATGACAGAAGATGACAGAAGATGACAGAATGACAGAAGATGACAGAAGATGAGAGTAGATGACAGAAGATGACATAAGATGACAGAAGATGACAGAAGATGACAGAATGACAGAAGAGGACAGAAGATGACAGAAGATGACAGATTGACAGAAGAGGACAGAATGACAGAAGAGGACAGAATATGATAGAGGATGACAGAAGATGACAGAATGACGGAAGATGACAGAAGATGTCAGAAGGACAGAAGATGACAGAATGACAAAAGATGACAGAAGATGACAGAAGATGACAGAAGATGACAGAATATGACAGAAGAGGACAGAAGATGACAGAATATGACAGAAGATGACAGAAGAGGACAGAATGACAGAAGAGAACAGAATATGACAGAAGATGACACAAGATGACAGAATAACAGAAAATGACAGAAGAGGACAGAACATGACAGAAGAGGACAGAATGACAGAAGATGACAGAAGATGGCAGAAGATGGCAGAAGATGACAGAAGATGACAGAATATGACAGAAGATGACAGAAGATGACAGAGTATGACAGAAGATGACAGAAGATGACAGAAGATGAAAGAAGATGACAGAATGACAGAAGAGGACAGAATGACAGAAGATGACAGAATGACAGAAGAGGACAGAAGATGACAGAAGATGACAGAAGATGACAGAATGACAGAAGAGGACAGAAGATGACAGAATGACAGAAGATGACAGAAGATGACAGAAGATGACAGAAGATGACAGAATGACCGAAGAGGACAGAATGACAGAAGAGGACAGAATGACAGAAGAGGACAGAATATGACAAAAGATGACAGAAGATGACAGAATGACAGAAGATGACAGAAGATGACAGAAAATGACAGAGGATGACAGAAGATGACAGAAGATGACAGAATGACAGAAGAGGAAAGAATGACAGAAGATGACAGAATGACAGAAGATGACAGAAGATGTCAGAAGGACAGAAGATGACAGAATGACAGAAGATGAAAGAACATGACAGAAGATGGCAGAAGATGGCAGAAGATGACAGAAGATGACAGAATATGACAGAAGAGGACAGAAGATGACAGAAGATGACAGAATATGACAGAAAATGACAGAAGATGACAGAATGACAGAAGAGGACAGAATGACAGAAGAGGACAGAATATGACAGAAGATGACACAAGATGACAGAATGACAGAAAATGACAGAAGAGGACAGAATATGACAGAAGAGGACAGAATGATAGAAGATGACAGAAGGTGACAGAAGATGGCAGAAGATGACAGAAGATGACAGAATATGACAGAAGATGACAGAAGATGACAGAATGACAGAAGAGGACAGAATGACAGAAGATGACAGAATGACAGAAGAGGACAGAATGACAGAAGATGATAGAAGATGACAGAAGATGACAGAATGACAGAAGAGGACAGAATGACAGAAGATGACAGAAGATGACAGAAGATGACAGAATGACAGAAGATGACAGAAGATGACAGAAGATGACAAAATGACAGAAGAGGACAGAATGACAGAAGATGACAGAATGACAGAAGAGGGCAGAAGATGACAGAAGATGACAGAGTATGACAGAAGATGACAGAAGATGACAGAAGATGAAAGAAGATGACAGAATGACAGAAGATGAAAGAACATGACAGAAGATGACAGAAGATGACAGAATATGACAGAAGAGGACAGAAGATGACAGAAGAGGACAGAATATGACAGAAGATGACACAAGATGACAGAATGACAGAAAAGGACAGAAGAGGACAGAAGAGGACAGAATGATAGAAGATGACAGAAGGTGACAGAAGATGGCAGAAGATGACAGAAGATGACAGAATATGACAGAAGATGACAGAAGATGACAGAGTATGACAGAAGATGACAGAAGATGACAGAAGATGACAGAATGACAGAAGAGGACAGAATGACAGAAGATGACAGAATGACAGAAGAGGACAGAAGATGACAGAGGATGACAGAAGATGACAGAAGATGACAGAATGACAGAAGAGGACAGAAGATGACAGAATGACAGAAGATGACAGAAGATGACAGAAGATGACAGAATTACAGAAGAGGACAGAATGACAGAAGAGGACAGAAGATGACAGAATGACAGAAGAGGACAGAAGATGACAGAAGATGACAGAATGACAGAAGAGGACAGAATGACAGAAGAGGACAGAATGACAGAAGATGACAGAATGACAGAAGATGACAGAAGATGACAGAAGATGACAGAATGACAGAAGATGACAGAAGATGAGAGTAGATGACAGAAGATGACAGAATATGACAGAAGAGGACAGAAGATGACAGAAGATGACAGAATATGACAGAAGATGACAGAAGATGACAGAATGACAGAAGAGGACAGAATGACAGAAGAGGACAGAATATGACAGAAGATGACACAAGATGACAGAATGACAGAAAATGACAGAAGAGGACAGAACATGACAGAAGAGGACACAATGACAGAAGATGACAGAAGATGACAAAAGATGACAGAAGATGGCAGAAGATGACAGAAGATGACAGAATATGACAAAAGATGACAGAAGATGACAGAATGACAGAAGAGGACAGAATGACAGAAGATGACAGAAGATGACAGAAGATGAAAGAAGATGACAGAATGACAGAAGAGGACAGAATGACAGATGACAGAATGACAGAAGAGGACAGAAGATGACAGAAGATGACAGAAGATGACAGAAGATGACAGAATGACAGAAGAGGACAGAAGATGACAGAAGATGACAGAATGACAGAAGATGACAGAAGATGACAGAAGATGACAGAAGATGACAGAATGACCGAAGAGGACAGAATGCCAGAAGAGGACAGAATGACAGAAGAGGACAGAATATGACAAAAGATGACAGAAGATGACAGAATGACAGAAGATGACAGAAGATGACAGAAAATGACAGAAGATGACAGAAGATGACAGAAGATGACAGAATGACAGAAGAGGAAAGAATGACAGAAGATGACAGAATGACAGAAGATGACAGAATGACAGATGAGGACAGAAGATGACAGAAGATGACAGAATATGACAGAAGATGACAGAATGACAGAAGAGGACAGAATGGCAGAAGAGGAGAGAATATGCCAGAAGATGACAGAAGGTGACAGAATGACAGAAGATGACAGAAGATGACAGAAGATCACAGAAGATGACAGAAGATGACAGAATGACAGAAGAGGACAGAATGACAGAAGATGACAGAATGACAGAAGAGGACAGAATGACAGAAGATGACAGAAGATGACACAAGATGACAGAATGACAGAAGAGGACAGAATGACAGAAGATGACAGAATGACGGAAGATGACAGAGGATGACAGAAGATGACAGAAGATGACAGAAGATGACAGAATGACAGACGAGGAAAGAAGATGACAGAAGATGGCAGAAGATGACAGAAGATGACAGAATGACAGAAGAGGACAGAATGACAGAAGATGATAGAAGATGACAGAAGATGACAGAATGACAGAAGAGGACAGAATGACAGAAGATGACAGAAGATGACAGAAGATGACAGAATGACAGAAGATGACAGAAGATGACAGAAGATGACAGAAGATGAAAGAAGATGACAGAATGACAGAAGAGGACAGAATGACAGAAGATGACAAAATGACAGAAGAGGACAGAATGACAGAAGATGACAGAATGACAGAAGAGGGCAGAAGATGACAGAAGATGACAGAGTATGACAGAAGATGACAGAAGATGACAGAAGATGAAAGAAGATGACAGAATGACAGAAGAGGACAGAATGACAGAAGATGACAGAATGACAGAAGAGGACAGAAGATGACAGAAGATGACAGAAGATGACAGAATGACAGAAGAGGACAGAAGATGACAGAAGATGACAGAATGTCAGAAGCTGACAGAAGATGACAGAAGATGACAGAAGATGACAGAATGACCGAAGAGGACAGAATGACAGAAGAGGACAGAATGACAGAAGAGGACAGAATATGACAAAAGATGACAGAAGATGACAGAATGACAGAAGATGACAGAAGATGACAGCAAATGACAGAGGATGACAGAAGATGACAGAAGATGACAGAATGACAGAAGAGGAAAGAATGACAGAAGATGACAGAATGACAGAAGATGACAGAATGACAGATGAGGACAGAAGATGACAGAAGATGTCAGAAGGACAGAAGATGACAGAATGACAGAAGATGAAAGAACATGACAGAAGATGACAGAAGATGACAGAATATGACAGAAGAAGACAGAAGATGACAGAATGACAGAAGAGGACAGAATGACAGAAGAGGACAGAATATGACAGAAGATGACACAAAATGACAGAATGACAGAAAATGACAGAATATGACAGAAGATGACAGAAGATGACAGAGTATGACAGAAGATGACAGAAGATGACAGAAGATGACAGAATGACAGAAGAGGACAGAATGACAGAAGATGACAGAATGACAGAAGAGGACAGAAGATGACAGAGGATGACAGAAGATGACAGAAGATGACAGAATGACAGAAGAGGACAGAAGATGACAGAATGATAGAAGATGACAGAAGATGACAGAAGATGACAGAATTACAGAAGAGGACAGAATGACAGAAGAGGACAGAAGATGACAGAATGACAGAAGAGGACAGAAGATGACAGAAGATGACAGAATGACAGAAGAGGACAGAATGACAGAAGAGGACAGAATGACAGAAGATGACAGAATGACAGAAGATGACAGAAGATGACAGAAGATGACAGAATGAGAGAAGATGACAGAAGATGAGAGTAGATGACATAAGATGACAGAAGATGACAGAAGATGACAGAATGACAGAAGAGGACAGAAGATGACAGAAGATGACAGAAGATGACAGAATGACAGAAGAGGACAGAATATGATAGAGGATGACAGAAGATGACAGAATGACAGAAGATGACAGAAGATGTCAGAAGGACAGAAGATGACAGAATGACAGAAGATGACAGAAGATGACAGAAGATGACAGAAGATGACAGAAGATGACAGAATATGACAGAAGAGGACAGAAGATGACAGAAGATGACAGAATATGACAGAAGATGACAGAAGATGACAGAATGACAGAAAATGACAGAAGAGGACAGAACATGACAGAAGAGGACAGAATGACAGAAGATGACAGAAGATGACAGAAGATGACAGAATGACAGAAAATGACAGAAGAGGACAGAAGAGGACAGAATGACAGAAGATGACAGAAGATGACAGAATATGACAGAAGATGACACAAGATGACAGAATGACAGAAAATGACAGAAGAGGACAGAACATGACAGAAGAGGACAGAATGACAGAAGATGACAGAAGATGACAGAAGATGACAGAAGATGGCAGAAGATGACAGAAGATGACAGAATATGACAAAAGATGACAGAAGATGACAGAATGACAGAAGAGGACAGAATGACAGAAGATGACAGAAGATGACAGAAGATGACAGAAGATGAAAGAAGATGACAGAATGACAGAAGAGGACAGAATGACAGATGACAGAATGACAGAAGAGGACAGAAGATGACAGAAGATGACAGAAGATGACAGAAGATGACAGAATGACAGAAGAGGACAGAATATGACAAAAGATGACAGAAGATGACAGAATGACAGAAGATGACAGAAGATGACAGCAAATGACAGAGGATGACAGAAGATGACAGAAGATGACAGAATGACAGAAGAGGAAAGAATGACAGAAGATGACAGAATGACAGAAGATGACAGAATGACAGATGAGGACAGAAGATGACAGAAGATGTCAGAAGGACAGAAGATGACAGAATGACAGAAGATGAAAGAACATGACAGAAGATGACAGAAGATGACAGAATATGACAGAAGAAGACAGAAGATGACAGAATGACAGAAGAGGACAGAATGACAGAAGAGGACAGAATATGACAGAAGATGACAGAGTATGACAGAAGATGACAGAAGATGACAGAAGATGACAGAATGACAGAAGAGGACAGAATGACAGAAGATGACAGAATGACAGAAGAGGACAGAAGATGACAGAGGATGACAGAAGATGACAGAAGATGACAGAATGACAGAAGAGGACAGAAGATGACAGAATGATAGAAGATGACAGAAGATGACAGAAGATGACAGAATTACAGAAGAGGACAGAATGACAGAAGAGGACAGAAGATGACAGAATGACAGAAGAGGACAGAAGATGACAGAAGATGACAGAATGACAGAAGAGGACAGAATGACAGAAGAGGACAGAATGACAGAAGATGACAGAATGACAGAAGATGACAGAAGATGACAGAAGATGACAGAATGAGAGAAGATGACAGAAGATGAGAGTAGATGACAGAAGATGACATAAGATGACAGAAGATGACAGAAGATGACAGAATGACAGAAGAGGACAGAAGATGACAGAAGATGACAGAATGACAGAAGAGGACAGAATATGATAGAGGATGACAGAAGATGACAGAATGACAGAAGATGACAGAAGATGTCAGAAGGACAGAAGATGACAGAATGACAGAAGATGACAGAAGATGACAGAAGATGACAGAAGATGACAGAAGATGACAGAATATGACAGAAGAGGACAGAAGATGACAGAAGATGACAGAATATGACAGAAGATGACAGAAGATGACAGAATGACAGAAAATGACAGAAGAGGACAGAACATGACAGAAGAGGACAGAATGACAGAAGATGACAGAAGATGACAGAAGATGACAGAATGACAGAAAATGACAGAAGAGGACAGAACATGACAGAAGAGGACAGAATGACAGAAGATGACAGAAGATGACAGAATATGACAGAAGATGACACAAGATGACAGAATGACAGAAAATGACAGAAGAGGACAGAACATGACAGAAGAGGACAGAATGACAGAAGATGACAGAAGATGACAGAAGATGACAGAAGATGGCAGAAGATGACAGAAGATGACAGAATATGACAAAAGATGACAGAAGATGACAGAATGACAGAAGAGGACAGAATGACAGAAGATGACAGAAGATGACAGAAGATGACAGAAGATGAAAGAAGATGACAGAATGACAGAAGAGGACAGAATGACAGATGACAGAATGACAGAAGAGGACAGAAGATGACAGAAGATGACAGAAGATGACAGAAGATGACAGAATGACAGAAGAGGACAGAAGATGACAGAAGATGACAGAATGACAGAAGATGACAGAAGATGACAGAAGATGACAGAAGATGACAGAATGACCGAAGAGGACAGAATGCCAGAAGAGGACAGAATGACAGAAGAGGACAGAATATGACAAAAGATGACAGAAGATGACAGAATGACAGAAGATGACAGAAGATGACAGAAAATGACAGAAGATGACAGAAGATGACAGAAGATGACAGAATGACAGAAGAGGACAGAAGATGACAGAGGATGACAGAAGATGACAGAAGATGACAGAATGACAGAAGAGGACAGAAGATGACAGAAGATGACAGAATGACAGAAGATGACAGAAGATGAGAGAAGATGACAGAAGATGACAGAATTACAGAAGAGGACAGAATGACAGAAGAGGACAGAAGATGACAGAATGACAGAAGAGGACAGAAGATGACAGAAGATGACAGAAGATGACAGAATGACAGAAGAGGACAGAATGACAGAAGAGGACAGAATGACAGAAGATGACAGAATGACAGAAGATGACAGAAGAGGACAGAAGATGACAGAAGATGACAGAAGATGACAGAAGATGACAGATTGACAGAAGAGGACAGAATGACAGAAGAGGACAGAATATGATAGAGGATGACAGAAGATGACAGAATGACAGAAGATGACAGAAGATGTCAGAAGGACAGAAGATGACAGAATGACAAAAGATGACAGAAGATGACAGAAGATGACAGAAGATGACAGAATATGACAGAAGAGGACAGAAGATGACAGAATATGACAGAAGATGACAGAATAGGACAGAATGACAGAAGAGGACAGAATATGACAGAAGATGACACAAGATGACAGAATGACAGAAAATGACAGAAGAGGACAGAACATGACAGAAGAGGACAGAATGACAGAAGATGACAGAAGATGGCAGAAGATGGCAGAAGATGACAGAAGATGACAGAATATGACAGAAAATGACAGAAGATGACAGAGTATGACAGAAGATGACAGAAGATGACAGAAGATGACAGAATGACAGAAGATGACAGAATGACAGAAGAGGACAGAAGATGACAGAAGATGACAGAAGATGACAGAATGACAGAAGAGGACAGAAGATGACAGAAAATGACAGAATGACAGAAGATGACAGAAGATGACAGAAGATGACAGAAGATGACAGAATGACCGAAGAGGACAGAATGACAGAAGAGGACAGAATGACAGAAGAGGACAGAATATGACAAAAGATGACAGAAGATGACAGAATGAAAGAAGATGACAGAAGATGACAGAAAATGACAGAGGATGACAGAAGATGACAGAATGACAGAAGAGGAAAGAATGACAGAAGATGACAGAATGACAGAAGATGACAGAATGACAGATGAGGACAGAAGATGACAGAAGATGTCAGAAGGACAGAAGATGACAGAATGACAGAAGATGAAAGAACATGACAGAAGATGACAGAAGATGACAGAATATGACAGAAGAGGACAGAAGATGACAGAAGATGACAGAATATGACAGAAAATGACAGAAGATGACAGAATGACAGAAGAGGACAGAATGACAGAAGAGGACAGAATATGACAGAAGATGACACAAGATGACAGAATGACAGAAAATGACAGAAGAGGACAGAATATGACAGAAGAGGACAGAATGATAGAAGATGACAGAAGGTGACAGAAGATGGCAGAAGATGACAGAAGATGACAGAATATGACAGAAGATGACAGAAGATGACAGAAGATGACAGAATGACAGAAGAGGACAGAATGACAGAAGATGACAGAATGACAGAAGAGGACAGAAGATGACAGAGGATGATAGAAGATGACAGAAGATGACAGAATGACAGAAGAGGACAGAAGATGACAGAAGATGACAGAATGACAGAAGATGACAGAAGATGACAGAAGATGACAGAAGATGACAGAATTACAGAAGAGGACAGAATGACAGAAGGGGACAGAAGATGACAGAATGACAGAAGAGGACAGAAGATGACAGAAGATGACAGAAGATGACAGAAGATGACAGAATGACAGAAGAGGACAGAATGACAGAAGAGGACAGAATGACAGAAGATGACAGAATGACAGAAGATGACAGAAGATGACAGAATGACAGAAGATGACAGAAGATGAGAGTAGATGACAGAAGATGACATAAGATGACAGAAGATGACAGAAGATGACAGAATGACAGAAGAGGACAGAAGATGACAGAAGATGACAGAAGATGACAGAAGATGACAGAATGACAGAAGAGGGCAGAATGACAGAAGAGGACAGAATATGATAGAGGATGACAGAAGATGACAGAATGACAGAAGATGACAGAAGATGTCAGAAGGACAGAAGATGACAGAAGATGACAGAAGATGACAGAAGATGACAGAAGATGACAGAAGATGACAGAATATGACAGAAGAGGACAGAAGATGACAGAAGATGACAGAATATGACAGAAGATGACAGAAGATGACAGAATGACAGAAGAGGACAGAATGACAGAAGAGGACAGAATATGACAGAAGATGACACAAGATGACAGAATGACAGAAAATGACAGAAGAGGACAGAACATGACAGAAGAGGACACAATGACAGAAGATGACAGAAGATGACAAAAGATGACAGAAGATGGCAGAATATGACAGAAGATGACAGAATATGACAAAAGATGACAGAAGATGACAGAATGACAGAAGAGGACAGAATGACAGAAGATGACAGAAGATGACAGAAGATGAAAGAAGATGACAGAATGACAGAAGAGGACAGAATGACAGATGACAGAATGACAGAAGAGGACAGAAGATGACAGAAGATGACAGAAGATGACAGAATGACAGAAGAGGACAGAAGATGACAGAAGATGACAGAATGACAGAAGATGACAGAAGATGACAGAAGATGACAGAAGATGACAGAATGACCGAAGAGGACAGAATGCCAGAAGAGGACAGAATGACAGAAGAGGACAGAATATGACAAAAGATGACAGAAGATGACAGAATGACAGAAGATGACAGAAGATGACAGAAAATGACAGAAGATGACAGAAGATGACAGAAGATGACAGAATGACAGAAGAGGAAAGAATGACAGAAGATGACAGAATGACAGAAGATGACAGAATGACAGATGAGGACAGAAGATGACAGAAGATGACAGAAGATGACAGAAGATGACAGAATGACAGAAGAGGACAGAAGATGACAGAATGACAGAAGAGGACAGAAGATGACAGAAGATGACAGAAGATGACAGAATGACAGAAGAGGTCAGAAGATGACAGAAGATGACAGAAGATAACAGAAGATGACAGAATGACAGAAGAGGACAGAATGACAGAAGAGGACAGAATGACAGAAGAGGACAGAATGACAGAAGAGGACAGAAGATGACAGAAGATGACAGAAGATGAAAAGATGACAGAATATGACAGAAGATGACAGAAGATGACAGAAGATGACAGAAGATCACAGAATATGACAGAAGATGACAGAATGACAGAAGAGGACAGAATGACAGAAGATGACAGAATGACAGAAGAGGACAGAATGACAGAAGATGACAGAAGATGACACAAGATGACAGAATGACAGAAGAGGACAGAATGACAGAAGATGACAGAATGACGGAAGATGACAGAGGATGACAGAAGATGACAGAAGATGACAGAATGACAGACGAGGAAAGAAGATGACAGAAGATGGCAGAAGATGACAGAAGATGACAGAATGACAGAAGAGGACAGAATGACAGAAGATGACAGAATGACAGAAGAGGACAGAATGACAGAAGATGATAGAAGATGACAGAAGATGACAGAATGACAGAAGAGGACAGAATGACAGAAGATGACAGAAGATGACAGAAGATGACAGAATGACAGAAGATGACAGAAGATGACAGAAGATGACAGAATGACAGAAGAGGGCAGAAGATGACAGAAGATGACAGAGTATGACAGAAGTTGACAGAAGATGACAGAAGATGAAAGAAGATGACAGAATGACAGAAGATGAAAGAACATGACAGAAGATGACAGAAGATGACAGAATATGACAGAAGAGGACAGAAGATGACAGAAGATGACAGAATATGACAGAAGATGACAGAAGATGACAGAATGACAGAAGAGGACAGAATGACAGAAGAGGACAGAATATGACAGAAGATGACACAAGATGACAGAATGACAGAAAATGACAGAAGAGGACAGAATATGACAGAAGAGGACAGAATGATAGAAGATGACAGAAGGTGACAGAAGATGGCAGAAGATGACAGAAGATGACAGAATATGACAGAAGATGACAGAGTATGACAGAGTATGACAGAAGATGACAGAAGATGACAGAAGATGACAGAATGACAGAAAATGACAGAAGAGGACAGAACATGACAGAAGAGGACAGAATGACAGAAGATGACAGAAGATGACAGAAGATGACAGAATGACAGAAAATGACAGAAGAGGACAGAACATGACAGAAGAGGACAGAATGACAGAAGATGACAGAAGATGACAGAAGATGACAGAATATGACAGAAGATGACACAAGATGACAGAATGACAGAAAATGACAGAAGAGGACAGAACATGACAGAAGAGGACAGAATGACAGAAGATGACAGAAGATGACAGAAGATGACAGAAGATGGCAGAAGATGACAGAAGATGACAGAATATGACAAAAGATGACAGAAGATGACAGAATGACAGAAGAGGACAGAATGACAGAAGATGACAGAAGATGACAGAAGATGACAGAAGATGAAAGAAGATGACAGAATGACAGAAGAGGACAGAATGACAGATGACAGAATGACAGAAGAGGACAGAAGATGACAGAAGATGACAGAAGATGACAGAAGATGACAGAATGACAGAAGAGGACAGAAGATGACAGAAGATGACAGAATGACAGAAGATGACAGAAGATGACAGAAGATGACAGAAGATGACAGAATGACCGAAGAGGACAGAATGCCAGAAGAGGACAGAATGACAGAAGAGGACAGAATATGACAAAAGATGACAGAAGATGACAGAATGACAGAATATGACAGAAGATGACAGAAAATGACAGAAGATGACAGAAGATGACAGAAGATGACAGAATGACAGAAGAGGACAGAAGATGACAGAGGATGACAGAAGATGACAGAAGATGACAGAATGACAGAAGAGGACAGAAAATGACAGAAGATGACAGAATGACAGAAGATGACAGAAGATGACAGAAGATGACAGAAGATGACAGAATTACAGAAGAGGACAGAATGACAGAAGAGGACCGAAGATGACAGAATGCCAGAAGAGGACAGAAGATGACAGAAGATGACAGAAGATGACAGAAGATGACAGAATGACAGAAGAGGACAGAATGACAGAATAGGACAGAATGACAGAAGATGACAGAATGCCAGAAGATGACAGAAGATGACAGAAGATGACAGAATGACAGAAGATGACAGAAGATGAGAGTAGATGACAGAAGATGACATAAGATGACAGAAGATGACAGAAGATGACAGAATGACAGAAGAGGACAGAAGATGACAGAAGATGACAGAAGATGACAGATTGACAGAAGAGGACAGAATGACAGAAGAGGACAGAATATGATAGAGGATGACAGAAGATGACAGAATGACGGAAGATGACAGAAGATGTCAGAAGGACAGAAGATGACAGAATGACAAAAGATGACAGAAGATGACAGAAGATGACAGAAGATGACAGAATATGACAGAAGAGGACAGAAGATGACAGAATATGACAGAAGATGACAGAAGAGGACAGAATGACAGAAGAGAACAGAATATGACAGAAGATGACACAAGATGACAGAATAACAGAAAATGACAGAAGAGGACAGAACATGACAGAAGAGGACAGAATGACAGAAGATGACAGAAGATGGCAGAAGATGACAGAAGATGACAGAATATGACAGAAGATGACAGAAGATGACAGAGTATGACAGAAGATGACAGAAGATGACAGAAGATGAAAGAAGATGACAGAATGACAGAAGAGGACAGAATGACAGAAGATGACAGAATGACAGAAGAGGACAGAAGATGACAGAAGATGACAGAAGATGACAGAATGACAGAAGAGGACAGAAGATGACAGAATGACAGAAGATGACAGAAGATGACAGAAGATGACAGAAGATGACAGAATGACCGAAGAGGACAGAATGACAGAAGAGGACAGAATGACAGAAGAGGACAGAATATGACAAAAGATGACAGAAGATGACAGAATGACAGAAGATGACAGAAGATGACAGAAAATGACAGAGGATGACAGAAGATGACAGAAGATGACAGAATGACAGAAGAGGAAAGAATGACAGAAGATGACAGAATGACAGAAGATGACAGAATGACAGATGAGGACAGAAGATGACAGAAGATGTCAGAAGGACAGAAGATGACAGAATGACAGAAGATGAAAGAACATGACAGAAGATGGCAGAAGATGGCAGAAGATGACAGAAGATGACAGAATATGACAGAAGAGGACAGAAGATGACAGAAGATGACAGAATATGACAGAAAATGACAGAAGATGACAGAATGACAGAAGAGGACAGAATGACAGAAGAGGACAGAATATGACAGAAGATGACACAAGATGACAGAATGACAGAAAATGACAGAAGAGGACAGAATATGACAGAAGAGGACAGAATGATAGAAGATGACAGAAGGTGACAGAAGATGGCAGAAGATGACAGAAGATGACAGAATATGACAGAAGATGACAGAAGATGACAGAATGACAGAAGAGGACAGAATGACAGAAGATGACAGAATGACAGAAGAGGACAGAATGACAGAAGATGATAGAAGATGACAGAAGATGACAGAATGACAGAAGAGGACAGAATGACAGAAGATGACAGAAGATGACAGAAGATGACAGAATGACAGAAGATGACAGAAGATGACAGAAGATGACAAAATGACAGAAGAGGACAGAATGACAGAAGATGACAGAATGACAGAAGAGGGCAGAAGATGACAGAAGATGACAGAGTATGACAGAAGATGACAGAAGATGACAGAAGATGAAAGAAGATGACAGAATGACAGAAGATGAAAGAACATGACAGAAGATGACAGAAGATGACAGAATATGACAGAAGAGGACAGAAGATGACAGAAGAGGACAGAATATGACAGAAGATGACACAAGATGACAGAATGACAGAAAAGGACAGAAGAGGACAGAAGAGGACAGAATGATAGAAGATGACAGAAGGTGACAGAAGATGGCAGAAGATGACAGAAGATGACAGAATATGACAGAAGATGACAGAAGATGACAGAGTATGACAGAAGATGACAGAAGATGACAGAAGATGACAGAATGACAGAAGAGGACAGAATGACAGAAGATGACAGAATGACAGAAGAGGACAGAAGATGACAGAGGATGACAGAAGATGACAGAAGATGACAGAATGACAGAAGAGGACAGAAGATGACAGAATGACAGAAGATGACAGAAGATGACAGAAGATGACAGAATTACAGAAGAGGACAGAATGACAGAAGAGGACAGAAGATGACAGAATGACAGAAGAGGACAGAAGATGACAGAAGATGACAGAATGACAGAAGAGGACAGAATGACAGAAGAGGACAGAATGACAGAAGATGACAGAATGACAGAAGATGACAGAAGATGACAGAAGATGACAGAATGACAGAAGATGACAGAAGATGAGAGTAGATGACAGAAGATGACATAAGATGACAGAAGATGACAGAAGATGACAGAATGACAGAAGAGGACAGAAGATGACAGAAGATGACAGAAGATGACAGAATGACAGAAGAGGACAGAATATGATAGAGGATGACAGAAGATGACAGAATGACAGAAGATGACAGAAGATGTCAGAAGGACAGAAGATGACAGAATGACAGAAGATGACAGAAGATGACAGAAGATGACAGAAGATGACAGAATATGACAGAAGAGGACAGAAGATGACAGAAGATGACAGAATATGACAGAAGATGACAGAAGATGACAGAATGACAGAAAATGACAGAAGAGGACAGAACATGACAGAAGAGGACAGAATGACAGAAGATGACAGAAGATGACAGAAGATGACAGAAGATGACAGAATGACAGAAAATGACAGAAGAGGACAGAACATGACAGAAGAGGACAGAAGATGACAGAAGATGACAGAATATGACACAAGATGACACAAGATGACAGAATGACAGAAGAGGACAGAATGACAGAAGATGACAGAAGATGACAGAAGATGACAGAAGATGAAAGAAGATGACAGAATGACAGAAGAGGACAGAATGACAGATGACAGAATGACAGAAGAGGACAGAAGATGACAGAAGATGACAGAAGATGACAGAAGATGACAGAATGACAGAAGAGGACAGAAGATGACAGAAGATGACAGAATGACAGAAGATGACAGAAGATGACAGAAGATGACAGAAGATGACAGAAGATGACAGAATGACCGAAGAGGACAGAATGCCAGAAGAGGACAGAATGACAGAAGAGGACAGAATATGACAAAAGATGACAGAAGACGACAGAATGACAGAATATGACAGAAGATGACAGACAATGACAGAAGATGACAGAAGATGACAGAAGATGACAGAATGACAGAAGAGGACAGAAGATGACAGAGGATGACAGAAGATGACAGAAGATGACAGAATGACAGAAGAGGACAGAAGATGACAGAAGATGACAGAATGACAGAAGATGACAGAAGATGACAGAAGATGACAGAAGATGACAGAATTACAGAAGAGGACAGAATGACAGAAGAGGACAGAAGATGACAGAATGACAGAAGAGGACAGAAGATGACAGAAGATGACAGAAGATGACAGAAGATGACAGAATGACAGAAGAGGACAGAATGACAGAAGAGGACAGAATGACAGAAGATGACAGAATGCCAGAAGATGACAGAAGATGACAGAAGATGACAGAATGACAGAAGATGACAGAAGATGAGAGTAGATGACAGAAGATGACAGAAGATGACAGAATGACAGAAGAGGACAGAAGATGACAGAAGATGACAGAAGATGACAGATTGACAGAAGAGGACAGAATGACAGAAGAGGACAGAATATGATAGAGGATGACAGAAGATGACAGAATGACAGAAGATGACAGAAGATGTCAGAAGGACAGAAGATGACAGAATGACAAAAGATGACAGAAGATGACAGAAGATGACAGAAGATGACAGAATATGACAGAAGAGGACAGAAGATGACAGAATATGACAGAAGATGACAGAAGAGGACAGAATGACAGAAGAGAACAGAATATGACAGAAGATGACGCAAGATGACAGAATGACAGAAAATGACGGAAGAGGACAGAACATGACAGAAGAGGACAGAATGACAGAAGATGACAGAAGATGGCAGAAGATGACAGAAGATGACAGAATATGACAGAAGATGACAGAAGATGACAGAGTATGACAGAAGATGACAGAAGATGACAGAAGATGAAAGAAGATGACAGAATGACAGAAGAGGACAGAATGACAGAAGATGACAGAATGACAGAAGAGGACAGAAGATGACAGAAGATGAAAGAAGATGACAGAATGACAGAAGATGAAAGAACATGACAGAAGATGACAGAAGATGACAGAATATGACAGAAGAGGACAGAAGATGACAGAAGATGACAGAATATGACAGAAGATGACAGAAGATGACAGAATGACAGAAGAGGACAGAATGACAGAAGAGGACAGAATATGACAGAAGATGACACAAGATGACAGAATGACAGAAAATGACAGAAGAGGACAGAATATGACAGAAGAGGACAGAATGATAGAAGATGACAGAAGGTGACAGAAGATGGCAGAAGATGACAGAAGATGACAGAATATGACAGAAGATGACAGAAGATGACAGAAGATGACAGAAGATGACAGAAGATGACAGAAGATGACAGAATGACAGAAGAGGACAGAATGACAGAAGATGACAGAATGACAGAAGAGGACAGAAGATGACAGAGGATGACAGAAGATGACAGAAGATGACAGAATGACAGAAGAGGACAGAAGATGACAGAATGACAGAAGATGACAGAAGATGACAGAAGATGACAGAATTACAGAAGAGGACAGAATGACAGAAGAGGACAGAAGATGACAGAATGACAGAAGAGGACAGAAGATGACAGAAGATGACAGAATGACAGAAGAGGACAGAATGACAGAAGAGGACAGAATGACAGAAGATGACAGAATGACAGAAGATGACAGAAGATGACAGAAGATGACAGAATGACAGAAGATGACAGAAGATGAGAGTAGATGACAGAAGATGACATAAGATGACAGAAGATGACAGAAGATGACAGAATGACAGAAGAGGACAGAAGATGACAGAAGATGACAGAAGATGACAGAATGACAGAAGAGGACAGAAGATGACAGAATGACAGAAGATGACAGAAGATGACAGAAGATGACAGAAGATGACAGAATATGACAGAATATGACAGAAGATGACAGAAGATGACAGAATATGACAGAAGATGACAGAAGATGACAGAATGACAGAAAATGACAGAAGAGGACAGAACATGACAGAAGAGGACAGAATGACAGAAGATGACAGAAGATGACAGAAGATGACAGAAGATGACAGAATGACAGAAAATGACAGAAGAGGACAGAACATGACAGAAGAGGACAGAATGACAGAAGATGACAGAAGATGACAGAATATGACAGAAGATGACACAAGATGACAGAATGACAGAAAATGACAGAAGAGGACAGAACATGACAGAAGAGGACAGAATGACAGAAGATGACAGAAGATGACAGAAGATGACAGAAGATGGCAGAAGATGACAGAAGATGACAGAATATGACAAAAGATGACAGAAGATGACAGAATGACAGAAGAGGACAGAATGACAGAAGATGACAGAAGATGACAGAAGATGACAGAAGATGAAAGAAGATGACAGAATGACAGAAGAGGACAGAATGACAGATGACAGAATGACAGAAGAGGACAGAAGATGACAGAAGATGACAGAAGATGACAGAAGATGACAGAATGACAGAAGAGGACAGAAGATGACAGAAGATGACAGAATGACAGAAGATGACAGAAGATGACAGAAGATGACAGAATGACCGAAGAGGACAGAATGCCAGAAGAGGGCAGAATGACAGAAGAGGACAGAATATGACAAAAGATGACAGAAGATGACAGAATGACAGAATATGACAGAAGATGACAGAAAATGACAGAAGATGACAGAAGATGACAGAAGATGACAGAAGATGACAGAATGACAGAAGAGGACAGAAGATGACAGAGGATGACAGAAGATGACAGAAGATGACAGAATGACAGAAGAGGACAGAAGATGACAGAAGATGACAGAATGACAGAAGATGACAGAAGATGACAGAAGATGACAGAAGATGACAGAATTACAGAAGAGGACAGAATGACAGAAGAGGACCGAAGATGACAGAATGACAGAAGAGGACAGAAGATGACAGAAGATGACAGAAGATGACAGAATGACAGAAGAGGACAGAATGACAGAATAGGACAGAATGACAGAAGATGACAGAATGCCAGAAGATGACAGAAGATGACAGAAGATGACAGAATGACAGAAGATGACAGAAGATGAGAGTAGATGACAGAAGATGACATAAGATGACAGAAGATGACAGAAGATGACAGAATGACAGAAGAGGACAGAAGATGACAGAAGATGACAGAAGATGACAGATTGACAGAAGAGGACAGAATGACAGAAGAGGACAGAAGATGACAGAATGACAGAAGATGACAGAAGATGTCAGAAGGACAGAAGATGACAGAATGACAAAAGATGACAGAAGATGACAGAAGATGACAGAAGATGACAGAATATGACAGAAGAGGACAGAAGATGACAGAATATGACAGAAGATGACAGAAGAGGACAGAATGACAGAAGAGAACAGAATATGACAGAAGATGACACAAGATGACAGAATGACAGAAAATGACAGAAGAGGACAGAACATGACAGAAGAGGACAGAATGACAGAAGATGACAGAAGATGGCAGAAGATGACAGAAGATGACAGAATATGACAGAAGATGACAGAAGATGACAGAGTATGACAGAAGATGACAGAAGATGACAGAAGATGAAAGAAGATGACAGAATGACAGAAGAGGACAGAATGACAGAAGATGACAGAATGACAGAAGAGGACAGAAGATGACAGAAGATGACAGAAGATGACAGAATGACAGAAGAGGACAGAAGATGACAGAATGACAGAAGATGACAGAAGATGACAGAAGATGACAGAAGATGACAGAATGACCGAAGAGGACAGAATGACAGAAGAGGACAGAATGACAGAAGAGGACAGAATATGACAAAAGATGACAGAAGATGACAGAATGACAGAAGATGACAGAAGATGACAGAAAATGACAGAGGATGACAGAAGATGACAGAAGATGACAGAATGACAGAAGAGGAAAGAATGACAGAAGATGACAGAATGACAGAAGATGACAGAATGACAGATGAGGACAGAAGATGACAGAAGATGTCAGAAGGACAGAAGATGACAGAATGACAGAAGATGAAAGAACATGACAGAAGATGACAGAAGATGACAGAATATGACAGAAGAGGACAGAAGATGACAGAAGATGACAGAATATGACAGAAAATGACAGAAGATGACAGAATGACAGAAGAGGACAGAATGACAGAAGAGGACAGAATATGACAGAAGATGACACAAGATGACAGAATGACAGAAAATGACAGAAGAGGACAGAATATGACAGAAGAGGACAGAATGATAGAAGATGACAGAAGGTGACAGAAGATGGCAGAAGATGACAGAAGATGACAGAATATGACAGAAGATGACAGAAGATGACAGAATGACAGAAGAGGACAGAATGACAGAAGATGACAGAATGACAGAAGAGGACAGAATGACAGAAGATGATAGAAGATGACAGAAGATGACAGAATGACAGAAGAGGACAGAATGACAGAAGATGACAGAAGATGACAGAAGATGACAGAATGACAGAAGATGACAGAAGATGACAGAAGATGACAAAATGACAGAAGAGGACAGAATGACAGAAGATGACAGAATGACAGAAGAGGGCAGAAGATGACAGAAGATGACAGAGTATGACAGAAGATGACAGAAGATGACAGAAGATGAAAGAAGATGACAGAATGACAGAAGATGAAAGAACATGACAGAAGATGACAGAAGATGACAGAATATGACAGAAGAGGACAGAAGATGACAGAAGAGGACAGAATATGACAGAAGATGACACAAGATGACAGAATGACAGAAAAGGACAGAAGAGGACAGAATATGACAGAAGAGGACAGAATGATAGAAGATGACAGAAGGTGACAGAAGATGGCAGAAGATGGCAGAAGATGACAGAAGATGACAGAATATGACAGAAGATGACAGAAGATGACAGAGTATGACAGAAGATGACAGAAGATGACAGAAGATGACAGAATGACAGAAGAGGACAGAATGACAGAAGATGACAGAATGACAGAAGAGGACAGAAGATGACAGAGGATGACAGAAGATGACAGAAGATGACAGAATGACAGAAGAGGACAGAAGATGACAGAATGACAGAAGATGACAGAAGATGACAGAAGATGACAGAATTACAGAAGAGGACAGAATGACAGAAGAGGACAGAAGATGACAGAATGACAGAAGAGGACAGAAGATGACAGAAGATGACAGAATGACAGAAGAGGACAGAATGACAGAAGAGGACAGAATGACAGAAGATGACAGAATGACAGAAGATGACAGAAGATGACAGAAGATGACAGAATGACAGAAGATGACAGAAGATGAGATTAGATGACAGAAGATGACATAAGATGACAGAAGATGACAGAAGATGACAGAATGACAGAAGAGGACAGAAGATGACAGAAGATGACAGAAGATGACAGAATGACAGAAGAGGACAGAATATGATAGAGGATGACAGAAGATGACAGAATGACAGAAGATGACAGAAGATGTCAGAAGGACAGAAGATGACAGAATGACAGAAGATGACAGAAGATGACAGAAGATGACAGAATATGACAGAAGAGGACAGAAGATGACAGAAGATGACAGAATATGACAGAAGATGACAGAAGATGACAGAATGACAGAAAATGACAGAAGAGGACAGAACATGACAGAAGAGGACAGAATGACAGAAGATGACAGAAGATGACAGAAGATGACAGAATGACAGAAAATGACAGAAGAGGACAGAACATGACAGAAGAGGACAGAATGACAGAAGATGACAGAAGATGACAGAAGATGACAGAATATGACAGAAGATGACACAAGATGACAGAATGACAGAAAATGACAGAAGAGGACAGAACATGACAGAAGAGGACAGAATGACAGAAGATGACAGAAGATGACAGAAGATGACAGAAGATGGCAGAAGATGACAGAAGATGACAGAATATGACAAAAGATGACAGAAGATGACAGAATGACAGAAGAGGACAGAATGACAGAAGATGACAGAAGATGACAGAAGATGACAGAAGATGAAAGAAGATGACAGAATGACAGAAGAGGACAGAATGACAGATGACAGAATGACAGAAGAGGACAGAAGATGACAGAAGATGACAGAAGATGACAGAAGATGACAGAATGACAGAAGAGGACAGAAGATGACAGAAGATGACAGAATGACAGAAGATGACAGAAGATGACAGAAGATGACAGAAGATGACAGAAGATGACAGAATGACCGAAGAGGACAGAATGCCAGAAGAGGACAGAATGACAGAAGAGGACAGAATATGACAAAAGATGACAGAAGACGACAGAATGACAGAATATGACAGAAGATGACAGAAAATGACAGAAGATGACAGAAGATGACAGAAGATGACAGAATGACAGAAGAGGACAGAAGATGACAGAGGATGACAGAAGATGACAGAAGATGACAGAATGACAGAAGAGGACAGAAGATGACAGAAGATGACAGAATGACAGAAGATGACAGAAGATGACAGAAGATGACAGAAGATGACAGAATTACAGAAGAGGACAGAATGACAGAAGAGGACAGAAGATGACAGAATGACAGAAGAGGACAGAAGATGACAGAAGATGACAGAATGACAGAAGAGGACAGAATGACAGAAGAGGACAGAATGACAGAAGATGACAGAATGCCAGAAGAGGACAGAAGATGACAGAATGACAGAAGATGACAGAAGATGACAGAAGATGACAGAAGATGACAGAATGACCGAAGAGGACAGAATGCCAGAAGAGGACAGAATGACAGAAGAGGACAGAATATGACAAAAGATGACAGAAGACGACAGAATGACAGAATATGACAAAAGATGACAGAAAATGACAGAAGATGACAGAAGATGACAGAAGATGACAGAATGACAGAAGAGGACAGAAGATGACAGAGGATGACAGAAGATGACAGAAGATGACAGAATGACAGAAGAGGACAGAAGATGACAGAAGATGACAGAATGACAGAAGATGACAGAAGATGACAGAAGATGACAGAATTACAGAAGAGGACAGAATGACAGAAGAGGACAGAAGATGACAGAAGATGACAGAGTATGACAGAAGATGACAGAAGATGACAGAAGATGACAGAATGACAGAAGAGGACAGAATGACAGAAGATGACAGAATGACAGAAGAGGACAGAAGATGACAGAGGATGACAGAAGATGACAGAAGATGACAGAATGACAGAAGAGGACAGAAGATGACAGAATGACAGAAGATGACAGAAGATGACAGAAGATGACAGAATTACAGAAGAGGACAGAATGACAGAAGAGGACAGAAGATGACAGAATGACAGAAGAGGACAGAAGATGACAGAAGATGACAGAATGACAGAAGAGGACAGAATGACAGAAGAGGACAGAATGACAGAAGATGACAGAATGACAGAAGATGACAGAAGATGACAGAAGATGACAGAATGACAGAAGATGACAGAAGATGAGATTAGATGACAGAAGATGACATAAGATGACAGAAGATGACAGAAGATGACAGAATGACAGAAGAGGACAGAAGATGACAGAAGATGACAGAAGATGACAGAATGACAGAAGAGGACAGAATATGATAGAGGATGACAGAAGATGACAGAATGACAGAAGATGACAGAAGATGTCAGAAGGACAGAAGATGACAGAATGACAGAAGATGACAGAAGATGACAGAAGATGACAGAAGATGACAGAATATGACAGAAGAGGACAGAAGATGACAGAAGATGACAGAATATGTCAGAAGATGACAGAAGATGACAGAATGACAGAAAATGACAGAAGAGGACAGAACATGACAGAAGAGGACAGAATGACAGAAGATGACAGAAGATGACAGAAGATGACAGAATGACAGAAAATGACAGAAGAGGACAGAACATGACAGAAGAGGACAGAATGACAGAAGATGACAGAAGATGACAGAAGATGACAGAATATGACAGAAGATGACACAAGATGACAGAATGACAGAAAATGACAGAAGAGGACAGAACATGACAGAAGAGGACAGAATGACAGAAGATGACAGAAGATGACAGAAGATGACAGAAGATGGCAGAAGATGACAGAAGATGACAGAATATGACAAAAGATGACAGAAGATGACAGAATGACAGAAGAGGACAGAATGACAGAAGATGACAGAAGATGACAGAAGATGACAGAAGATGAAAGAAGATGACAGAATGACAGAAGAGGACAGAATGACAGATGACAGAATGACAGAAGAGGACAGAAGATGACAGAAGATGACAGAAGATGACAGAAGATGACAGAAGAGGACAGAAGATGCCAGAAGATGACAGAATGACAGAAGATGACAGAAGATGACAGAAGATGACAGAAGATGACAGAAGATGACAGAATGACCGAAGAGGACAGAATGCCAGAAGAGGACAGAATGACAGAAGAGGACAGAATATGACAAAAGATGACAGAAGACGACAGAATGACAGAATATGACAGAAGATGACAGAAAATGACAGAAGATGACAGAAGATGACAGAAGATGACAGAATGACAGAAGAGGACAGAAGATGACAGAGGATGACAGAAGATGACAGAAGATGACAGAATGACAGAAGAGGACAGAAGATGACAGAAGATGACAGAATGACAGAAGATGACAGAAGATGACAGAAGATGACAGAATTACAGAAGAGGACAGAATGACAGAAGAGGACAGAAGATGACAGAATGACAGAAGAGGACAGAAGATGACAGAAGATGACAGAATGACAGAAGAGGACAGAATGACAGAAGAGGACAGAATGACAGAAGATGACAGAATGCCAGAAGAGGACAGAAGATGACAGAATGACAGAAGATGACAGAAGATGACAGAAGATGACAGAAGATGACAGAATGACCGAAGAGGACAGAATGCCAGAAGAGGACAGAATGACAGAAGAGGACAGAATATGACAAAAGATGACAGAAGACGACAGAATGACAGAATATGACAGAAGATGACAGAAAATGACAGAAGATGACAGAAGATGACAGAAGATGACAGAATGACAGAAGAGGACAGAAGATGACAGAGGATGACAGAAGATGACAGAAGATGACAGAATGACAGAAGAGGACAGAAGATGACAGAAGATGACAGAATGACAGAAGATGACAGAAGATGACAGAAGATGACAGAATTACAGAAGAGGACAGAATGACAGAAGAGGACAGAAGATGACAGAATGACAGAAGAGGACAGAAGATGACAGAAGATGACAGAATGACAGAAGAGGACAGAATGACAGAAGAGGACAGAATGACAGAAGATGACAGAATGCCAGAAGATGACAGAAGATGACAGAAGATGACAGAATGACAGAAGATGACAGAAGATGAGAGTAGATGACAGAAGATGACATAAGATGACAGAAGATGACAGAATGACAGAAGAGGACAGAAGATGACAGAAGATGACAGATTGACAGAAGAGGACAGAATGACAGAAGAGGACAGAGTATGATAGAGGATGACAGAAGATGACAGAATGACAGAAGATGACAGAAGATGTCAGAAGGACAGAAGATGACAGAATGACAAAAGATGACAGAAGATGACAGAAGATGACAGAATATGACAGAAGAGGACAGAAGATGACAGAATATGACAGAAGATGACAGAAGAGGACAGAATGACAGAAGAGAACAGAATATGACAGAAGATGACACAAGATGACAGAATGACAGAAAATGACAGAAGAGGACAGAACATGACAGAAGAGGACAGAATGACAGAAGATGACAGAAGATGGCAGAAATTGGCAGAAGATGACAGAAGATGACAGAAGATGAAAGAAGATGAAAGAAGATGACAGAATGACAGAAGAGGACAGAATGACAGAAGATGACAGAATGACAGAAGAGGACAGAAGATGACAGAAGAGGACAGAATGACAGAAGATGACAGAAGATGACAGAAGATGACAGAGTATGACAGAAGATGACAGAAGATGACAGAAGATGAAAGAAGATGACAGAATGACAGAAGAGGACAGAATGACAGAAGATGACAGAATGACAGAAGAGGACAGAAGATGACAGAAGATGACAGAAGATGACAGAATGACAGAAGAGGACAGAAGATGACAGAAGATGACAGAATGACAGAAGATGACAGAAGATGACAGAAGATGACAGAAGATGACAGAATGACCGAAGAGGACAGAATGACAGAAGAGGACAGAATGACAGAAGAGGACAGAATATGACAAAAGATGACAGAAGATGACAGAATGACAGAAGATGACAGAAGATGACAGAAAATGACAGAGGATGACAGAAGATGACAGAAGATGACAGAATGACAGAAGAGGAAAGAATGACAGAAGATGACAGAATGACAGAAGATGACAGAATGACAGATGAGGACAGAAGATGACAGAAGATGTCAGAAGGACAGAAGATGACAGAATGACAGAAGATGAAAGAACATGACAGAAGATGACAGAAGATGACAGAATATGACAGAAGAGGACAGAAGATGACAGAAGATGACAGAATATGACAGAAAATGACAGAAGATGACAGAATGACAGAAGAGGACAGAATGACAGAAGAGGACAGAATATGACAGAAGATGACACAAGATGACAGAATGACAGAAAATGACAGAAGAGGACAGAATATGACAGAAGAGGACAGAATGATAGAAGATGACAGAAGGTGACAGAAGATGGCAGAAGATGACAGAAGATGACAGAATATGACAGAAGATGACAGAATGACAGAAGAGGACAGAATGACAGAAGAGGACAGAATGACAGAAGATGATAGAAGATGACAGAAGATGACAGAATGACAGAAGAGGACAGAATGACAGAAGATGACAGAAGATGACAGAAGATGACAGAATGACAGAAGATGACAGAAGATGACAGAAGATGACAAAATGACAGAACAGGACAGAATGACAGAAGATGACAGAATGACAGAAGAGGGCAGAAGATGACAGAAGATGACAGAGTATGACAGAAGATGACAGAAGATGACAGAAGATGAAAGAAGATGACAGAATGACAGAAGATGAAAGAACATGACAGAAGATGACAGAATATGACAGAAGAGGACAGAAGATGACAGAATATGACAGAAGAGGACAGAAGATGACAGAATATGACAGAAGATGACAGAAGAGGACAGAATGACAGAAGAGAACAGAATATGACAGAAGATGACACAAGATGACAGAATGACAGAAAATGACAGAAGAGGACAGAACATGACAGAAGAGGACAGAATGACAGAAGATGACAGAAGATGGCAGAAATTGGCAGAAGATGACAGAAGATGACAGAAGATGAAAGAAGATGAAAGAAGATGACAGAATGACAGAAGAGGACAGAATGACAGAAGATGACAGAATGACAGAAGAGGACAGAAGATGACAGAAGAGGACAGAATGACAGAAGATGACAGAAGATGACAGAAGATGACAGAGTATGACAGAAGATGACAGAAGATGACAGAAGATGAAAGAAGATGACAGAATGACAGAAGAGGACAGAATGACAGAAGATGACAGAATGACAGAAGAGGACAGAAGATGACAGAAGATGACAGAAGATGACAGAATGACAGAAGAGGACAGAAGATGACAGAAGATGACAGAATGACAGAAGATGACAGAAGATGACAGAAGATGACAGAAGATGACAGAATGACCGAAGAGGACAGAATGACAGAAGAGGACAGAATGACAGAAGAGGACAGAATATGACAAAAGATGACAGAAGATGACAGAATGACAGAAGATGACAGAAGATGACAGAAAATGACAGAGGATGACAGAAGATGACAGAAGATGACAGAATGACAGAAGAGGAAAGAATGACAGAAGATGACAGAATGACAGAAGATGACAGAATGACAGATGAGGACAGAAGATGACAGAAGATGTCAGAAGGACAGAAGATGACAGAATGACAGAAGATGAAAGAACATGACAGAAGATGACAGAAGATGACAGAATATGACAGAAGAGGACAGAAGATGACAGAAGATGACAGAATATGACAGAAAATGACAGAAGATGACAGAATGACAGAAGAGGACAGAATGACAGAAGAGGACAGAATATGACAGAAGATGACACAAGATGACAGAATGACAGAAAATGACAGAAGAGGACAGAATATGACAGAAGAGGACAGAATGATAGAAGATGACAGAAGGTGACAGAAGATGGCAGAAGATGACAGAAGATGACAGAATATGACAGAAGATGACAGAATGACAGAAGAGGACAGAATGACAGAAGAGGACAGAATGACAGAAGATGATAGAAGATGACAGAAGATGACAGAATGACAGAAGAGGACAGAATGACAGAAGATGACAGAAGATGACAGAAGATGACAGAATGACAGAAGATGACAGAAGATGACAGAAGATGACAAAATGACAGAACAGGACAGAATGACAGAAGATGACAGAATGACAGAAGAGGGCAGAAGATGACAGAAGATGACAGAGTATGACAGAAGATGACAGAAGATGACAGAAGATGAAAGAAGATGACAGAATGACAGAAGATGAAAGAACATGACAGAAGATGACAGAAGATGACAGAATGACAGAAGAGGACAGAATGACAGAAGAGGACAGAATGACAGAAGAGGACAGAAGATGACAGAAGATGACAGAATGACAGAAGATGACAGAAGATGACAGAAGATGACAGAATTACAGAAGAGGACAGAATGACAGAAGAGGACAGAAGATGACAGAATGACAGAAGAGGACAGAAGATGACAGAAGATGACAGAATGACAGAAGAGGACAGAATGACAGAAGAGGACAGAATGACAGAAGATGACAGAATGCCAGAAGAGGACAGAAGATGACAGAATGACAGAAGATGACAGAAGATGACAGAAGATGACAGAAGATGACAGAAGATGACAGAATGACCGAAGAGGACAGAATGCCAGAAGAGGACAGAATGACAGAAGAGGACAGAATATGACAAAAGATGACAGAAGACGACAGAATGACAGAATATGACAGAAGATGACAGAAAATGACAGAAGATGACAGAAGATGACAGAAGATGACAGAATGACAGAAGAGGACAGAAGATGACAGAGGATGACAGAAGATGACAGAAGATGACAGAATGACAGAAGAGGACAGAAGATGACAGAAGATGACAGAATGACAGAAGATGACAGAAGATGACAGAAGATGACAGAATTACAGAAGAGGACAGAATGACAGAAGAGGACAGAAGATGACAGAAGATGACAGAGTATGACAGAAGATGACAGAAGATGACAGAAGATGACAGAATGACAGAAGAGGACAGAATGACAGAAGATGACAGAATGACAGAAGAGGACAGAAGATGACAGAGGATGACAGAAGATGACAGAAGATGACAGAATGACAGAAGAGGACAGAAGATGACAGAATGACAGAAGATGACAGAAGATGACAGAAGATGACAGAATTACAGAAGAGGACAGAATGACAGAAGAGGACAGAAGATGACAGAATGACAGAAGAGGACAGAAGATGACAGAAGATGACAGAATGACAGAAGAGGACAGAATGACAGAAGAGGACAGAATGACAGAAGATGACAGAATGACAGAAGATGACAGAAGATGACAGAAGATGACAGAATGACAGAAGATGACAGAAGATGAGATTAGATGACAGAAGATGACATAAGATGACAGAAGATGACAGAATGACAGAAGAGGACAGAAGATGACAGAAGATGACAGAAGATGACAGAATGACAGAAGAGGACAGAATATGATAGAGGATGACAGAAGATGACAGAATGACAGAAGATGACAGAAGATGTCAGAAGGACAGAAGATGACAGAATGACAGAAGATGACAGAAGATGACAGAAGATGACAGAAGATGACAGAATATGACAGAAGAGGACAGAAGATGACAGAAGATGACAGAATATGTCAGAAGATGACAGAAGATGACAGAATGACAGAAAATGACAGAAGAGGACAGAACATGACAGAAGAGGACAGAATGACAGAAGATGACAGAAGATGACAGAAGATGACAGAATGACAGAAAATGACAGAAGAGGACAGAACATGACAGAAGAGGACAGAATGACAGAAGATGACAGAAGATGACAGAAGATGACAGAATATGACAGAAGATGACACAAGATGACAGAATGACAGAAAATGACAGAAGAGGACAGAACATGACAGAAGAGGACAGAATGACAGAAGATGACAGAAGATGACAGAAGATGACAGAAGATGGCAGAAGATGACAGAAGATGACAGAATATGACAAAAGATGACAGAAGATGACAGAATGACAGAAGAGGACAGAATGACAGAAGATGACAGAAGATGACAGAAGATGACAGAAGATGAAAGAAGATGACAGAATGACAGAAGAGGACAGAATGACAGATGACAGAATGACAGAAGAGGACAGAAGATGACAGAAGATGACAGAAGATGACAGAAGATGACAGAATGACAGAAGAGGACAGAAGATGACAGAAGATGACAGAATGACAGAAGATGACAGAAGATGACAGAAGATGACAGAAGATGACAGAATGACCGAAGAGGACAGAATGCCAGAAGAGGACAGAATGACAGAAGAGGACAGAATATGACAAAAGATGACAGAAGACGACAGAATGACAGAATATGACAGAAGATGACAGAAAATGACAGAAGATGACAGAAGATGACAGAAGATGACAGAATGACAGAAGAGGACAGAAGATGACAGAGGATGACAGAAGATGACAGAAGATGACAGAATGACAGAAGAGGACAGAAGATGACAGAAGATGACAGAATGACAGAAGATGACAGAAGATGACAGAAGATGACAGAATTACAGAAGAGGACAGAATGACAGAAGAGGACAGAAGATGACAGAATGACAGAAGAGGACAGAAGATGACAGAAGATGACAGAATGACAGAAGAGGACAGAATGACAGAAGAGGACAGAATGACAGAAGATGACAGAATGCCAGAAGAGGACAGAAGATGACAGAATGACAGAAGATGACAGAAGATGACAGAAGATGACAGAAGATGACAGAAGATGACAGAATGACCGAAGAGGACAGAATGCCAGAAGAGGACAGAATGACAGAAGAGGACAGAATATGACAAAAGATGACAGAAGACGACAGAATGACAGAATATGACAGAAGATGACAGAAAATGACAGAAGATGACAGAAGATGACAGAAGATGACAGAATGACAGAAGAGGACAGAAGATGACAGAGGATGACAGAAGATGACAGAAGATGACAGAATGACAGAAGAGGACAGAAGATGACAGAAGATGACAGAATGACAGAAGATGACAGAAGATGACAGAAGATGACAGAATTACAGAAGAGGACAGAATGACAGAAGAGGACAGAAGATGACAGAATGACAGAAGAGGACAGAAGATGACAGAAGATGACAGAATGACAGAAGAGGACAGAATGACAGAAGAGGACAGAATGACAGAAGATGACAGAATGCCAGAAGATGACAGAAGATGACAGAAGATGACAGAATGACAGAAGATGACAGAAGATGAGAGTAGATGACAGAAGATGACATAAGATGACAGAAGATGACAGAATGACAGAAGAGGACAGAAGATGACAGAAGATGACAGATTGACAGAAGAGGACAGAATGACAGAAGAGGACAGAGTATGATAGAGGATGACAGAAGATGACAGAATGACAGAAGATGACAGAAGATGTCAGAAGGACAGAAGATGACAGAATGACAAAAGATGACAGAAGATGACAGAAGATGACAGAATATGACAGAAGAGGACAGAAGATGACAGAATATGACAGAAGATGACAGAAGAGGACAGAATGACAGAAGAGAACAGAATATGACAGAAGATGACATAAGATGACAGAATGACAGAAAATGACAGAAGAGGACAGAACATGACAGAAGAGGACAGAATGACAGAAGATGACAGAAGATGGCAGAAATTGGCAGAAGATGACAGAAGATGACAGAAGATGAAAGAAGATGAAAGAAGATGACAGAATGACAGAAGAGGACAGAATGACAGAAGATGACAGAATGACAGAAGAGGACAGAAGATGACAGAAGAGGACAGAATGACAGAAGATGACAGAAGATGACAGAAGATGACAGAGTATGACAGAAGATGACAGAAGATGACAGAAGATGAAAGAAGATGACAGAATGACAGAAGAGGACAGAATGACAGAAGATGACAGAATGACAGAAGAGGACAGAAGATGACAGAAGATGACAGAAGATGACAGAATGACAGAAGAGGACAGAAGATGACAGAAGATGACAGAATGACAGAAAATGACAGAAGAGGACAGAACATGACAGAAGAGGACAGAATGACAGAAGATGACAGAAGATGACAGAAGATGACAGAATATGACAGAAGATGACACAAGATGACAGAATGACAGAAAATGACAGAAGAGGACAGAACATGACAGAAGAGGACAGAATGACAGAAGATGACAGAAGATGACAGAAGATGACAGAAGATGGCAGAAGATGACAGAAGATGACAGAATATGACAAAAGATGACAGAAGATGACAGAATGACAGAAGAGGACAGAATGACAGAAGATGACAGAAGATGACAGAAGATGACAGAAGATGAAAGAAGATGACAGAATGACAGAAGAGGACAGAATGACAGATGACAGAATGACAGAAGAGGACAGAAGATGACAGAAGATGACAGAAGATGACAGAAGATGACAGAATGACAGAAGAGGACAGAAGATGACAGAAGATGACAGAATGACAGAAGATGACAGAAGATGACAGAAGATGACAGAAGATGACAGAATGACCGAAGAGGACAGAATGCCAGAAGAGGACAGAATGACAGAAGAGGACAGAATATGACAAAAGATGACAGAAGACGACAGAATGACAGAATATGACAGAAGATGACAGAAAATGACAGAAGATGACAGAAGATGACAGAAGATGACAGAATGACAGAAGAGGACAGAAGATGACAGAGGATGACAGAAGATGACAGAAGATGACAGAATGACAGAAGAGGACAGAAGATGACAGAAGATGACAGAATGACAGAAGATGACAGAAGATGACAGAAGATGACAGAATTACAGAAGAGGACAGAATGACAGAAGAGGACAGAAGATGACAGAAGATGACAGAATGACAGAAGAGGACAGAATGACAGAAGAGGACAGAATGACAGAAGATGACAGAATGCCAGAAGAGGACAGAAGATGACAGAATGACAGAAGATGACAGAAGATGACAGAAGATGACAGAAGATGACAGAAGATGACAGAATGACCGAAGAGGACAGAATGCCAGAAGAGGACAGAATGACAGAAGAGGACAGAATATGACAAAAGATGACAGAAGACGACAGAATGACAGAATATGACAGAAGATGACAGAAAATGACAGAAGATGACAGAAGATGACAGAAGATGACAGAATGACAGAAGAGGACAGAAGATGACAGAGGATGACAGAAGATGACAGAAGATGACAGAATGACAGAAGAGGACAGAAGATGACAGAAGATGACAGAATGACAGAAGATGACAGAAGATGACAGAAGATGACAGAATTACAGAAGAGGACAGAATGACAGAAGAGGACAGAAGATGACAGAATGACAGAAGAGGACAGAAGATGACAGAAGATGACAGAATGACAGAAGAGGACAGAATGACAGAAGAGGACAGAATGACAGAAGATGACAGAATGCCAGAAGATGACAGAAGATGACAGAAGATGACAGAATGACAGAAGATGACAGAAGATGAGAGTAGATGACAGAAGATGACATAAGATGACAGAAGATGACAGAATGACAGAAGAGGACAGAAGATGACAGAAGATGACAGATTGACAGAAGAGGACAGAATGACAGAAGAGGACAGAGTATGATAGAGGATGACAGAAGATGACAGAATGACAGAAGATGACAGAAGATGTCAGAAGGACAGAAGATGACAGAATGACAAAAGATGACAGAAGATGACAGAAGATGACAGAATATGACAGAAGAGGACAGAAGATGACAGAATATGACAGAAGATGACAGAAGAGGACAGAATGACAGAAGAGAACAGAATATGACAGAAGATGACACAAGATGACAGAATGACAGAAAATGACAGAAGAGGACAGAACATGACAGAAGAGGACAGAATGACAGAAGATGACAGAAGATGGCAGAAATTGGCAGAAGATGACAGAAGATGACAGAAGATGAAAGAAGATGAAAGAAGATGACAGAATGACAGAAGAGGACAGAATGACAGAAGATGACAGAATGACAGAAGAGGACAGAAGATGACAGAAGAGGACAGAATGACAGAAGATGACAGAAGATGACAGAAGATGACAGAGTATGACAGAAGATGACAGAAGATGACAGAAGATGAAAGAAGATGACAGAATGACAGAAGAGGACAGAATGACAGAAGATGACAGAATGACAGAAGAGGACAGAAGATGACAGAAGATGACAGAAGATGACAGAATGACAGAAGAGGACAGAAGATGACAGAAGATGACAGAATGACAGAAGATGACAGAAGATGACAGAAGATGACAGAAGATGACAGAATGACCGAAGAGGACAGAATGACAGAAGAGGACAGAATGACAGAAGAGGACAGAATATGACAAAAGATGACAGAAGATGACAGAATGACAGAAGATGACAGAAGATGACAGAAAATGACAGAGGATGACAGAAGATGACAGAAGATGACAGAATGACAGAAGAGGAAAGAATGACAGAAGATGACAGAATGACAGAAGATGACAGAATGACAGATGAGGACAGAAGATGACAGAAGATGTCAGAAGGACAGAAGATGACAGAATGACAGAAGATGAAAGAACATGACAGAAGATGACAGAAGATGACAGAATATGACAGAAGAGGACAGAAGATGACAGAAGATGACAGAATATGACAGAAAATGACAGAAGATGACAGAATGACAGAAGAGGACAGAATGACAGAAGAGGACAGAATATGACAGAAGATGACACAAGATGACAGAATGACAGAAAATGACAGAAGAGGACAGAATATGACAGAAGAGGACAGAATGATAGAAGATGACAGAAGGTGACAGAAGATGGCAGAAGATGACAGAAGATGACAGAATATGACAGAAGATGACAGAATGACAGAAGAGGACAGAATGACAGAAGAGGACAGAATGACAGAAGATGATAGAAGATGACAGAAGATGACAGAATGACAGAAGAGGACAGAATGACAGAAGATGACAGAAGATGACAGAAGATGACAGAATGACAGAAGATGACAGAAGATGACAGAAGATGACAAAATGACAGAACAGGACAGAATGACAGAAGATGACAGAATGACAGAAGAGGGCAGAAGATGACAGAAGATGACAGAGTATGACAGAAGATGACAGAAGATGACAGAAGATGAAAGAAGATGACAGAATGACAGAAGATGAAAGAACATGACAGAAGATGACAGAATATGACAGAAGAGGACAGAAGATGACAGAAGATGACAGAATGACAGAAGAGGACAGAATGACAGAAGAGGACAGAATATGACAGAAGATGACACAAGATGACAGAATGACAGAAAATGACAGAAGAGGACAGAATATGACAGAAGAGGACAGAATGATAGAAGATGACAGAAGGTGACAGAAGATGGCAGAAGATGACAGAAGATGACAGAATATGACAGAAGATGACAGAAGATGACAGAGTATGACAGAAGATGACAGAAGATGACAGAAGATGACAGAATGACAGAAGAGGACAGAATGACAGAAGATGACAGAATGACAGAAGAGGACAGAAGATGACAGAGGATGACAGAAGATGACAGAAGATGACAGAATGACAGAAGAGGACAGAAGATGACAGAATGACAGAAGATGACAGAAGATGACAGAAGATGACAGAATTACAGAAGAGGACAGAATGACAGAAGAGGACAGAAGATGACAGAATGACAGAAGAGGACAGAAGATGACAGAAGATGACAGAATGACAGAAGAGGACAGAATGACAGAAGAGGACAGAATGACAGAAGATGACAGAATGACAGAAGATGACAGAAGATGACAGAAGATGACAGAATGACAGAAGATGACAGAAGATGAGAGTAGATGACAGAAGATGACATAAGATGACAGAAGATGACAGAAGATGACAGAATGACAGAAGAGGACAGAAGATGACAGAAGATGACAGAAGATGACAGAATGACAGAAGAGGACAGAATATGATAGAGGATGACAGAAGATGACAGAATGACAGAAGATGACAGAAGATGTCAGAAGGACAGAAGATGACAGAATGACAGAAGATGACAGAAGATGACAGAAGATGACAGAATATGACAGAAGAGGACAGAAGATGACAGAATATGACAGAAGATGACAGAAGATGACAGAATGACAGAAAATGACAGAAGAGGACAGAACATGACAGAAGAGGACAGAATGACAGAAGATGACAGAAGATGACAGAATGACAGAAAATGACAGAAGAGGACAGAACATGACAGAAGAGGACAGAATGACAGAAGATGACAGAAGATGACAGAAGATGACAGAATATGACAGAAGATGACACAAGATGACAGAATGACAGAAAATGACAGAAGAGGACAGAACATGACAGAAGAGGACAGAATGACAGAAGATGACAGAAGATGACAGAAGATGACAGAAGATGGCAGAAGATGACAGAAGATGACAGAATATGACAAAAGATGACAGAAGATGACAGAATGACAGAAGAGGACAGAATGACAGAAGATGACAGAAGATGACAGAAGATGACAGAAGATGAAAGAAGATGACAGAATGACAGAAGAGGACAGAATGACAGATGACAGAATGACAGAAGAGGACAGAAGATGACAGAAGATGACAGAAGATGACAGAAGATGACAGAATGACAGAAGAGGACAGAAGATGACAGAAGATGACAGAATGACAGAAGATGACAGAAGATGACAGAAGATGACAGAAGATGACAGAAGATGACAGAATGACCGAAGAGGACAGAATGCCAGAAGAGGACAGAATGACAGAAGAGGACAGAATATGACAAAAGATGACAGAAGACGACAGAATGACAGAATATGACAGAAGATGACAGAAAATGACAGAAGATGACAGAAGATGACAGAAGATGACAGAATGACAGAAGAGGACAGAAGATGACAGAGGATGACAGAAGATGACAGAAGATGACAGAATGACAGAAGAGGACAGAAGATGACAGAAGATGGCAGAATGACAGAAGATGACAGAAGATGACAGAAGATGACAGAAGATGACAGAATTACAGAAGAGGACAGAATGACAGAAGAGGACAGAAGATGACAGAATGACAGAAGAGGACAGAAGATGACAGAAGATGACAGAAGATGACAGAATGACAGAAGAGGACAGAATGACAGAAGAGGACAGAATGACAGAAGATGACAGAATGACAGAAGATGACAGAAGATGACAGAAGTTGACAGAATGACAGAAGATGACAGAAGATGAGAGTAGATGACAGAAGATGACATAAGATGACAGAAGATGACAGAAGATGACAGAATGACAGAAGAGGACAGAAGATGACAGAAGATGACAGAAGATGACAGATTGACAGAAGAGGACAGAATGACAGAAGAGGACAGAATATGATAGAGGATGACAGAAGATGACAGAATGACAGAAGATGACAGAAGATGTCAGAAGGACAGAAGATGACAGAATGACAAAAGATGACAGAAGATGACAGAAGATGACAGAATATGACAGAAGAGGACAGAAGATGACAGAATATGACAGAAGATGACAGAAGAGGACAGAATGACAGAAGAGAACAGAATATGACAGAAGATGACACAAGATGACAGAATGACAGAAAATGACAGAAGAGGACAGAACATGACAGGAGAGGACAGAATGACAGAAGATGACAGAAGATGGCAGCAGATGGCAGAAGATGACAGAAGATGACAGAATATGACAGAAGATGACAGAAGATGACAGAGTATGACAGAAGATGACAGAAGATGACAGAAGATGACAGAAGATGAAAGAAGATGACAGAATGACAGAAGAGGACAGAATGACAGAAGATGACAGAATGACAGAAGAGGACAGAAGATGACAGAAGATGACAGAAGATGACAGAATGACAGAAGAGGACAGAAGATGACAGAAGATGACAGAATGACAGAAGATGACAGAAGATGACAGAAGATGACAGAATGACCGAAGAGGACAGAATGACAGAAGAGGACAGAATGACAGAAGAGGACAGAATATGACAAAAGATGACAGAAGATGACAGAATGACAGAAGATGACAGAAGATGACAGAAAATGACAGAGGATGACAGAAGATGACAGAAGATGACAGAATGACAGAAGAGGAAAGAATGACAGAAGATGACAGAATGACAGAAGATGACAGAATGACAGATGAGGACAGAAGATGACAGAAGATGTCAGAAGGACAGAAGATGACAGAATGACAGAAGATGAAAGAACATGACAGAAGATGACAGAAGATGACAGAATATGACAGAAGAGGACAGAAGATGACAGAAGATGACAGAATATGACAGAAAATGACAGAAGATGACAGAATGACAGAAGATGACAGAATGACAGAAGAGGATAGAATATGACAGAAGATGACACAAGATGACAGAATGACAGAAAATGACAGAAGAGGACAGAATATGACAGAAGAGGACAGAATGATAGAAGATGACAGAAGGTGACAGAAGATGGCAGAAGATGACAGAAGATGACAGAATATGACAGAAGATGACAGAAGATGACAGAAGATGACAGAAGATGACAGAATGACAGAAGAGGACAGAATGACAGAAGATGACAGAATGACAGAAGAGGACAGAAGATGACAGAGGATGACAGAAGATGACAGAAGATGACAGAATGACAGAAGAGGACAGAAGATGACAGAATGACAGAAGATAACAGAAGATGACAGAAGATGACAGAATTACAGAAGAGGACAGAATGACAGAAGAGGACAGAAGATGACAGAATGACAGAAGAGGACAGAAGATGACAGAAGATGACAGAATGACAGAAGAGGACAGAATGACAGAAGAGGACAGAATGACAGAAGATGACAGAATGACAGAAGATGACAGAAGATGACAGAAGATGACAGAATGACAGAAGATGACAGAAGATGAGAGTAGATGACAGAAGATGACATAAGATGACAGAAGATGACAGAAGATGACAGAATGACAGAAGAGGACAGAAGATGACAGAAGATGACAGAAGATGACAGAATGACAGAAGAGGACAGAATATGATAGAGGATGACAGAAGATGACAGAATGACAGAAGATGACAGAAGATGTCAGAAGGACAGAAGATGACAGAATGACAGAAGATGACAGAAGATGACAGAAGATGACAGAAGATGACAGAATATGACAGAAGAGGACAGAAGATGACAGAAGATGACAGAATATGACAGAAGATGACAGAAGATGACAGAATGACAGAAAATGACAGAAGAGGACAGAACATGACAGAAGAGGACAGAATGACAGAAGATGACAGAAGATGACAGAAGATGACAGAATGACAGAAAATGACAGAAGAGGACAGAACATGACAGAAGAGGACAGAATGACAGAAGATGACAGAAGATGACAGAAGATGACAGAATATGACAGAAGATGACACAAGATGACAGAATGACAGAAAATGACAGAAGAGGACAGAACATGACAGAAGAGGACAGAATGACAGAAGATGACAGAAGATGACAGAAGATGGCAGAAGATGACAGAAGATGACAGAATATGACAAAAGATGACAGAAGATGACAGAATGACTGAAGAGGACAGAATGACAGAAGATGACAGAAGATGACAGAAGATGAAAGAAGATGACAGAATGACAGAAGAGGACAGAATGACAGATGACAGTATGACAGAAGAGGACAGAAGATGACAGAAGATGACAGAAGATGACAGAAGATGACAGAAGAGGACAGAAGATGACAGAAGATGACAGAATGACAGAAGATGACAGAAGATGACAGAAGATGACAGAAGATGACAGAAGATGACAGAAGATGACAGAATGACCGAAGAGGACAGAATGCCAGAAGAGGACAGAATGACAGAAGAGGACAGAATATGACAAAAGATGACAGAAGATGACAGAATGACAGAATATGACAGAAGATGACAGAAAATGACAGAAGATGACAGAAGATGACAGAAGATGACAGAATGACAGAAGAGGACAGAAGATGACAGAGGATGACAGAAGATGACAGAAGATGACAGAATGACAGAAGAGGACAGAAGATGACAGAAGATGACAGAATGACAGAAGATGACAGAAGATGACAGAAGATGACAGAAGATGACAGAATTACAGAAGAGGACAGAATGACAGAAGAGGACAGAAGATGACAGAATGACAGAAGAGGACAGAAGATGACAGAAGATGACAGAAGATGACAGAATGACAGAAGAGGACAGAATGACAGAAGAGGACAGAATGACAGAAGATGACAGAAAGCCAGAAGATGACAGAAGATGACAGAAGATGACAGAATGACAGAAGATGACAGAAGATGAGAGTAGATGACAGAAGATGACATAAGATGACAGAAGATGACAGAAGATGACAGAATGACAGAAGAGGACAGAAGATGACAGAAGATGACAGAAGATGACAGAAGATGACAGACTGACAGAAGAGGACAGAATGACAGAAGAGGACAGAATATGATAGAGGATGACAGAAGATGACAGAATGACAGAAGATGACAGAAGATGTCAGAAGGACAGAAGATGACAGAATGACAAAAGATGACAGAAGATGACAGAAGATGACAGAATATGACAGAAGAGGACAGAAGATGACAGAATATGACAGAAGATGACAGAAGAGGACAGAATGACAGAAGAGAACAGAATATGACAGAAGATGACACAAGATGACAGAATGACAGAAAATGACAGAAGAGGACAGAACATGACAGAAGAGGACAGAATGACAGAAGATGACAGAAGATGGCAGAAGATGGCAGAAGATGACAGAAGATGACAGAATATGACAGAAGATGACAGAAGATGACAGAGTATGACAGAAGATGACAGAAGATGACAGAAGATGACAGAAGATGAAAGAAGATGACAGAATGACAGAAGAGGACAGAATGACAGAAGATGACAGAATGACAGAAGAGGACAGAATGACAGAAGATGACAGAATGACAGAAGAGGACAGAAGATGACAGAAGATGACAGAATGACAGAAGATGACAGAAGATGACAGAAGATGACAGAAGATGACAGAATGACCGAAGAGGACAGAATGACAGAAGAGGACAGAATGACAGAAGAGGACAGAATATGACAAAAGATGACAGAATGACAGAAGATGACAGAAGATGACAGAAAATGACAGAGGATGACAGAAGATGACAGAAGATGACAGAATGACAGAAGAGGAAAGAATGACAGAAGATGACAGAATGACAGAAGATGACAGAATGACAGATGAGGACAGAAGATGACAGAAGATGTCAGAAGGACAGAAGATGACAGAATGACAGAAGATGAAAGAACATGACAGAAGATGACAGAAGATGACAGAATATGACAGAAGAGGACAGAAGATGACAGAAGATGACAGAATATGACAGAAAATGACAGAAGATGACAGAATGACAGAAGAGGACAGAATGACAGAAGAGGACAGAATATGACAGAAGATGACACAAGATGACAGAATGACAGAAAATGACAGAAGAGGACAGAATATGACAGAAGAGGACAGAATGATAGAAGATGACAGAAGGTGACAGAAGATGGCAGAAGATGACAGAAGATGACAGAATATGACAGAAGATGACAGAGTATGACAGAAGATGACAGAAGATGACAGAAGATGACAGAATGACAGAAGAGGACAGAATGACAGAAGAGGACAGAATATGACAGAAGATCACAGAAGATGACAGAATATGACAAAAGATGACAGAAGATGACAGAATGACAGAAGAGGACAGAATGACAGAAGATGACAGAAGATGACAGAAGATGACAGAAGATGAAAGAAGATGACAGAATGACAGAAGAGGACAGAATGACAGATGACAGAATGACAGAAGAGGACAGAAGATGACAGAAGATGACAGAAGATGACAGAAGATGACAGAATGACAGAAGAGGACAGAAGATGACAGAAGATGACAGAATGACAGAAGATGACAGAAGATGACAGAAGATGACAGAAGATGACAGAATGACCGAAGAGGACAGAATGCCAGAAGAGGACAGAATGACAGAAGAGGACAGAATATGACAAAAGATGACAGAAGATGACAGAATGACAGAAGATGACAGAAGATGACAGAAAATGACAGAAGATGACAGAATGACAGAAGAGGAAAGAATGACAGAAGATGACAGAATGACAGAAGATGACAGAATGACAGATGAGGACAGAAGATGACAGAAGATGACAGAAGATGACAGAATGACAGAAGAGGACAGAAGATGACAGAATGACAGAAGAGGACAGAAGATGACAGAAGATGACAGAATGACAGAAGAGGTCAGAAGATGACAGAAGATGACAGAAGATAACAGAAGATGACAGAATGACAGAAGAGGACAGAATGACAGAAGAGGACAGAATGACAGAAGATGACAGAAGATGACAGAATGACAGAAGAGGTCAGAAGATGACAGAAGATGACAGAAGATGACAGAAGATAACAGAAGATGACAGAATGACAGAAGAGGACAGAATGACAGAAGAGGACAGAATGACAGAAGATGACAGAAGATGACAGAAGATGACAGAAGATGAAAAGATGACAGAATATGACAGAAGATGACAGAAGATGACAGAATATGACAGAAGATGACAGAATGACAGAAGAGGACAGAATGGCAGAAGAGGACAGAATATGCCAGAAGATGACAGAAGGTGACAGAATGACAGAAGATGACAGAAGATGACAGAAGATCACAGAAGATGACAGAAGATGACAGAATGACAGAAGAGGACAGAATGACAGAAGATGACAGAAGATGACACAAGATGACAGAATGACAGAAGAGGACAGAATGACAGAAGATGACAGAATGACGGAAGATGACAGAGGATGACAGAAGATGACAGAAGATGACAGAATGACAGACGATGAAAGAAGATGACAGAAGATGGCAGAAGATGACAGAAGATGACAGAATGACAGAAGAGGACAGATTGACAGAAGATGACAGAATGACAGAAGAGGACAGAATGACAGAAGATGATAGAAGATGACAGAAGATGACAGAATGACAGAAGAGGACAGAATGACAGAAGATGACAGAAGATGACAGAAGATGACAGAATGACAGAAGATGACAGAAGATGACAAAATGACAGAAGAGGACAGAATGACAGAAGATGACAGAATGACAGAATATGACAAAAGATGACAGAAGATGACAGAAAATGACAGAGGATGACAGAAGATGACAGAAGATGACAGAATGACAGAAGAGGAAAGAATGACAGAAGATGACAGAATGACAGAAGATGACAGAATGACAGATGAGGACAGAAGATGACAGAAGATGTCAGAAGGACAGAAGATGACAGAATGACAGAAGATGAAAGAACATGACAGAAGATGACAGAGGATGACAGAATATGACAGAAGAGGACAGAAGATGACAGAAGATGACAGAATATGACAGAAGATGACAGAAGATGACAGAATGACAGAAGAGGACAGAATGACAGAAGAGGACAGAATATGACAGAAGATGACACAAGATGACAGAATGACAGAAGAGGACAGAATATGACAGAAGAGAACAGAATAATAGAAGATGACAGAAGGTGACAGAAGATGGCAGAAGATGACAGAAGATGACAGAATATGACAGAAGATGACAGAAGATGACAGAAGATGACAGAATGACAGAAGAGGACAGAATGACAGAAGATGACAGAAGGACAGAAGATGACAGAGGATGACAGAAGATGACAGAATGACAGAAGAGGACAGAAGATGACAGAATGACAGAAGATGACAGAAGATGACAGAAGATGACAGAATTACAGAAGAGGACAGAATGACAGAAGAGGACAGAAGATGACAGAATGACAGAAGAGGACAGAAGATGACAGAATGACAGAAGATGACAGAAGATGACAGAAGATGACAGAATTACAGAAGAGGACAGAATGACAGAAGAGGACAGAAGATGACAGAATGACAGAAGAGGACAGAAGATGACAGAATGACAGAAGAGGACAGAATGACAGAAGATGACAGAATGACAGAAGATGACAGAAGATGACAGAATGACAGAAGATGACAGAAGATGAGAGTAGATGACAGAAGATGACATAAGATGACAGAAGATGACAGAAGATGACAGAATGACAGAAGAGGACAGAAGATGACAGAAGATGACAGAAGATGACAGAATGACAGAAGAGGACAGAATATGATAGAGGATGACAGAAGATGAGAGAATGACAGAAGATGACAGAAGATGTCAGAAGGACAGAAGATGACAGAATGACAGAAGATGACAGAAGATGACAGAAGATGACAGAAGATGACAGAATATGACAGAAGAGGACAGAAGATGACAGAAGATGACAGAATATGACAGAAGATGACAGAATGACAGAAAATGACAGAAGAGGACAGAACATGACAGAAGAGGACAGAATGACAGAAGATGACAGAAGATGACAGAAGATGACAGAAGATGACAGAATGACAGAAAATGACAGAAGAGGACAGAACATGACAGAAGAGGACAGAATGACAGAAGATGACAGAAGATGACAGAATATGACAGAAGATGACACAAGATGACAGAATGACAGAAAATGACAGAAGAGGACAGAACATGACAGAAGAGGACAGAATGACAGAAGATGACAGAAGATGGCAGAAGATGACAGAAGATGACAGAATATGACAAAAGATGACAGAAGATGACAGAATGACAGAAGAGGACAGAATGACAGAAGATGACAGAAGATGACAGAAGATGAAAGAAGATGACAGAATGACAGAAGAGGACAGAATGACAGATGACAGAATGACAGAAGAGGACAGAAGATGACAGAAGATGACAGAAGATGACAGAAGATGACAGAATGACAGAAGAGGACAGAAGATGACAGAAGATGACAGAATGACAGAAGATGACAGAAGATGACAGAAGATGACAGAATGACCGAAGAGGACAGAATGCCAGAAGAGGACAGAATGACAGAAGAGGACAGAATATGACAAAAGATGACAGAAGATGACAGAATGACAGAAGATGACAGAAGATGACAGAAAATGACAGAAGATGACAGAAGATGACAGAAGATGACAGAATGACAGAAGAGGAAAGAATGACAGAAGATGACAGAATGACAGAAGATGACAGAATGACAGATGAGGACAGAAGATGACAGAAGATGACAGAAGATGACAGAATGACAGAAGAGGACAGAAGATGACAGAATGACAGAAGAGGACAGAAGAGGACAGAAGAGGACAGAAGATGACAGAAGATGACAGAAGATGACAGAAGATGACAGAAGATGACAGAATGACAGAAGAGGTCAGAAGATGACAGAAGATGACAGAAGATGACAGAAGATAACAGAAGATGACAGAATGACAGAAGAGGACAGAATGACAGAAGAGGACAGAATGACAGAAGATGACAGAAGATGACAGAAGATGAAAAGATGACAGAATATGACAGAAGATGAAAGAAGATGACAGAATATGACAGAAGATGACAGAATGACAGAAGAGGACAGAATGGCAGAAGAGGACAGAATATGCCAGAAGATGACAGAAGGTGACAGAATGACAGAAGATGACAGAAGATGACAGAAGATCACAGAAGATGACAGAAGATGACAGAATGACAGAAGAGGACAGAATGACAGAAGATGACAGAATGACAGAAGAGGACAGAATGACAGAAGATGACAGAAGATGACAGAATATGACAGAAGATGACAGAATGACAGAAAATGACAGAAGAGGACAGAACATGACAGAAGAGGACAGAATGACAGAAGATGACAGAAGATGACAGAAGATGACAGAAGATGACAGAATGACAGAAAATGACAGAAGAGGACAGAACATGACAGAAGAGGACAGAATGACAGAAGATGACAGAAGATGACAGAATATGACAGAAGATGACACAAGATGACAGAATGACAGAAAATGACAGAAGAGGACAGAACATGACAGAAGAGGACAGAATGACAGAAGATGACAGAAGATGGCAGAAGATGACAGAAGATGACAGAATATGACAAAAGATGACAGAAGATGACAGAATGACAGAAGAGGACAGAATGACAGAAGATGACAGAAGATGACAGAAGATGAAAGAAGATGACAGAATGACAGAAGAGGACAGAATGACAGATGACAGAATGACAGAAGAGGACAGAAGATGACAGAAGATGACAGAAGATGACAGAAGATGACAGAATGACAGAAGAGGACAGAAGATGACAGAAGATGACAGAATGACAGAAGATGACAGAAGATGACAGAAGATGACAGAATGACCGAAGAGGACAGAATGCCAGAAGAGGACAGAATGACAGAAGAGGACAGAATATGACAAAAGATGACAGAAGATGACAGAATGACAGAAGATGACAGAAGATGACAGAAAATGACAGAAGATGACAGAAGATGACAGAAGATGACAGAATGACAGAAGAGGAAAGAATGACAGAAGATGACAGAATGACAGAAGATGACAGAATGACAGATGAGGACAGAAGATGACAGAAGATGACAGAAGATGACAGAATGACAGAAGAGGACAGAAGATGACAGAATGACAGAAGAGGACAGAAGAGGACAGAAGAGGACAGAAGATGACAGAAGATGACAGAAGATGACAGAAGATGACAGAAGATGACAGAATGACAGAAGAGGTCAGAAGATGACAGAAGATGACAGAAGATGACAGAAGATAACAGAAGATGACAGAATGACAGAAGAGGACAGAATGACAGAAGAGGACAGAATGACAGAAGATGACAGAAGATGACAGAAGATGAAAAGATGACAGAATATGACAGAAGATGAAAGAAGATGACAGAATATGACAGAAGATGACAGAATGACAGAAGAGGACAGAATGGCAGAAGAGGACAGAATATGCCAGAAGATGACAGAAGGTGACAGAATGACAGAAGATGACAGAAGATGACAGAAGATCACAGAAGATGACAGAAGATGACAGAATGACAGAAGAGGACAGAATGACAGAAGATGACAGAATGACAGAAGAGGACAGAATGACAGAAGATGACAGAAGATGACACAAGATGACAGAATGACAGAAGAGGACAGAATGACAGAAGATGACAGAATGACGGAAGATGACAGAGGATGACAGAAGATGACAGAAGATGACAGAAGATGACAGAATGACAGACGAGGAAAGAAGATGACAGAAGATGGCAGAAGATGACAGAAGATGACAGAATGACAGAAGAGGACAGAATGACAGAAGATGACAGAATGACAGAAGAGGACAGAATGACAGAAGATGATAGAAGATGACAGAAGATGACAGAATGACAGAAGAGGACAGAATGACAGAAGATGACAGAAGATGACAGAAGATGACAGAAGATGACAGAAGATGACAGAAGATGACAGAATGACAGAAGATGACAGAAGATGACAAAATGACAGAAGAGGACAGAATGACAGAAGATGACAGAATGACAGAAGAGGGCAGAAGATGACAGAAGATGACAGAAGATGACAGAATGACAGAAGAGGACAGAATGACAGAAGATGACAGAAGATGACAGAAGATGACAGAATATGACAGAAGATGAAAAAGATGACAGAAGATGACAGAAGAGGACAGAATGACAGAAGATGACAGAAGATGACAGAATGACGGAAGATGACAGAAGATGACGCAAGATGACAGAAGATGACAGAAGATGACAGAATGACAGAAGAGGACATAATGATAGAAGATGACAGAAGATGACAGAAGATGACAGAATGACAGAAGATGACAGAATGACAGAAGAGGACACAATCACATGAGGTGACAGAAGATGACAGAAGATGACAGAATGACAGAAGAGGACAGAATGACAGAAGATGACAGAATGACAGAAGAGGACAGAATGACAGAAGATGACAGAAGATGACAGAATGACAGAAGAGGACAGAATGACAGAAGATGACAGAAGATGACAGAAGATGACAGAATGACAGAAGATGACACAAGATGACACAAGATGACAAAATGACAGAAGAGGACAGAATGACAGAAGATGACAGAGTGACAGAAGAGGACAGAATGACAGAAGATGACAGAAGATGACAGAAGATGACAGAATGACAGAAGAGGACAGAATGACAGAAGATGACAGACGATGACAGAAGATGACAGAATGACAGAAGATGACACAAGATGACGGAAGATGACAGAAGATGACAGAAGATGACAGAATGACACAAGAGGACAGAATGACAGAAGATGACAGAATGACAGAAGAGGACAGAATGACAGAAGATGACAGAAGATGACAGAAGATGACAGAAGATGACAGGAGATGACAGAATGACAGAAGATATCAGAATGACAGAAGATGACAGAATGACAGAAGAGGACAGAAGATGACAGAAGATGACAGAATGACAGAAGAGGACAGAATGACAGATGATGACAGAATGACAGAAGAGGACAGAAGATGGCAGAAGATGACAGAAGGCGACAGAAGATGACAGAAGGTGACAGAATGACAGAAGAGGACAGAATGACAGAAGATGACAGAAGATGACAGAAGATGACAAAATGACAGAAGAGGACAGAATGACAGAAGATGACAGAATGACAGAAGAGGGCAGAAGATGACAGAAGATGACAGAAGATGACAGAATGACAGAAGAGGACAGAATGACAGAAGATGACAGAAGATGACAGAAGATGACAGAATATGACAGAAGATGAAAAAGATGACAGAAGATGACAGAAGAGGACAGAATGACAGAAGATGACAGAAGATGACAGAATGACGGAAGATGACAGAAGATGACGCAAGATGACAGAAGATGACAGAAGATGACAGAATGACAGAAGAGGACATAATGATAGAAGATGACAGAAGATGACAGAAGATGACAGAATGACAGAAGATGACAGAATGACAGAAGAGGACACAATCACATGAGGTGACAGAAGATGACAGAAGATGACAGAATGACAGAAGAGGACAGAATGACAGAAGATGACAGAATGACAGAAGAGGACAGAATGACAGAAGATGACAGAAGATGACAGAATGACAGAAGAGGACAGAATGACAGAAGATGACAGAAGATGACAGAAGATGACAGAATGACAGAAGATGACACAAGATGACACAAGATGACAAAATGACAGAAGAGGACAGAATGACAGAAGATGACAGAGTGACAGAAGAGGACAGAATGACAGAAGATGACAGAAGATGACAGAAGATGACAGAATGACAGAAGAGGACAGAATGACAGAAGATGACAGACGATGACAGAAGATGACAGAATGACAGAAGATGACACAAGATGACGGAAGATGACAGAAGATGACAGAAGATGACAGAATGACACAAGAGGACAGAATGACAGAAGATGACAGAATGACAGAAGAGGACAGAATGACAGAAGATGACAGAAGATGACAGAAGATGACAGAAGATGACAGGAGATGACAGAATGACAGAAGATATCAGAATGACAGAAGATGACAGAATGACAGAAGAGGACAGAAGATGACAGAAGATGACAGAATGACAGAAGAGGACAGAATGACAGATGATGACAGAATGACAGAAGAGGACAGAAGATGGCAGAAGATGACAGAAGGCGACAGAAGATGACAGAAGGTGACAGAATGACAGAAGAGGACAGAATGACAGAAGATGACAGAAGATGACAGAAGATGACAAAATGACAGAAGAGGACAGAATGACAGAAGATGACAGAATGACAGAAGAGGGCAGAAGATGACAGAAGATGACAGAATGACAGAAGAGGACAGAATGACAGAAGATGACAGAATGACAGAAGAGGACAGAATGACAGAAGGTGACAGAAGATGATAGAATGACAGAAGAGGACAGAAGATGACAAAAGATGACAGAATGACAGAAGATGACAGAAGATGTCAGAAGATGACAAAATGACAGAAGAGGACAGAATGACAGAAGATGACAGAGTGACAGAAGAGGACAGAATGACAGAAGATGACAGAAGATGACAGAATGACAGAAGAGGACAGAATGACAGAAGATGGCAGAATATGACAGAAGATGACAGAATATGACAGAAGATGACAGAAGATGACAGAAGATGACAGAATGACAGAAGAGGACAGAATGACAGAAGATGACAGAAGATGACAGAAGATGACAGAATGACAGAAGATGACAGAAGATGACGGAAGATGACAGAAGATGACAGAAGATGACAGAATGACAGAAGAGGACAGAATGACAGAAGATGACAGAAGATGACAGAAGATGACAGAAGATGACAGAATGACAGAAGATGTCAGAATGACAGAAGATGACAGAATGACAGAAGATGACAGAATGACAGAAGAGGACAGAATGACAGAAGAGGACAGACGATGACAGAAGATGACAGACGATGACAGAAGATGACAGAATGACAGAAGATGACAGAAGATGACAGAATGACAGAAGAGGACAGAAGATGACAGAAGATGACAGAAGATGACAGAAGATGACAGAATGACAGAAGAGGACAGAATGACAGAAGAGGACAGAATGACAGAAGATGACAGAAGATGTCAGAAGATCAGAAGATGACAGAATGACAGAAGATGAAAGAACATGACAGAAGATGACAGAATATGACAGAAGAGGACAGAAGATGACAGAATATGACAGAAGATGACAGAAGATGACAGAATGACAGAAGAGGACAGAATGACAGAAGAGGACAGAATATGGCAGAAGATGACACAAGATGACAGAATGACAGAAAATGACAGAAGAGGACAGAATATGACAGAAGAGGACAGAATGACAGAAGATGACAGAAGATGACAGAAGATGACAGAAGATGGCAGAAGATGACAGAAGATGACAGAAGATGACAGAAGATGACAGAAGATGACAGAATGACAGAAGAGGACAGAATGACAGAAGATGACAGAATGACAGAAGAGGACAGAAGATGACAGAAGATGACAGAATGACAGAAGAGGACAGAAGATGACAGAAGATGACAGAATGACAGAAGATGACAGAAGATGACAGAAGATGACAGAAGATGACAGAATTACAGAAGAGGACAGAATGACAGAAGAGGAGAGAAGATGACAGAATGACAGAAGAGGACAGAAGATGACAGAAGATGACAGAAGATGACAGAATGAAAGAAGAGGACAGAATGACAGAAGAGGACAGAATGACAGAAGATGACAGAATGACAGAAGATGACAGAAGATGACAGAAGATGACAGAATGACAGAAGATGACAGAAGATGACAGAATGACAGAAGAGGACAGAATGACAGAAGAGGACAGAATATGACAGAAGATGACACAAGATGACAGAATGACAGAAAATGACAGAAGAGGACAGAATAAGACAGAAGAGGACAGAATGATAGAAGATGACAGAAGGTGACAGAAGATGGCAGAAGATGACAGAAGATGACAGAATATGACAGAAGATGACAGAAGATGACAGAGTATGACAGAATATGACAGAAGATGACAGAAGATGACAGAATGACAGAAGAGGACAGAATGACAGAAGATGACAGAATGACAGAAGAGGACAGAAGATGACAGAGGATGACAGAAGATGACAGAAGATGACAGAATGACAGAAGAGGACAGAAGATGACAGAATGACAGAAGATGACAGAAGATGACAGAAGATGACAGAATTACAGAAGAGGACAGAATGACAGAAGAGGACAGAAGATGACAGAATGACAGAAGAGGACAGAAGATGACAGAAGATGACAGAATGACAGAAGAGGACAGAATGACAGAAGAGGACAGAATGACAGAAGATGACAGAATGACAGAAGATGACAGAAGATGACAGAATGACAGAAGATGACAGAAGATGAGAGTAGATGACAGAAGATGACATAAGATGACAGAAGATGACAGAAGATGACAGAATGACAGAAGAGGACAGAAGATGACAGAAGATGACAGAAGATGACAGAATGACAGAAGAGGACAGAATATGATAGAGGATGACAGAAGATGACAGAATGACAGAAGATGACAGAAGATGTCAGAAGGACAGAAGATGACAGAATGACAGAAGATGACAGAAGATGACAGAAGATGACAGAAGATGACAGAATATGACAGAAGAGGACAGAAGATGACAGAAGATGACAGAATATGACAGAAGATGACAGAATGACAGAAAATGACAGAAGAGGACAGAACATGACAGAAGAGGACAGAATGACAGAAGATGACAGAAGATGACAGAAGATGACAGAATGACAGAAAATGACAGAAGAGGACAGAACATGACAGAAGAGGACAGAATGACAGAAGATGACAGAAGATGACAGAAGATGACAGAATATGACAGAAGATTACACAAGATGACAGAATGACAGAAAATGACAGAAGAGGACAGAACATGACAGAAGAGGACAGAATGACAGAAGATGACAGAAGATGACAGAAGATGGCAGAAGATGACAGAAGATGACAGAATATGACAGAAGATGACAGAAGATGACAGAAGATGACAGAAGATGAAAGAAGATGACAGAATGACAGAAGAGGACAGAATGACAGATGACAGAATGACAGAAGAGGACAGAAGATGACAGAAGATGACAGAAGATGACAGAAGATGACAGAATGACAGAAGAGGACAGAAGATGACAGAAGATGACAGAAGATGACAGAATGACAGAAGATGACAGAAGATGACAGAAGATGACAGAAGATGACAGAAGATGACAGAATGACCGAAGAGGACAGAATGCCAGAAGAGGACAGAATGACAGAAGAGGACAGAATATGACAAAAGATGACAGAAGATGACAGAATGACAGAAGATGACAGAAGATGACAGAAAATGACAGAAGATGACAGAAGATGACAGAATGACAGAAGAGGAAAGAATGACAGAAGATGACAGAATGACAGAAGATGACAGAATGACAGATGAGGACAGAAGATGACAGAAGATGACAGAAGATGACAGAATGACAGAAGAGGACAGAAGATGACAGAATGACAGAAGAGGACAGAAGAGGACAGAAGAGGACAGATGATGACAGAAGATGACAGAAGATGACAGAAGATGACAGAATGACAGAAGAGGTCAGAAGATGACAGAAGATGACAGAAGATGACAGAAGATAACAGAAGATGACAGAATGACAGAAGAGGACAGAATGACAGAAGAGGACAGAATGACAGAAGATGACAGAAGATGACAGAAGATGAAAAGATGACAGAATATGACAGAAGATGAAAGAAGATGACAGAATATGACAGAAGATGACAGAATGACAGAAGAGGACAGAATGGCAGAAGAGGACAGAATATGCCAGAAGATGACAGAAGGTGACAGAATGACAGAAGATGACAGAAGATGACAGAAGATCACAGAAGATGACAGAAGATGACAGAATGACAGAAGAGGACAGAATGACAGAAGATGACAGAATGACAGAAGAGGACAGAATGACAGAAGATGACACAAGATGACACAAGATGACAGAATGACAGAAGAGGACAGAATGACAGAAGATGACAGAATGACGGAAGATGACAGAGGATGACAGAAGATGACAGAAGATGACAGAAGATGACAGAATGACAGACGAGGAAAGAAGATGACAGAAGATGGCAGAAGATGACAGAAGATGACAGAATGACAGAAGAGGACAGAATGGCAGAAGATGACAGAATGACAGAAGAGGACAGAATGACAGAAGATGATAGAAGATGACAGAAGATGACAGAATGACAGAAGAGGACAGAATGACAGAAGATGACAGAAGATGACAGAAGATGACAGAATGACAGAAGATGACAGAAGATGACAAAATGACAGAAGAGGACAGAATGACAGAAGATGACAGAATGACAGAAGAGGGCAGAAGATGACAGAAGATGACAGAAGATGACAGAAGATGACAGAATGACAGAAGAGGACAGAATGACAGAAGATGACAGAAGATGACAGAATATGACAGAAGATGAAAAAGATGACAGAAGATGACAGAAGAGGACAGAATGACAGAAGATGACAGAAGATGACAGAATGACGGAAGATGACAGAAGATGACGCAAGATGACAGAAGATGACAGAGGATGACAGAATGACAGAAGAGGACATAATGACAGAAGATGACAGAAGATGACAGAAGATGACAGAATGACAGAAGATGACAGAATGACAGAAGAGGACACAATCACATGAGGTGACAGAAGATGACAGAAGATGACAGAATGACAGAAGAGGACAGAATGACAGAAGATGACAGAATGACAGAAGAGGACAGAATGACAGAAGATGACAGAAGATGACAGAATGACAGAAGAGGACAGAATGACAGAAGATGACAGAAGATGACAGAAGATGACAGAATGACAGAAGATGACACAAGATGACACAAGATGACAAAATGACAGAAGAGGACAGAATGATAGAAGATGACAGAGTGACAGAAGAGGACAGAATGACAGAAGATGACAGAAGATGACAGAAGATGACAGAATGACAGAAGAGGACAGAATGACAGAAGATGACAGACGATGACAGAAGATGACAGAATGACAGAAGATGACACAAGATGACGGGAGATGACAGAAGATGACAGAAGATGACAGAATGACACAAGAGGACAGAATGACAGAAGATGACAGAATGACAGAAGAGGACAGAATAACAGAAGATGACAGAAGATGACAGAAGATGACAGAAGATGACAGGAGATGACAGAATGACAGAAGATATCAGAATGACAGAAGATGACAGAATGACTGAAGAGGACAGAAGATGACAGAAGATGACAGAATGACAGAAGAGGACAGAATGACAGATGATGACAGAATGACAGAAGAGGACAGAAGATGGCAGAAGATGACAGAAGGCGACAGAAGGTGACAGAATGACAGAAGAGGACAGAATGACAGAAGATGACAGAAGATGACAGAAGATGACAAAATGACAGAAGAGGACAGAATGACAGAAGATGACAGAATGACAGAAGAGGGCAGAAGATGACAGAAGATGACAGAATGACAGAAGAGGACAGAATGACAGAAGATGACAGAATGACAGAAGAGGACAGAATGACAGAAGGTGACAGAAGATGATAGAATGACAGAAGAGGACAGAAGATGACAGAAGATGACAAAAGATGACAGAATGACAGAAGATGACAGAAGATGTCAGAAGATGACAAAATGACAGAAGAGGACAGAATGACAGAAGATGACAGAGTGACAGAAGAGGACAGAATGACAGAAGATGACAGAAGATGACAGAATGACAGAAGAGGACAGAATGACAGAAGATGGCAGAATATGACAGAAGATGACAGAATATGACAGAAGATGACAGAAGAGGACAGAATGACAGAAGATGACAGAAGATGACAGAAGATGACAGAATGACAGAAGATGACAGAAGATGACGGAAGATGACACAAGATGACAGAAGATGACAGAATGACAGAAGAGGACAGAATGACAGAAGATGACAGAAGATGACAGAAGATGACAGAAGATGACAGAATGACAGAAGATGTCAGAATGACAGAAGATGACAGAATGACAGAAGAGGAAAGAATGACAGAAGAGGACAGAATGACAGAAGATGACAGACGATGACAGAAGATGACACAATGACAGAAGATGACAGAAGATGACAGAATATGACAGAAGATGACAGAAGATGACAGAATGACAGAAGATGACAGAAGATGACAGTAGATGACTGAAGATGACAGAAGATGACAGAATGACAGAAGAGGACAGAAGATGACAGAAGATGACAGAAGATGACAGAAGATGACAGAATGACAGAAGAGGACAGAATGACAGAAGAGGACAGAATATGATAGAGGATGACAGAAGATGACAGAATGACAGAAGATGACAGAAGATGTCAGAAGATCAGAAGATGACAGAATGACAGAAGATGAAAGAACATGACAGAAGATGACAGAATATGACAGAAGAGGACAGAAGATGACAGAAGATGACAGAATATGACAGAAGATGACAGAAGATGACAGAATGACAGAAGAGGACAGAATGACAGAAGAGGACATAATATGGCAGAAGATGACACAAGATGACAGAATGACAGAAAATGACAGAAGAGGACAGAATATGACAGAAGAGGACAGAATGACAGAAGTTGACAGAAGATGACAGAATATGACAGAAGATGACAGAAGATGACAGAAGATGACAGAATGACAGAAGAGGACAGAATGACAGAAGATGACAGAATGACAGAAGAGGACAGAAGATGACAGAAGATGACAGAAGATGACAGAATGACAGAAGAGGACAGAAGATGACAGAAGATGACAGAAGATGACAGAAGATGACAGAATTACAGAAGAGGACAGAATGACAGAAGAGGAGAGCAGATGACAGAATGACAGAAGAGGACAGAAGATGACAGAAGATGACAGAAGATGACAGAATGAAAGAAGAGGACAGAATGACAGAAGAGGACAGAATGACAGAAGATGACAGAATGACAGAAGATGACAGAAGATGACAGAAGATGACAGAATGACAGAAGATGACAGATGATGACAGAAGATGACAGAAGATGACAGAACATGACAGAAGATGACAGAAGATGACAGAAGATGACAGTAGATGACAGAAGATGACAGAAGATGACAGAAGATGACAGAATGACAGAAGAGGACAGAAGATGACAGAAGATGACAGAATGACAGAAGAGGACAGAATGACAGAAGAGGACAGAATATGAAAGAGGATGACAGAAGATGACAGAATGACAGAAGATGACAGAAGATGTCAGAAGGACAGAAGATGACAGAATGACAGAAGATGACAGAATATGACAGAAGAGGACAGAAGATGACAGAAGATGACAGAATATGACAGAAGATGACAGAAGGTGACAGAATGACAGAAGAGGACAGAATGACAGAAGAGGACAGAATATGACAGAAGATGACACAAGATGACAGAATGACAGAAAATGACAGAATGACAGAAGATGACAGAAGATGACAGAAGATGACAGAAGATGGCAGAAGATGACAGAAGATGACAGAATATGACAGAAGATGACAGAAGATGACAGAGTATGACAGATGATGACAGAAGATGACAGAAGATGATAGAAGATGACAGAATGACAGAAGAGGACAGAATGACAGAAGATGACAGAATGACAGAAGAGGACAGAAGATGACAGAAGATGACAGAAGATGACAGAAGATGACAGAATGACAGAAGAGGACAGAAGATGAGAGAAGATGACAGAATGACAGAAGATGACAGAAGATGACAGAAGATGACAGAAGATGACAGAATGACCGAAGAGGACAGAATGACAGAAGAGGACAGAATGACAGAAGAGGACAGAATATGACAAAAGATGAGAGAAGATGACAGAATGACAGAAGATGACAGAAGATGACAGAAAATGACAGAAGATGACAGCAGATGACAGAAGATGACAGAATGACAGAAGAGGACAGAATGACAGAAGATGACAGACGATGACAGAAGATGACAGAATGACAGAAGATGACACAAAATGACGGAAGATGACAGAAGATGACAGAATGACACAAGAGGACAGAATGACAGAAGATGACAGAATGACAGAAGAGGACAGAATGACAGAAGATGACAGAAGATGACAGAAGATGACAGGAGATGACAGAATGACAGAAGATATCAGAATGACAGAAGATGACAGAAGATGACAGAAGATGACAGAATGACAGAAGAGGACAGAATGACAGATGATGACAGAATGACAGAAGCGGACAGAAGATGGCAGAAGATGACAGAAGGCGACAGAAGATGACAGAAGGTGACAGAATGACAGAAGAGGACAGAATGACAGAAGATGACAGAAGATGACAGAAGATGACAAAATGACAGAAGAGGACAGAATGACAGAAGATGACAGAATGACAGAAGAGGGCAGAAGATGACAGAAGATGACAGAATGACAGAAGAGGACAGAATGACAGAAGATGACAGAATGACAGAAGAGGACAGAATGACAGAAGGTGACAGAAGATGATAGAATGACAGAAGAGGACAGAAGATGACAGAAGATGACAAAAGATGACAGAATGACAGAAGATGACAGAAGATGACAGAAGATGACAAAATGACAGAAGAGGACAGAATGACAGAAGATGACAGAAGATGACAGAATGACAGAAGAGGACAGAATGACAGAAGATGACAGAAGATGACAGAAGATGACAGAATGACAGAAGATGACAGAAGATGACAGAAGATGACAGAATGACAGAAGATGACACAAGATGACGGAAGATGACAGAAGATGACAGAAGATGACAGAATGACACAAGAGGACAGAATGACAGAAGATGACAGAATGACAGAAGAGGACAGAATGACAGAAGATGACAGAAGATGACAGAAGATGACAGAAGATGACAGAATGACAGAAGATGTCAGAATGACAGAAGATGACAGAATGACAGAAGAGGACAGAATGACAGAAGATGACAGAAGATGACAGAAGATGACAGAATGACAGAAGAGGACAGAATGACAGATGATGACAGAATGACAGAAGAGGACAGAAGATGACAGAAGATGACAGAAGACGACAGAAGATGACAGAAGGTGACAGAATGACAGAAGAGGACAGAATGACAGAAGATGACAGAAGATGACAGAAGATGACAGAAGATGACAGAATGACAGAAGATGACAGAAGATGACAAAATGACAGAAGAGGACAGAATGACAGAAGATGACAGAATGACAGAAGAGGGCAGAAGATGACAGAAGATGACAGAATGACAGAAGAGGACAGAATGACAGAAGGTGACAGAAGATGACAGAATGACAGAAGAGGACAGAAGATGACAGAAGATGACAGAAGATGACAAAAGATGACAGAATGACAGAAGATGACAGAAGATGACAGAAGATGACAAAATGACAGAAGAGGACAGAATGACAGAAGATGACAGAGTGACAGAAGAGGACAGAATGACAGAAGATGACAGAAGATGAAAGAAGATGACAGAATGACAGAAGAGGACAGAATGACAGAAGATGACAGAATATGACAGAAGATGACAGAATATGACAGAAGATGACAGAAGATGACAGAGTATGACAGAAGATGACAGAGGATGACAGAAGATGAAAGAAGATGACAGAATGACAGAAGAGGACAGAATGACAGAAGATGACAGAATGACAGAAGAGGACAGAAGATGACAGAAGATGACAGAAGATGACAGAATGACAAAAGATGACAGAAGATGACAGAAGATGACAAAATGACAGAAGAGGACAGAATGACAGAAGATGACAGAGTGACAGAAGAGGACAGAATGACAGAAGATGACAGAAGATGACAGAAGATGACAGAATGACACAAGAGGACAGAATGACAGAAGATGACAGAATGACAGAAGAGGACAGAATGACAGAAGATGACAGAATGACAGAAGCGGACAGAAGATGGCAGAAGATGACAGAAGGCGACAGAAGATGACAGAAGGTGACAGAATGACAGAAGAGGACAGAATGACAGAAGATGACAGAAGATGACAGAAGATGACAAAATGACAGAAGAGGACAGAATGACAGAAGATGACAGAATGACAGAAGAGGGCAGAAGATGACAGAAGATGACAGAATGACAGAAGAGGACAGAATGACAGAAGATGACAGAATGACAGAAGAGGACAGAATGACAGAAGGTGACAGAAGATGATAGAATGACAGAAGAGGACAGAAGATGACAGAAGATGACAAAAGATGACAGAATGACAGAAGATGACAGAAGATGACAGAAGATGACAAAATGACAGAAGAGGACAGAATGACAGAAGATGACAGAAGATGACAGAATGACAGAAGAGGACAGAATGACAGAAGATGACAGAAGATGACAGAAGATGACAGAATGACAGAAGATGACAGAAGATGACAGAAGATGACAGAATGACAGAAGATGACACAAGATGACGGAAGATGACAGAAGATGACAGAAGATGACAGAATGACACAAGAGGACAGAATGACAGAAGATGACAGAATGACAGAAGAGGACAGAATGACAGAAGATGACAGAAGATGACAGAAGATGACAGAAGATGACAGAATGACAGAAGATGTCAGAATGACAGAAGATGACAGAATGACAGAAGAGGACAGAATGACAGAAGATGACAGAAGATGACAGAAGATGACAGAATGACAGAAGAGGACAGAATGACAGATGATGACAGAATGACAGAAGAGGACAGAAGATGACAGAAGATGACAGAAGACGACAGAAGATGACAGAAGGTGACAGAATGACAGAAGAGGACAGAATGACAGAAGATGACAGAAGATGACAGAAGATGACAGAAGATGACAGAATGACAGAAGATGACAGAAGATGACAAAATGACAGAAGAGGACAGAATGACAGAAGATGACAGAATGACAGAAGAGGGCAGAAGATGACAGAAGATGACAGAATGACAGAAGAGGACAGAATGACAGAAGGTGACAGAAGATGACAGAATGACAGAAGAGGACAGAAGATGACAGAAGATGACAGAAGATGACAAAAGATGACAGAATGACAGAAGATGACAGAAGATGACAGAAGATGACAAAATGACAGAAGAGGACAGAATGACAGAAGATGACAGAGTGACAGAAGAGGACAGAATGACAGAAGATGACAGAAGATGAAAGAAGATGACAGAATGACAGAAGAGGACAGAATGACAGAAGATGACAGAATATGACAGAAGATGACAGAATATGACAGAAGATGACAGAAGATGACAGAGTATGACAGAAGATGACAGAGGATGACAGAAGATGAAAGAAGATGACAGAATGACAGAAGAGGACAGAATGACAGAAGATGACAGAATGACAGAAGAGGACAGAAGATGACAGAAGATGACAGAAGATGACAGAATGACAGAAGATGACAGAAGATGACAGAAGATGACAAAATGACAGAAGAGGACAGAATGACAGAAGATGACAGAGTGACAGAAGAGGACAGAATGACAGAAGATGACAGAAGATGACAGAAGATGACAGAATGACACAAGAGGACAGAATGACAGAAGATGACAGAATGACAGAAGAGGACAGAATGACAGAAGATGACAGAAGATGACAGAAGATGACAAGATGACAGAATGACAGAAGATGTCAGAATGACAGAAGATGACAGAATGACAGAAGAGGACAGAATGACAGAAGATGACAGAAGATGACAGAAGATGATAGAATGACAGAAGAGGACAGAATGACAGATGATGACAGAATGACAGAAGATGACAGAAGAGGACAGAATGACAGAAGATGACAGAATGACAGAAGAGGACAGAATGACAGAAGATGACAGAAGATGACAGAAGATGACAGAAGATGACAGAATGACAGAAGATGACAGAATGACAGAAGAGGACAGAATGACAGAAGATGACAGAAGATGACAGAAGACGACAGAAGATGACAGAAGGTGACAGAATGACAGAAGAGGACAGAATGACAGAAGATGACAGAAGATGACAGAAGAGGACAGAATGACAGAAGATGACAGAATGACAGAAGAGGACAGAATGACAGAAGATGACAGAAAATGACAGACGATGACAGAAGATGACAGAATGACAGAAGATGACAAAATGACAGAAGAGGACAGAATGACAGAAGATGACAGAATGACAGAAGAGGGCAGAAGATGACAGAATGACAGAAGAGGACAGAATGACAGAAGGTGACAGAAGATGACAGAATGACAGAAGAGGACAGAAGATGACAGAAGATGACAAAAGATGACAGAATGACAGAAGATGACAGAAGATGACAGAAGATGACAAAATGACAGAAGAGGACAGAATGACAGAAGATGACAGAGTGACAGAAGAGGACAGAATGACAGAAGATGACAGAAGATGAAAGAAGATGACAGAATGACAGAAGAGGACAGAATGACAGAAGATGACAGAATATGACAGAAGATGACAGAATATGACAGAAGATGACAGAAGATGACAAAAAGACAGAAGATGACAGAAGATGACAGAAGATGACAAAATGACAGAAGAGGACAGAATGACAGAAGATGACAGAATGACAGAAGAGGGCAGAAGATGACAGAAGATGACAGAATGACAGAAAAGGACAGAATGACAGAAGGTGACAGAAGATGACAGAATGACAGAAGGTGACAAAAGATGACAGAATGACAGAAGATGACAGAAGATGACAGAAGATGACAAAATGACAGAAGAGGACAGAATGACAGAAGATGACAGAGTGACAGAAGAGGACAGAATGACAGAAGATGACAGAAGATGACAGAAGATGACAGAATGACAGAAGAGGACAGAATGACAGAAGATGACAGAATATGACAGAAGATGACAGAAGATGACAGAATATGACAGAAGATGACAGAAGATGACAGAAGATGACAGAATGACAGAAGAGGACAGAATGACAGAAGATGACAGAAGATGACAGAAGATGACAGAATGACAGAAGATGTCAGAATGACAGAAGATGACAGAATGACAGAAGAGGACAGAATGACAGAAGATGACAGAAGATGACAGAACATGACAGAACATGACAGAATGACAGAAGATGACAGAAGATGACAGAAGAGGACAGAATGACAGAAGATGACAGGATATGACAGAAGATGACAGAATGAGAGAAGATGACAGAAGATGACAGAAGAGGACAGAATGACAGAAGATAACAGAAGATGACAGAAGAAGACAGAATGACAGAAGAGGACAGAAGATGACAGAATGACAGAAGAGGACAGAATGACAGAAGATGACAGAAGATGACAGAAGATGACAGAAGATGACAGAATATGACAGAAGATGAAAAAGATGACAGAAGATGACAGAAGAGGACAGAATGACAGAAGATGACAGAAGATGACAGAAGATGACAGAATGACGGAAGATGACAGAAGATGACGCAAGATGACAGAAGATGACAGAAGATGACAGAATGACAGAAGAGGACATAATGACAGAAGATGACAGAAGATGACAGAAGATGACAGAATGACAGAAGATGACAGAATGACAGAAGATGACAGAATGACAGAAGAGGACACAATGACAGAAGATGACAGAAGATGACAGAAGATGACAGAATGACAGAAGAGGACAGAATGACAGAAGATGACAGAATGACAGAAGAGGACAGAATGACAGAAGATGACAGAAGATGACAGAATGACAGAAGAGGACAGAATGACAGAAGATGACAGAAGATGACAGAAGATGACAGAATGACAGAAGATGACAGAAGATGACACAAGATGACAAAATGACAGAAGAGGACAGAATGACAGAAGATGACAGAGTGACAGAAGAGGACAGAATGACAGAAGATGACAGAAGATGACAGAATGACAGAAGATGACAGAATGACAGAAGATGACACAAGATGACGGAAGATGACAGAAGATGACAGAAGATGACAGAATGACACAAGAGGACAGAATGACAGAAGATGACAGAATGACAGAAGAGGACAGAATGACAGAAGATGACAGAAGATGACAGAAGATGACAGAAGATGACAGAATGACAGAAGATGTCAGAATGACAGAAGATGACAGAATGACAGAAGAGGACAGAATGACAGAAGATGACAGAAGATGACAGAAGATGACAGAATGACAGAAGAGGACAGAATGACAGATGATGACAGAATGACAGAAGAGGACACAAGATGACAGAAGATGACAGAAGACGACAGAAGATGACAGAAGGTGACAGAATGACAGAAGAGGACAGAATGACAGAAGATGACAGAAGATGACAGAAGATGACAGAAGATGACAGAATGACAGAAGATGAAAGAAGATGACAGAAGATGACAAAATGACAGAAGAGGACAGAATGACAGAAGATGACAGAATGACAGAAGAGGACAGAATGACAGAAGATGTCAGAAGATGAAAGAAGATGACAGAATGACAGAAGATGACAGAAGATGACAGAAGATGACAGTACATGACAGAATGACAGAAGATGACAGAAGATGACAGAAGAGGACAGAATGACAGAAGATGACAGGATACGACAGAAGATGACAGAATGACAGAAGATGACAGAAGATGACAGAAGAGGACAGAATGACAGAAGAGGACAGAAGATGACAGAATGACAGAAGAGGACAGAATGACAGAAGATGACAGAAGATGACAGAAGATGACAGAATGACGGAAGATGACAGAAGATGACGCAAGATGACAGAAGATGACAGAAGATGACAGAATGACAGAAGATGACAGAATGACAGAAGATGACAGAATGACAGAAGAGGACACAATGACAGAAGATGACAGAATGACAGAAGAGGACAGAATGACAGAAGATGACAGAATGACAGAAGAGGACAGAATGACAGAAGATGACAGTAGATGACAGAATGACAGAAGAGGACAGAATGACAGAAGATGACAGAAGATGACAGAAGATGACAGAAGATGACAGAATGACAGAAGATGACAGAAGATGACACAAGATGACAAAATGACAGAAGAGGACAGAATGACAGAAGATGACAGAGTGACAGAAGAGGACAGAATGACAGAAGATGACAGAAGATGACAGAATGACAGAAGAGGACAGAATGACAGAAGATGACAGAATATGACAGAAGATGACAGAATATGACAGAAGATGACAGAAGATGACAGAAGATGACAGAATGACAGAAGAGGACAGAATGACAGAAGATGACAGAAGATGACAGAAGATGACAGAAGATGACAGAATGACAGAAGATGACACAAGATGACGGAAGATGACAGAAGATGACAGAAGATGACAGAATGACACAAGAGGACAGAATGACAGAAGATGACAGAATGACAGAAGAGGACAGAATGACAGAAGATGACAGAAGATGACAGAAGATGACAGAAGATGACAGAATGACAGAAGATGTCAGAATGACAGAAGATGACAGAATGACAGAAGAGGACAGAATGACAGAAGATGACAGAAGATGACAGAAGATGACAGAAGATGACAGAAGATGACAGAAGATGACAGAAGGTGACAGAATGACAGAAGAGGACAGAATGACAGAAGATGACAGAAGATGACAGAAGAGGACAGAATGACAGAAGATGACAGAATGACAGAAGAGGACAGAATGACAGAAGATGACAGAAGATGACAGAAGATGACAGAAGATGACAGAAGATGACAGAATGACAGAAGATGACAGAAGATGACAGAAGATGACAAAATGACAGAAGAGGACAGAATGACAGAAGATGACAGAATGACAGAAGAGGGCAGAAGATGACAGAAGATGACAGAATGACAGAAGAGGACAGAATGACAGAAGGTGACAGAAGATGACAGAATGACAGAAGAGGACAGAAGATGACAGAAGATGACAAAAGATGACAGAATGACAGAAGATGACAGAAGATGACAAAATGACAGAAGAGGACAGAATGACAGAAGATGACAGAGTGACAGAAGAGGACAGAATGACAGAAGATGACAGAAGATGAAAGAAGATGACAGAATGACAGAAGAGGACAGAATGACAGAAGATGACAGAATATGACAGAAGATGATAGAATATGACAGAAGATGACAGAAGATGACAGAAGATGACAGAATGACAGAAGAGGACAGAATGACAGAAGATGACAGAAGATGACAGGAGATGACAGAATGACAGAAGATGAAAGAAGATGACGGAAGATGACAGAAGATGACAAAAGATGACAGAATGACAGAAGAGGACAGAATGACAGGAGATGACAGAAGATGACAAGATGACAGAAGATGACAGAATGACAGAAGATGTCAGAATGACAGAAGATGACAGAATGACAGAAGAGGACAGAATGACAGAAGATGACAGAAGATGACAGAACATGACAGAACATGACAGAATGACAGAAGATGACAGAAGATGACAGAAGAGGACAGAATGACAGAAGATGACAGAATATGACAGAAGATGACAGAATGACAGAAGATGACAGAAGATGACAGAAGAGGACAGAATGACAGAAGATAACAGAAGATGACAGAAGATGACAGAATGACAGAAGAGGACAGAAGATGACAGAATGACAGAAGAGGACAGAATGACAGAAGATGACAGAAGAAGACAGAATGACAGAAGAGGACAGAATGACAGAAGATGACAGAAGATGACAGAAGAGGACAGAAGATGACAGAATGACAGAAGAAGACAGAAGAGGACAGAATGACAGAAGATGACAGAAGATGACAGAATTACAGAAGAGGACAGAATGACAGAAGAGGACAGAAGATGACAGAATGACAGAAGAGGACAGAAGATGACAGAAGATGACAGAATGACAGAAGAGGACAGAATGACAGAAGAGGACAGAATGACAGAATATAACAGAAGATGACAGAAGATGACAGAATGACAGAAGAGGACAGAAGATGACAGAATGACAGAAGAGGACAGAATGACAGAAGATGACAGAAGATGACAGAAGAAGACAGAATGACAGAAGAGGACAGAATGACAGAAGATGACAGAAGATGACAGAAGAGGACAGAAGATGACAGAATGACAGAAGAAGACAGAAGAGGACAGAATGACAGAAGATGACAGAAGATGACAGAAGATGACAGAATTACAGAAGAGGACAGAATGACAGAAGAGGACAGAAGATGACAGAATGACAGAAGAGGACAGAAGATGACAGAAGATGACAGAATGACAGAAGAGGACAGAATGACAGAAGAGGACAGAATGACAGAAGATGACAGAATGACAGAAGATGACCACAGATGACAGAAGATGACAGAATGACAGAAGATGACAGAAGATGACAGAATATGACAGAATATGACAGAAGATGACAGAAGATGACAGAAGACGACAGAATGACAGAAGATGACAGAAGATGACAGTAGATGGCAGAAGATGACAGAAGATGACAGAAGATGATAGAAGATGACAGAATGACAGAAGAGGACAGAATGACAGAAGAGGACAGAATATGATAGAGGATGACAGAAGATGACAGAATGACAGAAGATGACAGAAGATTTCAGAAGGACAGAAGATGACAGAATGACAGAAGATGAAAGAACATGACAGAAGATGACAGAAGATGACAGAATATGACAGAAGAGGACAGAAGATGACAGAAGATGACAGAATATGACAGAAGATGACAGAAGATGACAGAATGACAGAAGAGGACAGAATGACAGAAGATGACAGAAGATGACAGAAGATGACAGAAAATGACAGAAGAGGACAGAATATGACAGAAGAGGACAGAATGATAGAAGATGACAGAAGGTGACAGAAGATGGCAGAAGATGACAGAATATGACAGAAGATGACAGAAGATGACAGAAGATGACAGAAGATGACAGAATGACAAGAGGACAGAATGACAGAAGATGACAGAATGACAGAAGAGGACAGAAGATGACAGAGGATGACAGAAGATGACAGAAGATGACAGAATGACAGAAGAGGACAGAAGATGACAGAAGATGACAGAATGACAGAAGATGACAGAAGATGACAGAAGATGACAGAAGATGACAGAATTACAGAAGAGGACAGAATGACAGAAGTGGACAGAAGATGACAGAATGACAGAAGAGGACAGAAGATGACAGAAGATGACAGAAGATGACAGAATGACAGAAGAGGACAGAATGACAGAAGAGGACAGAATGACAGAAGATGACAGAATGACAGAAGATGACAGAAGATGACAGAAGATGACAGAATGACAGAAGATGACAGAAGATGAGAGTAGATGACAGAAGATGACATAAGATGACAGAAGATGACAGAAGATGACAGAATGACAGAAGAGGACAGAAGATGACAGAAGATGACAGAAGATGACAGAATGACAGAAGAGGACAGAATGACAGAAGAGGACAGAATATGATAGAGGATGACAGAAGATGACAGAATGACAGAAGATGACAGAAGATGTCAGAAGGACAGAAGATGACAGAATGACAGAAGATGACTGAAGATGACAGAAGATGACAGAAGATGACAGAATATGACAGAAGAGGACAGAAGATGACAGAATATGACAGAAGATGACAGAAGATGACAGAATGACAGAAGAGGACAGAATGACAGAAGAGGACAGAATATGACAGAAGATGACACAAGATGACAGAATGACAGAAAATGACAGAAGAGGACAGAACATGACAGAAGAGGACAGAATGACAGAAGATGACAGAAGATGACAGAAGATGACAGAAGATGGCAGAAGATGACAGAAGATGACAGAATATGACAGAAGATGACAGAAGATGACAGAGTATGACAGAACATGACAGAAGATGACAGAAGATGAAAGAAGATGACAGAATGACAGAAGAGGACAGAATGACAGAAGATGACAGAATGACAGAAGAGGACAGAAGATGACAGAATGACAGAAGATGACAGAAGATGACAGAAGATGACAAAATGACAGAAGAGGACAGAATGACAGAAGATGACAGAGTGACAGAAGAGGACAGAATGACAGAAGATGACAGAAGATGACAGAAGATGACAGAATGACACAAGAGGACAGAATGACAGAAGATGACAGAATGACAGAAGAGGACAGAATGACAGAAGATGACAGAAGATGACAGAAGATGACAAGATGACAGAATGACAGAAGATGTCAGAATGACAGAAGATGACAGAATGACAGAAGAGGACAGAATGACAGAAGATGACAGAAGATGACAGAATGACAGAAGAGGACAGAATGACAGATGATGACAGAATGACAGAAGAGGACAGAAGATGACAGAAGATGACAGAAGACGACAGAAGATGACAGAAGGTGACAGAATGACAGAAGAGGACAGAATGACAGAAGATGACAGAAGCTGACAGAAGATGACAGAAGAGGACAGAATGACAGAAGATGACAGAATGACAGAAGAGGACAGAATGACAGAAGATGACAGAAGATGACAGAAGATGACAGAATGACAGAAGATGACAGAAGATGACAGAAGATGACAAAATGACAGAAGAGGACAGAATGACAGAAGATGACAGAATGACAGAAGAGGGCAGAAGATGACAGAAGATGACAGAATGACAGAAGAGGACATAATGACAGAAGGTGACAGAAGATGACAGAATGACAGAAGAGGACAGGATGACAGAAGATGACAGAGTGACAGAAGAGGACAGAATGACAGAAGATGACAGAAGATGACAGAAGATGACAGAATGACAGAAGAGGACAGAATGACAGAAGATGACAGAATATGACAGAAGATGACAGAATATGACAGAAGATGACAGAAGATGACAGAAGATGACAGAATGACAGAACAGGACAGAATGACAGAAGATGACAGAAGATGAAAGAAGATGACAGAAGATGACAAAATGACAGAAGAGGACAGAATGACATAAGATGACAGAATGACAGAAGAGGGCAGAAGATGACAGAAGATGACAGAATGACAGAAGAGGACAGAATGACAGAAGGTGACAGAAGATGACAGAATGACAGAAGAGGACAGAAGATGACAGAAGATGACAAAAGATGACAGAATGACAGAAGATGACAGAAGATGACAGAAGATGACAAAATGAGAGAAGAGGACAGAATGACAGAAGATGACAGAGTGACAGAAGAGGACAGAATGACAGAAGATGACAGAAGATGACAGAAGATGACAGAATGACAGAAGAGGACAGAATGACAGAAGATGACAGAATATGACAGAAGATGACAGAATATGACAGAAGATGACAGAAGATGACAGAAGATGACAGAATGACAGAAGAGGACAGAATGACAGAAGATGACAGAAGATGACAGAAGATGACAGAATGACAGAAGAGGACAGAATGACAGAAGATGACAGAAGATGACAGAAGATGACAGAAGATGACAGAATGACAGAAGATGTCAGAATGACAGAAGATGACAGAATGACAGAAGAGGACAGAATGACAGAAGATGACAGAACATGACAGAATGACAGAAGATGACAGAAGAGGACAGAATGACAGAAGATGACAGGATATGACAGAATGACAGAAGATGACAGAAGATGACAGAAGAGGACAGAATGACAGAAGATGACAGAAGATGACAGAAGATGACAGAATGACAGAAGAGGACAGAATGACAGATGATGACAGAATGACAGAAGAGGACAGAAGATGACAGAAGATGACAGAAGACGACAGAAGATGACAGAAGGTGACAGAATGACAGAAGAGGACAGAATGACAGAAGATGACAGAAGATGACAGAAGATGACAGAAGATGACAGAATGACAGAAGATGACAGAAGATGACAAAATGACAGAAGAGGACAGAATGACAGAAGATGACAGAATGACAGAAGAGGGCAGAAGATGACAGAAGATGACAGAATGACAGAAGAGGACAGAATGACAGAAGGTGACAGAAGATGACAGAATGACAGAAGAGGACAGAAGATGACAGAAGATGACAGAAGATGACAAAAGATGACAGAATGACAGAAGATGACAGAAGATGACAGAAGATGACAAAATGACAGAAGAGGACAGAATGACAGAAGATGACAGAGTGACAGAAGAGGACAGAATGACAGAAGATGACAGAAGATGAAAGAAGATGACAGAATGACAGAAGAGGACAGAATGACAGAAGATGACAGAATATGACAGAAGATGACAGAATATGACAGAAGATGACAGAAGATGACAGAGTATGACAGAAGATGACAGAGGATGACAGAAGATGAAAGAAGATGACAGAATGACAGAAGAGGACAGAATGACAGAAGAGGACAGAAGATGACAGAAGATGACAGAAGATGACAGAATGACAGAAGATGACAGAAGATGACAGAAGATGACAAAATGACAGAAGAGGACAGAATGACAGAAGATGACAGAGTGACAGAAGAGGACAGAATGACAGAAGATGACAGAAGATGACAGAAGATGACAGAATGACACAAGAGGACAGAATGACAGAAGATGACAGAATGACAGAAGAGGACAGAATGACAGAAGATGACAGAAGATGACAGAAGATGACAAGATGACAGAATGACAGAAGATGTCAGAATGACAGAAGATGACAGAATGACAGAAGAGGACAGAATGACAGAAGATGACAGAAGATGACAGAAGATGATAGAATGACAGAAGAGGACAGAATGACAGATGATGACAGAATGACAGAAGATGACAGAAGAGGACAGAATGACAGAAGATGACAGAATGACAGAAGAGGACAGAATGACAGAAGATGACAGAAGATGACAGAAGATGACAGAAGATGACAGAATGACAGAAGATGACAGAATGACAGAAGAGGACAGAATGACAGAAGATGACAGAAGATGACAGAAGACGACAGAAGATGACAGAAGGTGACAGAATGACAGAAGAGGACAGAATGACAGAAGATGACAGAAGATGACAGAAGAGGACAGAATGACAGAAGATGACAGAATGACAGAAGAGGACAGAATGACAGAAGATGACAGAAAATGACAGAAGATGACAGAAGATGACAGAATGACAGAAGATGACAAAATGACAGAAGAGGACAGAATGACAGAAGATGACAGAATGACAGAAGAGGGCAGAAGATGACAGAATGACAGAAGAGGACAGAATGACAGAAGGTGACAGAAGATGACAGAATGACAGAAGAGGACAGAAGATGACAGAAGATGACAAAAGATGACAGAATGACAGAAGATGACAGAAGATGACAGAAGATGACAAAATGACAGAAGAGGACAGAATGACAGAAGATGACAGAGTGACAGAAGAGGACAGAATGACAGAAGATGACAGAAGATGAAAGAAGATGACAGAATGACAGAAGAGGACAGAATGACAGAAGATGACAGAATATGACAGAAGATGACAGAATATGACAGAAGATGACAGAAGATGACAAAAAGACAGAAGATGACAGAAGATGACAGAAGATGACAAAATGACAGAAGAGGACAGAATGACAGAAGATGACAGAATGACAGAAGAGGGCAGAAGATGACAGAAGATGACAGAATGACAGAAAAGGACAGAATGACAGAAGGTGACAGAAGATGACAGAATGACAGAAGGTGACAAAAGATGACAGAATGACAGAAGATGACAGAAGATGACAGAAGATGACAAAATGACAGAAGAGGACAGAATGACAGAAGATGACAGAGTGACAGAAGAGGACAGAATGACAGAAGATGACAGAAGATGACAGAAGATGACAGAATGACAGAAGAGGACAGAATGACAGAAGATGACAGAATATGACAGAAGATGACAGAAGATGACAGAATATGACAGAAGATGACAGAAGATGACAGAAGATGACAGAATGACAGAAGAGGACAGAATGACAGAAGATGACAGAAGATGACAGAAGATGACAGAATGACAGAAGATGTCAGAATGACAGAAGATGACAGAATGACAGAAGAGGACAGAATGACAGAAGATGACAGAAGATGACAGAACATGACAGAACATGACAGAATGACAGAAGATGACAGAAGATGACAGAAGAGGACAGAATGACAGAAGATGACAGGATATGACAGAAGATGACAGAATGAGAGAAGATGACAGAAGATGACAGAAGAGGACAGAATGACAGAAGATAACAGAAGATGACAGAAGAAGACAGAATGACAGAAGAGGACAGAAGATGACAGAATGACAGAAGAGGACAGAATGACAGAAGATGACAGAAGATGACAGAAGATGACAGAAGATGACAGAATATGACAGAAGATGAAAAAGATGACAGAAGATGACAGAAGAGGACAGAATGACAGAAGATGACAGAAGATGACAGAAGATGACAGAATGACGGAAGATGACAGAAGATGACGCAAGATGACAGAAGATGACAGAAGATGACAGAATGACAGAAGAGGACATAATGACAGAAGATGACAGAAGATGACAGAAGATGACAGAATGACAGAAGATGACAGAATGACAGAAGATTACAGAATGACAGAAGAGGACACAATGACAGAAGATGACAGAAGATGACAGAAGATGACAGAATGACAGAAGAGGACAGAATGACAGAAGATGACAGAATGACAGAAGAGGACAGAATGACAGAAGATGACAGAAGATGACAGAATGACAGAAGAGGACAGAATGACAGAAGATGACAGAAGATGACAGAAGATGACAGAATGACAGAAGATGACAGAAGATGACACAAGATGACAAAATGACAGAAGAGGACAGAATGACAGAAGATGACAGAGTGACAGAAGAGGACAGAATGACAGAAGATGACAGAAGATGACAGAATGACAGAAGATGACAGAATGACAGAAGATGACACAAGATGACGGAAGATGACAGAAGATGACAGAAGATGACAGAATGACACAAGAGGACAGAATGACAGAAGATGACAGAATGACAGAAGAGGACAGAATGACAGAAGATGACAGAAGATGACAGAAGATGACAGAAGATGACAGAATGACAGAAGATGTCAGAATGACAGAAGATGACAGAATGACAGAAGAGGACAGAATGACAGAAGATGACAGAAGATGACAGAAGATGACAGAATGACAGAAGAGGACAGAATGACAGATGATGACAGAATGACAGAAGAGGACACAAGATGACAGAAGATGACAGAAGACGACAGAAGATGACAGAAGGTGACAGAATGACAGAAGAGGACAGAATGACAGAAGATGACAGAAGATGACAGAAGATGACAGAAGATGACAGAATGACAGAAGATGAAAGAAGATGACAGAAGATGACAAAATGACAGAAGAGGACAGAATGACAGAAGATGACAGAATGACAGAAGAGGACAGAATGACAGAAGATGTCAGAAGATGAAAGAAGATGACAGAATGACAGAAGATGACAGAAGATGACAGAAGATGACAGTACATGACAGAATGACAGAAGATGACAGAAGATGACAGAAGAGGACAGAATGACAGAAGATGACAGGATACGACAGAAGATGACAGAATGACAGAAGATGACAGAAGATGACAGAAGAGGACAGAATGACAGAAGAGGACAGAAGATGACAGAATGACAGAAGAGGACAGAATGACAGAAGATGACAGAAGATGACAGAAGATGACAGAATGACGGAAGATGACAGAAGATGACGCAAGATGACAGAAGATGACAGAAGATGACAGAATGACAGAAGATGACAGAATGACAGAAGATGACAGAATGACAGAAGAGGACACAATGACAGAAGATGACAGAATGACAGAAGAGGACAGAATGACAGAAGATGACAGAATGACAGAAGAGGACAGAATGACAGAAGATGACAGTAGATGACAGAATGACAGAAGAGGACAGAATGACAGAAGATGACAGAAGATGACAGAAGATGACAGAAGATGACAGAATGACAGAAGATGACAGAAGATGACACAAGATGACAAAATGACAGAAGAGGACAGAATGACAGAAGATGACAGAATGACAGAAGAGGACAGAATGACAGAAGATGACAGAAGATGACAGAATGACAGAAGAGGACAGAATGACAGAAGATGACAGAATATGACAGAAGATGACAGAATATGACAGAAGATGACAGAAGATGACAGAAGATGACAGAATGACAGAAGAGGACAGAATGACAGAAGATGACAGAAGATGACAGAATGACAGAAGATGACACAAGATGACGGAAGATGACAGAAGATGACAGAAGATGACAGAATGACACAAGAGGACAGAATGACAGAAGATGACAGAATGACAGAAGAGGACAGAATGACAGAAGATGACAGAAGATGACAGAAGATGACAGAAGATGACAGAATGACAGAAGATGTCAGAATGACAGAAGATGACAGAATGACAGAAGAGGACAGAATGACAGAAGATGACAGAAGATGACAGAAGATGACAGAAGATGACAGAAGATGACAGAAGATGACAGAAGGTGACAGAATGACAGAAGAGGACAGAATGACAGAAGATGACAGAAGATGACAGAAGAGGACAGAATGACAGAAGATGACAGAATGACAGAAGAGGACAGAATGACAGAAGATGACAGAAGATGACAGAAGATGACAGAAGATGACAGAATGACAGAAGATGACAGAAGATGACAGAAGATGACAAAATGACAGAAGAGGACAGAATGACAGAAGATGACAGAATGACAGAAGAGGGCAGAAGATGACAGAAGATGACAGAATGACAGAAGAGGACAGAATGACAGAAGGTGACAGAAGATGACAGAATGACAGAAGAGGACAGAAGATGACAGAAGATGACAAAAGATGACAGAATGACAGAAGATGACAGAAGATGACAAAATGACAGAAGAGGACAGAATGACAGAAGATGACAGAGTGACAGAAGAGGACAGAATGACAGAAGATGACAGAAGATGAAAGAAGATGACAGAATGACAGAAGAGGACAGAATGACAGAAGATGACAGAATATGACAGAAGATGATAGAATATGACAGAAGATGACAGAAGATGACAGAAGATGACAGAATGACAGAAGAGGACAGAATGACAGAAGATGACAGAAGATGACAGGAGATGACAGAATGACAGAAGATGAAAGAAGATGACGGAAGATGACAGAAGATGACAAAAGATGACAGAATGACAGAAGAGGACAGAATGACAGGAGATGACAGAAGATGACAAGATGACAGAAGATGACAGAATGACAGAAGATGTCAGAATGACAGAAGATGACAGAATGACAGAAGAGGACAGAATGACAGAAGATGACAGAAGATGACAGAAGATGACAGAACATGACAGAATGACAGAAGATGACAGAAGATGACAGAAGAGGACAGAATGACAGAAGATGACAGAATATGACAGAAGATGACAGAATGACAGAAGATGACAGAAGATGACAGAAGAGGACAGAATGACAGAAGATAACAGAAGATGACAGAAGATGACAGAATGACAGAAGAGGACAGAAGATGACAGAATGACAGAAGAGGACAGAATGACAGAAGATGACAGAAGAAGACAGAATGACAGAAGAGGACAGAATGACAGAAGATGACAGAAGATGACAGAAGAGGACAGAAGATGACAGAATGACAGAAGAAGACAGAAGAGGACAGAATGACAGAAGATGACAGAAGATGACAGAAGATGACAGAATTACAGAAGAGGACAGAATGACAGAAGAGGACAGAAGATGACAGAATGACAGAAGAGGACAGAAGATGACAGAAGATGACAGAATGACAGAAGAGGACAGAATGACAGAAGAGGACAGAATGACAGAATATAACAGAAGATGACAGAAGATGACAGAATGACAGAAGAGGACAGAAGATGACAGAATGACAGAAGAGGACAGAATGACAGAAGATGACAGAAGATGACAGAAGAAGACAGAATGACAGAAGAGGACAGAATGACAGAAGATGACAGAAGATGACAGAAGAGGACAGAAGATGACAGAATGACAGAAGAAGACAGAAGAGGACAGAATGACAGAAGATGACAGAAGATGACAGAAGATGACAGAATTACAGAAGAGGACAGAATGACAGAAGAGGACAGAAGATGACAGAATGACAGAAGAGGACAGAAGATGACAGAAGATGACAGAATGACAGAAGAGGACAGAATGACAGAAGAGGACAGAATGACAGAAGATGACAGAATGACAGAAGATGACCACAGATGACAGAAGATGACAGAATGACAGAAGATGACAGAAGATGACAGAATATGACAGAATATGACAGAAGATGACAGAAGATGACAGAAGACGACAGAATGACAGAAGATGACAGAAGATGACAGTAGATGGCAGAAGATGACAGAAGATGACAGAAGATGATAGAAGATGACAGAATGACAGAAGAGGACAGAATGACAGAAGAGGACAGAATATGATAGAGGATGACAGAAGATGACAGAATGATAGAAGATGACAGAAGAGGACAGAAGATGACAGAAGATGACAGAAGATGACAGAAGATGATAGAAGATGACAGAATGACAGAAGAGGACAGAATGACAGAAGAGGACAGAATATGATAGAGGATGACAGAAGATGACAGAATGACAGAAGATGACAGAAGATTTCAGAAGGACAGAAGATGACAGAATGACAGAAGATGAAAGAACATGACAGAAGATGACAGAAGATGACAGAATATGACAGAAGAGGACAGAAGATGACAGAAGATGACAGAATATGACAGAAGATGACAGAAGATGACAGAATGACAGAAGAGGACAGAATGACAGAAGATGACAGTAGATGACAGAATGACAGAAGAGGACAGAATGACAGAAGATGACAGAAGATGACAGAAGATGACAGAAGATGACAGAATGACAGAAGATGACAGAAGATGACACAAGATGACAAAATGACAGAAGAGGACAGAATGACAGAAGATGACAGAATGACAGAAGAGGACAGAATGACAGAAGATGACAGAAGATGACAGAATGACAGAAGAGGACAGAATGACAGAAGATGACAGAATATGACAGAAGATGACAGAATATGACAGAAGATGACAGAAGATGACAGAAGATGACAGAATGACAGAAGAGGACAGAATGACAGAAGATGACAGAAGATGACAGAATGACAGAAGATGACACAAGATGACGGAAGATGACAGAAGATGACAGAAGATGACAGAATGACACAAGAGGACAGAATGACAGAAGATGACAGAATGACAGAAGAGGACAGAATGACAGAAGATGACAGAAGATGACAGAAGATGACAGAAGATGACAGAATGACAGAAGATGTCAGAATGACAGAAGATGACAGAATGACAGAAGAGGACAGAATGACAGAAGATGACAGAAGATGACAGAAGATGACAGAAGATGACAGAAGATGACAGAAGATGACAGAAGGTGACAGAATGACAGAAGAGGACAGAATGACAGAAGATGACAGAAGATGACAGAAGAGGACAGAATGACAGAAGATGACAGAATGACAGAAGAGGACAGAATGACAGAAGATGACAGAAGATGACAGAAGATGACAGAAGATGACAGAATGACAGAAGATGACAGAAGATGACAGAAGATGACAAAATGACAGAAGAGGACAGAATGACAGAAGATGACAGAATGACAGAAGAGGGCAGAAGATGACAGAAGATGACAGAATGACAGAAGAGGACAGAATGACAGAAGGTGACAGAAGATGACAGAATGACAGAAGAGGACAGAAGATGACAGAAGATGACAAAAGATGACAGAATGACAGAAGATGACAGAAGATGACAAAATGACAGAAGAGGACAGAATGACAGAAGATGACAGAGTGACAGAAGAGGACAGAATGACAGAAGATGACAGAAGATGAAAGAAGATGACAGAATGACAGAAGAGGACAGAATGACAGAAGATGACAGAATATGACAGAAGATGATAGAATATGACAGAAGATGACAGAAGATGACAGAAGATGACAGAATGACAGAAGAGGACAGAATGACAGAAGATGACAGAAGATGACAGGAGATGACAGAATGACAGAAGATGAAAGAAGATGACGGAAGATGACAGAAGATGACAAAAGATGACAGAATGACAGAAGAGGACAGAATGACAGGAGATGACAGAAGATGACAAGATGACAGAAGATGACAGAATGACAGAAGATGTCAGAATGACAGAAGATGACAGAATGACAGAAGAGGACAGAATGACAGAAGATGACAGAAGATGACAGAAGATGACAGAACATGACAGAATGACAGAAGATGACAGAAGATGACAGAAGAGGACAGAATGACAGAAGATGACAGAATATGACAGAAGATGACAGAATGACAGAAGATGACAGAAGATGACAGAAGAGGACAGAATGACAGAAGATAACAGAAGATGACAGAAGATGACAGAATGACAGAAGAGGACAGAAGATGACAGAATGACAGAAGAGGACAGAATGACAGAAGATGACAGAAGAAGACAGAATGACAGAAGAGGACAGAATGACAGAAGATGACAGAAGATGACAGAAGAGGACAGAAGATGACAGAATGACAGAAGAAGACAGAAGAGGACAGAATGACAGAAGATGACAGAAGATGACAGAAGATGACAGAATTACAGAAGAGGACAGAATGACAGAAGAGGACAGAAGATGACAGAATGACAGAAGAGGACAGAAGATGACAGAAGATGACAGAATGACAGAAGAGGACAGAATGACAGAAGAGGACAGAATGACAGAATATAACAGAAGATGACAGAAGATGACAGAATGACAGAAGAGGACAGAAGATGACAGAATGACAGAAGAGGACAGAATGACAGAAGATGACAGAAGATGACAGAAGAAGACAGAATGACAGAAGAGGACAGAATGACAGAAGATGACAGAAGATGACAGAAGAGGACAGAAGATGACAGAATGACAGAAGAAGACAGAAGAGGACAGAATGACAGAAGATGACAGAAGATGACAGAAGATGACAGAATTACAGAAGAGGACAGAATGACAGAAGAGGACAGAAGATGACAGAATGACAGAAGAGGACAGAAGATGACAGAAGATGACAGAATGACAGAAGAGGACAGAATGACAGAAGAGGACAGAATGACAGAAGATGACAGAATGACAGAAGATGACCACAGATGACAGAAGATGACAGAATGACAGAAGATGACAGAAGATGACAGAATATGACAGAATATGACAGAAGATGACAGAAGATGACAGAAGACGACAGAATGACAGAAGATGACAGAAGATGACAGTAGATGGCAGAAGATGACAGAAGATGACAGAAGATGATAGAAGATGACAGAATGACAGAAGAGGACAGAATGACAGAAGAGGACAGAATATGATAGAGGATGACAGAAGATGACAGAATGATAGAAGATGACAGAAGAGGACAGAAGATGACAGAAGATGACAGAAGATGACAGAAGATGATAGAAGATGACAGAATGACAGAAGAGGACAGAATGACAGAAGAGGACAGAATATGATAGAGGATGACAGAAGATGACAGAATGACAGAAGATGACAGAAGATTTCAGAAGGACAGAAGATGACAGAATGACAGAAGATGAAAGAACATGACAGAAGATGACAGAAGATGACAGAATATGACAGAAGAGGACAGAAGATGACAGAAGATGACAGAATATGACAGAAGATGACAGAAGATGACAGAATGACAGAAGAGGACAGAATGACAGAAGATGACAGAAGATGACAGAAGATGACAGAAAATGACAGAAGAGGACAGAATATGACAGAAGAGGACAGAATGATAGAAGATGACAGAAGGTGACAGAAGATGGCAGAAGATGACAGAATATGACAGAAGATGACAGAAGATGACAGAAGATGACAGAAGATGACAGAATGACAAGAGGACAGAATGACAGAAGATGACAGAATGACAGAAGAGGACAGAAGATGACAGAGGATGACAGAAGATGACAGAAGATGACAGAATGACAGAAGAGGACAGAAGATGACAGAAGATGACAGAATGACAGAAGATGACAGAAGATGACAGAAGATGACAGAAGATGACAGAATTACAGAAGAGGACAGAATGACAGAAGAGGACAGAAGATGACAGAATGACAGAAGAGGACAGAAGATGACAGAAGATGACAGAAGATGACAGAATGACAGAAGAGGACAGAATGACAGAAGAGGACAGAATGACAGAAGATGACAGAATGACAGAAGATGACAGAAGATGACAGAAGATGACAGAATGACAGAAGATGACAGAAGATGAGAGTAGATGACAGAAGATGACATAAGATGACAGAAGATGACAGAAGATGACAGAATGACAGAAGAGGACAGAAGATGACAGAAGATGACAGAAGATGACAGAATGACAGAAGAGGACAGAATGACAGAAGAGGACAGAATATGATAGAGGATGACAGAAGATGACAGAATGACAGAAGATGACAGAAGATGTCAGAAGGACAGAAGATGACAGAATGACAGAAGATGACTGAAGATGACAGAAGATGACAGAAGATGACAGAATATGACAGAAGAGGACAGAAGATGACAGAATATGACAGAAGATGACAGAAGATGACAGAATGACAGAAGAGGACAGAATGACAGAAGAGGACAGAATATGACAGAAGATGACACAAGATGACAGAATGACAGAAAATGACAGAAGAGGACAGAACATGACAGAAGAGGACAGAATGACAGAAGATGACAGAAGATGACAGAAGATGACAGAAGATGGCAGAAGATGACAGAAGATGACAGAATATGACAGAAGATGACAGAAGATGACAGAGTATGACAGAACATGACAGAAGATGACAGAAGATGAAAGAAGATGACAGAATGACAGAAGAGGACAGAATGACAGAAGATGACAGAATGACAGAAGAGGACAGAAGATGACAGAAGATGACAGAAGATGACAGAATGACAGAAGATGACAGAAGATGACAGAAGATGACAAAATGACAGAAGAGGACAGAATGACAGAAGATGACAGAGTGACAGAAGAGGACAGAATGACAGAAGATGACAGAAGATGACAGAAGATGACAGAATGACACAAGAGGACAGAATGACAGAAGATGACAGAATGACAGAAGAGGACAGAATGACAGAAGATGACAGAAGATGACAGAAGATGACAAGATGACAGAATGACAGAAGATGTCAGAATGACAGAAGATGACAGAATGACAGAAGAGGACAGAATGACAGAAGATGACAGAAGATGACAGAATGACAGAAGAGGACAGAATGACAGATGATGACAGAATGACAGAAGAGGACAGAAGATGACAGAAGATGACAGAAGACGACAGAAGATGACAGAAGGTGACAGAATGACAGAAGAGGACAGAATGACAGAAGATGACAGAAGATGACAGAAGATGACAGAAGAGGACAGAATGACAGAAGATGACAGAATGACAGAAGAGGACAGAATGACAGAAGATGACAGAAGATGACAGAAGATGACAGAATGACAGAAGATGACAGAAGATGACAGAAGATGACAAAATGACAGAAGAGGACAGAATGACAGAAGATGACAGAATGACAGAAGAGGGCAGAAGATGACAGAAGATGACAGAATGACAGAAGAGGACATAATGACAGAAGGTGACAGAAGATGACAGAATGACAGAAGAGGACAGGATGACAGAAGATGACAGAGTGACAGAAGAGGACAGAATGACAGAAGATGACAGAAGATGACAGAAGATGACAGAATGACAGAAGAGGACAGAATGACAGAAGATGACAGAATATGACAGAAGATGACAGAATATGACAGAAGATGACAGAAGATGACAGAAGATGACAGAATGACAGAACAGGACAGAATGACAGAAGATGACAGAAGATGAAAGAAGATGACAGAAGATGACAAAATGACAGAAGAGGACAGAATGACATAAGATGACAGAATGACAGAAGAGGGCAGAAGATGACAGAAGATGACAGAATGACAGAAGAGGACAGAATGACAGAAGGTGACAGAAGATGACAGAATGACAGAAGAGGACAGAAGATGACAGAAGATGACAAAAGATGACAGAATGACAGAAGATGACAGAAGATGACAGAAGATGACAAAATGACAGAAGAGGACAGAATGACAGAAGATGACAGAGTGACAGAAGAGGACAGAATGACAGAAGATGACAGAAGATGACAGAAGATGACAGAATGACAGAAGAGGACAGAATGACAGAAGATGACAGAATATGACAGAAGATGACAGAATATGACAGAAGATGACAGAAGATGACAGAAGATGACAGAATGACAGAAGAGGACAGAATGACAGAAGATGACAGAAGATGACAGAAGATGACAGAATGACAGAAGAGGACAGAATGACAGAAGATGACAGAAGATGACAGAAGATGACAGAAGATGACAGAATGACAGAAGATGTCAGAATGACAGAAGATGACAGAATGACAGAAGAGGACAGAATGACAGAAGATGACAGAACATGACAGAATGACAGAAGATGACAGAAGAGGACAGAATGACAGAAGATGACAGGATATGACAGAATGACAGAAGATGACAGAAGATGACAGAAGAGGACAGAATGACAGAAGATAACAGAAGATGACAGAAGATGACAGAATGACAGAAGAGGACAGAAGATGACAGAATGACAGAAGAGGACAGAATGACAGAAGATGACAGAAGATGACAGAAGATGACAGAATGACGGAAGATGACAGAAGATGACGCAAGATGAAAGAAGATGACAGAAGATGACAGAATGACAGAAGAGGACATAATGACAGAAGATGACAGAATGACAGAAGATGACAGAATGACAGAAGATGACAGAATGACAGAAGAGGACACAATGACAGAAGATGACAGAAGATGACAGAATGACAGAAGAGGACAGAATGACAGAAGATGACAGAATGACAGAAGAGGACAGAATGACAGAAGATGACAGAAGATGACAGAATGACAGAAGAGGACAGAATGACAGAAGATGACAGAAGATGACAGAAGATGACAGAATGACAGAAGATGACAGAAGATGACACAAGATGACAAAATGACAGAAGAGGACAGAATGACAGAAGATGACAGAGTGACAGAAGAGGACAGAATGACAGAAGATGACAGAAGATGACAGAACGACAGAAGAGGACAGAATGACAGAAGATTACAGGATATGACAGAAGATGACAGAATATGACAGAAGATGACAGAAGATGACAGAAGATGACAGAATGACAGAAGAGGACAGAATGACAGAAGATGACAGAAGATGACAGAAGATGACAGAATGACAGAAGATGACACAAGATGACGGAAGATGACAGAAGATGACAGAAGATGACAGAATGACACAAGAGGACAGAATGACAGAAGATGACAGAATGACAGAAGAGGACAGAATGACAGAAGATGACAGAAGATGACAAAAGATGACAGAAGATGACAAAATGACAGAAGATGTCAGAATGACAGAAGATGACAGAATGACAGAAGAGGACAGAATGACAGAAGATGACAGAAGATGACAGAAGATGACAGAATGACAGAAGAGGACAGAATGACAGATGATGACAGAATGACAGAAGAGGACAGAAGATGACAGAAGATGACAGAAGACGACAGAAGATGACAGAAGGTGACAGAATGACAGAAGAGGACAGAATGACAGAAGATGACAGAAGATGACAGAAGATGATAGAAGATGACAGAAGATGACAGAATGATAGAAGATGACAGAAGATGACAGAAGATGACAAAATGACAGAAGAGGACAGAATGACAGAAGATGACAGAATGACAGAAGAGGGCTGAAGATGACAGAAGATGACAGAATGACAGAAGAGGACAGAATGACAGAAGGTGACAGAAGATGACAGAATGACAGAAGAGGACAGAAGATGACAGAAGATGACAAAAGATGACAGAATGACAGAAGATGACAGAAGATGACAGAAGATGACAAAATGACAGAAGAGGACAGAATGACAGAAGATGACAGAGTGACAGAAGAGGACAGAATGACAGAAGATGACAGAAGATGAAAGAAGATGACAGAATGACAGAAGAGGACAGAATGACAGAAGATGACAGAATGACAGAAGATGACAGAAGATGACAGAAGATGACAGAATGACAGAAGATGACAGAAGATGACAAAATGACAGAAGAGGACAGAATGACAGAAGATGACAGAGTGACAGAAGAGGACAGAATGACAGAAGATGACAGAAGATGACAGAAGATGACAGAATGACACAAGAGGACAGAATGACAGAAGATGACAGAATGACAGAAGAGGACAGAATGACAGAAGATGACAGAAGATGACAGAAGATGACAAGATGACAGAATGACAGAAGATGTCAGAATGACAGAAGATGACAGAATGACAGAAGAGGACAGAATGACAGAAGATGACAGAATGACAGAAGATGACAGAAGAGGACAGAATGACAGAAGATGACAGAATGACAGAAGAGGACAGAATGACAGAAGATGACAGAAGATGACAGAAGATGACAGAAGATGACAGAATGACAGAAGATGACAGAATGACAGAAAAGGACAGAATGACAGAAGATGACAGAAGATGACAGAAGACGACAGAAGATGACAGAAGGTGACAGAATGACAGAAGAGGACAGAATGACAGAAGATGACAGAAGATGACAGAAGAGGACAGAATGACAGAAGATGACAGAATGACAGAAGAGGACAGAATGACAGAAGATGACAGAAGATGACAGAAGATGACAGAAGATGACAGAATGACAGAAGATGACAGAAGATGACAGAAGATGACAAAATGACAGAAGAGGACAGAATGACAGAAGATGACAGAATGACAGAAGAGGGCAGAAGATGACAGAAGATGACAGAATGACAGAAGAGGACAGAATGACAGAAGGTGACAGAAGATGACAGAATGACAGAAGAGGACAGAAGATGACAGAAGATGACAAAAGATGACAGAATGACAGAAGATGACAGAAGATGACAGAAGATGACAAAATGACAGAAGAGGACAGAATGACAGAAGATGACAGAATGACAGAAGATGACAGAATGACAGAAGAGGACAGAATGACAGAAGATGACAGAATATGACAGAAGATGACAGAATATGACAGAAGATGACAGAAGATGACAGAATGACAGAAGAGGACAGAATGACAGAAGATGACAGAAGATGACAGAAGATGACAGAAGATGACAAAAAGACAGAAGATGACAGAAGATGTCAGAAGATGACAAAATGACAGAAGAGGACAGAATGACAGAAGATGACAGAATGACAGAAGAGGGCAGAAGATGACAGAAGATGACAGAATGACAGAAGAGGACAGAATGACAGAAGGTGACAGAAGATGACAGAATGACAGAAGGTGACAAAAGATGACAGAATGACAGAAGATGACAGAAGATGACAGAAGATGACAAAATGACAGAAGAGGACAGAATGACAGAAGATGACAGAGTGACAGAAGAGGACAGAATGACAGAAGATGACAGAAGATGACAGAATGACAGAAGAGGACAGAATGACAGAAGATGACAGAATAGGACAGAAGATGACAGAATATGACAGAAGATGACAGAAGATGACAGAAGATGACAGAATGACAGAAGAGGACAGAATGACAGAAGATGACAGAAGATGACAGAAGATGACAGAATGACAGAAGAGGACAGAATGACAGAAGATGACAGAAGATGACAGAAGATGACAGAAGATGACAGAATGACAGAAGATGTCAGAATGACAGAAGATGACAGAATGACAGAAGAGGACAGAATGACAGAAGATGACAGAAGATGACAGAACATGACAGAACATGACAGAATGACAGAAGATGACAGAAGATGACAGAAGAGGACAGAAGAGGACAGAATGACAGAAGATGACAGGATATGACAGAAGATGACAGAATGAGAGAAGATGACAGAAGATGACAGAAGAGGACAGAATGACAGAAGATAACAGAAGATGACAGAAGATGACAGAATGACAGAAGAGGACAGAAGATGACAGAATGACAGAAGAGGACAGAATGACAGAAGATGACAGAAGATGACAGAATATGACAGAAGATGAAAAAGATGACAGAAGATGACAGAAGAGGACAGAATGACAGAAGATGACAGAAGATGACAGAAGATGACAGAATGACGGAAGATGACAGAAGATGACGCAAGATGACAGAAGATGACAGAAGATGACAGAATGACAGAAGAGGACATAATGACAGAAGATGACAGAAGATGACAGAATGACAGAAGATGACAGAATGACAGAAGATGACAGAATGACAGAAGAGGACACAATGACAGAAGATGACAGAAGATGACAGAAGATGACAGAATGACAGAAGAGGACAGAATGACAGAAGATGTCAGAATGACAGAAGAGGACAGAATGACAGAAGATGACAGAAGATGACAGAATGACAGAAGAGGACAGAATGACAGAAGATGACAGAAGATGACAGAAGATGACAGAAGATGACAGAATGACAGAAGATGACAGAAGATGACACAAGATGACAAAATGACAGAAGAGGACAGAATGACAGAAGATGACAGAGTGACAGAAGAGGACAGAATGACAGAAGATGACAGAATGACAGAAGAGGACAGAATGACAGAAGATGACAGAATATGACAGAAGATGACAGAATATGACAGAAGATGACAGAAGATGACAGAAGATGACAGAATGACAGAAGAGGACAGAATGACAGAAGATGACAGAAGATGACAGAAGATGACAGAATGACAGAAGATGACACAAGATGACGGAAGATGACAGAAGATGACAGAATGACACAAGAGGACAGAATGACAGAAGATGACAGAATGACAGAAGAGGACAGAATGACAGAAGGTGACAGAAGATGACAGAAAATGACAGAAGATGACAGAATGACAGAAGATGTCAGAATGACAGAAGATGACAGAATGACAGAAGAGGACAGAATGACAGAAGATGACAGAAGATGACAGAATGACAGAAGAGGACAGAATGACAGATGATGACAGAATGACAGAAGAGGACACAAGATGACAGAAGATGACAGAAGACGACAGAAGATGACAGAAGGTGACAGAATGACAGAAGAGGACAGAATGACAGAAGATGACAGAAGATGACAGAAGATGACAGAAGATGACAGAAGATGACAGAATGACAAGATGAAAGAAGATGACAGAAGATGACAAAATGACAGAAGAGGACAGAATGACAGAAGATGACAGAATGACAGAAGAGGACAGAATGACAGAAGATGACAGAAGATGAAAGAAGATGACAGAATGACAGAAGAGGACAGAATGACAGAAGATGACAGAATATGACAGAAGATGACAGAATATGACAGAAGATGACAGAAGATGACAGAAGATGACAGAATGACAGAAGAGGACAGAATGACAGAAGATGACAGAAGATGACAGAAGATGACAGAATGACAGAAGATGAAAGAAGATGAAGGAAGATGACAGAAGATGACAGAAGATGACAGAATGACAGAAGAGGACGGAATGACAGAAGATGACAGAAGATGACAGAAGATGACAGAAGATGACAGAATGACAGAAGATGTCAGAATGACAGAAGATGACAGAATGACAGAAGATGACAGAATGACAGAAGGGGACAGAATGACAGAAGATGACAGAAGATGACAGAACATGACAGAATGACAGAAGAGGACAGAATGACAGAAGGTGACAGAAGATGACAGAATGACAGAAGAGGATAGAAGATGACAGAAGATGACAAAAGATGACAGAATGACAGAAGATGACAGAAGATGACAGAAGATGACAAAATGACAGAAGAGGACAGAATGACAGAAGATGACAGAGTGACAGAAGAGGACAGAATGACAGAAGATGAAAGAAGATGACAGAATGACAGAAGAGTACAGAATGACAGAAGATGACAGAATATGACAGAAGATGACAGAATATGACAGAAGATGACAGAAGATGACAGAAGATGACAGAATGACAGAAGAGGACAGAATGACAGAAGATGACAGAAGATGACAGAAGATGACAGAATGACAGAAGATGAAAGAAGATGAAGGAAGATTACAGAAGATGACAGAAGATGACAGAATGACAGAAGAGGACGGAATGACAGAAGATGACAGAAGATGACAGAAGATGACAGAATGACAGAAGATGTCAGAATGACAGACGATGACAGAATGACAGAAGGGGACAGAATGACAGAAGATGACAGAAGATGACAGAAGATGACAGAACATGACAGAATGACAGAAGATGACAGAAGATGACAGAAGAGGACAGAATGACAGAAGATGACAGAATATGACAGAAGATGACAGAATGACAGAAGATGACAGAAGATGACAGAAGAGGACAGAATGACAGAAGATAACAGAAGATGACAGAAGATGACAGAATGACAGAAGAGGACAGAAGATGACAGAATGACAGAAGATGACAGAAGAAGACAGAATGACAGAAGAGGACAGAATGACAGAAGATGACAGAAGATGACAGAAGATGACAGAATGACAGAAGAGGACAGAATGACAGAAGAGGACAGAAGATGACAGAATGACAGAAGAAGACAGAAGAGGACAGAATGACAGAAGATGACAGAAGATGACAGAAGATGACAGAATTACAGAAGAGGACAGAATGACAGAAGAGGACAGAAGATGACAGAATGACAGAAGAGGACAGAAGATGACAGAAGATGACAGAATGACAGAAGAGGACAGAATGACAGAAGAGGACAGAATGACAGAAGATGACAGAATGACAGAAGATGACAGAAGATGACAGAAGATGACAGAATGACAGAAGATGACAGAAGATGACAGAATATGACAGAATATGACAGAATATGACAGAAGATGACAGAAGATGACAGAATGACAGAAGATGACAGAAGATGACAGCAGATGGCAGAAGATGACAGAAGATGACAGAATGACAGAAGAGGACAGAAGATGACAGAAGATGACAGAAGATGACAGAAGATGACAGAAGATGACAGAATGACAGAAGAGGACAGAATGACAGAAGAGGACAGAATATGATAGAGGATGACAGAAGATGACAGAATGACAGAAGATGACAGAAGATGTCAGAAGGACAGAAGATGACAGAATCACAGAAGATGAAAGAACATGACAGAAGATGACAGAAGATGACAGAATATGACAGAAGAGGACAGAAGATGACAGAAGATGACAGAATATGACAGAAGATGACAGAAGATGACAGAATGACAGAAGAGGACAGAATGACAGAAGAGGACAGAATATGACTGAAGATGACACAAGATGACAGAATGACAGAAAATGACAGAAGAGGACAGAATATGAAAGAAGAGGACAGAATGATAGAAGATGACAGAAGGTGACAGAAGATGGCAGAAGATGACAGAAGATGACAGAATATGACAGAAGATGACAGAGTATGACAGAAGATGACAGAAGATGACAGAAGATGACAGAAGATGACAGAATGACAGAAGAGGACAGAATGACAGAAGATGACAGAAGAGGACAGAAGATGACAGAGGATGACAGAAGATGACAGAAGATGACAGAATGACAGAAGAGGACAGAAGATGACAGAAGATGACAGAATGACAGAAGATGACAGAAGATGACAGAAGATGACAGAATTACAGAAGAGGACAGAATGACAGAAGAGGACAGAAGATGACAGAATGACAGAAGAGGACAGAAGATGACAGAAATGACAGAAGATGACAGAATGACAGAAGAGGACAGAATGACAGAAGAGGACAGAATGACAGAATGACAGAAGAGGACAGAAGATGACAGAAGATGACAGAAGATGACAGAAGATGACAGAGGATGACAGAAGATGACAGAAGATGACAGAATGACAGAAGAGGACAGAAGATGACAGAAGATGACAGAATGACAGAAGATGACAGAAGATGACAGAAGATGACAGAAGATGACAAGGGTGGCAAGGGCAGCACGGTGGCATAGTGGTTAGCACTGTTGCCTCACAGCGCCAGGGACCCGGGTTCAAATCCGGCCTCGGGTGACTGCCTGTGTGGAGTTTGCACATTCTCCCCGTGTTTGCGTGGGTTTTCTCCGGGTGCTCCGGTTTCCTCCCACAGTCCAAAGATGTGCGGGTTAGGTTGATTGGCCAAGATAAAAAAAATAAAAAAAAATTGGCCCTTAGTGTTAGGGGAGATTATATACGTGTGGTTACGGGGATAGGGCTTGGTTGGGATGGCTGTCGGTGTAGGGACCGGGTGCTAGGGTTTGGATGATCAGCCATGATCTCATTGAATGGCGGAGCAGGCTCGAAGGGCCGAATGGCCTACTCCTGCTCCTATCTTCTATGTTTCTATGTTTCTATGTTTCTATGACAGAAGATGACAGAATGACAGAAGATGACAGAAGATGACAGAAGATGACAGAATGACAGAAGATGACAGAAGATGAGAGTAGATGACAGAAGATGACATAAGATGACAGAAGATGACAGAATGACAGAAGAGGACAGAAGATGACAGAAGATGACAGAAGATGACAGATTGACAGAAGAGGACAGAATGACAGAAGAGGACAGAATATGATAGAGGATGACAGAAGATGACAGAATGACAGAAGATGACAGAAGATGTCAGAAGGACAGAAGATGACAGAATGACAAAAGATGACAGAAGATGACAGAAGATGACAGAATATGACAGAAGAGGACAGAAGATGACAGAATATGACAGAAGATGACAGAAGAGGACAGAATGACAGAAGAGGACAGAATGACAGAAGAGGACAGAATATGACAGAAGATGACACAAGATGACAGAATGACAGAAAATGACAGAAGAGGACAGAACATGACAGAAGAGGACAGAATGACAGAAGATGACAGAAGATGACAGAAGATGACAGAATATGACAGAAGATGACAGAATATGACAGAAGATGACAGAAGATCGGTGGCAGCACGGTGGCATAGTGGTTAGCACTGTTGCCTCACAGCGCCAGGGACCCGGGTTCGAATCCGGCCTCGGGCGACTGTCTGTGTGGAGTTTGCACATTCTCCCCGTGTTTGCGTGGGTTTCCTCCGGGTACTCCGGTTTCCTCCCACAGTCCAAAGATGTGCGGGTTAGGTTGATTGGCTATGATAAATTGACCCTTAGTGTTAGGGGGATTAAATACATGGGGTTATGGGGATAGGGTGGGAATATGTGTTGGTGTAGGGGTTACGGGGATCGGGTGGGATATGTGTCGGTGCAGGCTCGATGGGCCGAAATGGCCTCTATCTGCACTGTGGGGTTTCTGTGATTCTGGGATTCTGTGAAGATGACAGAGTATGACAGAAGATGACAGAAGATGACAGAAGATGACAGAATGACAGAAGATGACACAAGATGACGGAAGATGACAGAAGATGACAGAAGATGACAGAATGACACAAGAGGACAGAATGACAGAAGATGACAGAATGACAGAAGAGGACAGAATGACAGAAGATGACAGAAGATGACAGAATGACAGAAGATGTCAGAATGACAGAAGATGACAGAATGACAGAAGAGGACAGAATGACAGAAGATGACAGAAGATGACAGAATGACAGAAGAGGACAGAATGACAGATGATGACAGAATGACAGAAGATGACAGAAGACGACAGAAGATGACAGAAGGTGACAGAATGACAGAAGAGGACAGAATGACAGAAGATGACAGAAGATGACAGAAGATGACAGAATGACAGAATATGACAGAAGATGACAGAATGACAGAAGAGGACAGAATGACAGAAGATGACAGAAGATGACAGAAGATGACAGAATGACAGAAGATGTCAGAATGACAGAAGATGACAGAATGACAGAAGAGGACAGAATGACAGAAGATGACAGAAGATGACAGAAGAGGACAGAATGACAGAAGATGACAGGATATGACAGAAGATGACAGAATGACAGAAGATGACAGAAGATGACAGAAGAGGACAGAATGACAGAAGATAACAGAAGATGACAGAAGATGACAGAATGACAGAAGAGGACAGAAGATGACAGAAGAGGACAGAATGACAGAAGAGGACAGAATGACAGAAGATGACAGAAGATGACAGAATGACGGAAGATGACAGAAGATGACAGAAGAGGACAGAATGACAGAAGAGGACAGAATGACAGAAGATGACAGAATGACAGAAGATGACAGAAGATGACAGAATGACAGAAGATGACAGAAGATGAGAGTAGATGACAGAAGATGACATAAGATGACAGAAGATGACAGAATGACAGAAGAGGACAGAAGATGACAGAAGATGACAGAAGATGACAGAAGATGACAGATTGACAGAAGAGGACAGAATGACAGAAGAGGACAGAATATGATAGAGGATGACAGAAGATGACAGAATGACAGAAGATGACAGAAGATGTCAGAAGGACAGAAGATGACAGAATGACAAAAGATGACAGAAGATGACAGAAGATGACAGAATATGACAGAAGAGGACAGAAGATGACAGAATATGACAGAAGATGACAGAAGATGACAGAATGACAGAAGAGGACAGAATGACAGAAGAGGACAGAATATGACAGAAGATGACACAAGATGACAGAATGACAGAAAATGACAGAAGAGGACAGAACATGACAGAAGAGGACAGAATGACAGAAGATGACAGAAGATGACAGAAGATGACAGAATATGACAGAAGATGACAGAATATGACAGAAGATGACAGAAGGTCGGTGGCAGCACGGTGGCATAGTGGTTAGCACTGTTGCCTCACAGCGCCAGGGACCCGGGTTCGAATCCGGCCTCGGGCGACTGTCTGTGTGGAGTTTGCACATTCTCCCCGTGTTTGCGTGGGTTTCCTCCGGGTACTCCGGTTTCCTCCCACAGTCCAAAGATGTGCGGGTTAGGTTGATTGGCTATGATAAATTGACCCCTAGTGTTAGGGGGATTAAATACATGGGGTTATGGGGATAGGGTGGGAATATGTGTTGGTGTAGGGGTTACGGGGATCGGGTGGGATATGTGTCGGTGCAGGCTCGATGGGCCGAAATGGCCTCTATCTGCACTGTGGGGTTTCTGTGATTCTGTGATTCTGTGAAGATGACAGAGTATGACAGAAGATGACAGAAGATGACAGAAGATGACAGAATGACAGAAGATGACACAAGATGACGGAAGATGACAGAAGATGACAGAAGATGACAGAATGACACAAGAGGACAGAATGACAGAAGATGACAGAAGATGACAGAAGATGACAGAATGACAGAAGATGTCAGAATGACAGAAGATGACAGAATGACAGAAGAGGACAGAATGACAGAAGATGACAGAAGATGACAGAAGATGACAGAATGACAGAAGAGGACAGAATGACAGATGATGACAGAATGACAGAAGATGACAGAAGATGACAGAATGACAGAAGAGGACAGAATATGATAGAGGATGACAGAAGATGACAGAATGACAGAAGATGACAGAAGATGTCAGAAGGACAGAAGATGACAGAATGACAGAAGATGACTGAAGATGACAGAAGATGACAGAAGATGACAGAAGATGACAGAATATGACAGAAGATGACAGAATATGACAGAAGATGACAGAAGATGACAGAATGACAGAAGAGGACAGAATGACAGAAGAGGACAGAATATGACAGAAGATGACACAAGATGACAGAATGACAGAAAATGACAGAAGAGGACAGAACATGACAGAAGAGGACAGAATGACAGAAGATGACAGAAGATGACAGAAGATGACAGAAGATGGCAGAAGATGACAGAAGATGACAGAATATGACAGAAGATGACAGAAGATGACAGAGTATGACAGAACATGACAGAAGATGACAGAAGATGAAAGAAGATGACAGAATGACAGAAGAGGACAGAATGACAGAAGATGACAGAATGACAGAAGAGGACAGAAGATGACAGAAGATGACAGAAGATGACAGAATGACAGAAGATGACAGAAGATGACAGAAGATGACAAAATGACAGAAGAGGACAGAATGACAGAAGATGACAGAGTGACAGAAGAGGACAGAATGACAGAAGATGACAGAAGATGACAGAAGATGACAGAATGACACAAGAGGACAGAATGACAGAAGATGACAGAATGACAGAAGAGGACAGAATGACAGAAGATGACAGAAGATGACAGAAGATGACAAGATGACAGAATGACAGAAGATGTCAGAATGACAGAAGATGACAGAATGACAGAAGAGGACAGAATGACAGAAGATGACAGAAGATGACAGAATGACAGAAGAGGACAGAATGACAGATGATGACAGAATGACAGAAGAGGACAGAAGATGACAGAAGATGACAGAAGACGACAGAAGATGACAGAAGGTGACAGAATGACAGAAGAGGACAGAATGACAGAAGATGACAGAAGATGACAGAAGATGACAGAAGAGGACAGAATGACAGAAGATGACAGAATGACAGAAGAGGACAGAATGACAGAAGATGACAGAAGATGACAGAAGATGACAGAATGACAGAAGATGACAGAAGATGACAGAAGATGACAAAATGACAGAAGAGGACAGAATGACAGAAGATGACAGAATGACAGAAGAGGGCAGAAGATGACAGAAGATGACAGAATGACAGAAGAGGACATAATGACAGAAGGTGACAGAAGATGACAGAATGACAGAAGAGGACAGGATGACAGAAGATGACAGAGTGACAGAAGAGGACAGAATGACAGAAGATGACAGAAGATGACAGAAGATGACAGAATGACAGAAGAGGACAGAATGACAGAAGATGACAGAATATGACAGAAGATGACAGAATATGACAGAAGATGACAGAAGATGACAGAAGATGACAGAATGACAGAACAGCACAGAATGACAGAAGATGACAGAAGATGAAAGAAGATGACAGAAGATGACAAAATGACAGAAGAGGACAGAATGACATAAGATGACAGAATGACAGAAGAGGGCAGAAGATGACAGAAGATGACAGAATGACAGAAGAGGACAGAATGACAGAAGGTGACAGAAGATGACAGAATGACAGAAGAGGACAGAAGATGACAGAAGATGACAAAAGATGACAGAATGACAGAAGATGACAGAAGATGACAGAAGATGACAAAATGACAGAAGAGGACAGAATGACAGAAGATGACAGAGTGACAGAAGAGGACAGAATGACAGAAGATGACAGAAGATGACAGAAGATGACAGAATGACAGAAGAGGACAGAATGACAGAAGATGACAGAATATGACAGAAGATGACAGAATATGACAGAAGATGACAGAAGATGACAGAAGATGACAGAATGACAGAAGAGGACAGAATGACAGAAGATGACAGAAGATGACAGAAGATGACAGAATGACAGAAGAGGACAGAATGACAGAAGATGACAGAAGATGACAGAAGATGACAGAAGATGACAGAATGACAGAAGATGTCAGAATGACAGAAGATGACAGAATGACAGAAGAGGACAGAATGACAGAAGATGACAGAACATGACAGAATGACAGAAGATGACAGAAGAGGACAGAATGACAGAAGATGACAGGATATGACAGAATGACAGAAGATGACAGAAGATGACAGAAGAGGACAGAATGACAGAAGATAACAGAAGATGACAGAAGATGACAGAATGACAGAAGAGGACAGAAGATGACAGAATGACAGAAGAGGACAGAATGACAGAAGATGACAGAAGATGACAGAAGATGACAGAATGACGGAAGATGACAGAAGATGACGCAAGATGAAAGAAGATGACAGAAGATGACAGAATGACAGAAGAGGACATAATGACAGAAGATGACAGAATGACAGAAGATGACAGAATGACAGAAGATGACAGAATGACAGAAGAGGACACAATGACAGAAGATGACAGAAGATGACAGAATGACAGAAGAGGACAGAATGACAGAAGATGACAGAATGACAGAAGAGGACAGAATGACAGAAGATGACAGAAGATGACAGAATGACAGAAGAGGACAGAATGACAGAAGATGACAGAAGATGACAGAAGATGACAGAATGACAGAAGATGACAGAAGATGACACAAGATGACAAAATGACAGAAGAGGACAGAATGACAGAAGATGACAGAGTGACAGAAGAGGACAGAATGACAGAAGATGACAGAAGATGACAGAACGACAGAAGAGGACAGAATGACAGAAGATTACAGAATATGACAGAAGATGACAGAATATGACAGAAGATGACAGAAGATGACAGAAGATGACAGAATGACAGAAGAGGACAGAATGACAGAAGATGACAGAAGATGACAGAAGATGACAGAATGACAGAAGATGACACAAGATGACGGAAGATGACAGAAGATGACAGAAGATGACAGAATGACACAAGAGGACAGAATGACAGAAGATGACAGAATGACAGAAGAGGACAGAATGACAGAAGATGACAGAAGATGACAAAAGATGACAGAAGATGACAAAATGACAGAAGATGTCAGAATGACAGAAGATGACAGAATGACAGAAGAGGACAGAATGACAGAAGATGACAGAAGATGACAGAAGATGACAGAATGACAGAAGAGGACAGAATGACAGATGATGACAGAATGACAGAAGAGGACAGAAGATGACAGAAGATGACAGAAGACGACAGAAGATGACAGAAGGTGACAGAATGACAGAAGAGGACAGAATGACAGAAGATGACAGAAGATGACAGAAGATGATAGAAGATGACAGAAGATGACAGAATGATAGAAGATGACAGAAGATGACAGAAGATGACAAAATGACAGAAGAGGACAGAATGACAGAAGATGACAGAATGACAGAAGAGGGCTGAAGATGACAGAAGATGACAGAATGACAGAAGAGGACAGAATGACAGAAGGTGACAGAAGATGACAGAATGACAGAAGAGGACAGAAGATGACAGAAGATGACAAAAGATGACAGAATGACAGAAGATGACAGAAGATGACAGAAGATGACAAAATGACAGAAGAGGACAGAATGACAGAAGATGACAGAGTGACAGAAGAGGACAGAATGACAGAAGATGACAGAAGATGAAAGAAGATGACAGAATGACAGAAGAGGACAGAATGACAGAAGATGACAGAATGACAGAAGATGACAGAAGATGACAGAAGATGACAGAATGACAGAAGATGACAGAAGATGACAAAATGACAGAAGAGGACAGAATGACAGAAGATGACAGAGTGACAGAAGAGGACAGAATGACAGAAGATGACAGAAGATGACAGAAGATGACAGAATGACACAAGAGGACAGAATGACAGAAGATGACAGAATGACAGAAGAGGACAGAATGACAGAAGATGACAGAAGATGACAGAAGATGACAAGATGACAGAATGACAGAAGATGTCAGAATGACAGAAGATGACAGAATGACAGAAGAGGACAGAATGACAGAAGATGACAGAATGACAGAAGATGACAGAAGAGGACAGAATGACAGAAGATGACAGAATGACAGAAGAGGACAGAATGACAGAAGATGACAGAAGATGACAGAAGATGACAGAAGATGACAGAATGACAGAAGATGACAGAATGACAGAAAAGGACAGAATGACAGAAGATGACAGAAGATGACAGAAGACGACAGAAGATGACAGAAGGTGACAGAATGACAGAAGAGGACAGAATGACAGAAGATGACAGAAGATGACAGAAGAGGACAGAATGACAGAAGATGACAGAATGACAGAAGAGGACAGAATGACAGAAGATGACAGAAGATGACAGAAGATGACAGAAGATGACAGAATGACAGAAGATGACAGAAGATGACAGAAGATGACAAAATGACAGAAGAGGACAGAATGACAGAAGATGACAGAATGACAGAAGAGGGCAGAAGATGACAGAAGATGACAGAATGACAGAAGAGGACAGAATGACAGAAGGTGACAGAAGATGACAGAATGACAGAAGAGGACAGAAGATGACAGAAGATGACAAAAGATGACAGAATGACAGAAGATGACAGAAGATGACAGAAGATGACAAAATGACAGAAGAGGACAGAATGACAGAAGATGACAGAATGACAGAAGATGACAGAATGACAGAAGAGGACAGAATGACAGAAGATGACAGAATATGACAGAAGATGACAGAATATGACAGAAGATGACAGAAGATGACAGAATGACAGAAGAGGACAGAATGACAGAAGATGACAGAAGATGACAGAAGATGACAGAAGATGACAAAAAGACAGAAGATGACAGAAGATGTCAGAAGATGACAAAATGACAGAAGAGGACAGAATGACAGAAGATGACAGAATGACAGAAGAGGGCAGAAGATGACAGAAGATGACAGAATGACAGAAGAGGACAGAATGACAGAAGGTGACAGAAGATGACAGAATGACAGAAGGTGACAAAAGATGACAGAATGACAGAAGATGACAGAAGATGACAGAAGATGACAAAATGACAGAAGAGGACAGAATGACAGAAGATGACAGAGTGACAGAAGAGGACAGAATGACAGAAGATGACAGAAGATGACAGAATGACAGAAGAGGACAGAATGACAGAAGATGACAGAATAGGACAGAAGATGACAGAATATGACAGAAGATGACAGAAGATGACAGAAGATGACAGAATGACAGAAGAGGACAGAATGACAGAAGATGACAGAAGATGACAGAAGATGACAGAATGACAGAAGAGGACAGAATGACAGAAGATGACAGAAGATGACAGAAGATGACAGAAGATGACAGAATGACAGAAGATGTCAGAATGACAGAAGATGACAGAATGACAGAAGAGGACAGAATGACAGAAGATGACAGAAGATGACAGAACATGACAGAACATGACAGAATGACAGAAGATGACAGAAGATGACAGAAGAGGACAGAAGAGGACAGAATGACAGAAGATGACAGGATATGACAGAAGATGACAGAATGAGAGAAGATGACAGAAGATGACAGAAGAGGACAGAATGACAGAAGATAACAGAAGATGACAGAAGATGACAGAATGACAGAAGAGGACAGAAGATGACAGAATGACAGAAGAGGACAGAATGACAGAAGATGACAGAAGATGACAGAATATGACAGAAGATGAAAAAGATGACAGAAGATGACAGAAGAGGACAGAATGACAGAAGATGACAGAAGATGACAGAAGATGACAGAATGACGGAAGATGACAGAAGATGACGCAAGATGACAGAAGATGACAGAAGATGACAGAATGACAGAAGAGGACATAATGACAGAAGATGACAGAAGATGACAGAATGACAGAAGATGACAGAATGACAGAAGATGACAGAATGACAGAAGAGGACACAATGACAGAAGATGACAGAAGATGACAGAAGATGACAGAATGACAGAAGAGGACAGAATGACAGAAGATGTCAGAATGACAGAAGAGGACAGAATGACAGAAGATGACAGAAGATGACAGAATGACAGAAGAGGACAGAATGACAGAAGATGACAGAAGATGACAGAAGATGACAGAAGATGACAGAATGACAGAAGATGACAGAAGATGACACAAGATGACAAAATGACAGAAGAGGACAGAATGACAGAAGATGACAGAGTGACAGAAGAGGACAGAATGACAGAAGATGACAGAATGACAGAAGAGGACAGAATGACAGAAGATGACAGAATATGACAGAAGATGACAGAATATGACAGAAGATGACAGAAGATGACAGAAGATGACAGAATGACAGAAGAGGACAGAATGACAGAAGATGACAGAAGATGACAGAAGATGACAGAATGACAGAAGATGACACAAGATGACGGAAGATGACAGAAGATGACAGAATGACACAAGAGGACAGAATGACAGAAGATGACAGAATGACAGAAGAGGACAGAATGACAGAAGGTGACAGAAGATGACAGAAAATGACAGAAGATGACAGAATGACAGAAGATGTCAGAATGACAGAAGATGACAGAATGACAGAAGAGGACAGAATGACAGAAGATGACAGAAGATGACAGAATGACAGAAGAGGACAGAATGACAGATGATGACAGAATGACAGAAGAGGACACAAGATGACAGAAGATGACAGAAGACGACAGAAGATGACAGAAGGTGACAGAATGACAGAAGAGGACAGAATGACAGAAGATGACAGAAGATGACAGAAGATGACAGAAGATGACAGAAGATGACAGAATGACAAGATGAAAGAAGATGACAGAAGATGACAAAATGACAGAAGAGGACAGAATGACAGAAGATGACAGAATGACAGAAGAGGACAGAATGACAGAAGATGACAGAAGATGAAAGAAGATGACAGAATGACAGAAGAGGACAGAATGACAGAAGATGACAGAATATGACAGAAGATGACAGAATATGACAGAAGATGACAGAAGATGACAGAAGATGACAGAATGACAGAAGAGGACAGAATGACAGAAGATGACAGAAGATGACAGAAGATGACAGAATGACAGAAGATGAAAGAAGATGAAGGAAGATGACAGAAGATGACAGAAGATGACAGAATGACAGAAGAGGACGGAATGACAGAAGATGACAGAAGATGACAGAAGATGACAGAAGATGACAGAATGACAGAAGATGTCAGAATGACAGAAGATGACAGAATGACAGAAGATGACAGAATGACAGAAGGGGACAGAATGACAGAAGATGACAGAAGATGACAGAACATGACAGAATGACAGAAGAGGACAGAATGACAGAAGGTGACAGAAGATGACAGAATGACAGAAGAGGATAGAAGATGACAGAAGATGACAAAAGATGACAGAATGACAGAAGATGACAGAAGATGACAGAAGATGACAAAATGACAGAAGAGGACAGAATGACAGAAGATGACAGAGTGACAGAAGAGGACAGAATGACAGAAGATGAAAGAAGATGACAGAATGACAGAAGAGTACAGAATGACAGAAGATGACAGAATATGACAGAAGATGACAGAATATGACAGAAGATGACAGAAGATGACAGAAGATGACAGAATGACAGAAGAGGACAGAATGACAGAAGATGACAGAAGATGACAGAAGATGACAGAATGACAGAAGATGAAAGAAGATGAAGGAAGATTACAGAAGATGACAGAAGATGACAGAATGACAGAAGAGGACGGAATGACAGAAGATGACAGAAGATGACAGAAGATGACAGAATGACAGAAGATGTCAGAATGACAGACGATGACAGAATGACAGAAGGGGACAGAATGACAGAAGATGACAGAAGATGACAGAAGATGACAGAACATGACAGAATGACAGAAGATGACAGAAGATGACAGAAGAGGACAGAATGACAGAAGATGACAGAATATGACAGAAGATGACAGAATGACAGAAGATGACAGAAGATGACAGAAGAGGACAGAATGACAGAAGATAACAGAAGATGACAGAAGATGACAGAATGACAGAAGAGGACAGAAGATGACAGAATGACAGAAGATGACAGAAGAAGACAGAATGACAGAAGAGGACAGAATGACAGAAGATGACAGAAGATGACAGAAGATGACAGAATGACAGAAGAGGACAGAATGACAGAAGAGGACAGAAGATGACAGAATGACAGAAGAAGACAGAAGAGGACAGAATGACAGAAGATGACAGAAGATGACAGAAGATGACAGAATTACAGAAGAGGACAGAATGACAGAAGAGGACAGAAGATGACAGAATGACAGAAGAGGACAGAAGATGACAGAAGATGACAGAATGACAGAAGAGGACAGAATGACAGAAGAGGACAGAATGACAGAAGATGACAGAATGACAGAAGATGACAGAAGATGACAGAAGATGACAGAATGACAGAAGATGACAGAAGATGACAGAATATGACAGAATATGACAGAATATGACAGAAGATGACAGAAGATGACAGAATGACAGAGGATGACAGAAGATGACAGCAGATGGCAGAAGATGACAGAAGATGACAGAATGACAGAAGAGGACAGAAGATGACAGAAGATGACAGAAGATGACAGAAGATGACAGAAGATGACAGAATGACAGAAGAGGACAGAATGACAGAAGAGGACAGAATATGATAGAGGATGACAGAAGATGACAGAATGACAGAAGATGACAGAAGATGTCAGAAGGACAGAAGATGACAGAATCACAGAAGATGAAAGAACATGACAGAAGATGACAGAAGATGACAGAATATGACAGAAGAGGACAGAAGATGACAGAAGATGACAGAATATGACAGAAGATGACAGAAGATGACAGAATGACAGAAGAGGACAGAATGACAGAAGAGGACAGAATATGACTGAAGATGACACAAGATGACAGAATGACAGAAAATGACAGAAGAGGACAGAATATGAAAGAAGAGGACAGAATGATAGAAGATGACAGAAGGTGACAGAAGATGGCAGAAGATGACAGAAGATGACAGAATATGACAGAAGATGACAGAGTATGACAGAAGATGACAGAAGATGACAGAAGATGACAGAAGATGACAGAATGACAGAAGAGGACAGAATGACAGAAGATGACAGAAGAGGACAGAAGATGACAGAGGATGACAGAAGATGACAGAAGATGACAGAATGACAGAAGAGGACAGAAGATGACAGAAGATGACAGAATGACAGAAGATGACAGAAGATGACAGAAGATGACAGAATTACAGAAGAGGACAGAATGACAGAAGAGGACAGAAGATGACAGAATGACAGAAGAGGACAGAAGATGACAGAAATGACAGAAGATGACAGAATGACAGAAGAGGACAGAATGACAGAAGAGGACAGAATGACAGAATGACAGAAGAGGACAGAAGATGACAGAAGATGACAGAAGATGACAGAAGATGACAGAGGATGACAGAAGATGACAGAAGATGACAGAATGACAGAAGAGGACAGAAGATGACAGAAGATGACAGAATGACAGAAGATGACAGAAGATGACAGAAGATGACAGAAGATGACAAGGGTGGCAAGGGCAGCACGGTGGCATAGTGGTTAGCACTGTTGCCTCACAGCGCCAGGGACCCGGGTTCAAATCCGGCCTCGGGTGACTGCCTGTGTGGAGTTTGCACATTCTCCCCGTGTTTGCGTGGGTTTTCTCCGGGTGCTCCGGTTTCCTCCCACAGTCCAAAGATGTGCGGGTTAGGTTGATTGGCCATGATAAAAAAAATAAAAAAAAATTGGCCCTTAGTGTTAGGGGAGATTAAATACGTGTGGTTACGGGGATAGGGCTTGGTTGGGATGGCTGTCGGTGTAGGGACCGGGTGCTAGGGTTTGGATGATCAGCCATGATCTCATTGAATGGCGGAGCAGGCTCGAAGGGCCGAATGGCCTACTCCTGCTCCTATCTTCTATGTTTCTATGTTTCTATGTTTCTATGACAGAAGATGACAGAATGACAGAAGATGACAGAAGATGACAGAAGATGACAGAATGACAGAAGATGACAGAAGATGAGAGTAGATGACAGAAGATGACATAAGATGACAGAAGATGACAGAATGACAGAAGAGGACAGAAGATGACAGAAGATGACAGAAGATGACAGATTGACAGAAGAGGACAGAATGACAGAAGAGGACAGAATATGATAGAGGATGACAGAAGATGACAGAATGACAGAAGATGACAGAAGATGTCAGAAGGACAGAAGATGACAGAATGACAAAAGATGACAGAAGATGACAGAAGATGACAGAATATGACAGAAGAGGACAGAAGATGACAGAATATGACAGAAGATGACAGAAGAGGACAGAATGACAGAAGAGGACAGAATGACAGAAGAGGACAGAATATGACAGAAGATGACACAAGATGACAGAATGACAGAAAATGACAGAAGAGGACAGAACATGACAGAAGAGGACAGAATGACAGAAGATGACAGAAGATGACAGAAGATGACAGAATATGACAGAAGATGACAGAATATGACAGAAGATGACAGAAGATCGGTGGCAGCACGGTGGCATAGTGGTTAGCACTGTTGCCTCACAGCGCCAGGGACCCGGGTTCGAATCCGGCCTCGGGCGACTGTCTGTGTGGAGTTTGCACATTCTCCCCGTGTTTGCGTGGGTTTCCTCCGGGTACTCCGGTTTCCTCCCACAGTCCAAAGATGTGCGGGTTAGGTTGATTGGCTATGATAAATTGACCCTTAGTGTTAGGGGGATTAAATACATGGGGTTATGGGGATAGGGTGGGAATATGTGTTGGTGTAGGGGTTACGGGGATCGGGTGGGATATGTGTCGGTGCAGGCTCGATGGGCCGAAATGGCCTCTATCTGCACTGTGGGGTTTCTGTGATTCTGTGATTCTGTGAAGATGACAGAGTATGACAGAAGATGACAGAAGATGACAGAAGATGACAGAATGACAGAAGATGACACAAGATGACGGAAGATGACAGAAGATGACAGAAGATGACAGAATGACACAAGAGGACAGAATGACAGAAGATGACAGAATGACAGAAGAGGACAGAATGACAGAAGATGACAGAAGATGACAGAATGACAGAAGATGTCAGAATGACAGAAGATGACAGAATGACAGAAGAGGACAGAATGACAGAAGATGACAGAAGATGACAGAATGACAGAAGAGGACAGAATGACAGATGATGACAGAATGACAGAAGATGACAGAAGACGACAGAAGATGACAGAAGGTGACAGAATGACAGAAGAGGACAGAATGACAGAAGATGACAGAAGATGACAGAAGATGACAGAATGACAGAATATGACAGAAGATGACAGAATGACAGAAGAGGACAGAATGACAGAAGATGACAGAAGATGACAGAAGATGACAGAATGACAGAAGATGTCAGAATGACAGAAGATGACAGAATGACAGAAGAGGACAGAATGACAGAAGATGACAGAAGATGACAGAAGAGGACAGAATGACAGAAGATGACAGGATATGACAGAAGATGACAGAATGACAGAAGATGACAGAAGATGACAGAAGAGGACAGAATGACAGAAGATAACAGAAGATGACAGAAGATGACAGAATGACAGAAGAGGACAGAAGATGACAGAAGAGGACAGAATGACAGAAGAGGACAGAATGACAGAAGATGACAGAAGATGACAGAATGACGGAAGATGACAGAAGATGACAGAAGAGGACAGAATGACAGAAGAGGACAGAATGACAGAAGATGACAGAATGACAGAAGATGACAGAAGATGACAGAATGACAGAAGATGACAGAAGATGAGAGTAGATGACAGAAGATGACATAAGATGACAGAAGATGACAGAATGACAGAAGAGGACAGAAGATGACAGAAGATGACAGAAGATGACAGAAGATGACAGATTGACAGAAGAGGACAGAATGACAGAAGAGGACAGAATATGATAGAGGATGACAGAAGATGACAGAATGACAGAAGATGACAGAAGATGTCAGAAGGACAGAAGATGACAGAATGACAAAAGATGACAGAAGATGACAGAAGATGACAGAATATGACAGAAGAGGACAGAAGATGACAGAATATGACAGAAGATGACAGAAGATGACAGAATGACAGAAGAGGACAGAATGACAGAAGAGGACAGAATATGACAGAAGATGACACAAGATGACAGAATGACAGAAAATGACAGAAGAGGACAGAACATGACAGAAGAGGACAGAATGACAGAAGATGACAGAAGATGACAGAAGATGACAGAATATGACAGAAGATGACAGAATATGACAGAAGATGACAGAAGGTCGGTGGCAGCACGGTGGCATAGTGGTTAGCACTGTTGCCTCACAGCGCCAGGGACCCGGGTTCGAATCCGGCCTCGGGCGACTGTCTGTGTGGAGTTTGCACATTCTCCCCGTGTTTGCGTGGGTTTCCTCCGGGTACTCCGGTTTCCTCCCACAGTCCAAAGATGTGCGGGTTAGGTTGATTGGCTATGATAAATTGACCCCTAGTGTTAGGGGGATTAAATACATGGGGTTATGGGGATAGGGTGGGAATATGTGTTGGTGTAGGGGTTACGGGGATCGGGTGGGATATGTGTCGGTGCAGGCTCGATGGGCCGAAATGGCCTCTATCTGCACTGTGGGGTTTCTGTGATTCTGTGATTCTGTGAAGATGACAGAGTATGACAGAAGATGACAGAAGATGACAGAAGATGACAGAATGACAGAAGATGACACAAGATGACGGAAGATGACAGAAGATGACAGAAGATGACAGAATGACACAAGAGGACAGAATGACAGAAGATGACAGAAGATGACAGAAGATGACAGAATGACAGAAGATGTCAGAATGACAGAAGATGACAGAATGACAGAAGAGGACAGAATGACAGAAGATGACAGAAGATGACAGAAGATGACAGAATGACAGAAGAGGACAGAATGACAGATGATGACAGAATGACAGAAGATGACAGAAGACGACAGAAGATGACAGAAGGTGACAGAATGACAGAAGAGGACAGAATGACAGAAGATGACAGAAGATGACAGAAGATGACAGAATGACAGAATATGACAGAAGATGACAGAATGACAGAAGAGGACAGAATGACAGAAGATGACAGAAGATGACAGAATGACAGAAGATGACAGAAGAGGACACAAGATGACAAAATGACAGAAGAGGACAGAATGACAGAAGATGACAGAGTGACAGAAGATGACAGAATGACAGAAGAGGACAGAATGACAGAAGTTGACAGAATATGACAGAAGATGACAGAAGATGACAGAAGATGACAGAATGACAGAAGAGGACAGAATGACAGAAGATGACAGAAGATGACAGAAGATGACAGAATGACAGAAGATGACACAAGATGACGGAAGATGACAGAAGATGACAGAAGATGACAGAATGACACAAGAGGACAGAATGACAGAAGATGACAGAATGACAGAAGAGGACAGAATGACAGAAGATGACAGAAGATGACAGAATGACAGAAGATGTCAGAATAACAGAAGATGACAGAATGACAGAAGAGGACAGAATGACAGAAGATGACAGAAGATGACAGAAGATGAGAGAATGTGACAGAATGACAGAAGAGGACAGAATGACAGAAGATGACAGAAGATGACAGAATTACAGAAGAGGACAGAATGACAGAAGAGGACAGAAGATGACAGAATGACAGAAGAGGACAGAAGATGACAGAAGATGACAGAATGACAGAAGAGGACAGAATGACAGAAGAGGACAGAATGACAGAAGATGACAGAATGACAGAAGATGACAGAAGATGACAGAAGATGACAGAATGACAGAATATGACAGAAGATGACAGAAGATGACAGAAGATGACAGAATGACAGAAGATGACAGAAGATGACAGCAGATGGCAGAAGATGACAGAATGACAGAAGAGGACAGAAGATGACAGAAGATGACAGAAGATGACAGAAGATGACAGAATGACAGAAGAGGACAGAATGACAGAAGAGGACAGAATATGATAGAGGATGACAGAAGATGACAGAATGACAGAAGATGACAGAAGATGTCAGAAGGACAGAAGATGACAGAATCACAGAAGATGAAAGAACATGACAGAAGATGACAGAAGATGACAGAATATGACAGAAGAGGACAGAAGATGACAGAAGATGACAGAAGATGACAGAAGATGACAGAAGATGAAAAAGATGACAGAAGATGACAGAAGAGGACAGAATGACAGAAGATGACAGAAGATGACAGAATGACGGAAGATGACAGAAGATGACAGAAGAGGACAGAATGACAGAAGAGGACAGAATGACAGAAGATGACAGAATGACAGAAGATGACAGAAGATGACAGAAGATGACAGAATGACAGAAGATGACAGAAGATGAGAGTAGATGACAGAAGATGACATAAGATGACAGAAGATGACAGAAGATGACAGAATGACAGAAGAGGACAGAAGATGACAGAAGATGACAGAAGATGACAGAAGATGACAGATTGACAGAAGAGGACAGAATGACAGAAGAGGACAGAATATGATAGAGGATGACAGAAGATGACAGAATGACAGAAGATGACAGAAGATGTCAGAAGGACAGAAGATGACAGAATGACAAAAGATGACAGAAGATGACAGAAGATGACAGAATATGACAGAAGAGGACAGAAGATGACAGAATATGACAGAAGATGACAGAAGATGACAGAATGACAGAAGAGGACAGAATGACAGAAGAGGACAGAATATGACAGAAGATGACACAAGATGACAGAATGACAGAAAATGACAGAAGAGGACAGAACATGACAGAAGAGGACAGAATGACAGAAGATGACAGAAGATGACAGAAGATGACAGAATATGACAGAAGATGACAGAAGATGACAGAAGATCGGTGGCAGCACGGTGGCATAGTGGTTAGCACTGTTGCCTCACAGCGCCAGGGACCCGGGTTCGAATCCGGCCTCGGGCGACTGTCTGTGTGGAGTTTGCACATTCTCCCCGTGTTTGCGTGGGTTTCCTCCGGGTACTCCGGTTTCCTCCCACAGTCCAAAGATGTGCGGGTTAGGTTGATTGGCTATGATAAATTGACCCTTAGTGTTAGGGGGATTAAATACATGGGGTTATGGGGATAGGGTGGGAATATGTGTTGGTGTAGGGGTTACGGGGATCGGGTGGGATATGTGTCGGTGCAGGCTCGATGGGCCGAAATGGCCTCTATCTGCACTGTGGGGTTTCTGTGATTCTGTGATTCTGTGAAGATGACAGAGTATGACAGAAGATGACAGAAGATGACAGAAGATGACAGAATGACAGAAGATGACACAAGATGACGGAAGATGACAGAAGATGACAGAAGATGACAGAATGACACAAGAGGACAGAATGACAGAAGATGACAGAAGATGACAGAAGATGACAGAATGACAGAAGATGTCAGAATGACAGAAGATGACAGAATGACAGAAGAGGACAGAATGACAGAAGATGACAGAAGATGACAGAAGATGACAGAATGACAGAAGAGGACAGAATGACAGATGATGACAGAATGACAGAAGATGACAGAAGACGACAGAAGATGACAGAAGGTGACAGAATGACAGAAGAGGACAGAATGACAGAAGATGACAGAAGATGACAGAAGATGACAGAATGACAGAATATGACAGAAGATGACAGAATGACAGAAGAGGACAGAATGACAGAAGATGACAGAAGATGACAGAATGACAGAAGATGACAGAAGAGGACACAAGATGACAAAATGACAGAAGAGGACAGAATGACAGAAGATGACAGAGTGACAGAAGATGACAGAATGACAGAAGAGGACAGAATGAGAGAAGTTGACAGAATATGACAGAAGATGACAGAAGATGACAGAAGATGACAGAATGACAGAAGAGGACAGAATGACAGAAGATGACAGAAGATGACAGAAGATGACAGAATGACAGAAGATGACACAAGATGACGGAAGATGACAGAAGATGACAGAAGATGACAGAATGACACAAGAGGACAGAATGACAGAAGATGACAGAATGACAGAAGAGGACAGAATGACAGAAGATGACAGAAGATGACAGAATGACAGAAGATGTCAGAATAACAGAAGATGACAGAATGACAGAAGAGGACAGAATGACAGAAGATGACAGAAGATGACAGAAGATGACAGAATGACAGAAGAGGACAGAATGACAGATGATGACAGAATGACAGAAGAGGACAGAAGATGACAGAAGATGACAGAAGACGACAGAAGATGACAGAAGGTGACAGAATGACAGAAGAGGACAGAATGACAGAAGATGACAGAAGATGACAGAAGATGACAGAATTACAGAAGAGGACAGAATGACAGAAGAGGACAGAAGATGACAGAATGACAGAAGAGGACAGAAGATGACAGAAGATGACAGAATGACAGAAGAGGACAGAATGACAGAAGAGGACAGAATGACAGAAGATGACAGAATGACAGAAGATGACAGAATGACAGAATATGACAGAAGATGACAGAAGATGACAGAAGATGACAGAATGACAGAAGATGACAGAAGATGACAGCAGATGGCAGAAGATGACAGAAGATGACAGAATGACAGAAGAGGACAGAAGATGACAGAAGATGACAGAAGATGACAGAAGATGACAGAATGACAGAAGAGGACAGAATGACAGAAGAGGACAGAATATGATAGAGGATGACAGAAGATGACAGAATGACAGAAGATGACAGAAGATGTCAGAAGGACAGAAGATGACAGAATCACAGAAGATGAAAGAACATGACAGAAGATGACAGAAGATGACAGAATATGACAGAAGAGGACAGAAGATGACAGAAGATGACAGAATATGACAGAAGATGACAGAAGATGACAGAATGACAGAAGAGGACAGAATGACAGAAGATGACACAAGATGACAGAATGACAGAAAATGACAGAAGAGGACAGAATATGACAGAAGAGGACAGAATGATAGAAGATGACAGAAGGTGACAGAAGATGGCAGAAGATGACAGAAGATGACAGAATATGACAGAAGATGACAGAAGATGACAGAGTATGACAGAAGATGACAGAAGATGACAGAATGACAGAAGAGGACAGAATGACAGAAGATGACAGAATGACAGAAGAGGACAGAAGATGACAGAGGATGACAGAAGATGACAGAAGATGACAGAATGACAGAAGAGGACAGAAGATGACAGAAGATGACAGAATGACAGAAGATGACAGAAGATGACAGAAGATGACAGAAGATGACAGAATTACAGAAGAGGACAGAATGACAGAAGAGGACAGAAGATGACAGAATGACAGAAGAGGACAGAAGATGACAGAAGATGACAGAATGACAGAAGAGGACAGAATGACAGAAGAGGACAGAATGACAGAATGACAGAAGAGGACAGAAGATGACAGAAGATGACAGAAGATGACAGAAGATGACAGAGGATGACAGAAGATGACAGAAGATGACAGAATGACAGAAGAGGACAGAAGATGACAGAAGATGACAGAATGACAGAAGATGACAGAAGATGACAGAAGATGACAAGGGTGGCAAGGGCAGCACGGTGGCATAGTGGTTAGCACTGTTGCCTCACAGCGCCAGGGACCCGGGTTCAAATCCGGCCTCGGGTGACTGCCTGTGTGGAGTTTGCACATTCTCCCCGTGTTTGCGTGGGTTTTCTCCGGGTGCTCCGGTTTCCTCCCACAGTCCAAAGATGTGCGGGTTAGGTTGATTGGCCATGATAAAAAAAAAAAAAAAAATTGGCCCTTAGTGTTAGGGGAGATTAAATACGTGTGGTTACGGGGATAGGGCTTGGTTGGGATGGCTGTCGGTGTAGGGACCGGGTGCTAGGGTTTGGATGATCAGCCATGATCTCATTGAATGGCGGAGCAGGCTCGAAGGGCCGAATGGCCTACTCCTGCTCCTATCTTCTATGTTTCTATGTTTCTATGTTTCTATGACAGAAGATGACAGAATGACAGAAGATGACAGAATATGACAGAAGATGACAGAATATGACAGAAGATGACAGAAGATCGGTGGCAGCACGGTGGCATAGTGGTTAGCACTGTTGCCTCACAGCGCCAGGGACCCGGGTTCGAATCCGGCCTCGGGCGACTGTCTGTGTGGAGTTTGCACATTCTCCCCGTGTTTGCGTGGGTTTCCTCCGGGTACTCCGGTTTCCTCCCACAGTCCAAAGATGTGCGGGTTAGGTTGATTGGCTATGATAAATTGACCCTTAGTGTTAGGGGGATTAAATACATGGGGTTATGGGGATAGGGTGGGAATATGTGTTGGTGTAGGGGTTACGGGGATCGGGTGGGATATGTGTCGGTGCAGGCTCGATGGGCCGAAATGGCCTCTATCTGCACTGTGGGGTTTCTGTGATTCTGTGATTCTGTGAAGATGACAGAGTATGACAGAAGATGACAGAAGATGACAGAATGACAGAAGATGACACAAGATGACGGAAGATGACAGAAGATGACAGAAGATGACAGAATGACACAAGAGGACAGAATGACAGAAGATGACAGAAGATGACAGAATGACAGAAGATGTCAGAATGACAGAAGATGACAGAATGACAGAAGAGGACAGAATGACAGAAGATGACAGAAGATGACAGAAGATGACAGAATGACAGAAGAGGACAGAATGACAGATGATGACAGAATGACAGAAGATGACAGAAGACGACAGAAGATGACAGAAGGTGACAGAATGACAGAAGAGGACAGAATGACAGAAGATGACAGAAGATGACAGAAGATGACAGAATGACAGAATATGACAGAAGATGACAGAATGACAGAAGAGGACAGAATGACAGAAGATGACAGAAGATGACAGAAGATGACAGAAGATGACAGAAGATGACAGAATGACAGAAGATGACAGAAGAGGACACAAGATGACAAAATGACAGAAGAGGACAGAATGACAGAAGATGACAGAGTGACAGAAGATGACAGAATGACAGAAGAGGACAGAATGACAGAAGATGACAGAAGATGACAGAATATGACAGAAGATGACAGAAGATGACAGAATGACAGAAGAGGACAGAATGACAGAAGATGACAGAAGATGACAGAAGATGACAGAATGACAGAAGATGACGGAAGATGACGGAAGATGACAGAAGATGACAGAAGATGACAGAATGACACAAGAGGACAGAATGACAGAAGATGACAGAATGACAGAAGAGGACAGAATGACAGAAGATGACAGAAGATGACAGAAGATGACAGAATGACAGAAGAGGACAGAATGACAGAAGATGACAGAAGATGACAGAAGATGACAGAAGATGACAGAATGACAAAAGATGACAGAATGACAGAAGAGGACAGAATGACAGAAGATGACAGAAGATGACAGAAGATGACAGAATGACAAAAGAGGACAGAATGACAGATGATGACAGAATGACAGAAGAGGACAGAAGATGACAGAAGATGACAGAAGACGACAGAAGATGACAGAAGGTGACAGAATGACAGAAGAGGACAGAATGACAGAAGATGACAGAAGATGACAGAAGATGACAGAATTACAGAAGAGGACAGAATGACAGAAGAGGACAGAAGATGACAGAAGAGGACAGAAGATGACAGAAGATGACAGAATGAAAGAAGAGGACAGAATGACAGAAGAGGACAGAATGACAGAAGATGACAGAATGACAGAAGATGACAGAATATGACAGAAGATGACAGAAGATGACAGAAGATGACAGAATGACAGAAGATGACAGAAGATGACAGCAGATGGCAGAAGATGACAGAAGATGACAGAATGACAGAAGAGGACAGAAGATGACAGAAGATGACAGAAGATGACAGAAGATGACAGAATGACAGAAGAGGACAGAATGACAGAAGAGGACAGAATATGATAGAGGATGACAGAAGATGACAGAATGACAGAAGATGACAGAAGATGTCAGAAGGACAGAAGATGACAGAATCACAGAAGATGAAAGAACATGACAGAAGATGACAGAAGATGACAGAATATGACAGAAGAGGACAGAAGATGACAGAAGATGACAGAATATGACAGAAGATGACAGAAGATGACAGAATGACAGAAGAGGACAGAATGACAGAAGAGGACAGAATATGACAGAAGATGACACAAGATGACAGAATGACAGAAGATGACAGAAGAGGACAGAATGACAGAAGATGACAGAATGACAGAAGAGGACAGAAGATGACAGAGGATGACAGAAGATGACAGAAGATGACAGAATGACAGAAGAGGACAGAAGATGACAGAAGATGACAGAATGACAGAAGATGACAGAAGATGACAGAAGATGACAGAAGATGACAGAATTACAGAAGAGGACAGAATGACAGAAGAGGACAGAAGATGACAGAATGACAGAAGAGGACAGAAGATGACAGAAGATGACAGAATGACAGAAGAGGACAGAATGACAGAAGAGGACAGAATGACAGAATGACAGAAGAGGACAGAAGATGACAGAAGATGACAGAAGATGACAGAAGATGACAGAGGATGACAGAAGATGACAGAAGATGACAGAATGACAGAAGAGGACAGAAGATGACAGAAGATGACAGAATGACAGAAGATGACAGAAGATGACAGAAGATGACAGAAGATGACAAGGGTGGCAAGGGCAGCACGGTGGCATAGTGGTTAGCACTGTTGCCTCACAGCGCCAGGGACCCGGGTTCAAATCCGGCTTCGGGTGACTGCCTGTGTGGAGTTTGCACATTCTCCCCGTGTTTGCGTGGGTTTTCTCCGGGTGCTCCGGTTTCCTCCCACAGTCCAAAGATGTGCGGGTTAGGTTGATTGGCCATGATAAAAAAAAAAAAAAAAATTGGCCCTTAGTGTTAGGGGAGATTAAATACGTGTGGTTACGGGGATAGGGCTTGGTTGGGATGGCTGTCGGTGTAGGGACCGGGTGCTAGGGTTTGGATGATCAGCCATGATCTCATTGAATGGCGGAGCAGGCTCGAAGGGCCGAATGGCCTACTCCTGCTCCTATCTTCTATGTTTCTATGTTTCTATGTTTCTATGACAGAAGATGACAGAATGACAGAAGATGACAGAAGATGACAGAAGATGACAGAAGATGAGAGTAGATGACAGAAGATGACAGAAGATGACAGAAGATGACAGAAGATGACAGAATGACAGAAGAGGACAGAAGATGACAGAAGATGACAGAAGATGACAGATTGACAGAAGAGGACAGAATGACAGAAGAGGACAGAATATGATAGAGGATGACAGAAGATGACAGAATGACAGAAGATGACAGAAGATGTCAGAAGGACAGAAGATGACAGAATGACAAAAGATGACAGAAGAGGACAGAAGATGACAGAATATGACAGAAGAGGACAGAAGATGACAGAAGATGACAGAAGATGACAGAATGACAGAAGAGGACAGAATGACAGAAGAGGACAGAATATGACAGAAGATGACACAAGATGACAGAATGACAGAAAATGACAGAAGAGGACAGAACATGACAGAAGAGGACAGAATGACAGAAGATGACAGAAGATGACAGAAGATGACAGAGTATGACAGAGTATGACAGAGTATGACAGAGTATGACAGAAGATGACAGAAGATGACAGAAGATGACAGAATGACAGAAGATGACACAAGATGACGGAAGATGACAGAAGATGACAGAAGATGACAGAATGACACAAGAGGACAGAATGACAGAAGATGACAGAATGACAGAAGAGGACAGAATGACAGAAGATGACAGAAGATGACAGAAGATGACAGAAGATGACAGAATGACAGAAGATGTCAGAATGACAGAAGATGACAGAATGACAGAAGAGGACAGAATGACAGAAGATGACAGAAGATGCCAGAAGATGACAGAATGACAGAAGAGGACAGAATGACAGATGATGACAGAATGACAGAAGAGGACAGAAGATGACAGAAGATGACAGAAGACGACAGAAGATGACAGAAGGTGACAGAATGACAGAAGAGGACAGAATGACAGAAGATGACAGAAGATGACAGAAGATGACAGAATGACAGAATATGACAGAAGATGACAGAAGATGACAGAAGATGACAGAATGACAGAAGAGGACAGAATGACAGAAGATGACAGAAGATGACAGAATGACAGAAGAGGACAGAATGACAGAAGATGACAGAAGATGACAGAAGATGACAGAAGATGACAGAATGACAGAAGATGTCAGAATGACAGAAGATGACAGAATGACAGAAGAGGACAGAATGACAGAAGATGACAGAACATGACAGAACATGACAGAACATGACAGAATGACAGAAGATGACAGAAGATGACAGAAGAGGACAGAATGACAGAAGATGACAGGATATGACAGAAGAGGACAGAATGACAGAAGATAACAGAAGATGACAGAAGATGACAGAATGACAGAAGAGGACAGAAGATGACAGAATGACAGAAGAGGACAGAATGACAGAAGATGACAGAAGATGACAGAAGATGACAGAAGATGACAGAATATGACAGAAGATGAAAAAGATGACAGAAGATGACAGAAGAGGACAGAATGACAGAAGATGACAGAAGATGACAGAAGATGACAGAATATGACAGAAGATGAAAAAGATGACAGAAGATGACAGAAGAGGACAGAATGACAGAAGATGACAGAAGATGACAGACGATGACAGAATGACGGAAGATGACAGAAGATGACGCAAGATGACAGAAGATGACAGAAGATGACAGAATGACAGAAGAGGACATAATGACAGAAGATGACAGAAGATGACAGAAGATGACAGAATGACAGAAGATGACAGAATGACAGAAGATGACAGAATGACAGAAGAGGACACAATGACAGAAGATGACAGAAGATGACAGAAGATGACAGAATGACAGAAGAGGACAGAATGACAGAAGATGACAGAATGACAGAAGAGGACAGAATGACAGAAGATGACAGAAGATGACAGAATGACAGAAGAGGACAGAATGACAGAAGATGACAGAAGATGACAGAATGACAGAAGATGACAGAAGATGACACAAGATGACAAAATGACAGAAGAGGACAGAATGACAGAAGATGACAGAGTGACAGAAGATGACAGAATGACAGAAGAGGACAGAATGACAGAAGTTGACAGAATATGACAGAATATGACAGAATATGACAGAAGATGACAGAAGATGACAGAAGATGACAGAATGACAGAAGAGGACAGAATGACAGAAGATGACAGAAGATGACAGAAGATGACAGAATGACAGAAGATGACACAAGATGACGGAAGATGACAGAAGATGACAGAAGATGACAGAATGACACAAGAGGACAGAATGACAGAAGATGACAGAATGACAGAAGAGGACAGAATGACAGAAGATGACAGAAGATGACAGAAGATGACAGAAGATGACAGAATGACAGAAGATGTCAGAATGACAGAAGATGACAGAATGACAGAAGAGGACAGAATGACAGAAGATGACAGAAGATGACAGAAGATGACAGAATGACAGAAGAGGACAGAATGACAGATGATGACAGAATGACAGAAGAGGACAGAAGATGACAGAAGATGACAGAAGACGACAGAAGATGACAGAAGGTGACAGAATGACAGAAGAGGACAGAATGACAGAAGATGACAGAAGATGACAGAAGATGACAGAAGATGACAGAATGACAGAAAATGAAAGAAGATGACAGAAGATGACAAAAAGACAGAAGAGGACAGAATGACAGAAGATGACAGAATGACAGAAGTGGACAGAATGACAGAAGATGACAGAAGATTAAAGAAGATGACAGAATGACAGAAGAGGACAGAATGACAGAAGATGACAGAATATGACAGAATATGACAGAAGATGACAGAAGATGACAGAAGATGACAGAATGACAGAAGAGGACAGAATGACAGAAGATGACAGAAGATGACAGAAGGTGACAGAATGACAGAAGATGAAAGAAGATGAAGGAAGATGACAGAAGATGACAGAATGACAGAAGAGGACGGAATGACAGAAGATGACAGAAGATGACAGAAGATGACAGAATGACAGAAGATGTCAGAATGACAGAAGATGACAGAATGACAGAAGGGGACAGAATGACAGAAGATGACAGAAGATGACAGAACATGACAGAATGACAGAAGAGGACAGAATGACAGAAGGTGACAGAAGATGACAGAATGACAGAAGAGGACAGAAGATGACAGAAGATGACAAAAGATGACAGAATGACAGAAGATGACAGAAGATGACAGAAGATGACAAAATGACAGAAGAGGACAGAATGACAGAAGATGACAGAAGATGAAAGAAGATGACAGAATGACAGAAGAGGACAGAATGACAGAAGATGACAGAATATGACAGAAGATGACAGAATATGACAGAAGATGACAGAAGATGACAGAAGATGACAGAATGACAGAAGAGGACAGAATGACAGAAGATGACAGAAGATGACAGAATGACAGAAGATGAAAGAAGATGAAGGAAGATGACAGAAGATGACAGAATGACAGAAGAGGACGGAATGTCAGAAGATGACAGAAGATGACAGAAGATGACAGAATGACAGAAGATGTCAGAATGACAGAAGATGAGAGAATGACAGAAGGGGACAGAATGACAGAAGATGACAGAAGATGACAGAAGATGACAGAACATGACAGAATGACAGAAGATGACAGAAGATGACAGAAGAGGACAGAATGACAGAAGATGACAGAAGATGACAGAATGACAGAAGATGACAGAAGAGGACAGAATGACAGAAGATAACAGAAGATGACAGAAGATGACAGAATGACAGAAGATGACAGAATGACAGAAGAGGACAGAATGACAGAAGATGACAGAAGATGACAGAAGAAGACAGAATGACAGAAGAGGACAGAATGACAGAAGATGACAGAAGATGACAGAAGATGACAGAAGATGACAGAATGACAGAAGAGGACAGAATGACAGAAGAGGACAGAAGATGACAGAATTACAGAAGAGGACAGAATGACAGAAGAGGACAGAAGATGACAGAATGACAGAAGAGGACAGAAGATGACAGAAGATGACAGAATGACAGAAGAGGACAGAATGACAGAAGAGGACAGAATGACAGAAGATGACAGAAGATGACAGAAGATGACAGAATGACAGAAGATGACAGAAGATGACAGAAGATGACAGAATATGACAGAAGATGACAGAAGATGACAGAAGATGACAGAATGACAGAAGATGACAGAAGATGACAGCAGATGGCAGAAGATGACAGATGATGACAGAATGACAGAAGAGGACAGAAGATGACAGAAGATGACAGAAGATGACAGAATGACAGAAGAGGACAGAATGACAGAAGAGGACAGAATATGATAGAGGATGACAGAAGATGACAGAATGACAGAAGATGACAGAAGATGTCAGAAGGACAGAAGATGACAGAATGACAGAAGATGAAAGAACATGACAGAAGATGACAGAAGATGACAGAATATGACAGAAGTGGACAGAAGATGACAGAAGATGACAGAATATGACAGAAGATGACAGAAGATGACAGAATGACAGAAGAGGACAGAATGACAGAAGAGGACAGAATATGACAGAAGATGACACAAGATGACAGAATGACAGAAAATGACAGAAGAGGACAGAATATGACAGAAGAGGACAGAATGATAGAAGATGACAGAAGGTGACAGAAGATGGCAGAAGATGACAGAAGATGACAGAATATGACAGAAGATAACAGAAGATGACAGAGTATGACAGAAGATGACAGAAGATGACAGAAGATGACAGAATGACAGAAGAGGACAGAATGACAGAAGATGACAGAATGACAGAAGAGGACAGAAGATGACAGAGGATGACAGAAGATGACAGAAGATGACAGAATGACAGAAGAGGACAGAAGATGACAGAAGATGACAGAATGACAGAAGATGACAGAAGATGACAGAAGATGACAGAATGACAGAAGAGGACAGAATGACAGAAGATGACAGAATGACAGAAGATGACAGAAGATGACAGAAGATGACAGATTGACAGAAGAGGACAGAATGACAGAAGAAGACAGAATATGATAGAGGATGACAGAAGATGACAGAATGACAGAAGATGACAGAAGATGTCAGAAGGACAGAAGATGACAGAATGACAAAAGATGACAGAAGATAACAGAAGATGACAGAAGATGACAGAATATGACAGAAGAGGACAGAAGATGACAGAATATGACAGAAGATGACAGAAGATGACAGAATGACAGAAGAGGACAGAATGACAGAAGGTGACAGAAGATGACAGAATGACAGAAGAGGACAGAAGATGACAGAAGATGACAAAATGACAGAAGAGGACAGAATGACAGAAGATGACAGAATGACAGAAGAGGGCAGAAGATGACAGAAGATGACAGAATGACAGAAGAGGACAGAATGACAGAAGGTGACAGAAGATGACAGAATGACAGAAGAGGACAGAAGATGACAAAAGATGACAGAATGACAGAAGATGACAGAAGATGACAGAAGATGACAAAATGACAGAAGAGGACAGAATGACAGAAGATGACAGAGTGACAGAAGAGGACAGAATGACAGAAGATGACAGAAGATGGAAGAAAATGACAGAATGACAGAAGAGGACAGAATGACAGAAGATGACAGAATATGACAGAAGATGACAGAATATGACAGAAGATGACAGAAGATGACAGAATGACAGAAGATGTCAGAATGACAGAAGATGACAGAATGACAGAAGAGGACAGAATGACAGAAGATGACAGAACATGACAGAACATGACAGAATGACAGAAGATGACAGAAGATGACAGAAGAGGACAGAATGACAGAAGATGACAGAATATGACAGAAGATGACAGAATGACAGAAGATGACAGAAGATGACAGAAGAGGACAGAATGACAGAAGATAACAGAAGATGACAGAAGATGACAGAATGACAGAAGAGGACAGAAGATGACAGAATGACAGAAGAGGACAGAATGACAGAAGATGACAGAAGATGACAGAAGAAGACAGAATGACAGAGGAGGACAGAATGACAGAAGATGACAGAAGATGACAGAAGATGACAGAATGACAGAAGAGGACAGAATGACAGAAGAGGACAGAAGATGACAGAATGACAGAAGAAGACAGAAGAGGACAGAATGACAGAAGATGACAGAAGATGACAGAAGATGACAGAAGATGACAGAATTACAGAAGAGGACAGAATGACAGAAGAGGACAGAAGATGACAGAATGACAGAAGAGGACAGAAGATGACAGAAGATGACAGAATGACAGAAGAGGACAGAATGACAGAAGAAGACAGAATGACAGAAGATGACAGAATGACAGAAGATGACAGAAGATGACAGAAGATGACAGAATGACAGAAGATGACAGAATATGACAGAATATGACAGAAGATGACAGAAGATGACAGAAGATGACAGAATGACAGAAGATGACAGAAGATGACAGTAGATGGCAGAAGATGACAGAATGACAGAAGAGGACAGAAGCTGACAGAAGATGACAGAAGATGACAGAAGATGACAGAAGATGACAGAATGACAGAAGAGGACAGAATGACAGAAGAGGAAAGAACATGACAGAAGATGACAGAATATGACAGAAGAGGACAGAAGATGACAGAAGATGACAGAATATGACAGAAGATGACACAAGATGACAGAATGACAGAAAATGACAGAAGAGGACAGAATATGACAGAAGAGGACAGAATGATAGAAGATGACAGAAGGTGACAGAAGATGGCAGAAGATGACAGAAGATGACAGAATATGACAGAAGATGACAGAAGATGACAGAGTATGACAGAAGATGACAGAAGATGACAGAATGACAGAAGAGGACAGAATGACAGAAGATGACAGAATGACAGAAGAGGACAGAAGATGACAGAGGATGACAGAAGATGACAGAAGATGACAGAATGACAGAAGAGGACAGAAGATGACAGAAGATGACAGAATGACAGAAGATGACAGAAGATGACAGAAGATGACAGAAGATGACAGAATTACAGAAGAGGACAGAATGACAGAAGAGGACAGAAGATGACAGAATGACAGAAGAGGACAGAAGATGACAGAAGATGACAGAATGACAGAAGAGGACAGAATGACAGAAGAGGACAGAATGACAGAAGATGACAGAATGACAGAAGATGACAGAAGATGACAGAAGATGACAGAATGACAGAAGATGACAGAAGATGAGAGTAGATGACAGAAGATGACATAAGATGACAGAAGATGACAGAAGATGACAGAATGACAGAAGAGGACAGAAGATGACAGAAGATGACAGAAGATGACAGAAGATGACAGATTGACAGAAGTGGACAGAATGACAGAAGAGGACAGAATATGATAGAGGATGACAGAAGATGACAGAATGACAAAAGATGACAGAAGATGACAGAATATGACAGAAGAGGACAGAAGATGACAGAATATGACAGAAGATGACAGAAGAGGACAGAATGACAGAAGAGGACAGAAGATGACAGAATGACAGAAGAGGACAGAAGATGACAGAAGATGACAGAATGACAGAAGAGGACAGAATGACAGAAGAGGACAGAATGACAGAAGATGACAGAATGACAGAAGATGACAGAAGATGACAGAAGATGACAGAATGACAGAAGATGACAGAAGATGAGAGTAGATGACAGAAGATGACATAAGATGACAGAAGATGACAGAAGATGACAGAATGACAGAAGAGGACAGAAGATGACAGAAGATGACAGAAGATGACAGAAGATGACAGATTGACAGAAGTGGACAGAATGACAGAAGAGGACAGAATATGATAGAGGATGACAGAAGATGACAGAATGACAAAAGATGACAGAAGATGACAGAATATGACAGAAGAGGACAGAAGATGACAGAATATGACAGAAGATGACAGAAGAGGACAGAATGACAGAAGAGGACAGAATATGACAGAAGATGGCAGAAGATGACAGAAGATGACAGAATATGACAGAAGATGACAGAAGATGACAGAGTATGACAGAAGATGACAGAAGATGACAGAAGATGAAAGAAGATGACAGAATGACAGAAGAGGACAGAATGACAGAAGATGACAGAATGACAGAAGAGGACAGAAGATGACAGAAGATGACAGAATGACAGAAGAGGACAGAAGATGACAGAAGATGACAGAATGACAGAAGATGACAGAAGATGACAGAAGATGACAGAAGATGACAGAATGACCGAAGAGGACAGAATGACAGAAGAGGACAGAATGACAGAAGAGGACAGAATATGACAAAAGATGACAGAAGATGACAGAATGACAGAAGATGACAGAAGATGACAGAAAATGACAGAGGATGACAGAAGATGACAGAAGATGACAGAATGACAGAAGAGGAAAGAATGACAGAAGATGACAGAATGACAGAAGATGACAGAATGACAGATGAGGACAGAAGATGACAGAAGATGTCAGAAGGACAGAAGATGACAGAATGACAGAAGATGAAAGAACATGACAGAAGATGACAGAAGATGACAGAAGAGGACAGAAGATGACAGAAGATGACAGAATATGACAGAAGATGACAGAAGATGACAGAATGACAGAAGAGGACAGAATGACAGAAGAGGACAGAATATGACAGAAGATGACACAAGATGACAGAATGACAGAAGAGGACAGAATGACAGAAGAGGACAGAAGATGACAGAAGATGACAGAATGACAGAAGATGACAGAAGATGACAGAAGATGACAGAATTACAGAAGAGGACAGAATGACAGAAGAGGACAGAAGATGACAGAATGACAGAAGAGGACAGAAGATGACAGAAGATGACAGAAGATGACAGAATGACAGAAGAGGACAGAATGACAGAAGAGGACAGAATGACAGAAGATGACAGAATGACAGAATATGACAGAAGAGGACAGAATGATAGAAGATGACAGAAGGTGACAGAAGATGGCAGAAGATGACAGAAGATGACAGAATATGACAGAAGATGACAGAAGATGACAGAGTATGACAGAAGATGACAGAAGATGACAGAAGATGACAGAATGACAGAAGAGGACAGAATGACAGAAGATGACAGAATGACAGAAGAGGACAGAAGATGACAGAGGATGACAGAAGATGACAGAAGATGACAGAATGACAGAAGAGGACAGAAGATGACAGAAGATGACAGAATGACAGAAGATGACAGAAGATGACAGAAGATGACAGAATTACAGAAGAGGACAGAATGACAGAAGAGGACAGAAGATGACAGAATGACAGAAGAGGACAGAAGATGACAGAAGATGACAGAAGATGACAGAATGACAGAAGAGGACAGAATGACAGAAGAGGACAGAATGACAGAAGATGACAGAATGACAGAAGATGACAGAAGATGACAGAAGATGACAGAATGACAGAAGATGACAGAAGATGAGAGTAGATGACAGAAGATGACATAAGATGACAGAAGATGACAGAAGATGACAGAATGATAGAAGAGGACAGAAGATGACAGAAGATGACAGAAGATGACAGAAGATGACAGAATGACAGAAGAGGACAGAATGACAGAAGAGGACAGAATATGATAGAGGATGACAGAAGATGACAGAATGACAGAAGATGACAGAAGATGTCAGAAGGACAGAAGATGACAGAATGACAGAAGATGACAGAAGATGACAGAAGATGACAGAAGATGACAGAATATGACAGAAGAGGACAGAAGATGACAGAAGATGACAGAATATGACAGAAGATGACAGAAGATGACAGAATGACAGAAGAGGACAGAATGACAGAAGAGGACAGAATATGACAGAAGATGACACAAGATGACAGAATGACAGAAAATGACAGAAGAGGACAGAACATGACAGAAGAGGACAGAATGACAGAAGATGACAGAAGATGACAAAAGATGACAGAAGATGGCAGAAGATGACAGAAGATGACAGAATATGACAAAAGATGACAGAAGATGACAGAATGACAGAAGAGGACAGAATGACAGAAGATGACAGAAGATGACAGAAGATGACAGAAGATGAAAGAAGATGACAGAATGACAGAAGAGGACAGAATGACAGATGACAGAATGACAGAAGAGGACAGAAGATGACAGAAGATGACAGAAGATGACAGAAGATGACAGAATGACAGAAGAGGACAGAAGATGACAGAAGATGACAGAATGACAGAAGATGACAGAAGATGACAGAAGATGACAGAAGATGACAGAATGACCGAAGAGGACAGAATGCCAGAAGAGGACAGAATGACAGAAGAGGACAGAATATAATAAAGATGACAGAAGATGACAGAATGACAGAAGATGACAGAAAATGACAGAAGATGACAGAAGATGACAGAAGATGACAGAATGACAGAAGAGGAAAGAATGACAGAAGATGACAGAATGACAGAAGATGACAGAATGACAGATGAGGACAGAAGATGACAGAAGATGACAGAAGATGACAGAAGAGGACAGAAGATGACAGAATGACAGAAGAGGACAGAAGAGGACAGAAGATGACAGAAGATGACAGAAGATGACAGAAGATGACAGAATGACAGAAGAGGTCAGAAGATGACAGAAGATGACAGAAGATAACAGAAGATGACAGAATGACAGAAGAGGACAGAATGACAGAAGAGGACAGAATGACAGAAGATGACAGAAGATGACAGAAGATGACAGAAGATGAAAAGATGACAGAATATGACAGAAGATGACAGAAGATGACAGAATATGACAGAAGATGACAGGATGACAGAAGAGGACAGAATGGCAGAAGAGGACAGAATATGCCAGAAGATGACAGAAGATGACAGAAGATCACAGAAGATGACAGAAGATGACAGAATGACAGAAGAGGACAGAATGACAGAAGATGACAGAATGACAGAAGAGGACAGAATGACAGAAGATGACACAAGATGACACAAGATGACAGAATGACAGAAGAGGACAGAATGACAGAAGATGACAGAATGACGGAAGATGACAGAGGATGACAGAAGATGACAGAAGATGACAGAATGACAGACGAGGAAAGAAGATGACAGAAGATGGCAGAAGATGACAGAAGATGACAGAATGACAGAAGAGGACAGAATGACAGAAGATGACAGAATGACAGAAGAGGACAGAATGACAGAAGATGATAGAAGATGACAGAAGATGACAGAATGACAGAAGAGGACAGAATGACAGAAGATGACAGAAGATGACAGAAGATGACAGAATGACAGAAGATGACAGAAGATGACAGAAGATGACAAAATGACAGAAGAGGACAGAATGACAGAAGATGACAGAATGACAGAAGAGGGCAGAAGATGACAGAAGATGACAGAGTATGACAGAAGATGACAGAAGATGACAGAAGATGACAGAAGATGAAAGAAGATGACAGAATGACAGAAGAGGACAGAATGACAGAAGATGACAGAATGACAGAAGAGGACAGAAGATGACAGAAGATGACAGAAGATGACAGAATGACAGAAGAGGACAGAAGATGACAGAAGATGACAGAATGTCAGAAGCTGACAGAAGATGACAGAAGATGACAGAAGATGACAGAATGACCGAAGAGGACAGAATGACAGAAGAGGACAGAATGACAGAAGAGGACAGAATATGACAAAAGATGACAGAAGATGACAGAATGACAGAAGATGACAGAAGATGACAGAAAATGACAGAGGATGACAGAAGATGACAGAAGATGACAGAATGACAGAAGAGGAAAGAATGACAGAAGATGACAGAATGACAGAAGATGACAGAATGACAGATGAGGACAGAAGATGACAGAAGATGTCAGAAGGACAGAAGATGACAGAATGACAGAAGATGAAAGAACATGACAGAAGATGACAGAAGATGACAGAATATGACAGAAGAGGACAGAAGATGACAGAAGATGACAGAATATGACAGAAGAAGACAGAAGATGACAGAATGACAGAAGAGGACAGAATGACAGAAGAGGACAGAATATGACAGAAGATGACACAAGATGACAGAATGACAGAAAATGACAGAAGAGGACAGAATATGACAGAAGAGGACAGAATGATAGAAGATGACAGAAGGTGACAGAAGATGACAGAAGATGACAGAATATGACAGAAGATGACAGAAGATGACAGAGTATGACAGAAGATGACAGAAGATGACAGAAGATGACAGAATGACAGAAGAGGACAGAATGACAGAAGATGACAGAATGACAGAAGAGGACAGAAGATGACAGAGGATGACAGAAGATGACAGAAGATGACAGAATGACAGAAGAGGACAGAAGATGACAGAATGATAGAAGATGACAGAAGATGACAGAAGATGACAGAATTACAGAAGAGGACAGAATGACAGAAGAGGACAGAAGATGACAGAATGACAGAAGAGGGCAGAAGATGACAGAAGATGACAGAATGACAGAAGAGGACAGAATGACAGAAGAGGACAGAATGACAGAAGATGACAGAATGACAGAAGATGACAGAAGATGACAGAATGAGAGAAGATGACAGAAGATGAGAGTAGATGACAGAAGATGACATAAGATGACAGAAGATGACAGAAGATGACAGAATGACAGAAGAGGACAGAAGATGACAGAAGATGACAGAAGATGACAGAATGACAGAAGAGGACAGAATATGATAGAGGATGACAGAAGATGACAGAATGACAGAAGATGACAGAAGATGTCAGAAGGACAGAAGGTGACAGAATGACAGAAGCTGACAGAAGATGACAGAAGATGACAGAAGATGACAGAACATGACAGAAGAGGACAGAAGATGACAGAATATGACAGAAGATGACAGAAGATGACAGAATGACAGAAAATGACAGAAGAGGACAGAACATGACAGAAGAGGACAGAATGACAGAAGATGACAGAAGATGACAGAAGATGACAGAAGATGACAGAATGACAGAAAATGACAGAAGAGGACAGAACATGACAGAAGAGGACAGAATGACAGAAGATGACAGAAGACGACAGAATATGACAGAAGATGACACAAGATGACAGAATGACAGAAAATGACAGAAGAGGACAGAACATGACAGAAGAGGACAGAATGACAGAAGATGACAGAAGATGACAGAAGATGACAGAAGATGGCAGAAGATGACAGAAGATGACAGAATATGACAAAAGATGACAGAAGATGACAGAATGACAGAAGAGGACAGAATGACAGAAGATGACAGAAGATGACAGAAGATGACAGAAGATGAAAGAAGATGACAGAATGACAGAAGAGGACAGAATGACAGATGACAGAATGACAGAAGAGGACAGAAGATGACAGAAGATGACAGAAGATGACAGAAGATGACAGAATGACAGAAGAGGACAGAAGATGACAGAAGATGACAGAATGACAGAAGATGACAGAAGATGACAGAAGATGACAGAAGATGACAGAATGACCGAAGAGGACAGAATGCCAGAAGAGGACAGAATGACAGAAGAGGACAGAATATGACAAAAGATGACAGAAGATGACAGAATGACAGAAGATGACAGAAGATGACAGAAGATGACAGAATGACAGAAGATGACAGAAGATGAGAGTAGATGACAGAAGATGACATAAGATGACAGAAGATGACAGAAGATGACAGAAGATGACAGAAGATGACAGATTGACAGAAGTGGACAGAATGACAGAAGAGGACAGAATATGATAGAGGATGACAGAAGATGACAGAATGACAGAAGATGACAGAAGATGTCAGAAGGACAGAAGATGACAGAATGACAAAAGATGACAGAAGATGACAGAATATGACAGAAGAGGACAGAAGATGACAGAATATGACAGAAGATGACAGAAGAGGACAGAATGACAGAAGAGGACAGAATATGACAGAAGATGACACAAGATGACAGAATGACAGAAAATGACAGAAGAGGACAGAACATGACAGAAGAGGACAGAATGACAGAAGATGACAGAAGATGGCAGAAGATGGCAGAAGATGACAGAAGATGACAGAATATGACAGAAGATGACAGAAGATGACAGAGTATGACAGAAGATGACAGAAGATGACAGAAGATGAAAGAAGATGACAGAATGACAGAAGAGGACAGAATGACAGAAGATGACAGAAGATGACAGAAGATGACAGAATGACAGAAGAGGACAGAAGATGACAGAAGATGACAGAATGACAGAAGATGACAGAAGATGACAGAATGACAGAAGATGACAGAAGATGACAGAAAATGACAGAGGATGACAGAAGATGACAGAAGATGACAGAATGACAGAAGAGGAAAGAATGACAGAAGATGACAGAATGACAGAAGATGACAGAATGACAGATGAGGACAGAAGATGACAGAAGATGTCAGAAGGACAGAAGATGACAGAATGACAGAAGATGAAAGAACATGACAGAAGATGACAGAAGATGACAGAAGAGGACAGAAGATGACAGAAGATGACAGAATATGACAGAATGACAGAAAATGACAGAAGAGGACAGAATATGACAGAAGAGGACAGAATGATAGAAGATGACAGAAGGTGACAGAAGATGGCAGAAGATGACAGAAGATGACAGAATATGACAGAAGATGACAGAAGATGACAGAGTATGACAGAAGATGACAGAAGATGACAGAAGATGACAGAATGACAGAAGAGGACAGAATGACAGAAGATGACAGAATGACAGAAGAGGACAGAAGATGACAGAGGATGACAGAAGATGACAGAAGATGACAGAATGACAGAAGAGGACAGAAGATGACAGAAGATGACAGAATGACAGAAGATGACAGAAGATGACAGAAGATGACAGAATTACAGAAGAGGACAGAATGACAGAAGAGGACAGAAGATGACAGAATGACAGAAGAGGACAGAAGATGACAGAAGATGACAGAAGATGACAGAATGACAGAAGAGGACAGAATGACAGAAGAGGACAGAATGACAGAAGATGACAGAATGACAGAAGATGACAGAAGATGACAGAAGATGACAGAATGACAGAAGATGACAGAAGATGAGAGTAGATGACAGAAGATGACATAAGATGACAGAAGATGACAGAAGATGACAGAATGATAGAAGAGGACAGAAGATGACAGAAGATGACAGAAGATGACAGAAGATGACAGAATGACAGAAGAGGACAGAATGACAGAAGAGGACAGAATATGATAGAGGATGACAGAAGATGACAGAATGACAGAAGATGTCAGAAGGACAGAAGATGACAGAATGACAGAAGATGACAGAAGATGACAGAAGATGACAGAAGATGACAGAATATGACAGAAGAGGACAGAAGATGACAGAAGATGACAGAATATGACAGAAGATGACAGAAGATGACAGAATGACAGAAGAGGACAGAATGACAGAAGAGGACAGAATATGACAGAAGATGACACAAGATGACAGAATGACAGAAAATGACAGAAGAGGACAGAACAGGACAGAAGAGGACAGAATGACAGAAGATGACAGAAGATGACAAAAGATGACAGAAGATGGCAGAAGATGACAGAAGATGACAGAATATGACAAAAGATGACAGAAGATGACAGAATGACAGAAGAGGACAGAATGACAGAAGATGACAGAAGATGACAGAAGATGACAGAAGATGAAAGAAGATGACAGAATGACAGAAGAGGACAGAATGACAGATGACAGAATGACAGAAGAGGACAGAAGATGACAGAAGATGACAGAATGACAGAAGAGGACAGAAGATGACAGAAGATGACAGAATGACAGAAGATGACAGAAGATGACAGAAGATGACAGAAGATGACAGAATGACCGAAGAGGACAGAATGCCAGAAGAGGACAGAATGACAGAAGAGGACAGAATATAATAAAGATGACAGAAGATGACAGAATGACAGAAGATGACAGAAAATGACAGAAGATGACAGAAGATGACAGAAGATGACAGAATGACAGAAGAGGAAAGAATGACAGAAGATGACAGAATGACAGAAGATGACAGAATGACAGATGAGGACAGAAGATGACAGAAGATGACAGAAGATGACAGAAGATAACAGAAGATGACAGAATGACAGAAGAGGACAGAATGACAGAAGAGGACAGAATGACAGAAGATGACAGAAGATGACAGAAGATGACAGAAGATGAAAAGATGACAGAATATGACAGAAGCTGACAGAAGATGACAGAATATGACAGAAGATGACAGAATGACAGAAGAGGACAGAATGGCAGAAGAGGACAGAATATGCCAGAAGATGACAGAAGGTGACAGAATGACAGAAGATGACAGAAGATGACAGAAGATCACAGAAGATGACAGAAGATGACAGAATGACAGAAGAGGACAGAATGACAGAAGATGACAGAATGACAGAAGAGGACAGAATGACAGAAGATGACAGAAGATGACACAAGATGACAGAATGACAGAAGAGGACAGAATGACAGAAGATGACAGAATGACGGAAGATGACAGAGGATGACAGAAGATGACAGAAGATGACAGAAGATGACAGAATGACAGACGAGGAAAGAAGATGACAGAAGATGGCAGAAGATGACAGAATGACAGAAGAGGACAGAATGACAGAAGATGACAGAATGACAGAAGAGGACAGAATGACAGAAGATGATAGAAGATGACAGAAGATGACAGAATGACAGAAGAGGACAGAATGACAGAAGATGACAGAAGATGACAGAAGATGACAGAATGACAGAAGATGACAGAAGATGACAGAAGATGACAAAATGACAGAAGAGGACAGAATGACAGAAGATGACAGAATGACAGAAGAGGGCAGAAGATGACAGAAGATGACAGAGTATGACAGAAGATGACAGAAGATGACAGAAGATGACAGAAGATGAAAGAAGATGACAGAATGACAGAAGAGGACAGAATGACAGAAGATGACAGAAGATGACAGAAGATGACAGAATGACAGAAGAGGACAGAAGATGACAGAAGATGACAGAATGTCAGAAGCTGACAGAAGATGACAGAAGATGACAGAAGATGACAGAATGACCGAAGAGGACAGAATGACAGAAGAGGACAGAATGACAGAAGAGGACAGAATATGACAAAAGATGACAGAAGATGACAGAATGACAGAAGATGACAGAAGATGACAGAAAATGACAGAGGATGACAGAAGATGACAGAAGATGACAGAATGACAGAAGAGGAAAGAATGACAGAAGATGACAGAATGACAGAAGATGACAGAATGACAGATGAGGACAGAAGATGACAGAAGATGTCAGAAGGACAGAAGATGACAGAATGACAGAAGATGAAAGAACATGACAGAAGATGACAGAATATGACAGAAGAGGACAGAAGATGACAGAAGATGACAGAATATGACAGAAGAAGACAGAAGATGACAGAATGACAGAAGAGGACAGAATGACAGAAGAGGACAGAATATGACAGAAGATGACACAAGATGACAGAATGACAGAAAATGACAGAAGAGGACAGAATATGACAGAAGAGGACAGAATGATAGAAGATGACAGAAGGTGACAGAAGATGACAGAAGATGACAGAATATGACAGAAGATGACAGAAGATGACAGAGTATGACAGAAGATGACAGAAGATGACAGAATGACAGAAGAGGACAGAATGACAGAAGATGACAGAATGACAGAAGAGGACAGAAGATGACAGAGGATGACAGAAGATGACAGAAGATGACAGAATGACAGAAGAGGACAGAAGATGACAGAATGATAGAAGATGACAGAAGATGACAGAAGATGACAGAATTACAGAAGAGGACAGAATGACAGAAGAGGACAGAAGATGACAGAATGACAGAAGAGGACAGAAGATGACAGAAGATGACAGAATGACAGAAGAGGACAGAATGACAGAAGAGGACAGAATGACAGAAGATGACAGAATGACAGAAGATGACAGAAGATGACAGAAGATGACAGAATGAGAGAAGATGACAGAAGATGAGAGTAGATGACAGAAGATGACATAAGATGACAGAAGATGACAGAAGATGAGAGAATGACAGAAGAGGACAGAAGATGACAGAAGATGACAGAAGATGACAGAATGACAGAAGAGGACAGAATATGATAGAGGATGACAGAAGATGACAGAATGACAGAAGATGACAGAAGATGTCAGAAGGACAGAAGATGACAGAATGACAGAAGATGACAGAAGATGACAGAAGATGACAGAATATGACAGAAGAGGACAGAAGATGACAGAAGATGACAGAATATGACAGAAGATGACAGAAGATGACAGAATGACAGAAAATGACAGAAGAGGACAGAACATGACAGAAGAGGACAGAATGACAGAAGATGACAGAAGATGACAGAAGATGACAGAAGATGACAGAATGACAGAAAATGACAGAAGAGGACAGAACATGACAGAAGAGGACAGAATGACAGAAGATGATAGAAGATGACAGAAGATGACAGAATATGACAGAAGATGACAGAATGACAGAAAATGACAGAAGAGGACAGAACATGACAGAAGAGGACAGAATGACAGAAGATGACAGAAGATGACAGAAGATGACAGAAGATGGCAGAAGATGACAGAAGATGACAGAATATGACAAAAGATGACAGAAGATGACAGAATGACAGAAGAGGACAGAATGACAGAAGATGACAGAAGATGACAGAAGATGACAGAAGATGAAAGAAGATGACAGAATGACAGAAGAGGACAGAATGACAGATGACAGAATGACAGAAGAGGACAGAAGATGACAGAAGATGACAGAAGATGACAGAATGACAGAAGAGGACAGAAGATGACAGAAGATGACAGAATGACAGAAGATGACAGAAGATGACAGAAGATGACAGAATGACCGAAGAGGACAGAATGCCAGAAGAGGACAGAATGACAGAAGAGGACAGAATATGACAAAAGATGACAGAAGATGACAGAATGACAGAAGATGACAGAAGATGACAGAAAATGACAGAAGATGACAGAAGATGACAGAAGATGACAGAATGACAGAAGAGGACAGAAGATGACAGAGGATGACAGAAGATGACAGAAGATGACAGAATGACAGAAGAGGACAGAAGATGACAGAAGATGACAGAATGACAGAAGATGACAGAAGATGAGAGAAGATGACAGAAGATGACAGAATTACAGAAGAGGACAGAATGACAGAAGAGGACAGAAGATGACAGAATGACAGAAGAGGACAGAAGATGACAGAAGATGACAGAATGACAGAAGAGGACAGAATGACAGAAGAGGACAGAATGACAGAAGATGACAGAATGACAGAAGATGACAGAAGATGACAGAAGATGACAGAATGACAGAAGATGACAGAAGATGAGAGTAGATAACAGAAGATGACATAAGATGACAGAAGATGACAGAAGATGACAGAATGACAGAAGAGGACAGAAGATGACAGAAGATGACAGAAGATGACAGAAGATGACAGATTGACAGAAGAGGACAGAATGACAGAAGAGGACAGAATATGATAGAGGATGACAGAAGATGACAGAATGACAGAAGATGACAGAAGATGTCAGAAGGACAGAAGATGACAGAATGACAAAAGATGACAGAAGATGACAGAAGATGACAGAAGATGACAGAATATGACAGAAGAGGACAGAAGATGACAGAATATGACAGAAGATGACAGAAGAGGACAGAATGACAGAAGAGGACAGAATATGACAGAAGATGACACAAGATGACAGAATGACAGAAAATGACAGAAGAGGACAGAACATGACAGAAGAGGACAGAATGACAGAAGATGACAGAAGATGGCAGAAGATGGCAGAAGATGACAGAAGATGACAGAATATGACAGAAGATGACAGAAGATGACAGAGTATGACAGAAGATGACAGAAGATGACAGAAGATGAAAGAAGATGACAGAATGACAGAAGAGGACAGAATGACAGAAGATGACAGAATGACAGAAGAGGACAGAAGATGACAGAAGATGACAGAAGATGACAGAATGACAGAAGAGGACAGAAGATGACAGAAAATGACAGAATGACAGAAGATGACAGAAGATGACAGAAGATGACAGAAGATGACAGAATGACCGAAGAGGACAGAATGACAGAAGAGGACAGAATGACAGAAGAGGACAGAATATGACAAAAGATGACAGAAGATGACAGAATGACAGAAGATGACAGAAGATGACAGAAAATGACAGAGGATGACAGAAGATGACAGAATGACAGAAGAGGAAAGAATGACAGAAGATGACAGAATGACAGAAGATGACAGAATGACAGATGAGGACAGAAGATGACAGAAGATGTCAGAAGGACAGAAGATGACAGAATGACAGAAGATGAAAGAACATGACAGAAGATGACAGAAGATGACAGAATATGACAGAAGAGGACAGAAGATGACAGAAGATGACAGAATATGACAGAAAATGACAGAAGATGACAGAATGACAGAAGAGGACAGAATGACAGAAGAGGACAGAATATGACAGAAGATGACACAAGATGACAGAATGAGAGAAAATGACAGAAGAGGACAGAATATGACAGAAGAGGACAGAATGATAGAAGATGACAGAAGGTGACAGAAGATGGCAGAAGATGACAGAAGATGACAGAATATGACAGAAGATGACAGAAGATGACAGAAGATGACAGAATGACAGAAGAGGACAGAATGACAGAAGAGGACAGAAGATGACAGAGGATGATAGAAGATGACAGAAGATGACAGAATGACAGAAGAGGACAGAAGATGACAGAAGATGACAGAATGACAGAAGATGACAGAAGATGACAGAAGATGACAGAAGATGACAGAATTACAGAAGAGGACAGAATGACAGAAGAGGACAGAAGATGACAGAATGACAGAAGAGGACAGAAGATGACAGAAGATGACAGAAGATGACAGAAGATGACAGAATGACAGAAGAGGACAGAATGACAGAAGAGGACAGAATGACAGAAGATGACAGAATGACAGAAGATGACAGAAGATGACAGAAGATGACAGAATGACAGAAGATGACAGAAGATGAGAGTAGATGACAGAAGATGACATAAGATGACAGAAGATGACAGAAGATGACAGAATGACAGAAGAGGACAGAAGATGACAGAAGATGACAGAAGATGACAGAAGATGACAGAATGACAGAAGAGGACAGAATGACAAAAGAGGACAGAATATGATAGAGGATGACAGAAGATGAAAGAATGACAGAAGATGACAGAAGATGTCAGAAGGACAGAAGATGACAGAAGATGACAGAAGATGACAGAAGATGACAGAAGATGACAGAAGATGACAGAATATGACAGAAGAGGACAGAAGATGACAGAAGATGACAGAATATGACAGAAGATGACAGAAGATGACAGAATGACAGAAGAGGACAGAATGACAGAAGAGGACAGAATATGACAGAAGATGACACAAGATGACAGAATGACAGAAAATGACAGAAGAGGACAGAACATGACAGAAGAGGACACAATGACAGAAGATGACAGAAGATGACAAAAGATGACAGAAGATGGCAGAAGATGACAGAAGATGACAGAATATGACAAAAGATGACAGAAGATGACAGAATGACAGAAGAGGACAGAATGACAGAAGATGACAGAAGATGACAGAAGATGAAAGAAGATGACAGAATGACAGAAGAGGACAGAATGACAGATGACAGAATGACAGAAGAGGACAGAAGATGACAGAAGATGACAGAAGATGACAGAAGATGGCAGAATGACAGAAGAGGACAGAAGATGACAGAAGATGACAGAATGACAGAAGATGACAGAAGATGACAGAAGATGACAGAAGATGACAGAATGACCGAAGAGGACAGAATGCCAGAAGAGGACAGAATGACAGAAGAGGACAGAATATGACAAAAGATGACAGAAGATGACAGAATGACAGAAGATGACAGAAGATGACAGAAAATGACAGAAGATGACAGAAGATGACAGAAGATGACAGAATGACAGAAGAGGAAAGAATGACAGAAGATGACAGAATGACAGAAGATGACAGAATGACAGATGAGGACAGAAGATGACAGAAGATGACAGAAGATGACAGAAGATGACAGAATGACAGAAGAGGACAGAAGATGACAGAATGACAGAAGAGGACAGAAGATGACAGAATGACAGAAGAGGTCAGAAGATGACAGAAGATGACAGAAGATAACAGAAGATGACAGAATGACAGAAGAGGACAGAATGACAGAAGAGGACAGAATGACAGAAGATGACAGAAGATGACAGAAGATGACAGAAGATGAAAAGATGACAGAATATGACAGAAGATGACAGAAGATGACAGAAGATGACAGAATATGACAGAAGATGACAGAATGACAGAAGAGGACAGAATGGCAGAAGAGGACAGAATATGCCAGAAGATGACAGAAGGTGACAGAATGACAGAAGATGACAGAAGATGACAGAAGATCACAGAATATGACAGAAGATGACAGAATGACAGAAGAGGACAGAATGACAGAAGATGACAGAATGACAGAAGAGGACAGAATGACAGAAGATGACACAAGATGACACAAGATGACAGAATGACAGAAGAGGACAGAATGACAGAAGATGACAGAATGACGGAAGATGACAGAGGATGACAGAAGATGGCAGAAGATGACAGAAGATGACAGAATGACAGAAGAGGACAGAATGACAGAAGATGACAGAAGATGACAGAAGATGACAGAATGACAGAAGATGACAGAAGATGACAGAAGATGACAAAATGACAGAAGAGGACAGAATGACAGAAGATGACAGAATGACAGAAGAGGGCAGAAGATGACAGAAGATGACAGAGTATGACAGAAGATGACAGAAGATGACAGAAGATGAAAGAAGATGACAGAATGACAGAAGATGAAAGAACATGACAGAAGATGACAGAAGATGACAGAATATGACAGAAGAGGACAGAAGATGACAGAAGATGACAGAATATGACAGAAGATGACAGAAGATGACAGAATGACAGAAGAGGACAGAATGACAGAAGAGGACAGAATATGACAGAAGATGACACAAGATGACAGAATGACAGAAAATGACAGAAGAGGACAGAATATGACAGAAGAGGACAGAATGATAGAAGATGACAGAAGGTGACAGAAGATGGCAGAAGATGACAGAAGATGACAGAATATGACAGAAGATGACAGAAGATGACAGAGTATGACAGAAGATGACAGAAGATGACAGAAGATGACAGAATGACAGAAGAGGACAGAATGACAGAAGATGACAGAATGACAGAAGAGGACAGAAGATGACAGAGGATGACAGAAGATGACAGAAGATGACAGAATGACAGAAGATGACAGAATGACAGATGAGGACAGAAGATGACAGAAGATGACAGAAGATGACAGAAGATGACAGAATGACAGAAGAGGACAGAAGATGACAGAATGACAGAAGAGGACAGAAGATGACAGAATGACAGAAGAGGTCAGAAGATGACAGAAGATGACAGAAGATAACAGAAGATGACAGAATGACAGAAGAGGACAGAATGACAGAAGAGGACAGAATGACAGAAGATGACAGAAGATGACAGAAGATGACAGAAGATGAAAAGATGACAGAATATGACAGAAGATGACAGAAGATGACAGAAGATGACAGAATATGACAGAAGATGACAGAATGACAGAAGAGGACAGAATGGCAGAAGAGGACAGAATATGCCAGAAGATGACAGAAGGTGACAGAATGACAGAAGATGACAGAAGATGACAGAAGATCACAGAATATGACAGAAGATGACAGAATGACAGAAGAGGACAGAATGACAGAAGATGACAGAATGACAGAAGAGGACAGAATGACAGAAGATGACACAAGATGACACAAGATGACAGAATGACAGAAGAGGACAGAATGACAGAAGATGACAGAATGACGGAAGATGACAGAGGATGACAGAAGATGGCAGAAGATGACAGAAGATGACAGAATGACAGAAGAGGACAGAATGACAGAAGATGACAGAAGATGACAGAAGATGACAGAATGACAGAAGATGACAGAAGATGACAGAAGATGACAAAATGACAGAAGAGGACAGAATGACAGAAGATGACAGAATGACAGAAGAGGGCAGAAGATGACAGAAGATGACAGAGTATGACAGAAGATGACAGAAGATGACAGAAGATGAAAGAAGATGACAGAATGACAGAAGATGAAAGAACATGACAGAAGATGACAGAAGATGACAGAATATGACAGAAGAGGACAGAAGATGACAGAAGATGACAGAATATGACAGAAGATGACAGAAGATGACAGAATGACAGAAGAGGACAGAATGACAGAAGAGGACAGAATATGACAGAAGATGACACAAGATGACAGAATGACAGAAAATGACAGAAGAGGACAGAATATGACAGAAGAGGACAGAATGATAGAAGATGACAGAAGGTGACAGAAGATGGCAGAAGATGACAGAAGATGACAGAATATGACAGAAGATGACAGAAGATGACAGAGTATGACAGAAGATGACAGAAGATGACAGAAGATGACAGAATGACAGAAGAGGACAGAATGACAGAAGATGACAGAATGACAGAAGAGGACAGAAGATGACAGAGGATGACAGAAGATGACAGAAGATGACAGAATGACAGAAGAGGACAGAAGATGACAGAATGACAGAAGATGACAGAAGATGACAGAAGATGACAGAATTACAGAAGAGGACAGAATGACAGAAGAGGACAGAAGATGACAGAATGACAGAAAAGGACAGAAGATGACAGAAGATGACAGAATGACAGAAGAGGACAGAATGACAGAAGAGGACAGAATGACAGAAGATGACAGAATGACAGAAGATGACAGAAGATGACAGAAGATGACAGAATGACAGAAGATGACAGAAGATGAGAGTAGATGACAGAAGATGACATAAGATGACAGAAGATGACAGAAGATGACAGAAGATGACAGAATGACAGAAGAGGACAGAATATGATAGAGGATGACAGAAGATGACAGAATGACAGAAGATGACAGAAGATGTCAGAAGGACAGAAGATGACAGAATGACAGAAGATGACAGAAGATGACAGAAGATGACAGAAGATGACAGAATATGACAGAAGAGGACAGAAGATGACAGAAGATGACAGAATATGACAGAAGATGACAGAATGACAGAAAATGACAGAAGAGGACAGAACATGACAGAAGAGGACAGAATGACAGAAGATGACAGAAGATGACAGAAGATGACAGAATGACAGAAAATGACAGAAGAGGACAGAACATGACAGAAGAGGACAGAATGACAGAAGATGACAGAAGATGACAGAATATGACAGAAGATGACACAAGATGACAGAATGACAGAAAATGACAGAAGAGGACAGAACATGACAGAAGAGGACAGAATGACAGAAGATGACAGAAGATGACAGAAGATGGCAGAAGATGACAGAACATGACAGAATATGACAGAAGATGAAAGAAGATGACAGAATGACAGAAGAGGACAGAATGACAGAAGATGACAGAAGATGACAGAAGATGACAGAAGATGAAAGAAGATGACAGAATGACAGAAGAGGACAGAATGACAGATGACAGAATGACAGAAGAGGACAGAAGATGACAGAAGATGACAGAAGATGACAGAAGATGACAGAATGACAGAAGAGGACAGAAGATGACAGAAGATGACAGAATGACAGAAGATGACAGAAGATGACAGAAGATGACAGAATGACCGAAGAGGACAGAATGCCAGAAGAGGACAGAATGACAGAAGAGGACAGAATATGACAAAAGATGACAGAAGATGACAGAATGACAGAATATGACAGAAGATGACAGAAAATGACAGAAGATGACAGAAGATGACAGAAGATGACAGAATGACAGAAGAGGACAGAAGATGACAGAGGATGACAGAAGATGACAGAAGATGACAGAAGATGACAGAATTACAGAAGAGGACAGAATGACAGAAGAGGACCGAAGATGACAGAATGACAGAAGAGGACAGAAGATGACAGAAGATGACAGAAGATGACAGAATGACAGAAGAGGACAGAATGACAGAATAGGACAGAATGACAGAAGATGACAGAATGCCAGAAGATGACAGAAGATGACAGAATGACAGAAGATGACAGAAGATGAGAGTAGATGACAGAAGATGACATAAGATGACAGAAGATGACAGAAGATGACAGAATGACAGAAGAGGACAGAAGATGACAGAAGATGACAGAAGATGACAGATTGACAGAAGAGGACAGAATGACAGAAGAGGACAGAATATGATAGAGGATGACAGAAGATGACAGAATGACAGAAGATGACAGAAGATGTCAGAAGGACAGAAGATGACAGAATGACAAAAGATGACAGAAGATGACAGAAGATGACAGAAGATGACAGAATATGACAGAAGAGGACAGAAGATGACAGAATATGACAGAAGATGACAGAAGAGGACAGAATGACAGAAGAGAACAGAATATGACAGAAGATGACACAAGATGACAGAATAACAGAAAATGACAGAAGAGGACAGAACATGACAGAAGAGGACAGAATGACAGAAGATGACAGAAGATGGCAGAAGATGGCAGAAGATGACAGAAGATGACAGAATATGACAGAAGATGACAGAAGATGACAGAGTATGACAGAAGATGACAGAAGATGACAGAAGATGAAAGAAGATGACAGAATGACAGAAGAGGACAGAATGACAGAAGATGACAGAATGACAGAAGAGGACAGAAGATGACAGAAGATGACAGAAGATGACAGAATGACAGAAGAGGACAGAAGATGACAGAATGACAGAAGATGACAGAAGATGACAGAAGATGACAGAAGATGACAGAATGACCGAAGAGGACAGAATGACAGAAGAGGACAGAATGACAGAAGAGGACAGAATATGACAAAAGATGACAGAAGATGACAGAATGACAGAAGATGACAGAAAATGACAGAGGATGACAGAAGATGACAGAAGATGACAGAATGACAGAAGAGGAAAGAATGACAGAAGATGACAGAATGACAGAAGATGACAGAATGACAGATGAGGACAGAAGATGACAGAAGATGTCAGAAGGACAGAAGATGACAGAATGACAGAAGATGAAAGAACATGACAGAAGATGGCAGAAGATGGCAGAAGATGACAGAAGATGACAGAATATGACAGAAGAGGACAGAAGATGACAGAAGATGACAGAATATGACAGAAAATGACAGAAGATGACAGAATGACAGAAGAGGACAGAATGACAGAAGAGGACAGAATATGACAGAAGATGACACAAGATGACAGAATGACAGAAAATGACAGAAGAGGACAGAATATGACAGAAGAGGACAGAATGATAGAAGATGACAGAAGGTGACAGAAGATGGCAGAAGATGACAGAAGATGACAGAATATGACAGAAGATGACAGAAGATGACAGAATGACAGAAGAGGACAGAATGACAGAAGATGACAGAATGACAGAAGAGGACAGAATGACAGAAGATGATAGAAGATGACAGAAGATGACAGAATGACAGAAGAGGACAGAATGACAGAAGATGACAGAAGATGACAGAAGATGACAGAATGACAGAAGATGACAGAAGATGACAGAAGATGACAAAATGACAGAAGAGGACAGAATGACAGAAGATGACAGAATGACAGAAGAGGGCAGAAGATGACAGAAGATGACAGAGTATGACAGAAGATGACAGAAGATGACAGAAGATGAAAGAAGATGACAGAATGACAGAAGATGAAAGAACATGACAGAAGATGACAGAAGATGACAGAATATGACAGAAGAGGACAGAAGATGACAGAAGAGGACAGAATATGACAGAAGATGACAGAATGATAGAAGATGACAGAAGGTGACAGAAGATGGCAGAAGATGACAGAAGATGACAGAATATGACAGAAGATGACAGAAGATGACAGAGTATGACAGAAGATGACAGAAGATGACAGAATGACAGAAGAGGACAGAATGACAGAAGATGACAGAATGACAGAAGAGGACAGAAGATGACAGAGGATGACAGAAGATGACAGAAGATGACAGAATGACAGAAGAGGACAGAAGATGACAGAATGACAGAAGATGACAGAAGATGACAGAAGATGACAGAATTACAGAAGAGGACAGAATGACAAGAGGACAGAAGATGACAGAATGACAGAAGAGTACAGAAGATGACAGAAGATGACAGAATGACAGAAGAGGACAGAATGACAGAAGAGGACAGAATGACAGAAGATGACAGAATGACAGAAGATGACAGAAGATGACAGAAGATGACAGAATGACAGAAGATGACAGAAGATGAGAGTAGATGACAGAAGATGACATAAGATGACAGAAGATGACAGAAGATGACAGAATGACAGAAGAGGACAGAAGATGACAGAAGATGACAGAAGATGACAGAATGACAGAAGAGGACAGAAGATGTCAGAAGGACAGAAGATGACAGAATGACAGAAGATGACAGAAGATGACAGAAGATGACAGAAGATGACAGAATATGACAGAAGAGGACAGAAGATGACAGAAGATGACAGAATATGACAGAAGATGACAGAAGATGACAGAATGACAGAAAATGACAGAAGAGGACAGAACATGACAGAAGAGGACAGAATGACAGAAGATGACAGAAGATGACAGAAGATGACAGAATGACAGAAAATGACAGAAGAGGACAGAACATGACAGAAGAGGACAGAATGACAGAAGATGACAGAAGATGACAGAAGATGACAGAATATGACAGAAGATGACACAAGATGACAGAATGACAGAAAATGACAGAAGAGGACAGAACATGACAGAAGAGGACAGAATGATAGAAGATGACAGAAGATGACAGAAGATGACAGAAGATGGCAGAAGATGACAGAAGATGACAGAATATGACAAAAGATGACAGAAGATGACAGAATGACAGAAGAGGACAGAATGACAGAAGATGACAGAAGATGACAGAAGATGACAGAAGATGAAAGAAGATGACAGAATGACAGAAGAGGACAGAATGACAGATGACAGAATGACAGAAGAGGACAGAAGATGACAGAAGATGACAGAAGATGACAGAAGATGACAGAATGACAGAAGAGGACAGAAGATGACAGAAGATGACAGAATGACAGAAGATGACAGAAGATGACAGAAGATGACAGAAGATGACAGAAGATGACAGAATGACCGAAGAGGACAGAATGCCAGAAGAGGACAGAATGACAGAAGAGGACAGAATATGACAAAAGATGACAGAAGGCGACAGAATGACAGAATATGACAGAAGATGACAGAAAATGACAGAAGATGACAGAAGATGACAGAAGATGACAGAATGACAGAAGAGGACAGAAGATGACAGAGGATGACAGAAGATGACAGAAGATGACAGAATGACAGAAGAGGACAGAAGATGACAGAAGATGACAGAATGACAGAAGATGACAGAAGATGACAGAAGATGACAGAAGATGACAGAATTACAGAAGAGGACAGAATGACAGAAGAGGACAGAAGATGACAGAATGACAGAAGAGGACAGAAGATGACAGAAGATGACAGAATGACAGAAGAGGACAGAATGACAGAAGAGGACAGAATGACAGAAGATGACAGAATGCCAGAAGATGACAGAAGATGACAGAAGATGACAGAATGACAGAAGATGACAGAAGATGAGAGTAGATGACAGAAGATGACAGAAGATGACAGAATGACAGAAGAGGACAGAAGATGACAGAAGATGACAGAAGATGACAGAAGATGACAGATTGACAGAAGAGGACAGAATGACAGAAGAGGACAGAATATGATAGAGGATGACAGAAGATGACAGAATGACAGAAGATGACAGAAGATGTCAGAAGGACAGAAGATGACAGAATGACAAAAGATGACAGAAGATGACAGAAGATGACAGAAGATGACAGAATTACAGAAGAGGACAGAATGACAGAAGAGGACAGAAGATGACAGAATGACAGAAGAGGACAGAAGATGACAGAAGATGACAGAATGACAGAAGAGGACAGAATGACAGAAGAGGACAGAATGACAGAAGATGACAGAATGCCAGAAGATGACAGAAGATGACAGAAGATGACAGAATGACAGAAGATGACAGAAGATGAGAGTAGATGACAGAAGATGACAGAAGATGACAGAATGACAGAAGAGGACAGAAGATGACAGAAGATGACAGAAGATGACAGAAGATGACAGATTGACAGAAGAGGACAGAATGACAGAAGAGGACAGAATATGATAGAGGATGACAGAAGATGACAGAATGACAGAAGATGACAGAAGATGTCAGAAGGACAGAAGATGACAGAATGACAAAAGATGACAGAAGATGACAGAAGATGACAGAAGATGACAGAATATGACAGAAGAGGACAGAAGATGACAGAATATGACAGAAGATGACAGAAGAGGACAGAATGACAGAAGAGAACAGAATATGACAGAAGATGACACAAGATGACAGAATGACAGAAAATGACGGAAGAGGACAGAACATGACAGAAGAGGACAGAATGACAGAAGATGACAGAAGATGGCAGAAGATGGCAGAAGATGACAGAAGATGACAGAATATGACAGAAGATGACAGAAGATGACAGAGTATGACAGAAGATGACAGAAGATGACAGAAGATGAAAGAAGATGACAGAATGACAGAAGAGGACAGAATGACAGAAGATGACAGAATGACAGAAGAGGACAGAAGATGAAAGAAGATGACAGAATGACAGAAGATGAAAGAACATGACAGAAGATGACAGAATATGACAGAAGAGGACAGAAGATGACAGAAGATGACAGAAGATGACAGAAGATGACAGAATGACAGAAGAGGACAGAATGACAGAAGAGGACAGAATATGACAGAAGATGACACAAGATGACAGAATGACAGAAAATGACAGAAGAGGACAGAATATGACAGAAGAGGACAGAATGATAGAAGATGACAGAAGGTGACAGAAGATGGCAGAAGATGACAGAAGATGACAGAATATGACAGAAGATGACAGAAGATGACAGAGTATGACAGAAGATGACAGAAGATGACAGAAGATGACAGAATGACAGAAGAGGACAGAATGACAGAAGATGACAGAATGACAGAAGAGGACAGAAGATGACAGAGGATGACAGAAGATGACAGAAGATGACAGAATGACAGAAGAGGACAGAAGATGACAGAATGACAGAAGATGACAGAAGATGACAGAAGATGACAGAATTACAGAAGAGGACAGAATGACAGAAGAGGACAGAAGATGACAGAAGAGGACAGAAGATGACAGAAGATGACAGAATGACAGAAGAGGACAGAATGACAGAAGAGGACAGAATGACAGAAGATGACAGAATGACAGAAGATGACAGAAGATGACAGAAGATGACAGAATGACAGAAGATGACAGAAGATGAGAGTAGATGACAGAAGATGACATAAGATGACAGAAGATGACAGAAGATGACAGAATGACAGAAGAGGACAGAAGATGACAGAAGATGACAGAATGACAGAAGAGGACAGAATATGATAGAGGATGACAGAAGATGACAGAATGACAGAAGATGACAGAAGATGTCAGAAGGACAGAAGATGACAGAATGACAGAAGATGACAGAAGATGACAGAAGATGACAGAATATGACAGAAGAGGACAGAAGATGACAGAAGATGACAGAATATGACAGAAGATGACAGAAGAGGACAGAATGACAGAAGATGACAGAAGATGACAGAAGATGACAGAATGACAGAAAATGACAGAAGAGGACAGAACATGACAGAAGAGGACAGAATGACAGAAGATGACAGAAGATGACAGAAGATGACAGAATATGACAGAAGATGACACAAGATGACAGAATGACAGAAAATGACAGAAGAGGACAGAACATGACAGAAGAGGACAGAATGACAGAAGATGACAGAAGATGACAGAAGATGACAGAAGATGGCAGAAGATGACAGAAGATGACAGAATATGACAAAAGATGATAGAAGATGACAGAATGACAGAAGAGGACAGAATGACAGAAGATGACAGAAGATGACAGAAGATGACAGAAGATGAAAGAAGATGACAGAATGACAGAAGAGGACAGAATGACAGATGACAGAATGACAGAAGAGGACAGAAGATGACAGAAGATGACAGAAGATGACAGAAGATGACAGAATGACAGAAGAGGACAGAAGATGACAGAAGATGACAGAATGACAGAAGATGACAGAAGATGACAGAAGATGACAGAATGACCGAAGAGGACAGAATGCCAGAAGAGGACAGAATGACAGAAGAGGACAGAATATGACAAAAGATGACAGAAGATGACAGAATGACAGAATATGACAGAAGATGACAGAAAATGACAGAAGATGACAGAAGATGACAGAAGATGACAGAAGATGACAGAATGACAGAAGAGGACAGAAGATGACAGAGGATGACAGAAGATGACAGAAGATGACAGAATGACAGAAGAGGACAGAAGATGACAGAAGATGACAGAATGACAGAAGATGACAGAAGATGACAGAAGATGACAGAAGATGACAGAATTACAGAAGAGGACAGAATGACAGAAGAGGACCGAAGATGACAGAATGACAGAAGAGGACAGAAGATGACAGAAGATGACAGAAGATGACAGAATGACAGAAGAGGACAGAATGACAGAATAGGACAGAATGACAGAAGATGACAGAATGCCAGAAGATGACAGAAGATGACAGAAGATGACAGAATGACAGAAGATGACAGAAGATGAGAGTAGATGACAGAAGATGACATAAGATGACAGAAGATGACAGAAGATGACAGAATGACAGAAGAGGACAGAAGATGACAGAAGATGACAGAAGATGACAGAAGATGACAGATTGACAGAAGAGGACAGAATGACAGAAGAGGACAGAATATGATAGAGGATGACAGAAGATGACAGAATGACAGAAGATGACAGAAGATGTCAGAAGGACAGAAGATGACAGAATGACAAAAGATGACAGAAGATGACAGAAGATGACAGAATATGACAGAAGAGGACAGAAGATGACAGAATATGACAGAAGATGACAGAAGAGGACAGAATGACAGAAGAGAACAGAATATGACAGAAGATGACACAAGATGACAGAATGACAGAAAATGACAGAAGAGGACAGAACATGACAGAAGAGGACAGAATGACAGAAGATGACAGAAGATGGCAGAAGATGGCAGAAGATGACAGAAGATGACAGAATATGACAGAAGATGACAGAAGATGACAGAGTATGACAGAAGATGACAGAAGATGACAGAAGATGAAAGAAGATGACAGAATGACAGAAGAGGACAGAATGACAGCAGATGACAGAATGACAGAAGAGGACAGAAGATGACAGAAGATGACAGAAGATGACAGAATGACAGAAGAGGACAGAAGATGACAGAATGACAGAAGATGACAGAAGATGACAGAAGATGACAGAAGATGACAGAACGACCGAAGAGGACAGAATGACAGAAGAGGACAGAATGACAGAAGAGGACAGAATATGACAAAAGATGACAGAAGATGACAGAATGACAGAAGATGACAGAAGATGACAGAATGACAGAAGAGGAAAGAATGACAGAAGATGACAGAATGACAGAAGATGACAGAATGACAGATGAGGACAGAAGATGACAGAAGATGTCAGAAGGACAGAAGATGACAGAATGACAGAAGATGACAGAAGATGAAAGAACATGACAGAAGATGACAGAAGATGACAGAATATGACAGAAGAGGACAGAAGATGACAGAAGATGACAGAATATGACAGAAAATGACAGAAGATGACAGAATGACAGAAGAGGACAGAATGACAGAAGAGGACAGAATATGACAGAAGATGAAACAAGATGACAGAATGACAGAAAATGACAGAAGAGGACAGAATATGACAGAAGAGGACAGAATGATAGAAGATGACAGAAGGTGACAGAAGATGGCAGAAGATGACAGAAGATGACAGAATATGACAGAAGATGACAGAAGATGACAGAATGACAGAAGAGGACAGAATGACAGAAGATGACAGAATGACAGAAGAGGACAGAATGACAGAAGATGATAGAAGATGACAGAAGATGACAGAATGACAGAAGAGGACTGAATGACAGAAGATGACAGAAGATGACAGAAGATGACAGAATGACAGAAGATGACAGAAGATGACAGAAGATGACAAAATGACAGAAGAGGACAGAATGACAGAAGATGACAGAATGACAGAAGAGGGCAGAAGATGACAGAAGATGACAGAGTATGACAGAAGATGACAGAAGATGACAGAAGATGAAAGAAGATGACAGAATGACAGAAGATGAAAGAACATGACAGAAGATGACAGAAGATGACAGAATATGACAGAAGAGGACAGAAGATGACAGAAGAGGACAGAATATGACAGAAGATGACACAAGATGACAGAATGACAGAAAAGGACAGAAGAGGACAGAATATGACAGAAGAGGACAGAATGATAGAAGATGACAGAAGGTGACAGAAGATGGCAGAAGATGACAGAAGATGACAGAATATGACAGAAGATGACAGAAGATGACAGAGTATGACAGAAGATGACAGAAGATGACAGAAGATGACAGAATGACAGAAGAGGACAGAATGACAGAAGATGACAGAATGACAGAAGAGGACAGAAGATGACAGAGGATGACAGAAGATGACAGAAGATGACAGAATGACAGAAGAGGACAGAAGATGACAGAATGACAGAAGATGACAGAAGATGACAGAAGATGACAGAATTACAGAAGAGGACAGAATGACAGAAGAGGACAGAAGATGACAGAATGACAGAAGAGGACAGAAGATGACAGAAGATGACAGAATGACAGAAGAGGACAGAATGACAGAAGCGGACAGAATGACAGAAGATGACAGAATGACAGAAGATGACAGAAGATGACAGAAGATGACAGAATGACAGAAGATGACAGAAGATGAGAGTAGATGACAGAAGATGACATAAGATGACAGAAGATGACAGAAGATGACAGAATGACAGAAGAGGACAGAAGATGACAGAAGATGACAGAAGATGACAGAATGACAGAAGAGGACAGAATATGATAGAGGATGACAGAAGATGACAGAATGACAGAAGATGACAGAAGATGTCAGAAGGACAGAAGATGACAGAATGACAGAAGATGACAGAAGATGACAGAAGATGACAGAAGATGACAGAATATGACAGAAGAGGACAGAAGATGACAGAAGATGACAGAATATGACAGAAGATGACAGAAGATGACAGAATGACAGAAAATGACAGAAGAGGACAGAACATGACAGAAGAGGACAGAATGACAGAAGATGACAGAAGATGACAGAAGATGACAGAATGACAGAAAATGACAGAAGAGGACAGAACATGACAGAAGAGGACAGAATGACAGAAGATGACAGAAGATGACAGAAGATGACAGAATATGACAGAAGATGACACAAGATGACAGAATGACAGAAAATGACAGAAGAGGACAGAACATGACAGAAGAGGACAGAATGACAGAAGATGACAGAAGATGACAGAAGATGACAGAAGATGGCAGAAGATGACAGAAGATGACAGAATATGACAAAAGATGACAGAAGATGACAGAATGACAGAAGAGGACAGAATGACAGAAGATGACAGAAGATGACAGAAGATGAAAGAAGATGACAGAATGACAGAAGAGGACAGAATGACAGATGACAGAATGACAGAAGAGGACAGAAGATGACAGAAGATGACAGAAGATGACAGAAGATGACAGAATGACAGAAGAGGACAGAAGATGACAGAAGATGACAGAATGATAGAAGATGACAGAAGATGACAGAAGATGACAGAAGATGACAGAAGATGACAGAATGACCGAAGAGGACAGAATGCCAGAAGAGGACAGAATGACAGAAGAGGACAGAATATGACAAAAGATGACAGAAGACGACAGAATGACAGAATATGACAGAAGATGACAGAAAATGACAGAAGATGACAGAAGATGACAGAAGATGACAGAATGACAGAAGAGGACAGAAGATGACAGAGGATGACAGAAGATGACAGAAGATGACAGAATGACAGAAGAGGACAGAAGATGACAGAAGATGACAGAATGACAGAAGATGACAGAAGATGACAGAAGATGACAGAAGATGACAGAATTACAGAAGAGGACAGAATGACAGAAGAGGACAGAAGATGACAGAATGACAGAAGAGGACAGAAGATGACAGAAGATGACAGAAGATGACAGAATGACAGAAGAGGACAGAATGACAGAAGAGGACAGAATGACAGAAGATGACAGAATGCCAGAAGATGACAGAAGATGACAGAAGATGACAGAATGACAGAAGATGACAGAAGATGAGAGTAGATGACAGAAGATGACATAAGATGACAGAAGATGACAGAAGATGACAGAATGACAGAAGAGGACAGAAGATGACAGAAGATGACAGAAGATGACAGAATGACAGAAGAGGACAGAAGATGACAGAAGATGACAGAAGATGACAGATTGACAGAAGAGGACAGAATGACAGAAGAGGACAGAATATGATAGAGGATGACAGAAGATGACAGAATGACAGAAGATGACAGAAGATGTCAGAAGGACAGAAGATGACAGAATGACAAAAGATGACAGAAGATGACAGAAGATGACAGAAGATGACAGAATATGACAGAAGAGGACAGAAGATGACAGAATATGACAGAAGATGACAGAAGAGGACAGAATGACAGAAGAGAACAGAATATGACAGAAGATGACACAAGATGACAGAATGACAGAAAATGACAGAAGAGGACAGAACATGACAGAAGAGGACAGAATGACAGAAGATGACAGAAGATGGCAGAAGATGGCAGAAGATGACAGAAGATGACAGAAGATGAAAGAAGATGACAGAATGACAGAAGAGGACAGAATGACAGAAGATGACAGAATGACAGAAGAGGACAGAAGATGACAGAAGATGACAGAAGATGACAGAATGGCAGAAGAGGACAGAAGATGACAGAATGACAGAAGATGACAGAAGATGACAGAAGATGACAGAAGATGACAGAACGACCGAAGAGGACAGAATGACAGAAGAGGACAGAATGACAGAAGAGGACAGAATATGACAAAAGATGACAGAAGATGACAGAATGACAGAAGATGACAGAAGATGACAGAAAATGACAGAGGATGACAGAAGATGACAGAAGATGACAGAATGACAGAAGAGGAAAGAATGACAGAAGATGACAGAATGACAGAAGATGACAGAATGACAGATGAGGACAGAAGATGACAGAAGATGTCAGAAGGACAGAAGATGACAGAATGACAGAAGATGACAGAAGATGAAAGAACATGACAGAAGATGACAGAAGATGACAGAATATGACAGAAGAGGACAGAAGATGACAGAAGATGACAGAATATGACAGAAAATGACAGAAGATGACAGAATGACAGAAGAGGACAGAATGACAGAAGAGGACAGAATATGACAGAAGATGACACAAGATGACAGAATGACAGAAAATGACAGAAGAGGACAGAATATGACAGAAGAGGACAGAATGATAGAAGATGACAGAAGGTGACAGAAGATGGCAGAAGATGACAGAAGATGACAGAAGATGACAGAAGATGACAGAAGATGACAGAATGACAGAAGAGGACAGAATGACAGAAGATGACAGAATGACAGAAGAGGACAGAATGACAGAAGATGATAGAAGATGACAGAAGATGACAGATTGACAGAAGAGGACAGAATGACAGAAGATGACAGAAGATGACAGAAGATGACAGAATGACAGAAGATGACAGAAGATGACAGAAGATGACAAAATGACAGAAGAGGACAGAATGACAGAAGATGACAGAATGACAGAAGAGGGCATAAGATGACAGAAGATGACAGAGTATGACAGAAGATGACAGAAGATGACAGAAGATGAAAGAAGATGACAGAATGACAGAAGATGAAAGAACATGACAGAAGATGACAGAAGATGACAGAATATGACAGAAGAGGACAGAAGATGACAGAAGAGGACAGAATATGACAGAAGATGACACAAGATGACAGAATGACAGAAAAGGACAGAAGAGGACAGAATATGACAGAAGAGGACAGAATGATAGAAGGTGACAGAAGATGGCAGAAGATGACAGAAGATGACAGAATATGACAGAAGATGACAGAAGATGACAGAGTATGACAGAAGATGACAGAAGATGACAGAAGATGACAGAATGACAGAAGAGGACAGAATGACAGAAGATGACAGAATGACAGAAGAGGACAGAAGATGACAGAGGATGACAGAAGATGACAGAAGATGACAGAATGACAGAAGAGGACAGAAGATGACAGAATGACAGAAGATGACAGAAGATGACAGAAGATGACAGAATTACAGAATAGGACAGAATGACAGAAGAGGACAGAAGATGACAGAATGACAGAAGAGGACAGAAGATGACAGAAGATGACAGAATGACAGAAGAGGACAGAATGACAGAAGAGGACAGAATGACAGAAGATGACAGAATGACAGAAGATGACAGAAGATGACAGAAGATGACAGAATGACAGAAGATGACAGAAGATGAGAGTAGATGACAGAAGATGACATAAGATGACAGAAGATGACAGAAGATGACAGAATGACAGAAGAGGACAGAAGATGACAGAAGATGACAGAAGATGACAGAATGACAGAAGAGGACAGAATATGATAGAGGATGACAGAAGATGACAGAATGACAGAAGATGACAGAAGATGTCAGAAGGACAGAAGATGACAGAATGACAGAAGATGACAGAAGATGACAGAAGATGACAGAAGATGACAGAATATGACAGAAGAGGACAGAAGATGACAGAAGATGACAGAATATGACAGAAGATGACAGAAGATGACAGAATGACAGAAAATGACAGAAGAGGACAGAACATGACAGAAGAGGACAGAATGACAGAAGATGACAGAAGATGACAGAAGATGACAGAATGACAGAAAATGACAGAAGAGGACAGAACATGACAGAAGAGGACAGAATGACAGAAGATGACAGAAGATGACAGAAGATGACAGAATATGACAGAAGATGACACAAGATGACAGAATGACAGAAAATGACAGAAGAGGACAGAACATGACAGAAGAGGACAGAATGACAGAAGATGACAGAAGATGACAGAAGATGACAGAAGATGGCAGAAGATGACAGAAGATGACAGAATATGACAAAAGATGACAGAAGATGACAGAATGACAGAAGAGGACAGAATGACAGAAGATGACAGAAGATGACAGAAGATGACAGAAGATGAAAGAAGATGACAGAATGACAGAAGAGGACAGAATGACAGATGACAGAATGACAGAAGAGGACAGAAGATGACAGAAGATGACAGAAGATGACAGAATATGACAGAAGAGGACAGAAGATGACAGAAGATGACAGAATATGACAGAAGATGACAGAAGATGACAGAATGACAGAAAATGACAGAAGAGGACAGAACATGACAGAAGAGGACAGAATGACAGAAGATGACAGAAGATGACAGAAGATGACAGAATGACAGAAAATGACAGAAGAGGACAGAACATGACAGAAGAGGACAGAATGACAGAAGATGACAGAAGATGACAGAAGATGACAGAATATGACAGAAGATGACACAAGATGACAGAATGACAGAAAATGACAGAAGAGGACAGAACATGACAGAAGAGGACAGAATGACAGAAGATGACAGAAGATGACAGAAGATGACAGAAGATGGCAGAAGATGACAGAAGATGACAGAATATGACAAAAGATGACAGAAGATGACAGAATGACAGAAGAGGACAGAATGACAGAAGATGACAGAAGATGACAGAAGATGACAGAAGATGAAAGAAGATGACAGAATGACAGAAGAGGACAGAATGACAGATGACAGAATGACAGAAGAGGACAGAAGATGACAGAAGATGACAGAAGATGACAGAATGACAGAAGAGGACAGAAGATGACAGAAGATGACAGAATGACAGAAGATGACAGAAGATGACAGAAGATGACAGAAGATGACAGAATGACCGAAGAGGACAGAATGCCAGAAGAGGACAGAATGACAGAAGAGGACAGAATATGACAAAAGATGACAGAAGACGACAGAATGACAGAATATGACAGAAGATGACAGAAAATGACAGAAGATGACAGAAGATGACAGAAGATGACAGAATGACAGAAGAGGACAGAAGATGACAGAGGATGACAGAAGATGACAGAAGATGACAGAATGACAGAAGAGGACAGAAGATGACAGAAGATGACAGAATGACAGAAGATGACAGAAGATGACAGAAGATGACAGAAGATGACAGAATTACAGAAGAGGACAGAATGACAGAAGAGGACAGAAGATGACAGAATGACAGAAGAGGACAGAAGATGACAGAAGATGACAGAAGATGACAGAATGACAGAAGAGGACAGAATGACAGAAGAGGACAGAATGACAGAAGATGACAGAATGCCAGAAGATGACAGAAGATGACAGAAGATGACAGAATGACAGAAGATGACAGAAGATGAGAGTAGATGACAGAAGATGACATAAGATGACAGAAGATGACAGAAGATGACAGAATGACAGAAGAGGACAGAAGATGACAGAAGATGACAGAAGATGACAGATTGACAGAAGAGGACAGAATGACAGAAGAGGACAGAATATGATAGAGGATGACAGAAGATGACAGAATGACAGAAGATGACAGAAGATGTCAGAAGGACAGAAGATGACAGAATGACAAAAGATGACAGAAGATGACAGAAGATGACAGAAGATGACAGAATATGACAGAAGAGGACAGAAGATGACAGAATATGACAGAAGATGACAGAAGAGGACAGAATGACAGAAGAGAACAGAATATGACAGAAGATGACACAAGATGACAGAATGACAGAAAATGACAGAAGAGGACAGAACATGACAGAAGAGGACAGAATGACAGAAGATGACAGAAGATGGCAGAAGATGGCAGAAGATGACAGAAGATGACAGAATATGACAGAAGATGACAGAGTATGACAGAAGATGACAGAAGATGACAGAAGATGAAAGAAGATGACAGAATGACAGAAGAGGACAGAATGACAGAAGATGACAGAATGACAGAAGAGGACAGAAGATGACAGAAGATGACAGAAGATGACAGAATGACAGAAGAGGACAGAAGATGACAGAAGATGACAGAATGACAGAAGATGACAGAAGATGACAGAAGATGACAGAAGATGACAGAATGACCGAAGAGGACAGAATGACAGAAGAGGACAGAATGACAGAAGAGGACAGAATATGACAAAAGATGACAGAAGATGACAGAATGACAGAAGATGACAGAAGATGACAGAAAATGACAGAGGATGACAGAAGATGACAGAAGATGACAGAATGACAGAAGAGGAAAGAATGACAGAAGATGACAGAATGACAGAAGATGACAGAATGACAGATGAGGACAGAAGATGACAGAAGATGTCAGAAGGACAGAAGATGACAGAATGACAGAAGATGAAAGAACATGACAGAAGATGACAGAATATGACAGAAGAGGACAGAAGATGACAGAAGATGACAGAATATGACAGAAAATGACAGAAGATGACAGAATGACAGAAGAGGACAGAATGACAGAAGAGGACAGAATATGACAGAAGATGACACAAGATGACAGAATGACAGAAAATGACAGAAGAGGACAGAATATGACAGAAGAGGACAGAATGATAGAAGATGACAGAAGGTGACAGAAGATGGCAGAAGATGACAGAAGATGACAGAATATGACAGAAGATGACAGAAGATGACAGAATGACAGAAGAGGACAGAATGACAGAAGATGACAGAATGACAGAAGAGGACAGAATGACAGAAGATGATAGAAGATGACAGAAGATGACAGAATGACAGAAGCGGACAGAATGACAGAAGATGACAGAAGATGACAGAAGATGACAGAATGACAGAAGATGACAGAAGATGACAGAAGATGACAAAATGACAGAAGAGGACAGAATGACAGAAGATGACAGAATGACAGAAGAGGGCAGAAGATGACAGAAGATGACAGAGTATGACAGAAGATGACAGAAGATGACAGAAGATGAAAGAAGATGACAGAATGACAGAAGATGAAAGAACATGACAGAAGATGACAGAATATGACAGAAGAGGACAGAAGATGACAGAAGATGACAGAATATGACAGAAGATGACAGAAGATGACAGAATGACAGAAGAGGACAGAATGACAGAAGAGGACAGAATATGACAGAAGATGACACAAGATGACAGAATGACAGAAAATGACAGAAGAGGACAGAATATGACAGAAGAGGACAGAATGATAGAAGATGACAGAAGGTGACAGAAGATGGCAGAAGATGACAGAAGATGACAGAATATGACAGAAGATGACAGAAGATGACAGAGTATGACAGAAGATGACAGAAGATGACAGAAGATGACAGAAGAGGACAGAATGACAGAAGATGACAGAATGACAGAAGAGGACAGAAGATGACAGAGGATGACAGAAGATGACAGAAGATGACAGAATGACAGAAGAGGACAGAAGATGACAGAATGACAGAAGATGACAGAAGATGACAGAAGATGACAGAATTACAGAAGAGGACAGAATGACAGAAGAGGACAGAAGATGACAGAATGACAGAAGAGGACAGAAGATGACAGAAGATGACAGAATGACAGAAGAGGACAGAATGACAGAAGAGGACAGAATGACAGAAGATGACAGAATGACAGAAGATGACAGAAGATGACAGAAGATGACAGAATGACAGAAGATGACAGAAGATGAGAGTAGATGACAGAAGATGACATAAGATGACAGAAGATGACAGAAGATGACAGAATGACAGAAGAGGACAGAAGATGACAGAAGATGACAGAAGATGACAGAATGACAGAAGAGGACAGAATATGATAGAGGATGACAGAAGATGACAGAATGACAGAAGATGACAGAAGATGTCAGAAGGACAGAAGATGACAGAATGACAGAAGATGACAGAAGATGAAAGAATATGACAGAAGAGGACAGAAGATGACAGAAGATGACAGAATATGACAGAAGATGACAGAAGATGACAGAATGACAGAAAATGACAGAAGAGGACAGAACATGACAGAAGAGGACAGAATGACAGAAGATGACAGAAGATGACAGAATGACAGAAAATGACAGAAGAGGACAGAACATGACAGAAGAGGACAGAATGACAGAAGATGACAGAAGATGACAGAAGATGACAGAATATGACAGAAGATGACACAAGATGACAGAATGACAGAAAATGACAGAAGAGGACAGAACATGACAGAAGAGGACAGAATGACAGAAGATGACAGAAGATGACAGAAGATGGCAGAAGATGACAGAAGATGACAGAATATGACAAAAGATGACAGAAGATGACAGAATGACAGAAGAGGACAGAATGACAGAAGATGACAGAAGATGACAGAAGATGACAGAAGATGAAAGAAGATGACAGAATGACAGAAGAGGACAGAATGACAGATGACAGAATGACAGAAGAGGACAGAAGATGACAGAAGATGACAGAAGATGACAGAAGATGACAGAAGATGACAGAATGACCGAAGAGGACAGAATGCCAGAAGAGGACAGAATGACAGAAGAGGACAGAATATGACAAAAGATGACAGAAGACGACAGAATGACAGAATATGACAGAAGATGACAGAAAATGACAGAAGATGACAGAAGCTGACAGAAGATGACAGAATGACAGAAGAGGACAGAAGATGACAGAGGATGACAGAAGATGACAGAAGATGACAGAATGACAGAAGAGGACAGAAGATGACAGAAGATGACAGAATGACAGAAGATGACAGAAGATGACAGAAGATGACAGAATGACAGAAGAGGACAGAATGACAGAAGAGGACAGAATGACAGAAGATGACAGAATGACAGAAGATGACAGAAGATGACAGAAGATGACAGAATGACAGAAGATGACAGAAGATGAGAGTAGATGACAGAAGATGACAGAAGATGACAGATTGACAGAAGAGGACAGAATGACAGAAGAGGACAGAATATGACAAAAGATGACAGAAGACGACAGAATGACAGAATATGACAGAAGATGACAGAAAATGACAGAAGATGACAGAAGATGACAGAAGATGACAGAATGACAGAAGATGACAGAAGATGTCAGAAGGACAGAAGATGACAGAATGACAAAAGATGACAGAAGATGACAGAAGATGACAGAAGATGACAGAATATGACAGAAGAGGACAGAAGATGACAGAATATGACAGAAGATGACACAAGATGACAGAATGACAGAAAATGACAGAAGAGGACAGAACATGACAGAAGAGGACAGAATGACAGAAGATGACAGAAGATGGCAGAAGATGGCAGAAGATGACAGAAGATGACAGAATATGACAGAAGATGACAGAAGATGACAGAGTATGACAGAAGATGACAGAAGATGACAGAAGATGAAAGAAGATGACAGAATGACAGAAGAGGACAGAATGACAGAAGATGACAGAATGACAGAAGAGGACAGAAGATGACAGAAGATGACAGAAGATGACAGAATGACAGAAGAGGACAGAAGATGAAAGAAGATGACAGAATGACAGAAGATGACAGAAGATGACAGAAGATGACAGAATGACCGAAGAGGACAGAATGACAGAAGAGGACAGAATGACAGAAGAGGACAGAATATGACAAAAGATGACAGAAGATGACAGAATGACAGAAGATGACAGAAGATGACAGAAAATGACAGAGGATGACAGAAGATGACAGAAGATGACAGAATGACAGAAGAGGAAAGAATGACAGAAGATGACAGAATGACAGAAGATGACAGAATGACAGATGAGGACAGAAGATGACAGAAGATGTCAGAAGGACAGAAGATGACAGAATGACAGAAGATGAAAGAACATGACAGAAGATGACAGAAGATGACAGAATATGACAGAAGAGGACAGAAGATGACAGAAGATGACAGAATATGACAGAAAATGACAGAAGATGACAGAATGACAGAAGAGGACAGAATGACAGAAGAGGACAGAATATGACAGAAGATGACACAAGATGACAGAATGACAGAAAATGACAGAAGAGGACAGAATATGACAGAAGAGGACAGAATGATAGAAGATGACAGAGTATGACAGAAGATGACAGAAGATGACAGAAGAGGACAGAATGACAGAAGATGACAGAAGATGACAGAAGATGACAGAAGATGAAAAGATGACAGAATATGACAGAAGATGACAGAAGATGACAGAATATGACAGAAGATGACAGAATGACAGAAGAGGACAGAATGGCAGAAGAGGACAGAATATGCCAGAAGATGACAGAAGGTGACAGAATGACAGAAGATGACAGAAGATGACAGAAGATCACAGAAGATGACAGAAGATGACAGAATGACAGAAGAGGACAGAATGACAGAAGATGACAGAATGACAGAAGAGGACAGAATGACAGAAGATGACAGAAGATGACACAAGATGACAGAATGACAGAAGAGGACAGAATGACAGAAGATGACAGAATGACGGAAGATGACAGAGGATGACAGAAGATGACAGAAGATGACAGAAGATGACAGAATGACAGACGAGGAAAGAAGATGACAGAAGATGGCAGAAGATGACAGAATGACAGAAGAGGACAGAATGACAGAAGATGACAGAATGACAGAAGAGGACAGAATGACAGAAGATGATAGAAGATGACAGAAGATGACAGAATGACAGAAGAGGACAGAATGACAGAAGATGACAGAAGATGACAGAAGATGACAGAATGACAGAAGATGACAGAAGATGACAGAAGATGACAAAATGACAGAAGAGGACAGAATGACAGAAGATGACAGAATGACAGAAGAGGGCAGAAGATGACAGAAGATGACAGAGTATGACAGAAGATGACAGAAAATGACAGAAGAGGACAGAATATGACAGAAGAGGACAGAATGATAGAAGATGACAGAAGGTGACAGAAGATGGCAGAAGATGACAGAAGATGACAGAATATGACAGAAGATGACAGAAGATGACAGAGTATGACAGAAGATGACAGAAGATGACAGAAGATGACAGAATGACAGAAGAGGACAGAATGACAGAAGATGACAGAATGACAGAAGAGGACAGAAGATGACAGAGGATGACAGAAGATGACAGAAGATGACAGAATGACAGAAGAGGACAGAAGATGACAGAAGATGACAGAATGACAGAAGATGACAGAAGATGACAGAAGATGACAGAATTACAGAAGAGGACAGAATGACAGAAGAGGACAGAAGATGACAGAATGACAGAAGAGGACAGAAGATGACAGAAGATGACAGAAGATGACAGAATGACAGAAGAGGACAGAATGACAGAAGAGGACAGAATGACAGAAGATGACAGAATGACAGAAGATGACAGAAGATGACAGAAGATGACAGAATGACAGAAGATGACAGAAGATGAGAGTAGATGACAGAAGATGACATAAGATGACAGAAGATGACAGAAGATGACAGAATGATAGAAGAGGACAGAAGATGACAGAAGATGACAGAAGATGACAGAAGATGACAGAATGACAGAAGAGGACAGAATGACAGAAGAGGACAGAATATGATAGAGGATGACAGAAGATGACAGAATGACAGAAGATGTCAGAAGGACAGAAGATGACAGAATGACAGAAGATGACAGAAGATGACAGAAGATGACAGAATATGACAGAAGAGGACAGAAGATGACAGAAGATGACAGAATATGACAGAAGATGACAGAAGATGACAGAATGACAGAAGAGGACAGAATGACAGAAGAGGACAGAATATGACAGAAGATGACACAAGATGACAGAATGACAGAAAATGACAGAAGAGGACAGAACAGGACAGAAGAGGACAGAATGACAGAAGATGACAGAAGATGACAAAAGATGACAGAAGATGGCAGAAGATGACAGAAGATGACAGAATATGACAAAAGATGACAGAAGATGACAGAATGACAGAAGAGGACAGAAGATGACAGAATGACAGAAGATGACAGAAGATGACAGAAGATGACAGAAGATGACAGAACGACCGAAGAGGACAGAATGACAGAAGAGGACAGAATGACAGAAGAGGACAGAATATGACAAAAGATGACAGAAGATGACAGAATGACAGAAGATGACAGAAGATGACAGAATGACAGAAGAGGAAAGAATGACAGAAGATGACAGAATGACAGAAGATGACAGAATGACAGATGAGGACAGAAGATGACAGAAGATGTCAGAAGGACAGAAGATGACAGAATGACAGAAGATGACAGAAGATGAAAGAACATGACAGAAGATGACAGAAGATGACAGAATATGACAGAAGAGGACAGAAGATGACAGAAGATGACAGAATATGACAGAAAATGACAGAAGATGACAGAATGACAGAAGAGGACAGAATGACAGAAGAGGACAGAATATGACAGAAGATGAAACAAGATGACAGAATGACAGAAAATGACAGAAGAGGACAGAATATGACAGAAGAGGACAGAATGATAGAAGATGACAGAAGGTGACAGAAGATGGCAGAAGATGACAGAAGATGACAGAATATGACAGAAGATGACAGAAGATGACAGAATGACAGAAGAGGACAGAATGACAGAAGATGACAGAATGACAGAAGAGGACAGAATGACAGAAGATGATAGAAGATGACAGAAGATGACAGAATGACAGAAGAGGACTGAATGACAGAAGATGACAGAAGATGACAGAAGATGACAGAATGACAGAAGATGACAGAAGATGACAGAAGATGACAAAATGACAGAAGAGGACAGAATGACAGAAGATGACAGAATGACAGAAGAGGGCAGAAGATGACAGAAGATGACAGAGTATGACAGAAGATGACAGAAGATGACAGAAGATGAAAGAAGATGACAGAATGACAGAAGATGAAAGAACATGACAGAAGATGACAGAAGATGACAGAATATGACAGAAGAGGACAGAAGATGACAGAAGAGGACAGAATATGACAGAAGATGACACAAGATGACAGAATGACAGAAAAGGACAGAAGAGGACAGAATATGACAGAAGAGGACAGAATGATAGAAGATGACAGAAGGTGACAGAAGATGGCAGAAGATGACAGAAGATGACAGAATATGACAGAAGATGACAGAAGATGACAGAGTATGACAGAAGATGACAGAAGATGACAGAAGATGACAGAATGACAGAAGAGGACAGAATGACAGAAGATGACAGAATGACAGAAGAGGACAGAAGATGACAGAGGATGACAGAAGATGACAGAAGATGACAGAATGACAGAAGAGGACAGAAGATGACAGAATGACAGAAGATGACAGAAGATGACAGAAGATGACAGAATTACAGAAGAGGACAGAATGACAGAAGAGGACAGAAGATGACAGAATGACAGAAGAGGACAGAAGATGACAGAAGATGACAGAATGACAGAAGAGGACAGAATGACAGAAGCGGACAGAATGACAGAAGATGACAGAATGACAGAAGATGACAGAAGATGACAGAAGATGACAGAATGACAGAAGATGACAGAAGATGAGAGTAGATGACAGAAGATGACATAAGATGACAGAAGATGACAGAAGATGACAGAATGACAGAAGAGGACAGAAGATGACAGAAGATGACAGAAGATGACAGAATGACAGAAGAGGACAGAATATGATAGAGGATGACAGAAGATGACAGAATGACAGAAGATGACAGAAGATGTCAGAAGGACAGAAGATGACAGAATGACAGAAGATGACAGAAGATGACAGAAGATGACAGAAGATGACAGAATATGACAGAAGAGGACAGAAGATGACAGAAGATGACAGAATATGACAGAAGATGACAGAAGATGACAGAATGACAGAAAATGACAGAAGAGGACAGAACATGACAGAAGAGGACAGAATGACAGAAGATGACAGAAGATGACAGAAGATGACAGAATGACAGAAAATGACAGAAGAGGACAGAACATGACAGAAGAGGACAGAATGACAGAAGATGACAGAAGATGACAGAAGATGACAGAATATGACAGAAGATGACACAAGATGACAGAATGACAGAAAATGACAGAAGAGGACAGAACATGACAGAAGAGGACAGAATGACAGAAGATGACAGAAGATGACAGAAGATGACAGAAGATGGCAGAAGATGACAGAAGATGACAGAATATGACAAAAGATGACAGAAGATGACAGAATGACAGAAGAGGACAGAATGACAGAAGATGACAGAAGATGACAGAAGATGAAAGAAGATGACAGAATGACAGAAGAGGACAGAATGACAGATGACAGAATGACAGAAGAGGACAGAAGATGACAGAAGATGACAGAAGATGACAGAAGATGACAGAATGACAGAAGAGGACAGAAGATGACAGAAGATGACAGAATGATAGAAGATGACAGAAGATGACAGAAGATGACAGAAGATGACAGAAGATGACAGAATGACCGAAGAGGACAGAATGCCAGAAGAGGACAGAATGACAGAAGAGGACAGAATATGACAAAAGATGACAGAAGACGACAGAATGACAGAATATGACAGAAGATGACAGAAAATGACAGAAGATGACAGAAGATGACAGAAGATGACAGAATGACAGAAGAGGACAGAAGATGACAGAGGATGACAGAAGATGACAGAAGATGACAGAATGACAGAAGAGGACAGAAGATGACAGAAGATGACAGAATGACAGAAGATGACAGAAGATGACAGAAGATGACAGAAGATGACAGAATTACAGAAGAGGACAGAATGACAGAAGAGGACAGAAGATGACAGAATGACAGAAGAGGACAGAAGATGACAGAAGATGACAGAAGATGACAGAATGACAGAAGAGGACAGAATGACAGAAGAGGACAGAATGACAGAAGATGACAGAATGCCAGAAGATGACAGAAGATGACAGAAGATGACAGAATGACAGAAGATGACAGAAGATGAGAGTAGATGACAGAAGATGACATAAGATGACAGAAGATGACAGAAGATGACAGAATGACAGAAGAGGACAGAAGATGACAGAAGATGACAGAATGACAGAAGAGGACAGAAGATGACAGAAGATGACAGAAGATGACAGATTGACAGAAGAGGACAGAATGACAGAAGAGGACAGAATATGATAGAGGATGACAGAAGATGACAGAATGACAGAAGATGACAGAAGATGTCAGAAGGACAGAAGATGACAGAATGACAAAAGATGACAGAAGATGACAGAAGATGACAGAAGATGACAGAATATGACAGAAGAGGACAGAAGATGACAGAATATGACAGAAGATGACAGAAGAGGACAGAATGACAGAAGAGAACAGAATATGACAGAAGATGACACAAGATGACAGAATGACAGAAAATGACAGAAGAGGACAGAACATGACAGAAGAGGACAGAATGACAGAAGATGACAGAAGATGGCAGAAGATGGCAGAAGATGACAGAAGATGACAGAAGATGAAAGAAGATGACAGAATGACAGAAGAGGACAGAATGACAGAAGATGACAGAATGACAGAAGAGGACAGAAGATGACAGAAGATGACAGAAGATGACAGAATGGCAGAAGAGGACAGAAGATGACAGAATGACAGAAGATGACAGAAGATGACAGAAGATGACAGAAGATGACAGAACGACCGAAGAGGACAGAATGACAGAAGAGGACAGAATGACAGAAGAGGACAGAATATGACAAAAGATGACAGAAGATGACAGAATGACAGAAGATGACAGAAGATGACAGAAAATGACAGAGGATGACAGAAGATGACAGAAGATGACAGAATGACAGAAGAGGAAAGAATGACAGAAGATGACAGAATGACAGAAGATGACAGAATGACAGATGAGGACAGAAGATGACAGAAGATGTCAGAAGGACAGAAGATGACAGAATGACAGAAGATGACAGAAGATGAAAGAACATGACAGAAGATGACAGAAGATGACAGAATATGACAGAAGAGGACAGAAGATGACAGAAGATGACAGAATATGACAGAAAATGACAGAAGATGACAGAATGACAGAAGAGGACAGAATGACAGAAGAGGACAGAATATGACAGAAGATGACACAAGATGACAGAATGACAGAAAATGACAGAAGAGGACAGAATATGACAGAAGAGGACAGAATGATAGAAGATGACAGAAGGTGACAGAAGATGGCAGAAGATGACAGAAGATGACAGAAGATGACAGAAGATGACAGAAGATGACAGAATGACAGAAGAGGACAGAATGACAGAAGATGACAGAATGACAGAAGAGGACAGAATGACAGAAGATGATAGAAGATGACAGAAGATGACAGATTGACAGAAGAGGACAGAATGACAGAAGATGACAGAAGATGACAGAAGATGACAGAATGACAGAAGATGACAGAAGATGACAGAAGATGACAAAATGACAGAAGAGGACAGAATGACAGAAGATGACAGAATGACAGAAGAGGGCATAAGATGACAGAAGATGACAGAGTATGACAGAAGATGACAGAAGATGACAGAAGATGAAAGAAGATGACAGAATGACAGAAGATGAAAGAACATGACAGAAGATGACAGAAGATGACAGAATATGACAGAAGAGGACAGAAGATGACAGAAGAGGACAGAATATGACAGAAGATGACACAAGATGACAGAATGACAGAAAAGGACAGAAGAGGACAGAATATGACAGAAGAGGACAGAATGATAGAAGGTGACAGAAGATGGCAGAAGATGACAGAAGATGACAGAATATGACAGAAGATGACAGAAGATGACAGAGTATGACAGAAGATGACAGAAGATGACAGAAGATGACAGAATGACAGAAGAGGACAGAATGACAGAAGATGACAGAATGACAGAAGAGGACAGAAGATGACAGAGGATGACAGAAGATGACAGAAGATGACAGAATGACAGAAGAGGACAGAAGATGACAGAATGACAGAAGATGACAGAAGATGACAGAAGATGACAGAATTACAGAATAGGACAGAATGACAGAAGAGGACAGAAGATGACAGAATGACAGAAGAGGACAGAAGATGACAGAAGATGACAGAATGACAGAAGAGGACAGAATGACAGAAGAGGACAGAATGACAGAAGATGACAGAATGACAGAAGATGACAGAAGATGACAGAAGATGACAGAATGACAGAAGATGACAGAAGATGAGAGTAGATGACAGAAGATGACATAAGATGACAGAAGATGACAGAAGATGACAGAATGACAGAAGAGGACAGAAGATGACAGAAGATGACAGAAGATGACAGAATGACAGAAGAGGACAGAATATGATAGAGGATGACAGAAGATGACAGAATGACAGAAGATGACAGAAGATGTCAGAAGGACAGAAGATGACAGAATGACAGAAGATGACAGAAGATGACAGAAGATGACAGAAGATGACAGAATATGACAGAAGAGGACAGAAGATGACAGAAGATGACAGAATATGACAGAAGATGACAGAAGATGACAGAATGACAGAAAATGACAGAAGAGGACAGAACATGACAGAAGAGGACAGAATGACAGAAGATGACAGAAGATGACAGAAGATGACAGAATGACAGAAAATGACAGAAGAGGACAGAACATGACAGAAGAGGACAGAATGACAGAAGATGACAGAAGATGACAGAAGATGACAGAATATGACAGAAGATGACACAAGATGACAGAATGACAGAAAATGACAGAAGAGGACAGAACATGACAGAAGAGGACAGAATGACAGAAGATGACAGAAGATGACAGAAGATGACAGAAGATGGCAGAAGATGACAGAAGATGACAGAATATGACAAAAGATGACAGAAGATGACAGAATGACAGAAGAGGACAGAATGACAGAAGATGACAGAAGATGACAGAAGATGACAGAAGATGAAAGAAGATGACAGAATGACAGAAGAGGACAGAATGACAGATGACAGAATGACAGAAGAGGACAGAAGATGACAGAAGATGACAGAAGATGACAGAATATGACAGAAGAGGACAGAAGATGACAGAAGATGACAGAATATGACAGAAGATGACAGAAGATGACAGAATGACAGAAAATGACAGAAGAGGACAGAACATGACAGAAGAGGACAGAATGACAGAAGATGACAGAAGATGACAGAAGATGACAGAATGACAGAAAATGACAGAAGAGGACAGAACATGACAGAAGAGGACAGAATGACAGAAGATGACAGAAGATGACAGAAGATGACAGAATATGACAGAAGATGACACAAGATGACAGAATGACAGAAAATGACAGAAGAGGACAGAACATGACAGAAGAGGACAGAATGACAGAAGATGACAGAAGATGACAGAAGATGACAGAAGATGGCAGAAGATGACAGAAGATGACAGAATATGACAAAAGATGACAGAAGATGACAGAATGACAGAAGAGGACAGAATGACAGAAGATGACAGAAGATGACAGAAGATGACAGAAGATGAAAGAAGATGACAGAATGACAGAAGAGGACAGAATGACAGATGACAGAATGACAGAAGAGGACAGAAGATGACAGAAGATGACAGAAGATGACAGAAGATGACAGAATGACAGAAGAGGACAGAAGATGACAGAAGATGACAGAATGACAGAAGATGACAGAAGATGACAGAAGATGACAGAAGATGACAGAATGACCGAAGAGGACAGAATGCCAGAAGAGGACAGAATGACAGAAGAGGACAGAATATGACAAAAGATGACAGAAGACGACAGAATGACAGAATATGACAGAAGATGACAGAAAATGACAGAAGATGACAGAAGATGACAGAAGATGACAGAATGACAGAAGATGACAGAGGATGACAGAAGATGACAGAAGATGACAGAATGACAGAAGAGGACAGAAGATGACAGAAGATGACAGAATGACAGAAGATGACAGAAGATGACAGAAGATGACAGAAGATGACAGAATTACAGAAGAGGACAGAATGACAGAAGAGGACAGAAGATGACAGAATGACAGAAGAGGACAGAAGATGACAGAAGATGACAGAAGATGACAGAATGACAGAAGAGGACAGAATGACAGAAGAGGACAGAATGACAGAAGATGACAGAATGCCAGAAGATGACAGAAGATGACAGAAGATGACAGAATGACAGAAGATGACAGAAGATGAGAGTAGATGACAGAAGATGACATAAGATGACAGAAGATGACAGAAGATGACAGAATGACAGAAGAGGACAGAAGATGACAGAAGATGACAGAAGATGACAGATTGACAGAAGAGGACAGAATGACAGAAGAGGACAGAATATGATAGAGGATGACAGAAGATGACAGAATGACAGAAGATGACAGAAGATGTCAGAAGGACAGAAGATGACAGAATGACAAAAGATGACAGAAGATGACAGAAGATGACAGAAGATGACAGAATATGACAGAAGAGGACAGAAGATGACAGAATATGACAGAAGATGACAGAAGAGGACAGAATGACAGAAGAGAACAGAATATGACAGAAGATGACACAAGATGACAGAATGACAGAAAATGACAGAAGAGGACAGAACATGACAGAAGAGGACAGAATGACAGAAGATGACAGAAGATGGCAGAAGATGGCAGAAGATGACAGAAGATGACAGAATATGACAGAAGATGACAGAGTATGACAGAAGATGACAGAAGATGACAGAAGATGAAAGAAGATGACAGAATGACAGAAGAGGACAGAATGACAGAAGATGACAGAATGACAGAAGAGGACAGAAGATGACAGAAGATGACAGAAGATGACAGAATGACAGAAGAGGACAGAAGATGACAGAAGATGACAGAATGACAGAAGATGACAGAAGATGACAGAAGATGACAGAAGATGACAGAATGACCGAAGAGGACAGAATGACAGAAGAGGACAGAATGACAGAAGAGGACAGAATATGACAAAAGATGACAGAAGATGACAGAATGACAGAAGATGACAGAAGATGACAGAAAATGACAGAGGATGACAGAAGATGACAGAAGATGACAGAATGACAGAAGAGGAAAGAATGACAGAAGATGACAGAATGACAGAAGATGACAGAATGACAGATGAGGACAGAAGATGACAGAAGATGTCAGAAGGACAGAAGATGACAGAATGACAGAAGATGAAAGAACATGACAGAAGATGACAGAATATGACAGAAGAGGACAGAAGATGACAGAAGATGACAGAATATGACAGAAAATGACAGAAGATGACAGAATGACAGAAGAGGACAGAATGACAGAAGAGGACAGAATATGACAGAAGATGACACAAGATGACAGAATGACAGAAAATGACAGAAGAGGACAGAATATGACAGAAGAGGACAGAATGATAGAAGATGACAGAAGGTGACAGAAGATGGCAGAAGATGACAGAAGATGACAGAATATGACAGAAGATGACAGAAGATGACAGAATGACAGAAGAGGACAGAATGACAGAAGATGACAGAATGACAGAAGAGGACAGAATGACAGAAGATGATAGAAGATGACAGAAGATGACAGAATGACAGAAGCGGACAGAATGACAGAAGATGACAGAAGATGACAGAAGATGACAGAATGACAGAAGATGACAGAAGATGACAGAAGATGACAAAATGACAGAAGAGGACAGAATGACAGAAGATGACAGAATGACAGAAGAGGGCAGAAGATGACAGAAGATGACAGAGTATGACAGAAGATGACAGAAGATGACAGAAGATGAAAGAAGATGACAGAATGACAGAAGATGAAAGAACATGACAGAAGATGACAGAATATGACAGAAGAGGACAGAAGATGACAGAAGATGACAGAATATGACAGAAGATGACAGAAGATGACAGAATGACAGAAGAGGACAGAATGACAGAAGAGGACAGAATATGACAGAAGATGACACAAGATGACAGAATGACAGAAAATGACAGAAGAGGACAGAATATGACAGAAGAGGACAGAATGATAGAAGATGACAGAAGGTGACAGAAGATGGCAGAAGATGACAGAAGATGACAGAATATGACAGAAGATGACAGAAGATGACAGAGTATGACAGAAGATGACAGAAGATGACAGAAGATGACAGAAGAGGACAGAATGACAGAAGATGACAGAATGACAGAAGAGGACAGAAGATGACAGAGGATGACAGAAGATGACAGAAGATGACAGAATGACAGAAGAGGACAGAAGATGACAGAATGACAGAAGATGACAGAAGATGACAGAAGATGACAGAATTACAGAAGAGGACAGAATGACAGAAGAGGACAGAAGATGACAGAATGACAGAAGAGGACAGAAGATGACAGAAGATGACAGAATGACAGAAGAGGACAGAATGACAGAAGAGGACAGAATGACAGAAGATGACAGAATGACAGAAGATGACAGAAGATGACAGAAGATGACAGAATGACAGAAGATGACAGAAGATGAGAGTAGATGACAGAAGATGACATAAGATGACAGAAGATGACAGAAGATGACAGAATGACAGAAGAGGACAGAAGATGACAGAAGATGACAGAAGATGACAGAATGACAGAAGAGGACAGAATATGATAGAGGATGACAGAAGATGACAGAATGACAGAAGATGACAGAAGATGTCAGAAGGACAGAAGATGACAGAATGACAGAAGATGACAGAAGATGAAAGAATATGACAGAAGAGGACAGAAGATGACAGAAGATGACAGAATATGACAGAAGATGACAGAAGATGACAGAATGACAGAAAATGACAGAAGAGGACAGAACATGACAGAAGAGGACAGAATGACAGAAGATGACAGAAGATGACAGAATGACAGAAAATGACAGAAGAGGACAGAACATGACAGAAGAGGACAGAATGACAGAAGATGACAGAAGATGACAGAAGATGACAGAATATGACAGAAGATGACACAAGATGACAGAATGACAGAAAATGACAGAAGAGGACAGAACATGACAGAAGAGGACAGAATGACAGAAGATGACAGAAGATGACAGAAGATGGCAGAAGATGACAGAAGATGACAGAATATGACAAAAGATGACAGAAGATGACAGAATGACAGAAGAGGACAGAATGACAGAAGATGACAGAAGATGACAGAAGATGACAGAAGATGAAAGAAGATGACAGAATGACAGAAGAGGACAGAATGACAGATGACAGAATGACAGAAGAGGACAGAAGATGACAGAAGATGACAGAAGATGACAGAAGATGACAGAAGATGACAGAATGACCGAAGAGGACAGAATGCCAGAAGAGGACAGAATGACAGAAGAGGACAGAATATGACAAAAGATGACAGAAGACGACAGAATGACAGAATATGACAGAAGATGACAGAAAATGACAGAAGATGACAGAAGATGACAGAAGATGACAGAATGACAGAAGAGGACAGAAGATGACAGAGGATGACAGAAGATGACAGAAGATGACAGAATGACAGAAGAGGACAGAAGATGACAGAAGATGACAGAATGACAGAAGATGACAGAAGATGACAGAAGATGACAGAATGACAGAAGAGGACAGAATGACAGAAGAGGACAGAATGACAGAAGATGACAGAATGACAGAAGATGACAGAAGATGACAGAAGATGACAGAATGACAGAAGATGACAGAAGATGAGAGTAGATGACAGAAGATGACATAAGATGACAGAATGACAGAAGAGGACAGAAGATGACAGAAGATGACAGATTGACAGAAGAGGACAGAATGACAGAAGAGGACAGAATATGACAAAAGATGACAGAAGACGACAGAATGACAGAATATGACAGAAGATGACAGAAAATGACAGAAGATGACAGAAGATGACAGAAGATGACAGAATGACAGAAGATGACAGAAGATGTCAGAAGGACAGAAGATGACAGAATGACAAAAGATGACAGAAGATGACAGAAGATGACAGAAGATGACAGAATATGACAGAAGAGGACAGAAGATGACAGAATATGACAGAAGATGACACAAGATGACAGAATGACAGAAAATGACAGAAGAGGACAGAACATGACAGAAGAGGACAGAATGACAGAAGATGACAGAAGATGGCAGAAGATGGCAGAAGATGACAGAAGATGACAGAATATGACAGAAGATGACAGAAGATGACAGAGTATGACAGAAGATGACAGAAGATGACAGAAGATGAAAGAAGATGACAGAATGACAGAAGAGGACAGAATGACAGAAGATGACAGAATGACAGAAGAGGACAGAAGATGACAGAAGATGACAGAAGATGACAGAATGACAGAAGAGGACAGAAGATGACAGAAGATGACAGAATGACAGAAGATGACAGAAGATGACAGAAGATGACAGAATGACCGAAGAGGACAGAATGACAGAAGAGGACAGAATGACAGAAGAGGACAGAATATGACAAAAGATGACAGAAGATGACAGAATGACAGAAGATGACAGAAGATGACAGAAAATGACAGAGGATGACAGAAGATGACAGAAGATGACAGAATGACAGAAGAGGAAAGAATGACAGAAGATGACAGAATGACAGAAGATGACAGAATGACAGATGAGGACAGAAGATGACAGAAGATGTCAGAAGGACAGAAGATGACAGAATGACAGAAGATGAAAGAACATGACAGAAGATGACAGAAGATGACAGAATATGACAGAAGAGGACAGAAGATGACAGAAGATGACAGAATATGACAGAAAATGACAGAAGATGACAGAATGACAGAAGAGGACAGAATGACAGAAGAGGACAGAATATGACAGAAGATGACACAAGATGACAGAATGACAGAAAATGACAGAAGAGGACAGAATATGACAGAAGAGGACAGAATGATAGAAGATGACAGAGTATGACAGAAGATGACAGAAGATGACAGAAGAGGACAGAATGACAGAAGATGACAGAAGATGACAGAAGATGACAGAAGATGAAAAGATGACAGAATATGACAGAAGATGACAGAAGATGACAGAATATGACAGAAGATGACAGAATGACAGAAGAGGACAGAATGGCAGAAGAGGACAGAATATGCCAGAAGATGACAGAAGGTGACAGAATGACAGAAGATGACAGAAGATGACAGAAGATCACAGAAGATGACAGAAGATGACAGAATGACAGAAGAGGACAGAATGACAGAAGATGACAGAATGACAGAAGAGGACAGAATGACAGAAGATGACAGAAGATGACACAAGATGACAGAATGACAGAAGAGGACAGAATGACAGAAGATGACAGAATGACGGAAGATGACAGAGGATGACAGAAGATGACAGAAGATGACAGAAGATGACAGAATGACAGACGAGGAAAGAAGATGACAGAAGATGGCAGAAGATGACAGAATGACAGAAGAGGACAGAATGACAGAAGATGACAGAATGACAGAAGAGGACAGAATGACAGAAGATGATAGAAGATGACAGAAGATGACAGAATGACAGAAGAGGACAGAATGACAGAAGATGACAGAAGATGACAGAAGATGACAGAATGACAGAAGATGACAGAAGATGACAGAAGATGACAAAATGACAGAAGAGGACAGAATGACAGAAGATGACAGAATGACAGAAGAGGGCAGAAGATGACAGAAGATGACAGAGTATGACAGAAGATGACAGAAAATGACAGAAGAGGACAGAATATGACAGAAGAGGACAGAATGATAGAAGATGACAGAAGGTGACAGAAGATGGCAGAAGATGACAGAAGATGACAGAATATGACAGAAGATGACAGAAGATGACAGAGTATGACAGAAGATGACAGAAGATGACAGAAGATGACAGAATGACAGAAGAGGACAGAATGACAGAAGATGACAGAATGACAGAAGAGGACAGAAGATGACAGAGGATGACAGAAGATGACAGAAGATGACAGAATGACAGAAGAGGACAGAAGATGACAGAAGATGACAGAATGACAGAAGATGACAGAAGATGACAGAAGATGACAGAATTACAGAAGAGGACAGAATGACAGAAGAGGACAGAAGATGACAGAATGACAGAAGAGGACAGAAGATGACAGAAGATGACAGAAGATGACAGAATGACAGAAGAGGACAGAATGACAGAAGAGGACAGAATGACAGAAGATGACAGAATGACAGAAGATGACAGAAGATGACAGAAGATGACAGAATGACAGAAGATGACAGAAGATGAGAGTAGATGACAGAAGATGACATAAGATGACAGAAGATGACAGAAGATGACAGAATGATAGAAGAGGACAGAAGATGACAGAAGATGACAGAAGATGACAGAAGATGACAGAATGACAGAAGAGGACAGAATGACAGAAGAGGACAGAATATGATAGAGGATGACAGAAGATGACAGAATGACAGAAGATGTCAGAAGGACAGAAGATGACAGAATGACAGAAGATGACAGAAGATGACAGAAGATGACAGAATATGACAGAAGAGGACAGAAGATGACAGAAGATGACAGAATATGACAGAAGATGACAGAAGATGACAGAATGACAGAAGAGGACAGAATGACAGAAGAGGACAGAATATGACAGAAGATGACACAAGATGACAGAATGACAGAAAATGACAGAAGAGGACAGAACAGGACAGAAGAGGACAGAATGACAGAAGATGACAGAAGATGACAAAAGATGACAGAAGATGGCAGAAGATGACAGAAGATGACAGAATATGACAAAAGATGACAGAAGATGACAGAATGACAGAAGAGGACAGAATGACAGAAGATGACAGAAGATGACAGAAGATGACAGAAGATGAAAGAAGATGACAGAATGACAGAAGAGGACAGAATGACAGATGACAGAATGACAGAAGAGGACAGAAGATGACAGAAGATGACAGAATGACAGAAGAGGACAGAAGATGACAGAAGATGACAGAATGACAGAAGATGACAGAAGATGACAGAAGATGACAGAAGATGACAGAATGACCGAAGAGGACAGAATGCCAGAAGAGGACAGAATGACAGAAGAGGACAGAATATAATAAAGATGACAGAAGATGACAGAATGACAGAAGATGACAGAAAATGACAGAAGATGACAGAAGATGACAGAAGATGACAGAATGACAGAAGAGGAAAGAATGACAGAAGATGACAGAATGACAGAAGATGACAGAATGACAGATGAGGACAGAAGATGACAGAAGATGACAGAAGATGACAGAAGATAACAGAAGATGACAGAATGACAGAAGAGGACAGAATGACAGAAGAGGACAGAATGACAGAAGATGACAGAAGATGACAGAAGATGACAGAAGATGAAAAGATGACAGAATATGACAGAAGATGACAGAAGATGACAGAATATGACAGAAGATGACAGAATGACAGAAGAGGACAGAATGGCAGAAGAGGACAGAATATGCCAGAAGATGACAGAAGGTGACAGAATGACAGAAGATGACATAAGATGACAGAAGATCACAGAAGATGACAGAAGATGACAGAATGACAGAAGAGGACAGAATGACAGAAGATGACAGAATGACAGAAGAGGACAGAATGACAGAAGATGACAGAAGATGACACAAGATGACAGAATGACAGAAGAGGACAGAATGACAGAAGATGACAGAATGACGGAAGATGACAGAGGATGACAGAAGATGACAGAAGATGACAGAAGATGACAGAATGACAGACGAGGAAAGAAGATGACAGAAGATGGCAGAAGATGACAGAATGACAGAAGAGGACAGAATGACAGAAGATGACAGAATGACAGAAGAGGACAGAATGACAGAAGATGATAGAAGATGACAGAAGATGACAGAATGACAGAAGAGGACAGAATGACAGAAGATGACAGAAGATGACAGAAGATGACAGAATGACAGAAGATGACAGAAGATGACAGAAGATGACAAAATGACAGAAGAGGACAGAATGACAGAAGATGACAGAATGACAGAAGAGGGCAGAAGATGACAGAAGATGACAGAGTATGACAGAAGATGACAGAAGATGACAGAAGATGACAGAAGATGAAAGAAGATGACAGAATGACAGAAGAGGACAGAATGACAGAAGATGACAGAAGATGACAGAAGATGACAGAATGACAGAAGAGGACAGAAGATGACAGAAGATGACAGAATGTCAGAAGCTGACAGAAGATGACAGAAGATGACAGAAGATGACAGAATGACCGAAGAGGACAGAATGACAGAAGAGGACAGAATGACAGAAGAGGACAGAATATGACAAAATATGACAGAAGATGACAGAATGACAGAAGATGACAGAAGATGACAGAAAATGACAGAGGATGACAGAAGATGACAGAAGATGACAGAATGACAGAAGAGGAAAGAATGACAGAAGATGACAGAATGACAGAAGATGACAGAATGACAGATGAGGACAGAAGATGACAGAAGATGTCAGAAGGACAGAAGATGACAGAATGACAGAAGATGAAAGAACATGACAGAAGATGACAGAATATGACAGAAGAGGACAGAAGATGACAGAAGATGACAGAATATGACAGAAGAAGACAGAAGATGACAGAATGACAGAAGAGGACAGAATGACAGAAGAGGACAGAATATGACAGAAGATGACACAAGATGACAGAATGACAGAAAATGACAGAAGAGGACAGAATATGACAGAAGAGGACAGAATGATAGAAGATGACAGAAGGTGACAGAAGATGACAGAAGATGACAGAGTATGACAGAAGATGACAGAAGATGACAGAATGACAGAAGAGGACAGAATGACAGAAGATGACAGAATGACAGAAGAGGACAGAAGATGACAGAGGATGACAGAAGATGACAGAAGATGACAGAATGACAGAAGAGGACAGAAGATGACAGAATGATAGAAGATGACAGAAGATGACAGAAGATGACAGAATTACAGAAGAGGACAGAATGACAGAAGAGGACAGAAGATGACAGAATGACAGAAGAGGACACAATGACAGAAGATGACAGAAGATGACAGAAGATGACAGAATGACAGAAGAGGACAGAATGACAGAAGATGACAGAATGACAGAAGAGGACAGAATGACAGAAGATGACAGAAGATGACAGAATGACAGAAGATGACACAAGATGACACAAGATGACAAAATGACAGAAGAGGACAGAATTACAGAAGATGACAGAGTGACAGAAGATGACAGAAGATGACAGAAGATGACAGAATGACAGAAGAGGACAGAATGACAGAAGATGACAGAATGACAGAAGATGACGGAAGATGACAGAAGATGACAGAAGATGACAGAATGACACAAGAGGACAGAATGACAGAAGATGACAGAATGACAGAAGAGGACAGAATGACAGAAGATGACAGAAGATGACAGAAGATGACAGAAGATGACAGAAGATGACAGAATGACAGAAGATGTCAGAATGACAGAAGATGACAGATTGACAGAAGAGGACAGAATGACAGAAGATGACAGAAGATGACAGAAGATGACAGAATGACAGAAGAGGACAGAATGACAGATGATGACAGAATGACAGAAGAGGACAGAAGATGACAGAAGATGACAGAAGACGACAGAAGATGACAGAAGGTGACAGAATGACAGAAGAGGACAGAATGACAGAAGATGACAGAAGATGACAGAAGATGACAGAATGACAGAAGATGAAAGAAGATGACAGAAGATGACAAAATGACAGAAGAGGACAGAATGACAGAAGATGACAGAATGACAGAAGAGGACAGAATGACAGAAGATGACAGAAGATGAAAGAAGATGACAGAATGACAGAAGAGGACAGAATGACAGAAGATGACAGAATATGACAGAAGATGACAGAAGATGACAGAATGACAGAAGAGGACAGAATGACAGAAGATGACAGAAGATGAAAGAAGATGAAGGAAGATGACAGAAGATGACAGAAGATGACAGAATGACAGAAGAGGACGGAATGACAGAAGATGACAGAAGATGACAGAAGATGACAGAATGACAGAAGATGTCAGAATGACAGAAGATGACAGAATGACAGAAGGGGACAGAATGACAGAAGATGACAGAAGATGACAGAACATGACAGAATGACAGAAGAGGACAGAATGACAGAAGGTGACAGAAGATGACAGAATGACAGAAGAGGACAGAAGATGACAGAAGATGACAAAAGATGACAGAATGACAGAAGATGACAGAAGATGACAAAATGACAGAAGAGGACAGAATGACAGAAGATGACAGAGTGACAGAAGAGGACAGAATGACAGAAGATGACAGCAGATGAAAGAAGATGACAGAATGACAGAAGATGACAGAAGATGACAGAAGAGGACAGAATGACAGAAGATGACAGAATATGACAGAAGATGACAGAATGACAGAAGATGACAGAAGAGGACAGAATGACAGAAGATAACAGAAGATGACAGAAGATGACAGAATGACAGAAGAGGACAGAATGACAGAAGATGACAGAAGATGACAGAAGAAGACAGAATGACAGAAGAGGACAGAATGACAGAAGATGACAGAAGATGACAGAAGATGACAGAATGACAGAAGAGGACAGAATGACAGAAGAGGACAGAAGATGACAGAATGACAGGAGAAGACAGAAGAGGACAGAATGACAGAAGATGACAGAAGATGACAGAAGATGACAGAATGACAGAAGAGGACAGAATGACAGAAGAGGACAGAAGATGACAGAATGACAGAAGAGGACAGAAGATGACAGAAGATGACAGAATGACAGAAGAGGACAGAATGACAGAAGAGGATAGAATGACAGAAGATGACAGAATGACAGAAGATGACAGAAGATGACAGAAGATGACAGAATGACAGAAGATGACAGAAGATGACAGAATATGACAGAATATGACAGAAGATGACAGAAGATGACAGAAGATGACAGAATGACAAAAGATGACAGAAGATGACAGCAGATGGCAGAAGATGACAGAAGATGACAGAATGACAGAAGAGGACAGAAGATGACAAAAGATGACAGAAGATGACAGAAGATGACAGAAGATGACAGAAGATGACAGAATGACAGAAGAGGACAGAATGACAGAAGAGGACAGAATATGATAGAGGATGACAGAAGATGACAGAATGACAGAAGATGACAGAAGATGTCAGAAGGACAGAAGATGACAGAATGACAGAAGATGAAAGAACATGACAGAAGATGACAGAAGATGACAGAATATGACAGAAGAGGACAGAAGATGACAGAAGATGACAGAATATGACAGAAGATGACAGAAGATGACAGAATGACAGAAGAGGACAGAATGACAGAAGAGGACAGAATATGACAGAAGATGACACAAGATGACAGAATGACAGAAAATGACAGAAGAGGACAGAATATGACAGAAGAGGACAGAATGATAGAAGATGACAGAAGGTGACAGAAGATGGCAGAAGATGACAGAAGATGACAGAATATGACAGAAGATGACAGAAGATGACAGAAGATGACAGAATATGACAGAAGATGACAGAAGATGACAGAGTATGACAGAGGATGACAGAAGATGACAGAAGATGACAGAATGACAGAAGAGGACAGAATGACAGAAGATGACAGAATGACAGAAGAGGACAGAAGATGAGAGAGGATGACAGAAGATGACAGAGGATGACAGAATGACAGAAGAGGACAGAAGATGACAGAAGATGACAGAATGACAGAAGATGACAGAAGATGACAGAAGATGACAGAAGATGACAGAATTACAGAAGAGGACAGAATGACAGAAGAGGACAGAAGATGACAGAATGACAGAAGAGGACAGAAGATGACAGAAGATGACAGAAGATGACAGAAGAGGACAGAATGACAGAAGAGGACAGAATGACAGAAGATGACAGAATGACAGAAGATGACAGAAGATGACAGAAGATGACAGAATGACAGAAGATGACAGAAGATGAGAGTAGATGACAGAAGATGACATAAGATGACAGAAGATGACAGAAGATGACAGAATGACAGAAGAGGACAGAAGAGGACAGAAGATGACAGAAGATGACAGAAGATGACAGAAGATGACAGATTGACAGAAGAGGACAGAATGACAGAAGAGGACAGAATATGATAGAGGATGACAGAAGATGACAGAATGACAGAAGATGACAGAAGATGTCAGAAGGACAGAAGATGACAGAATGACAAAAGATGACAGAAGATGACAGAAGATGACAGAAGATGACAGAATATGACAGAAGAGGACAGAAGATGACAGAATATGACAGAAGATGACAGAAGATGACAGAATGACAGAAGAGGACAGAATGACAGAAGAGGACAGAATATGACAGAAGATGACACAAGATGACAGAATGACAGAAAATGACAGAAGAGGACAGAACATGACAGAAGAGGACAGAATGACAGAAGATGACAGAAGATGACAGAAGATGACAGAATATGACAGAAGATGACAGAAGATGACAGAAGATGACAGAACATGACAGAGTATGACAGAAGATGACAGAAGATGACAGAAGATGACAGAAGATGACAGAATGACAGAAGATGACACAAGATGACGGAAGATGACAGAAGATGACAGAAGATGACAGAATGACACAAGAGGACAGAATGACAGAAGATGACAGAATGACAGAAGAGGACAGAATGACAGAAGATGACAGAAGATGACAGAAGATGACAGAAGATGACAGAATGACAGAAGATGTCAGAATGACAGAAGATGACAGAATGACAGAAGAGGACAGAAGATGACAGAAGATGACAGAAGATGACAGAAGATGACAGAATCACAGAAGAGGACAGAATGACAGATGATGACAGAATGACAGAAGAGGACAGAAGATGTCAGAAGCTGACAGAAGATGACAGAAGATGACAGAAGATGACAGAATGACCGAAGAGGACAGAATGACAGAAGAGGACAGAATGACAGAAGAGGACAGAATATGACAAAAGATGACAGAACTTGACAGAATGACAGAAGAGGACAGAATGACAGAAGATGACAGAAGATGACAGAAGATGACAGAAGATGAAAGAAGATGACAGAATGACAGAAGAGGACAGAATGACAGATGACAGAATGAGAGAAGAGGACAGAAGATGACAGAAGATGACAGAAGATGACAGAAGATGACAGAATGACAGAAGAGGACAGAAGATGACAGAATGACAGAAGATGACAGAAGATGACAGAAGATGACAGAAGATGACAGAATGACCGAAGAGGACAGAATGCCAGAAGAGGACAGAATGACAGAAGAGGACAGAATATGACAAAAGATGACAGAAGATGACAGAATGACAGAAGATGACAGAAGATGACAGAGAATGACAGAAGATGACAGAAGATGACAGAAGATGACAGAATGACAGAAGAGGAAAGAATGACAGAAGATGACAGAATGACAGAAGATGACAGAATGACAGATGAGGACAGAAGATGACAGAAGATGACAGAAGATGACAGAAGATGACAGAATGACAGAAGAGGACAGAAGATGACAGAATGACAGAAGAGGACAGAAGATGACAGAAGATGACAGAAGATGACAGAAGATGACAGAATGACAGAAGAGGTCAGAAGATGACAGAAGATGACAGAAGATAACAGAAGATGACAGAATGACAGAAGAGGACAGAATGACAGAAGAGGACAGAATGACAGAAGATGACAGAAGATGACAGAAGATGAAAAGATGACAGAATATGACAGAAGATGACAGAAGATGACAGAAGATGACAGAAGATGACAGAATGACAGAAGAGGACAGAATGGCAGAAGAGGACAGAATATGCCAGAAGATGACAGAAGGTGACAGAATGACAGAAGATGACAGAAGATGACAGAAGATCACAGAAGATGACAGAAGATGACAGAATGACAGAAGAGGACAGAATGACAGAAGATGACAGAATGACAGAAGAGGACAGAATGGCAGAAGATGACACAAGATGACACAAGATGACAGAATGACAGAAGAGGACAGAATGACAGAAGATGACAGAATGACGGAAGATGACAGAGGATGACAGAAGATGACAGAAGATGACAGAAGATGACAGAATGACAGACGAGGAAAGAAGATGACAGAAGATGGCAGAAGATGACAGAAGATGACAGAATGACAGAAGAGGACAGAATGACAGAAGATGACAGAAGATGACAGAAGATGACAGAAGATGACAGAAAATGACAGAGGATGACAGAAGATGACAGAAGATGACAGAATGACAGAAGAGGAAAGAATGACAGAAGATGACAGAATGACAGAAGATGACAGAATGACAGATGAGGACAGAAGATGACAGAAGATGTCAGAAGGACAGAAGATGACAGAATGACAGAAGATGAAAGAACATGACAGAAGATGACAGAAGATGACAGAATATGACAGAAGAGGACAGAAGATGACAGAATATGACAGAAGATGACAGAAGATGACAGAATGACAGAAGAGGACAGAATGACAGAAGAGGACAGAATATGACAGAAGATGACACAAGATGACAGAATGACAGAAAATGACAGAAGAGGACAGAATATGACAGAAGAGGACAGAATGATAGAAGATGACAGAAGGTGACAGAAGATGGCAGAAGATGACAGAAGATGACAGAATATGACAGAAGATGACAGAAGATGACAGAGTATGACAGAAGATGACAGAAGATGACAGAAGATGACAGAATGACAGAAGAGGACAGAATGACAGAAGATGACAGAATGACAGAAGAGGACAGAAGATGACAGAGGATGACAGAAGATGACAGAAGATGACAGAATGACAGAAGAGGACAGAAGATGACAGAATGACAGAAGATGACAGAAGATGACAGAATTACAGAAGAGGACAGAATGACAGAAGAGGACAGAAGATGACAGAATGACAGAAGAGGACAGAAGATGACAGAAGATGACAGAATGACAGAAGAGGACAGAATGACAGAAGAGGACAGAATGACAGAAGATGACAGAATGACAGAAGATGACAGAAGATGACAGAATGACAGAAGATGACAGAAGATGAGAGTAGATGACAAAAGATGACATAAGATGACAGAAGATGACAGAAGATGACAGAATGACAGAAGAGGACAGAAGATGACAGAAGATGACAGAAGATGACAGAATGACAGAAGAGGACAGAAGATGTCAGAAGGACAGAAGATGACAGAATGACAGAAGATGACAGAAGATGACAGAAGATGACAGAAGATGACAGAAGAGGACAGAAGATGACAGAAGATGACAGAATATGACAGAAGATGACAGAATGACAGAAAATGACAGAAGAGGACAGAACATGACAGAAGAGGACAGAATGACAGAAGATGACAGAAGATGACAGAAGATGACAGAAGATGACAGAATGACAGAAAATGACAGAAGAGGACAGAACATGACAGAAGAGGACAGAATGACAGAAGATGACAGAAGATGACAGAAGATGGCAGAAGATGACAGAAGATGACAGAATATGACAAAAGATGACAGAAGATGACAGAATGACAGAAGAGGACAGAATGAGAGAAGATGACAGAAGATGACAGAAGATGACAGAAGATGAAAGAAGATGACAGAATGACAGAAGAGGACAGAATGACAGATGACAGAATGACAGAAGAGGACAGAAGATGACAGAAGATGACAGAATGACAGAAGATGACAGAAGATGACAGAAGATGACAGAAGATGACAGAAGATGACAGAATGACCGAAGAGGACAGAATGCCAGAAGAGGACAGAATGACAGAAGAGGACAGAATATGACAAAAGATGACAGAAGATGACAGAATGACAGAAGATGACAGAAGATGACAGAAAATGACAGAAGATGACAGAAGATGACAGAAGATGACAGAATGACAGAAGAGGAAAGAATGACAGAAGATGACAGAATGACAGAAGATGACAGAATGACAGATGAGGACAGAAGATGACAGAAGATGACAGAAGATGACAGAATGACAGAAGAGGACAGAAGATGACAGAATGACAGAAGAGGACAGAAGAGGACAGAAGATGACAGAAGATGACAGAAGATGACAGAATGACAGAAGAGGTCAGAAGATGACAGAAGATGACAGAAGATGACAGAAGATAACAGAAGAGGACAGAATGACAGAAGAGGACAGAATGACAGAAGAGGACAGAATGACAGAAGATGACAGAAGATGACAGAAGATGAAAAGATGACAGAATATGACAGAAGATGAAAGAAGATGACAGAATATGACAGAAGATGACAGAATGACAGAAGAGGACAGAATGGCAGAAGAGGACAGAATATGCCAGAAGATGACAGAAGGTGACAGAATGACAGAAGATGACAGAAGATGACAGAAGATCACAGAAGATGACAGAAGATGACAGAATGACAGAAGAGGACAGAATGACAGAAGATGACAGAATGACAGAAGAGGACAGAATGACAGAAGATGACACAAGATGACACAAGATGACAGAATGACAGAAGAGGACAGAATGACAGAAGATGACAGAATGACGGAAGATGACAGAGGATGACAGAAGATGACAGAAGATGACAGAATGACAGACGAGGAAAGAAGATGACAGAAGATGGCAGAAGATGACAGAAGATGACAGAATGACAGAAGATGACAGAATGACAGAAGAGGACAGAATGACAGAAGATGATAGAAGATGACAGAAGATGACAGAATGACAGAAGAGGACAGAATGACAGAAGATGACAGAAGATGACAGAAGATGACAGAAGATGACAGAATGACAGAAGATGACAGAAGATGACAAAATGACAGAAGAGGACAGAATGACAGAAGATGACAGAATGACAGAAGAGGGCAGAAGATGACAGAAGATGACAGAAGATGACAGAAGATGACAGAATGACAGAAGAGGACAGAATGACAGAAGATGACAGAAGATGACAGAAGATGACAGAATATGACAGAAGATGAAAAAGATGACAGAAGATGACAGAAGAGGACAGAATGACAGAAGAGGACAGAATGACAGAAGAGGACAGAATGACAGAAGATGACAGAATGACAGAAGATGACAGAAGATGACAGAATGACAGAAGATGACAGAAGATGAGAGTAGATGACAGAAGATGACATAAGATGACAGAAGATGACAGAAGATGACAGAATGACAGAAGAGGACAGAAGATGACAGAAGATGACAGAAGATGACAGAATGACAGAAGAGGACAGAATATGATAGAGGATGACAGAAGATGACAGAATGACAGAAGATGACAGAAGATGTCAGAAGGACAGAAGATGACAGAATGACAGAAGATGACAGAAGATGACAGAAGATGACAGAAGATGACAGAAGAGGACAGAAGATGACAGAAGATGACAGAATATGACAGAAGATGACAGAATGACAGAAAATGACAGAAGAGGACAGAACATGACAGAAGAGGACAGAATGACAGAAGATGACAGAAGATGACAGAAGATGACAGAAGATGACAGAATGACAGAAAATGACAGAAGAGGACAGAACATGACAGAAGAGGACAGAATGACAGAAGATGACAGAAGATGACAGAAGATGACAGAATATGACAGAAGATGACACAAGATGACAGAATGACAGAAAATGACAGAAGAGGACAGAACATGACAGAAGAGGACAGAATGACAGAAGATGACAGAAGATGACAGAAGATGGCAGAAGATGACAGAAGATGACAGAATATGACAAAAGATGACAGAAGATGACAGAATGACAGAAGAGGACAGAATGAGAGAAGATGACAGAAGATGACAGAAGATGACAGAAGATGAAAGAAGATGACAGAATGACAGAAGAGGACAGAATGACAGATGACAGAATGACAGAAGAGGACAGAAGATGACAGAAGATGACAGAATGACAGAAGATGACAGAAGATGACAGAAGATGACAGAAGATGACAGAAGATGACAGAATGACCGAAGAGGACAGAATGCCAGAAGAGGACAGAATGACAGAAGAGGACAGAATATGACAAAAGATGACAGAAGATGACAGAATGACAGAAGATGACAGAAGATGACAGAAAATGACAGAAGATGACAGAAGATGACAGAAGATGACAGAATGACAGAAGAGGAAAGAATGACAGAAGATGACAGAATGACAGAAGATGACAGAATGACAGATGAGGACAGAAGATGACAGAAGATGACAGAAGATGACAGAAGATGACAGAAGAGGACAGAAGATGACAGAATGACAGAAGAGGACAGAAGAGGACAGAAGATGACAGAAGATGACAGAAGATGACAGAAGATGACAGAATGACAGAAGAGGTCAGAAGATGACAGAAGATGACAGAAGATGACAGAAGATAACAGAAGAGGACAGAATGACAGAAGAGGACAGAATGACAGAAGAGGACAGAATGACAGAAGATGACAGAAGATGACAGAAGATGAAAAGATGACAGAATATGACAGAAGATGAAAGAAGATGACAGAATATGACAGAAGATGACAGAATGACAGAAGAGGACAGAATGGCAGAAGAGGACAGAATATGCCAGAAGATGACAGAAGGTGACAGAATGACAGAAGATGACAGAAGATGACAGAAGATCACAGAAGATGACAGAAGATGACAGAATGACAGAAGAGGACAGAATGACAGAAGATGACAGAATGACAGAAGAGGACAGAATGACAGAAGATGACACAAGATGACACAAGATGACAGAATGACAGAAGAGGACAGAATGACAGAAGATGACAGAATGACGGAAGATGACAGAGGATGACAGAAGATGACAGAAGATGACAGAATGACAGACGAGGAAAGAAGATGACAGAAGATGGCAGAAGATGACAGAAGATGACAGAATGACAGAAGAGGACAGAATGACAGAAGATGACAGAATGACAGAAGAGGACAGAATGACAGAAGATGATAGAAGATGACAGAAGATGACAGAATGACAGAAGAGGACAGAATGACAGAAGATGACAGAAGATGACAGAAGATGACAGAAGATGACAGAATGACAGAAGATGACAGAAGATGACAAAATGACAGAAGAGGACAGAATGACAGAAGATGACAGAATGACAGAAGAGGGCAGAAGATGACAGAAGATGACAGAAGATGACAGAAGATGACAGAATGACAGAAGAGGACAGAATGACAGAAGATGACAGAAGATGACAGAATATGACAGAAGATGAAAAAGATGACAGAAGATGACAGAAGAGGACAGAATGACAGAAGATGACAGAAGATGACAGAATGACGGAAGATGACAGAAGATGACGCAAGATGACAGAAGATGACAGAAGATGACAGAATGACAGAAGAGGACATAATGACAGAAGATGACAGAAGATGACAGAAGATGACAGAATGACAGAAGATGACAGAATGACAGAAGAGGACACAATCACATGAGGTGACAGAAGATGACAGAAGATGACAGAATGACAGAAGAGGACAGAATGACAGAAGATGACAGAATGACAGAAGAGGACAGAATGACAGAAGATGACAGAAGATGACAGAATGACAGAAGATGACAGAAGATGACAGAAGATGACAGAAGATGACAGAATGACAGAAGATGACACAAGATGACACAAGATGACAAAATGACAGAAGAGGACAGAATGACAGAAGATGACAGAGTGACAGAAGAGGACAGAATGACAGAAGATGACAGAAGATGACAGAAGATGACAGAATGACAGAAGAGGACAGAATGACAGAAGATGACAGACGATGACAGAAGATGACAGAATGACAGAAGATGACACAAGATGACGGAAGATGACAGAAGATGACAGAAGATGACAGAATGACACAAGAGGACAGAATGACAGAAGATGACAGAATGACAGAAGAGGACAGAATGACAGAAGATGACAGAAGATGACAGAAGATGACAGAAGATGACAGGAGATGACAGAATGACAGAAGATATCAGAATGACAGAAGATGACAGAATGACAGAAGAGGACAGAAGATGACAGAAGATGACAGAATGACAGAAGAGGACAGAATGACAGATGATGACAGAATGACAGAAGAGGACAGAAGATGGCAGAAGATGACAGAAGGCGACAGAAGATGACAGAAGGTGACAGAATGACAGAAGAGGACAGAATGACAGAAGATGACAGAAGATGACAGAAGATGACAAAATGACAGAAGAGGACAGAATGACAGAAGATGACAGAATGACAGAAGAGGGCAGAAGATGACAGAAGATGACAGAATGACAGAAGAGGACAGAATGACAGAAGGTGACAGAAGATGATAGAATGACAGAAGAGGACAGAAGATGACAGAAGATGACAAAAGATGACAGAATGAGAGAAGATGACAGAAGATGTCAGAAGATGACAAAATGACAGAAGAGGACAGAATGACAGAAGATGACAGAGTGACAGAAGAGGACAGAATGACAGAAGATGACAGAAGATGACAGAAGATGACAGAATGACAGAAGAGGACAGAATGACAGAAGATGGCAGAATATGACAGAAGATGACAGAATATGACAGAAGATGACAGAAGATGACAGAAGATGACAGAATGACAGAAGAGGACAGAATGACAGAAGATGACAGAAGATGACAGAAGATGACAGAATGACAGAAGATGACAGAAGATGACGGAAGATGACAGAAGATGACAGAAGATGACAGAATGACAGAAGAGGACAGAATGACAGAAGATGACAGAAGATGACAGAAGATGACAGAATGACAGAAGATGTCAGAATGACAGAAGATGACAGAATGACAGAAGATGACAGACGATGACAGAAGATGACAGAATGACAGAAGATGACAGAATATGACAGAAGATGACAGAAGATGACAGAATGACAGAAGATGACAGAAGATGACAGTAGATGACTTAAGATGACAGAAGATGACAGAATGACAGAAGAGGACAGAAGATGACAGAAGATGACAGAATGACAGAAGATGACAGAAGATGACGGAAGATGACAGAAGATGACAGAAGATGACAGAATGACAGAAGAGGACAGAATGACAGAAGATGACAGAAGATGACAGAAGATGACAGAAGATGACAGAATGACAGAAGAGGACAGAATGACAGAAGAGGACAGAATGACAGAAGATGACAGAAGATGACAGAATATGACAGAAGATGACAGAAGATGACAGAATGACAGAAGATGACAGAAGATGACAGTAGATGACTTAAGATGACAGAAGATGACAGAATGACAGAAGAGGACAGAAGATGACAGAAGATGACAGAAGATGACAGAAGATGACAGAATGACAGAAGAGGACAGAATGACAGAAGTGGACAGAATATGATAGAGGATGACAGAAGATGACAGAATGACAGAAGATGACAGAAGATGTCAGAAGATCAGAAGATGACAGAATGACAGAAGATGAAAGAACATGACAGAAGATGACAGAATATGACAGAAGAGGACAGAAGATGACAGAAGATGACAGAATATGACAGAAGATGACAGAAGATGACAGAATGACAGAAGAGGACAGAATGACAGAAGAGGACAGAATATGGCAGAAGATGACACAAGATGACAGAATGACAGAAAATGACAGAAGAGGACAGAATATGACAGAAGAGGACAGAATGACAGAAGATGACAGAAGATGACAGAAGATGGCAGAAGATGACAGAAGATGACAGAATATGACAGAAGATGACAGAAGATGACAGAATGACAGAAGAGGACAGAATGACAGAAGATGACAGAATGACAGAAGAGGACAGAAGATGACAGAAGATGACAGAAGATGACAGAATGACAGAAGAGGACAGAAGATGACAGAAGATGACAGAATGACAGAAGATGACAGAAGATGACAGAAGATGACAGAAGATGACAGAATTACAGAAGAGGACAGAATGACAGAAGAGGAGAGAAGATGACAGAATGACAGAAGAGGACAGAAGATGACAGAAGATGACAGAAGATGACAGAATGAAAGAAGAGGACAGAATGACAGAAGAGGACAGAATGACAGAAGATGACAGAATGACAGAAGATGACAGAAGATGACAGAAGATGACAGAATGACAGAAGATGACAGATGATGACAGAATATGACAGAATATGACAGAATATGACAGAAGATGACAGAAGATGACAGAAGATGACAGAAGATGACAGAAGATGACAGAATGACAGAAGAGGACAGAAGATGACAGAAGATGACAGAATGACAGAAGAGGACAGAATGACAGAAGAGGACAGAATATGAAAGAGGATGACAGAAGATGACAGAATGACAGAAGATGACAGAAGATGTCAGAAGGACAGAAGATGACAGAATGACAGAAGATGACAGAACATGACAGAAGATGACAGAAGATGACAGAATATGACAGAAGAGGACAGAAGATGACAGAAGATGACAGAATATGACAGAAGATGACAGAAGGTGACAGAATGACAGAAGAGGACAGAATGACAGAAGAGGACAGAATATGACAGAAGATGACACAAGATGACAGAATGACAGAAAATGACAGAATGACAGAAGATGACAGAAGATGACAGAAGATGACAGAAGATGGCAGAAGATGACAGAAGATGACAGAATATGACAGAAGATGACAGAAGATGACAGAGTATGACAGATGATGACAGAAGATGACAGAAGATGATAGAAGATGACAGAATGACAGAAGAGGACAGAATGACAGAAGATGACAGAATGACAGAAGAGGACAGAAGATGACAGAAGATGACAGAAGATGACAGAAGATGACAGAATGACAGAAGAGGACAGAAGATGACAGAAGATGACAGAATGACAGAAGATGACAGAAGATGACAGAAGATGACAGAAGATGACAGAATGACCGAAGAGGACAGAATGACAGAAGAGGACAGAATGACAGAAGAGGACAGAATATGACAAAAGATGAGAGAAGATGACAGAATGACAGAAGATGACAGAAGATGACAGAAAATGACAGAAGATGACAGCAGATGACAGAAGATGACAGAATGACAGAAGAGGACAGAATGACAGAAGATGACAGACGATGACAGAAGATGACAGAATGACAGAAGAAGACACAAGATGACGGAAGATGACAGAAGATGACAGAATGACACAAGAGGACAGAATGACAGAAGATGACAGAATGACAGAAGAGGACAGAATGACAGAAGATGACAGAAGATGACAGAAGATGACAGGAGATGACAGAATGACAGAAGATATCAGAATGACAGAAGATGACAGAATGACAGAAGAGGACAGAATGACAGAAGATGACAGAAGATGACAGAAGAGGACAGAATGACAGATGATGACAGAATGACAGAAGAGGACAGAAGATGGCAGAAGATGACAGAAGGCGACAGAAGATGACAGAAGGTGACAGAATGACAGAAGAGGACAGAATGACAGAAGATGACAGAAGATGACAGAAGATGACAAAATGACAGAAGAGGACAGAATGACAGAAGATGACAGAATGACAGAAGAGGGCAGAAGATGACAGAAGATGACAGAATGACAGAAGAGGACAGAATGACAGAAGATGACAGAATGACAGAAGAGGACAGAATGACAGAAGGTGACAGAAGATGATAGAATGACAGAAGAGGACAGAAGATGACAGAAGATGACAAAAGATGACAGAATGACAGAAGATGACAGAAGATGACAGAAGATGACAAAATGACAGAAGAGGACAGAATGACAGAAGATGACAGAAGATGACAGAATGACAGAAGAGGACAGAATGACAGAAGATGACAGAAGATGACAGAAGATGACAGAATGACACAAGATGACACAAGATGACACAAGATGACAAAATGACAGAAGAGGACAGAATGACAGAAGATGACAAAAGATGACAGAATGACAGAAGAGGACAGAATGACAGAAGATGACAGAGTGACAGAAGAGGACAGAATGACAGAAGATGACAGAAGATGACAGAACGACAGAAGAGGACAGAATGACAGAAGATTACAGAATATGACAGAAGATGACAGAATATGACAGAAGATGACAGAAGATGACAGAAGATGACAGAATGACAGAAGAGGACAGAATGACAGAAGATGACAGAAGATGACAGAAGATGACAGAATGACAGAAGATGACACAAGATGACGGAAGATGACAGAAGATGACAGAAGATGACAGAATGACACAAGAGGACAGAATGACAGAAGATGACAGAATGACAGAAGAGGACAGAATGACAGAAGATGACAGAAGATGAAAGAAGATGACAGAAGATGACAGAAGATGACAGAATGACAGAAGATGTCAGAATGACAGAAGATGACAGAATGACAGAAGAGGACAGAATGACAGAAGATGACAGAAGATGACAGAAGATGACAGAATGACAGAAGAGGACAGAATGACAGATGATGACAGAATGACAGAAGAGGACAGAAGATGACAGAAGATGACAGAAGACGACAGAAGATGACAGAAGGTGACAGAATGAAAGAAGAGGACAGAATGACAGAAGATGACAGAAGATGACAGAAGATGAAAGAAGATGACAGAATGACAGAAGATGACAGAAGATGACAGAAGATGACAAAATGACAGAAGAGGACAGAATGACAGAAGATGACAGAATGACAGAAGAGGGCAGAAGATGACAGAAGATGACAGAATGACAGAAGAGGACAGAATGACAGAAGGTGACAGAAGATGACAGAATGACAGAAGAGGACAGAAGATGACAGAAGATGACAAAAGATGACAGAATGACAGAAGATGACAGAAGATGACAGAAGATGACAAAATGACAGAAGAGGACAGAATGACAGAAGATGACAGAGTGACAGAAGAGGACAGAATGACAGAAGATGACAGAAGATGAAAGAAGATGACAGAATGACAGAAGAGGACAGAATGACAGAAGATGACAGAATATGACAGAAGATGACAGAAGATGACAGAGTATGACAGAAGATGACAGAAGATGACAGAAGATGAAAGAAGATGACAGAATGACAGAAGAGGACAGAATGACAGAAGATGACAGAATGACAGAAGAGGACAGAAGATGACAGAAGATGACAGAATGACAGAAGATGACAGAAGATGACAGAAGATGACAAAATGACAGAAGAGGACAGAATGACAGAAGATGACAGAGTGACAGAAGAGGACAGAATGACAGAAGATGACAGAAGATGACAGAAGATGAAAGAAGATGACAGAATGACAGAAGAGGACAGAATGACAGAAGATGACAGAATGACAGAAGAGGACAGAAGATGACAGAAGATGACAGAAGATGACAGAATGACAGAAGATGACAGAAGATGACAGAAGATGACAAAATGACAGAAGAGGACAGAATGACAGAAGATGACAGAGTGACAGAAGAGGACAGAATGACAGAAGATGACAGAAGATGACAGAAGATGACAGAATGACACAAGAGGACAGAATGACAGAAGATGACAGAATGACAGAAGAGGACAGAATGACAGAAGATGACAGAAGATGACAGAAGATGACAGAAGATGACAAGATGACAGAATGACAGAAGATGTCAGCATGACAGAAGATGACAGAATGACAGAAGAGGACAGAATGACAGAAGATGACAGAAGATGACAGAAGATGATAGAATGACAGAAGAGGACAGAATGACAGATGATGACAGAATGACAGAAGATGACAGAAGAGGACAGAATGACAGAAGATGACAGAATGACAGAAGAGGACAGAATGACAGAAGATGACAGAAGATGACAGAAGATGACAGAATGACAGAAGATGACAGAATGACAGAAGAGGACAGAATGACAGAAGATGACAGAAGATGACAGAAGACGACAGAAGATGACAGAAGGTGACAGAATGACAGAAGAGGACAGAATGACAGAAGATGACAGAAGATGACAGAAGAGGACAGAATGACAGAAGATGACAGAATGACAGAAGAGGACAGAATGACAGAAGATGACAGAAGATGACAGAAGATGACAGAATGACAGAAGATGACAGAAGATGACAAAATGACAGAAGAGGACAGAATGACAGAAGATGACAGAATGACAGAAGAGGGCAGAAGATGACAGAAGATGACAGAATGACAGAAGAGGACAGAATGACAGAAGGTGACAGAAGATGACAGAATGACAGAAGAGGACAGAAGATGACAGAAGATGACAGAAGATGACAAAAGATGACAGAATGACAGAAGATGACAGAAGATGACAGAAGATGACAAAATGACAGAAGAGGACAGAATGACAGAAGATGACAGAGTGACAGAAGAGGACAGAATGACAGAAGATGACAGAAGATGAAAGAAGATGACAGAATGACAGAAGAGGACAGAATGACAGAAGATGACAGAATATGACAGAAGATGACAGAATATGACAGAAGATGACAGAAGATGACAAAAAGACAGAAGATGACAGAAGATGACAAAATGACAGAAGAGGACAGAATGACAGAAGATGACAGAATGACAGAAGAGGGCAGAAGATGACAGAAGATGACAGAATGACAGAAGAGGACAGAATGACAGAAGGTGACAGAAGATGACAGAATGACAGAAGGTGACAAAAGATGACAGAATGACAGAAGATGACAGAAGATGACAGAAGATGACAAAATGACAGAAGAGGACAGAATGACAGAAGATGACAGAGTGACAGAAGAGGACAGAATGACAGAAGATGACAGAAGAGGACAGAAGATGACAGAATGACAGAAGAGGACAGAATGACAGAAGATGACAGAATATGACAGAAGATGACAGAATATGACAGAAGATGACAGAAGATGACAGAAGATGACAGAATGACAGAAGAGGACAGAATGACAGAAGATGACAGAAGATGACAGAATGACAGAAGAGGACAGAATGACAGAAGATGACAGAAGATGACAGAATGACAGAAGATGTCAGAATGACAGAAGATGACAGAATGACAGAAGAGGACAGAATGACAGAAGATGACAGAAGATGACAGAACATGACAGAACATGACAGAATGACAGAAGATGACAGAAGATGACAGAAGAGGACAGAAGAGGACAGAATGACAGAAGATGACAGGATATGACAGAAGATGACAGAATGAGAGAAGATGACAGAAGATGACAGAAGAGGACAGAATGACAGAAGATAACAGAAGATGACAGAAGATGACAGAATGACAGAAGAGGACAGAAGATGACAGAATGACAGAAGAGGGCAGAATGACAGAAGATGACAGAAGATGACAGAAGATGACAGAAGATGACAGAATATGACAGAAGATGAAAAAGATGACAGAAGATGACAGAAGAGGACAGAATGACAGAAGATGACAGAAGATGACAGAAGATGACAGAATGACGGAAGATGACAGAAGATGACGCAAGATGACAGAAGATGACAGAAGATGACAGAATGACAGAAGAGGACATAATGACAGAAGATGACAGAAGATGACAGAAGATGACAGAATGACAGAAGATGACAGAATGACAGAAGATGACAGAATGACAGAAGAGGACACAATGACAGAAGATGACAGAAGATGACAGAAGATGACAGAATGACAGAAGAGGACAGAATGACAGAAGATGACAGAATGACAGAAGAGGACAGAATGACAGAAGATGACAGAAGATGACAGAATGACAGAAGAGGACAGAATGACAGAAGATGACAGAAGATGACAGAAGATGACAGAATGACAGAAGATGACAGAAGATGACACAAGATGACAAAATGACAGAAGAGGACAGAATGACAGAAGATGACAGAGTGACAGAAGAGGACAGAATGACAGAAGATGACAGAAGATGACAGAATGACAGAAGAGGACAGAATGACAGAAGATGACAGAATATGACAGAAGATGACAGAAGATGACAGAATGACAGAAGAGGACAGAATGACAGAAGATGACAGAAGATGACAGAAGATGACAGAATGACAGAAGATGACACAAGATGACGGAAGATGACAGAAGATGACAGAAGATGACAGAATGACACAAGAGGACAGAATGACAGAAGATGACAGAATGACAGAAGAGGACAGAATGACAGAAGATGACAGAAGATGACAGAAGATGACAGAAGATGACAGAATGACAGAAGATGTCAGAATGACAGAAGATGACAGAATGACAGAAGAGGACAGAATGACAGAAGATGACAGAAGATGACAGAAGATGACAGAATGACAGAAGAGGACAGAATGACAGATGATGACAGAATGACAGAAGAGGACACAAGATGACAGAAGATGACAGAAGACGACAGAAGATGACAGAAGGTGACAGAATGACAGAAGAGGACAGAATGACAGAAGATGACAGAAGATGACAGAAGATGACAGAAGATGACAGAATGACAGAAGATGAAAGAAGATGACAGAAGATGACAAAATGACAGAAGAGGACAGAATGACAGAAGATGACAGAATGACAGAAGAGGACAGAATGACAGAAGATGTCAGAAGATGAAAGAAGATGACAGAATGACAGAAGAGGACAGAATGACAGAATATGACAGAATATGACAGAAGATGACAGAATATGACAGAAGATGACAGAAGATGACAGAAGATGACAGAATGACAGAAGAGGACAGAATGACAGAAGATGACAGAAGATGACAGAAGATGACAGAATGACAGAAGATGAAAGAAGATGAAGGAAGATGACAGAAGATGACAGAAGATGACAGAATGACAGAAGAGGACGGAATGACAGAAGATGACAGAAGATGACAGAAGATGACAGAAGATGACAGAATGACAGAAGATGTCAGAATGACAGAAGATGACAGAATGACAGAAGGGGACAGAATGACAGAAGATGACAGAAGATGACAGAACATGACAGAATGACAGAAGAGGACAGAATGACAGAAGATGACAGAATGATAGAAGAGGACAGAAGATTACAGAAGATGACAAAAGATGACAGAATGACAGAAGATGACAGAAGATGACAGAAGATGACAAAATGACAGAAGAGGACAGAATGACAGAAGATGACAGAGTGACAGAAGAGGACAGAATGAGAGAAGATGACAGAAGATGAAAGAAGATGACAGAATGACAGAAGAGGACAGAATGACAGAAGATGACAGAATATGACAGAAGATGACAGAATATGACAGAAGATGACAGAAGATGACAGAAGATGACAGAATGACAGAAGAGGACAGAATGACAGAAGATGACAGAAGATGACAGAAGATGACAGAATGACAGAAGATGTCAGAATGACAGAAGATGACAGAATGACAGAAGGGGACAGAATGACAGAAGATGACAGAAGATGACAGAACATGACAGAACATGACAGAATGACAGAAGATGAGAGAAGATGACAGAAGAGGACAGAATGACAGAAGATGACAGAATATGACAGAAGAGGACAGAATGACAGAAGATAACAGAAGATGACAGAAGATGACAGAATGACAGAAGAGGACAGAAGATGGCAGAATGACAGAAGAGGACAGAATGACAGAAGATGACAGAAGATGACAGAAGAAGACAGAATGACAGAAGAGGACAGAATGACAGAAGTTGACAGAAGATGACAGAAGATGACAGAAGATGACAGAATGACAGAAGAGGACAGAATGACAGAAGAGGACAGAAGATGACAGAATGACAGAAGAAGACAGAAGAGGACAGAAGATGACAGAATGACAGAAGAGGACAGAAGATGACAGAAGATGACAGAATGACAGAAGAGGACAGAATGACAGAAGAGGACAGAATGACAGAAGATGACAGAATGACAGAAGATGACAGAAGATGACAGAATGACAGAAGATGACAGAAGATGACAGAATATGACAGAATATGACAGAAGATGACAGAAGATGACAGAATGACAGAAGATGACAGAAGATGACAGCAGATGGCAGAAGATGACAGAAGATGACAGAAGATGACAGAATGACAGAAGAGGACAGAATGACAGAAGAGGACAGAATATGATAGAGGATGACAGAAGATGACAGAATGACAGAAGATGACAGAAGATGTCAGAAGGACAGAAGATGACAGAATGACAGAAGATGAAAGAACATGACAGAAGATGACAGAAGATGACAGAATATGACAGAAGAGGACAGAAGATGACAGAAGATGACAGAAGATGACAGAAGATGACAGAATATGACAGAAGATGACAGAATGACAGAAGAGGACAGAATGACAGAAGAGGACAGAATATGACAGAAGATGACACAAGATGACAGAATGACAGAAAATGACAGAAGAGGACAGAATGATAGAAGATGACAGAAGGTGACAGAAGATGGCAGAAGATGACAGAAGATGACAGAATATGACAGAAGATGACAGAAGATGACAGAGTATGACAGAAGATGACAGAAGATGACAGAAGATGACAGAATGACAGAAGAGGACAGAATGACAGAAGATGACAGAATGACAGAAGAGGACAGAAGATGACAGAGGATGACAGAAGATGACAGAAGATGACAGAATGACAGAAGAGGACAGAAGATGACAGAAGATGACAGCATGACAGAAGATGACAGAAGATGACAGAAGATGACAGAAGATGACAGAATTACAGAAGAGGACAGAATGACAGAAGAGGACAGAAGATGACAGAATGACAGAAGAGGACAGAAGATGACAGAAGATGACAGAAGATGACAGAATGACAGAAGAGGACAGAATGACAGAAGAGGACAGAATGACAGAAGATGACAGAATGACAGAAGATGACAGAAGATGACAGAAGATGACAGAATGACAGAAGATGACAGAAGATGAGAGTAGATGACAGAAGATGACATAAGTTGACAGAAGATGACAGAAGATGACAGAATGACAGAAGAGGACAGAAGATGACAGAAGATGACAGAAGATGACAGATTGACAGAAGAGGACAGAATGACAGAAGAGGACAGAATATGATAGAGGATGACAGAAGATGACAGAATGACAGAAGAGGACAGAAGATGACAGAAGATGACAGAAGATGACAGATTGACAGAAGAGGACAGAATGACAGAAGAGGACAGAATATGATAGAGGATGACAGAAGATGACAGAATGACAGAAGATGACAGAAGATGACAGAATATGACAGAAGAGGACAGAAGATGACAGAAGATGACAGAAGATGACAGAAGATGACAGAATGACAGAAGAGGACAGAATGACAGAAGAGGACAGAATATGACAGAAGATGACACAAGATGACAGAATGACAGAAAATGACAGAAGAGGACAGAACATGACAGAAGAGGACAGAATGACAGAAGATGACAGAAGATGACAGAAGATGACAGAATATGACAGAAGATGACAGAATATGACAGAAGATGACAGAAGATGACAGAAGATGACAGAAGATGACAGAATGACAGAAGATGACACAAGATGACGGAAGATGACAGAAGATGACAGAAGATGACAGAATGACACAAGAGGACAGAATGACAGAAGATGACAGAATGACAGAAGAGGACAGAATGACAGAAGATGACAGAAGATGACAGAAGATGACAGAAGATGACAGAATGACAGAAGATGTCAGAATGACAGAAGATGACAGAATGACAGAAGAGGACAGAATGACAGAAGATGACAGAAGATGACAGAAGATGACAGAATGACAGAAGAGGACAGAATGACAGAGGATGACAGAATGACAGAAGAGGACAGAAGATGACAGAAGATGATAGAAGACGACAGAAGATGACAGAAGGTGACAGAATGACAGAAGAGGACAGAATGACAGAAGATGACAGAAGATGACAGAAGATGACAGAAGATGACAGAAGATGACAGAATGACAGAATATGACAGAAGATGTCAGAAGATGACAGAAGATGACAGAATGACAGAAGAGGACAGAATGACAGAAGATGACAGAAGATGACAGAAGATGACAGAATGACAGAAGAGGACAGAATGACAGAAGATGACAGAAGATGACAGAAGATGACAGAAGATGACAGAATGACAGAAGATGTCAGAATGACAGAAGATGACAGAATGACAGAAGAGGACAGAATGACAGAAGATGACAGAAGATGACAGAACATGACAGAATGACAGAAGATGACAGAAGATGACAGAAGAGGACAGAATGACAGAAGATGACAGGATATGACAGAAGATGACAGAATGACAGAAGATGACAGAAGATGACAGAAGAGGACAGAATGACAGAAGATAACAGAAGATGACAGAAGATGACAGAATGACAGAAGAGGACAGAAGATGACAGAATGACAGAAGAGGACAGAATGACAGAAGATGACAGAAGATGACAGAAGATGACAGAAGATGACAGAAGATGACAGAATATGACAGAAGATGAAAAAGATGACAGAAGATGACAGAAGAGGACAGAATGACAGAAGATGACAGAAGATGACAGAAGATGACAGAATGACGGAAGATGACAGAAGATGACAGAAGATGACAGAATGACAGAAGATGACAGAATGACAGAAGAGGACACAATGACAGAAGATGACAGAAGATGACAGAAGATGACAGAATGACAGAAGAGGACAGAATGACAGAAGATGACAGAATGACAGAAGAGGACAGAATGACAGAAGATGACAGAAGATGACAGAATGACAGAAGAGGACAGAATGACAGAAGATGACAGAAGATGACAGAATGACAGAAGATGACAGAAGATGACACAAGATGACAAAATGACAGAAGAGGACAGAATTACAGAAGATGACAGAGTGACAGAAGATGACAGAATGACAGAAGAGGACAGAATGACAGAAGTTGACAGAATATGACAGAAGATGACAGAATATGACAGAAGATGACAGAAGATGACAGAAGATGACAGAATGACAGAAGAGGACAGAATGACAGAAGATGACAGAAGATGACAGAAGATGACAGAATGACAGAAGATGACGGAAGATGACAGAAGATGACAGAATGACACAAGAGGACAGAATGACAGAAGATGACAGAATGACAGAAGAGGACAGAATGACAGAAGATGACAGAAGATGACAGAAGATGACAGAAGATGACAGAAGATGACAGAATGACAGAAGATGTCAGAATGACAGAAGATGACAGAATGACAGAAGAGGACAGAATGACAGAAGATGACAGAAGATGACAGAAGATGACAGAATGACAGAAGAGGACAGAATGACAGATGATGACAGAATGACAGAAGAGGACAGAAGATGACAGAAGATGACAGAAGACGACAGAAGATGACAGAAGGTGACAGAATGACAGAAGAGGACAGAATGACAGAAGATGACAGAAGATGACAGAAGATGACAGAAGATGACAGAATGACAGAAGATGAAAGAAGATGACAGAAGATGACAAAATGACAGAAGAGGACAGAATGACAGAAGATGACAGAATGACAGAAGAGGACAGAATGACAGAAGATGACAGAAGATGAAAGAAGATGACAGAATGACAGAAGAGGACAGAATGACAGAAGATGACAGAATATGACAGAAGATGACAGAATATGACAGAAGATGACAGAAGATGACAGAAGATGACAGAATGACAGAAGAGGACAGAATGACAGAAGATGACAGAAGATGACAGAATGACAGAAGATGAAAGAAGATGAAGGAAGATGACAGAAGATGACAGAAGATGACAGAATGACAGAAGAGGACGGAATGACAGAAGATGACAGAAGATGACAGAAGATGACAGAATGACAGAAGATGTCAGAATGACAGAAGATGACAGAATGACAGAAGGGGACAGAATGACAGAAGATGACAGAAGATGACAGAACATGACAGAATGACAGAAGAGGACAGAATGACAGAAGGTGACAGAAGATGACAGAATGACAGAAGAGGACAGAAGATGACAGAAGATGACAAAAGATGACAGAATGACAGAAGATGACAGAAGATGACAAAATGACAGAAGAGGACAGAATGACAGAAGATGACAGAGTGACAGAAGAGGACAGAATGACAGAAGATGACAGAAGATGAAAGAAGATGACAGAATGACAGAAGATGACAGAAGATGGCAGAAGAGGACAGAATGACAGAAGATGACAGAATATGACAGAAGATGACAGAATGACAGAAGATGACAGAAGATGACAGAAGAGGACAGAATGACAGAAGAGGACAGAAGATGACAGAATGACAGAAGAGGACAGAATGACAGAAGATGACAGAAGATGACAGAAGAAGACAGAATGACAGAAGAGGACAGAATGACAGAAGATGACAGAAGATGACAGAAGATGACAGAATGACAGAAGAGGACAGAATGACAGAAGAGGACAGAAGATGACAGAATGACAGGAGAAGACAGAAGAGGACAGAATGACAGAAGATGACAGAAGATGACAGAAGATGACAGAATGACAGAAGAGGACAGAATGACAGAAGAGGACAGAAGATGACAGAATGACAGAAGAGGACAGAAGATGACAGAAGATGACAGAATGACAGAAGAGGACAGAATGACAGAAGAGGACAGAATGACAGAAGATGACAGAATGACAGAAGATGACAGAAGATGACAGAAGATGACAGAATGACAGAAGATGACAGAAGATGACAGAATATGACAGAAGATGACAGAAGATGACAGAATGACAGAAGATGACAGAAGATGACAGCAGATGGCAGAAGATGACAGAATGACAGAAGAGGACAGAAGATGACAGAAGATGACAGAAGATGACAGAAGATGACAGAAGATGACAGAATGACAGAAGAGGACAGAATGACAGAAGAGGACAGAATATGATAGAGGATGACAGAAGAGGACAGAATGACAGAAGATGACAGAAGATGAAAGAAGATGACAGAATGACAGAAGATGACAGAAGATGACAGAAGAGGACAGAATGACAGAAGATGACAGAATATGACAGAAGATGACAGAATGACAGAAGATGACAGAAGATGACAGAAGAGGACAGAATGACAGAAGATAACAGAAGATGACAGAAGATTACAGAATGACAGAAGAGGACAGAAGATGACAGAATGACAGAAGAGGACAGAATGACAGAAGATGACAGAAGATGACAGAAGAAGACAGAATGACAGAAGAGGACAGAATGACAGAAGATGACAGAAGATGACAGAAGATGACAGAATGACAGAAGAGGACAGAATGACAGAAGAGGACAGAAGATGACAGAATGACAGGAGAAGACAGAAGAGGACAGAATGACAGAAGATGACAGAAGATGACAGAAGATGACAGAATGACAGAAGAGGACAGAATGACAGAAGAGGACAGAAGATGACAGAATGACAGAAGAATACAGAAGATGACAGAAGATGACAGAATGACAGAAGAGGACAGAATGACAGAAGAGGACAGAATGACAGAAGATGACAGAATGACAGAAGATGACAGAAGATGACAGAAGATGACAGAATGACAGAAGATGACAGAAGATGACAGAATATGACAGAATATGACAGAAGATGACAGAAGATGACAGAATGACAGAAGATGACAGAAGATGACAGCAGATGGCAGAAGATGACAGAAGATGACAGAAGATGACAGAAGATGACAGAAGATGACAGAAGATGACAGAATGACAGAAGAGGACAGAATGACAGAAGAGGACAGAATATGATAGAGGATGACAGAAGATGACAGAATGACAGAAGATGACAGAAGATGTCAGAAGGACAGAAGATGACAGAATGACAGAAGATGAAAGAACATGACAGAAGATGACAGAAGATGACAGAATATGACAGAATAGGACAGAAGATGACAGAAGATGACAGAATATGACAGAAGATGACAGAAGATGACAGAATGACAGAAGAGGACAGAATGACAGAAGAGGACAGAATATGACAGAAGATGACACAAGATGACAGAATGAAAGAAAATGACAGAAGAGGACAGAATATGACAGAAGAGGACAGAATGATAGAAGATGACAGAAGGTGACAGAAGATGGCAGAAGATGACAGAAGATGACAGAAGATGACAGAAGATGACAGAGTATGACAGAAGATGACAGAAGATGACAGAAGATGACAGAATGACAGAAGAGGACAGAATGACAGAAGATGACAGAATGACAGAAGAGGACAGAAGATGAGAGAGGATGACAGAAGATGACAGAAGATGACAGAATGACAGAAGAGGACAGAAGATGACAGAAGATGACAGAAGATGACAGAATGACAGAAGATGACAGAAGATGACAGAAGATGACAGAATTACAGAAGAGGACAGAATGACAGAAGAGGACAGAAGATGACAGAATGACAGAAGAGGACAGAAGATGACAGAAGATGACAGAAGATGACAGAATGACAGAAGAGGACAGAATGACAGAAGAGGACAGAATGACAGAAGATGACAGAATGACAGAAGATGACAGAAGATGACAGAAGATGACAGAATGACAGAAGATGACAGAAGATGAGAGTAGATGACAGAAGATGACATAAGATGACAGAAGATGACAGAAGATGACAGAATGACAGAAGAGGACAGAAGATGACAGAAGATGACAGAAGATGACAGAAGATGACAGATTGACAGAAGAGGACAGAATGACAGAAGAGGACAGAATATGATAGAGGATGACAGAAGATGACAGAATGACAGAAGATGACAGAAGATGTCAGAAGGACAGAAGATGACAGAATGACAAAAGATGACAGAAGATGACAGAAGATGACAGAAGATGACAGAATATGACAGAAGAGGACAGAAGATGACAGAATATGACAGAAGATGACAGAAGATGACAGAATGACAGAAGAGGACAGAATGACAGAAGAGGACAGAATATGACAGAAGATGACACAAGATGACAGAATGACAGAAAATGACAGAAGAGGACAGAACATGACAGAAGAGGACAGAATGACAGAAGATGACAGAATATGACAGAAGATGACAGAATATGACAGAAGATGACAGAAGATGACAGAGTATGACAGAAGATGACAGAAGATGACAGAAGATGACAGAAGATGACAGAATGACAGAAGATGACACAAGATGACGGAAGATGACAGAAGATGACAGAAGATGACAGAATGACACAAGAGGACAGAATGACAGAAGATGACAGAATGACAGAAGAGGACAGAATGACAGAAGATGACAGAATGACAGAAGAAGACAGAATGACAGAAGATGACAGAAGATGACACAAGATGACAGAATGACAGAAGAGGACAGAATGACAGAAGATGACAGAATGACGGAAGATGACAGAGGATGACAGAAGATGACAGAAGATGACAGAAGATGACAGAATGACAGACGAGGAAAGAAGATGACAGAAGATGGCAGAAGATGACAGAAGATGACAGAATGACAGAAGAGGACAGAATGACAGAAGATGACAGAATGACAGAAGAGGACAGAATGACAGAAGATGATAGAAGATGACAGAAGATGACAGAATGACAGAAGAGGACAGAAGATGACAGAAGATGACAGAATGACAGAAGATGACAGAATGACAGAAGAGGACAGAATGACAGAAGATGACAGAATGACAGAAGAGGACAGAATGGCAGAAGATGATAGAAGATGACAGAAGATGACAGAATGACAGAAGATGACAGAAGATGACAGAAGATGACAAAATGACAGAAGAGGACAGAATGACAGAAGATGACAGAATGACAGAAGATGACAGAAGATGACAGAAGATGAAAGAAGATGACAGAATGACAGAAGAGGACAGAATGACAGAAGATGACAGAATGACAGAAGAGGACAGAAGATGACAGAAGATGACAGAAGATGACAGAATGACAGAAGAGGACAGAAGATGACAGAAGATGACAGAATGTCAGAAGCTGACAGAAGATGACAGAAGATGACAGAAGATGACAGAATGACCGAAGAGGACAGAATGACAGAAGAGGACAGAATGACAGAAGAGGACAGAATATGACAAAAGATGACAGAGGATGACAGAATGACAGAAGATGACAGAAGATGACAGAAAATGACAGAAGATGACAGAAGATGACAGAATGACAGAAGAGGAAAGAATGACAGAAGATGACAGAATGACAGAAGATGACAGAATGACAGATGAGGACAGAAGATGACAGAAGATGTCAGAAGGACAGAAGATGACAGAATGACAGAAGATGAAAGAACATGACAGAAGATGACAGAAGATGACAGAATATGACAGAAGAGGACAGAAGATGACAGAAGATGACAGAATATGACAGAAGAAGACAGAAGATGACAGAATGACAGAAGAGGACAGAATGACAGAAGAGGACAGAATGACAGAAGAGGACAGAATATGACAGAAGATGACACAAGATGACAGAATGACAGAAAATGACAGAAGAGGACAGAATATGACAGAAGAGGACAGAATGATAGAAGATGACAGAAGGTGACAGAAGATGGCAGAAGATGACAGAAGATGACAGAATATGACAGAAGATGACAGAGTATGACAGAAGATGACAGAAGATGACAGAAGATGACAGAATGACAGAAGAGGACAGAATGACAGAAGATGACAGAATGACAGAAGAGGACAGAAGATGACAGAGGATGACAGAAGATGACAGAATGACAGAAGAGGACAGAAGATGACAGAATGACAGAAGATGACAGAAATGACAGAAGATGACAGAATTACAGAAGAGGACAGAATGACAGAAGAGGACAGAAGATGACAGAATGACAGAAGAGGACAGAAGATGACAGAAGATGACAGAATGACAGAAGAGGACAGAATGACAGAAGAGGACAGAATGACAGAAGATGACAGAATGACAGAAGATGACAGAAGATGACAGAAGATGACAGAATGACAGAAGATGACAGAAGATGAGAGTAGATGACAGAAGATGACATAAGATGACAGAAGATGACAGAAGATGACAGAATGACAGAAGAGGACATAAGATGACAGAAGATGACAGAGGATGACAGAAAGACAGAAGAGGACAGAATATGATAGAGGATGACAGAAGATGACAGAATGACAGAAGATGACAGAAGATGTCAGAAGGACAGAAGATGACAGAATGACAGAAGATGACAGAAGATGACAGAAGATGACAGAATATGACAGAAGAGGACAGAAGATGACAGAAGATGACAGAATATGACAGAAGATGACAGAAGATGACAGAATGACAGAAAATGACAGAAGAGGACAGAACATGACAGAAGAGGACAGAATGACAGAAGATGACAGAAGATGACAGAAGATGACAGAAGATGACAGAATGACAGAAAATGACAGAAGAGGACAGAACATGACAGAAGAGGACAGAATGACAGAAGATGACAGAAGATGACAGAAGATGACAGAATATGACAGAAGATGACACAAGATGACAGAATGACAGAAAATGACAGAAGAGGACAGAACATGACAGAAGAGGACAGAATGACAGAAGATGACAGAAGATGACAGAAGATGACAGAAGATGGCAGAAGATGACAGAAGATGACAGAATATGACAAAAGATGACAGAAGATGACAGAATGACAGAAGAGGACAGAATGACAGAAGATGACAGAAGATGACAGAAGATGACAGAAGATGAAAGAAGATGACAGAATGACAGAAGAGGACAGAATGACAGATGACAGAATGACAGAAGAGAACAGAAGATGACAGAAGATGACAGAAGATGACAGAAGATGACAGAATGACAGAAGAGGACAGAAGATGACAGAAGATGACAGAATGACAGAAGATGACAGAAGATGACAGAAGATGACAGAAGGTGACAGAAGATGACAGAATGACCGAAGAGGACAGAATGCCAGAAGAGGACAGAATGACAGAAGAGGACAGAATATGACAAAAGATGACAGAAGATGACAGAATGACAGAAGATGACAGAAGATGACAGAAGATGACAGAATGACAGAAGAGGACAGAAGATGACAGAGGATGACAGAAGATGACAGAAGATGACAGAATGACAGAAGAGGACAGAAGATGACAGAAGATGACAGAATGACAGAAGATGACAGAAGATGACAGAAGATGACAGAAGATGACAGAATTACAGAAGAGGACAGAATGACAGAAGAGGACAGAAGATGACAGAATGACAGAAGAGGACAGAAGATGACAGAAGATGACAGAAGATGACAGAATGACAGAAGAGGACAGAATGACAGAAGAGGACAGAATGACAGAAGATGACAGAATGACAGAAGATGACAGAATGACAGAAGATGACAGAAGATGACAGAAGATGACAGAATGACAGAAGATGACAGAAGATGAGAGTAGATGACAGAAGATGACATAAGATGACAGAAGATGACAGAAGATGACAGAATGACAGAAGATGACAGAAGATGACAGAATATGACAGAATATGACAGAAGATGACAGAAGATGACAGAATGACAGAAGATGACAGAAGATGACAGCAGATGGCAGAAGATGACAGAATGACAGAAGATGACAGAAGATGACAGAAGATGACAGAAGATGACAGAAGATGACAGAATGACAGAAGAGGACAGAATGACAGAAGAGGACAGAATATGATAGAGGATGACAGAAGATGACAGAATGACAGAAGATGACAGAAGATGTCAGAAGGACAGAAGATGACAGAATGACAGAAGATGAAAGAACATGACAGAAGATGACAGAAGATGACAGAATATGACAGAAGAGGACAGAAGATGACAGAAGATGACAGAATATGACAGAAGATGACAGAAGATGACAGAATGACAGAAGAGGACAGAATGACAGAAGAGGACAGAATATGACAGAAGATGACACAAGATGACAGAATGAAAGAAAATGACAGAAGAGGACAGAATATGACAGAAGAGGACAGAATGATAGAAGATGACAGAAGGTGACAGAAGATGGCAGAAGATGACAGAAGATGACAGAAGATGACAGAAGATGACAGAGTATGACAGAAGATGACAGAAGATGACAGAAGATGACAGAATGACAGAAGAGGACAGAATGACAGAAGATGACAGAATGACAGAAGAGGACAGAAGATGAGAGAGGATGACAGAAGATGACAGAAGATGACAGAATGACAGAAGAGGACAGAAGATGACAGAAGATGACAGAAGATGACAGAATGACAGAAGATGACAGAAGATGACAGAAGATGACAGAATTACAGAAGAGGACAGAATGACAGAAGAGGACAGAAGATGACAGAATGACAGAAGAGGACAGAAGATGACAGAAGATGACAGAAGATGACAGAATGACAGAAGAGGACAGAATGACAGAAGAGGACAGAATGACAGAAGATGACAGAATGACAGAAGATGACAGAAGATGACAGAAGATGACAGAATGACAGAAGATGACAGAAGATGAGAGTAGATGACAGAAGATGACATAAGATGACAGAAGATGACAGAAGATGACAGAATGACAGAAGAGGACAGAAGATGACAGAAGATGACAGAAGATGACAGAAGATGACAGATTGACAGAAGAGGACAGAATGACAGAAGAGGACAGAATATGATAGAGGATGACAGAAGATGACAGAATGACAGAAGATGACAGAAGATGTCAGAAGGACAGAAGATGACAGAATGACAAAAGATGACAGAAGATGACAGAAGATGACAGAAGATGACAGAATATGACAGAAGAGGACAGAAGATGACAGAATATGACAGAAGATGACAGAAGATGACAGAATGACAGAAGAGGACAGAATGACAGAAGAGGACAGAATATGACAGAAGATGACACAAGATGACAGAATGACAGAAAATGACAGAAGAGGACAGAACATGACAGAAGAGGACAGAATGACAGAAGATGACAGAATATGACAGAAGATGACAGAATATGACAGAAGATGACAGAAGATGACAGAGTATGACAGAAGATGACAGAAGATGACAGAAGATGACAGAAGATGACAGAATGACAGAAGATGACACAAGATGACGGAAGATGACAGAAGATGACAGAAGATGACAGAATGACACAAGAGGACAGAATGACAGAAGATGACAGAATGACAGAAGAGGACAGAATGACAGAAGATGACAGAAAGACAGAAGAAGACAGAATGACAGAAGATGACAGAAGATGACACAAGATGACAGAATGACAGAAGAGGACAGAATGACAGAAGATGACAGAATGACGGAAGATGACAGAGGATGACAGAAGATGACAGAAGATGACAGAAGATGACAGAATGACAGACGAGGAAAGAAGATGACAGAAGATGGCAGAAGATGACAGAAGATGACAGAATGACAGAAGAGGACAGAATGACAGAAGATGACAGAATGACAGAAGAGGACAGAATGACAGAAGATGATAGAAGATGACAGAAGATGACAGAATGACAGAAGAGGACAGAAGATGACAGAAGATGACAGAATGACAGAAGATGACAGAATGACAGAAGAGGACAGAATGACAGAAGATGACAGAATGACAGAAGAGGACAGAATGGCAGAAGATGATAGAAGATGACAGAAGATGACAGAATGACAGAAGATGACAGAAGATGACAGAAGATGACAAAATGACAGAAGAGGACAGAATGACAGAAGATGACAGAATGACAGAAGATGACAGAAGATGACAGAAGATGAAAGAAGATGACAGAATGACAGAAGAGGACAGAATGACAGAAGATGACAGAATGACAGAAGAGGACAGAAGATGACAGAAGATGACTGAAGATGACAGAATGACAGAAGAGGACAGAAGATGACAGAAGATGACAGAATGTCAGAAGCTGACAGAAGATGACAGAAGATGACAGAATGACCGAAGAGGACAGAATGACAGAAGAGGACAGAATGACAGAAGAGGACAGAATATGACAAAAGATGACAGAGGATGACAGAATGACAGAAGATGACAGAAGATGACAGAAAATGACAGAAGATGACAGAAGATGACAGAATGACAGAAGAGGAAAGAATGACAGAAGATGACAGAATGACAGAAGATGACAGAATGACAGATGAGGACAGAAGATGACAGAAGATGTCAGAAGGACAGAAGATGACAGAATGACAGAAGATGAAAGAACATGACAGAAGATGACAGAAGATGACAGAATATGACAGAAGAGGACAGAAGATGACAGAAGATGACAGAATATGACAGAAGAAGACAGAAGATGACAGAATGACAGAAGAGGACAGAATGACAGAAGAGGACAGAATGACAGAAGAGGACAGAATATGACAGAAGATGACACAAGATGACAGAATGACAGAAAATGACAGAAGAGGACAGAATATGACAGAAGAGGACAGAATGATAGAAGATGACAGAAGGTGACAGAAGATGGCAGAAGATGACAGAAGATGACAGAATATGACAGAAGATGACAGAGTATGACAGAAGATGACAGAAGATGACAGAAGATGACAGAATGACAGAAGAGGACAGAATGACAGAAGATGACAGAATGACAGAAGAGGACAGAAGATGACAGAGGATGACAGAAGATGACAGAATGACAGAAGAGGACAGAAGATGACAGAATGACAGAAGATGACAGAAATGACAGAAGATGACAGAATTACAGAAGAGGACAGAATGACAGAAGAGGACAGAAGATGACAGAATGACAGAAGAGGACAGAAGATGACAGAAGATGACAGAATGACAGAAGAGGACAGAATGACAGAAGAGGACAGAATGACAGAAGATGACAGAATGACAGAAGATGACAGAAGATGACAGAAGATGACAGAATGACAGAAGATGACAGAAGATGAGAGTAGATGACAGAAGATGACATAAGATGACAGAAGATGACAGAAGATGACAGAATGACAGAAGAGGACATAAGATGACAGAAGATGACAGAGGATGACAGAATGACAGAAGAGGACAGAATATGATAGAGGATGACAGAAGATGACAGAATGACAGAAGATGACAGAAGATGTCAGAAGGACAGAAGATGACAGAATGACAGAAGATGACAGAAGATGACAGAAGATGACAGAATATGACAGAAGAGGACAGAAGATGACAGAAGATGACAGAATATGACAGAAGATGACAGAAGATGACAGAATGACAGAAAATGACAGAAGAGGACAGAACATGACAGAAGAGGACAGAATGACAGAAGATGACAGAAGATGACAGAAGATGACAGAAGATGACAGAATGACAGAAAATGACAGAAGAGGACAGAACATGACAGAAGAGGACAGAATGACAGAAGATGACAGAATATGACAGAAGATGACACAAGATGACAGAATGACAGAAAATGACAGAAGAGGACAGAACATGACAGAAGAGGACAGAATGACAGAAGATGACAGAAGATGACAGAAGATGACAGAAGATGGCAGAAGATGACAGAAGATGACAGAATATGACAAAAGATGACAGAAGATGACAGAATGACAGAAGAGGACAGAATGACAGAAGATGACAGAAGATGACAGAAGATGACAGAAGATGAAAGAAGATGACAGAATGACAGAAGAGGACAGAATGACAGATGACAGAATGACAGAAGAGAACAGAAGATGACAGAAGATGACAGAAGATGACAGAAGATGACAGAATGACAGAAGAGGACAGAAGATGACAGAAGATGACAGAATGACAGAAGATGACAGAAGATGACAGAAGATGACAGAAGGTGACAGAAGATGACAGAATGACCGAAGAGGACAGAATGCCAGAAGAGGACAGAATGACAGAAGAGGACAGAATATGACAAAAGATGACAGAAGATGACAGAATGACAGAAGATGACAGAAGATGACAGAAGATGACAGAATGACAGAAGAGGACAGAAGATGACAGAGGATGACAGAAGATGACAGAAGATGACAGAATGACAGAAGAGGACAGAAGATGACAGAAGATGACAGAATGACAGAAGATGACAGAAGATGACAGAAGATGACAGAAGATGACAGAATTACAGAAGAGGACAGAATGACAGAAGAGGACAGAAGATGACAGAATGACAGAAGAGGACAGAAGATGACAGAAGATGACAGAAGATGACAGAATGACAGAAGAGGACAGAATGACAGAAGAGGACAGAATGACAGAAGATGACAGAATGACAGAAGATGACAGAATGACAGAAGATGACAGAAGATGACAGAAGATGACAGAATGACAGAAGATGACAGAAGATGAGAGTAGATGACAGAAGATGACATAAGATGACAGAAGATGACAGAAGATGACAGAATGACAGAAGAGGACAGAATATGACAGAAGAGGACAGAATGATAGAAGATGACAGAAGGTGACAGAAGATGGCAGAAGATGACAGAAGATGACAGAATATGACAGAAGATGACAGAGTATGACAGAAGATGACAGAAGATGACAGAAGATGACAGAATGACAGAAGAGGACAGAATGACAGAAGATGACAGAATGACAGAAGAGGACAGAAGATGACAGAGGATGACAGAAGATGACAGAATGACAGAAGAGGACAGAAGATGACAGAATGACAGAAGATGACAGAAATGACAGAAGATGACAGAATTACAGAAGAGGACAGAATGACAGAAGAGGACAGAAGATGACAGAATGACAGAAGAGGACAGAAGATGACAGAAGATGACAGAATGACAGAAGAGGACAGAATGACAGAAGAGGACAGAATGACAGAAGATGACAGAATGACAGAAGATGACAGAAGATGACAGAAGATGACAGAATGACAGAAGATGACAGAAGATGAGAGTAGATGACAGAAGATGACATAAGATGACAGAAGATGACAGAAGATGACAGAATGACAGAAGAGGACATAAGATGACAGAAGATGACAGAGGATGACAGAATGACAGAAGAGGACAGAATATGATAGAGGATGACAGAAGATGACAGAATGACAGAAGATGACAGAAGATGTCAGAAGGACAGAAGATGACAGAATGACAGAAGATGACAGAAGATGACAGAAGATGACAGAATATGACAGAAGAGGACAGAAGATGACAGAAGATGACAGAATATGACAGAAGATGACAGAAGATGACAGAATGACAGAAAATGACAGAAGAGGACAGAACATGACAGAAGAGGACAGAATGACAGAAGATGACAGAAGATGACAGAAGATGACAGAAGATGACAGAATGACAGAAAATGACAGAAGAGGACAGAACATGACAGAAGAGGACAGAATGACAGAAGATGACAGAATATGACAGAAGATGACACAAGATGACAGAATGACAGAAAATGACAGAAGAGGACAGAACATGACAGAAGAGGACAGAATGACAGAAGATGACAGAAGATGACAGAAGATGACAGAAGATGGCAGAAGATGACAGAAGATGACAGAATATGACAAAAGATGACAGAAGATGACAGAATGACAGAAGAGGACAGAATGACAGAAGATGACAGAAGATGACAGAAGATGACAGAAGATGAAAGAAGATGACAGAATGACAGAAGAGGACAGAATGACAGATGACAGAATGACAGAAGAGAACAGAAGATGACAGAAGATGACAGAAGATGACAGAAGATGACAGAATGACAGAAGAGGACAGAAGATGACAGAAGATGACAGAATGACAGAAGATGACAGAAGATGACAGAAGATGACAGAAGGTGACAGAAGATGACAGAATGACCGAAGAGGACAGAATGCCAGAAGAGGACAGAATGACAGAAGAGGACAGAATATGACAAAAGATGACAGAAGATGACAGAATGACAGAAGATGACAGAAGATGACAGAAGATGACAGAATGACAGAAGAGGACAGAAGATGACAGAGGATGACAGAAGATGACAGAAGATGACAGAATGACAGAAGAGGACAGAAGATGACAGAAGATGACAGAATGACAGAAGATGACAGAAGATGACAGAAGATGACAGAAGATGACAGAATTACAGAAGAGGACAGAATGACAGAAGAGGACAGAAGATGACAGAATGACAGAAGAGGACAGAAGATGACAGAAGATGACAGAAGATGACAGAATGACAGAAGAGGACAGAATGACAGAAGAGGACAGAATGACAGAAGATGACAGAATGACAGAAGATGACAGAATGACAGAAGATGACAGAAGATGACAGAAGATGACAGAATGACAGAAGATGACAGAAGATGAGAGTAGATGACAGAAGATGACATAAGATGACAGAAGATGACAGAAGATGACAGAATGACAGAAGAGGACAGAAGATGACAGAAGATGACAGAAGATGACAGAATGACAGAAGAGGACAGAATATGATAGAGGATGACAGAAGATGACAGAATGACAGAAGATGACAGAAGATGTCAGAAGGACAGAAGATGACAGAATGACAGAAGATGACAGAAGATGACAGAAGATGACAGAATATGACAGAAGAGGACAGAAGATGACAGAAGATGACAGAATATGACAGAAGATGACAGAAGATGACAGAATGACAGAAAATGACAGAAGAGGACAGAACATGACAGAAGAGGACAGAATGACAGAAGATGACAGAAGATGACAGAAGATGACAGAAGATGACAGAATGACAGAAAATGACAGAAGAGGACAGAACATGACAGAAGAGGACAGAATGACAGAAGATGACAGAAGATGACAGAAGATGACAGAATATGACAGAAGATGACACAAGATGACAGAATGACAGAAAATGACAGAAGAGGACAGAACATGACAGAAGAGGACAGAATGACAGAAGATGACAGAAGATGACAGAAGATGACAGAAGATGGCAGAAGATGGCAGAAGATGACAGAATATGACAAAAGATGACAGAAGATGACAGAATGAGAGAAGAGGACAGAATGACAGAAGATGACAGAAGATGACAGAAGATGACAGAAGATGAAAGAAGATGACAGAATGACAGAAGAGGACAGAATGACAGATGACAGAATGACAGAAGAGGACAGAAGATGACAGAAGATGACAGAAGATGACAGAATGACAGAAGAGGACAGAAGATGACAGAAGATGACAGAATGACAGAAGATGACAGAAGATGACAGAAGATGACAGAAGATGACAGAAGATGACAGAATGACCGAAGAGGACAGAATGCCAGAAGAGGACAGAATGACAGAAGAGGACAGAATATGACAAAAGATGACAGAAGATGACAGAAGATGACAAAAGATGACAGAATGACAGAAGAGGACAGAAGATGACAGAAGATGACAGAAGATGACAGAAGATGACAGAAGATGACAGAAGATGACAGAAGATGACAGAAGATGACAGAATTACAGAAGAGGACAGAATGACAGAAGAGGACAGAAGATGACAGAAGAGGACAGAAGATGACAGAAGATGACAGAATGACAGAAGAGGACAGAATGACAGAAGAGGACAGAATGACAGAAGATGACAGAATGACAGAAGATGACAGAAGATGACAGAATGACAGAAGATGACAGAAGATGAGAGTAGATGACAGAAGATGACATAAGATGACAGAAGATGACAGAAGATGACAGAATGACAGAAGAGGACAGAAGATGACAGAAGATGACAGAAGATGACAGAAGATGACAGATTGACAGAAGAGGACAGAATGACAGAAGAGGACAGAATATGATAGAGGATGACAGAAGATGACAGAATGACAGAAGATGACAGAAGATGTCAGAAGGACAGAAGATGACAGAATGACAGAAGATGACAGAAGATGACAGAAGATGACAGAAGATGACAGAATATGACAGAAGAGGACAGAAGATGACAGAAGATGACAGAATATGACAGAAGATGACAGAAGATGACAGAATGACAGAAGAGGACAGAATGACAGAAGAGGACAGAATATGACAGAAGATGACACAAGATGACAGAAGATGACAAAAGATGACAGAAGATGGCAGAAGATGACAGAAGATGACAGAATATGACAAAAGATGACAGAAGATGACAGAATGACAGAAGAGGACAGAATGACAGAAGATGACAGAAGATGACAGAAGATGACAGAAGATGAAAGAAGATGACAGAATGACAGAAGAGGACAGAATGACAGATGACAGAATGACAGAAGAGGACAGAAGATGACAGAAGATGACAGAAGATGACAGAATGACAGAAGAGGACAGAAGATGACAGAAGATGACAGAATGACAGAAGATGACAGAAGATGACAGAAGATGACAGAAGATGACAGAATGACCGAAGAGGACAGAATGCCAGAAGAGGACAGAATGACAGAAGAGGACAGAATATGACAGAAAATGACAGAAGATGACAGAAGATGACAGAAGATGACAGAATGACAGAAGAGGAAAGAATGACAGAAGATGACAGAATGACAGAAGATGACAGAATGACAGATGAGGACAGAAGATGACAGAAGATGACAGAAGATGACAGAAGATGACAGAATGACAGAAGAGGACAGAAGATGACAGAATGACAGAAGAGGACAGAAGATGACAGAAGATGACAGAAGATGACAGAAGATGACAGAATGACAGAAGAGGTCAGAAGATGACAGAAGATGACAGAAGATGACAGAAGATAACAGAAGATGACAGAATGACAGAAGAGGACAGAATGACAGAAGAGGACAGAATGACAGAAGATGACAGAAGATGACAGAAGATGAAAAGATGACAGAATATGACAGAAGATGACAGAAGATGACAGAATATGACAGAAGATGACAGAATGACAGAAGAGGACAGAATGGCAGAAGAGGACAGAAGATGACAGAATGACAGAAGAGGACAGAAGATGAAAGAAGATGACAGAAGATGACAGAATGAAAGAAGAGGACAGAATGACAGAAGAGGACAGAATGACAGAAGATGACAGAATGACAGAAGATGACAGAAGATGACAGAATGACAGAAGATGACAGAAGATGAGAGTAGATGACAGAAGATGACATAAGATGACAGAAGATGACAGAAGATGACAGAATGACAGAAGAGGACAGAAGATGACAGAAGATGACAGAAGATGACAGATTGACAGAAGAGGACAGAATGACAGAAGAGGACAGAATATGATAGAGGATGACAGAAGATGACAGAATGACAGAAGATGACAGAAGATGTCAGAAGGACAGAAGATGACAGAATGACAGAAGATGACAGAAGATGACAGAAGATGACAGAAGATGACAGAATATGACAGAAGAGGACAGAAGATGACAGAAGATGACAGAATATGACAGAAGATGACAGAAGATGACAGAATGACAGAAGAGGACAGAATGACAGAAGAGGACAGAATATGACAGAAGATGACACAAGATGACAGAAGATGACAAAAGATGACAGAAGATGGCAGAAGATGACAGAAGATGACAGAATATGACAAAAGATGACAGAAGATGACAGAATGACAGAAGAGGACAGAATGACAGAAGATGACAGAAGATGACAGAAGATGACAGAAGATGAAAGAAGATGACAGAATGACAGAAGAGGACAGAATGACAGATGACAGAATGACAGAAGAGGACAGAAGATGACAGAAGATGACAGAAGATGACAGAATGACAGAAGAGGACAGAAGATGACAGAAGATGACAGAATGACAGAAGATGACAGAAGATGACAGAAGATGACAGAATGACCGAAGAGGACAGAATGCCAGAAGAGGACAGAATGACAGAAGAGGACAGAATATGACAGAAAATGACAGAAGATGACAGAAGATGACAGAAGATGACAGAATGACAGAAGAGGAAAGAATGACAGAAGATGACAGAATGACAGAAGATGACAGAATGACAGATGAGGACAGAAGATGACAGAAGATGACAGAAGATGACAGAAGATGACAGAATGACAGAAGAGGACAGAAGATGACAGAATGACAGAAGAGGACAGAAGATGACAGAAGATGACAGAAGATGACAGAATGACAGAAGAGGTCAGAAGATGACAGAAGATGACAGAAGATAACAGAAGATGACAGAATGACAGAAGAGGACAGAATGACAGAAGAGGACAGAATGACAGAAGATGACAGAAGATGACAGAAGATGAAAAGATGACAGAAGATGACAGAAGATGACACAAGATGACAGAATGACAGAAGAGGACAGAATGACAGAAGATGACAGAATGACGGAAGATGACAGAGGATGACAGAAGATGACAGAAGATGACAGAAGATGACAGAATGACAGACGAGGAAAGAAGATGACAGAAGATGGCAGAAGATGACAGAAGATGACAGAATGACAGAAGAGGACAGAATGACAGAAGATGACAGAATGACAGAAGTGGACAGAATGACAGAAGATGATAGAAGATGACAGAAGATGACAGAATGACAGAAGAGGACAGAATGACAGAAGATGACAGAAGATGACAGAAGATGACAGAATGACAGAAGATGACAGAAGATGACAGAAGATGACAAAATGACAGAAGAGGACAGAATGACAGAAGATGACAGAATGACAGAAGAGGGCAGAAGATGACAGAAGATGACAGAGTATGACAGAAGATGACAGAAGATGACAGAAGATGAAAGAAGATGACAGAATGACAGAAGAGGACAGAATGACAGAAGATGACAGAATGACAGAAGAGGACAGAAGATGACAAAAGATGACAGAAGATGACAGAATGACAGAAGAGGACAGAAGATGACAGAAGATGACAGAATGTCAGAAGCTGACAGAAGATGACAGAAGATGACAGAAGATGACAGAATGACCGAAGAGGACAGAATGACAGAAGAGGACAGAATGACAGAAGAGGACAGAATATGACAAAAGATGACAGAAGATGACAGAATGACAGAAGATGACAGAAGATGACAGAAAATGACAGAGGATGACAGAAGATGACAGAAGATGACAGAATGACAGAAGAGGAAAGAATGACAGAAGATGACAGAATGACAGAAGATGACAGAATGACAGATGAGGACAGAAGATGACAGAAGATGTCAGAAGGACAGAAGATGACAGAATGACAGAAGATGAAAGAACATGACAGAAGATGACAGAAGATGACAGAATATGACAGAAGAGGACAGAAGATGACAGAAGATGACAGAATATGACAGAAGATGACAGAAGATGACAGAATGACAGAAGAGGACAGAATGACAGAAGAGGACAGAATATGACAGAAGATGACACAAGATGACAGAATGACAGAAAATGACAGAAGAGGACAGAATATGACAGAAGAGGACAGAATGATAGAAGATGACAGAAGGTGGCAGAAGATGACAGAAGATGACAGAATATGACAGAAGATGACAGAAGATGACAGAGTATGACAGAAGATGACAAAAGATGACAGAATGGCAGAAGAGGACAGAATGACAGAAGATGACAGAATGACAGAAGAGGACAGAAGATGACAGAGGATGACAGAAGAGGACAGAAGATGACAGAATGACAGAAGATGACAGAAGATGACAGAATATGACAGAAGATGACAGAGTATGACAGAAGATGACAGAAGATGACAGAATGACAGAAGAGGACAGAATGACAGAAGATGACAGAATGACAGAAGAGGACAGAAGATGACAGAAAATGACAGAAGAGGACAGAAGATGACAGAATGACAGAAGATGACAGAAGATGACAGAAGATGACAGAATTACAGAAGAGGACAGAATGACAGAAGAGGACAGAAGATGACAGAATGACAGAAGAGGACAGAAGATGACAGAATGACAGAAGAGGACAGAATGACAGAAGCTGACAGAAGATGACAGAAGATGACAGAAGATGACAGAATGACCGAAGAGGACAGAATGACAGAAGAGGACAGAATGACAGAAGAGGACAGAATATGACAAAAGATGACAGAAGATGACAGAATGACAGAAGATGACAGAAGATGACAGAAAATGACAGAGGATGACAGAAGATGACAGAAGATGACAGAATGACAGAAGAGGAAAGAATGACAGAAGATGACAGAATGACAGAAGATGACAGAATGACAGATGAGGACAGAAGATGACAGAAGATGTCAGAAGGACAGAAGATGACAGAATGACAGAAGATGAAAGAACATGACAGAAGATGACAGAAGATGACAGAATATGACAGAAGAGGACAGAAGATGACAGAAGATGACAGAATATGACAGAAGATGACAGAAGATGACAGAATGACAGAAGAGGACAGAATGACAGAAGAGGACAGAATATGACAGAAGATGACACAAGATGACAGAATGACAGAAAATGACAGAAGAGGACAGAATATGACAGAAGAGGACAGAATGATAGAAGATGACAGAAGGTGGCAGAAGATGACAGAAGATGACAGAATATGACAGAAGATGACAGAAGATGACAGAGTATGACAGAAGATGACAAAAGATGACAGAATGACAGAAGAGGACAGAATGACAGAAGATGACAGAATGACAGAAGAGGACAGAAGATGACAGAGGATGACAGAAGAGGACAGAAGATGACAGAATGACAGAAGATGACAGAAGATGACAGAATATGACAGAAGATGACAGAGTATGACAGAAGATGACAGAAGATGACAGAATGACAGAAGAGGACAGAATGACAGAAGATGACAGAATGACAGAAGAGGACAGAAGATGACAGAAAATGACAGAAGAGGACAGAAGATGACAGAATGACAGAAGAGGACAGAAGATGACAGAAGATGACAGAATTACAGAAGAGGACAGAATGACAGAAGAGGACAGAAGATGACAGAATGACAGAAGAGGACAGAAGATGACAGAATGACAGAAGAGGACAGAATGACAGAAGAGGACAGAATGACAGAAGATGACAGAATGACAGAAGATGACAGAAGATGACAGAATGACAGAAGATGACAGAAGATGAGAGTAGATGACAGAAGATGACATAAGATGACAGAAGATGACAGAAGATGACAGAATGACAGAAGAGGACAGAAGATGACAGAAGATGACAGAAGATGACAGAATGACAGAAGAGGACAGAATATGATAGAGGATGACAGAAGATGACAGAATGACAGAAGATGACAGAAGATGTCAGAAGGACAGAAGATGACAGAATGACAGAAGATGACAGAAGATGACAGAAGATGACAGAAGATGACAGAATATGACAGAAGAGGACAGAAGATGACAGAAGATGACAGAATATGACAGAAGATGACAGAAGATGACAGAATGACAGAAAATGACAGAAGAGGACAGAACATGACAGAAGAGGACAGAATGACAGAAGATGACAGAAGATGACAGAAGATGACAGAAGATGACAGAATGACAGAAAATGACAGAAGAGGACAGAACATGACAGAAGAGGACAGAATGACAGAAGATGACAGAAGATGACAGAATATGACAGAAGATGACACAAGATGACAGAATGACAGAAAATGACAGAATGACAGAAGATGACAGAAGAGGACAGAATGACAGAAGATGACAGAAGATGACAGAATATGACAGAAGATGGCAGAAGATGACAGAAGATGACAGAATATGACAAAAGATGACAGAAGATGACAGAATGACAGAAGAGGACAGAATGACAGAAGATGACAGAAGATGACAGAAGATGACAGAAGATGAAAGAAGATGACAGAATGACAGAAGAGGACAGAATGACAGATGACAGAATGACAGAAGAGGACAGAAGATGACAGAAGATGACAGAAGATGACAGAAGATGACAGAATGACAGAAGAGGACAGAAGATGACAGAAGATGACAGAATGACAGAAGATGACAGAAGATGACAGAAGATGACAGAAGATGACAGAAGATGACAGAATGACCGAAGAGGACAGAATGCCAGAAGAGGACAGAATGACAGAAGAGGACAGAATATGACAAAAGATGACAGAAGATGACAGAATGACAGATGATGACAGAAGATGACAGAAAATGACAGAAGATGACAGAAGATGACAGAAGATGACAGAATGACAGAAGAGGAAAGAATGACAGAAGATGACAGAATGACAGAAGATGACAGAATGACAGATGAGGACAGAAGATGACAGAAGATGACAGAAGATGACAGAAGATGACAGAATGACAGAAGAGGACAGAAGAGGACAGAAGAGGACAGAAGATGACAGAAGATGACAGAATGACAGAAGAGGTCAGAAGATGACAGAAGATGACAGAAGATGACAGAAGATAACAGAAGATGACAGAATGACAGAAGAGGACAGAATGACAGAAGAGGACAGAATGACAGAAGATGACAGAACATGACAGAAGATGAAAAGATGACAGAATATGACAGAAGATGAAAGAAGATGACATAATATGACAGAAGATGACAGAATGACAGAAGAGGACAGAATGGCAGAAGAGGACAGAATATGCCAGAAGATGACAGAAGGTGACAGAATGACAGAAGATGACAGAAGATGACAGAAGATCACAGAAGATGACAGAAGATGACAGAATGACAGAAGAGGACAGAATGACAGAAGATGACAGAATGACAGAAGAGGACAGAATGACAGAAGATGACAGAAGATGACACAAGATGACAGAATGACAGAAGAGGACAGAATGACAGAAGATGACAGAATGACGGAAGATGACAGAGGATGACAGAAGAGGACAGAATGACAGAAGATGACAGAAGATGAAAGAAGATGACAGAATGACAGAAGAGGACAGAATGACAGATGACAGAATGACAGAAGAGGACAGAAGATGACAGAAGATGACAGAAGATGACAGAATGACAGAAGATGACAGAAGATGACAGAAGATGACAGAAGATGACAGAAGATGACAGAATGACCGAAGAGGACAGAATGCCAGAAGAGGACAGAATGACAGAAGAGGACAGAATATGACAAAAGATGACAGAAGATGACAGAATGACAGAAGATGACAGAAGATGACAGAAAATGACAGAAGATGACAGAAGATGACAGAAGATGACAGAATGACAGAAGATGACAGAATGACAGATGAGGACAGAAGATGACAGAAGATGACAGAAGATGACAGAATGACAGAAGAGGTCAGAAGATGACAGAAGATGACAGAAGATAACAGAAGATGACAGAATGACAGAAGAGGACAGAATGACAGAAGAGGACAGAATGACAGAAGATGACAGAAGATGACAGAATATGACAGAAGATGAAAGAAGATGACAGAATATGACAGAAGATGACAGAATGACAGAAGAGGACAGAATGGCAGAAGAGGACAGAATATGCCAGAAGATGACAGAAGGTGACAGAATGACAGAAGATGACAGAAGATGACAGAAGATCACAGAAGATGACAGAAGATGACAGAATGACAGAAGAGGACAGAATGACAGAAGATGACAGAATGACAGAAGAGGACAGAATGACAGAAGATGACAGAAGGTGACAGAAGATGACAGAATGACAGAAGATGACAGAGGATGACAGAAGATGACAGAAGATGACAGAAGATGACAGAATGATAGACGAGGAAAGAAGATGACAGAAGATGGCAGAAGATGACAGAAGATGACAGAATGACAGAAGAGGACAGAATGACAGAAGATGACAGAATGACAGAAGAGGACAGAATGACAGAAGATGATAGAGGATGACAGAAGATGACAGAATGACAGAAGAGGACAGAATGACAGAAGATGACAGAAGATGACAGAAGATGACAGAAGATGGCAGAATGACAGAAGATGAGAGAAGATGACAGAAGATGACAAAATGACAGAAGAGGACAGAATGACAGAAGATGACAGAATGACAGAAGAGGGCAGAAGATGACAGAAGATGACAGAAGATGACAGAAGATGACAGAATGACAGAAGAGGACAGAATGACAGAAGATGACAGAAGATGACAGAAGATGACAGAATATGACAGAAGATGAAAAAGATGACAGAAGATGACAGAAGAGGACAGAATGACAGAAGATGACAGAAGATGACAGAAGATGACAGAATGACGGAAGATGACAGAAGATGACGCAAGATGACAGAAGATGACAGAAGATGACAGAATGACAGAAGAGGACATAATGACAGAAGATGACAGAAGATGACAGAAGATGACAGAATGACAGAAGATGACAGAATGACAGAAGATGACAGAATGACAGAAGAGGACACAATCACATGAGGTGACAGAAGATGACAGAAGATGACAGAATGACAGAAGAGGACAGAATGACAGAAGATGACAGAATGACAGAAGAGGACAGAATGACAGAAGATGACAGAAGATGACAGAATGACAGAAGAGGACAGAATGACAGAAGATGACAGAAGATGTCAGAAGGACAGAAGATGACAGAATGACAGAAGATGAAAGAACATGACAGAAGATGACAGAATATGACAGAAGAGGACAGAAGATGAGAGAATATGACAGAAGATGACAGAAGATGACAGAATGACAGAAGAGGACAGAATGACAGAAGAGGACAGAATATGGCAGAAGATGACACAAGATGACAGAATGACAGAAAATGACAGAAGAGGACAGAATATGACAGAAGAGGACAGAATGACAGAAGATGACAGAAGATGACAGAAGATGACAGAAGATGGCAGAAGATGACAGAAGATGACAGAATATGACAGAAGATGACAGAGTATGACAGAAGATGACAGAAGATGACAGAAGATGACAGAATGACAGAAGAGGACAGAATGACAGAAGATGACAGAATGACAGAAGAGGACAGAAGATGACAGAAGATGACAGAATGACAGAAAAGGACAGAAGATGACAGAAGATGACAGAATGACAGAAGATGACAGAAGATGACAGAAGATGACAGAATTACAGAAGAGGACAGAATGACAGAAGAGGAGAGAAGATGACTGAATGACAGAAGAGGACAGAAGATGACAGAAGATGACAGAAGATGACAGAATGAAAGAAGAGGACAGAATGACAGAAGAGGACAGAATGACAGAATATGACAGAATGACAGAAGATGACAGAAGATGACAGAAGATGACAGAATGACAGAAGATGACAGATGATGACAGAATATGACAGAATATGACAGAAGATGACAGAAGATGACAGAAGATGACAGAAGATGACAGAAGATGACAGTAGATGACAGAAGATGACAGAAGATGACAGAAGATGACAGAAGATGACAGAATGACAGAAGAGGACAGAAGATGACAGAAGATGACAGAATGACAGAAGAGGACAGAATGACAGAAGATGACAGAAGATGACAGAAGATGACAGAAGATGACAGAATATGACAGAAGAGGACAGAAGATGACAGAAGATGACAGAATATGACAGATGATGACAGAAGACGACAGAATGACAGAAAATGACAGAAGAGGACAGAACATGACAGAAGAGGACAGAATGACAGAAGATGACAGAAGATGACAGAAGATGACAGAATGACAGAAAATGACAGAAGAGGACAGAACATAACAGAAGAGGACAGAATGACAGAAGATGACAGAAGATGACAGAAGATGACAGAATATGACAGAAGATGACACAAGATGACAGAATGACAGAAAATGACAGAAGAGGACAGAACATGACAGAAGAGGACAGAATGACAGAAGATGACAGAAGATGACAGAAGATGACAGAAGATGGCAGAAGATGACAGAAGATGACAGAATATGACAAAAGATGACAGAAGATGACAGAATGACAGAAGAGGACAGAATGACAGAAGATGACAGAAGATGACAGAAGATGACAGAAGATGAAAGAAGATGACAGAATGACAGAAGAGGACAGAATGACAGATGACAGAATGACAGAAGAGGACAGAAGATGACAGAAGATGACAGAAGATGACAGAAGATGACAGAATGACAGAAGAGGACAGAAGATGACAGAAGATGACAGAATGACAGAAGATGACAGAAGATGACAGAAGATGACAGAAGATGACAGAAGATGACAGAATGACCGAAGAGGACAGAATGCCAGAAGAGGACAGAATGACAGAAGAGGACAGAATATGACAAAAGATGACAGAAGATGACAGAATGACAGAAGATGACAGAAGATGACAGAAAATGACAGAAGATGACAGAAGATGACAGAAGATGACAGAATGACAGAAGAGGAAAGAATGACAGAAGATGACAGAATGACAGAAGATGACAGAATGACAGATGAGGACAGAAGATGACAGAAGATGACAGAAGATGACAGAATGACAGAAGAGGACAGAATGGCAGAAGAGGACAGAATATGCCAGAAGATGACAGAAGGTGACAGAATGACAGAAGAGGACAGAATGACAGAAGAGGACAGAATGACAGAAGATGACAGAAGATGACAGAAGATGAAAAGATGACAGAATATGACAGAAGATGAAAGAAGATGACAGAATATGACAGAAGATGACAGAATGACAGAAGAGGACAGAATGGCAGAAGAGGACAGAATATGCCAGAAGATGACAGAAGGTGACAGAATGACAGAAGATGACAGAAGATGACAGAAGATCACAGAAGATGACAGAAGATGACAGAATGACAGAAGAGGACAGAATGACAGAAGATGACAGAATGACAGAAGAGGACAGAATGACAGAAGATGACAGAAGATGACACAAGATGACAGAATGACAGAAGAGGACAGAATGACAGAAGATGACAGAATGACGGAAGATGACAGAGGATGACAGAAGATGACAGAAGATGACAGAAGATGACAGAATGACAGACGAGGAAAGAAGATGACAGAAGATGGCAGAAGATGACAGAAGATGACAGAATGACAGAAGAGGACAGAATGACAGAAGATGACAGAATGACAGAAGAGGACAGAATGACAGAAGATGATAGAAGATGACAGAAGATGACAGAATGACAGAAGAGGACAGAATGACAGAAGATGACAGAAGATGACAGAAGATGACAGAATGACAGAAGATGACAGAAGATGACAGAAGATGACAAAATGACAGAAGAGGACAGAATGACAGAAGATGACAGAATGACAGAAGAGGGCAGAAGATGACAGAAGATGACAGAAGATGACAGAAGATGACAGAATGACAGAAGAGGACAGAATATGACAGAAGATGACAGAAGATGACAGAATATGACAGAAGATGAAAAAGATGACAGAAGATGACAGAAGAGGACAGAATGACAGAAGATGACAGAAGATGACAGAATGACGGAAGATGACAGAAGATGACGCAAGATGACAGAAGATGACAGAAGATGACAGAATGACAGAAGAGGACATAATGACAGAAGATGACAGAAGATGACAGAAGATGACAGAATGACAGAAGAGGACACAATCACATGAGGTGACAGAAGATGACAGAAGATGACAGAATGACAGAAGAGGACAGAATGACAGAAGATGACAGAATGACAGAAGAGGACAGAATGACAGAAGATGACAGAAGATGACAGAATGACAGAAGAGGACAGAATGACAGAAGATGACAGAAGATGACAGAAGATGACAGAAGATGACAGAATGACAGAAGATGACACAAGATGACACAAGATGACAAAATGACAGAAGAGGACAGAATGACAGAAGATGACAGAGTGACAGAAGAGGACAGAATGACAGAAGATGACAGAAGATGACAGAAGATGACAGAATGAGAGAAGAGGACAGAATGACAGAAGATGACAGACGATGACAGAAGATGACAGAATGACAGAAGATGACACAAGATGACGGAAGATGACAGAAGATGACAGAAGATGACAGAATGACACAAGAGGACAGAATGACAGAAGATGACAGAATGACAGAAGAGGACAGAATGACAGAAGATGACAGAAGATGACAGAAGATGACAGAAGATGACAGGAGATGAAGGAATGACAGAAGATATCAGAATGACAGAAGATGACAGAATGACAGAAGAGGACAGAATGACAGAAGATGACAGAAGATGACAGAATGACAGAAGAGGACAGAATGACAGATGATGACAGAATGACAGAAGAGGACAGAAGATGGCAGAAGATGACAGAAGGCGACAGAAGATGACAGAAGGTGACAGAATGACAGAAGAGGACAGAATGACAGAAGATGACAGAAGATGACAGAAGATGACAACATGACAGAAGAGGACAGAATGACAGAAGATGACAGAATGAGAGAAGAGGGCAGAAGATGACAGAAGATGGCAGAATGACAGAAGAGGACAGAATGACAGAAGATGACAGAATGACAGAAGAGGACAGAATGACAGAAGGTGACAGAAGATGATAGAATGACAGAAGAGGACAGAAGATGACAGAAGATGACAAAAGATGACAGAATGACAGAAGATGACAAAATGACAGAAGAGGACAGAATGACAGAAGATGACAGAGTGACAGAAGAGGACAGAATGACAGAAGATGACAGAAGATGACAGAATGACAGAAGAGGACAGAATGACAGAAGATGGCAGAATATGACAGAAGATGACAGAATATGACAGAAGATGACAGAAGATGACAGAAGATGACAGAATGACAGAAGAGGACAGAATGACAGAAGATGACAGAAGATGACAGAAGATGACAGAAGATGACAGAATGACAGACGATGACGGAAGATGACAGAAGATGACAGAAGATGACAGAATGACAGAAGAGGACAGAATGACAGAAGATGACAGAAGATGACAGAATGACAGAAGATGTCAGAATGACAGAAGATGACAGAATGACAGAAGAGGACAGAATGACAGAAGAGGACAGAATGACAGAAGATGACAGACGATGACAGAAGATGACAGAATGACAGAAGATGACAGAAGATGACAGAATATGACAGAATATGACAGAAGATGACAGAAGATGACAGAATGACAGAAGATGACAGAAGATGACAGTAGATGACTGAAGATGACAGAAGATGACAGAATGACAGAAGAGGACAGAAGATGACAGAAGATGACAGAAGATGACAGAAGATGACAGAATGACAGAAGAGGACAGAATGACAGAAGAGGACAGAATATGATAGAGGATGACAGAAGATGACAGAATGACAGAAGATGACAGAAGATGTCAGAAGGACAGAAGATGACAGAATGACAGAAGATGAAAGAACATGACAGAAGATGACAGAATATGACAGAAGAGGACAGAAGATGAGAGTTGATGACAGAATATGACAGAAGATGACAGAAGATGACAGAATGACAGAAGAGGACAGAATGACAGAAGAGGACAGAATATGGCAGAAGATGACACAAGATGACAGAATGACAGAAAATGACAGAAGAGGACAGAATATGACAGAAGAGGACAGAATGACAGAAGATGACAGAAGATGACAGAAGATGACAGAAGATGGCAGAAGATGACAGAAGATGACAGAAGATGACAGAATGACAGAAGAGGACAGAAGATGACAGAAGATGACAGAATGACAGAAGATGACAGAAGATGACAGAAGATGACAGAAGATGACAGAATGACCGAAGAGGACAGAATGCCAGAAGAGGACAGAATGACAGAAGAGGACAGAATATGACAAAAGATGACAGAAGATGACAGAATGACAGAAGATGACAGAAGATGAAAGAAAATGACAGAAGATGACAGAAGATGACAGAAGATGACAGAATGACAGAAGAGGAAAGAATGACAGAAGATGACAGAATGACAGAAGATGACAGAATGACAGATGAGGACAGAAGATGACAGAAGATGACAGAAGATGACAGAAGATGACAGAATGACAGAAGAGGACAGAAGATGACAGAATGACAGAAGAGGACAGAATGACAGAAGAGGACAGAATATGGCAGAAGATGACACAAGATGACAGAATGACAGAAAATGACAGAAGAGGACAGAATATGACAGAAGAGGACAGAATGACAGAAGATGACAGAAGATGACAGAAGATGACAGAAGATGGCAGAAGATGACAGAAGATGACAGAAGATGACAGAATGACAGAAGAGGACAGAAGATGACAGAAGATGACAGAATGACAGAAGATGACAGAAGATGACAGAAGATGACAGAAGATGACAGAATGACCGAAGAGGACAGAATGCCAGAAGAGGACAGAATGACAGAAGAGGACAGAATATGACAAAAGATGACAGAAGATGACAGAATGACAGAAGATGACAGAAGATGAAAGAAAATGACAGAAGATGACAGAAGATGACAGAAGATGACAGAATGACAGAAGAGGAAAGAATGACAGAAGATGACAGAATGACAGAAGATGACAGAATGACAGATGAGGACAGAAGATGACAGAAGATGACAGAAGATGACAGAAGATGACAGAATGACAGAAGAGGACAGAAGATGACAGAATGACAGAAGAGGACAGAAGAGGACAGAAGATGACAGAAGATGACAGAAGATGACAGAAGATGACAGAATGACAGAAGAGGTCAGAAGATGACAGAAGATGACAGAAGATGACAGAAGATAACAGAAGATGACAGAATGACAGAAGAGGACAGAATGACAGAAGAGGACAGAATGACAGAAGATGACAGAAGATGACAGAAGATGAAAAGATGACAGAATATGACAGAAGATGAAAGAAGATGACAGAATATGACAGAAGATGACAGAATGACAGAAGAGGACAGAATAGCAGAAGAGGACAGAATATGCCAGAAGATGACAGAAGGTGACAGAATGACAGAAGATGACAGAAGATGACAGAAGATCACAGAAGATGACAGAAGATGACAGAATGACAGACGAGGACAGAATGACAGAAGATGACAGAATGACAGAAGAGGACAGAATGACAGAAGATGACAGAAGATGACACAAGATGACAGAATGACAGAAGAGGACAGAATGACAGAAGATGACAGAATGACGGAAGATGACAGAGGATGACAGAAGATGACAGAAGATGACAGAAGATGACAGAAGATGACAGAATGACAGACGAGGAAAGAAGATGACAGAAGATGGCAGAAGATGACAGAAGATGACAGAATGACAGAAGAGGACAGAATGACAGAAGATGACAGAATGACAGAAGAGGACAGAATGACAGAAGATGATAGAAGATGACAGAAGATGACAGAATGACAGAAGAGGACAGAATGACAGAAGATGACAGAAGATGACAGAAGATGACAGAATGACAGAAGATGACAGAAGATGACAGAAGATGACAAAATGACAGAAGAGGGCAGAATGACAGAAGATGACAGAATGACAGAAGAGGGCAGAAGATGACAGAAGATGACAGAAGATGACAGAATGACAGAAGAGGACAGAATGACAGAAGATGACAGAAGATGACAGAAGATGACAGAATATGACAGAAGATGAAAAAGATGACAGAAGATGACAGAAGAGGACAGAATGACAGAAGATGACAGAAGATGACAGAAGATGACAGAATGACGGAAGATGACAGAAGATGACGCAAGATGACAGAAGATGACAGAAGATGACAGAATGACAGAAGAGGACATAATGACAGAAGATGACAGAAGATGACAGAAGATGACAGAATGACAGAAGATGACAGAATGACAGAAGATGACAGAATGACAGAAGAGGACACAATCACATGAGGTGACAGAAGATGACAGAAGATGACAGAATGACAGAAGAGGACAGAATGACAGAAGATGACAGAATGACAGAAGAGGACAGAATGACAGAAGATGACAGAAGATGACAGAATGACAGAAGAGGACAGAATGACAGAAGATGACAGAAGATGACAGAAGATGACAGAAGATGACAGAATGACAGAAGATGACACAAGATGACACAAGATGACAAAATGACAGAAGAGGACAGAATGACAGAAGATGACAGAGTGACAGAAGAGGACAGAATGACAGAAGATGACAGAAGATGACAGAAGTTGACAGAATGACAGAAGAGGACAGAATGACAGAAGATGACAGACGATGACAGAAGATGACAGAATGACAGAAGATGACACAAGATGACGGAAGATGACAGAAGATGACAGAAGATGACAGAATGAGACAAGAGGACAGAATGACAGAAGATGACAGAAGATGACAGAAGATGACAGAAGATGACAGGAGATGAAAGAATGACAGAAGATATCAGAATGACAGAAGATGACAGAATGACAGAAGAGGACAGAATGACAGAAGATGACAGAAGATGACAGAAGATGACAGAATGACAGAAGAGGACAGAATGACAGATGATGACAGAATGACAGAAGAGGACAGAAGATGGCAGAAGATGACAGAAGGCGACAGAAGATGACAGAAGGTGACAGAATGACAGAAGAGGACAGAATGACAGAAGATGACAGAAGATGACAGAAGATGACAGAATGACAGAAGAGGACAGAATGACAGAAGATGACAGAATGACAGAAGAGGGCAGAAGATGACAGAAGATGACAGAATGACAGTAGAGGACAGAATGACAGAAGATGACAGAATGACAGAAGAGGACAGAATGACAGAAGATGACAAAATGACAGAAGAGGACAGAATGACAGAAGATGACAGAGTGACAGAAGAGGACAGAATGACAGAAGATGACAGAAGATGACAGAAGATGACAGAATGACAGAAGAGGACAGAATGACAGAAGATGGCAGAATATGACAGAAGATGACAGAATATGACAGAAGATGACAGAAGATGACAGAAGATGACAGAATGACAGAAGAGGACAGAATGACAGAAGATGACAGAAGATGACAGAATGACAGAAGTTGACAGAAGATGACGGAAGATGACAGAAGATGACAGAATGACAGAAGAGGACAGAATGACAGAAGATGACAGAAGATGACAGAAGATGACAGAATGACAGAAGATGACAGAATGACAGAAGAGGACAGAATGACAGAAGAGGACAGAATGACAGAAGATGACAGACGATGACAGAAGATGACAGAATGACAGAAGATGACAGAAGATGACAGAATATGACAGAATATGACAGAAGATGACAGAAGATGACAGAATGACAGAAGATGACAGAAGATGACAGTAGATGACTGAAGATGACTGAAGATGACAGAATGACAGAAGAGGACAGAAGATGACAGAAGATGACAGAAGATGACAGAAGATGACAGAATGACAGAAGAGGACAGAATGACAGAAGAGGACAGAATATGATAGAGGATGACAGAAGATGACAGAATGACAGAAGATGACAGAAGATGTCAGAAGGACAGAAGATGACAGAATGACAGAAGATGAAAGAACATGACAGAAGATGACAGAATATGACAGAAGATGACAGAATATGACAGAAGATGACAGAAGATGACAGAATGACAGAAGAGGACAGAATGACAGAAGAGGACAGAATATGGCAGAAGATGACACAAGATGACAGAATGACAGAAAATGACAGAAGAGGACAGAATATGACAGAAGAGGACAGAATGACAGAAGATGACAGAAGATGACAGAAGATGACAGAAGATGGCAGAAGATGACAGAAGATGACAGAATATGACAGAAGATGACAGAGTATGACAGAAGATGACAGAAGATGACAGAAGATGACAGAAGATGACAGAATGACAGAAGAGGACAGAATGACAGAAGATGACAGAATGACAGAAGAGGACAGAAGATGACAGAATGACAGAAGATGACAGAAGATGACAGAATGACAGAAGATGACAGAAGATGACAGAAGATGACAGAATTACAGAAGAGGACAGAATGACAGAAGAGGAGAGAAGATGACAGAATGACAGAAGAGGACAGAAGATGAGAGAAGATGACAGAAGATGACAGAATGAAAGAAGAGGACAGAATGACAGAAGAGGACAGAATGACAGAAGATGACAGAATGACAGAAGATGACAGAAGATGACAGAAGATGACAGAATGACAGAAGATGACAGATGATGACAGAATATGACAGAATATGACAGAAGATGACAGAAGATGACAGAAGATGACAGAAGATGACAGAAGATGACAGTAGATGACAGAAGATGACAGAAGATGACAGAAGATGACAGAATGACAGAAGAGGACAGAAGATGACAGAATGACAGAAGAGGACAGAATATGAAAGAGGATGACAGAAGATGACAGAATGACAGAAGATGACAGAAGATGTCAGAAGGACAGAAGATGACAGAATGACAGAAGATGACAGAACATGACAGAAGATGACAGAAGATGACAGAATATGACAGAAGAGGACAGAAGATGACAGAAGATGATGGAATATGACAGAAGATGACAGAAGGTGACAGAATGACAGAAGAGGACAGAATGACAGAAGAGGACAGAATATGACAGAAGATGACACAAGATGACAGAATGACAGAAAATGACAGAATGACAGAAGATGACAGAAGATGACAGAAGATGACAGAAGATGGCAGAAGATGACAGAAGCTGACAGAATATGACAGAAGATGACAGAAGATGACAGAGTATGACAGATGATGACAGAAGATGACAGAAGATGATAGAAGATGACAGAATGACAGAAGAGGACAGAATGACAGAAGATGACAGAATGACAGAAGAGGACAGAAGATGACAGAAGATGACAGAAGATGACAGAATGACAGAAGAGGACAGAAGATGACAGAAGATGACAGAATGACAGAAGAGGACAGAATGACAGAAGAGGACAGAATGACAGAAGATGACAGAAGATGACAGAAGATGAAAAGATGACAGAATATGACAGAAGATGAAAGAAGATGACAGAATATGACAGAAGATGACAGAATGACAGAAGAGGACAGAATGGCAGAAGAGGACAGAATATGCCAGAAGATGACAGAAGGTGACAGAATGACAGAAGATGACAGAAGATGACAGAAGATCACAGAAGATGACAGAAGATGACAGAATGACAGACGAGGACAGAATGACAGAAGATGACAGAATGACAGAAGAGGACAGAATGACAGAAGATGACAGAAGATGACACAAGATGACAGAATGACAGAAGAGGACAGAATGACAGAAGATGACAGAATGACGGAAGATGACAGAGGATGACAGAAGATGACAGAAGATGACAGAAGATGACAGAAGATGACAGAATGACAGACGAGGAAAGAAGATGACAGAAGATGGCAGAAGATGACAGAAGATGACAGAATGACAGAAGAGGACAGAATGACAGAAGATGACAGAATGACAGAAGAGGACAGAATGACAGAAGATGATAGAAGATGACAGAAGATGACAGAATGACAGAAGAGGACAGAATGACAGAAGATGACAGAAGATGACAGAAGATGACAGAATGACAGAAGATGACAGAAGATGACAGAAGATGACAAAATGACAGAAGAGGGCAGAATGACAGAAGATGACAGAATGACAGAAGAGGGCAGAAGATGACAGAAGATGACAGAAGATGACAGAATGACAGAAGAGGACAGAATGACAGAAGATGACAGAAGATGACAGAAGATGACAGAATATGACAGAAGATGAAAAAGATGACAGAAGATGACAGAAGAGGACAGAATGACAGAAGATGACAGAAGATGACAGAAGATGACAGAATGACGGAAGATGACAGAAGATGACGCAAGATGACAGAAGATGACAGAAGATGACAGAATGACAGAAGAGGACATAATGACAGAAGATGACAGAAGATGACAGAAGATGACAGAATGACAGAAGATGACAGAATGACAGAAGATGACAGAATGACAGAAGAGGACACAATCACATGAGGTGACAGAAGATGACAGAAGATGACAGAATGACAGAAGAGGACAGAATGACAGAAGATGACAGAATGACAGAAGAGGACAGAATGACAGAAGATGACAGAAGATGACAGAATGACAGAAGAGGACAGAATGACAGAAGATGACAGAAGATGACAGAAGATGACAGAAGATGACAGAATGACAGAAGATGACACAAGATGACACAAGATGACAAAATGACAGAAGAGGACAGAATGACAGAAGATGACAGAGTGACAGAAGAGGACAGAATGACAGAAGATGACAGAAGATGACAGAAGTTGACAGAATGACAGAAGAGGACAGAATGACAGAAGATGACAGACGATGACAGAAGATGACAGAATGACAGAAGATGACACAAGATGACGGAAGATGACAGAAGATGACAGAAGATGACAGAATGAGACAAGAGGACAGAATGACAGAAGATGACAGAAGATGACAGAAGATGACAGAAGATGACAGGAGATGAAAGAATGACAGAAGATATCAGAATGACAGAAGATGACAGAATGACAGAAGAGGACAGAATGACAGAAGATGACAGAAGATGACAGAAGATGACAGAATGACAGAAGAGGACAGAATGACAGATGATGACAGAATGACAGAAGAGGACAGAAGGCGACAGAAGATGACAGAAGGTGACAGAATGACAGAAGAGGACAGAATGACAGAAGATGACAGAAGATGACAGAAGATGACAGAATGACAGAAGAGGACAGAATGACAGAAGATGACAGAATGACAGAAGAGGGCAGAAGATGACAGAAGATGACAGAATGACAGTAGAGGACAGAATGACAGAAGATGACAGAATGACAGAAGAGGACAGAATGACAGAAGATGACAAAATGACAGAAGAGGACAGAATGACAGAAGATGACAGAGTGACAGAAGAGGACAGAATGACAGAAGATGACAGAAGATGACAGAAGATGACAGAATGACAGAAGAGGACAGAATGACAGAAGATGGCAGAATATGACAGAAGATGACAGAATATGACAGAAGATGACAGAAGATGACAGAAGATGACAGAATGACAGAAGAGGACAGAATGACAGAAGATGACAGAAGATGACAGAATGACAGAAGTTGACAGAAGATGACGGAAGATGACAGAAGATGACAGAATGACAGAAGAGGACAGAATGACAGAAGATGACAGAAGATGACAGAAGATGACAGAATGACAGAAGATGACAGAATGACAGAAGAGGACAGAATGACAGAAGAGGACAGAATGACAGAAGATGACAGACGATGACAGAAGATGACAGAATGACAGAAGATGACAGAAGATGACAGAATATGACAGAATATGACAGAAGATGACAGAAGATGACAGAATGACAGAAGATGACAGAAGATGACAGTAGATGACTGAAGATGACTGAAGATGACAGAATGACAGAAGAGGACAGAAGATGACAGAAGATGACAGAAGATGACAGAAGATGACAGAATGACAGAAAAGGACAGAATGACAGAAGAGGACAGAATATGATAGAGGATGACAGAAGATGACAGAATGACAGAAGATGACAGAAGATGTCAGAAGGACAGAAGATGACAGAATGACAAAAGATGAAAGAACATGACAGAAGATGACAGAATATGACAGAAGATGACAGAATATGACAGAAGATGACAGAAGATGACAGAATGACAGAAGAGGACAGAATGACAGAAGAGGACAGAATATGGCAGAAGATGACACAAGATGACAGAATGACAGAAAATGACAGAAGAGGACAGAATATGACAGAAGAGGACAGAATGACAGAAGATGACAGAAGATGACAGAAGATGACAGAAGATGGCAGAAGATGACAGAAGATGACAGAATATGACAGAAGATGACAGAGTATGACAGAAGATGACAGAAGATGACAGAAGATGACAGAAGATGACAGAATGACAGAAGAGGACAGAATGACAGAAGATGACAGAATGACAGAAGAGGACAGAAGATGACAGAATGACAGAAGATGACAGAAGATGACAGAATGACAGAAGATGACAGAAGATGACAGAAGATGACAGAATTACAGAAGAGGACAGAATGACAGAAGAGGAGAGAAGATGACAGAATGACAGAAGAGGACAGAAGATGAGAGAAGATGACAGAAGATGACAGAATGAAAGAAGAGGACAGAATGACAGAAGAGGACAGAATGACAGAAGATGACAGAATGACAGAAGATGACAGAAGATGACAGAAGATGACAGTATGACAGAAGATGACAGATGATGACAGAATATGACAGAATATGACAGAAGATGACAGAAGATGACAGAAGATGACAGAAGATGACAGAAGATGACAGTAGATGACAGAAGATGACAGAAGATGACAGAAGATGGCAGAAGATGACAGAAGCTGACAGAATATGACAGAAGATGACAGAAGATGACAGAGTATGACAGATGATGACAGAAGATGACAGAAGATGATAGAAGATGACAGAATGACAGAAGAGGACAGAATGACAGAAGATGACAGAATGACAGAAGAGGACAGAAGATGACAGAAGATGACAGAAGATGACAGAAGATGACAGAATGACAGAAGAGGACAGAAGATGACAGAAGATGACAGAATGACAGAAGAGGACAGAATGACAGAAGAGGACAGAATATGACAAAAGATGAGAGAAGATGACAGAATGACCGAAGAGGACAGAATGACAGAAGAGGACAGAATGACAGAAGAGGACAGAATATGACAAAAGATGAGAGAAGATGACAGAATGACAGAAGATGACAGAAGATGACAGAAAATGACAGAAGATGACAGCAGATGACAGAAGATGACAGAATGACAGAAGAGGACAGAATGACAGAAGATGACAGACGATGACAGAAGATGACAGAATGACAGAAGATGACACAAGATGACGGAAGATGACAGAAGATGACAGAAGATGACAGAATGACACAAGCGGACAGAATGACAGAAGATGACAGAATGACAGAAGAGGACAGAATGACAGAAGATGACAGAAGATGACAGAAGATGACAGGAGATGACAGAATGACAGAAGATATCAGAATGACAGAAGATGACAGAATGACAGAAGAGGACAGAATGACAGATGATGACAGAATGACAGAAGAGGACAGAAGATGGCAGAAGATGACAGAAGGCGACAGAAGATGACAGAAGGTGACAGAATGACAGAAGAGGACAGAATGACAGAAGATGACAGAAGATGACAGAAGATGACAAAATGACAGAAGAGGACAGAATGACAGAAGATGACAGAATGACAGAAGAGGGCAGAAGATGACAGAATATGACAGAATGACAGAAGAGGACAGAATGACAGAAGATGACAGAATGACAGAAGAGGACAGAATGACAGAAGGTGACAGAAGATGATAGAATGACAGAAGAGGACAGAAGATGACAGAAGATGACAAAAGATGACAGAATGACAGAAGATGACAGAAGATGTCAGAAGGACAGAAGATGACAGAATGACAGAAGATGAAAGAACATGACAGAAGATGACAGAATATGACAGAAGATGACAGAAGATGACAGAAGATGACAGAATGACAGAAGAGGACAGAATGACAGAAGATGACAGAAGATGACAGAATATGACAGAAGATGACAGAAGATGACAGAATGACAGAAGAGGACAGAATGACAGAAGAGGACAGAATATGGCAGAAGATGACACAAGATGACAGAATGACAGAAAATGACAGAAGAGGACAGAATATGACAGAAGAGGACAGAATGACAGAAGATGACAGAAGATGACAGAAGATGGCAGAAGATGACAGAAGATGACAGAATATGACAGAAGATGACAGAGTATGACAGAAGATGACAGAAGATGACAGAAGATGACAGAATGACAGAAGAGGACAGAATGACAGAAGATGACAGAATGACAGAAGAGGACAGAAGATGACAGAAGATGACAGAAGATGACAGAATGACAGAAGAGGACAGAAGATGACAGAAGATGACAGAATGACAGAAGATGACAGAAGATGACAGAAGATGACAGAATTACAGAAGAGGACAGAATGACAGAAGAGGAGAGAAGATGACAGAATGACAGAAGAGGACAGAAGATGAAAGAAGATGACAGAATGAAAGAAGAGGACAGAATGACAGAAGAGGACAGAATGACAGAAGATGACAGAATGACAGAAGATGACAGAAGATGACAGAATGACAGAAGATGACAGATGATGACAGAATATGACAGAATATGACAGAAGATGACAGAAGATGACAGAAGATGACAGTAGATGACAGAAGATGACAGAAGATGACAGAAGATGACAGAAGATGACAGAATGACAGAAGAGGACAGAAGATGACAGAAGATGACAGAATGACAGAAGAGGACAGAATGACAGAAGAGGACAGAATATGAAAGAGGATGACAGAAGATGACAGAATGACAGAAGATGACAGAAGATGTCAGAAGGACAGAAGATGACAGAATGACAGAAGAGGACAGAATATGACAGAAGATGACACAAGATGACAGAATGACAGAAAATGACAGAATGACAGAAGATGACAGAAGATGACAGAAGATGACAGATGATGACAGAAGATGACAGAAGATGATAGAAGATGACAGAATGACAGAAGAGGACAGAATGACAGAAGATGACAGAATGACAGAAGAGGACAGAAGATGACAGAAGATGACAGAAGATGACAGAAGATGACAGAATGACAGAAGAGGACAGAAGATGACAGAAGATGACAGAATGACCGAAGAGGACAGAATGACAGAAGAGGACAGAATGACAGAAGAGGACAGAATATGACAAAAGATGAGAGAAGATGACAGAATGACAGAAGATGACAGAAGATGACAGAAAATGACAGAAGATGACAGCAGATGACAGAAGATGACAGAATGACAGAAGAGGACAGAATGACAGAAGATGACAGAATGACAGAAGATGACAGAATGACAGATGAGGACAGAAGATGACAGAAGATGACAGAAGATGACAGAAGATGACAGAATGACAGAAGAGGACAGAAGATGACAGAAGATGACAGAAGATGACAGAATGACAGAAGAGGACAGAAGAGGACAGAAGATGACAGAAGATGACAGAAGATGACAGAAGATGACAGAATGACAGAAGAGGTCAGAAGATGACAGAAGATGACAGAAGATAACAGAAGATGACAGAATGACAGAAGAGGACAGAATGACAGAAGAGGACAGAATGACAGAAGATGACAGAAGATGACAGAAGATGACAGAATATGACAGAAGATGACAGAATATGACAGAAGATGACAGAATGACAGAAGAGGACAGAATGACAGAAGAGGACAGAATATGCCAGAAGGTGACAGAATGAAAGAAGATGACAGAAGATGACAGAAGATCACAGAAGATGACAGAATATGACAGAAGATGACAGAAGATGACGGAATGACAGAAGAGGACAGAATGACAGAAGAGGACAGCATGACAGAAGATGACAGAATGACAGAAGAGGACAGAATGACAGAAGATGACAGAAGATGACAGAATATGACAGAAGATGACAGAAGATGACGGAATGACAGAAGAGGACAGAATGACAGAAGAGGATAGAATATGCCAGAAGATGACAGAAGGTGACAGAATGACAGAAGATGACAGAAGATGACAGAAGATCACAGAAGATGACAGAAGATGACATAATGACAGAAGATGACAGAATGACAGACGAGGACAGAAGATGACAGAAGATGGCAGAAGATGACAGAAGATGACAGAATGACAGAAGAGGACAGAATGACAGAAGATGACAGAATGACAGAAGAGGACAGAATGACAGAAGATGATAGAAGATGACAGAAGATGACAGAATGAGAGAAGAGGACAGAATGACAGAAGATGACAGAAGATGACAGAAGATGACAGAAGATGACAGAATGACAGAAGATGACAGAAGATGACAGAAGATGACAAAATGACAGAAGAGGACAGAATGACAGAAGATGACAGAATGACAGAAGAGGGCAGAAGATGACAGAAGATGACAGAATGACAGAAGAGGACAGAATGACAGAAGATGACAGAAGATGACAGAATGACAGAAGAGGACAGAATGACAGAAGATGACAGAAGATGACAGAAGATGACAGAATGACAGAAGATGACAGAAGATGACAGAGGATGACAAAATGACAGAAGAGGACAGAATGACAGAAGATGACAGAGTGACAGAAGAGGACAGAATGACAGAAGATGACAGAAGATGACAGAAGATGACAGAATGACAGAAGAGGACAGAATGACAGAAGATGACAGAATATGACAGAAGATGATTGAATATGACAGAAGATGACAGAAGATGACAGAAGATGACAGAATGACAGAAGAGGACAGAATGACAGAAATGACAGAAGATGACAGAAGATGACAGAATGACAGAAGATGACAGAGGATGACGGAAGATGACAGAAGATGACAGAAGATGACAGAATGACAGAAGAGGACAGAATGACAGAAGATGACAGAAGATGACAGAAGATGACAGAAGATGACAGAATGACAGAAGATGTCAGAATGACAGAAGATGACAGAATGACAGAAGAGGACAGAATGACAGATGATGACAGAATGACAGAAGAGGACAGAAGATGACAGAAGATGACAGAAGATGACAGAAGATGACAGAAGGTGACAGAATGACAGAAGAGGACAGAATGACAGAAGATGACAGAAGATGACAGAAGAGGACAGAAGATGACAGAAGATGACAGAAGATGACAGAAGATGACAGAAGGTGACAGAATGACAGAAGAGGACAGAATGACAGAAGATGACAGAAGAGGACAGAAGATGACAGAAGATGACAGAAGATGACAGAATGACAGAAGAGGACAGAAGATGACAGAAGATGACAGAAGATGACAGAATGACCGAAGAGGACAGAATGACAGAGGAGGACAGAATGACAGAAGAGGACAGAATATGACAAAAGATGACAGAAGATGACAGAATGACAGAAGATGACAGAAGATGACAGAAAATGACAGAAGATGACAGAAGATGACAGAAGATGACAGAATGGCAGAAGAGGACAGAATGACAGAAGATGACAGAATGACAGAAGATGACAGAATGACAGATGAGGACAGAAGATGACAGAAGATGACAGAAGATGACAGAAGATGACAGAATGACAGAAGAGGGCAGAAGATGACAGAAGATGACAGAAGATGACAGGAGATGACAGAAGATGACAGAATGACAGAAGAGGACAGAAGAGGACAGAAGATGACAGAAGATGACAGAATGACAGAAGATGTCAGAAGATGACAGAAGATGACAGAAGATGACAGAAGATGACAGAAGATAACAGAAGATGACAGAATGACAGAAGAGGACAGAATGACAGAAGAGGACAGAATGACAGAAGATGACAGAAGATGACAGAAGAAGACAGAATATGACAGAAGATGACAGAAGATGACAGAATATGACAGAAGATGACAGAATGACAGAAGAGGACAGAATGACAGAAGAGGACAGAATATGCCAGAAGATGACAGAAGGTGACAGAATGACAGAAGATGACAGAAGATGACAGAAGATCACAGAAGATGACAGAAGATGACAGAATGGCAGAAGAGGACAGAATGACAGAAGATGACAGAATGACAGAAGAGGACAGAATGACAGAAGATGACACAAGATGACACAAGATGACAGAATGACAGAAGAGGACAGAATGACAGAAGATGACAGAATGACAGAAGATGACAGAAGATGACAGAAGATGACAGAATGACAGACGAGGACAGAAGATGACAGAAGATGGCAGAAGATGACAGAAGATGACAGAATGACAGAAGAGGACAGAATGACAGAAGATGATAGAAGATGACAGAAGATGACAGAATGACAGAAGAGGACAGAATGACAGAAGATGACAGAAGATGACAGAAGATGACAGAAGATGACAGAATGACAGAAGATGACAGAAGATGACAGAAGATGACAAAATAACAGAAGAGGACAGAATGACAGAAGATGACAGAATGACAGAAGAGGACAGAATGACAGAAGATGACAGAAGATGACAGAATGACAGAAGAGGACAGAATGACAGAAGATGAAAGAAGATGACAGAAGATGACAGAAGATGACAGAATGACAGAAGATGACAGAAGATGACAAAATGACAGAAGAGGACAGAATGACAGAAGATGACAGAGTGACAGAAGAGGACAGAAGATGACAGAAGATGACAGAATGACAGAAGACGACAGAAGATGACAGATGATGACAGAATGACAGAAGAGGACAGAATGACAGAAGATGACAGAATATGACAGAAGATGATTGAATATGACAGAAGATGACAGAAGATGACAGAAGATGACAGAATGACAGAAGAGGACAGAATGACAGAAGATGACAGAAGATGACAGAAGATGACAGAATGACAGAAGATGTCAGAATGACAGAAGATGACAGAATGACAGAAGAGGACAGAATGACAGAAGAGGACAGAATGACAGAAGATGACAGAAGATGACAGAAGATGACAGAATGACAGAAGAGGACAGAATGACAGATGATGACAGAATGACAGAAGAGGACAGAAGATGGCAGAAGATGACAGAAGGCGACAGAAGATGACAGAAGGTGACAGAATGACAGAAGAGGACAGAATGACAGAAGGTGACAGAAGATGACAGAAGATGACAAAATGACAGAAGATGACAGAATGACAGAAGAGGGCAGAAGATGACAGAAGATGACAGAATGACAGAAGAGGACAGAATGACAGAAGATGACAGAATGACAGAAGAGGACAGAATGACAGAAGGTGACAGAAGATGATAGAATGACAGAAGAGGACAGAAGTTGACAGAAGATGACAAAAGATGACAGAATGACAGAAGATGACAGAAGATGACAAAATGACAGAAGAGGACAGAATGACAGAAGATGACAGAGTGACAGAAGAGGACAGAATGACAGAAGATGACAGAAGATGACAGAAGATGACAGAATGACAGAAGAGGACAGAATGACAGAAGATGGCAGAATATGACAGAAGATGACAGAATATGACAGAAGATGACAGAAGATGACAGAATGACAGAAGAGGACAGAATGACAGAAGATGACAGAAGATGACAGAAGATGACAGAATGACAGAAGATGACAGAAGATGATGGAAGATGACAGAAGATGACAGAAGATGACAGAATGACAGAAGAGGACAGAATGACAGAAGATGACAGAAGATGACAGAAGATGACAGAAGATGACAGAATGACAGAAGATGTCAGAATGACAGAAGATGACAGAATGACAGAAGAGGACAGAATGACAGAAGAGGACAGAATGACAGAAGATGACAGACGATGACAGAAGATGACAGAATGACAGAAGATGACAGAAGATGACAGAATATGACAGAATATGACAGAAGATGACAGAAGATGACAGAATGACAGAAGATGACAGAAGATGACAGTAGATGACTGAAGATGACAGAAGATGACAGAATGACAGAAGAGGACAGAAGATGACAGAAGATGACAGAAGATGACAGAAGATGACAGAATGACAGAAGAGGACAGAATGACAGAAGATGGCAGAATATGACAGAAGATGACAGAAGATGACAGAAGATGACAGAAGATGACAGAAGATGACAGAAGATGACAGAAGATGACAGAAGATGACAGAATGACAGAAGATGTCAGAATGACAGAAGATGACAGAATGACAGAAGAGGACAGAATGACAGAAGAGGACAGAATGACAGAAGATGACAGAATGACAGAAGATGACAGAAGATGACAGAAGATGACAGAATGACAGAAGAGGACAGAATGACAGAAGATGACAGAATATGACAGAAGATGATTGAATATGACAGAAGATGACAGAAGATGACAGAATGACAGAAGAGGACAGAATGACAGAAGATGACAGAAGATGACAGAAGATGACAGAATGACAGAAGATGACAGAAGATGACGGAAGATGACAGAAGATGACAGAAGATGACAGAATGACAGAAGAGGACAGAATGACAGAAGATGACAGAAGATGACAGAAGATGACAGAAGATGACAGAAGATGACAGAATGACAGAAGATGTCAGAATGACAGAAGATGACAGAATGACAGAAGAGGACAGAATGACAGATGATGACAGAATGACAGAAGAGGACAGAAGATGACAGAAGATGACAGAAGATGACAGAAGATGACAGAAGGTGACAGAATGACAGAAGAGGACAGAATGACAGAAGATGACAGAAGATGACAGAAGAGGACAGAATGACAGAAGATGACAGAATGACAGAAGAGGACAGAATGACAGAAGATGACAGAAGATGACAGAAGATGACAGAATGACAGAAGATGACAGAAGATGACAGAGTATGACAGAAGATGACAGAAGATGACAGAAGATGACAGAATGACAGAAGAGGACAGAAGATGACAGAAGATGACAGAAGATGACAGAATGACAGAAGAGGACAGAAGATGACAGAAGATGACAGAATGACAGAAGATGACAGAAGATGACAGAAGATGACAGAAGATGACAGAATGACCGAAGAGGACAGAATGACAGAGGAGGACAGAATGACAGAAGAGGACAGAATATGACAAAAGATGACAGAAGATGACAGAATGACAGAAGATGACAGAAGATGACAGAAAATGACAGAAGATGACAGAAGATGACAGAAGATGACAGAATGACAGAAGAGGACAGAATGACAGAAGATGACAGAATGACAGAAGATGACAGAATGACAGATGAGGACAGAAGATGACAGAAGATGACAGAAGATGACAGAAGATGACAGAATGACAGAAGAGGGCAGAAGATGACAGAAGATGACAGAAGATGACAGGAGATGACAGAAGATGACAGAATGACAGAAGAGGACAGAAGAGGACAGAAGATGACAGAAGATGACAGAAGATGACAGAATGACAGAAGATGTCAGAAGATGACAGAAGATGACAGAAGATAACAGAAGATGACAGAATGACAGAAGAGGACAGAATGACAGAAGAGGACAGAATGACAGAAGATGACAGAAGATGACAGAAGAAGACAGAATATGACAGAAGATGACAGAAGATGACAGAATATGACAGAAGATGACAGAATGACAGAAGAGGACAGAATGACAGAAGAGGACAGAATATGCCAGAAGATGACAGAAGGTGACAGAATGACAGAAGATGACAGAAGATCACAGAAGATCACAGAAGATGACAGAAGATGACAGAATGGCAGAAGAGGACAGAATGACAGAAGATGACAGAATGACAGAAGAGGACAGAATGACAGAAGATGACACAAGATGACACAAGATGACAGAATGACAGAAGAGGACAGAATGACAGAAGATGACAGAATGACAGAAGATGACAGAAGATGACAGAAGATGACAGAATGACAGACGAGGACAGAAGATGACAGAAGATGGCAGAAGATGACAGAAGATGACAGAATGACAGAAGAGGACAGAATGACAGAAGATGATAGAAGATGACAGAAGATGACAGAATGACAGAAGAGGACAGAAGAGGACAGAAGATGACAGAAGATGACAGAAGATGACAGAAGATGACAGAATGACAGAAGAGGTCAGAAGATGACAGAAGATGACAGAAGATAACAGAAGATGACAGAATGACAGAAGAGGACAGAATGACAGAAGAGGACAGAATGACAGAAGATGACAGAAGATGACAGAAGATGACAGAATATGACAGAAGATGACAGAATATGACAGAAGATGACAGAATGACAGAAGAGGACAGAATGACAGAAGAGGACAGAATATGCCAGAAGGTGACAGAATGAAAGAAGATGACAGAAGATGACAGAAGATCACAGAAGATGACAGAATATGACAGAAGATGACAGAAGATGACGGAATGACAGAAGAGGACAGAAGATGACAGAATATGACAGAAGATGACAGAATATGACAGAAGATGACAGAATGACAGAAGAGGACAGAATGACAGAAGAGGACAGAATGACAGAAGATGACAGAATGACAGAAGAGGACAGAATGACAGAAGATGACAGAAGATGACAGAATATGACAGAAGATGACAGAAGATGACGGAATGACAGAAGAGGACAGAATGACAGAAGAGGATAGAATATGCCAGAAGATGACAGAAGGTGACAGAATGACAGAAGATGACAGAAGATGACAGAAGATCACAGAAGATGACAGAAGATGACATAATGACAGAAGATGACAGAATGACAGACGAGGACAGAAGATGACAGAAGATGGCAGAAGATGACAGAAGATGACAGAATGACAGAAGAGGACAGAATGACAGAAGATGACAGAATGACAGAAGAGGACAGAATGACAGAAGATGATAGAAGATGACAGAATGATAGAAGAGGACAGAATGACAGAAGATGACAGAAGATGACAGAAGATGACAGAAGATGACAGAATGACAGAAGATGACAGAAGATGACAGAAGATGACAAAATGACAGAAGAGGACAGAATGACAGAAGATGACAGAATGACAGAAGAGGGCAGAAGATGACAGAAGATGACAGAATGACAGAAGAGGACAGAATGACAGAAGATGACAGAAGATGACAGAATGACAGAAGAGGACAGAATGACAGAAGATGACAGAAGATGACAGAAGATGACAGAATGACAGAAGATGACAGAAGATGACAGAGGATGACAAAATGACAGAAGAGGACAGAATGACAGAAGATGACAGAGTGACAGAAGAGGACAGAATGACAGAAGATGACAGAAGATGACAGAAGATGACAGAATGACAGAAGAGGACAGAATGACAGAAGATGACAGAATATGACAGAAGATGATTGAATATGACAGAAGATGACAGAAGATGACAGAAGATGACAGAATGACAGAAGAGGACAGAATGACAGAAGATGACAGAAGATGACAGAAGATGACAGAATGACAGAAGATGACAGAGGATGACGGAAGATGACAGAAGATGACAGAAGATGACAGAATGACAGAAGAGGTCAGAATGACAGAAGATGACAGAAGATGACAGAAGATGACAGAAGATGACAGAATGACAGAAGATGTCAGAATGACAGAAGATGACAGAATGACAGAAGAGGACAGAATGACAGATGATGACAGAATGACAGAAGAGGACAGAAGATGACAGAAGATGACAGAAGATGACAGAAGGTGACAGAATGACAGAAGAGGACAGAATGACAGAAGATGACAGAAGATGACAGAAGAGGACAGAATGACAGAAGATGACAGAATGACAGAAGAGGACAGAATGACAGAAGATGACAGAATGACAGAAGAGGACAGAAGATGACAGAAGATGACAGAAGATGACAGAATGACAGAAGAGGACAGAAGATGACAGAAGATGACAGAAGATGACAGAATGACCGAAGAGGACAGAATGACAGAGGAGGACAGAATGACAGAAGAGGACAGAATATGACAAAAGATGACAGAAGATGACAGAATGACAGAAGATGACAGAAGATGACAGAAAATGACAGAAGATGACAGAAGATGACAGAAGATGACAGAATGACAGAAGAGGACAGAATGACAGAAGATGACAGAATGACAGAAGATGACAGAATGACAGATGAGGACAGAAGATGACAGAAGATGACAGAAGATGACAGAAGATGACAGAATGACAGAAGAGGGCAGAAGATGACAGAAGATGACAGAAGATGACAGGAGATGACAGAAGATGACAGAATGACAGAAGAGGACAGAAGAGGACAGAAGATGACAGAAGATGACAGAAGATGACAGAATGACAGAAGATGTCAGAAGATGACAGAAGATGACAGAAGATGACAGAAGATAACAGAAGATGACAGAATGACAGAAGAGGACAGAATGACAGAAGAGGACAGAATGACAGAAGATGACAGAAGATGACAGAAGAAGACAGAATATGACAGAAGATGACAGAAGATGACAGAATATGACAGAAGATGACAGAATGACAGAAGAGGACAGAATGACAGAAGAGGACAGAATATGCCAGAAGATGACAGAAGGTGACAGAATGACAGAAGATGACAGAAGATCACAGAAGATCACAGAAGATGACAGAAGATGACAGAATGGCAGAAGAGGACAGAATGACAGAAGATGACAGAATGACAGAAGAGGACAGAATGACAGAAGATGACACAAGATGACACAAGATGACAGAATGACAGAAGAGGACAGAATGACAGAAGATGACAGAATGACAGAAGATGACAGAAGATGACAGAAGATGACAGAATGACAGACGAGGACAGAAGATGACAGAAGATGGCAGAAGATGACAGAAGATGACAGAATGACAGAAGAGGACAGAATGACAGAAGATGATAGAAGATGACAGAAGATGACAGAATGACAGAAGAGGACAGAATGACAGAAGATGACAGAAGATGACAGAAGATGACAGAAGATGACAGAAGATGACAGAATGACAGAAGATGACAGAAGATGACAGAAGATGACAAAATGACAGAAGCGGACAGAATGACAGAAGATGACAGAATGACAGAAGAGGACAGAATGACAGAAGATGACAGAAGATGACAGAATGACAGAAGAGGACAGAATGACAGAAGATGAAAGAAGATGACAGAAGATGACAGAAGATGACAGAATGACAGAAGATGACAGAAGATGACAAAATGACAGAAGAGGACAGAATGACAGAAGATGACAGAGTGACAGAAGAGGACAGAAGATGACAGAAGATGACAGAATGACAGAAGACGACAGAAGATGACAGAAGATGACAGAATGACAGAAGAGGACAGAATGACAGAAGATGACAGAATATGACAGAAGATGATTGAATATGACAGAAGATGACAGAAGATGACAGAAGATGACAGAATGACAGAAGAGGACAGAATGACAGAAGATGACAGAAGATGACAGAAGATGACAGAATGACAGAAGATGTCAGAATGACAGAAGATGACAGAATGACAGAAGAGGACAGAATGACAGAAGAGGACAGAATGACAGAAGATGACAGAAGATGACAGAAGATGACAGAATGACAGAAGAGGACAGAATGACAGAAGAGGACAGAAGATGGCAGAAGATGACAGAAGGCGACAGAAGATGACAGAAGGTGACAGAATGACAGAAGAGGACAGAATGACAGAAGGTGACAGAAGATGACAGAAGATGACAAAATGACAGAAGATGACAGAATGACAGAAGAGGGCAGAAGATGACAGAAGATGACAGAATGACAGAAGAGGACAGAATGACAGAAGATGACAGAATGACAGAAGAGGACAGAATGACAGAAGGTGACAGAAGATGGTAGAATGACAGAAGAGGACAGAAGTTGACAGAAGATGACAAAAGATGACAGAATGACAGAAGATGACAGAAGATGACAAAATGACAGAAGAGGACAGAATGACAGAAGATGACAGAGTGACAGAAGAGGACAGAATGACAGAAGATGACAGAAGATGACAGAAGATGACAGAATGACAGAAGAGGACAGAATGACAGAAGATGGCAGAATATGACAGAAGATGACAGAATATGACAGAAGATGACAGAAGATGACAGAATGACAGAAGAGGACAGAATGACAGAAGATGACAGAAGATGACAGAAGATGACAGAATGACAGAAGATGACAGAAGATGATGGAAGATGACAGAAGATGACAGAAGATGACAGAATGACAGAAGAGGACAGAATGACAGAAGATGACAGAAGATGACAGAAGATGACAGAAGATGACAGAATGACAGAAGATGTCAGAATGACAGAAGATGACAGAATGACAGAAGAGGACAGAATGACAGAAGAGGACAGAATGACAGAAGATGACAGACGATGACAGAAGATGACAGAATGACAGAAGATGACAGAAGATGACAGAATATGACAGAATATGACAGAAGATGACAGAAGATGACAGAATGACAGAAGATGACAGAAGATGACAGTAGATGACTGAAGATGACAGAAGATGACAGAATGACAGAAGAGGACAGAAGATGACAGAAGATGACAGAAGATGACAGAAGATGACAGAATGACAGAAGAGGACAGAATGACAGAAGATGGCAGAATATGACAGAAGATGACAGAAGATGACAGAAGATGACAGAAGATGACAGAATGACAGAAGATGTCAGAATGACAGAAGATGACAGAATGACAGAAGAGGACAGAATGACAGAAGAGGACAGAATGACAGAAGATGACAGAATGACAGAAGATGACAGAAGATGACAGAAGATGACAGAATGACAGAAGAGGACAGAATGACAGAAGATGACAGAATATGACAGAAGATGATTGAATATGACAGAAGATGACAGAAGATGACAGAAGATGACAGAATGACAGAAGAGGACAGAATGACAGAAGATGACAGAAGATGACAGAATGACAGAAGATGACAGAAGATGACGGAAGATGACAGAAGATGACAGAAGATGACAGAATGACAGAAGAGGACAGAATGACAGAAGATGACAGAAGATGACAGAAGATGACAGAAGATGACAGAAGATGACAGAATGACAGAAGATGTCAGAATGAAAGAAGATGACAGAATGACAGAAGAGGACAGAATGACAGATGATGACAGAATGACAGAAGAGGACAGAAGATGACAGAAGATGACAGAAGATGACAGAAGATGACAGAAGGTGACAGAATGACAGAAGAGGACAGAATGACAGAAGATGACAGAAGATGACAGAAGAGGACAGAATGACAGAAGATGACAGAATGACAGAAGAGGACAGAATGACAGAAGATGACAGAAGATGACAGAAGATGACAGAATGACAGAAGATGACAGAAGATGACAGAGTATGACAGAAGATGACAGAAGATGACAGAAGATGACAGAAGATGACAGAATGACAGAAGAGGACAGAAGATGACAGAAGATGACAGAAGATGACAGAATGACAGAAGAGGACAGAAGATGACAGAAGATGACAGAATGACAGAAGATGACAGAAGATGACAGAAGATGACAGAAGATGACAGAATGACCGAAGAGGACAGAATGACAGAGGAGGACAGAATGACAGAAGAGGACAGAATATGACAAAAGATGACAGAAGATGACAGAATGACAGAAGATGACAGAAGATGACAGAAAATGACAGAAGCTGACAGAAGATGACAGAAGATGACAGAATGACAGAAGAGGACAGAATGACAGAAGATGACAGAATGACAGAAGATGACAGAATGACAGATGAGGACAGAAGATGACAGAAGATGACAGAAGATGACAGAATGACAGAAGAGGGCAGAAGATGACAGAAGATGACAGAAGATGACAGGAGATGACAGAAGATGACAGAATGACAGAAGAGGACAGAAGAGGACAGAAGATGACAGAAGATGACAGAAGATGACAGAATGACAGAAGATGTCAGAAGATGACAGAAGATGACAGAAGATAACAGAAGATGACAGAATGACAGAAGAGGACAGAATGACAGAAGAGGACAGAATGACAGAAGATGACAGAAGATGACAGAAGAAGACAGAATATGACAGAAGATGACAGAAGATGACAGAATATGACAGAAGATGACAGAATGACAGAAGAGGACAGAATGACAGAAGAGGACAGAATATGCCAGAAGATGACAGAAGATGACAGAAGATCATAGAAGATGACAGAAGATGACAGAATGGCAGAAGAGGACAGAATGACAGAAGATGACAGAATGACAGAAGAGGACAGAATGACAGAAGATGACACAAGATGACACAAGATGACAGAATGACAGAAGAGGACAGAATGACAGAAGATGACAGAATGACAGAAGATGACAGAAGATGACAGAAGATGACAGAATGACAGACGAGGACAGAAGATGACAGAAGATGGCAGAAGATGACAGAAGATGACAGAATGACAGAAGAGGACAGAATGACAGAAGATGATAGAAGATGACAGAATGACAGAAGAGGACAGAATGACAGAAGATGACAGAAGATGACAGAAGATGACAGAAGATGACAGAAGATGACAGAAGATGACAGAAGATGACAAAATGACAGAAGAGGACAGAATGACAGAAGATGACAGAATGACAGAAGAGGACAGAATGACAGAAGATGACAGAAGATGACAGAATGACAGAAGAGGACAGAATGACAGAAGATGAAAGAAGATGACAGAAGATGACAGAAGATGACAGAATGACAGAAGATGACAGAAGATGACAAAATGACAGAAGAGGACAGAATGACAGAAGATGACAGAGTGACAGAAGAGGACAGAAGATGACAGAAGATGACAGAATGACAGAAGACGACAGAAGATGACGGAAGATGACAGAATGACAGAAGAGGACAGAATGACAGAAGATGACAGAATATGACAGAAGATGATTGAATATGACAGAAGATGACAGAAGATGACAGAAGATGACAGAATGACAGAAGAGGACAGAATGACAGAAGATGACAGAAGATGACAGAAGATGACAGAATGACAGAAGATGACAGAAGATGACGGAAGATGACAGAAGATGACAGAAGATGACAGAATGACAGAAGAGGACAGAATGACAGAAGATGACAGAAGATGACAGAAGATGACAGAATGACAGAAGATGTCAGAATGACAGAAGATGACAGAATGACAGAAGAGGACAGAATGACAGAAGAGGACAGAATGACAGAAGATGACAGAAGATGACAGAAGATGACAGAATGACAGAAGAGGACAGAATGACAGATGATGACAGAATGACAGAAGAGGACAGAAGATGGCAGAAGATGACAGAAGGCGACAGAAGATGACAGAAGGTGACAGAATGACAGAAGAGGACAGAATGACAGAAGATGACAGAAGATGACAGAAGATGACAAAATGACAGAAGATGACAGAATGACAGAAGAGGGCAGAAGATGACAGAAGATGACAGAATGACAGAAGAGGACAGAATGACAGAAGATGACAGAATGACAGAAGAGGACAGAATGACAGAAGGTGACAGAAGATGATAGAATGACAGAAGAGGACAGAAGTTGACAGAAGATGACAAAAGATGACAGAATGACAGAAGATGACAGAAGATGACAAAATGACAGAAGAGGACAGAATGACAGAAGATGACAGAATGACAGAAGAGGACAGAATGACAGAAGATGACAGAAGATGACAGAAGATGACAGAATGACAGAAGAGGACAGAATGACAGAAGATGGCAGAATATGACAGAAGATGACAGAATATGACAGAAGATGACAGAAGATGACAGAATGACAGAAGAGGACAGAATGACAGAAGATGACAGAAGATGACAGAAGATGACAGAATGACAGAAGATGACAGAAGATGATGGAAGATGACAGAAGATGACAGAAGATGACAGAATGACAGAAGAGGACAGAATGACAGAAGATGACAGAAGATGACAGAAGATGACAGAAGATGACAGAATGACAGAAGATGTCAGAATGACAGAAGATGACAGAATGACAGAAGAGGACAGAATGACAGAAGAGGACAGAATGACAGAAGATGACAGACGATGACAGAAGATGACAGAATGACAGAAGATGACAGAAGATGACAGAATATGACAGAATATGACAGAAGATGACAGAAGATGACAGAATGACAGAAGATGACAGAAGATGACAGTAGATGACTGAAGATGACAGAAGATGACAGAATGACAGAAGAGGACAGAAGATGACAGAAGATGACAGAAGATGACAGAAGATGACAGAATGACAGAAGAGGACAGAATGACAGAAGATGGCAGAATATGACAGAAGATGACAGAAGATGACAGAAGATGACAGAAGATGACAGAAGATGACAGAATGACAGAAGATGTCAGAATGACAGAAGATGACAGAATGACAGAAGAGGACAGAATGACGGAAGAGGACAGAATGACAGAAGATGACAGACGATGACAGAAGATGACAGAATGACAGAAGATGACAGAAGATGACAGAATATGACAGAATATGACAGAAGATGACAGAAGATGACAGAATGACAGAAGATGACAGAAGATGACAGTAGATGACTGAAGATGACAGAAGATGACAGAATGACAGAAGAGGACAGAAGATGACAGAAGATGACAGAATGACAGAAGAGGACAGAATGACAGAAGAGGACAGAATATGATAGAGGATGACAGAAGATGACAGAATGACAGAAGATGACAGAAGATGTCAGAAGGACAGAAGATGACAGAATGACAGAAGATGAAAGAACATGACAGAAGATGACAGAATATGACAGAAGAGGACAGAAGATGACAGAAGATGACAGAAGATGACAGAATATGACAGAAGATGACAGAATGACAGAAGAGGACAGAATGACAGAAGAGGACAGAATATGGCAGAAGATGACACAAGATGACAGAATGACAGAAAATGACAGAAGAGGACAGAATATGACAGAAGAGGACAGAATGACAGAAGATGACAGAAGATGACAGAAGATGACAGAAGATGGCAGAAGATGACAGAAGATGACAGAATATGACAGAGTATGACAGAAGATGACAGAAGATGACAGAAGATGACAGAATGACAGAAGAGGACAGAATGACAGAAGATGACAGAATGACAGAAGAGGACAGAATGACAGAAGATGACAGAATGACAGAAGATGACAGAAGATGACAGAAGATGACAGAATGACAGACGAGGACAGAAGATGACAGAAGATGGCAGAAGATGACAGAAGATGACAGAATGACAGAAGAGGACAGAATGACAGAAGATGATAGAAGATGACAGAAGATGACAGAATGACAGAAGAGGACAGAATGACAGAAGATGACAGAAGATGACAGAAGATGACAGAAGATGACAGAAGATGACAGAATGACAGAAGATGACAGAAGATGAAAGAAGATGACAAAATGACAGAAGAGGACAGAATGACAGAAGATGACAGAATGACAGAAGAGGACAGAATGACAGAAGATGACAGAATGACAGAAGAGGACAGAATGACAGAAGATGAAAGAAGATGACAGAAGATGACAGAAGATGACAGAAGATGACAGAATGACAGAAGAATACAGAAGATGACAGAAGATGACAAAATGACAGAAGAGGACAGAATGACAGAAGATGACAGAGTGACAGAAGAGGACAGAAGATGACAGAAGATGACAGAATGACAGAAGATGACAGAAGATGACAGAAGATGACAGAATGACAGAAGAGGACAGAATGACAGAAGATGACAGAATGACAGAAGATGACAGAGTGACAGAAGAGGACAGAAGATGACAGAAGATGACAGAATGACAGAAGATGACAGAAGATGACAGAAGATGACAGAATGACAGAAGAGGACAGAATGACAGAAGATGACAGAATATGACAGAAGATGATTGAATATGACAGAAGATGACAGAAGATGACAGAAGATGACAGAATGACAGAAGAGGACAGAATGACAGAAGATGACAGAAGATGACAGAAGATGACAGAATGACAGAAGATGACAGAAGATGACGGAAGATGACAGAAGATGACAGAAGATGACAGAATGACAGAAGAGGACAGAATGACAGAAGATGACAGAAGATGACAGAAGATGACAGAATGACAGAAGATGTCAGAATGACAGAAGATGACAGAATGACAGAAGAGGACAGAATGACAGAAGAGGACAGAATGACAGAAGATGACAGAAGATGACAGAAGATGACAGAATGACAGAAGAGGACAGAATGACAGATGATGACAGAATGACAGAAGAGGACAGAAGATGGCAGAAGATGACAGAAGGCGACAGAAGATGACAGAAGGTGACAGAATGACAGAAGAGGACAGAATGACCGAAGATGACAGAAGATGACAGAAGATGACAAAATGACAGAAGAGGACAGAATGACAGAAGATGAAAGAATGACAGAAGAGGACAGAATGACAGAAGGTGACAGAAGATGATAGAATGACAGAAGAGGACAGAAGATGACAGAAGATGACAAAAGATGACAGAATGACAGAAGATGACAGAAGATGACAAAATGACAGAAGAGGACAGAATGACAGAAGATGACAGAGTGACAGAAGAGGACAGAATGACAGAAGATGACAGAAGATGACAGAATGACAGAAGAGGACAGAATGACAGAAGATGGCAGAATATGACAGAAGATGACAGAATATGACAGAAGATGACAGAAGATGACAGAAGATGACAGAATGACAGAAGAGGACAGAATGACAGAAGATGACAGAAGATGACAGAAGATGACAGAATGACAGAAGATGACAGAAGATGACGGAAGATGACAGAAGATGACAGAAGATGACAGAATGACAGAAGAGGACAGAATGACAGAAGATGACAGAAGATGACAGAAGGTGACAGAAGATGACAGAATGACAGAAGATGTCAGAATGACAGAAGATGACAGAATGACAGAAGAGGACAGAATGACAGAAGAGGACAGAATGACAGAAGATGACAGACGATGACAGAAGATGACAGAATGACAGAAGAGGACAGAATGACAGAAGAGGACAGAATATGATAGAGGATGACAGAAGATGACAGAATGACAGAAGATGACAGAAGATGTCAGAAGGACAGAAGATGACAGAATGACAGAAGATGAAAAAACATGACAGAAGATGACAGAAGAGGACAGAAGATGACAGAAGATGACAGAATATGACAGAAGATGACAGAAGATGACAGAATGACAGAAGAGGACAGAATGACAGAAGAGGACAGAATGACAGAAGAGGACAGAATATGGCAGAAGATGACACAAGATGACAGAATGACAGAAAATGACAGAAGAGGACAGAATATGACAGAAGAGGACAGAATGACAGAAGATGACAGAAGATGACAGAAGATGGCAGAAGATGACAGAAGATGACAGAATATGACAGAAGATGACAGAGTATGACAGAAGATGACAGAAGATGACAGAATGACAGAAGAGGACAGAATGACAGAAGATGACAGAATGACAGAAGAGGACAGAAGATGACAGAAGATGACAGAATGACAAAAGAGGACAGAAGATGACAGAAGATGACAGAATGACAGAAGATGACAGAAGATGACAGAAGATGACAGAAGATGACAGAATTACAGAAGAGGACAGAATGACAGAAGAGGAGAGAAGATGACAGAATGACAGAAGAGGACAGAAGATGACAGAAGATGACAGAAGATGGCAGAATGAAAGAAGAGGACAGAATGACAGAAGAGGACAGAATGACAGAAGATGACAGAATGACAGAAGATGACAGAAGATGACAGAAGATGACAGAATGACAGAAGATGACAGATGATGTCAGAAGGACAGAAGATGACAGAATGACAGAAGATGAAAAAACATGACAGAAGATGACAGAAGAGGACAGAAGATGACAGAAGATGACAGAATATGACAGAAGATGACAGAAGATGACAGAATGACAGAAGAGGACAGAATGACAGAAGAGGACAGAATGACAGAAGAGGACAGAATATGGCAGAAGATGACACAAGATGACAGAATGACAGAAAATGACAGAAGAGGACAGAATATGACAGAAGAGGACAGAATGACAGAAGATGACAGAAGATGACAGAAGATGGCAGAAGATGACAGAAGATGACAGAATATGACAGAAGATGACAGAGTATGACAGAAGATGACAGAAGATGACAGAAGATGACAGAATGACTGAAGAGGACAGAATGACAGAAGATGACAGAATGACAGAAGAGGACAGAAGATGACAGAAGATGACAGAAGATGACAGAATGACAGAAGAGGACAGAAGATGACAGAAGATGACAGAATGACAGAAGATGACAGAAGATGACAGAAGATGACAGAAGATGACAGAATTACAGAAGAGGACAGAATGACAGAAGAGGAGAGAAGATGACAGAATGACAGAAGAGGACAGAAGATGACAGAAGATGACAGAAGATGGCAGAATGAAAGAAGAGGACAGAATGACAGAAGAGGACAGAATGACAGAAGATGACAGAATGACAGAAGATGACAGAAGATGACAGAAGATGACAGAATGACAGAAGATGACAGATGATCACAGAATATGACAGAATATGACAGAATATGACAGAAGATGACAGAAGATGACAGAAGATGACAGAAGATGACAGTAGATGACAGAAGATGACAGAAGATGACAGAAGATGACAGAAGATGACAGAATGACAGAAGAGGACAGAAGATGACAGAAGATGACAGAATGACAGAAGAGGACAGAATGACAGAAGAGGACAGAATATGAAAGAGGATGACAGAAGATGACAGAATGACAGAAGATGACAGAAGATGTCAGAAGGACAGAAGATGACAGAATGACAGAAGATGACAGAACATGACAGAAGATGACAGAAGATGACAGAATATGACAGAAGAGGACAGAAGATGACAGAAGATGACAGAATATGACAGAAGATGACAGAAGGTGACAGAATGACAGAAGAGGACAGAATGACAGAAGAGGACAGAATATGACAGAAGATGACACAAGATGACAGAATGACAGAAAATGACAGAATGACAGAAGATGACAGAAGATGACAGAAGATGACAGAAGATGGCAGAAGATGACAGAATATGACAGAAGATGACAGAAGATGACAGAGTATGACAGATGATGACAGAAGATGACAGAAGATGATAGAAGATGACAGAATGACAGAAGAGGACAGAATGACAGAAGATGACAGAATGACAGAAGAGGACAGAAGATGACAGAAGATGACAGAAGATGACAGAAGATGACAGAATGACAGAAGAGGACAGAAGATGACAGAAGATGACAGAATGACAGAAGATGACAGAAGATGACAGAAGATGACAGAATGACCGAAGAGGACAGAATGACAGCAGAGGACAGAATGACAGAAGAGGACAGAATATGACAAAAGATGAGAGAAGATGACAGAATGACAGAAGATGACAGAAGATGACAGAAAATGACAGAAGATGACAGCAGATGACAGAAGATGACAGAATGACAGAAGAGGACAGAATGACAGAAGATGACAGACGATGACAGAAGATGACAGAACGACAGAAGATGACACAAGATGACGGAAGATGACAGAAGATGACAGAAGATGACAGAATGACACAAGAGGACAGAATGACAGAAGATGACAGAATGACAGAAGAGAACAGAATGACAGAAGATGACAGAAGATGACAGAAGATGACAGAAGATGACAGGAGATGACAGAATGACAGAAGATATCAGAATGACAGAAGATGACAGAATGACAGAAGAGGACAGAATGACAGAAGATGACAGAAGATGACAGAAGATGACAGAATGACAGAAGAGGACAGAATGACAGATGATGACAGAATGACAGAAGAGGGCAGAAGATGGCAGAAGATGACAGAAGGCGACAGAAGATGACAGAAGGTGACAGAATGACAGAAGAGGACAGAAGGTGACAGAAGATGATAGAATGACAGAAGAGGACAGAAGATGACAGAAGATGACAAAAGATGACAGAATGACAGAAGATGACAGAAGATGACAGAAGATGACAAAATGACAGAAGAGGACAGAATGACAGAAGATGACAGAGTGACAGAAGAGGACAGAATGACAGAAGATGACAGAAGATGACAGAATGACAGAAGAGGACAGAATGACAGAAGATGGCAGAATATGACAGAAGATGACAGAATATGACAGAAGATGACAGAAGATGACAGAAGATGACAGAATGACAGAAGAGGACAGAATGACAGAAGATGACAGAAGATGACAGAAGATGACAGAATGACAGAAGATGACAGAAGATGACGGAAGATGACAGAAGATGACAGAAGATGACAGAATGACAGAAGAGGACAGAATGACAGAAGATGACAGAAGATGACAGAAGATGACAGAATGACAGAAGATGTCAGAATGACAGAAGATGACAGAATGACAGAAGAGGACAGAATGACAGAAGAGGACAGAATGACAGAAGATGACAGACGATGACAGAAGATGACAGAATGACAGAAGATGACAGAAGATGACAGAATATGACAGAATATGACAGAAGATGACAGAAGATGACAGAATGACAGAAGATGACAGAAGATGACAGTAGATGACTGAAGATGACAGAAGATGACAGAATGACAGAAGAGGACAGAAGATGACAGAAGATGACAGAAGATGACAGAAGATGACAGAATGACAGAAGAGGACAGAATGACAGAAGAGGACAGAATATGATAGAGGATGACAGAAGATGACAGAATGACAGAAGATGACAGAAGATGTCAGGAGGACAGAAGATGACAGAATGACAGAAGATGAAAGAACATGACAGAAGATGACAGAATATGACAGAAGAGGACAGAAGATGACAGAAGATGACAGAATATGACAGAAGATGACAGAAGATGACAGAATGACAGAAGAGGACAGAATGACAGAAGAGGACAGAATATGGCAGAAGATGACACAAGATGACAGAATGACAGAAAATGACAGAAGATGACAGAAGATGACAGAAGATGACAGAAGATGACAGCAGATGGCAGAAGATGACAGAAGATGACAGAATATGACAGAAGATGACAGAGTATGACAGAAGATGACAGAAGATGACAGAAGATGACAGAATGACAGAAGAGGACAGAATGACAGAAGATGACAGAATGACAGAAGAGGACAGAAGATGACAGAAGATGACAGAAGATGACAGAATGACAGAAGAGGACAGAAGATGACAGAAGATGACAGAATGACAGAAGATGACAGAAGATGACAGAAAATGATAGAATTACAGAAGAGGACAGAATGACAGAAGAGGAGAGAAGATGACAGAATGACAGAAGAGGACAGAAGATGACAGAAGATGACAGAAGATGACAGAATGAAAGAAGAGGACAGAATGACAGAAGAGGACAGAATGACAGAAGATAACAGAATGACAGAAGATGACAGAAGATGACAGAAGATGACAGAATGACAGAAGATGACAGATGATGACAGAATATGACAGAATATGACAGAAGATGACAGAAGATGACAGAAGATGACAGAAGATGACAGTAGATGACAGAAGATGACAGAAGATGACAGAAGATGACAGAAGATGACAGAATGACAGAAGAGGACAGAAGATGACAGAAGATGACAGAATGACAGAAGAGGACAGAATGACAGAAGAGGACAGAATATGAAAGAGGATGACAGAAGATGACAGAATGACAGAAGATGACAGAAGATGTCAGAAGGACAGAAGATGACAGAATGACAGAAGATGACAGAACATGACAGAAGATGACAGAAGATGACAGAATATGACAGAAGAGGACAGAAGATGACAGAAGATGACAGAATATGACAGAAGATGACAGAAGGTGACAGAATGACAGAAGAGGACAGAATGACAGAAGAGGACAGAATATGACAGAAGATGACACAAGATGACAGAATGACAGAAAATGACAGAATGACAGAAGATGACAGAATATGACAGAAGATGACAGAAGATGACAGAATGACAGAAGAGGACAGAATGACAGAAGATGACAGAATGACAGAAGAGGACAGAAGATGACAGAAGATGACAGAAGATGACAGAAGATGACAGAATGACAGAAGAGGACAGAAGATGACAGAAGATGACAGAAGATGACAGAAGATGTCAGAAGATGACAGAATGACCGAAGAGGACAGAATGACAGAAGAGGACAGAATGACAGAAGAGGACAGAATATGACAAAAGATGAGAGAAGATGACAGAATGACAGAAGATGACAGAAGATGACAGAAAATGACAGAAGATGACAGCAGATGACAGAAGATGACAGAATGACAGAAGAGGACAGAATGACAGAAGATGACAGAATGACAGAAGATGACAGAATGACAGATGAGGACAGAAGATGACAGAAGATGACAGAAGATGACAGAAGATGACAGAATGACAGAAGAGGACAGAAGATGACAGAATGACAGAAGAGGACAGAAGAGGACAGAAGATGACAGAAGATGACAGAAGATGACAGAAGATGACAGAATGACAGAAGAGGTCAGAAGATGACAGAAGATGACAGAAGATGACAGAAGATAACAGAAGATGACAGAATGACAGAAGAGGACAGAATGACAGAAGAGGACAGAATGACAGAAGATGACAGAAGATGACAGAAGATGACAGAAGATGACAGAATATGACAGAAGATGACAGAATATGACAGAAGATGACAGAATGACAGAAGAGGACAGAATGACAGAAGAGGACAGAATATGCCAGAAGGTGACAGAATGACAGAAGATGACAGAAGATGACAGAAGATCACAGAAGATGACAGAATATGACAGAAGATAACAAAAGATGACGGAATGACAGAAGAGGACAGAAGATGACAGAATATGACAGAAGATGACAGAATATGACAGAAGATGACAGAATGACAGAAGAGGACAGAATGACAGAAGAGGACAGAATGACAGAAGATGACAGAATGACAGAAGAGGACAGAATGACAGAAGATGACAGAAGATGACAGAATATGACAGAAGATGACAGAAGATGACGGAATGACAGAAGAGGACAGAATGACAGAAGAGGACAGAATATGCCAGAAGATGACAGAAGGTTACAGAATGACAGAAGATGACAGAAGATGACAGAAGATCACAGAAGATGACAGAAGATGACATAATGTCAGAAGATGACAGAATGACAGACGAGGACAGAAGATGACAGAAGATGGCAGAAGATGACAGAAGATGACAGAATGACAGAAGAGGACAGAATGACAGAAGATGACAGAATGACAGAAGAGGACAGAATGACAGAAGATGATAGAAGATGACAGAAGATGACAGAATGAGAGAAGAGGACAGAATGACAGAAGATGACAGAAGATGACAGAAGATGACAGAAGATGACAGAATGAAAGAAGATGACAGAAGATGACAGAAGATGACAAAATGACAGAAGAGGACAGAATGACAGAAGATGACAGAATGACAGAAGAGGGCAGAAGATGACACAAGATGACAGAATGACAGAAGAGGACAGAATGACAGAAGATGACAGAATGACAGAAGAGGACAGAATGACAGAAGATGACAGAAGATGACAGAAGATGACAGAATGACAGAAGATGACAGAAGATGACAGAGGATGACAAAATGACAGAAGAGGACAGAATGACAGAAGATGACAGAGTGACAGAAGAGGACAGAATGACAGAAGATGACAGAAGATGACAGAAGATGACAGAATGACAGAAGAGGACAGAATGACAGAAGATGACAGAATATGACAGAAGATGATTGAATATGACAGAAGATGACAGAAGATGACAGAAGATGACAGAATGACAGAAGAGGACAGAATGACAGAAGATGACAGAAGATGACAGAAGATGACAGAAGATGACAGAATGACAGAAGATGTCAGAATGACAGAAGATGACAGAATGACAGAAGAGGACAGAATGACAGATGATGACAGAATGACAGAAGAGGACAGAAGATGACAGAAGATGACAGAAGATGACAGAAGATGACAGAACGTGACAGAATGACAGAAGAGGACAGAATGACAGAAGATGACAGAAGATGACAGAAGAGGACAGAATGACAGAAGATGACAGAATGACAGAAGAGGACAGAATGACAGAAGATGACAGAAGATGACAGAAGATGACAGAATGACAGAAGATGACAGAAGATGACAGAGTATGACAGAAGATGACAGAAGATGACAGAAGATGACAGAATGACAGAAGAGGACAGAAGATGACAGAAGATGACAGAAGATGACAGAATGACAGAAGAGGACAGAAGATGACAGAAGATGACAGAATGACAGAAGATGACAGAAGATGACAGAAGATGACAGAATGACCGAAGAGGACAGAATGACAGAAGAGGACAGAATGACAGAAGAGGACAGAATATGACAAAAGATGACAGAAGATGACAGAATGACAGAGGATGACAGAAGATGACAGAAAATGACAGAAGATGACAGAAGATGACAGAAGATGACAGAATGACAGAAGAGGACAGAATGACAGAAGATGACAGAATGACAGAAGATGACAGAATGACAGATGAGGACAGAAGATGACAGAAGATGACAGAAGATGACAGAAGATGACAGAATGACAGAAGAGGACAGAAGATGACAGAAGATGACAGAAGATGACAGGAGATGACAGAAGATGACAGAATGACAGAAGAGGACAGAAGAGGACAGAAGATGACAGAAGATGACAGAAGATGACAGAATGACAGAAGAGGTCAGAAGATGACAGAAGATGACAGAAGATAACAGAAGATGACAGAATGACAGAAGAGGACAGAATGACAGAAGAGGACAGAATGACAGAAGATGACAGAAGAAGACAGAATATGACAGAAGATGACAGAAGATGACAGAATATGACAGAAGATGACAGAATAACAGAAGAGGACAGAATGACAGAAGAGGTCAGAATATGCCAGAAGATGACAGAACGTGACAGAATGACAGAAGATGACAGAAGATGACAGAAGATGACAGAAGATGACAGAAGATGACAGAATGGCAGAAGAGGACAGAATGACAGAAGATGACAGAATGACAGAAGAGGACAGAATGACAGAAGATGACACAAGATGACACAAGATGACAGAATGACAGAAGAGGACAGAATGACAGAAGATGACAGAATGACAGAAGATGACAGAAGATGACAGAAGATGACAGAATGACAGACGAGGACAGAAGATGACAGAAGATGGCAGAAGATGACAGAAGATGACAGAATGACAGAAGAGGACAGAATGACAGAAGATGACAGAAGATGACAGAATGACAGAAGAGGACAGAATGACAGAAGATGAAAGAAGATGACAGAAGATGACAGAATGACAGAAGATGACAGAAGATGACAGAAGATGACAAAATGACAGAAGAGGACAGAATGACAGAAGATGACAGAGTGACAGAAGAGGACAGAAGATGACAGAAGATGACAGAATGACAGAAGATGACAGAAGATGACAGAAGATGACAGAATGACAGAAGAGGACAGAATGACAGAAGATGACAGAATATGACAGAAGATGATTGAATATGACAGAAGATGACAGAAGATGACAGAAGATGACAGAATGACAGAAGAGGACAGAATGACAGAAGATGACAGAAGATGACAGAAGATGACAGAATGACAGAAGATGACAGAAGATGACGGAAGATGACAGAAGATGACAGAAGATGACAGAATGACAGAAGAGGACAGAATGACAGAAGATGACAGAAGATGACAGAAGATGACAGAATGACAGAAGATGTCAGAATGACAGAAGATGACAGAATGACAGAAGAGGACAGAATGACAGAAGATGACAGAAGATGACAGAAGGTGACCGAAGGTGACAAATGACCGAAGAGGACAGAATGACAGAAGAGGACAGAATGACAGAAGAGGACAGAATATGACAAAAGATGACAGAAGATGACAGAATGACAGAAGATGACAGAAGATGACAGAAAATGACAGAAGATGACAGAAGATGACAGAAGATGACAGAATGACAGAAGAGGACAGAATGACAGAAGATGAAAGAAGCTGACAGAAGATGACAGAAGATGACAGAATGACAGAAGATGACAGAAGATGACAGAAGGTGACAGAAGATGACAGAATGACAGAAGATTTCAGAATGACAGATGATGACAGAATGACAGAAGAGGACAGAAGATGACAGAAGATGACAGAAGATGACAGAAGATGACAGAAGGTGACAGAATGACAGAAGAGGACAGAATGACAGAAGATGACAGAAGATGACAGAAGAGGACAGAATGACAGAAGATGACAGAATGACAGAAGAGGACAGAATGACAGAAGATGAGAGAAGATGACAGAAGATGACAGAATGACAGAAGATGACAGAAGATGACAGAGTATGACAGAAGATGACAGAAGATGACAGAAGATGACAGAAGATGACAGAATGACAGAAGAGGACAGAAGATGACAGAAGATGACAGAAGATGACAGAATGACAGAAGAGGACAGAAGATGACAGAAGATGACAGAATGACAGAAGATGACAGAAGATGACAGAAGATGACAGAATGACCGAAGAGGACAGAATGACAGAAGAGGACAGAATGACAGAAGAGGACAGAATATGACAAAAGATGACAGAAGATGACAGAATGACAGAGGATGACAGAAGATGACAGAAAATGACAGAAGATGACAGAAGATGACAGAAGATGACAGAATGACAGAAGAGGACAGAATGACAGAAGATGACAGAAGATGACAGAAGATGACAGAAGATGACAGAATGACAGAAGAGGACAGAAGATGACAGAATGACAGATGAGGACAGAAGATGACAGAAGATGACAGAAGATGACAGAAGATGACAGAATGACAGAAGAGGACAGAAGATGACAGAAGAGGACAGAAGATGACAGAAGATGACAGAAGATGACAGAATGACAGAAGATGTCAGAAGATGACAGAAGATGACAGAAGATGACAGAAGATAACAGAAGATGACAGAATGACAGAAGAGGACAGAATGACAGAAGAGGACAGAATGACAGAAGATGACAGAAGATGACAGAAGAAGACAGAATATGACAGAAGATGACAGAAGATGGCAGAATATGACAGAAGATGACAGAATAACAGAAGAGGACAGAATGACAGAAGAGGACAGAATATGCCAGAAGATGACAGAAGGTGACAGAATGACAGAAGATGACAGAAGATGACAGAAGATCACAGAAGTTGACAGAAGATGACAGAATGGCAGAAGAGGACAGAATGACAGAAGATGACAGAATGACAGAAGAGGACAGAATGACAGAAGATGACACAAGATGACACAAGATGACAGAATGACAGAAGAGGACAGAATGACAGAAGATGACAGAATGACAGAAGATGACAGAAGATGACAGAAGATGACAGAATGACAGACGAGGACAGAAGATGACAGAAGATGGCAGAAGATGACAGAAGATGACAGAATGACAGAAGAGGACAGAATGACAGAAGATGATAGAAGATGACAGAAGATGACAGAATGACAGAAGAGGACAGAATGACAGAAGAGGACAGAATGACAGACGATGACAGAAGATGACAGAATGACAGTAGAGGACAGAATGACAGAAGATGAAAGAAGATGACAGAAGATGACAGAAGATGACAGAATGACAGAAGATGACAGAAGATGACAAAATGACAGAAGAGGACAGAATGACAGAAGATGACAGAAGATGACAGAAGATGACAGAATGACAGAAGAGGACAGAATGACAGAAGATGACAGAATATGACAGAAGATGATTGAATATGACAGAAGATGACAGAAGATGACAGAAGATGACAGAATGACAGAAGAGGACAGAATGACAGAAGATGACAGAAGATGACAGAAGATGACAGAATGACAGAAGATGACAGAAGATGACGGAAGATGACAGAAGATGACAGAAGATGACAGAATGACAGAAGAGGACAGAATGACAGAAGATGACAGAAGATGACAGAATGACAGAAGATGTCAGAATGACAGAAGATGACAGAATGACAGAAGAGGACAGAATGACAGAAGATGACAGAAGATGACAGAAGATGACAGAAGATGACAGAAGGTGACAGAATGACAGAAGAGGACAGAATGACAGAAGATGACAGAAGATGACAGAAGATGACAGAAGAGGACAGAATGACAGAAGATGACAGAATGACAGAAGAGGACAGAATGACAGAAGATGACAGAAGATGACAGAAGATGACAGAATGACAGAAGATGACAGAAGATGACAGAGTATGACAGAAGATGACAGAAGATGACAGAAGATGACAGAAGATGACAGAATGACAGAAGAGGACAGAAGATGACAGAAGATGACAGAAGATGACAGAATGACAGAAGAGGACAGAAGATGACAGAAGATGACAGAATGACAGAAGATGACAGAAGATGACAGAAGATGACAGAAGATGACAGAATGACCGAAGAGGACAGAATGACAGAAGAGGACAGAATGACAGAAGAGGACAGAATATGACAAAAGATGACAGAAGATGACAGAATGACAGAAGATGACAGAAGATGACAGAATGGCAGAAGAGGACAGAATGACAGAAGATGACAGAATGACAGAAGAGGACAGAATGACAGAAGATGACACAAGATGACAGAATGACAGAAGAGGACAGAATGACAGAAGATGACAGAATGACAGAAGATGACAGAAGATGACAGAATGACAGACGAGGACAGAAGATGACAGAAGATGGCAGAAGATGACAGAAGATGACAGAATGACAGAAGAGGACAGAATGACAGAAGATGATAGAAGATGACAGAAGATGACAGAAGATGGCAGAAGATGACAGAATATGACAGAAGATGACAGAAGATGACAGAGTATGACAGATGATGACAGAAGATGACAGAAGATGATAGAAGATGACAGAATGACAGAAGAGGACAGAATGACAGAAGATGACAGAATGACAGAAGAGGACAGAAGATGACAGAAGATGACAGAAGATGACAGAAGATGACAGAATGACAGAAGAGGACAGAAGATGACAGAATATGACAGAAGATGACAGAAGGTGACAGAATGACAGAAGAGGACAGAATGACAGAAGAGGACAGAATATGACAGAAGATGACACAAGATGACAGAATGACAGAAAATGACAGAATGACAGAAGATGACAGAAGATGACAGAAGATGACAGAAGATGACAGAATATGACAGAAGATGACAGAAGATGACAGAGTATGACAGATGATGACAGAAGATGACAGAAGATGATAGAAGATGACAGAATGACAGAAGAGGACAGAATGACAGAAGATGACAGAATGACAGAAGAGGACAGAAGATGACAGAAGATGACAGAAGATGACAGAAGATGACAGAATGACAGAAGAGGACAGAAGATGACAGAAGATGACAGAATGACAGAAGATGACAGAAGATGACAGAAGATGACAGAAGATGACAGAATGACCGAAGAGGACAGAATGACAAACGAGGACAGAATGACAGAAGAGGACAGAATATGACAAAAGATGAGAGAAGATGACAGAATGACAGAAGATGACAGAAGATAACAGAAAATGACAGAAGATGACAGCAGATGACAGAAGATGACAGAATGACAGAAGAGGACAGAATGACAGAAGATGACAGACGATGACAGAAGATGACAGAACGACAGAAGATGACACAAGATGACAGAATGACAGAAGAGGACAGAATGACAGAAGATGACAGAATGACAGAAGATGACAGAAGATGACAGAATGACAGACGAGGACAGAAGATGACAGAAGATGGCAGAAGATGACAGAAGATGACAGAATGACAGAAGAGGACAGAATGACAGAAGATGATAGAAGATGACAGAAGATGACAGAAGATGGCAGAAGATGACAGAATATGACAGAAGATGACAGAAGATGACAGAGTATGACAGATGATGACAGAAGATGACAGAAGATGATAGAAGATGACAGAATGACAGAAGAGGACAGAATGACAGAAGATGACAGAATGACAGAAGAGGACAGAAGATGACAGAAGATGACAGAAGATGACAGAAGATGACAGAATGACAGAAGAGGACAGAAGATGACAGAATATGACAGAAGATGACAGAAGGTGACAGAATGACAGAAGAGGACAGAATGACAGAAGAGGACAGAATATGACAGAAGATGACACAAGATGACAGAATGACAGAAAATGACAGAATGACAGAAGATGACAGAAGATGACAGAAGATGACAGAAGATGACAGAATATGACAGAAGATGACAGAAGATGACAGAGTATGACAGATGATGACAGAAGATGACAGAAGATGATAGAAGATGACAGAATGACAGAAGAGGACAGAATGACAGAAGATGACAGAATGACAGAAGAGGACAGAAGATGACAGAAGATGACAGAAGATGACAGAAGATGACAGAATGACAGAAGAGGACAGAAGATGACAGAAGATGACAGAATGACAGAAGATGACAGAAGATGACAGAAGATGACAGAAGATGACAGAATGACCGAAGAGGACAGAATGACAAACGAGGACAGAATGACAGAAGAGGACAGAATATGACAAAAGATGAGAGAAGATGACAGAATGACAGAAGATGACAGAAGATAACAGAAAATGACAGAAGATGACAGCAGATGACAGAAGATGACAGAATGACAGAAGAGGACAGAATGACAGAAGATGACAGACGATGACAGAAGATGACAGAACGACAGAAGATGACACAAGATGACGGAAGATGACAGAAGATGACAGAAGATGACAGAATGACACAAGAGGACAGAATGACAGAAGATGACAGAATGACAGAAGAGGACAGAATGACAGAAGATGACAGAAGATGACAGAAGATGACAGGAGATGACAGAATGACAGAAGATATCAGAATGACAGAAGATGACAGAATGACAGAAGAGGACAGAATGACAGAAGAGGACAGAATGACAGATGATGACAGAAGAGGACAGAAGATGGCAGAAGATGACAGAAGGCGACAGAAGATGACAGAAGGTGACAGAATGACAGAAGCGGACAGAATGACAGAAGGTGACAGAAGATGATAGAATGACAGAAGAGGACAGAAGATGACAGAAGATGACAAAAGATGACAGAATGACAGAAGATGACAGAAGATGACAGAAGATGACAAAATGACAGAAGAGGACAGAATGACAGAAGATGACAGAGTGACAGAAGAGGACAGAATGACAGAAGATGACAGAAGATGACAGAAGATGACAGAATGACAGAAGAGGACAGAATGACAGAAGATGGCAGAATATGACAGAAGATGACAGAATATGACAGAAGATGACAGAAGATGACAGAAGATGACAGAATGACAGAAGAGGACAGAATGACAGAAGATGACAGAAGATGACAGAATGACAGAAGATGACGGAAGATGACGGAAGATGACAGAAGATGACAGAAGATGACAGAATGACAGAAGAGGACAGAATGACAGAAGATGACAGAAGATGACAGAAGATGACAGAATGACAGAAGATGTCAGAATGACAGAAGATGACAGAATGACAGAAGAGGACAGAATGACAGAAGAGGACAGAATGACAGAAGATGACAGACGATGACAGAAGATGACAGAATGACAGAAGATGACAGAAGATGACAGAATATGACAGAATATGACAGAATATGACAGAAGATGACAGAAGATGACAGAATGACAGAAGATGACAGAAGATGACAGTAGATGACTGAAGATGACAGAAGATGGCAGAATGACAGAAGAGGACAGAAGATGACAGAAGATGACAGAAGATGTCAGAAGATGACAGAATGACAGAAGAGGACAGAAGATGACAGAAGATGACAGAAGATGTCAGAAGATGACAGAAGGTGACAGAAGATGGCAGAAGATGACAGAAGATGACAGAATATGACAGAAGATGACAGAAGATGTCAGAAGATGACAGAATGACAGAAGAGGACAGAAGATGACAGAAGATGACAGAAGATGTCAGAAGATGACAGAAGGTGACAGAAGATGGCAGAAGATGACAGAAGATGACAGAATATGACAGAAGATGACAGAAGATGACAGAGTATGACAGAAGATGACAGAAGATGACAGAATGACAGAAGAGGACAGAATGACAGAAGATGACAGAATGACAGAAGAGGACAGAAGATGACAGAGGATGACAGAAGATGACAGAAGATGACAGAATGACAGAAGAGGACAGAAGATGACAGAAGATGACAGAATGACAGAAGATGACAGAAGATGACAGAAGATGACAGAAGATGACAGAATTACAGAAGAGGACAGAATGACAGAAGAGGACAGAAGATGACAGAATGACAGAAGAGGACAGAAGATGACAGAAGATGACAGAATGACAGAAGAGGACAGAATGACAGAAGAGGACAGAATGACAGAAGATGACAGAATGACAGAAGATGACAGAAGATGACAGAAGATGACAGAATGACAGAAGATGACAGAAGATGAGAGTAGATGACAGAAGATGACATAAGATGACAGAAGATGACAGAAGATGACAGAATGACAGAAGAGGACAGAAGATGACAGAAGATGACAGAAGATGACAGAAGATGACAGATTGACAGAAGTGGACAGAATGACAGAAGAGGACAGAATATGATAGAGGATGACAGAAGATGACAGAATGACAGAAGATGACAGAAGATGTCAGAAGGACAGAAGATGACAGAATGACAAAAGATGACAGAAGATGACAGAATATGACAGAAGAGGACAGAAGATGACAGAATATGACAGAAGATGACAGAAGAGGACAGAATGACAGAAGAGGACAGAATATGACAGAAGATGGCAGAAGATGACAGAAGATGACAGAATATGACAGAAGATGACAGAAGATGACAGAGTATGACAGAAGATGACAGAAGATGACAGAAGATGAAAGAAGATGACAGAATGACAGAAGAGGACAGAATGACAGAAGATGACAGAATGACAGAAGAGGACAGAAGATGACAGAAGATGACAGAATGACAGAAGAGGACAGAAGATGACAGAAGATGACAGAATGACAGAAGATGACAGAAGATGACAGAAGATGACAGAAGATGACAGAATGACCGAAGAGGACAGAATGACAGAAGAGGACAGAATGACAGAAGAGGACAGAATATGACAAAAGATGACAGAAGATGACAGAATGACAGAAGATGACAGAAGATGACAGAAAATGACAGAGGATGACAGAAGATGACAGAAGATGACAGAATGACAGAAGAGGAAAGAATGACAGAAGATGACAGAATGACAGAAGATGACAGAATGACAGATGAGGACAGAAGATGACAGAAGATGTCAGAAGGACAGAAGATGACAGAATGACAGAAGATGAAAGAACATGACAGAAGATGACAGAAGAGGACAGAAGATGACAGAAGATGACAGAATATGACAGAAGATGACAGAAGATGACAGAATGACAGAAGAGGACAGAATGACAGAAGAGGACAGAATATGACAGAAGATGACACAAGATGACAGAATGACAGAAAATGACAGAAGAGGACAGAATATGACAGAAGAGGACAGAATGATAGAAGATGACAGAAGGTGACAGAAGATGGCAGAAGATGACAGAAGATGACAGAATATGACAGAAGATGACAGAAGATGACAGAGTATGACAGAAGATGACAGAAGATGACAGAAGATGACAGAATGACAGAAGAGGACAGAATGACAGAAGATGACAGAATGACAGAAGAGGACAGAAGATGACAGAGGATGACAGAAGATGACAGAAGATGACAGAATGACAGAAGAGGACAGAAGATGACAGAAGATGACAGAATGACAGAAGATGACAGAAGATGACAGAAGATGACAGAATTACAGAAGAGGACAGAATGACAGAAGAGGACAGAAGATGACAGAATGACAGAAGAGGACAGAAGATGACAGAAGATGACAGAAGATGACAGAATGACAGAAGAGGACAGAATGACAGAAGAGGACAGAATGACAGAAGATGACAGAATGACAGAAGATGACAGAAGATGACAGAAGATGACAGAATGACAGAAGATGACAGAAGATGAGAGTAGATGACAGAAGATGACATAAGATGACAGAAGATGACAGAAGATGACAGAATGATAGAAGAGGACAGAAGATGACAGAAGATGACAGAAGATGACAGAAGATGACAGAATGACAGAAGAGGACAGAATGACAGAAGAGGACAGAATATGATAGAGGATGACAGAAGATGACAGAATGACAGAAGATGACAGAAGATGTCAGAAGGACAGAAGATGACAGAATGACAGAAGATGACAGAAGATGACAGAAGATGACAGAAGATGACAGAATATGACAGAAGAGGACAGAAGATGACAGAAGATGACAGAATATGACAGAAGATGACAGAAGATGACAGAATGACAGAAGAGGACAGAATGACAGAAGAGGACAGAATATGACAGAAGATGACACAAGATGACAGAATGACAGAAAATGACAGAAGAGGACAGAACATGACAGAAGAGGACAGAATGACAGAAGATGACAGAAGATGACAAAAGATGACAGAAGATGGCAGAAGATGACAGAAGATGACAGAATATGACAAAAGATGACAGAAGATGACAGAATGACAGAAGAGGACAGAATGACAGAAGATGACAGAAGATGACAGAAGATGACAGAAGATGAAAGAAGATGACAGAATGACAGAAGAGGACAGAATGACAGATGACAGAATGACAGAAGAGGACAGAAGATGACAGAAGATGACAGAAGATGACAGAAGATGACAGAATGACAGAAGAGGACAGAAGATGACAGAAGATGACAGAATGACAGAAGATGACAGAAGATGACAGAAGATGACAGAAGATGACAGAATGACCGAAGAGGACAGAATGCCAGAAGAGGACAGAATGACAGAAGAGGACAGAATATAATAAAGATGACAGAAGATGACAGAATGACAGAAGATGACAGAAAATGACAGAAGATGACAGAAGATGACAGAAGATGACAGAATGACAGAAGAGGAAAGAATGACAGAAGATGACAGAATGACAGAAGATGACAGAATGACAGATGAGGACAGAAGATGACAGAAGATGACAGAAGATGACAGAAGAGGACAGAAGATGACAGAATGACAGAAGAGGACAGAAGAGGACAGAAGATGACAGAAGATGACAGAAGATGACAGAAGATGACAGAATGACAGAAGAGGTCAGAAGATGACAGAAGATGACAGAAGATAACAGAAGATGACAGAATGACAGAAGAGGACAGAATGACAGAAGAGGACAGAATGACAGAAGATGACAGAAGATGACAGAAGATGACAGAAGATGAAAAGATGACAGAATATGACAGAAGATGACAGAAGATGACAGAATATGACAGAAGATGACAGGATGACAGAAGAGGACAGAATGGCAGAAGAGGACAGAATATGCCAGAAGATGACAGAAGATGACAGAAGATCACAGAAGATGACAGAAGATGACAGAATGACAGAAGAGGACAGAATGACAGAAGATGACAGAATGACAGAAGAGGACAGAATGACAGAAGATGACAGAAGATGACACAAGATGACAGAATGACAGAAGAGGACAGAATGACAGAAGATGACAGAATGACGGAAGATGACAGAGGATGACAGAAGATGACAGAAGATGACAGAATGACAGACGAGGAAAGAAGATGACAGAAGATGGCAGAAGATGACAGAAGATGACAGAATGACAGAAGAGGACAGAATGACAGAAGATGACAGAATGACAGAAGAGGACAGAATGACAGAAGATGATAGAAGATGACAGAAGATGACAGAATGACAGAAGAGGACAGAATGACAGAAGATGACAGAAGATGACAGAAGATGACAGAATGACAGAAGATGACAGAAGATGACAGAAGATGACAAAATGACAGAAGAGGACAGAATGACAGAAGATGACAGAATGACAGAAGAGGGCAGAAGATGACAGAAGATGACAGAGTATGACAGAAGATGACAGAAGATGACAGAAGATGACAGAAGATGAAAGAAGATGACAGAATGACAGAAGAGGACAGAATGACAGAAGATGACAGAATGACAGAAGAGGACAGAAGATGACAGAAGATGACAGAAGATGACAGAATGACAGAAGAGGACAGAAGATGACAGAAGATGACAGAATGTCAGAAGCTGACAGAAGATGACAGAAGATGACAGAAGATGACAGAATGACCGAAGAGGACAGAATGACAGAAGAGGACAGAATGACAGAAGAGGACAGAATATGACAAAAGATGACAGAAGATGACAGAATGACAGAAGATGACAGAAGATGACAGAAAATGACAGAGGATGACAGAAGATGACAGAAGATGACAGAATGACAGAAGAGGAAAGAATGACAGAAGATGACAGAATGACAGAAGATGACAGAATGACAGATGAGGACAGAAGATGACAGAAGATGTCAGAAGGACAGAAGATGACAGAATGACAGAAGATGAAAGAACATGACAGAAGATGACAGAAGATGACAGAATATGACAGAAGAGGACAGAAGATGACAGAAGATGACAGAATATGACAGAAGAAGACAGAAGATGACAGAATGACAGAAGAGGACAGAATGACAGAAGAGGACAGAATATGACAGAAGATGACACAAGATGACAGAATGACAGAAAATGACAGAAGAGGACAGAATATGACAGAAGAGGACAGAATGATAGAAGATGACAGAAGGTGACAGAAGATGACAGAAGATGACAGAATATGACAGAAGATGACAGAAGATGACAGAGTATGACAGAAGATGACAGAAGATGACAGAAGATGACAGAATGACAGAAGAGGACAGAATGACAGAAGATGACAGAATGACAGAAGAGGACAGAAGATGACAGAGGATGACAGAAGATGACAGAAGATGACAGAATGACAGAAGAGGACAGAAGATGACAGAATGATAGAAGATGACAGAAGATGACAGAAGATGACAGAATTACAGAAGAGGACAGAATGACAGAAGAGGACAGAAGATGACAGAATGACAGAAGAGGGCAGAAGATGACAGAAGATGACAGAATGACAGAAGAGGACAGAATGACAGAAGAGGACAGAATGACAGAAGATGACAGAATGACAGAAGATGACAGAAGATGACAGAAGATGACAGAATGAGAGAAGATGACAGAAGATGAGAGTAGATGACAGAAGATGACATAAGATGACAGAAGATGACAGAAGATGACAGAATGACAGAAGAGGACAGAAGATGACAGAAGATGACAGAAGATGACAGAATGACAGAAGAGGACAGAATATGATAGAGGATGACAGAAGATGACAGAATGACAGAAGATGACAGAAGATGTCAGAAGGACAGAAGGTGACAGAATGACAGAAGCTGACAGAAGATGACAGAAGATGACAGAAGATGACAGAACATGACAGAAGAGGACAGAAGATGACAGAATATGACAGAAGATGACAGAAGATGACAGAATGACAGAAAATGACAGAAGAGGACAGAACATGACAGAAGAGGACAGAATGACAGAAGATGACAGAAGATGACAGAAGATGACAGAAGATGACAGAATGACAGAAAATGACAGAAGAGGACAGAACATGACAGAAGAGGACAGAATGACAGAAGATGACAGAAGACGACAGAATATGACAGAAGATGACACAAGATGACAGAATGACAGAAAATGACAGAAGAGGACAGAACATGACAGAAGAGGACAGAATGACAGAAGATGACAGAAGATGACAGAAGATGACAGAAGATGGCAGAAGATGACAGAAGATGACAGAATATGACAAAAGATGACAGAAGATGACAGAATGACAGAAGAGGACAGAATGACAGAAGATGACAGAAGATGACAGAAGATGAAAGAAGATGACAGAATGACAGAAGAGGACAGAATGACAGATGACAGAATGACAGAAGAGGACAGAAGATGACAGAAGATGACAGAAGATGACAGAAGATGACAGAATGACAGAAGAGGACAGAAGATGACAGAAGATGACAGAATGACAGAAGATGACAGAAGATGACAGAAGATGACAGAAGATGACAGAATGACCGAAGAGGACAGAATGCCAGAAGAGGACAGAATGACAGAAGAGGACAGAATATGACAAAAGATGACAGAAGATGACAGAATGACAGAAGATGACAGAAGATGACAGAAGATGACAGAATGACAGAAGATGACAGAAGATGAGAGTAGATGACAGAAGATGACATAAGATGACAGAAGATGACAGAAGATGACAGAAGATGACAGAAGATGACAGATTGACAGAAGTGGACAGAATGACAGAAGAGGACAGAATATGATAGAGGATGACAGAAGATGACAGAATGACAGAAGATGACAGAAGATGTCAGAAGGACAGAAGATGACAGAATGACAAAAGATGACAGAAGATGACAGAATATGACAGAAGAGGACAGAAGATGACAGAATATGACAGAAGATGACAGAAGAGGACAGAATGACAGAAGAGGACAGAATATGACAGAAGATGACACAAGATGACAGAATGACAGAAAATGACAGAAGAGGACAGAACATGACAGAAGAGGACAGAATGACAGAAGATGACAGAAGATGGCAGAAGATGGCAGAAGATGACAGAAGATGACAGAATATGACAGAAGATGACAGAAGATGACAGAGTATGACAGAAGATGACAGAAGATGACAGAAGATGAAAGAAGATGACAGAATGACAGAAGAGGACAGAATGACAGAAGATGACAGAAGATGACAGAAGATGACAGAATGACAGAAGAGGACAGAAGATGACAGAAGATGACAGAATGACAGAAGATGACAGAAGATGACAGAATGACAGAAGATGACAGAAGATGACAGAAAATGACAGAGGATGACAGAAGATGACAGAAGATGACAGAATGACAGAAGAGGAAAGAATGACAGAAGATGACAGAATGACAGAAGATGACAGAATGACAGATGAGGACAGAAGATGACAGAAGATGTCAGAAGGACAGAAGATGACAGAATGACAGAAGATGAAAGAACATGACAGAAGATGACAGAAGATGACAGAAGAGGACAGAAGATGACAGAAGATGACAGAATATGACAGAATGACAGAAAATGACAGAAGAGGACAGAATATGACAGAAGAGGACAGAATGATAGAAGATGACAGAAGGTGACAGAAGATGGCAGAAGATGACAGAAGATGACAGAATATGACAGAAGATGACAGAAGATGACAGAGTATGACAGAAGATGACAGAAGATGACAGAAGATGACAGAATGACAGAAGAGGACAGAATGACAGAAGATGACAGAATGACAGAAGAGGACAGAAGATGACAGAGGATGACAGAAGATGACAGAAGATGACAGAATGACAGAAGAGGACAGAAGATGACAGAAGATGACAGAATGACAGAAGATGACAGAAGATGACAGAAGATGACAGAATTACAGAAGAGGACAGAATGACAGAAGAGGACAGAAGATGACAGAATGACAGAAGAGGACAGAAGATGACAGAAGATGACAGAAGATGACAGAATGACAGAAGAGGACAGAATGACAGAAGAGGACAGAATGACAGAAGATGACAGAATGACAGAAGATGACAGAAGATGACAGAAGATGACAGAATGACAGAAGATGACAGAAGATGAGAGTAGATGACAGAAGATGACATAAGATGACAGAAGATGACAGAAGATGACAGAATGATAGAAGAGGACAGAAGATGACAGAAGATGACAGAAGATGACAGAAGATGACAGAATGACAGAAGAGGACAGAATGACAGAAGAGGACAGAATATGATAGAGGATGACAGAAGATGACAGAATGACAGAAGATGTCAGAAGGACAGAAGATGACAGAATGACAGAAGATGACAGAAGATGACAGAAGATGACAGAAGATGACAGAATATGACAGAAGAGGACAGAAGATGACAGAAGATGACAGAATATGACAGAAGATGACAGAAGATGACAGAATGACAGAAGAGGACAGAATGACAGAAGAGGACAGAATATGACAGAAGATGACACAAGATGACAGAATGACAGAAAATGACAGAAGAGGACAGAACAGGACAGAAGAGGATAGAATGACAGAAGATGACAGAAGATGACAAAAGATGACAGAAGATGGCAGAAGATGACAGAAGATGACAGAATATGACAAAAGATGACAGAAGATGACAGAATGACAGAAGAGGACAGAATGACAGAAGATGACAGAAGATGACAGAAGATGAAAGAAGATGACAGAATGACAGAAGAGGACAGAATGACAGATGACAGAATGACAGAAGAGGACAGAAGATGACAGAAGATGACAGAATGACAGAAGAGGACAGAAGATGACAGAAGATGACAGAATGACAGAAGATGACAGAAGATGACAGAAGATGACAGAAGATGACAGAATGACCGAAGAGGACAGAATGCCAGAAGAGGACAGAATGACAGAAGAGGACAGAATATAATAAAGATGACAGAAGATGACAGAATGACAGAAGATGACAGAAAATGACAGAAGATGACAGAAGATGACAGAAGATGACAGAATGACAGAAGAGGAAAGAATGACAGAAGATGACAGAATGACAGAAGATGACAGAATGACAGATGAGGACAGAAGATGACAGAAGATGACAGAAGATGACAGAAGATAACAGAAGATGACAGAATGACAGAAGAGGACAGAATGACAGAAGAGGACAGAATGACAGAAGATGACAGAAGATGACAGAAGATGACAGAAGATGAAAAGATGACAGAATATGACAGAAGCTGACAGAAGATGACAGAATATGACAGAAGATGACAGAATGACAGAAGAGGACAGAATGGCAGAAGAGGACAGAATATGCCAGAAGATGACAGAAGGTGACAGAATGACAGAAGATGACAGAAGATGACAGAAGATCACAGAAGATGACAGAAGATGACAGAATGACAGAAGAGGACAGAATGACAGAAGATGACAGAATGACAGAAGAGGACAGAATGACAGAAGATGACAGAAGATGACACAAGATGACAGAATGACAGAAGAGGACAGAATGACAGAAGATGACAGAATGACGGAAGATGACAGAGGATGACAGAAGATGACAGAAGATGACAGAAGATGACAGAATGACAGACGAGGAAAGAAGATGACAGAAGATGGCAGAAGATGACAGAATGACAGAAGAGGACAGAATGACAGAAGATGACAGAATGACAGAAGAGGACAGAATGACAGAAGATGATAGAAGATGACAGAAGATGACAGAATGACAGAAGAGGACAGAATGACAGAAGATGACAGAAGATGACAGAAGATGACAGAATGACAGAAGATGACAGAAGATGACAGAAGATGACAAAATGACAGAAGAGGACAGAATGACAGAAGATGACAGAATGACAGAAGAGGGCAGAAGATGACAGAAGATGACAGAGTATGACAGAAGATGACAGAAGATGACAGAAGATGACAGAAGATGAAAGAAGATGACAGAATGACAGAAGAGGACAGAATGACAGAAGATGACAGAAGATGACAGAAGATGACAGAATGACAGAAGAGGACAGAAGATGACAGAAGATGACAGAATGTCAGAAGCTGACAGAAGATGACAGAAGATGACAGAAGATGACAGAATGACCGAAGAGGACAGAATGACAGAAGAGGACAGAATGACAGAAGAGGACAGAATATGACAAAAGATGACAGAAGATGACAGAATGACAGAAGATGACAGAAGATGACAGAAAATGACAGAGGATGACAGAAGATGACAGAAGATGACAGAATGACAGAAGAGGAAAGAGTGACAGAAGATGACAGAATGACAGAAGATGACAGAATGACAGATGAGGACAGAAGATGACAGAAGATGTCAGAAGGACAGAAGATGACAGAATGACAGAAGATGAAAGAACATGACAGAAGATGACAGAATATGACAGAAGAGGACAGAAGATGACAGAAGATGACAGAATATGACAGAAGAAGACAGAAGATGACAGAATGACAGAAGAGGACAGAATGACAGAAGAGGACAGAATATGACAGAAGATGACACAAGATGACAGAATGACAGAAAATGACAGAAGAGGACAGAATATGACAGAAGAGGACAGAATGATAGAAGATGACAGAAGGTGACAGAAGATGACAGAAGATGACAGAATATGACAGAAGATGACAGAAGATGACAGAGTATGACAGAAGATGACAGAAGATGACAGAATGACAGAAGAGGACAGAATGACAGAAGATGACAGAATGACAGAAGAGGACAGAAGATGACAGAGGATGACAGAAGATGACAGAAGATGACAGAATGACAGAAGAGGACAGAAGATGACAGAATGATAGAAGATGACAGAAGATGACAGAAGATGACAGAATTACAGAAGAGGACAGAATGACAGAAGAGGACAGAAGATGACAGAATGACAGAAGAGGACAGAAGATGACAGAAGATGACAGAATGACAGAAGAGGACAGAATGACAGAAGAGGACAGAATGACAGAAGATGACAGAATGACAGAAGATGACAGAAGATGACAGAAGATGACAGAATGAGAGAAGATGACAGAAGATGAGAGTAGATGACAGAAGATGACATAAGATGACAGAAGATGACAGAAGATGAGAGAATGACAGAAGAGGACAGAAGATGACAGAAGATGACAGAAGATGACAGAATGACAGAAGAGGACAGAATATGATAGAGGATGACAGAAGATGACAGAATGACAGAAGATGACAGAAGATGTCAGAAGGACAGAAGATGACAGAATGACAGAAGATGACAGAAGATGACAGAAGATGACAGAATATGACAGAAGAGGACAGAAGATGACAGAAGATGACAGAATATGACAGAAGATGACAGAAGATGACAGAATGACAGAAAATGACAGAAGAGGACAGAACATGACAGAAGAGGACAGAATGACAGAAGATGACAGAAGATGACAGAAGATGACAGAAGATGACAGAATGACAGAAAATGACAGAAGAGGACAGAACATGACAGAAGAGGACAGAATGACAGAAGATGACAGAAGATGACAGAAGATGACAGAAGATGGCAGAAGATGACAGAAGATGACAGAATATGACAAAAGATGACAGAAGATGACAGAATGACAGAAGAGGACAGAATGACAGAAGATGACAGAAGATGACAGAAGATGACAGAAGATGAAAGAAGATGACAGAATGACAGAAGAGGACAGAATGACAGATGACAGAATGACAGAAGAGGACAGAAGATGACAGAAGATGACAGAAGATGACAGAATGACAGAAGAGGACAGAAGATGACAGAAGATGACAGAATGACAGAAGATGACAGAAGATGACAGAAGATGACAGAATGACCGAAGAGGACAGAATGCCAGAAGAGGACAGAATGACAGAAGAGGACAGAATATGACAAAAGATGACAGAAGATGACAGAATGACAGAAGATGACAGAAGATGACAGAAAATGACAGAAGATGACAGAAGATGACAGAAGATGACAGAATGACAGAAGAGGACAGAAGATGACAGAGGATGACAGAAGATGACAGAAGATGACAGAATGACAGAAGAGGACAGAAGATGACAGAAGATGACAGAATGACAGAAGATGACAGAAGATGAGAGAAGATGACAGAAGATGACAGAATTACAGAAGAGGACAGAATGACAGAAGAGGACAGAAGATGACAGAATGACAGAAGAGGACAGAAGATGACAGAAGATGACAGAATGACAGAAGAGGACAGAATGACAGAAGAGGACAGAATGACAGAAGATGACAGAATGACAGAAGATGACAGAAGATGACAGAAGATGACAGAATGACAGAAGATGACAGAAGATGAGAGTAGATAACAGAAGATGACATAAGATGACAGAAGATGACAGAAGATGACAGAATGACAGAAGAGGACAGAAGATGACAGAAGATGACAGAAGATGACAGAAGATGACAGATTGACAGAAGAGGACAGAATGACAGAAGAGGACAGAATATGATAGAGGATGACAGAAGATGACAGAATGACAGAAGATGACAGAAGATGTCAGAAGGACAGAAGATGACAGAATGACAAAAGATGACAGAAGATGACAGAAGATGACAGAAGATGACAGAATATGACAGAAGAGGACAGAAGATGACAGAATATGACAGAAGATGACAGAAGAGGACAGAATGACAGAAGAGGACAGAATATGACAGAAGATGACACAAGATGACAGAATGACAGAAAATGACAGAAGAGGACAGAACATGACAGAAGAGGACAGAATGACAGAAGATGACAGAAGATGGCAGAAGATGGCAGAAGATGACAGAAGATGACAGAATATGACAGAAGATGACAGAAGATGACAGAGTATGACAGAAGATGACAGAAGATGACAGAAGATGAAAGAAGATGACAGAATGACAGAAGAGGACAGAATGACAGAAGATGACAGAATGACAGAAGAGGACAGAAGATGACAGAAGATGACAGAAGATGACAGAATGACAGAAGAGGACAGAAGATGACAGAAAATGACAGAATGACAGAAGATGACAGAAGATGACAGAAGATGACAGAAGATGACAGAATGACCGAAGAGGACAGAATGACAGAAGAGGACAGAATGACAGAAGAGGACAGAATATGACAAAAGATGACAGAAGATGACAGAATGACAGAAGATGACAGAAGATGACAGAAAATGACAGAGGATGACAGAAGATGACAGAATGACGGAAGAGGAAAGAATGACAGAAGATGACAGAATGACAGAAGATGACAGAATGACAGATGAGGACAGAAGATGACAGAAGATGTCAGAAGGACAGAAGATGACAGAATGACAGAAGATGAAAGAACATGACAGAAGATGACAGAAGATGACAGAATATGACAGAAGAGGACAGAAGATGACAGAAGATGACAGAATATGACAGAAAATGACAGAAGATGACAGAATGACAGAAGAGGACAGAATGACAGAAGAGGACAGAATATGACAGAAGATGACACAAGATGACAGAATGAGAGAAAATGACAGAAGAGGACAGAATATGACAGAAGAGGACAGAATGATAGAAGATGACAGAAGGTGACAGAAGATGGCAGAAGATGACAGAAGATGACAGAATATGACAGAAGATGACAGAAGATGACAGAAGATGACAGAATGACAGAAGAGGACAGAATGACAGAAGAGGACAGAAGATGACAGAGGATGATAGAAGATGACAGAAGATGACAGAATGACAGAAGAGGACAGAAGATGACAGAAGATGACAGAATGACAGAAGATGACAGAAGATGACAGAAGATGACAGAAGATGACAGAATTACAGAAGAGGACAGAATGACAGAAGAGGACAGAAGATGACAGAATGACAGAAGAGGACAGAAGATGACAGAAGATGACAGAAGATGACAGAAGATGACAGAATGACAGAAGAGGACAGAATGACAGAAGAGGACAGAATGACAGAAGATGACAGAATGACAGAAGATGACAGAAGATGACAGAAGATGACAGAATGACAGAAGATGACAGAAGATGAGAGTAGATGACAGAAGATGACATAAGATGACAGAAGATGACAGAAGATGACAGAATGACAGAAGAGGACAGAAGATGACAGAAGATGACAGAAGATGACAGAAGATGACAGAATGACAGAAGAGGACAGAATGACAAAAGAGGACAGAATATGATAGAGGATGACAGAAGATGAAAGAATGACAGAAGATGACAGAAGATGTCAGAAGGACAGAAGATGACAGAAGATGACAGAAGATGACAGAAGATGACAGAAGATGACAGAAGATGACAGAATATGACAGAAGAGGACAGAAGATGACAGAAGATGACAGAATATGACAGAAGATGACAGAAGATGACAGAATGACAGAAGAGGACAGAATGACAGAAGAGGACAGAATATGACAGAAGATGACACAAGATGACAGAATGACAGAAAATGACAGAAGAGGACAGAACATGACAGAAGAGGACACAATGACAGAAGATGACAGAAGATGACAAAAGATGACAGAAGATGGCAGAAGATGACAGAAGATGACAGAATATGACAAAAGATGACAGAAGATGACAGAATGACAGAAGAGGACAGAATGACAGAAGATGACAGAAGATGACAGAAGATGAAAGAAGATGACAGAATGACAGAAGAGGACAGAATGACAGATGACAGAATGACAGAAGAGGACAGAAGATGACAGAAGATGACAGAAGATGACAGAAGATGGCAGAATGACAGAAGAGGACAGAAGATGACAGAAGATGACAGAATGACAGAAGATGACAGAAGATGACAGAAGATGACAGAAGATGACAGAATGACCGAAGAGGACAGAATGCCAGAAGAGGACAGAATGACAGAAGAGGACAGAATATGACAAAAGATGACAGAAGATGACAGAATGACAGAAGATGACAGAAGATGACAGAAAATGACAGAAGATGACAGAAGATGACAGAAGATGACAGAATGACAGAAGAGGAAAGAATGACAGAAGATGACAGAATGACAGAAGATGACAGAATGACAGATGAGGACAGAAGATGACAGAAGATGACAGAAGATGACAGAAGATGACAGAATGACAGAAGAGGACAGAAGATGACAGAATGACAGAAGAGGACAGAAGATGACAGAAGATGACAGAAGATGACAGAATGACAGAAGAGGTCAGAAGATGACAGAAGATGACAGAAGATAACAGAAGATGACAGAATGACAGAAGAGGACAGAATGACAGAAGAGGACAGAATGACAGAAGATGACAGAAGATGACAGAAGATGACAGAAGATGAAAAGATGACAGAATATGACAGAAGATGACAGAAGATGACAGAAGATGACAGAATATGACAGAAGATGACAGAATGACAGAAGAGGACAGAATGGCAGAAGAGGACAGAATATGCCAGAAGATGACAGAAGGTGACAGAATGACAGAAGATGACAGAAGATGACAGAAGATCACAGAATATGACAGAAGATGACAGAATGACAGAAGAGGACAGAATGACAGAAGATGACAGAATGACAGAAGAGGACAGAATGACAGAAGATGACACAAGATGACACAAGATGACAGAATGACAGAAGAGGACAGAATGACAGAAGATGACAGAATGACGGAAGATGACAGAGGATGACAGAAGATGACAGAAGATGACAGAAGATGACAGAATGACAGACGAGGAAAGAAGATGACAGAAGATGGCAGAAGATGACAGAAGATGACAGAATGACAGAAGAGGACAGAATGACAGAAGATGACAGAAGATGACAGAAGATGACAGAATGACAGAAGATGACAGAAGATGACAGAAGATGACAAAATGACAGAAGAGGACAGAATGACAGAAGATGACAGAATGACAGAAGAGGGCAGAAGATGACAGAAGATGACAGAGTATGACAGAAGATGACAGAAGATGACAGAAGATGAAAGAAGATGACAGAATGACAGAAGATGAAAGAACATGACAGAAGATGACAGAAGATGACAGAATATGACAGAAGAGGACAGAAGATGACAGAAGATGACAGAATATGACAGAAGATGACAGAAGATGACAGAATGACAGAAGAGGACAGAATGACAGAAGAGGACAGAATATGACAGAAGATGACACAAGATGACAGAATGACAGAAAATGACAGAAGAGGACAGAATATGACAGAAGAGGACAGAATGATAGAAGATGACAGAAGGTGACAGAAGATGGCAGAAGATGACAGAAGATGACAGAATATGACAGAAGATGACAGAAGATGACAGAGTATGACAGAAGATGACAGAAGATGACAGAAGATGACAGAATGACAGAAGAGGACAGAATGACAGAAGATGACAGAATGACAGAAGAGGACAGAAGATGACAGAGGATGACAGAAGATGACAGAAGATGACAGAATGACAGAAGAGGACAGAAGATGACAGAATGACAGAAGATGACAGAAGATGACAGAAGATGACAGAATTACAGAAGAGGACAGAATGACAGAAGAGGACAGAAGATGACAGAATGACAGAAAAGGACAGAAGATGACAGAAGATGACAGAATGACAGAAGAGGACAGAATGACAGAAGAGGACAGAATGACAGAAGATGACAGAATGACAGAAGATGACAGAAGATGACAGAAGATGACAGAATGACAGAAGATGACAGAAGATGAGAGTAGATGACAGAAGATGACATAAGATGACAGAAGATGACAGAAGATGACAGAATGACAGAAGAGGACAGAAGATGACAGAAGATGACAGAAGATGACAGAATGACAGAAGAGGACAGAATATGATAGAGGATGACAGAAGATGACAGAATGACAGAAGATGACAGAAGATGTCAGAAGGACAGAAGATGACAGAATGACAGAAGATGACAGAAGATGACAGAAGATGACAGAAGATGACAGAATATGACAGAAGAGGACAGAAGATGACAGAAGATGACAGAATATGACAGAAGATGACAGAATGACAGAAAATGACAGAAGAGGACAGAACATGACAGAAGAGGACAGAATGACAGAAGATGACAGAAGATGACAGAAGATGACAGAATGACAGAAAATGACAGAAGAGGACAGAACATGACAGAAGAGGACAGAATGACAGAAGATGACAGAAGATGACAGAATATGACAGAAGATGACACAAGATGACAGAATGACAGAAAATGACAGAAGAGGACAGAACATGACAGAAGAGGACAGAATGACAGAAGATGACAGAAGATGACAGAAGATGGCAGAAGATGACAGAACATGACAGAATATGACAGAAGATGAAAGAAGATGACAGAATGACAGAAGAGGACAGAATGACAGAAGATGACAGAAGATGACAGAAGATGACAGAAGATGAAAGAAGATGACAGAATGACAGAAGAGGACAGAATGACAGATGACAGAATGACAGAAGAGGACAGAAGATGACAGAAGATGACAGAAGATGACAGAAGATGACAGAATGACAGAAGAGGACAGAAGATGACAGAAGATGACAGAATGACAGAAGATGACAGAAGATGACAGAAGATGACAGAATGACCGAAGAGGACAGAATGCCTGAAGAGGACAGAATGACAGAAGAGGACAGAATATGACAAAAGATGACAGAAGATGACAGAATGACAGAATATGACAGAAGATGACAGAAAATGACAGAAGATGACAGAAGATGACAGAAGATGACAGAATGACAGAAGAGGACAGAAGATGACAGAGGATGACAGAAGATGACAGAAGATGACAGAAGATGACAGAATTACAGAAGAGGACAGAATGACAGAAGAGGACCGAAGATGACAGAATGACAGAAGAGGACAGAAGATGACAGAAGATGACAGAAGATGACAGAATGACAGAAGAGGACAGAATGACAGAATAGGACAGAATGACAGAAGATGACAGAATGCCAGAAGATGACAGAAGATGACAGAATGACAGAAGATGACAGAAGATGAGAGTAGATGACAGAAGATGACATAAGATGACAGAAGATGACAGAAGATGACAGAATGACAGAAGAGGACAGAAGATGACAGAAGATGACAGAAGATGACAGATTGACAGAAGAGGACAGAATGACAGAAGAGGACAGAATATGATAGAGGATGACAGAAGATGACAGAATGACAGAAGATGACAGAAGATGTCAGAAGGACAGAAGATGACAGAATGACAAAAGATGACAGAAGATGACAGAAGATGACAGAAGATGACAGAATATGACAGAAGAGGACAGAAGATGACAGAATATGACAGAAGATGACAGAAGAGGACAGAATGACAGAAGAGAACAGAATATGACAGAAGATGACACAAGATGACAGAATAACAGAAAATGACAGAAGAGGACAGAACATGACAGAAGAGGACAGAATGACAGAAGATGACAGAAGATGGCAGAAGATGGCAGAAGATGACAGAAGATGACAGAATATGACAGAAGATGACAGAAGATGACAGAGTATGACAGAAGATGACAGAAGATGACAGAAGATGAAAGAAGATGACAGAATGACAGAAGAGGACAGAATGACAGAAGATGACAGAATGACAGAAGAGGACAGAAGATGACAGAAGATGACAGAAGATGACAGAATGACAGAAGAGGACAGAAGATGACAGAATGACAGAAGATGACAGAAGATGACAGAAGATGACAGAAGATGACAGAATGACCGAAGAGGACAGAATGACAGAAGAGGACAGAATGACAGAAGAGGACAGAATATGACAAAAGATGACAGAAGATGACAGAATGACAGAAGATGACAGAAAATGACAGAGGATGACAGAAGATGACAGAAGATGACAGAATGACAGAAGAGGAAAGAATGACAGAAGATGACAGAATGACAGAAGATGACAGAATGACAGATGAGGACAGAAGATGACAGAAGATGTCAGAAGGACAGAAGATGACAGAATGACAGAAGATGAAAGAACATGACAGAAGATGGCAGAAGATGGCAGAAGATGACAGAAGATGACAGAATATGACAGAAGAGGACAGAAGATGACAGAAGATGACAGAATATGACAGAAAATGACAGAAGATGACAGAATGACAGAAGAGGACAGAATGACAGAAGAGGACAGAATATGACAGAAGATGACACAAGATGACAGAATGACAGAAAATGACAGAAGAGGACAGAATATGACAGAAGAGGACAGAATGATAGAAGATGACAGAAGGTGACAGAAGATGGCAGAAGATGACAGAAGATGACAGAATATGACAGAAGATGACAGAAGATGACAGAATGACAGAAGAGGACAGAATGACAGAAGATGACAGAATGACAGAAGAGGACAGAATGACAGAAGATGATAGAAGATGACAGAAGATGACAGAATGACAGAAGAGGACAGAATGACAGAAGATGACAGAAGATGACAGAAGATGACAGAATGACAGAAGATGACAGAAGATGACAGAAGATGACAAAATGACAGAAGAGGACAGAATGACAGAAGATGACAGAATGACAGAAGAGGGCAGAAGATGACAGAAGATGACAGAGTATGACAGAAGATGACAGAAGATGACAGAAGATGAAAGAAGATGACAGAATGACAGAAGATGAAAGAACATGACAGAAGATGACAGAAGATGACAGAATATGACAGAAGAGGACAGAAGATGACAGAAGAGGACAGAATATGACAGAAGATGACAGAATGATAGAAGATGACAGAAGGTGACAGAAGATGGCAGAAGATGACAGAAGATGACAGAATATGACAGAAGATGACAGAAGATGACAGAGTATGACAGAAGATGACAGAAGATGACAGAATGACAGAAGAGGACAGAATGACAGAAGATGACAGAATGACAGAAGAGGACAGAAGATGACAGAGGATGACAGAAGATGACAGAAGATGACAGAATGACAGAAGAGGACAGAAGATGACAGAATGACAGAAGATGACAGAAGATGACAGAAGATGACAGAATTACAGAAGAGGACAGAATGACAAGAGGACAGAAGATGACAGAATGACAGAAGAGGACAGAAGATGACAGAAGATGACAGAATGACAGAAGAGGACAGAATGACAGAAGAGGACAGAATGACAGAAGATGACAGAATGACAGAAGATGACAGAAGATGACAGAAGATGACAGAATGACAGAAGATGACAGAAGATGAGAGTAGATGACAGAAGATGACATAAGATGACAGAAGATGACAGAAGATGACAGAATGACAGAAGAGGACAGAAGATGACAGAAGATGACAGAAGATGACAGAATGACAGAAGAGGACAGAAGATGTCAGAAGGACAGAAGATGACAGAATGACAGAAGATGACAGAAGATGACAGAAGATGACAGAAGATGACAGAATATGACAGAAGAGGACAGAAGATGACAGAAGATGACAGAATATGACAGAAGATGACAGAAGATGACAGAATGACAGAAAATGACAGAAGAGGACAGAACATGACAGAAGAGGACAGAATGACAGAAGATGACAGAAGATGACAGAAGATGACAGAATGACAGAAAATGACAGAAGAGGACAGAACATGACAGAAGAGGACAGAATGACAGAAGATGACAGAAGATGACAGAAGATGACAGAATATGACAGAAGATGACACAAGATGACAGAATGACAGAAAATGACAGAAGAGGACAGAACATGACAGAAGAGGACAGAATGATAGAAGATGACAGAAGATGACAGAAGATGACAGAAGATGGCAGAAGATGACAGAAGATGACAGAATATGACAAAAGATGACAGAAGATGACAGAATGACAGAAGAGGACAGAATGACAGAAGATGACAGAAGATGACAGAAGATGACAGAAGATGAAAGAAGATGACAGAATGACAGAAGAGGACAGAATGACAGATGACAGAATGACAGAAGAGGACAGAAGATGACAGAAGATGACAGAAGATGACAGAAGATGACAGAATGACAGAAGAGGACAGAAGATGACAGAAGATGACAGAATGACAGAAGATGACAGAAGATGACAGAAGATGACAGAAGATGACAGAAGATGACAGAATGACCGAAGAGGACAGAATGCCAGAAGAGGACAGAATGACAGAAGAGGACAGAATATGACAAAAGATGACAGAAGGCGACAGAATGACAGAATATGACAGAAGATGACAGAAAATGACAGAAGATGACAGAAGATGACAGAAGATGACAGAATGACAGAAGAGGACAGAAGATGACAGAGGATGACAGAAGATGACAGAAGATGACAGAATGACAGAAGAGGACAGAAGATGACAGAAGATGACAGAATGACAGAAGATGACAGAAGATGACAGAAGATGACAGAAGATGACAGAATTACAGAAGAGGACAGAATGACAGAAGAGGACAGAAGATGACAGAATGACAGAAGAGGACAGAAGATGACAGAAGATGACAGAATGACAGAAGAGGACAGAATGACAGAAGAGGACAGAATGACAGAAGATGACAGAATGCCAGAAGATGACAGAAGATGACAGAAGATGACAGAATGACAGAAGATGACAGAAGATGAGAGTAGATGACAGAAGATGACAGAATGACAGAAGAGGACAGAAGATGACAGAAGATGACAGAAGATGACAGAAGATGACAGATTGACAGAAGAGGACAGAATGACAGAAGAGGACAGAATATGATAGAGGATGACAGAAGATGACAGAATGACAGAAGATGACAGAAGATGTCAGAAGGACAGAAGATGACAGAATGACAAAAGATGACAGAAGATGACAGAAGATGACAGAAGATGACAGAATTACAGAAGAGGACAGAATGACAGAAGAGGACAGAAGATGACAGAATGACAGAAGAGGACAGAAGATGACAGAAGATGACAGAATGACAGAAGAGGACAGAATGACAGAAGAGGACAGAATGACAGAAGATGACAGAATGCCAGAAGATGACAGAAGATGACAGAAGATGACAGAATGACAGAAGATGACAGAAGATGAGAGTAGATGACAGAAGATGACAGAAGATGACAGAATGACAGAAGAGGACAGAAGATGACAGAAGATGACAGAAGATGACAGAAGATGACAGATTGACAGAAGAGGACAGAATGACAGAAGAGGACAGAATATGATAGAGGATGACAGAAGATGACAGAATGACAGAAGATGACAGAAGATGTCAGAAGGACAGAAGATGACAGAATGACAAAAGATGACAGAAGATGACAGAAGATGACAGAAGATGACAGAATATGACAGAAGAGGACAGAAGATGACAGAATATGACAGAAGATGACAGAAGAGGACAGAATGACAGAAGAGAACAGAATATGACAGAAGATGACACAAGATGACAGAATGACAGAAAATGACGGAAGAGGACAGAACATGACAGAAGAGGACAGAATGACAGAAGATGACAGAAGATGGCAGAAGATGGCAGAAGATGACAGAAGATGACAGAATATGACAGAAGATGACAGAAGATGACAGAGTATGACAGAAGATGACAGAAGATGACAGAAGATGAAAGAAGATGACAGAATGACAGAAGAGGACAGAATGACAGAAGATGACAGAATGACAGAAGAGGACAGAAGATGAAAGAAGATGACAGAATGACAGAAGATGAAAGAACATGACAGAAGATGACAGAATATGACAGAAGAGGACAGAAGATGACAGAAGATGACAGAAGATGACAGAGGATGACAGAATGACAGAAGAGGACAGAATGACAGAAGAGGACAGAATATGACAGAAGATGACACAAGATGACAGAATGACAGAAAATGACAGAAGAGGACAGAATATGACAGAAGAGGACAGAATGATAGAAGATGACAGAAGGTGACAGAAGATGGCAGAAGATGACAGAAGATGACAGAATATGACAGAAGATGACAGAAGATGACAGAGTATGACAGAAGATGACAGAAGATGACAGAAGATGACAGAATGACAGAAGAGGACAGAATGACAGAAGATGACAGAATGACAGAAGAGGACAGAAGATGACAGAGGATGACAGAAGATGACAGAAGATGACAGAATGACAGAAGAGGACAGAAGATGACAGAATGACAGAAGATGACAGAAGATGACAGAAGATGACAGAATTACAGAAGAGGACAGAATGACAGAAGAGGACAGAAGATGACAGAAGAGGACAGAAGATGACAGAAGATGACAGAATGACAGAAGAGGACAGAATGACAGAAGAGGACAGAATGACAGAAGATGACAGAATGACAGAAGATGACAGAAGATGACAGAAGATGACAGAATGACAGAAGATGACAGAAGATGAGAGTAGATGACAGAAGATGACATAAGATGACAGAAGATGACAGAAGATGACAGAATGACAGAAGAGGACAGAAGATGACAGAAGATGACAGAATGACAGAAGAGGACAGAATATGATAGAGGATGACAGAAGATGACAGAATGACAGAAGATGACAGAAGATGTCAGAAGGACAGAAGATGACAGAATGACAGAAGATGACAGAAGATGACAGAAGATGACAGAATATGACAGAAGAGGACAGAAGATGACAGAAGATGACAGAATATGACAGAAGATGACAGAAGAGGACAGAATGACAGAAGATGACAGAAGATGACAGAAGATGACAGAATGACAGAAAATGACAGAAGAGGACAGAACATGACAGAAGAGGACAGAATGACAGAAGATGACAGAAGATGACAGAAGATGACAGAATATGACAGAAGATGACACAAGATGACAGAATGACAGAAAATGACAGAAGAGGACAGAACATGACAGAAGAGGACAGAATGACAGAAGATGACAGAAGATGACAGAAGATGACAGAAGATGGCAGAAGATGACAGAAGATGACAGAATATGACAAAAGATGATAGAAGATGACAGAATGACAGAAGAGGACAGAATGACAGAAGATGACAGAAGATGACAGAAGATGACAGAAGATGAAAGAAGATGACAGAATGACAGAAGAGGACAGAATGACAGATGACAGAATGACAGAAGAGGACAGAAGATGACAGAAGATGACAGAAGATGACAGAAGATGACAGAATGACAGAAGAGGACAGAAGATGACAGAAGATGACAGAATGACAGAAGATGACAGAAGATGACAGAAGATGACAGAATGACCGAAGAGGACAGAATGCCAGAAGAGGACAGAATGACAGAAGAGGACAGAATATGACAAAAGATGACAGAAGATGACAGAATGACAGAATATGACAGAAGATGACAGAAAATGACAGAAGATGACAGAAGATGACAGAAGATGACAGAAGATGACAGAATGACAGAAGAGGACAGAAGATGACAGAGGATGACAGAAGATGACAGAAGATGACAGAATGACAGAAGAGGACAGAAGATGACAGAAGATGACAGAATGACAGAAGATGACAGAAGATGACAGAAGATGACAGAAGATGACAGAATTACAGAAGAGGACAGAATGACAGAAGAGGACCGAAGATGACAGAATGACAGAAGAGGACAGAAGATGACAGAAGATGACAGAAGATGACAGAATGACAGAAGAGGACAGAATGACAGAATAGGACAGAATGACAGAAGATGACAGAATGCCAGAAGATGACAGAAGATGACAGAAGATGACAGAATGACAGAAGATGACAGAAGATGAGAGTAGATGACAGAAGATGACATAAGATGACAGAAGATGACAGAAGATGACAGAATGACAGAAGAGGACAGAAGATGACAGAAGATGACAGAAGATGACAGAAGATGACAGATTGACAGAAGAGGACAGAATGACAGAAGAGGACAGAATATGATAGAGGATGACAGAAGATGACAGAATGACAGAAGATGACAGAAGATGTCAGAAGGACAGAAGATGACAGAATGACAAAAGATGACAGAAGATGACAGAAGATGACAGAAGATGACAGAATATGACAGAAGAGGACAGAAGATGACAGAATATGACAGAAGATGACAGAAGAGGACAGAATGACAGAAGAGAACAGAATATGACAGAAGATGACACAAGATGACAGAATGACAGAAAATGACAGAAGAGGACAGAACATGACAGAAGAGGACAGAATGACAGAAGATGACAGAAGATGGCAGAAGATGGCAGAAGATGACAGAAGATGACAGAATATGACAGAAGATGACAGAAGATGACAGAGTATGACAGAAGATGACAGAAGATGACAGAAGATGAAAGAAGATGACAGAATGACAGAAGAGGACAGAATGACAGCAGATGACAGAATGACAGAAGAGGACAGAAGATGACAGAAGATGACAGAAGATGACAGAATGACAGAAGAGGACAGAAGATGACAGAATGACAGAAGATGACAGAAGATGACAGAAGATGACAGAAGATGACAGAACGACCGAAGAGGACAGAATGACAGAAGAGGACAGAATGACAGAAGAGGACAGAATATGACAAAAGATGACAGAAGATGACAGAATGACAGAAGATGACAGAAGATGACAGAAAATGACAGAGGATGACAGAAGATGACAGAAGATGACAGAATGACAGAAGAGGAAAGAATGACAGAAGATGACAGAATGACAGAAGATGACAGAATGACAGATGAGGACAGAAGATGACAGAAGATGTCAGAAGGACAGAAGATGACAGAATGACAGAAGATGACAGAAGATGAAAGAACATGACAGAAGATGACAGAAGATGACAGAATATGACAGAAGAGGACAGAAGATGACAGAAGATGACAGAATATGACAGAAAATGACAGAAGATGACAGAATGACAGAAGAGGACAGAATGACAGAAGAGGACAGAATATGACAGAAGATGAAACAAGATGACAGAATGACAGAAAATGACAGAAGAGGACAGAATATGACAGAAGAGGACAGAATGATAGAAGATGACAGAAGGTGACAGAAGATGGCAGAAGATGACAGAAGATGACAGAATATGACAGAAGATGACAGAAGATGACAGAATGACAGAAGAGGACAGAATGACAGAAGATGACAGAATGACAGAAGAGGACAGAATGACAGAAGATGATAGAAGATGACAGAAGATGACAGAATGACAGAAGAGGACTGAATGACAGAAGATGACAGAAGATGACAGAAGATGACAGAATGACAGAAGATGACAGAAGATGACAGAAGATGACAAAATGACAGAAGAGGACAGAATGACAGAAGATGACAGAATGACAGAAGAGGGCAGAAGATGACAGAAGATGACAGAGTATGACAGAAGATGACAGAAGATGACAGAAGATGAAAGAAGATGACAGAATGACAGAAGATGAAAGAACATGACAGAAGATGACAGAAGATGACAGAATATGACAGAAGAGGACAGAAGATGACAGAAGAGGACAGAATATGACAGAAGATGACACAAGATGACAGAATGACAGAAAAGGACAGAAGAGGACAGAATATGACAGAAGAGGACAGAATGATAGAAGATGACAGAAGGTGACAGAAGATGGCAGAAGATGACAGAAGATGACAGAATATGACAGAAGATGACAGAAGATGACAGAGTATGACAGAAGATGACAGAAGATGACAGAAGATGACAGAATGACAGAAGAGGACAGAATGACAGAAGATGACAGAATGACAGAAGAGGACAGAAGATGACAGAGGATGACAGAAGATGACAGAAGATGACAGAATGACAGAAGAGGACAGAAGATGACAGAATGACAGAAGATGACAGAAGATGACAGAAGATGACAGAATTACAGAAGAGGACAGAATGACAGAAGAGGACAGAAGATGACAGAATGACAGAAGAGGACAGAAGATGACAGAAGATGACAGAATGACAGAAGAGGACAGAATGACAGAAGCGGACAGAATGACAGAAGATGACAGAATGACAGAAGATGACAGAAGATGACAGAAGATGACAGAATGACAGAAGATGACAGAAGATGAGAGTAGATGACAGAAGATGACATAAGATGACAGAAGATGACAGAAGATGACAGAATGACAGAAGAGGACAGAAGATGACAGAAGATGACAGAAGATGACAGAATGACAGAAGAGGACAGAATATGATAGAGGATGACAGAAGATGACAGAATGACAGAAGATGACAGAAGATGTCAGAAGGACAGAAGATGACAGAATGACAGAAGATGACAGAAGATGACAGAAGATGACAGAAGATGACAGAATATGACAGAAGAGGACAGAAGATGACAGAAGATGACAGAATATGACAGAAGATGACAGAAGATGACAGAATGACAGAAAATGACAGAAGAGGACAGAACATGACAGAAGAGGACAGAATGACAGAAGATGACAGAAGATGACAGAAGATGACAGAATGACAGAAAATGACAGAAGAGGACAGAACATGACAGAAGAGGACAGAATGACAGAAGATGACAGAAGATGACAGAAGATGACAGAATATGACAGAAGATGACACAAGATGACAGAATGACAGAAAATGACAGAAGAGGACAGAACATGACAGAAGAGGACAGAATGACAGAAGATGACAGAAGATGACAGAAGATGACAGAAGATGGCAGAAGATGACAGAAGATGACAGAATATGACAAAAGATGACAGAAGATGACAGAATGACAGAAGAGGACAGAATGACAGAAGATGACAGAAGATGACAGAAGATGAAAGAAGATGACAGAATGACAGAAGAGGACAGAATGACAGATGACAGAATGACAGAAGAGGACAGAAGATGACAGAAGATGACAGAAGATGACAGAAGATGACAGAATGACAGAAGAGGACAGAAGATGACAGAAGATGACAGAATGACCGAAGAGGACAGAATGCCAGAAGAGGACAGAATGACAGAAGAGGACAGAATATGACAAAAGATGACAGAAGACGACAGAATGACAGAATATGACAGAAGATGACAGAAAATGACAGAAGATGACAGAAGATGACAGAAGATGACAGAATGACAGAAGAGGACAGAAGATGACAGAGGATGACAGAAGATGACAGAAGATGACAGAATGACAGAAGAGGACAGAAGATGACAGAAGATGACAGAATGACAGAAGATGACAGAAGATGACAGAAGATGACAGAAGATGACAGAATTACAGAAGAGGACAGAATGACAGAAGAGGACAGAAGATGACAGAATGACAGAAGAGGACAGAAGATGACAGAAGATGACAGAAGATGACAGAATGACAGAAGAGGACAGAATGACAGAAGAGGACAGAATGACAGAAGATGACAGAATGCCAGAAGATGACAGAAGATGACAGAAGATGACAGAATGACAGAAGATGACAGAAGATGAGAGTAGATGACAGAAGATGACATAAGATGACAGAAGATGACAGAAGATGACAGAATGACAGAAGAGGACAGAAGATGACAGAAGATGACAGAAGATGACAGATTGACAGAAGAGGACAGAATGACAGAAGAGGACAGAATATGATAGAGGATGACAGAAGATGACAGAATGACAGAAGATGACAGAAGATGTCAGAAGGACAGAAGATGACAGAATGACAAAAGATGACAGAAGATGACAGAAGATGACAGAAGATGACAGAATATGACAGAAGAGGACAGAAGATGACAGAATATGACAGAAGATGACAGAAGAGGACAGAATGACAGAAGAGAACAGAATATGACAGAAGATGACACAAGATGACAGAATGACAGAAAATGACAGAAGAGGACAGAACATGACAGAAGAGGACAGAATGACAGAAGATGACAGAAGATGGCAGAAGATGGCAGAAGATGACAGAAGATGACAGAAGATGAAAGAAGATGACAGAATGACAGAAGAGGACAGAATGACAGAAGATGACAGAATGACAGAAGAGGACAGAAGATGACAGAAGATGACAGAAGATGACAGAATGGCAGAAGAGGACAGAAGATGACAGAATGACAGAAGATGACAGAAGATGACAGAAGATGACAGAAGATGACAGAACGACCGAAGAGGACAGAATGACAGAAGAGGACAGAATGACAGAAGAGGACAGAATATGACAAAAGATGACAGAAGATGACAGAATGACAGAAGATGACAGAAGATGACAGAAAATGACAGAGGATGACAGAAGATGACAGAAGATGACAGAATGACAGAAGAGGAAAGAATGACAGAAGATGACAGAATGACAGAAGATGACAGAATGACAGATGAGGACAGAAGATGACAGAAGATGTCAGAAGGACAGAAGATGACAGAATGACAGAAGATGACAGAAGATGAAAGAACATGACAGAAGATGACAGAAGATGACAGAATATGACAGAAGAGGACAGAAGATGACAGAAGATGACAGAATATGACAGAAGAGGACAGAAGATGACAGAAGAGGACAGAATATGACAGAAGATGACACAAGATGACAGAATGACAGAAAATGACAGAAGAGGACAGAATATGACAGAAGAGGACAGAATGATAGAAGATGACAGAAGGTGACAGAAGATGGCAGAAGATGACAGAAGATGACAGAAGATGACAGAAGATGACAGAAGATGACAGAATGACAGAAGAGGACAGAATGACAGAAGATGACAGAATGACAGAAGAGGACAGAATGACAGAAGATGATAGAAGATGACAGAAGATGACAGATTGACAGAAGAGGACAGAATGACAGAAGATGACAGAAGATGACAGAAGATGACAGAATGACAGAAGATGACAGAAGATGACAGAAGATGACAAAATGACAGAAGAGGACAGAATGACAGAAGATGACAGAATGACAGAAGAGGGCATAAGATGACAGAAGATGACAGAGTATGACAGAAGATGACAGAAGATGACAGAAGATGAAAGAAGATGACAGAATGACAGAAGATGAAAGAACATGACAGAAGATGACAGAAGATGACAGAATATGACAGAAGAGGACAGAAGATGACAGAAGAGGACAGAATATGACAGAAGATGACACAAGATGACAGAATGACAGAAAAGGACAGAAGAGGACAGAATATGACAGAAGAGGACAGAATGATAGAAGGTGACAGAAGATGGCAGAAGATGACAGAAGATGACAGAATATGACAGAAGATGACAGAAGATGACAGAGTATGACAGAAGATGACAGAAGATGACAGAAGATGACAGAATGACAGAAGAGGACAGAATGACAGAAGATGACAGAATGACAGAAGAGGACAGAAGATGACAGAGGATGACAGAAGATGACAGAAGATGACAGAATGACAGAAGAGGACAGAAGATGACAGAATGACAGAAGATGACAGAAGATGACAGAAGATGACAGAATTACAGAATAGGACAGAATGACAGAAGAGGACAGAAGATGACAGAATGACAGAAGAGGACAGAAGATGACAGAAGATGACAGAATGACAGAAGAGGAGAGAATGACAGAAGAGGACAGAATGACAGAAGATGACAGAATGACAGAAGATGACAGAAGATGACAGAAGATGACAGAATGACAGAAGATGACAGAAGATGAGAGTAGATGACAGAAGATGACATAAGATGACAGAAGATGACAGAAGATGACAGAATGACAGAAGAGGACAGAAGATGACAGAAGATGACAGAAGATGACAGAATGACAGAAGAGGACAGAATATGATAGAGGATGACAGAAGATGACAGAATGACAGAAGATGACAGAAGATGTCAGAAGGACAGAAGATGACAGAATGACAGAAGATGACAGAAGATGACAGAAGATGACAGAAGATGACAGAATATGACAGAAGAGGACAGAAGATGACAGAAGATGACAGAATATGACAGAAGATGACAGAAGATGACAGAATGACAGAAAATGACAGAAGAGGACAGAACATGACAGAAGAGGACAGAATGACAGAAGATGACAGAAGATGACAGAAGATGACAGAATGACAGAAAATGACAGAAGAGGACAGAACATGACAGAAGAGGACAGAATGACAGAAGATGACAGAAGATGACAGAAGATGACAGAATATGACAGAAGATGACACAAGATGACAGAATGACAGAAAATGACAGAAGAGGACAGAACATGACAGAAGAGGACAGAATGACAGAAGATGACAGAAGATGACAGAAGATGACAGAAGATGGCAGAAGATGACAGAAGATGACAGAATATGACAAAAGATGACAGAAGATGACAGAATGACAGAAGAGGACAGAATGACAGAAGATGACAGAAGATGACAGAAGATGACAGAAGATGAAAGAAGATGACAGAATGACAGAAGAGGACAGAATGACAGATGACAGAATGACAGAAGAGGACAGAAGATGACAGAAGATGACAGAAGATGACAGAATATGACAGAAGAGGACAGAAGATGACAGAAGATGACAGAATATGACAGAAGATGACAGAAGATGACAGAATGACAGAAAATGACAGAAGAGGACAGAACATGACAGAAGAGGACAGAATGACAGAAGATGACAGAAGATGACAGAAGATGACAGAATGACAGAAAATGACAGAAGAGGACAGAACATGACAGAAGAGGACAGAATGACAGAAGATGACAGAAGATGACAGAAGATGACAGAATATGACAGAAGATGACACAAGATGACAGAATGACAGAAAATGACAGAAGAGGACAGAACATGACAGAAGAGGACAGAATGACAGAAGATGACAGAAGATGACAGAAGATGACAGAAGATGGCAGAAGATGACAGAAGATGACAGAATATGACAAAAGATGACAGAAGATGACAGAATGACAGAAGAGGACAGAATGACAGAAGATGACAGAAGATGACAGAAGATGACAGAAGATGAAAGAAGATGACAGAATGACAGAAGAGGACAGAATGACAGATGACAGAATGACAGAAGAGGACAGAAGATGACAGAAGATGACAGAAGATGACAGAAGATGACAGAATGACAGAAGAGGACAGAAGATGACAGAAGATGACAGAATGACAGAAGATGACAGAAGATGACAGAAGATGACAGAAGATGACAGAATGACCGAAGAGGACAGAATGCCAGAAGAGGACAGAATGACAGAAGAGGACAGAATATGACAAAAGATGACAGAAGACGACAGAATGACAGAATATGACAGAAGATGACAGAAAATGACAGAAGATGACAGAAGATGACAGAAGATGACAGAATGACAGAAGAGGACAGAAGATGACAGAGGATGACAGAAGATGACAGAAGATGACAGAATGACAGAAGAGGACAGAAGATGACAGAAGATGACAGAATGACAGAAGATGACAGAAGATGACAGAAGATGACAGAAGATGACAGAATTACAGAAGAGGACAGAATGACAGAAGAGGACAGAAGATGACAGAATGACAGAAGAGGACAGAAGATGACAGAAGATGACAGAAGATGACAGAATGACAGAAGAGGACAGAATGACAGAAGAGGACAGAATGACAGAAGATGACAGAATGCCAGAAGATGACAGAAGATGACAGAAGATGACAGAATGACAGAAGATGACAGAAGATGAGAGTAGATGACAGAAGATGACATAAGATGACAGAAGATGACAGAAGATGACAGAATGACAGAAGAGGACAGAAGATGACAGAAGATGACAGAAGATGACAGATTGACAGAAGAGGACAGAATGACAGAAGAGGACAGAATATGATAGAGGATGACAGAAGATGACAGAATGACAGAAGATGACAGAAGATGTCAGAAGGACAGAAGATGACAGAATGACAAAAGATGACAGAAGATGACAGAAGATGACAGAAGATGACAGAATATGACAGAAGAGGACAGAAGATGACAGAATATGACAGAAGATGACAGAAGAGGACAGAATGACAGAAGAGAACAGAATATGACAGAAGATGACACAAGATGACAGAATGACAGAAAATGACAGAAGAGGACAGAACATGACAGAAGAGGACAGAATGACAGAAGATGACAGAAGATGGCAGAAGATGGCAGAAGATGACAGAAGATGACAGAATATGACAGAAGATGACAGAGTATGACAGAAGATGACAGAAGATGACAGAAGATGAAAGAAGATGACAGAATGACAGAAGAGGACAGAATGACAGAAGATGACAGAATGACAGAAGAGGACAGAAGATGACAGAAGATGACAGAAGATGACAGAATGACAGAAGAGGACAGAAGATGACAGAAGATGACAGAATGACAGAAGATGACAGAAGATGACAGAAGATGACAGAAGATGACAGAATGACCGAAGAGGACAGAATGACAGAAGAGGACAGAATGACAGAAGAGGACAGAATATGACAAAAGATGACAGAAGATGACAGAATGACAGAAGATGACAGAAGATGACAGAAAATGACAGAGGATGACAGAAGATGACAGAAGATGACAGAATGACAGAAGAGGAAAGAATGACAGAAGATGACAGAATGACAGAAGATGACAGAATGACAGATGAGGACAGAAGATGACAGAAGATGTCAGAAGGACAGAAGATGACAGAATGACAGAAGATGAAAGAACATGACAGAAGATGACAGAATATGACAGAAGAGGACAGAAGATGACAGAAGATGACAGAATATGACAGAAAATGACAGAAGATGACAGAATGACAGAAGAGGACAGAATGACAGAAGAGGACAGAATATGACAGAAGATGACACAAGATGACAGAATGACAGAAAATGACAGAAGAGGACAGAATATGACAGAAGAGGACAGAATGATAGAAGATGACAGAAGATGACAGAAGATGACAGAATATGACAGAAGATGACAGAAGATGACAGAATGACAGAAGAGGACAGAATGACAGAAGATGACAGAATGACAGAAGAGGACAGAATGACAGAAGATGATAGAAGATGACAGAAGATGACAGAATGACAGAAGCGGACAGAATGACAGAAGATGACAGAAGATGACAGAAGATGACAGAATGACAGAAGATGACAGAAGATGACAGAAGATGACAAAATGACAGAAGAGGACAGAATGACAGAAGATGACAGAATGACAGAAGAGGGCAGAAGATGACAGAAGATGACAGAGTATGACAGAAGATGACAGAAGATGACAGAAGATGAAAGAAGATGACAGAATGACAGAAGATGAAAGAACATGACAGAAGATGACAGAATATGACAGAAGAGGACAGAAGATGACAGAAGATGACAGAATATGACAGAAGATGACAGAAGATGACAGAATGACAGAAGAGGACAGAATGACAGAAGAGGACAGAATATGACAGAAGATGACACAAGATGACAGAATGACAGAAAATGACAGAAGAGGACAGAATATGACAGAAGAGGACAGAATGATAGAAGATGACAGAAGGTGACAGAAGATGGCAGAAGATGACAGAAGATGACAGAATATGACAGAAGATGACAGAAGATGACAGAGTATGACAGAAGATGACAGAAGATGACAGAAGATGACAGAAGAGGACAGAATGACAGAAGATGACAGAATGACAGAAGAGGACAGAGGATGACAGAAGATGACAGAAGATGACAGAATGACAGAAGAGGACAGAAGATGACAGAATGACAGAAGATGACAGAAGATGACAGAAGATGACAGAATTACAGAAGAGGACAGAATGACAGAAGAGGACAGAAGATGACAGAATGACAGAAGAGGACAGAAGATGACAGAAGATGACAGAATGACAGAAGAGGACAGAATGACAGAAGAGGACAGAATGACAGAAGATGACAGAATGACAGAAGATGACAGAAGATGACAGAAGATGACAGAATGACAGAAGATGACAGAAGATGAGAGTAGATGACAGAAGATGACATAAGATGACAGAAGATGACAGAAGATGACAGAATGACAGAAGAGGACAGAAGATGACAGAAGATGACAGAAGATGACAGAATGACAGAAGAGGACAGAATATGATAGAGGATGACAGAAGATGACAGAATGACAGAAGATGACAGAAGATGTCAGAAGGACAGAAGATGACAGAATGACAGAAGATGACAGAAGATGAAAGAATATGACAGAAGAGGACAGAAGATGACAGAAGATGACAGAATATGACAGAAGATGACAGAAGATGACAGAATGACAGAAAATGACAGAAGAGGACAGAACATGACAGAAGAGGACAGAATGACAGAAGATGACAGAAGATGACAGAATGACAGAAAATGACAGAAGAGGACAGAACATGACAGAAGAGGACAGAATGACAGAAGATGACAGAAGATGACAGAAGATGACAGAATATGACAGAAGATGACACAAGATGACAGAATGACAGAAAATGACAGAAGAGGACAGAACATGACAGAAGAGGACAGAATGACAGAAGATGACAGAAGATGACAGAAGATGGCAGAAGATGACAGAAGATGACAGAATATGACAAAAGATGACAGAAGATGACAGAATGACAGAAGAGGACAGAATGACAGAAGATGACAGAAGATGACAGAAGATGACAGAAGATGAAAGAAGATGACAGAATGACAGAAGAGGACAGAATGACAGATGACAGAATGACAGAAGAGGACAGAAGATGACAGAAGATGACAGAAGATGACAGAAGATGACAGAAGATGACAGAATGACCGAAGAGGACAGAATGCCAGAAGAGGACAGAATGACAGAAGAGGACAGAATATGACAAAAGATGACAGAAGACGACAGAATGACAGAATATGACAGAAGATGACAGAAAATGACAGAAGATGACAGAAGATGACAGAAGATGACAGAATGACAGAAGAGGACAGAAGATGACAGAGGATGACAGAAGATGACAGAAGATGACAGAATGACAGAAGAGGACAGAAGATGACAGAAGATGACAGAATGACAGAAGATGACAGAAGATGACAGAAGATGACAGAATGACAGAAGAGGACAGAATGACAGAAGAGGACAGAATGACAGAAGATGACAGAATGACAGAAGATGACAGAAGATGACAGAAGATGACAGAATGACAGAAGATGACAGAAGATGAGAGTAGATGACAGAAGATGACATAAGATGACAGAAGATGACAGAAGATGACAGAATGACAGAAGAGGACAGAAGATGACAGAAGATGACAGATTGACAGAAGAGGACAGAATGACAGAAGAGGACAGAATATGACAAAAGATGACAGAAGACGACAGAATGACAGAATATGACAGAAGATGACAGAAAATGACAGAAGATGACAGAAGATGACAGAAGATGACAGAATGACAGAAGATGACAGAAGATGTCAGAAGGACAGAAGATGACAGAATGACAAAAGATGACAGAAGATGACAGAAGATGACAGAAGATGACAGAATATGACAGAAGAGGACAGAAGATGACAGAATATGACAGAAGATGACACAAGATGACAGAATGACAGAAAATGACAGAAGAGGACAGAACATGACAGAAGAGGACAGAATGACAGAAGATGACAGAAGATGGCAGAAGATGGCAGAAGATGACAGAAGATGACAGAATATGACAGAAGATGACAGAAGATGACAGAGTATGACAGAAGATGACAGAAGATGACAGAAGATGAAAGAAGATGACAGAATGACAGAAGAGGACAGAATGACAGAAGATGACAGAATGACAGAAGAGGACAGAAGATGACAGAAGATGACAGAAGATGACAGAATGACAGAAGAGGACAGAAGATGACAGAAGATGACAGAATGACAGAAGATGACAGAAGATGACAGAAGATGACAGAATGACCGAAGAGGACAGAATGACAGAAGAGGACAGAATGACAGAAGAGGACAGAATATGACAAAAGATGACAGAAGATGACAGAATGACAGAAGATGACAGAAGATGACAGAAAATGACAGAGGATGACAGAAGATGACAGAAGATGACAGAATGACAGAAGAGGAAAGAATGACAGAAGATGACAGAATGACAGAAGATGACAGAATGACAGATGAGGACAGAAGATGACAGAAGATGTCAGAAGGACAGAAGATGACAGAATGACAGAAGATGAAAGAACATGACAGAAGATGACAGAAGATGACAGAATATGACAGAAGAGGACAGAAGATGACAGAAGATGACAGAATATGACAGAAAATGACAGAAGATGACAGAATGACAGAAGAGGACAGAATGACAGAAGAGGACAGAATATGACAGAAGATGACACAAGATGACAGAATGACAGAAAATGACAGAAGAGGACAGAATATGACAGAAGAGGACAGAATGATAGAAGATGACAGAGTATGACAGAAGATGACAGAAGATGACAGAAGAGGACAGAATGACAGAAGATGACAGAAGATGACAGAAGATGACAGAAGATGAAAAGATGACAGAATATGACAGAAGATGACAGAAGATGACAGAATATGACAGAAGATGACAGAATGACAGAAGAGGACAGAATGGCAGAAGAGGACAGAATATGCCAGAAGATGACAGAAGGTGACAGAATGACAGAAGATGACAGAAGATGACAGAAGATCACAGAAGATGACAGAAGATGACAGAATGACAGAAGAGGACAGAATGACAGAAGATGACAGAATGACAGAAGAGGACAGAATGACAGAAGATGACAGAAGATGACACAAGATGACAGAATGACAGAAGAGGACAGAATGACAGAAGATGACAGAATGACGGAAGATGACAGAGGATGACAGAAGATGACAGAAGATGACAGAAGATGACAGAATGACAGACGAGGAAAGAAGATGACAGAAGATGGCAGAAGATGACAGAATGACAGAAGAGGACAGAATGACAGAAGATGACAGAATGACAGAAGAGGACAGAATGACAGAAGATGATAGAAGATGACAGAAGATGACAGAATGACAGAAGAGGACAGAATGACAGAAGATGACAGAAGATGACAGAAGATGACAGAATGACAGAAGATGACAGAAGATGACAGAAGATGACAAAATGACAGAAGAGGACAGAATGACAGAAGATGACAGAATGACAGAAGAGGGCAGAAGATGACAGAAGATGACAGAGTATGACAGAAGATGACAGAAAATGACAGAAGAGGACAGAATATGACAGAAGAGGACAGAATGATAGAAGATGACAGAAGGTGACAGAAGATGGCAGAAGATGACAGAAGATGACAGAATATGACAGAAGATGACAGAAGATGACAGAGTATGACAGAAGATGACAGAAGATGACAGAAGATGACAGAATGACAGAAGAGGACAGAATGACAGAAGATGACAGAATGACAGAAGAGGACAGAAGATGACAGAGGATGACAGAAGATGACAGAAGATGACAGAATGACAGAAGAGGACAGAAGATGACAGAAGATGACAGAATGACAGAAGATGACAGAAGATGACAGAAGATGACAGAATTACAGAAGAGGACAGAATGACAGAAGAGGACAGAAGATGACAGAATGACAGAAGAGGACAGAAGATGACAGAAGATGACAGAAGATGACAGAATGACAGAAGAGGACAGAATGACAGAAGAGGACAGAATGACAGAAGATGACAGAATGACAGAAGATGACAGAAGATGACAGAAGATGACAGAATGACAGAAGATGACAGAAGATGAGAGTAGATGACAGAAGATGACATAAGATGACAGAAGATGACAGAAGATGACAGAATGATAGAAGAGGACAGAAGATGACAGAAGATGACAGAAGATGACAGAAGATGACAGAATGACAGAAGAGGACAGAATGACAGAAGAGGACAGAATATGATAGAGGATGACAGAAGATGACAGAATGACAGAAGATGTCAGAAGGACAGAAGATGACAGAATGACAGAAGATGACAGAAGATGACAGAAGATGACAGAATATGACAGAAGAGGACAGAAGATGACAGAAGATGACAGAATATGACAGAAGATGACAGAAGATGACAGAATGACAGAAGAGGACAGAATGACAGAAGAGGACAGAATATGACAGAAGATGACACAAGATGACAGAATGACAGAAAATGACAGAAGAGGACAGAACAGGACAGAAGAGGACAGAATGACAGAAGATGACAGAAGATGACAAAAGATGACAGAAGATGGCAGAAGATGACAGAAGATGACAGAATATGACAAAAGATGACAGAAGATGACAGAATGACAGAAGAGGACAGAATGACAGAAGATGACAGAAGATGACAGAAGATGACAGAAGATGAAAGAAGATGACAGAATGACAGAAGAGGACAGAATGACAGATGACAGAATGACAGAAGAGGACAGAAGATGACAGAAGATGACAGAATGACAGAAGAGGACAGAAGATGACAGAAGATGACAGAATGACAGAAGATGACAGAAGATGACAGAAGATGACAGAAGATGACAGAATGACCGAAGAGGACAGAATGCCAGAAGAGGACAGAATGACAGAAGAGGACAGAATATAATAAAGATGACAGAAGATGACAGAATGACAGAAGATGACAGAAAATGACAGAAGATGACAGAAGATGACAGAAGATGACAGAATGACAGAAGAGGAAAGAATGACAGAAGATGACAGAATGACAGAAGATGACAGAATGACAGATGAGGACAGAAGATGACAGAAGATGACAGAAGATGACAGAAGATAACAGAAGATGACAGAATGACAGAAGAGGACAGAATGACAGAAGAGGACAGAATGACAGAAGATGACAGAAGATGACAGAAGATGACAGAAGATGAAAAGATGACAGAATATGACAGAAGATGACAGAAGATGACAGAATATGACAGAAGATGACAGAATGACAGAAGAGGACAGAATGGCAGAAGAGGACAGAATATGCCAGAAGATGACAGAAGGTGACAGAATGACAGAAGATGACAGAAGATGACAGAAGATCACAGAAGATGACAGAAGATGACAGAATGACAGAAGAGGACAGAATGACAGAAGATGACAGAATGACAGAAGAGGACAGAATGACAGAAGATGACAGAAGATGACACAAGATGACAGAATGACAGAAGAGGACAGAATGACAGAAGATGACAGAATGACGGAAGATGACAGAGGATGACAGAAGATGACAGAAGATGACAGAAGATGACAGAATGACAGACGAGGAAAGAAGATGACAGAAGATGGCAGAAGATGACAGAATGACAGAAGAGGACAGAATGACAGAAGATGACAGAATGACAGAAGAGGACAGAATGACAGAAGATGATAGAAGATGACAGAAGATGACAGAATGACAGAAGAGGACAGAATGACAGAAGATGACAGAAGATGACAGAAGATGACAGAATGACAGAAGATGACAGAAGATGACAGAAGATGACAAAATGACAGAAGAGGACAGAATGACAGAAGATGACAGAATGACAGAAGAGGGCAGAAGATGACAGAAGATGACAGAGTATGACAGAAGATGACAGAAGATGACAGAAGATGACAGAAGATGAAAGAAGATGACAGAATGACAGAAGAGGACAGAATGACAGAAGATGACAGAAGATGACAGAAGATGACAGAATGACAGAAGAGGACAGAAGATGACAGAAGATGACAGATAGTCAGAAGCTGACAGAAGATGACAGAAGATGACAGAAGATGACAGAATGACCGAAGAGGACAGAATGACAGAAGAGGACAGAATGACAGAAGAGGACAGAATATGACAAAAGATGACAGAAGATGACAGAATGACAGAAGATGACAGAAGATGACAGAAAATGACAGAGGATGACAGAAGATGACAGAAGATGACAGAATGACAGAAGAGGAAAGAATGACAGAAGATGACAGAATGACAGAAGATGACAGAATGACAGATGAGGACAGAAGATGACAGAAGATGTCAGAAGGACAGAAGATGACAGAATGACAGAAGATGAAAGAACATGACAGAAGATGACAGAATATGACAGAAGAGGACAGAAGATGACAGAATATGACAGAAGAAGACAGAAGATGACAGAATGACAGAAGAGGACAGAATGACAGAAGAGAACAGAATATGACAGAAGATGACACAAGATGACAGAATGACAGAAAATGACAGAAGAGGACAGAATATGACAGAAGAGGACAGAATGATAGAAGATGACAGAAGGTGACAGAAGATGACAGAAGATGACAGAATATGACAGAAGATGACAGAAGATGACAGAGTATGACAGAAGATGACAGAAGATGACAGAATGACAGAAGAGGACAGAATGACAGAAGATGACAGAATGACAGAAGAGGACAGAAGATGACAGAGGATGACAGAAGATGACAGAAGATGACAGAATGACAGAAGAGGACAGAAGATGACAGAATGATAGAAGATGACAGAAGATGACAGAAGATGACAGAATTACAGAAGAGGACAGAATGACAGAAGAGGACAGAAGATGACAGAATGACAGAAGAGGACACAATGACAGAAGATGACAGAAGATGACAGAAGATGACAGAATGACAGAAGAGGACAGAATGACAGAAGATGACAGAATGACAGAAGAGGACAGAATGACAGAAGATGACAGAAGATGACAGAATGACAGAAGATGACACAAGATGACACAAGATGACAAAATGACAGAAGAGGACAGAATTACAGAAGATGACAGAGTGACAGAAGATGACAGAAGATGACAGAAGATGACAGAATGACAGAAGAGGACAGAATGACAGAAGATGACAGAATGACAGAAGATGACGGAAGATGACAGAAGATGACAGAAGATGACAGAATGACACAAGAGGACAGAATGACAGAAGATGACAGAATGACAGAAGAGGACAGAATGACAGAAGATGACAGAAGATGACAGAAGATGACAGAAGATGACAGAAGATGACAGAATGACAGAAGATGTCAGAATGACAGAAGATGACAGATTGACAGAAGAGGACAGAATGACAGAAGATGACAGAAGATGACAGAAGATGACAGAATGACAGAAGAGGACAGAATGACAGATGATGACAGAATGACAGAAGAGGACAGAAGATGACAGAAGATGACAGAAGACGACAGAAGATGACAGAAGGTGACAGAATGACAGAAGAGGACAGAATGACAGAAGATGACAGAAGATGACAGAAGATGACAGAATGACAGAAGATGAAAGAAGATGACAGAAGATGACAAAATGACAGAAGAGGACAGAATGACAGAAGATGACAGAATGACAGAAGAGGACTGAATGACAGAAGATGACAGAAGATGAAAGAAGATGACAGAATGACAGAAGAGGACAGAATGACAGAAGATGACAGAATATGACAGAAGATGACAGAAGATGACAGAATGACAGAAGAGGACAGAATGACAGAAGATGACAGAAGATGAAAGAAGATGAAGGAAGATGACAGAAGATGACAGAAGATGACAGAATGACAGAAGAGGACGGAATGACAGAAGATGACAGAAGATGACAGAAGATGACAGAATGACAGAAGATGTCAGAATGACAGAAGATGACAGAATGACAGAAGGGGACAGAATGACAGAAGATGACAGAAGATGACAGAACATGACAGAATGACAGAAGAGGACAGAATGACAGAAGGTGACAGAAGATGACAGAATGACAGAAGAGGACAGAAGATGACAGAAGATGACAAAAGATGACAGAATGACAGAAGATGACAGAAGATGACAAAATGACAGAAGAGGACAGAATGACAGAAGATGACAGAGTGACAGAAGAGGACAGAATGACAGAAGATGACAGCAGATGAAAGAAGATGACAGAATGACAGAAGATGACAGAAGATGACAGAAGAGGACAGAATGACAGAAGATGACAGAATATGACAGAAGATGACAGAATGACAGAAGATGACAGAAGAGGACAGAATGACAGAAGATAACAGAAGATGACAGAAGATGACAGAATGACAGAAGAGGACAGAAGATGACAGAATGACAGAAGAGGACAGAATGACAGAAGATGACAGAAGATGACAGAAGAAGACAGAATGACAGAAGAGGACAGAATGACAGAAGATGACAGAAGATGACAGAAGATGACAGAATGACAGAAGAGGACAGAATGACAGAAGAGGACAGAAGATGACAGAATGACAGGAGAAGACAGAAGAGGACAGAATGACAGAAGATGACAGAAGATGACAGAAGATGACAGAATGACAGAAGAGGACAGAATGACAGAAGAGGACAGAAGATGACAGAATGACAGAAGAGGACAGAAGATGACAGAAGATGACAGAATGACAGAAGAGGACAGAATGACAGAAGAGGATAGAATGACAGAAGATGACAGAATGACAGAAGATGACAGAAGATGACAGAAGATGACAGAATGACAGAAGATGACAGAAGATGACAGAATATGACAGAATATGACAGAAGATGACAGAAGATGACAGAAGATGACAGAATGACAAAAGATGACAGAAGATGACAGCAGATGGCAGAAGATGACAGAAGATGACAGAATGACAGAAGAGGACAGAAGATGACAAAAGATGACAGAAGATGACAGAAGATGACAGAAGATGACAGAAGATGACAGAATGACAGAAGAGGACAGAATGACAGAAGAGGACAGAATATGATAGAGGATGACAGAAGATGACAGAATGACAGAAGATGACAGAAGATGTCAGAAGGACAGAAGATGACAGAATGACAGAAGATGAAAGAACATGACAGAAGATGACAGAAGATGACAGAATATGACAGAAGAGGACAGAAGATGACAGAAGATGACAGAATATGACAGAAGATGACAGAAGATGACAGAATGACAGAAGAGGACAGAATGACAGAAGAGGACAGAATATGACAGAAGATGACACAAGATGACAGAATGACAGAAAATGACAGAAGAGGACAGAATATGACAGAAGAGGACAGAATGATAGAAGATGACAGAAGGTGACAGAAGATGGCAGAAGATGACAGAAGATGACAGAATATGACAGAAGATGACAGAAGATGACAGAAGATGACAGAAGATGACAGAGTATGACAGAAGATGACAGAAGATGACAGAAGATGACAGAATGACAGAAGAGGACAGAATGACAGAAGATGACAGAATGACAGAAGAGGACAGAAGATGAGAGAGGATGACAGAAGATGACAGAGGATGACAGAATGACAGAAGAGGACAGAAGATGACAGAAGATGACAGAATGACAGAAGATGACAGAAGATGACAGAAGATGACAGAAGATGACAGAATTACAGAAGAGGACAGAATGACAGAAGAGGACAGAAGATGACAGAATGACAGAAGAGGACAGAAGATGACAGAAGATGACAGAAGATGACAGAAGAGGACAGAATGACAGAAGAGGACAGAATGACAGAAGATGACAGAATGACAGAAGATGACAGAAGATGACAGAAGATGACAGAATGACAGAAGATGACAGAAGATGAGAGTAGATGACAGAAGATGACATAAGATGACAGAAGATGACAGAAGATGACAGAATGACAGAAGAGGACAGAAGAGGACAGAAGATGACAGAAGATGACAGAAGATGACAGAAGATGACAGATTGACAGAAGAGGACAGAATGACAGAAGAGGACAGAATATGATAGAGGATGACAGAAGATGACAGAATGACAGAAGATGACAGAAGATGTCAGAAGGACAGAAGATGACAGAATGACAAAAGATGACAGAAGATGACAGAAGATGACAGAAGATGACAGAATATGACAGAAGAGGACAGAAGATGACAGAATATGACAGAAGATGACAGAAGATGACAGAATGACAGAAGAGGACAGAATGACAGAAGAGGACAGAATATGACAGAAGATGACACAAGATGACAGAATGACAGAAAATGACAGAAGAGGACAGAACATGACAGAAGAGGACAGAATGACAGAAGATGACAGAAGATGACAGAAGATGACAGAATATGACAGAAGATGACAGAAGATGACAGAAGATGACAGAACATGACAGAGTATGACAGAAGATGACAGAAGATGACAGAAGATGACAGAAGATGACAGAATGACAGAAGATGACACAAGATGACGGAAGATGACAGAAGATGACAGAAGATGACAGAATGACACAAGAGGACAGAATGACAGAAGATGACAGAATGACAGAAGAGGACAGAATGACAGAAGATGACAGAAGATGACAGAAGATGACAGAAGATGACAGAATGACAGAAGATGTCAGAATGACAGAAGATGACAGAATGACAGAAGAGGACAGAAGATGACAGAAGATGACAGAAGATGACAGAAGATGACAGAATCACAGAAGAGGACAGAATGACAGATGATGACAGAATGACAGAAGAGGACAGAAGATGTCAGAAGCTGACAGAAGATGACAGAAGATGACAGAAGATGACAGAATGACCGAAGAGGACAGAATGACAGAAGAGGACAGAATGACAGAAGAGGACAGAATATGACAAAAGATGACAGAACTTGACAGAATGACAGAAGAGGACAGAATGACAGAAGATGACAGAAGATGACAGAAGATGACAGAAGATGAAAGAAGATGACAGAATGACAGAAGAGGACAGAATGACAGATGACAGAATGAGAGAAGAGGACAGAAGATGACAGAAGATGACAGAAGATGACAGAAGATGACAGAATGACAGAAGAGGACAGAAGATGACAGAATGACAGAAGATGACAGAAGATGACAGAAGATGACAGAAGATGACAGAATGACCGAAGAGGACAGAATGCCAGAAGAGGACAGAATGACAGAAGAGGACAGAATATGACAAAAGATGACAGAAGATGACAGAATGACAGAAGATGACAGAAGATGACAGAGAATGACAGAAGATGACAGAAGATGACAGAAGATGACAGAATGACAGAAGAGGAAAGAATGACAGAAGATGACAGAATGACAGAAGATGACAGAATGACAGATGAGGACAGAAGATGACAGAAGATGACAGAAGATGACAGAAGATGACAGAATGACAGAAGAGGACAGAAGATGACAGAATGACAGAAGAGGACAGAAGATGACAGAAGATGACAGAAGATGACAGAAGATGACAGAATGACAGAAGAGGTCAGAAGATGACAGAAGATGACAGAAGATAACAGAAGATGACAGAATGACAGAAGAGGACAGAATGACAGAAGAGGACAGAATGACAGAAGATGACAGAAGATGACAGAAGATGAAAAGATGACAGAATATGACAGAAGATGACAGAAGATGACAGAAGATGACAGAAGATGACAGAATGACAGAAGAGGACAGAATGGCAGAAGAGGACAGAATATGCCAGAAGATGACAGAAGGTGACAGAATGACAGAAGATGACAGAAGATGACAGAAGATCACAGAAGATGACAGAAGATGACAGAATGACAGAAGAGGACAGAATGACAGAAGATGACAGAATGACAGAAGAGGACAGAATGGCAGAAGATGACAGAAGATGACACAAGATGACAGAATGACAGAAGAGGACAGAATGACAGAAGATGACAGAATGACGGAAGATGACAGAGGATGACAGAAGATGACAGAAGATGACAGAAGATGACAGAATGACAGACGAGGAAAGAAGATGACAGAAGATGGCAGAAGATGACAGAAGATGACAGAATGACAGAAGAGGACAGAATGACAGAAGATGACAGAAGATGACAGAAGATGACAGAAGATGACAGAAAATGACAGAGGATGACAGAAGATGACAGAAGATGACAGAATGACAGAAGAGGAAAGAATGACAGAAGATGACAGAATGACAGAAGATGACAGAATGATAGATGAGGACAGAAGATGACAGAAGATGTCAGAAGGACAGAAGATGACAGAATGACAGAAGATGAAAGAACATGACAGAAGATGACAGAAGATGACAGAATATGACAGAAGAGGACAGAAGATGACAGAATATGACAGAAGATGACAGAAGATGACAGAATGACAGAAGAGGACAGAATGACAGAAGAGGACAGAATATGACAGAAGATGACACAAGATGACAGAATGACAGAAAATGACAGAAGAGGACAGAATATGACAGAAGAGGACAGAATGATAGAAGATGACAGAAGGTGACAGAAGATGGCAGAAGATGACAGAAGATGACAGAATATGACAGAAGATGACAGAAGATGACAGAGTATGACAGAAGATGACAGAAGATGACAGAAGATGACAGAATGACAGAAGAGGACAGAATGACAGAAGATGACAGAATGACAGAAGAGGACAGAAGATGACAGAGGATGACAGAAGATGACAGAAGATGACAGAATGACAGAAGAGGACAGAAGATGACAGAATGACAGAAGATGACAGAAGATGACAGAAGATGACAGAATTACAGAAGAGGACAGAATGACAGAAGAGGACAGAAGATGACAGAATGACAGAAGAGGACAGAAGATGACAGAAGATGACAGAATGACAGAAGAGGACAGAATGACAGAAGAGGACAGAATGACAGAAGATGACAGAATGACAGAAGATGACAGAAGATGACAGAATGACAGAAGATGACAGAAGATGAGAGTAGATGACAAAAGATGACATAAGATGACAGAAGATGACAGAAGATGACAGAATGACAGAAGAGGACAGAAGATGACAGAAGATGACAGAAGATGACAGAATGACAGAAGAGGACAGAAGATGTCAGAAGGACAGAAGATGACAGAATGACAGAAGATGACAGAAGATGACAGAAGATGACAGAAGATGACAGAAGAGGACAGAAGATGACAGAAGATGACAGAATATGACAGAAGATGACAGAATGACAGAAAATGACAGAAGAGGACAGAACATGACAGAAGAGGACAGAATGACAGAAGATGACAGAAGATGACAGAAGATGACAGAATGACAGAAAATGACAGAAGAGGACAGAACATGACAGAAGAGGACAGAATGACAGAAGATGACAGAAGATGACAGAAGATGGCAGAAGATGACAGAAGATGACAGAATATGACAAAAGATGACAGAAGATGACAGAATGACAGAAGAGGACAGAATGAGAGAAGATGACAGAAGATGACAGAAGATGACAGAAGATGAAAGAAGATGACAGAATGACAGAAGAGGACAGAATGACAGATGACAGAATGACAGAAGAGGACAGAAGATGACAGAAGATGACAGAATGACAGAAGATGACAGAAGATGACAGAAGATGACAGAAGATGACAGAAGATGACAGAATGACCGAAGAGGACAGAATGCCAGAAGAGGACAGAATGACAGAAGAGGACAGAATATGACAAAAGATGACAGAAGATGACAGAATGACAGAAGATGACAGAAGATGACAGAAAATGACAGAAGATGACAGAAGATGACAGAAGATGACAGAATGACAGAAGAGGAAAGAATGACAGAAGATGACAGAATGACAGAAGATGACAGAATGACAGATGAGGACAGAAGATGACAGAAGATGACAGAAGATGACAGAAGATGACAGAATGACAGAAGAGGACAGAAGATGACAGAATGACAGAAGAGGACAGAAGAGGACAGAAGATGACAGAAGATGACAGAAGATGACAGAATGACAGAAGAGGTCAGAAGATGACAGAAGATGACAGAAGATGACAGAAGATAACAGAAGAGGACAGAATGACAGAAGAGGACAGAATGACAGAAGAGGACAGAATGACAGAAGATGACAGAAGATGACAGAAGATGAAAAGATGACAGAATATGACAGAAGATGAAAGAAGATGACAGAATATGACAGAAGATGACAGAATGACAGAAGAGGACAGAATGGCAGAAGAGGACAGAATATGCCAGAAGATGACAGAAGGTGACAGAATGACAGAAGATGACAGAAGATGACAGAAGATCACAGAAGATGACAGAAGATGACAGAATGACAGAAGAGGACAGAATGACAGAAGATGACAGAATGACAGAAGAGGACAGAATGACAGAAGATGACAGAATGACGGAAGATGACAGAGGATGACAGAAGATGACAGAAGATGACAGAATGACAGACGAGGAAAGAAGATGACAGAAGATGGCAGAAGATGACAGAAGATGACAGAATGACAGAAGATGACAGAATGACAGAAGAGGACAGAATGACAGAAGATGATAGAAGATGACAGAAGATGACAGAATGACAGAAGAGGACAGAATGACAGAAGATGACAGAAGATGACAGAAGATGACAGAAGATGACAGAATGACAGAAGATGACAGAAGATGACAAAATGACAGAAGAGGACAGAATGACAGAAGATGACAGAATGACAGAAGAGGGCAGAAGATGACAGAAGATGACAGAAGATGACAGAAGATGACAGAATGACAGAAGAGGACAGAATGACAGAAGATGACAGAAGATGACAGAAGATGACAGAATATGACAGAAGATGAAAAAGATGACAGAAGATGACAGAAGAGGACAGAATGACAGAAGAGGACAGAATGACAGAAGAGGACAGAATGACAGAAGATGACAGAATGACAGAAGATGACAGAAGATGACAGAATGACAGAAGATGACAGAAGATGAGAGTAGATGACAGAAGATGACATAAGATGACAGAAGATGACAGAAGATGACAGAATGACAGAAGAGGACAGAAGATGACAGAAGATGACAGAAGATGACAGAATGACAGAAGAGGACAGAATATGATAGAGGATGACAGAAGATGACAGAATGACAGAAGATGACAGAAGATGTCAGAAGGACAGAAGATGACAGAATGACAGAAGATGACAGAAGATGACAGAAGATGACAGAAGATGACAGAAGAGGACAGAAGATGACAGAAGATGACAGAATATGACAGAAGATGACAGAATGACAGAAAATGACAGAAGAGGACAGAACATGACAGAAGAGGACAGAATGACAGAAGATGACAGAAGATGACAGAAGATGACAGAAGATGACAGAATGACAGAAAATGACAGAAGAGGACAGAACATGACAGAAGAGGACAGAATGACAGAAGATGACAGAAGATGACAGAAGATGACAGAATATGACAGAAGATGACACAAGATGACAGAATGACAGAAAATGACAGAAGAGGACAGAACATGACAGAAGAGGACAGAATGACAGAAGATGACAGAAGATGACAGAAGATGGCAGAAGATGACAGAAGATGACAGAATATGACAAAAGATGACAGAAGATGACAGAATGACAGAAGAGGACAGAATGAGAGAAGATGACAGAAGATGACAGAAGATGACAGAAGATGAAAGAAGATGACAGAATGACAGAAGAGGACAGAATGACAGATGACAGAATGACAGAAGAGGACAGAAGATGACAGAAGATGACAGAATGACAGAAGATGACAGAAGATGACAGAAGATGACAGAAGATGACAGAAGATGACAGAATGACCGAAGAGGACAGAATGCCAGAAGAGGACAGAATGACAGAAGAGGACAGAATATGACAAAAGATGACAGAAGATGACAGAATGACAGAAGATGACAGAAGATGACAGAAAATGACAGAAGATGACAGAAGATGACAGAAGATGACAGAATGACAGAAGAGGAAAGAATGACAGAAGATGACAGAATGACAGAAGATGACAGAATGACAGATGAGGACAGAAGATGACAGAAGATGACAGAAGATGACAGAAGATGACAGAAGAGGACAGAAGATGACAGAATGACAGAAGAGGACAGAAGAGGACAGAAGATGACAGAAGATGACAGAAGATGACAGAAGATGACAGAATGACAGAAGAGGTCAGAAGATGACAGAAGATGACAGAAGATGACAGAAGATAACAGAAGAGGACAGAATGACAGAAGAGGACAGAATGACAGAAGAGGACAGAATGACAGAAGATGACAGAAGATGACAGAAGATGAAAAGATGACAGAATATGACAGAAGATGAAAGAAGATGACAGAATATGACAGAAGATGACAGAATGACAGAAGAGGACAGAATGGCAGAAGAGGACAGAATATGCCAGAAGATGACAGAAGGTGACAGAATGACAGAAGATGACAGAAGATGACAGAAGATCACAGAAGATGACAGAAGATGACAGAATGACAGAAGAGGACAGAATGACAGAAGATGACAGAATGACAGAAGAGGACAGAATGACAGAAGATGACACAAGATGACACAAGATGACAGAATGACAGAAGAGGACAGAATGACAGAAGATGACAGAATGACGGAAGATGACAGAGGATGACAGAAGATGACAGAAGATGACAGAATGACAGACGAGGAAAGAAGATGACAGAAGATGGCAGAAGATGACAGAAGATGACAGAATGACAGAAGAGGACAGAATGACAGAAGATGACAGAATGACAGAAGAGGACAGAATGACAGAAGATGATAGAAGATGACAGAAGATGACAGAATGACAGAAGAGGACAGAATGACAGAAGATGACAGAAGATGACAGAAGATGACAGAAGATGACAGAATGACAGAAGATGACAGAAGATGACAAAATGACAGAAGAGGACAGAATGACAGAAGATGACAGAATGACAGAAGAGGGCAGAAGATGACAGAAGATGACAGAAGATGACAGAAGATGACAGAATGACAGAAGAGGACAGAATGACAGAAGATGACAGAAGATGACAGAAGATGACAGAATATGACAGAAGATGAAAAAGATGACAGAAGATGACAGAAGAGGACAGAATGACAGAAGATGACAGAAGATGACAGAATGACGGAAGATGACAGAAGATGACGCAAGATGACAGAAGATGACAGAAGATGACAGAATGACAGAAGAGGACATAATGACAGAAGATGACAGAAGATGACAGAAGATGACAGAATGACAGAAGATGACAGAATGACAGAAGAGGACACAATCACATGAGGTGACAGAAGATGACAGAAGATGACAGAATGACAGAAGAGGACAGAATGACAGAAGATGACAGAATGACAGAAGAGGACAGAATGACAGAAGATGACAGAAGATGACAGAATGACAGAAGATGACAGAAGATGACAGAAGATGACAGAAGATGACAGAATGACAGAAGATGACACAAGATGACACAAGATGACAAAATGACAGAAGAGGACAGAATGACAGAAGATGACAGAGTGACAGAAGAGGACAGAATGACAGAAGATGACAGAAGATGACAGAAGATGACAGAATGACAGAAGAGGACAGAATGACAGAAGATGACAGACGATGACAGAAGATGACAGAATGACAGAAGATGACACAAGATGACGGAAGATGACAGAAGATGACAGAAGATGACAGAATGACACAAGAGGACAGAATGACAGAAGATGACAGAATGACAGAAGAGGACAGAATGACAGAAGATGACAGAAGATGACAGAAGATGACAGAAGATGACAGGAGATGACAGAATGACAGAAGATATCAGAATGACAGAAGATGACAGAATGACAGAAGAGGACAGAAGATGACAGAAGATGACAGAATGACAGAAGAGGACAGAATGACAGATGATGACAGAATGACAGAAGAGGACAGAAGATGGCAGAAGATGACAGAAGGCGACAGAAGATGACAGAAGGTGACAGAATGACAGAAGAGGACAGAATGACAGAAGATGACAGAAGATGACAGAAGATGACAAAATGACAGAAGAGGACAGAATGACAGAAGATGACAGAATGACAGAAGAGGGCAGAAGATGACAGAAGATGACAGAATGACAGAAGAGGACAGAATGACAGAAGGTGACAGAAGATGATAGAATGACAGAAGAGGACAGAAGATGACAGAAGATGACAAAAGATGACAGAATGAGAGAAGATGACAGAAGATGTCAGAAGATGACAAAATGACAGAAGAGGACAGAATGACAGAAGATGACAGAGTGACAGAAGAGGACAGAATGACAGAAGATGACAGAAGATGACAGAAGATGACAGAATGACAGAAGAGGACAGAATGACAGAAGATGGCAGAATATGACAGAAGATGACAGAATATGACAGAAGATGACAGAAGATGACAGAAGATGACAGAATGACAGAAGAGGACAGAATGACAGAAGATGACAGAAGATGACAGAAGATGACAGAATGACAGAAGATGACAGAAGATGACGGAAGATGACAGAAGATGACAGAAGATGACAGAATGACAGAAGAGGACAGAATGACAGAAGATGACAGAAGATGACAGAAGATGACAGAATGACAGAAGATGTCAGAATGACAGAAGATGACAGAATGACAGAAGATGACAGACGATGACAGAAGATGACAGAATGACAGAAGATGACAGAATATGACAGAAGATGACAGAAGATGACAGAATGACAGAAGATGACAGAAGATGACAGAAGATGACAGAATGACAGAAGATGACAGAAGATGACGGAAGATGACAGAAGATGACAGAAGATGACAGAATGACAGAAGAGGACAGAATGACAGAAGATGACAGAAGATGACAGAAGATGACAGAATGACAGAAGATGTCAGAATGACAGAAGATGACAGAATGACAGAAGATGACAGACGATGACAGAAGATGACAGAATGACAGAAGATGACAGAATATGACAGAAGATGACAGAAGATGACAGAATGACAGAAGATGACAGAAGATGACAGTAGATGACTTAAGATGACAGAAGATGACAGAATGACAGAAGAGGACAGAAGATGACAGAAGATGACAGAATGACAGAAGATGACAGAAGATGACGGAAGATGACAGAAGATGACAGAAGATGACAGAATGACAGAAGAGGACAGAATGACAGAAGATGACAGAAGATGACAGAAGATGACAGAAGATGACAGAATGACAGAAGAGGACAGAATGACAGAAGAGGACAGAATGACAGAAGATGACAGAAGATGACAGAATATGACAGAAGATGACAGAAGATGACAGAATGACAGAAGAGGACAGAAGATGACAGAAGATGACAGAAGATGACAGAAGATGACAGAATGACAGAAGAGGACAGAATGACAGAAGTGGACAGAATATGATAGAGGATGACAGAAGATGACAGAATGACAGAAGATGACAGAAGATGTCAGAAGATCAGAAGATGACAGAATGACAGAAGATGAAAGAACATGACAGAAGATGACAGAATATGACAGAAGAGGACAGAAGATGACAGAAGATGACAGAATATGACAGAAGATGACAGAAGATGACAGAATGACAGAAGAGGACAGAATGACAGAAGAGGACAGAATATGGCAGAAGATGACACAAGATGACAGAATGACAGAAAATGACAGAAGAGGACAGAATATGACAGAAGAGGACAGAATGACAGAAGATGACAGAAGATGACAGAAGATGGCAGAAGATGACAGAAGATGACAGAATATGACAGAAGATGACAGAAGATGACAGAATGACAGAAGAGGACAGAATGACAGAAGATGACAGAATGACAGAAGAGGACAGAAGATGACAGAAGATGACAGAAGATGACAGAATGACAGAAGAGGACAGAAGATGACAGAAGATGACAGAATGACAGAAGATGACAGAAGATGACAGAAGATGACAGAAGATGACAGAATTACAGAAGAGGACAGAATGACAGAAGAGGAGAGAAGATGACAGAATGACAGAAGAGGACAGAAGATGACAGAAGATGACAGAAGATGACAGAATGAAAGAAGAGGACAGAATGACAGAAGAGGACAGAATGACAGAAGATGACAGAATGACAGAAGATGACAGAAGATGACAGAAGATGACAGAATGACAGAAGATGACAGATGATGACAGAATATGACAGAATATGACAGAATATGACAGAAGATGACAGAAGATGACAGAAGATGACAGAAGATGACAGAAGATGACAGAATGACAGAAGAGGACAGAAGATGACAGAAGATGACAGAATGACAGAAGAGGACAGAATGACAGAAGAGGACAGAATATGAAAGAGGATGACAGAAGATGACAGAATGACAGAAGATGACAGAAGATGTCAGAAGGACAGAAGATGACAGAATGACAGAAGATGACAGAACATGACAGAAGATGACAGAAGATGACAGAATATGACAGAAGAGGACAGAAGATGACAGAAGATGACAGAATATGACAGAAGATGACAGAAGGTGACAGAATGACAGAAGAGGACAGAATGACAGAAGAGGACAGAATATGACAGAAGATGACACAAGATGACAGAATGACAGAAAATGACAGAATGACAGAAGATGACAGAAGATGACAGAAGATGACAGAAGATGGCAGAAGATGACAGAAGATGACAGAATATGACAGAAGATGACAGAAGATGACAGAGTATGACAGATGATGACAGAAGATGACAGAAGATGATAGAAGATGACAGAATGACAGAAGAGGACAGAATGACAGAAGATGACAGAATGACAGAAGAGGACAGAAGATGACAGAAGATGACAGAAGATGACAGAAGATGACAGAATGACAGAAGAGGACAGAAGATGACAGAAGATGACAGAATGACAGAAGATGACAGAAGATGACAGAAGATGACAGAAGATGACAGAATGACCGAAGAGGACAGAATGACAGAAGAGGACAGAATGACAGAAGAGGACAGAATATGACAAAAGATGAGAGAAGATGACAGAATGACAGAAGATGACAGAAGATGACAGAAAATGACAGAAGATGACAGCAGATGACAGAAGATGACAGAATGACAGAAGAGGACAGAATGACAGAAGATGACAGACGATGACAGAAGATGACAGAATGACAGAAGAAGACACAAGATGACGGAAGATGACAGAAGATGACAGAATGACACAAGAGGACAGAATGACAGAAGATGACAGAATGACAGAAGAGGACAGAATGACAGAAGATGACAGAAGATGACAGAAGATGACAGGAGATGACAGAATGACAGAAGATATCAGAATGACAGAAGATGACAGAATGACAGAAGAGGACAGAATGACAGAAGATGACAGAAGATGACAGAAGATGACAGAATGACAGAAGAGGACAGAATGACAGATGATGACAGAATGACAGAAGAGGACAGAAGATGGCAGAAGATGACAGAAGGCGACAGAAGATGACAGAAGGTGACAGAATGACAGAAGAGGACAGAATGACAGAAGATGACAGAAGATGACAGAAGATGACAAAATGACAGAAGAGGACAGAATGACAGAAGATGACAGAATGACAGAAGAGGGCAGAAGATGACAGAAGATGACAGAATGACAGAAGAGGACAGAATGACAGAAGATGACAGAATGACAGAAGAGGACAGAATGACAGAAGGTGACAGAAGATGATAGAATGACAGAAGAGGACAGAAGATGACAGAAGATGACAAAAGATGACAGAATGACAGAAGATGACAGAAGATGACAGAAGATGACAAAATGACAGAAGAGGACAGAATGACAGAAGATGACAGAAGATGACAGAATGACAGAAGAGGACAGAATGACAGAAGATGACAGAAGATGACAGAAGATGACAGAATGACACAAGATGACACAAGATGACACAAGATGACAAAATGACAGAAGAGGACAGAATGACAGAAGATGACAAAAGATGACAGAATGACAGAAGAGGACAGAATGACAGAAGATGACAGAGTGACAGAAGAGGACAGAATGACAGAAGATGACAGAAGATGACAGAACGACAGAAGAGGACAGAATGACAGAAGATTACAGAATATGACAGAAGATGACAGAATATGACAGAAGATGACAGAAGATGACAGAAGATGACAGAATGACAGAAGAGGACAGAATGACAGAAGATGACAGAAGATGACAGAAGATGACAGAATGACAGAAGATGACACAAGATGACGGAAGATGACAGAAGATGACAGAAGATGACAGAATGACACAAGAGGACAGAATGACAGAAGATGACAGAATGACAGAAGAGGACAGAATGACAGAAGATGACAGAAGATGAAAGAAGATGACAGAAGATGACAGAAGATGACAGAATGACAGAAGATGTCAGAATGACAGAAGATGACAGAATGACAGAAGAGGACAGAATGACAGAAGATGACAGAAGATGACAGAAGATGACAGAATGACAGAAGAGGACAGAATGACAGATGATGACAGAATGACAGAAGAGGACAGAAGATGACAGAAGATGACAGAAGACGACAGAAGATGACAGAAGGTGACAGAATGAAAGAAGAGGACAGAATGACAGAAGATGACAGAAGATGACAGAAGATGACAAAATGACAGAAGAGGACAGAATGACAGAAGATGACAGAATGACAGAAGAGGGCAGAAGATGACAGAAGATGACAGAATGACAGAAGAGGACAGAATGACAGAAGGTGACAGAAGATGACAGAATGACAGAAGAGGACAGAAGATGACAGAAGATGACAAAAGATGACAGAATGACAGAAGATGACAGAAGATGACAGAAGATGACAAAATGACAGAAGAGGACAGAATGACAGAAGATGACAGAGTGACAGAAGAGGACAGAATGACAGAAGATGACAGAAGATGAAAGAAGATGACAGAATGACAGAAGAGGACAGAATGACAGAAGATGACAGAATATGACAGAAGATGACAGAAGATGACAGAGTATGACAGAAGATGACAGAAGATGACAGAAGATGAAAGAAGATGACAGAATGACAGAAGAGGACAGAATGACAGAAGATGACAGAATGACAGAAGAGGACAGAAGATGACAGAAGATGACAGAATGACAGAAGATGACAGAAGATGACAGAAGATGACAAAATGACAGAAGAGGACAGAATGACAGAAGATGACAGAGTGACAGAAGAGGACAGAATGACAGAAGATGACAGAAGATGACAGAAGATGAAAGAAGATGACAGAATGACAGAAGAGGACAGAATGACAGAAGATGACAGAATGACAGAAGAGGACAGAAGATGACAGAAGATGACAGAAGATGACAGAATGACAGAAGATGACAGAAGATGACAGAAGATGACAAAATGACAGAAGAGGACAGAATGACAGAAGATGACAGAGTGACAGAAGAGGACAGAATGACAGAAGATGACAGAAGATGACAGAAGATGACAGAATGACACAAGAGGACAGAATGACAGAAGATGACAGAATGACAGAAGAGGACAGAATGACAGAAGATGACAGAAGATGACAGAAGATGACAGAAGATGACAAGATGACAGAATGACAGAAGATGTCAGCATGACAGAAGATGACAGAATGACAGAAGAGGACAGAATGACAGAAGATGACAGAAGATGACAGAAGATGATAGAATGACAGAAGAGGACAGAATGACAGATGATGACAGAATGACAGAAGATGACAGAAGAGGACAGAATGACAGAAGATGACAGAATGACAGAAGAGGACAGAATGACAGAAGATGACAGAAGATGACAGAAGATGACAGAATGACAGAAGATGACAGAATGACAGAAGAGGACAGAATGACAGAAGATGACAGAAGATGACAGAAGACGACAGAAGATGACAGAAGGTGACAGAATGACAGAAGAGGACAGAATGACAGAAGATGACAGAAGATGACAGAAGAGGACAGAATGACAGAAGATGACAGAATGACAGAAGAGGACAGAATGACAGAAGATGACAGAAGATGACAGAAGATGACAGAATGACAGAAGATGACAGAAGATGACAAAATGACAGAAGAGGACAGAATGACAGAAGATGACAGAATGACAGAAGAGGGCAGAAGATGACAGAAGATGACAGAATGACAGAAGAGGACAGAATGACAGAAGGTGACAGAAGATGACAGAATGACAGAAGAGGACAGAAGATGACAGAAGATGACAGAAGATGACAAAAGATGACAGAATGACAGAAGATGACAGAAGATGACAGAAGATGACAAAATGACAGAAGAGGACAGAATGACAGAAGATGACAGAGTGACAGAAGAGGACAGAATGACAGAAGATGACAGAAGATGAAAGAAGATGACAGAATGACAGAAGAGGACAGAATGACAGAAGATGACAGAATATGACAGAAGATGACAGAATATGACAGAAGATGACAGAAGATGACAAAAAGACAGAAGATGACAGAAGATGACAAAATGACAGAAGAGGACAGAATGACAGAAGATGACAGAATGACAGAAGAGGGCAGAAGATGACAGAAGATGACAGAATGACAGAAGAGGACAGAATGACAGAAGGTGACAGAAGATGACAGAATGACAGAAGGTGACAAAAGATGACAGAATGACAGAAGATGACAGAAGATGACAGAAGATGACAAAATGACAGAAGAGGACAGAATGACAGAAGATGACAGAGTGACAGAAGAGGACAGAATGACAGAAGATGACAGAAGAGGACAGAAGATGACAGAATGACAGAAGAGGACAGAATGACAGAAGATGACAGAATATGACAGAAGATGACAGAATATGACAGAAGATGACAGAAGATGACAGAAGATGACAGAATGACAGAAGAGGACAGAATGACAGAAGATGACAGAAGATGACAGAATGACAGAAGAGGACAGAATGACAGAAGATGACAGAAGATGACAGAATGACAGAAGATGTCAGAATGACAGAAGATGACAGAATGACAGAAGAGGACAGAATGACAGAAGATGACAGAAGATGACAGAAGATGACAGAACATGACAGAATGACAGAAGATGACAGAAGATGACAGAAGAGGACAGAATGACAGAAGATGACAGGATATGACAGAAGATGACAGAATGAGAGAAGATGACAGAAGATGACTGAAGAGGACAGAATGACAGAAGATAACAGAAGATGACAGAAGATGACAGAATGACAGAAGAGGACAGAAGATGACAGAATGACAGAAGAGGGCAGAATGACAGAAGATGACAGAAGATGACAGAAGATGACAGAAGATGACAGAATATGACAGAAGATGAAAAAGATGACAGAAGATGACAGAAGAGGACAGAATGACAGAAGATGACAGAAGATGACAGAAGATGACAGAATGACGGAAGATGACAGAAGATGACGCAAGATGACAGAAGATGACAGAAGATGACAGAATGACAGAAGAGGACATAATGACAGAAGATGACAGAAGATGACAGAAGATGACAGAATGACAGAAGATGACAGAATGACAGAAGATGACAGAATGACAGAAGAGGACACAATGACAGAAGATGACAGAAGATGACAGAAGATGACAGAATGACAGAAGAGGACAGAATGACAGAAGAGGACAGAATGACAGAAGATGACAGAAGATGAAAGAAGATGACAGAAGATGACAGAAGATGACAGAATGACAGAAGATGTCAGAATGACAGAAGATGACAGAATGACAGAAGAGGACAGAATGACAGAAGATGACAGAAGATGACAGAAGATGACAGAATGACAGAAGAGGACAGAATGACAGATGATGACAGAATGACAGAAGAGGACAGAAGATGACAGAAGATGACAGAAGACGACAGAAGATGACAGAAGGTGACAGAATGAAAGAAGAGGACAGAATGACAGAAGATGACAGAAGATGACAGAAGATGACAAAATGACAGAAGAGGACAGAATGACAGAAGATGACAGAATGACAGAAGAGGGCAGAAGATGACAGAAGATGACAGAATGACAGAAGAGGACAGAATGACAGAAGGTGACAGAAGATGACAGAATGACAGAAGAGGACAGAAGATGACAGAAGATGACAAAAGATGACAGAATGACAGAAGATGACAGAAGATGACAGAAGATGACAAAATGACAGAAGAGGACAGAATGACAGAAGATGACAGAGTGACAGAAGAGGACAGAATGACAGAAGATGACAGAAGATGAAAGAAGATGACAGAATGACAGAAGAGGACAGAATGACAGAAGATGACAGAATATGACAGAAGATGACAGAAGATGACAGAGTATGACAGAAGATGACAGAAGATGACAGAAGATGAAAGAAGATGACAGAATGACAGAAGAGGACAGAATGACAGAAGATGACAGAATGACAGAAGAGGACAGAAGATGACAGAAGATGACAGAATGACAGAAGATGACAGAAGATGACAGAAGATGACAAAATGACAGAAGAGGACAGAATGACAGAAGATGACAGAGTGACAGAAGAGGACAGAATGACAGAAGATGACAGAAGATGACAGAAGATGAAAGAAGATGACAGAATGACAGAAGAGGACAGAATGACAGAAGATGACAGAATGACAGAAGAGGACAGAAGATGACAGAAGATGACAGAAGATGACAGAATGACAGAAGATGACAGAAGATGACAGAAGATGACAAAATGACAGAAGAGGACAGAATGACAGAAGATGACAGAGTGACAGAAGAGGACAGAATGACAGAAGATGACAGAAGATGACAGAAGATGACAGAATGACACAAGAGGACAGAATGACAGAAGATGACAGAATGACAGAAGAGGACAGAATGACAGAAGATGACAGAAGATGACAGAAGATGACAGAAGATGACAAGATGACAGAATGACAGAAGATGTCAGCATGACAGAAGATGACAGAATGACAGAAGAGGACAGAATGACAGAAGATGACAGAAGATGACAGAAGATGATAGAATGACAGAAGAGGACAGAATGACAGATGATGACAGAATGACAGAAGATGACAGAAGAGGACAGAATGACAGAAGATGACAGAATGACAGAAGAGGACAGAATGACAGAAGATGACAGAAGATGACAGAAGATGACAGAATGACAGAAGATGACAGAATGACAGAAGAGGACAGAATGACAGAAGATGACAGAAGATGACAGAAGACGACAGAAGATGACAGAAGGTGACAGAATGACAGAAGAGGACAGAATGACAGAAGATGACAGAAGATGACAGAAGAGGACAGAATGACAGAAGATGACAGAATGACAGAAGAGGACAGAATGACAGAAGATGACAGAAGATGACAGAAGATGACAGAATGACAGAAGATGACAGAAGATGACAAAATGACAGAAGAGGACAGAATGACAGAAGATGACAGAATGACAGAAGAGGGCAGAAGATGACAGAAGATGACAGAATGACAGAAGAGGACAGAATGACAGAAGGTGACAGAAGATGACAGAATGACAGAAGAGGACAGAAGATGACAGAAGATGACAGAAGATGACAAAAGATGACAGAATGACAGAAGATGACAGAAGATGACAGAAGATGACAAAATGACAGAAGAGGACAGAATGACAGAAGATGACAGAGTGACAGAAGAGGACAGAATGACAGAAGATGACAGAAGATGAAAGAAGATGACAGAATGACAGAAGAGGACAGAATGACAGAAGATGACAGAATATGACAGAAGATGACAGAATATGACAGAAGATGACAGAAGATGACAAAAAGACAGAAGATGACAGAAGATGACAAAATGACAGAAGAGGACAGAATGACAGAAGATGACAGAATGACAGAAGAGGGCAGAAGATGACAGAAGATGACAGAATGACAGAAGAGGACAGAATGACAGAAGGTGACAGAAGATGACAGAATGACAGAAGGTGACAAAAGATGACAGAATGACAGAAGATGACAGAAGATGACAGAAGATGACAAAATGACAGAAGAGGACAGAATGACAGAAGATGACAGAGTGACAGAAGAGGACAGAATGACAGAAGATGACAGAAGAGGACAGAAGATGACAGAATGACAGAAGAGGACAGAATGACAGAAGATGACAGAATATGACAGAAGATGACAGAATATGACAGAAGATGACAGAAGATGACAGAAGATGACAGAATGACAGAAGAGGACAGAATGACAGAAGATGACAGAAGATGACAGAATGACAGAAGAGGACAGAATGACAGAAGATGACAGAAGATGACAGAATGACAGAAGATGTCAGAATGACAGAAGATGACAGAATGACAGAAGAGGACAGAATGACAGAAGATGACAGAAGATGACAGAAGATGACAGAACATGACAGAATGACAGAAGATGACAGAAGATGACAGAAGAGGACAGAATGACAGAAGATGACAGGATATGACAGAAGATGACAGAATGAGAGAAGATGACAGAAGATGACTGAAGAGGACAGAATGACAGAAGATAACAGAAGATGACAGAAGATGACAGAATGACAGAAGAGGACAGAAGATGACAGAATGACAGAAGAGGGCAGAATGACAGAAGATGACAGAAGATGACAGAAGATGACAGAAGATGACAGAATATGACAGAAGATGAAAAAGATGACAGAAGATGACAGAAGAGGACAGAATGACAGAAGATGACAGAAGATGACAGAAGATGACAGAATGACGGAAGATGACAGAAGATGACGCAAGATGACAGAAGATGACAGAAGATGACAGAATGACAGAAGAGGACATAATGACAGAAGATGACAGAAGATGACAGAAGATGACAGAATGACAGAAGATGACAGAATGACAGAAGATGACAGAATGACAGAAGAGGACACAATGACAGAAGATGACAGAAGATGACAGAAGATGACAGAATGACAGAAGAGGACAGAATGACAGAAGATGACAGAATGACAGAAGAGGACAGAATGACAGAAGATGACAGAAGATGACAGAATGACAGAAGAGGACAGAATGACAGAAGATGACAGAAGATGACAGAAGATGACAGAATGACAGAAGATGACAGAAGATGACACAAGATGACAAAATGACAGAAGAGGACAGAATGACAGAAGATGACAGAGTGACAGAAGAGGACAGAATGACAGAAGATGACAGAAGATGACAGAATGACAGAAGAGGACAGAATGACAGAAGATGACAGAATATGACAGAAGATGACAGAAGATGACAGAATGACAGAAGAGGACAGAATGACAGAAGATGACAGAAGATGACAGAAGATGACAGAATGACAGAAGATGACACAAGATGACGGAAGATGACAGAAGATGACAGAAGATGACAGAATGACACAAGAGGACAGAATGACAGAAGATGACAGAATGACAGAAGAGGACAGAATGACAGAAGATGACAGAAGATGACAGAAGATGACAGAAGATGACAGAATGACAGAAGATGTCAGAATGACAGAAGATGACAGAATGACAGAAGAGGACAGAATGACAGAAGATGACAGAAGATGACAGAAGATGACAGAATGACAGAAGAGGACAGAATGACAGATGATGACAGAATGACAGAAGAGGACACAAGATGACAGAAGATGACAGAAGACGACAGAAGATGACAGAAGGTGACAGAATGACAGAAGAGGACAGAATGACAGAAGATGACAGAAGATGACAGAAGATGACAGAAGATGACAGAATGACAGAAGATGAAAGAAGATGACAGAAGATGACAAAATGACAGAAGAGGACAGAATGACAGAAGATGACAGAATGACAGAAGAGGACAGAATGACAGAAGATGTCAGAAGATGAAAGAAGATGACAGAATGACAGAAGAGGACAGAATGACAGAATATGACAGAATATGACAGAAGATGACAGAATATGACAGAAGATGACAGAAGATGACAGAAGATGACAGAATGACAGAAGAGGACAGAATGACAGAAGATGACAGAAGATGACAGAAGATGACAGAATGACAGAAGATGAAAGAAGATGAAGGAAGATGACAGAAGATGACAGAAGATGACAGAATGACAGAAGAGGACGGAATGACAGAAGATGACAGAAGATGACAGAAGATGACAGAAGATGACAGAATGACAGAAGATGTCAGAATGACAGAAGATGACAGAATGACAGAAGGGGACAGAATGACAGAAGATGACAGAAGATGACAGAACATGACAGAATGACAGAAGAGGACAGAATGACAGAAGATGACAGAATGATAGAAGAGGACAGAAGATTACAGAAGATGACAAAAGATGACAGAATGACAGAAGATGACAGAAGATGACAGAAGATGACAAAATGACAGAAGAGGACAGAATGACAGAAGATGACAGAGTGACAGAAGAGGACAGAATGAGAGAAGATGACAGAAGATGAAAGAAGATGACAGAATGACAGAAGAGGACAGAATGACAGAAGATGACAGAATATGACAGAAGATGACAGAATATGACAGAAGATGACAGAAGATGACAGAAGATGACAGAATGACAGAAGAGGACAGAATGACAGAAGATGACAGAAGATGACAGAAGATGACAGAATGACAGAAGATGTCAGAATGACAGAAGATGACAGAATGACAGAAGGGGACAGAATGACAGAAGATGACAGAAGATGACAGAACATGACAGAACATGACAGAATGACAGAAGATGAGAGAAGATGACAGAAGAGGACAGAATGACAGAAGATGACAGAATATGACAGAAGAGGACAGAATGACAGAAGATAACAGAAGATGACAGAAGATGACAGAATGACAGAAGAGGACAGAAGATGGCAGAATGACAGAAGAGGACAGAATGACAGAAGATGACAGAAGATGACAGAAGAAGACAGAATGACAGAAGAGGACAGAATGACAGAAGTTGACAGAAGATGACAGAAGATGACAGAAGATGACAGAATGACAGAAGAGGACAGAATGACAGAAGAGGACAGAAGATGACAGAATGACAGAAGAAGACAGAAGAGGACAGAAGATGACAGAATGACAGAAGAGGACAGAAGATGACAGAAGATGACAGAATGACAGAAGAGGACAGAATGACAGAAGAGGACAGAATGACAGAAGATGACAGAATGACAGAAGATGACAGAAGATGACAGAAGATGACAGAATGACAGAAGATGACAGAAGATGACAGAATATGACAGAATATGACAGAAGATGACAGAAGATGACAGAATGACAGAAGATGACAGAAGATGACAGCAGATGGCAGAAGATGACAGAAGATGACAGAAGATGACAGAATGACAGAAGAGGACAGAATGACAGAAGAGGACAGAATATGATAGAGGATGACAGAAGATGACAGAATGACAGAAGATGACAGAAGATGTCAGAAGGACAGAAGATGACAGAATGACAGAAGATGAAAGAACATGACAGAAGATGACAGAAGATGACAGAATATGACAGAAGAGGACAGAAGATGACAGAAGATGACAGAAGATGACAGAAGATGACAGAATATGACAGAAGATGACAGAATGACAGAAGAGGACAGAATGACAGAAGAGGACAGAATATGACAGAAGATGACACAAGATGACAGAATGACAGAAAATGACAGAAGAGGACAGAATGATAGAAGATGACAGAAGGTGACAGAAGATGGCAGAAGATGACAGAAGATGACAGAATATGACAGAAGATGACAGAAGATGACAGAGTATGACAGAAGATGACAGAAGATGACAGAATGACAGAAGAGGACAGAATGACAGAAGATGACAGAATGACAGAAGAGGACAGAAGATGACAGAGGATGACAGAAGATGACAGAAGATGACAGAATGACAGAAGAGGACAGAAGATGACAGAAGATGACAGAATGACAGAAGATGACAGAAGATGACAGAAGATGACAGAAGATGACAGAATTACAGAAGAGGACAGAATGACAGAAGAGGACAGAAGATGACAGAATGACAGAAGAGGACAGAAGATGACAGAAGATGACAGAAGATGACAGAATGACAGAAGAGGACAGAATGACAGAAGAGGACAGAATGACAGAAGATGACAGAATGACAGAAGATGACAGAAGATGACAGAAGATGACAGAATGACAGAAGATGACAGAAGATGAGAGTAGATGACAGAAGATGACATAAGATGACAGAAGATGACAGAAGATGACAGAATGACAGAAGAGGACAGAAGATGACAGAAGATGACAGAAGATGACAGATTGACAGAAGAGGACAGAATGACAGAAGAGGACAGAATATGATAGAGGATGACAGAAGATGACAGAATGACAGAAGAGGACAGAAGATGACAGAAGATGACAGAAGATGACAGATTGACAGAAGAGGACAGAATGACAGAAGAGGACAGAATATGATAGAGGATGACAGAAGATGACAGAATGACAGAAGATGACAGAAGATGACAGAATATGACAGAAGAGGACAGAAGATGACAGAAGATGACAGAAGATGACAGAAGATGACAGAATGACAGAAGAGGACAGAATGACAGAAGAGGACAGAATATGACAGAAGATGACACAAGATGACAGAATGACAGAAAATGACAGAAGAGGACAGAACATGACAGAAGAGGACAGAATGACAGAAGATGACAGAAGATGACAGAAGATGACAGAATATGACAGAAGATGACAGAATATGACAGAAGATGACAGAAGATGACAGAAGATGACAGAAGATGACAGAATGACAGAAGATGACACAAGATGACGGAAGATGACAGAAGATGACAGAAGATGACAGAATGACACAAGAGGACAGAATGACAGAAGATGACAGAATGACAGAAGAGGACAGAATGACAGAAGATGACAGAAGATGACAGAAGATGACAGAAGATGACAGAAGATGACAGAATGACAGAATATGTCAGAATGACAGAAGATGACAGAATGACAGAAGAGGACAGAATGACAGAAGATGACAGAAGATGACAGAAGATGACAGAATGACAGAAGAGGACAGAATGACAGAGGATGACAGAATGACAGAAGAGGACAGAAGATGACAGAAGATGATAGAAGACGACAGAAGATGACAGAAGGTGACAGAATGACAGAAGAGGACAGAATGACAGAAGATGACAGAAGATGACAGAAGATGACAGAAGATGACAGAAGATGACAGAATGACAGAATATGACAGAAGATGTCAGAAGATGACAGAAGATGACAGAATGACAGAAGAGGACAGAATGACAGAAGATGACAGAAGATGACAGAAGATGACAGAATGACAGAAGAGGACAGAATGACAGAAGATGACAGAAGATGACAGAAGATGACAGAAGATGACAGAATGACAGAAGATGTCAGAATGACAGAAGATGACAGAATGACAGAAGAGGACAGAATGACAGAAGATGACAGAAGATGACAGAACATGACAGAATGACAGAAGATGACAGAAGATGACAGAAGAGGACAGAATGACAGAAGATGACAGGATATGACAGAAGATGACAGAATGACAGAAGATGACAGAAGATGACAGAAGAGGACAGAATGACAGAAGATAACAGAAGATGACAGAAGATGACAGAATGACAGAAGAGGACAGAAGATGACAGAATGACAGAAGAGGACAGAATGACAGAAGATGACAGAAGATGACAGAAGATGACAGAAGATGACAGAAGATGACAGAATATGACAGAAGATGAAAAAGATGACAGAAGATGACAGAAGAGGACAGAATGACAGAAGATGACAGAAGATGACAGAAGATGACAGAATGACGGAAGATGACAGAAGATGACAGAAGATGACAGAATGACAGAAGATGACAGAATGACAGAAGAGGACACAATGACAGAAGATGACAGAAGATGACAGAAGATGACAGAATGACAGAAGAGGACAGAATGACAGAAGATGACAGAATGACAGAAGAGGACAGAATGACAGAAGATGACAGAAGATGACAGAATGACAGAAGAGGACAGAATGACAGAAGATGACAGAAGATGACAGAATGACAGAAGATGACAGAAGATGACACAAGATGACAAAATGACAGAAGAGGACAGAATTACAGAAGATGACAGAGTGACAGAAGATGACAGAATGACAGAAGAGGACAGAATGACAGAAGTTGACAGAATATGACAGAAGATGACAGAATATGACAGAAGATGACAGAAGATGACAGAAGATGACAGAATGACAGAAGAGGACAGAATGACAGAAGAGGACAGAATATGACAGAAGATGACACAAGATGACAGAATGACAGAAAATGACAGAAGAGGACAGAACATGACAGAAGAGGACAGAATGACAGAAGATGACAGAATATGACAGAAGATGACAGAATATGACAGAAGATGACAGAAGATGACAGAGTATGACAGAAGATGACAGAAGATGACAGAAGATGACAGAAGATGACAGAATGACAGAAGATGACACAAGATGACGGAAGATGACAGAAGATGACAGAAGATGACAGAATGACACAAGAGGACAGAATGACAGAAGATGACAGAATGACAGAAGAGGACAGAATGACAGAAGATGACAGAATGACAGAAGAAGACAGAATGACAGAAGATGACAGAAGATGACACAAGATGACAGAATGACAGAAGAGGACAGAATGACAGAAGATGACAGAATGACGGAAGATGACAGAGGATGACAGAAGATGACAGAAGATGACAGAAGATGACAGAATGACAGACGAGGAAAGAAGATGACAGAAGATGGCAGAAGATGACAGAAGATGACAGAATGACAGAAGAGGACAGAATGACAGAAGATGACAGAATGACAGAAGAGGACAGAATGACAGAAGATGATAGAAGATGACAGAAGATGACAGAATGACAGAAGAGGACAGAAGATGACAGAAGATGACAGAATGACAGAAGATGACAGAATGACAGAAGAGGACAGAATGACAGAAGATGACAGAATGACAGAAGAGGACAGAATGGCAGAAGATGATAGAAGATGACAGAAGATGACAGAATGACAGAAGATGACAGAAGATGACAGAAGATGACAAAATGACAGAAGAGGACAGAATGACAGAAGATGACAGAATGACAGAAGATGACAGAAGATGACAGAAGATGAAAGAAGATGACAGAATGACAGAAGAGGACAGAATGACAGAAGATGACAGAATGACAGAAGAGGACAGAAGATGACAGAAGATGACTGAAGATGACAGAATGACAGAAGAGGACAGAAGATGACAGAAGATGACAGAATGTCAGAAGCTGACAGAAGATGACAGAAGATGACAGAAGATGACAGAATGACCGAAGAGGACAGAATGACAGAAGAGGACAGAATGACAGAAGAGGACAGAATATGACAAAAGATGACAGAGGATGACAGAATGACAGAAGATGACAGAAGATGACAGAAAATGACAGAAGATGACAGAAGATGACAGAATGACAGAAGAGGAAAGAATGACAGAAGATGACAGAATGACAGAAGATGACAGAATGACAGATGAGGACAGAAGATGACAGAAGATGTCAGAAGGACAGAAGATGACAGAATGACAGAAGATGAAAGAACATGACAGAAGATGACAGAAGATGACAGAATATGACAGAAGAGGACAGAAGATGACAGAAGATGACAGAATATGACAGAAGAAGACAGAAGATGACAGAATGACAGAAGAGGACAGAATGACAGAAGAGGACAGAATGACAGAAGAGGACAGAATATGACAGAAGATGACACAAGATGACAGAATGACAGAAAATGACAGAAGAGGACAGAATATGACAGAAGAGGACAGAATGATAGAAGATGACAGAAGGTGACAGAAGATGGCAGAAGATGACAGAAGATGACAGAATATGACAGAAGATGACAGAGTATGACAGAAGATGACAGAAGATGACAGAAGATGACAGAATGACAGAAGAGGACAGAATGACAGAAGATGACAGAATGACAGAAGAGGACAGAAGATGACAGAGGATGACAGAAGATGACAGAATGACAGAAGAGGACAGAAGATGACAGAATGACAGAAGATGACAGAAATGACAGAAGATAACAGAATTACAGAAGAGGACAGAATGACAGAAGAGGACAGAAGATGACAGAATGACAGAAGAGGACAGAAGATGACAGAAGATGACAGAATGACAGAAGAGGACAGAATGACAGAAGAGGACAGAATGACAGAAGATGACAGAATGACAGAAGATGACAGAAGATGACAGAAGATGACAGAATGACAGAAGATGACAGAAGATGAGAGTAGATGACAGAAGATGACATAAGATGACAGAAGATGACAGAAGATGACAGAATGACAGAAGAGGACATAAGATGACAGAAGATGACAGAGGATGACAGAATGACAGAAGAGGACAGAATATGATAGAGGATGACAGAAGATGACAGAATGACAGAAGATGACAGAAGATGTCAGAAGGACAGAAGATGACAGAATGACAGAAGATGACAGAAGATGACAGAAGATGACAGAATATGACAGAAGAGGACAGAAGATGACAGAAGATGACAGAATATGACAGAAGATGACAGAAGATGACAGAATGACAGAAAATGACAGAAGAGGACAGAACATGACAGAAGAGGACAGAATGACAGAAGATGACAGAAGATGACAGAAGATGACAGAAGATGACAGAATGACAGAAAATGACAGAAGAGGACAGAACATGACAGAAGAGGACAGAATGACAGAAGATGACAGAATATGACAGAAGATGACACAAGATGACAGAATGACAGAAAATGACAGAAGAGGACAGAACATGACAGAAGAGGACAGAATGACAGAAGATGACAGAAGATGACAGAAGATGACAGAAGATGGCAGAAGATGGCAGAAGATGACAGAATATGACAAAAGATGACAGAAGATGACAGAATGAGAGAAGAGGACAGAATGACAGAAGATGACAGAAGATGACAGAAGATGACAGAAGATGAAAGAAGATGACAGAATGACAGAAGAGGACAGAATGACAGATGACAGAATGACAGAAGAGGACAGAAGATGACAGAAGATGACAGAAGATGACAGAATGACAGAAGAGGACAGAAGATGACAGAAGATGACAGAATGACAGAAGATGACAGAAGATGACAGAAGATGACAGAAGATGACAGAAGATGACAGAATGACCGAAGAGGACAGAATGCCAGAAGAGGACAGAATGACAGAAGAGGACAGAATGACAGAAGATGACAGAATGACAGAAGATGACAGAAGATGACAGAAGATGACAGAATGACAGAAGATGACAGAAGATGAGAGTAGATGACAGAAGATGACATAAGATGACAGAAGATGACAGAAGATGACAGAATGACAGAAGAGGACATAAGATGACAGAAGATGACAGAGGATGACAGAATGACAGAAGAGGACAGAATATGATAGAGGATGACAGAAGATGACAGAATGACAGAAGATGACAGAAGATGTCAGAAGGACAGAAGATGACAGAATGACAGAAGATGACAGAAGATGACAGAAGATGACAGAATATGACAGAAGAGGACAGAAGATGACAGAAGATGACAGAATATGACAGAAGATGACAGAAGATGACAGAATGACAGAAAATGACAGAAGAGGACAGAACATGACAGAAGAGGACAGAATGACAGAAGATGACAGAAGATGACAGAAGATGACAGAAGATGACAGAATGACAGAAAATGACAGAAGAGGACAGAACATGACAGAAGAGGACAGAATGACAGAAGATGACAGAATATGACAGAAGATGACACAAGATGACAGAATGACAGAAAATGACAGAAGAGGACAGAACATGACAGAAGAGGACAGAATGACAGAAGATGACAGAAGATGACAGAAGATGACAGAAGATGGCAGAAGATGGCAGAAGATGACAGAATATGACAAAAGATGACAGAAGATGACAGAATGAGAGAAGAGGACAGAATGACAGAAGATGACAGAAGATGACAGAAGATGACAGAAGATGAAAGAAGATGACAGAATGACAGAAGAGGACAGAATGACAGATGACAGAATGACAGAAGAGGACAGAAGATGACAGAAGATGACAGAAGATGACAGAATGACAGAAGAGGACAGAAGATGACAGAAGATGACAGAATGACAGAAGATGACAGAAGATGACAGAAGATGACAGAAGATGACAGAAGATGACAGAATGACCGAAGAGGACAGAATGCCAGAAGAGGACAGAATGACAGAAGAGGACAGAATATGACAAAAGATGACAGAAGATGACAGAAGATGACAAAAGATGACAGAATGACAGAAGAGGACAGAAGATGACAGAAGATGACAGAAGATGACAGAAGATGACAGAAGATGACAGAAGATGACAGAAGATGACAGAAGATGACAGAATTACAGAAGAGGACAGAATGACAGAAGAGGACAGAAGATGACAGAAGAGGACAGAAGATGACAGAAGATGACAGAAGATGACAGAATGACAGAAGAGGACAGAATGACAGAAGAGGACAGAATGACAGAAGATGACAGAATGACAGAAGATGACAGAAGATGACAGAATGACAGAAGATGACAGAAGATGAGAGTAGATGACAGAAGATGACATAAGATGACAGAAGATGACAGAAGATGACAGAATGACAGAAGAGGACAGAAGATGACAGAAGATGACAGAAGATGACAGATTGACAGAAGAGGACAGAATGACAGAAGAGGACAGAATATGATAGAGGATGACAGAAGATGACAGAATGACAGAAGATGACAGAAGATGTCAGAAGGACAGAAGATGACAGAATGACAGAAGATGACAGAAGATGACAGAAGATGACAGAAGATGACAGAATATGACAGAAGAGGACAGAAGATGACAGAAGATGACAGAATATGACAGAAGATGACAGAAGATGACAGAATGACAGAAGAGGACAGAATGACAGAAGAGGACAGAATATGACAGAAGATGACACAAGATGACAGAAGATGACAAAAGATGACAGAAGATGGCAGAAGATGACAGAAGATGACAGAATATGACAAAAGATGACAGAAGATGACAGAATGACAGAAGAGGACAGAATGACAGAAGATGACAGAAGATGACAGAAGATGACAGAAGATGAAAGAAGATGACAGAATGACAGAAGAGGACAGAATGACAGATGACAGAATGACAGAAGAGGACAGAAGATGACAGAAGATGACAGAAGATGACAGAATGACAGAAGAGGACAGAAGATGACAGAAGATGACAGAATGACAGAAGATGACAGAAGATGACAGAAGATGACAGAAGATGACAGAATGACCGAAGAGGACAGAATGCCAGAAGAGGACAGAATGACAGAAGAGGACAGAATATGACAGAAAATGACAGAAGATGACAGAAGATGACAGAAGATGACAGAATGACAGAAGAGGAAAGAATGACAGAAGATGACAGAATGACAGAAGATGACAGAATGACAGATGAGGACAGAAGATGACAGAAGATGACAGAAGATGACAGAAGATGACAGAATGACAGAAGAGGACAGAAGATGACAGAATGACAGAAGAGGACAGAAGATGACAGAAGATGACAGAAGATGACAGAAGATGACAGAATGACAGAAGAGGTCAGAAGATGACAGAAGATGACAGAAGATGACAGAAGATAACAGAAGATGACAGAATGACAGAAGAGGACAGAATGACAGAAGAGGACAGAATGACAGAAGATGACAGAAGATGACAGAAGATGAAAAGATGACAGAATATGACAGAAGATGACAGAAGATGACAGAATATGACAGAAGATGACAGAATGACAGAAGAGGACAGAATGGCAGAAGAGGACAGAAGATGACAGAATGACAGAAGAGGACAGAAGATGAAAGAAGATGACAGAAGATGACAGAATGAAAGAAGAGGACAGAATGACAGAAGAGGACAGAATAACAGAAGATGACAGAATGACAGAAGATGACAGAAGATGACAGAATGACAGAAGATGACAGAAGATGAGAGTAGATGACAGAAGATGACATAAGATGACAGAAGATGACAGAAGATGACAGAATGACAGAAGAGGACAGAGGATGACAGAAGATGACAGAAGATGACAGATTGACAGAAGAGGACAGAATGACAGAAGAGGACAGAATATGATAGAGGATGACAGAAGATGACAGAATGACAGAAGATGACAGAAGATGTCAGAAGGACAGAAGATGACAGAATGACAGAAGATGACAGAAGATGACAGAAGATGACAGAAGATGACAGAATATGACAGAAGAGGACAGAAGATGACAGAAGATGACAGAATATGACAGAAGATGACAGAAGATGACAGAATGACAGAAGAGGACAGAATGACAGAAGAGGACAGAATATGACAGAAGATGACACAAGATGACAGAAGATGACAAAAGATGACAGAAGATGGCAGAAGATGACAGAAGATGACAGAATATGACAAAAGATGACAGAAGATGACAGAATGACAGAAGAGGACAGAATGACAGAAGATGACAGAAGATGACAGAAGATGACAGAAGATGAAAGAAGATGACAGAATGACAGAAGAGGACAGAATGACAGATGACAGAATGACAGAAGAGGACAGAAGATGACAGAAGATGACAGAAGATGACAGAATGACAGAAGAGGACAGAAGATGACAGAAGATGACAGAATGACAGAAGATGACAGAAGATGACAGAAGATGACAGAATGACCGAAGAGGACAGAATGCCAGAAGAGGACAGAATGACAGAAGAGGACAGAATATGACAGAAAATGACAGAAGATGACAGAAGATGACAGAAGATGACAGAATGACAGAAGAGGAAAGAATGACAGAAGATGACAGAATGACAGAAGATGACAGAATGACAGATGAGGACAGAAGATGACAGAAGATGACAGAAGATGACAGAAGATGACAGAATGACAGAAGAGGACAGAAGATGACAGAATGACAGAAGAGGACAGAAGATGACAGAAGATGACAGAAGATGACAGAAGATGACAGAATGACAGAAGAGGTCAGAAGATGACAGAAGATGACAGAAGATAACAGAAGATGACAGAATGACAGAAGAGGACAGAATGACAGAAGAGGACAGAATGACAGAAGATGACAGAAGATGACAGAAGATGAAAAGATGACAGAAGATGACAGAAGATGACACAAGATGACAGAATGACAGAAGAGGACAGAATGACAGAAGATGACAGAATGACGGAAGATGACAGAGGATGACAGAAGATGACAGAAGATGACAGAAGATGACAGAATGACAGACGAGGAAAGAAGATGACAGAAGATGGCAGAAGATGACAGAAGATGACAGAATGACAGAAGAGGACAGAATGACAGAAGATGACAGAATGACAGAAGTGGACAGAATGACAGAAGATGATAGAAGATGACAGAAGATGACAGAATGACAGAAGAGGACAGAATGACAGAAGATGACAGAAGATGACAGAAGATGACAGAATGACAGAAGATGACAGAAGATGACAGAAGATGACAAAATGACAGAAGAGGACAGAATGACAGAAGATGACAGAATGACAGAAGAGGGCAGAAGATGACAGAAGATGACAGAGTATGACAGAAGATGACAGAAGATGACAGAAGATGAAAGAAGATGACAGAATGACAGAAGAGGACAGAATGACAGAAGATGACAGAATGACAGAAGAGGACAGAAGATGACAAAAGATGACAGAAGATGACAGAATGACAGAAGAGGACAGAAGATGACAGAAGATGACAGAATGTCAGAAGCTGACAGAAGATGACAGAAGATGACAGAATGACCGAAGAGGACAGAATGACAGAAGAGGACAGAATGACAGAAGAGGACAGAATATGACAAAAGATGACAGAAGATGACAGAATGACAGAAGATGACAGAAGATGACAGAAAATGACAGAGGATGACAGAAGATGACAGAAGATGACAGAATGACAGAAGAGGAAAGAATGACAGAAGATGACAGAATGACAGAAGATGACAGAATGACAGATGAGGACAGAAGATGACAGAAGATGTCAGAAGGACAGAAGATGACAGAATGACAGAAGATGAAAGAACATGACAGAAGATGACAGAAGATGACAGAATATGACAGAAGAGGACAGAAGATGACAGAAGATGACAGAATATGACAGAAGATGACAGAAGATGACAGAATGACAGAAGAGGACAGAATGACAGAAGAGGACAGAATATGACAGAAGATGACACAAGATGACAGAATGACAGAAAATGACAGAAGAGGACAGAATATGACAGAAGAGGACAGAATGATAGAAGATGACAGAAGGTGGCAGAAGATGACAGAAGATGACAGAATATGACAGAAGATGACAGAAGATGACAGAGTATGACAGAAGATGACAAAAGATGACAGAATGGCAGAAGAGGACAGAATGACAGAAGATGACAGAATGACAGAAGAGGACAGAAGATGACAGAGGATGACAGAAGAGGACAGAAGATGACAGAATGACAGAAGATGACAGAAGATGACAGAATATGACAGAAGATGACAGAGTATGACAGAAGATGACAGAAGATGACAGAATGACAGAAGAGGACAGAATGACAGAAGATGACAGAATGACAGAAGAGGACAGAAGATGACAGAAAATGACAGAAGAGGACAGAAGATGACAGAATGACAGAAGATGACAGAAGATGACAGAAGATGACAGAATTACAGAAGAGGACAGAATGACAGAAGAGGACAGAAGATGACAGAATGACAGAAGAGGACAGAAGATGACAGAATGACAGAAGAGGACAGAATGACAGAAGCTGACAGAAGATGACAGAAGATGACAGAAGATGACAGAATGACCGAAGAGGACAGAATGACAGAAGAGGACAGAATGACAGAAGAGGACAGAATATGACAAAAGATGACAGAAGATGACAGAATGACAGAAGATGACAGAAGATGACAGAAAATGACAGAGGATGACAGAAGATGACAGAAGATGACAGAATGACAGAAGAGGAAAGAATGACAGAAGATGACAGAATGACAGAAGATGACAGAATGACAGATGAGGACAGAAGATGACAGAAGATGTCAGAAGGACAGAAGATGACAGAATGACAGAAGATGAAAGAACATGACAGAAGATGACAGAAGATGACAGAATATGACAGAAGAGGACAGAAGATGACAGAAGATGACAGAATATGACAGAAGATGACAGAAGATGACAGAATGACAGAAGAGGACAGAATGACAGAAGAGGACAGAATATGACAGAAGATGACACAAGATGACAGAATGACAGAAAATGACAGAAGAGGACAGAATATGACAGAAGAGGACAGAATGATAGAAGATGACAGAAGGTGGCAGAAGATGACAGAAGATGACAGAATATGACAGAAGATGACAGAAGATGACAGAGTATGACAGAAGATGACAAAAGATGACAGAATGACAGAAGAGGACAGAATGACAGAAGATGACAGAATGACAGAAGAGGACAGAAGATGACAGAGGATGACAGAAGAGGACAGAAGATGACAGAATGACAGAAGATGACAGAAGATGACAGAATATGACAGAAGATGACAGAGTATGACAGAAGATGACAGAAGATGACAGAATGACAGAAGAGGACAGAATGACAGAAGATGACAGAATGACAGAAGAGGACAGAAGATGACAGAAAATGACAGAAGAGGACAGAAGATGACAGAATGACAGAAGATGACAGAAGATGACAGAAGATGACAGAATTACAGAAGAGGACAGAATGACAGAAGAGGACAGAAGATGACAGAATGACAGAAGAGGACAGAAGATGACAGAATGACAGAAGAGGACAGAATGACAGAAGAGGACAGAATGACAGAAGATGACAGAATGACAGAAGATGACAGAAGATGACAGAATGACAGAAGATGACAGAAGATGAGAGTAGATGACAGAAGATGACATAAGATGACAGAAGATGACAGAAGATGACAGAATGACAGAAGAGGACAGAAGATGACAGAAGATGACAGAAGATGACAGAATGACAGAAGAGGACAGAATATGATAGAGGATGACAGAAGATGACAGAATGACAGAAGATGACAGAAGATGTCAGAAGGACAGAAGATGACAGAATGACAGAAGATGACAGAAGATGACAGAAGATGACAGAAGATGACAGAATATGACAGAAGAGGACAGAAGATGACAGAAGATGACAGAATATGACAGAAGATGACAGAAGATGACAGAATGACAGAAAATGACAGAAGAGGACAGAACATGACAGAAGAGGACAGAATGACAGAAGATGACAGAAGATGACAGAAGATGACAGAAGATGACAGAATGACAGAAAATGACAGAAGAGGACAGAACATGACAGAAGAGGACAGAATGACAGAAGATGACAGAAGATGACAGAATATGACAGAAGATGACACAAGATGACAGAATGACAGAAAATGACAGAAGAGGACAGAACATGACAGAAGAGGACAGAATGACAGAAGATGACAGAAGATGACAGAAGATGACAGAAGATGGCAGAAGATGACAGAAGATGACAGAATATGACAAAAGATGACAGAAGATGACAGAATGACAGAAGAGGACAGAATGACAGAAGATGACAGAAGATGACAGAAGATGACAGAAGATGAAAGAAGATGACAGAATGACAGAAGAGGACAGAATGACAGATGACAGAATGACAGAAGAGGACAGAAGATGACAGAAGATGACAGAAGATGACAGAAGATGACAGAATGACAGAAGAGGACAGAAGATGACAGAAGATGACAGAATGACAGAAGATGACAGAAGATGACAGAAGATGACAGAAGATGACAGAAGATGACAGAATGACCGAAGAGGACAGAATGCCAGAAGAGGACAGAATGACAGAAGAGGACAGAATATGACAAAAGATGACAGAAGATGACAGAATGACAGATGATGACAGAAGATGACAGAAAATGACAGAAGATGACAGAAGATGACAGAAGATGACAGAATGACAGAAGAGGAAAGAATGACAGAAGATGACAGAATGACAGAAGATGACAGAATGACAGATGAGGACAGAAGATGACAGAAGATGACAGAAGATGACAGAAGATGACAGAATGACAGAAGAGGACAGAAGAGGACAGAAGAGGACAGAAGATGACAGAAGATGACAGAATGACAGAAGAGGTCAGAAGATGACAGAAGATGACAGAAGATGACAGAAGATAACAGAAGATGACAGAATGACAGAAGAGGACAGAATGACAGAAGAGGACAGAATGACAGAAGATGACAGAACATGACAGAAGATGAAAAGATGACAGAATATGACAGAAGATGAAAGAAGATGACATAATATGACAGAAGATGACAGAATGACAGAAGAGGACAGAATGGCAGAAGAGGACAGAATATGCCAGAAGATGACAGAAGGTGACAGAATGACAGAAGATGACAGAAGATGACAGAAGATCACAGAAGATGACAGAAGATGACAGAATGACAGAAGAGGACAGAATGACAGAAGATGACAGAATGACAGAAGAGGACAGAATGACAGAAGATGACAGAAGATGACACAAGATGACAGAATGACAGAAGAGGACAGAATGACAGAAGATGACAGAATGACGGAAGATGACAGAGGATGACAGAAGAGGACAGAATGACAGAAGATGACAGAAGATGAAAGAAGATGACAGAATGACAGAAGAGGACAGAATGACAGATGACAGAATGACAGAAGAGGACAGAAGATGACAGAAGATGACAGAAGATGACAGAATGACAGAAGATGACAGAAGATGACAGAAGATGACAGAAGATGACAGAAGATGACAGAATGACCGAAGAGGACAGAATGCCAGAAGAGGACAGAATGACAGAAGAGGACAGAATATGACAAAAGATGACAGAAGACGACAGAATGACAGAAGATGACAGAAGATGACAGAAAATGACAGAAGATGACAGAAGATGACAGAAGATGACAGAATGACAGAAGATGACAGAATGACAGATGAGGACAGAAGATGACAGAAGATGACAGAAGATGACAGAATGACAGAAGAGGTCAGAAGATGACAGAAGATGACAGAAGATAACAGAAGATGACAGAATGACAGAAGAGGACAGAATGACAGAAGAGGACAGAATGACAGAAGATGACAGAATATGACAGAAGATGAAAGAAGATGACAGAATATGACAGAAGATGACAGAATGACAGAAGAGGACAGAATGGCAGAAGAGGACAGAATATGCCAGAAGATGACAGAAGGTGACAGAATGACAGAAGATGACAGAAGATGACAGAAGATCACAGAAGATGACAGAAGATGACAGAATGACAGAAGAGGACAGAATGACAGAAGATGACAGAATGACAGAAGAGGACAGAATGACAGAAGATGACAGAAGGTGACAGAAGATGACAGAATGACAGAAGATGACAGAGGATGACAGAAGATGACAGAAGATGACAGAAGATGACAGAATGATAGACGAGGAAAGAAGATGACAGAAGATGGCAGAAGATGACAGAAGATGACAGAATGACAGAAGAGGACAGAATGACAGAAGATGACAGAATGACAGAAGAGGACAGAATGACAGAAGATGATAGAGGATGACAGAAGATGACAGAATGACAGAAGAGGACAGAATGACAGAAGATGACAGAAGATGACAGAAGATGACAGAAGATGGCAGAATGACAGAAGATGAGAGAAGATGACAGAAGATGACAAAATGACAGAAGAGGACAGAATGACAGAAGATGACAGAATGACAGAAGAGGGCAGAAGATGACAGAAGATGACAGAAGATGACAGAAGATGACAGAATGACAGAAGAGGACAGAATGACAGAAGATGACAGAAGATGACAGAAGATGACAGAATATGACAGAAGATGAAAAAGATGACAGAAGATGACAGAAGAGGACAGAATGACAGAAGATGACAGAAGATGACAGAAGATGACAGAATGACGGAAGATGACAGAAGATGACGCAAGATGACAGAAGATGACAGAAGATGACAGAATGACAGAAGAGGACATAATGACAGAAGATGACAGAAGATGACAGAAGATGACAGAATGACAGAAGATGACAGAATGACAGAAGATGACAGAATGACAGAAGAGGACACAATCACATGAGGTGACAGAAGATGACAGAAGATGACAGAATGACAGAAGAGGACAGAATGACAGAAGATGACAGAATGACAGAAGAGGACAGAATGACAGAAGATGACAGAAGATGACAGAATGACAGAAGAGGACAGAATGACAGAAGATGACAGAAGATGTCAGAAGGACAGAAGATGACAGAATGACAGAAGATGAAAGAACATGACAGAAGATGACAGAATATGACAGAAGAGGACAGAAGATGAGAGAATATGACAGAAGATGACAGAAGATGACAGAATGACAGAAGAGGACAGAATGACAGAAGAGGACAGAATATGGCAGAAGATGACACAAGATGACAGAATGACAGAAAATGACAGAAGAGGACAGAATATGACAGAAGAGGACAGAATGACAGAAGATGACAGAAGATGACAGAAGATGACAGAAGATGGCAGAAGATGACAGAAGATGACAGAATATGACAGAAGATGACAGAGTATGACAGAAGATGACAGAAGATGACAGAAGATGACAGAATGACAGAAGAGGACAGAATGACAGAAGATGACAGAATGACAGAAGAGGACAGAAGATGACAGAAGATGACAGAATGTCAGAAAAGGACAGAAGATGACAGAAGATGACAGAATGACAGAAGATGACAGAAGATGACAGAAGATGACAGAATTACAGAAGAGGACAGAATGACAGAAGAGGAGAGAAGATGACTGAATGACAGAAGAGGACAGAAGATGACAGAAGATGACAGAAGATGACAGAATGAAAGAAGAGGACAGAATGACAGAAGAGGACAGAATGACAGAATATGACAGAATGACAGAAGATGACAGAAGATGACAGAAGATGACAGAATGACAGAAGATGACAGATGATGACAGAATATGACAGAATATGACAGAAGATGACAGAAGATGACAGAAGATGACAGAAGATGACAGAAGATGACAGTAGATGACAGAAGATGACAGAAGATGACAGAAGATGACAGAAGATGACAGAATGACAGAAGAGGACAGAAGATGACAGAAGATGACAGAATGACAGAAGAGGACAGAATGACAGAAGATGACAGAAGATGACAGAAGATGACAGAAGATGACAGAATATGACAGAAGAGGACAGAAGATGACAGAAGATGACAGAATATGACAGATGATGACAGAAGACGACAGAATGACAGAAAATGACAGAAGAGGACAGAACATGACAGAAGAGGACAGAATGACAGAAGATGACAGAAGATGACAGAAGATGACAGAATGACAGAAAATGACAGAAGAGGACAGAACATAACAGAAGAGGACAGAATGACAGAAGATGACAGAAGATGACAGAAGATGACAGAATATGACAGAAGATGACACAAGATGACAGAATGACAGAAAATGACAGAAGAGGACAGAACATGACAGAAGAGGACAGAATGACAGAAGATGACAGAAGATGACAGAAGATGACAGAAGATGGCAGAAGATGACAGAAGATGACAGAATATGACAAAAGATGACAGAAGATGACAGAATGACAGAAGAGGACAGAATGACAGAAGATGACAGAAGATGACAGAAGATGACAGAAGATGAAAGAAGATGACAGAATGACAGAAGAGGACAGAATGACAGATGACAGAATGACAGAAGAGGACAGAAGATGACAGAAGATGACAGAAGATGACAGAAGATGACAGAATGACAGAAGAGGACAGAAGATGACAGAAGATGACAGAATGACAGAAGATGACAGAAGATGACAGAAGATGACAGAAGATGACAGAAGATGACAGAATGACCGAAGAGGACAGAATGCCAGAAGAGGACAGAATGACAGAAGAGGACAGAATATGACAAAAGATGACAGAAGATGACAGAATGACAGAAGATGACAGAAGATGACAGAAAATGACAGAAGATGACAGAAGATGACAGAAGATGACAGAATGACAGAAGAGGAAAGAATGACAGAAGATGACAGAATGACAGAAGATGACAGAATGACAGATGAGGACAGAAGATGACAGAAGATGACAGAAGATGACAGAATGACAGAAGAGGACAGAAGATGACAGAATGACAGAAGAGGACAGAAGAGGACAGAAGAGGACAGAAGATGACAGAAGATGACAGAATGACAGAAGAGGTCAGAAGATGACAGAAGATGACAGAAGATGACAGAAGATGACAGAAGATGACAGAATGACAGAAGAGGACAGAATGACAGAAGAGGACAGAATGACAGAAGATGACAGAAGATGACAGAAGATGAAAAGATGACAGAATATGACAGAAGATGAAAGAAGATGACAGAATATGACAGAAGATGACAGAATGACAGAAGAGGACAGAATGGCAGAAGAGGACAGAATATGCCAGAAGATGACAGAAGGTGACAGAATGACAGAAGATGACAGAAGATGACAGAAGATCACAGAAGATGACAGAAGATGACAGAATGACAGAAGAGGACAGAATGACAGAAGATGACAGAATGACAGAAGAGGACAGAATGACAGAAGATGACAGAAGATGACACAAGATGACAGAATGACAGAAGAGGACAGAATGACAGAAGATGACAGAATGACGGAAGATGACAGAGGATGACAGAAGATGACAGAAGATGACAGAAGATGACAGAATGACAGACGAGGAAAGAAGATGACAGAAGATGGCAGAAGATGACAGAAGATGACAGAATGACAGAAGAGGACAGAATGACAGAAGATGACAGAATGACAGAAGAGGACAGAATGACAGAAGATGATAGAAGATGACAGAAGATGACAGAATGACAGAAGAGGACAGAATGACAGAAGATGACAGAAGATGACAGAAGATGACAGAATGACAGAAGATGACAGAAGATGACAGAAGATGACAAAATGACAGAAGAGGACAGAATGACAGAAGATGACAGAATGACAGAAGAGGGCAGAAGATGACAGAAGATGACAGAAGATGACAGAAGATGACAGAATGACAGAAGAGGACAGAATATGACAGAAGATGACAGAAGATGACAGAATATGACAGAAGATGAAAAAGATGACAGAAGATGACAGAAGAGGACAGAATGACAGAAGATGACAGAAGATGACAGAATGACGGAAGATGACAGAAGATGACGCAAGATGACAGAAGATGACAGAAGATGACAGAATGACAGAAGAGGACATAATGACAGAAGATGACAGAAGATGACAGAAGATGACAGAATGACAGAAGAGGACACAATCACATGAGGTGACAGAAGATGACAGAAGATGACAGAATGACAGAAGAGGACAGAATGACAGAAGATGACAGAATGACAGAAGAGGACAGAATGACAGAAGATGACAGAAGATGACAGAATGACAGAAGAGGACAGAATGACAGAAGATGACAGAAGATGACAGAAGATGACAGAAGATGACAGAATGACAGAAGATGACACAAGATGACACAAGATGACAAAATGACAGAAGAGGACAGAATGACAGAAGATGACAGAGTGACAGAAGAGGACAGAATGACAGAAGATGACAGAAGATGACAGAAGATGACAGAATGAGAGAAGAGGACAGAATGACAGAAGATGACAGACGATGACAGAAGATGACAGAATGACAGAAGATGACACAAGATGACGGAAGATGACAGAAGATGACAGAAGATGACAGAATGACACAAGAGGACAGAATGACAGAAGATGACAGAATGACAGAAGAGGACAGAATGACAGAAGATGACAGAAGATGACAGAAGATGACAGAAGATGACAGGAGATGAAGGAATGACAGAAGATATCAGAATGACAGAAGATGACAGAATGACAGAAGAGGACAGAATGACAGAAGATGACAGAAGATGACAGAATGACAGAAGAGGACAGAATGACAGATGATGACAGAATGACAGAAGAGGACAGAAGATGGCAGAAGATGACAGAAGGCGACAGAAGATGACAGAAGGTGACAGAATGACAGAAGAGGACAGAATGACAGAAGATGACAGAAGATGACAGAAGATGACAACATGACAGAAGAGGACAGAATGACAGAAGATGACAGAATGACAGAAGAGGGCAGAAGATGACAGAAGATGGCAGAATGACAGAAGAGGACAGAATGACAGAAGATGACAGAATGACAGAAGAGGACAGAATGACAGAAGGTGACAGAAGATGATAGAATGACAGAAGAGGACAGAAGATGACAGAAGATGACAAAAGATGACAGAATGACAGAAGATGACAAAATGACAGAAGAGGACAGAATGACAGAAGATGACAGAGTGACAGAAGAGGACAGAATGACAGAAGATGACAGAAGATGACAGAATGACAGAAGAGGACAGAATGACAGAAGATGGCAGAATATGACAGAAGATGACAGAATATGACAGAAGATGACAGAAGATGACAGAAGATGACAGAATGACAGAAGAGGACAGAATGACAGAAGATGACAGAAGATGACAGAAGATGACAGAAGATGACAGAATGACAGACGATGACGGAAGATGACAGAAGATGACAGAAGATGACAGAATGACAGAAGAGGACAGAATGACAGAAGATGACAGAAGATGACAGAATGACAGAAGATGTCAGAATGACAGAAGATGACAGAATGACAGAAGAGGACAGAATGACAGAAGAGGACAGAATGACAGAAGATGACAGACGATGACAGAAGATGACAGAATGACAGAAGATGACAGAAGATGACAGAATATGACAGAATATGACAGAAGATGACAGAAGATGACAGAATGACAGAAGATGACAGAAGATGACAGTAGATGACTGAAGATGACAGAAGATGACAGAATGACAGAAGAGGACAGAAGATGACAGAAGATGACAGAAGATGACAGAAGATGACAGAATGACAGAAGAGGACAGAATGACAGAAGAGGACAGAATATGATAGAGGATGACAGAAGATGACAGAATGACAGAAGATGACAGAAGATGTCAGAAGGACAGAAGATGACAGAATGACAGAAGATGAAAGAACATGACAGAAGATGACAGAATATGACAGAAGAGGACAGAAGATGAGAGTTGATGACAGAATATGACAGAAGATGACAGAAGATGACAGAATGACAGAAGAGGACAGAATGACAGAAGAGGACAGAATATGGCAGAAGATGACACAAGATGACAGAATGACAGAAAATGACAGAAGAGGACAGAATATGACAGAAGAGGACAGAATGACAGAAGATGACAGAAGATGACAGAAGATGACAGAAGATGGCAGAAGATGACAGAAGATGACAGAAGATGACAGAATGACAGAAGAGGACAGAAGATGACAGAAGATGACAGAATGACAGAAGATGACAGAAGATGACAGAAGATGACAGAAGATGACAGAATGACCGAAGAGGACAGAATGCCAGAAGAGGACAGAATGACAGAAGAGGACAGAATATGACAAAAGATGACAGAAGATGACAGAATGACAGAAGATGACAGAAGATGAAAGAAAATGACAGAAGATGACAGAAGATGACAGAAGATGACAGAATGACAGAAGAGGAAAGAATGACAGAAGATGACAGAATGACAGAAGATGACAGAATGACAGATGAGGACAGAAGATGACAGAAGATGACAGAAGATGACAGAAGATGACAGAATGACAGAAGAGGACAGAAGATGACAGAATGACAGAAGAGGACAGAAGAGGACAGAAGATGACAGAAGATGACAGAAGATGACAGAAGATGACAGAATGACAGAAGAGGTCAGAAGATGACAGAAGATGACAGAAGATGACAGAAGATAACAGAAGATGACAGAATGACAGAAGAGGACAGAATGACAGAAGAGGACAGAATGACAGAAGATGACAGAAGATGACAGAAGATGAAAAGATGACAGAATATGACAGAAGATGAAAGAAGATGACAGAATATGACAGAAGATGACAGAATGACAGAAGAGGACAGAATGGCAGAAGAGGACAGAATATGCCAGAAGATGACAGAAGGTGACAGAATGACAGAAGATGACAGAAGATGACAGAAGATCACAGAAGATGACAGAAGATGACAGAATGACAGACGAGGACAGAATGACAGAAGATGACAGAATGACAGAAGAGGACAGAATGACAGAAGATGACAGAAGATGACACAAGATGACAGAATGACAGAAGAGGACAGAATGACAGAAGATGACAGAATGACGGAAGATGACAGAGGATGACAGAAGATGACAGAAGATGACAGAAGATGACAGAAGATGACAGAATGACAGACGAGGAAAGAAGATGACAGAAGATGGCAGAAGATGACAGAAGATGACAGAATGACAGAAGAGGACAGAATGACAGAAGATGACAGAATGACAGAAGAGGACAGAATGACAGAAGATGATAGAAGATGACAGAAGATGACAGAATGACAGAAGAGGACAGAATGACAGAAGATGACAGAAGATGACAGAAGATGACAGAATGACAGAAGATGACAGAAGATGACAGAAGATGACAAAATGACAGAAGAGGGCAGAATGACAGAAGATGACAGAATGACAGAAGAGGGCAGAAGATGACAGAAGATGACAGAAGATGACAGAATGACAGAAGAGGACAGAATGACAGAAGATGACAGAAGATGACAGAAGATGACAGAATATGACAGAAGATGAAAAAGATGACAGAAGATGACAGAAGAGGACAGAATGACAGAAGATGACAGAAGATGACAGAAGATGACAGAATGACGGAAGATGACAGAAGATGACGCAAGATGACAGAAGATGACAGAAGATGACAGAATGACAGAAGAGGACATAATGACAGAAGATGACAGAAGATGACAGAAGATGACAGAATGACAGAAGATGACAGAATGACAGAAGATGACAGAATGACAGAAGAGGACACAATCACATGAGGTGACAGAAGATGACAGAAGATGACAGAATGACAGAAGAGGACAGAATGACAGAAGATGACAGAATGACAGAAGAGGACAGAATGACAGAAGATGACAGAAGATGACAGAATGACAGAAGAGGACAGAATGACAGAAGATGACAGAAGATGACAGAAGATGACAGAAGATGACAGAATGACAGAAGATGACACAAGATGACACAAGATGACAAAATGACAGAAGAGGACAGAATGACAGAAGATGACAGAGTGACAGAAGAGGACAGAATGACAGAAGATGACAGAAGATGACAGAAGTTGACAGAATGACAGAAGAGGACAGAATGACAGAAGATGACAGACGATGACAGAAGATGACAGAATGACAGAAGATGACACAAGATGACGGAAGATGACAGAAGATGACAGAAGATGACAGAATGAGACAAGAGGACAGAATGACAGAAGATGACAGAAGATGACAGAAGATGACAGAAGATGACAGGAGATGAAAGAATGACAGAAGATATCAGAATGACAGAAGATGACAGAATGACAGAAGAGGACAGAATGACAGAAGATGACAGAAGATGACAGAAGATGACAGAATGACAGAAGAGGACAGAATGACAGATGATGACAGAATGACAGAAGAGGACAGAAGATGGCAGAAGATGACAGAAGGCGACAGAAGATGACAGAAGGTGACAGAATGACAGAAGAGGACAGAATGACAGAAGATGACAGAAGATGACAGAAGATGACAGAATGACAGAAGAGGACAGAATGACAGAAGATGACAGAATGACAGAAGAGGGCAGAAGATGACAGAAGATGACAGAATGACAGTAGAGGACAGAATGACAGAAGATGACAGAATGACAGAAGAGGACAGAATGACAGAAGATGACAAAATGACAGAAGAGGACAGAATGACAGAAGATGACAGAGTGACAGAAGAGGACAGAATGACAGAAGATGACAGAAGATGACAGAAGATGACAGAATGACAGAAGAGGACAGAATGACAGAAGATGGCAGAATATGACAGAAGATGACAGAATATGACAGAAGATGACAGAAGATGACAGAAGATGACAGAATGACAGAAGAGGACAGAATGACAGAAGATGACAGAAGATGACAGAATGACAGAAGTTGACAGAAGATGACGGAAGATGACAGAAGATGACAGAATGACAGAAGAGGACAGAATGACAGAAGATGACAGAAGATGACAGAAGATGACAGAATGACAGAAGATGACAGAATGACAGAAGAGGACAGAATGACAGAAGAGGACAGAATGACAGAAGATGACAGACGATGACAGAAGATGACAGAATGACAGAAGATGACAGAAGATGACAGAATATGACAGAATATGACAGAAGATGACAGAAGATGACAGAATGACAGAAGATGACAGAAGATGACAGTAGATGACTGAAGATGACTGAAGATGACAGAATGACAGAAGAGGACAGAAGATGACAGAAGATGACAGAAGATGACAGAAGATGACAGAATGACAGAAGAGGACAGAATGACAGAAGAGGACAGAATATGATAGAGGATGACAGAAGATGACAGAATGACAGAAGATGACAGAAGATGTCAGAAGGACAGAAGATGACAGAATGACAGAAGATGAAAGAACATGACAGAAGATGACAGAATATGACAGAAGATGACAGAATATGACAGAAGATGACAGAAGATGACAGAATGACAGAAGAGGACAGAATGACAGAAGAGGACAGAATATGGCAGAAGATGACACAAGATGACAGAATGACAGAAAATGACAGAAGAGGACAGAATATGACAGAAGAGGACAGAATGACAGAAGATGACAGAAGATGACAGAAGATGACAGAAGATGACAGAAGATGACAGAATATGACAGAAGATGACAGAGTATGACAGAAGATGACAGAAGATGACAGAAGATGACAGAAGATGACAGAATGACAGAAGAGGACAGAATGACAGAAGATGACAGAATGACAGAAGAGGACAGAAGATGACAGAATGACAGAAGATGACAGAAGATGACAGAATGACAGAAGATGACAGAAGATGACAGAAGATGACAGAATTACAGAAGAGGACAGAATGACAGAAGAGGAGAGAAGATGACAGAATGACAGAAGAGGACAGAAGATGAGAGAAGATGACAGAAGATGACAGAATGAAAGAAGAGGACAGAATGACAGAAGAGGACAGAATGACAGAAGATGACAGAATGACAGAAGATGACAGAAGATGACAGAAGATGACAGAATGACAGAAGATGACAGATGATGACAGAATATGACAGAATATGACAGAAGATGACAGAAGATGACAGAAGATGACAGAAGATGACAGAAGATGACAGTAGATGACAGAAGATGACAGAAGATGACAGAAGATGACAGAATGACAGAAGAGGACAGAAGATGACAGAATGACAGAAGAGGACAGAATGACAGAAGAGGACAGAATATGAAAGAGGATGACAGAAGATGACAGAATGACAGAAGATGACAGAAGATGTCAGAAGGACAGAAGATGACAGAATGACAGAAGATGACAGAACATGACAGAAGATGACAGAAGATGACAGAATATGACAGAAGAGGACAGAAGATGACAGAAGATGATGGAATATGACAGAAGATGACAGAAGGTGACAGAATGACAGAAGAGGACAGAATGACAGAAGAGGACAGAATATGACAGAAGATGACACAAGATGACAGAATGACAGAAAATGACAGAATGACAGAAGATGACAGAAGATGACAGAAGATGACAGAAGATGGCAGAAGATGACAGAAGCTGACAGAATATGACAGAAGATGACAGAAGATGACAGAGTATGACAGATGATGACAGAAGATGACAGAAGATGATAGAAGATGACAGAATGACAGAAGAGGACAGAATGACAGAAGATGACAGAATGACAGAAGAGGACAGAAGATGACAGAAGATGACAGAAGATGACAGAATGACAGAAGAGGACAGAAGATGACAGAAGATGACAGAATGACAGAAGAGGACAGAATGACAGAAGAGGACAGAATGACAGAAGATGACAGAAGATGACAGAAGATGAAAAGATGACAGAATATGACAGAAGATGAAAGAAGATGACAGAATATGACAGAAGATGACAGAATGACAGAAGAGGACAGAATGGCAGAAGAGGACAGAATATGCCAGAAGATGACAGAAGGTGACAGAATGACAGAAGATGACAGAAGATGACAGAAGATCACAGAAGATGACAGAAGATGACAGAATGACAGACGAGGACAGAATGACAGAAGATGACAGAATGACAGAAGAGGACAGAATGACAGAAGATGACAGAAGATGACACAAGATGACAGAATGACAGAAGAGGACAGAATGACAGAAGATGACAGAATGACGGAAGATGACAGAGGATGACAGAAGATGACAGAAGATGACAGAAGATGACAGAAGATGACAGAATGACAGACGAGGAAAGAAGATGACAGAAGATGGCAGAAGATGACAGAAGATGACAGAATGACAGAAGAGGACAGAATGACAGAAGATGACAGAATGACAGAAGAGGACAGAATGACAGAAGATGATAGAAGATGACAGAAGATGACAGAATGACAGAAGAGGACAGAATGACAGAAGATGACAGAAGATGACAGAAGATGACAGAATGACAGAAGATGACAGAAGATGACAGAAGATGACAAAATGACAGAAGAGGGCAGAATGACAGAAGATGACAGAATGACAGAAGAGGGCAGAAGATGACAGAAGATGACAGAAGATGACAGAATGACAGAAGAGGACAGAATGACAGAAGATGACAGAAGATGACAGAAGATGACAGAATATGACAGAAGATGAAAAAGATGACAGAAGATGACAGAAGAGGACAGAATGACAGAAGATGACAGAAGATGACAGAATGACGGAAGATGACAGAAGATGACGCAAGATGACAGAAGATGACAGAAGATGACAGAATGACAGAAGAGGACATAATGACAGAAGATGACAGAAGATGACAGAAGATGACAGAATGACAGAAGATGACAGAATGACAGAAGATGACAGAATGACAGAAGAGGACACAATCACATGAGGTGACAGAAGATGACAGAAGATGACAGAATGACAGAAGAGGACAGAATGACAGAAGATGACAGAATGACAGAAGAGGACAGAATGACAGAAGATGACAGAAGATGACAGAATGACAGAAGAGGACAGAATGACAGAAGATGACAGAAGATGACAGAAGATGACAGAAGATGACAGAATGACAGAAGATGACACAAGATGACACAAGATGACAAAATGACAGAAGAGGACAGAATGACAGAAGATGACAGAGTGACAGAAGAGGACAGAATGACAGAAGATGACAGAAGATGACAGAAGTTGACAGAATGACAGAAGAGGACAGAATGACAGAAGATGACAGACGATGACAGAAGATGACAGAATGACAGAAGATGACACAAGATGACGGAAGATGACAGAAGATGACAGAAGATGACAGAATGAGACAAGAGGACAGAATGACAGAAGATGACAGAAGATGACAGAAGATGACAGAAGATGACAGGAGATGAAAGAATGACAGAAGATATCAGAATGACAGAAGATGACAGAATGACAGAAGAGGACAGAATGACAGAAGATGACAGAAGATGACAGAAGATGACAGAATGACAGAAGAGGACAGAATGACAGATGATGACAGAATGACAGAAGAGGACAGAAGGCGACAGAAGATGACAGAAGGTGACAGAATGACAGAAGAGGACAGAATGACATAAGATGACAGAAGATGACAGAAGATGACAGAATGACAGAAGAGGACAGAATGACAGAAGATGACAGAATGACAGAAGAGGGCAGAAGATGACAGAAGATGACAGAATGACAGTAGAGGACAGAATGACAGAAGATGACAGAATGACAGAAGAGGACAGAATGACAGAAGATGACAAAATGACAGAAGAGGACAGAATGACAGAAGATGACAGAGTGACAGAAGAGGACAGAATGACAGAAGATGACAGAAGATGACAGAAGATGACAGAATGACAGAAGAGGACAGAATGACAGAAGATGGCAGAATATGACAGAAGATGACAGAATATGACAGAAGATGACAGAAGATGACAGAAGATGACAGAATGACAGAAGAGGACAGAATGACAGAAGATGACAGAAGATGACAGAATGACAGAAGTTGACAGAAGATGACGGAAGATGACAGAAGATGACAGAATGACAGAAGAGGACAGAATGACAGAAGATGACAGAAGATGACAGAAGATGACAGAATGACAGAAGATGACAGAATGACAGAAGAGGACAGAATGACAGAAGAGGACAGAATGACAGAAGATGACAGACGATGACAGAAGATGACAGAATGACAGAAGATGACAGAAGATGACAGAATATGACAGAATATGACAGAAGATGACAGAAGATGACAGAATGACAGAAGATGACAGAAGATGACAGTAGATGACTGAAGATGACTGAAGATGACAGAATGACAGAAGAGGACAGAAGATGACAGAAGATGACAGAAGATGACAGAAGATGACAGAATGACAGAAGAGGACAGAATGACAGAAGAGGACAGAATATGATAGAGGATGACAGAAGATGACAGAATGACAGAAGATGACAGAAGATGTCAGAAGGACAGAAGATGACAGAATGACAAAAGATGAAAGAACATGACAGAAGATGACAGAATATGACAGAAGATGACAGAATATGACAGAAGATGACAGAAGATGACAGAATGACAGAAGAGGACAGAATGACAGAAGAGGACAGAATATGGCAGAAGATGACACAAGATGACAGAATGACAGAAAATGACAGAAGAGGACAGAATATGACAGAAGAGGACAGAATGACAGAAGATGACAGAAGATGACAGAAGATGACAGAAGATGGCAGAAGATGACAGAAGATGACAGAATATGACAGAAGATGACAGAGTATGACAGAAGATGACAGAAGATGACAGAAGATGACAGAAGATGACAGAATGACAGAAGAGGACAGAATGACAGAAGATGACAGAATGACAGAAGAGGACAGAAGATGACAGAATGACAGAAGATGACAGAAGATGACAGAATGACAGAAGATGACAGAAGATGACAGAAGATGACAGAATTACAGAAGAGGACAGAATGACAGAAGAGGAGAGAAGATGACAGAATGACAGAAGAGGACAGAAGATGAGAGAAGATGACAGAAGATGACAGAATGAAAGAAGAGGACAGAATGACAGAAGAGGACAGAATGACAGAAGATGACAGAATGACAGAAGATGACAGAAGATGACAGAAGATGACAGTATGACAGAAGATGACAGATGATGACAGAATATGACAGAATATGACAGAAGATGACAGAAGATGACAGAAGATGACAGAAGATGACAGAAGATGACAGTAGATGACAGAAGATGACAGAAGATGACAGAAGATGACAGAAGATGACAGAATGACAGAAGAGGACAGAAGATGACAGAAGATGACAGAATGACAGAAGAGGACAGAATGACAGAAGAGGACAGAATATGAAAGAGGATGACAGAAGATGACAGAATGACAGAAGATGACAGAAGATGTCAGAAGGACAGAAGATGACAGAATGACAGAAGATGACAGAACATGACAGAAGATGACAGAAGATGACAGAATATGACAGAAGAGGACAGAAGATGACAGAAGATGATGGAATATGACAGAAGATGACAGAAGGTGACAGAATGACAGAAGAGGACAGAATGACAGAAGAGGACAGAATATGACAGAAGATGACACAAGATGACAGAATGACAGAAAATGACAGAATGACAGAAGATGACAGAAGATGACAGAAGATGACAGAAGATGGCAGAAGATGACAGAAGCTGACAGAATATGACAGAAGATGACAGAAGATGACAGAGTATGACAGATGATGACAGAAGATGACAGAAGATGATAGAAGATGACAGAATGACAGAAGAGGACAGAATGACAGAAGATGACAGAATGACAGAAGAGGACAGAAGATGACAGAAGATGACAGAAGATGACAGAAGATGACAGAATGACAGAAGAGGACAGAAGATGACAGAAGATGACAGAATGACAGAAGAGGACAGAATGACAGAAGAGGACAGAATATGACAAAAGATGAGAGAAGATGACAGAATGACCGAAGAGGACAGAATGACAGAAGAGGACAGAATGACAGAAGAGGACAGAATATGACAAAAGATGAGAGAAGATGACAGAATGACAGAAGATGACAGAAGATGACAGAAAATGACAGAAGATGACAGCAGATGACAGAAGATGACAGAATGACAGAAGAGGACAGAATGACAGAAGATGACAGACGATGACAGAAGATGACAGAATGACAGAAGATGACACAAGATGACGGAAGATGACAGAAGATGACAGAAGATGACAGAATGACACAAGCGGACAGAATGACAGAAGATGACAGAATGACAGAAGAGGACAGAATGACAGAAGATGACAGAAGATGACAGAAGATGACAGGAGATGACAGAATGACAGAAGATATCAGAATGACAGAAGATGACAGAATGACAGAAGAGGACAGAATGACAGATGATGACAGAATGACAGAAGAGGACAGAAGATGGCAGAAGATGACAGAAGGCGACAGAAGATGACAGAAGGTGACAGAATGACAGAAGAGGACAGAATGACAGAAGATGACAGAAGATGACAGAAGATGACAAAATGACAGAAGAGGACAGAATGACAGAAGATGACAGAATGACAGAAGAGGGCAGAAGATGACAGAATATGACAGAATGACAGAAGAGGACAGAATGACAGAAGATGACAGAATGACAGAAGAGGACAGAATGACAGAAGGTGACAGAAGATGATAGAATGACAGAAGAGGACAGAAGATGACAGAAGATGACAAAAGATGACAGAATGACAGAAGATGACAGAAGATGTCAGAAGGACAGAAGATGACAGAATGACAGAAGATGAAAGAACATGACAGAAGATGACAGAATATGACAGAAGATGACAGAAGATGACAGAAGATGACAGAATGACAGAAGAGGACAGAATGACAGAAGATGACAGAAGATGACAGAATATGACAGAAGATGACAGAAGATGACAGAATGACAGAAGAGGACAGAATGACAGAAGAGGACAGAATATGGCAGAAGATGACACAAGATGACAGAATGACAGAAAATGACAGAAGAGGACAGAATATGACAGAAGAGGACAGAATGACAGAAGATGACAGAAGATGACAGAAGATGGCAGAAGATGACAGAAGATGACAGAATATGACAGAAGATGACAGAGTATGACAGAAGATGACAGAAGATGACAGAAGATGACAGAATGACAGAAGAGGACAGAATGACAGAAGATGACAGAATGACAGAAGAGGACAGAAGATGACAGAAGATGACAGAAGATGACAGAATGACAGAAGAGGACAGAAGATGACAGAAGATGACAGAATGACAGAAGATGACAGAAGATGACAGAAGATGACAGAATTACAGAAGAGGACAGAATGACAGAAGAGGAGAGAAGATGACAGAATGACAGAAGAGGACAGAAGATGAAAGAAGATGACAGAATGAAAGAAGAGGACAGAATGACAGAAGAGGACAGAATGACAGAAGATGACAGAATGACAGAAGATGACAGAAGATGACAGAATGACAGAAGATGACAGATGATGACAGAATATGACAGAATATGACAGAAGATGACAGAAGATGACAGAAGATGACAGTAGATGACAGAAGATGACAGAAGATGACAGAAGATGACAGAAGATGACAGAATGACAGAAGAGGACAGAAGATGACAGAAGATGACAGAATGACAGAAGAGGACAGAATGACAGAAGAGGACAGAATATGAAAGAGGATGACAGAAGATGACAGAATGACAGAAGATGACAGAAGATGTCAGAAGGACAGAAGATGACAGAATGACAGAAGAGGACAGAATATGACAGAAGATGACACAAGATGACAGAATGACAGAAAATGACAGAATGACAGAAGATGACAGAAGATGACAGAAGATGACAGATGATGACAGAAGATGACAGAAGATGATAGAAGATGACAGAATGACAGAAGAGGACAGAATGACAGAAGATGACAGAATGACAGAAGAGGACAGAAGATGACAGAAGATGACAGAAGATGACAGAAGATGACAGAATGACAGAAGAGGACAGAAGATGACAGAAGATGACAGAATGACCGAAGAGGACAGAATGACAGAAGAGGACAGAATGACAGAAGAGGACAGAATATGACAAAAGATGAGAGAAGATGACAGAATGACAGAAGATGACAGAAGATGACAGAAAATGACAGAAGATGACAGCAGATGACAGAAGATGACAGAATGACAGAAGAGGACAGAATGACAGAAGATGACAGAATGACAGAAGATGACAGAATGACAGATGAGGACAGAAGATGACAGAAGATGACAGAAGATGACAGAAGATGACAGAATGACAGAAGAGGACAGAAGATGACAGAAGATGACAGAAGATGACAGAATGACAGAAGAGGACAGAAGAGGACAGAAGATGACAGAAGATGACAGAAGATGACAGAAGATGACAGAATGACAGAAGAGGTCAGAAGATGACAGAAGATGACAGAAGATAACAGAAGATGACAGAATGACAGAAGAGGACAGAATGACAGAAGAGGACAGAATGACAGAAGATGACAGAAGATGACAGAAGATGACAGAATATGACAGAAGATGACAGAATATGACAGAAGATGACAGAATGACAGAAGAGGACAGAATGACAGAAGAGGACAGAATATGCCAGAAGGTGACAGAATGAAAGAAGATGACAGAAGATGACAGAAGATCACAGAAGATGACAGAATATGACAGAAGATGACAGAAGATGACGGAATGACAGAAGAGGACAGAAGATGACAGAATATGACAGAAGATGACAGAATATGACAGAAGATGACAGAATGACAGAAGAGGACAGAATGACAGAAGAGGACAGCATGACAGAAGATGACAGAATGACAGAAGAGGACAGAATGACAGAAGATGACAGAAGATGACAGAATATGACAGAAGATGACAGAAGATGACGGAATGACAGAAGAGGACAGAATGACAGAAGAGGATAGAATATGCCAGAAGATGACAGAAGGTGACAGAATGACAGAAGATGACAGAAGATGACAGAAGATCACAGAAGATGACAGAAGATGACATAATGACAGAAGATGACAGAATGACAGACGAGGACAGAAGATGACAGAAGATGGCAGAAGATGACAGAAGATGACAGAATGACAGAAGAGGACAGAATGACAGAAGATGACAGAATGACAGAAGAGGACAGAATGACAGAAGATGATAGAAGATGACAGAAGATGACAGAATGAGAGAAGAGGACAGAATGACAGAAGATGACAGAAGATGACAGAAGATGACAGAAGATGACAGAATGACAGAAGATGACAGAAGATGACAGAAGATGACAAAATGACAGAAGAGGACAGAATGACAGAAGATGACAGAATGACAGAAGAGGGCAGAAGATGACAGAAGATGACAGAATGACAGAAGAGGACAGAATGACAGAAGATGACAGAAGATGACAGAATGACAGAAGAGGACAGAATGACAGAAGATGACAGAAGATGACAGAAGATGACAGAATGACAGAAGATGACAGAAGATGACAGAGGATGACAAAATGACAGAAGAGGACAGAATGACAGAAGATGACAGAGTGACAGAAGAGGACAGAATGACAGAAGATGACAGAAGATGACAGAAGATGACAGAATGACAGAAGAGGACAGAATGACAGAAGATGACAGAATATGACAGAAGATGATTGAATATGACAGAAGATGACAGAAGATGACAGAAGATGACAGAATGACAGAAGAGGACAGAATGACAGAAATGACAGAAGATGACAGAAGATGACAGAATGACAGAAGATGACAGAGGATGACGGAAGATGACAGAAGATGACAGAAGATGACAGAATGACAGAAGAGGACAGAATGACAGAAGATGACAGAAGATGACAGAAGATGACAGAAGATGACAGAATGACAGAAGATGTCAGAATGACAGAAGATGACAGAATGACAGAAGAGGACAGAATGACAGATGATGACAGAATGACAGAAGAGGACAGAAGATGACAGAAGATGACAGAAGATGACAGAAGATGACAGAAGGTGACAGAATGACAGAAGAGGACAGAATGACAGAAGATGACAGAAGATGACAGAAGAGGACAGAAGATGACAGAAGATGACAGAAGATGACAGAAGATGACAGAAGGTGACAGAATGACAGAAGAGGACAGAATGACAGAAGATGACAGAAGAGGACAGAAGATGACAGAAGATGACAGAAGATGACAGAATGACAGAAGAGGACAGAAGATGACAGAAGATGACAGAAGATGACAGAATGACCGAAGAGGACAGAATGACAGAGGAGGACAGAATGACAGAAGAGGACAGAATATGACAAAAGATGACAGAAGATGACAGAATGACAGAAGATGACAGAAGATGACAGAAAATGACAGAAGATGACAGAAGATGACAGAAGATGACAGAATGGCAGAAGAGGACAGAATGACAGAAGATGACAGAATGACAGAAGATGACAGAATGACAGATGAGGACAGAAGATGACAGAAGATGACAGAAGATGACAGAAGATGACAGAATGACAGAAGAGGGCAGAAGATGACAGAAGATGACAGAAGATGACAGGAGATGACAGAAGATGACAGAATGACAGAAGAGGACAGAAGAGGACAGAAGATGACAGAAGATGACAGAATGACAGAAGATGTCAGAAGATGACAGAAGATGACAGAAGATGACAGAAGATGACAGAAGATAACAGAAGATGACAGAATGACAGAAGAGGACAGAATGACAGAAGAGGACAGAATGACAGAAGATGACAGAAGATGACAGAAGAAGACAGAATATGACAGAAGATGACAGAAGATGACAGAATATGACAGAAGATGACAGAATGACAGAAGAGGACAGAATGACAGAAGAGGACAGAATATGCCAGAAGATGACAGAAGGTGACAGAATGACAGAAGATGACAGAAGATGACAGAAGATCACAGAAGATGACAGAAGATGACAGAATGGCAGAAGAGGACAGAATGACAGAAGATGACAGAATGACAGAAGAGGACAGAATGACAGAAGATGACACAAGATGACACAAGATGACAGAATGACAGAAGAGGACAGAATGACAGAAGATGACAGAATGACAGAAGATGACAGAAGATGACAGAATGACAGACGAGGACAGAAGATGACAGAAGATGGCAGAAGATGACAGAAGATGACAGAATGACAGAAGAGGACAGAATGACAGAAGATGATAGAAGATGACAGAAGATGACAGAATGACAGAAGAGGACAGAATGACAGAAGATGACAGAAGATGACAGAAGATGACAGAAGATGACAGAATGACAGAAGATGACAGAAGATGACAGAAGATGACAAAATAACAGAAGAGGACAGAATGACAGAAGATGACAGAATGACAGAAGAGGACAGAATGACAGAAGATGACAGAAGATGACAGAATGACAGAAGAGGACAGAATGACAGAAGATGAAAGAAGATGACAGAAGATGACAGAAGATGACAGAATGACAGAAGATGACAGAAGATGACAAAATGACAGAAGAGGACAGAATGACAGAAGATGACAGAGTGACAGAAGAGGACAGAAGATGACAGAAGATGACAGAATGACAGAAGACGACAGAAGATGACAGAAGATGACAGAATGACAGAAGAGGACAGAATGACAGAAGATGACAGAATATGACAGAAGATGATTGAATATGACAGAAGATGACAGAAGATGACAGAAGATGACAGAATGACAGAAGAGGACAGAATGACAGAAGATGACAGAAGATGACAGAAGATGACAGAATGACAGAAGATGTCAGAATGACAGAAGATGACAGAATGACAGAAGAGGACAGAATGACAGAAGAGGACAGAATGACAGAAGATGACAGAAGATGACAGAAGATGACAGAATGACAGAAGAGGACAGAATGACAGATGATGACAGAATGACAGAAGAGGACAGAAGATGGCAGAAGATGACAGAAGGCGACAGAAGATGACAGAAGGTGACAGAATGACAGAAGAGGACAGAATGACAGAAGGTGACAGAAGATGACAGAAGATGACAAAATGACAGAAGATGACAGAATGACAGAAGAGGGCAGAAGATGACAGAAGATGACAGAATGACAGAAGAGGACAGAATGACAGAAGATGACAGAATGACAGAAGAGGACAGAATGACAGAAGGTGACAGAAGATGATAGAATGACAGAAGAGGACAGAAGTTGACAGAAGATGACAAAAGATGACAGAATGACAGAAGATGACAGAAGATGACAAAATGACAGAAGAGGACAGAATGACAGAAGATGACAGAGTGACAGAAGAGGACAGAATGACAGAAGATGACAGAAGATGACAGAAGATGACAGAATGACAGAAGAGGACAGAATGACAGAAGATGGCAGAATATGACAGAAGATGACAGAATATGACAGAAGATGACAGAAGATGACAGAATGACAGAAGAGGACAGAATGACAGAAGATGACAGAAGATGACAGAAGATGACAGAATGACAGAAGATGACAGAAGATGATGGAAGATGACAGAAGATGACAGAATGACAGAAGAGGACAGAATGACAGAAGATGACAGAAGATGACAGAAGATGACAGAAGATGACAGAATGACAGAAGATGTCAGAATGACAGAAGATGACAGAATGACAGAAGAGGACAGAATGACAGAAGAGGACAGAATGACAGAAGATGACAGACGATGACAGAAGATGACAGAATGACAGAAGATGACAGAAGATGACAGAATATGACAGAATATGACAGAAGATGACAGAAGATGACAGAATGACAGAAGATGACAGAAGATGACAGTAGATGACTGAAGATGACAGAAGATGACAGAATGACAGAAGAGGACAGAAGATGACAGAAGATGACAGAAGATGACAGAAGATGACAGAATGACAGAAGAGGACAGAATGACAGAAGATGGCAGAATATGACAGAAGATGACAGAAGATGACAGAAGATGACAGAAGATGACAGAAGATGACAGAAGATGACAGAAGATGACAGAAGATGACAGAATGACAGAAGATGTCAGAATGACAGAAGATGACAGAATGACAGAAGAGGACAGAATGACAGAAGAGGACAGAATGACAGAAGATGACAGAATGACAGAAGATGACAGAAGATGACAGAAGATGACAGAATGACAGAAGAGGACAGAATGACAGAAGATGACAGAATATGACAGAAGATGATTGAATATGACAGAAGATGACAGAAGATGACAGAATGACAGAAGAGGACAGAATGACAGAAGATGACAGAAGATGACAGAAGATGACAGAATGACAGAAGATGACAGAAGATGACGGAAGATGACAGAAGATGACAGAAGATGACAGAATGACAGAAGAGGACAGAATGACAGAAGATGACAGAAGATGACAGAAGATGACAGAAGATGACAGAAGATGACAGAATGACAGAAGATGTCAGAATGACAGAAGATGACAGAATGACAGAAGAGGACAGAATGACAGATGATGACAGAATGACAGAAGAGGACAGAAGATGACAGAAGATGACAGAAGATGACAGAAGATGACAGAAGGTGACAGAATGACAGAAGAGGACAGAATGACAGAAGATGACAGAAGATGACAGAAGAGGACAGAATGACAGAAGATGACAGAATGACAGAAGAGGACAGAATGACAGAAGATGACAGAAGATGACAGAAGATGACAGAATGACAGAAGATGACAGAAGATGACAGAGTATGACAGAAGATGACAGAAGATGACAGAAGATGACAGAAGATGACAGAATGACAGAAGAGGACAGAAGATGACAGAAGATGACAGAAGATGACAGAATGACAGAAGAGGACAGAAGATGACAGAAGATGACAGAATGACAGAAGATGACAGAAGATGACAGAAGATGACAGAAGATGACAGAATGACCGAAGAGGACAGAATGACAGAGGAGGACAGAATGACAGAAGAGGACAGAATATGACAAAAGATGACAGAAGATGACAGAATGACAGAAGATGACAGAAGATGACAGAAAATGACAGAAGATGACAGAAGATGACAGAAGATGACAGAATGACAGAAGAGGAGAGAATGACAGAAGATGACAGAATGACAGAAGATGACAGAATGACAGATGAGGACAGAAGATGACAGAAGATGACAGAAGATGACAGAAGATGACAGAATGACAGAAGAGGGCAGAAGATGACAGAAGATGACAGAAGATGACAGGAGATGACAGAAGATGACAGAATGACAGAAGAGGACAGAAGAGGACAGAAGATGACAGAAGATGACAGAAGATGACAGAATGACAGAAGATGTCAGAAGATGACAGAAGATGACAGAAGATAACAGAAGATGACAGAATGACAGAAGAGGACAGAATGACAGAAGAGGACAGAATGACAGAAGATGACAGAAGATGACAGAAGAAGACAGAATATGACAGAAGATGACAGAAGATGACAGAATATGACAGAAGATGACAGAATGACAGAAGAGGACAGAATGACAGAAGAGGACAGAATATGCCAGAAGATGACAGAAGGTGACAGAATGACAGAAGATGACAGAAGATGACAGAAGATCACAGAAGATGACAGAAGATGACAGAATGGCAGAAGAGGACAGAATGACAGAAGATGACAGAATGACAGAAGAGGACAGAATGACAGAAGATGACACAAGATGACACAAGATGACAGAATGACAGAAGAGGACAGAATGACAGAAGATGACAGAATGACAGAAGATGACAGAAGATGACAGAAGATGACAGAATGACAGACGAGGACAGAAGATGACAGAAGATGGCAGAAGATGACAGAAGATGACAGAATGACAGAAGAGGACAGAATGACAGAAGATGATAGAAGATGACAGAAGATGACAGAATGACAGAAGAGGACAGAAGAGGACAGAAGATGACAGAAGATGACAGAAGATGACAGAAGATGACAGAATGACAGAAGAGGTCAGAAGATGACAGAAGATGACAGAAGATAACAGAAGATGACAGAATGACAGAAGAGGACAGAATGACAGAAGAGGACAGAATGACAGAAGATGACAGAAGATGACAGAAGATGACAGAATATGACAGAAGATGACAGAATATGACAGAAGATGACAGAATGACAGAAGAGGACAGAATGACAGAAGAGGACAGAATATGCCAGAAGGTGACAGAATGAAAGAAGATGACAGAAGATGACAGAAGATCACAGAAGATGACAGAATATGACAGAAGATGACAGAAGATGACGGAATGACAGAAGAGGACAGAAGATGACAGAATATGACAGAAGATGACAGAATATGACAGAAGATGACAGAATGACAGAAGAGGACAGAATGACAGAAGAGGACAGAATGACAGAAGATGACAGAATGACAGAAGAGGACAGAATGACAGAAGATGACAGAAGATGACAGAATATGACAGAAGATGACAGAAGATGACGGAATGACAGAAGAGGACAGAATGACAGAAGAGGATAGAATATGCCAGAAGATGACAGAAGGTGACAGAATGACAGAAGATGACAGAAGATGACAGAAGATCACAGAAGATGACAGAAGATGACATAATGACAGAAGATGACAGAATGACAGACGAGGACAGAAGATGACAGAAGATGGCAGAAGATGACAGAAGATGACAGAATGACAGAAGAGGACAGAATGACAGAAGATGACAGAATGACAGAAGAGGACAGAATGACAGAAGATGATAGAAGATGACAGAATGATAGAAGAGGACAGAATGACAGAAGATGACAGAAGATGACAGAAGATGACAGAAGATGACAGAATGACAGAAGATGACAGAAGATGACAGAAGATGACAAAATGACAGAAGAGGACAGAATGACAGAAGATGACAGAATGACAGAAGAGGGCAGAAGATGACAGAAGATGACAGAATGACAGAAGAGGACAGAATGACAGAAGATGACAGAAGATGACAGAATGACAGAAGAGGACAGAATGACAGAAGATGACAGAAGATGACAGAAGATGACAGAATGACAGAAGATGACAGAAGATGACAGAGGATGACAAAATGACAGAAGAGGACAGAATGACAGAAGATGACAGAGTGACAGAAGAGGACAGAATGACAGAAGATGACAGAAGATGACAGAAGATGACAGAATGACAGAAGAGGACAGAATGACAGAAGATGACAGAATATGACAGAAGATGATTGAATATGACAGAAGATGACAGAAGATGACAGAAGATGACAGAATGACAGAAGAGGACAGAATGACAGAAGATGACAGAAGATGACAGAAGATGACAGAATGACAGAAGATGACAGAGGATGACGGAAGATGACAGAAGATGACAGAAGATGACAGAATGACAGAAGAGGTCAGAATGACAGAAGATGACAGAAGATGACAGAAGATGACAGAATGACAGAAGATGTCAGAATGACAGAAGATGACAGAATGACAGAAGAGGACAGAATGACAGATGATGACAGAATGACAGAAGAGGACAGAAGATGACAGAAGATGACAGAAGATGACAGAAGATGACAGAAGGTGACAGAATGACAGAAGAGGACAGAATGACAGAAGATGACAGAAGATGACAGAAGAGGACAGAATGACAGAAGATGACAGAATGACAGAAGAGGACAGAATGACAGAAGATGACAGAATGACAGAAGAGGACAGAAGATGACAGAAGATGACAGAAGATGACAGAATGACAGAAGAGGACAGAAGATGACAGAAGATGACAGAAGATGACAGAATGACCGAAGAGGACAGAATGACAGAGGAGGACAGAATGACAGAAGAGGACAGAATATGACAAAAGATGACAGAAGATGACAGAATGACAGAAGATGACAGAAGATGACAGAAAATGACAGAAGATGACAGAAGATGACAGAAGATGACAGAATGACAGAAGAGGACAGAATGACAGAAGATGACAGAATGACAGAAGATGACAGAATGACAGATGAGGACAGAAGATGACAGAAGATGACAGAAGATGACAGAAGATGACAGAATGACAGAAGAGGGCAGAAGATGACAGAAGATGACAGAAGATGACAGGAGATGACAGAAGATGACAGAATGACAGAAGAGGACAGAAGAGGACAGAAGATGACAGAAGATGACAGAAGATGACAGAATGACAGAAGATGTCAGAAGATGACAGAAGATGACAGAAGATGACAGAAGATAACAGAAGATGACAGAATGACAGAAGAGGACAGAATGACAGAAGAGGACAGAATGACAGAAGATGACAGAAGATGACAGAAGAAGACAGAATATGACAGAAGATGACAGAAGATGACAGAATATGACAGAAGATGACAGAATGACAGAAGAGGACAGAATGACAGAAGAGGACAGAATATGCCAGAAGATGACAGAAGGTGACAGAATGACAGAAGATGACAGAAGATGACAGAAGATCACAGAAGATGACAGAAGATGACAGAATGGCAGAAGAGGACAGAATGACAGAAGATGACAGAATGACAGAAGAGGACAGAATGACAGAAGATGACACAAGATGACACAAGATGACAGAATGACAGAAGAGGACAGAATGACAGAAGATGACAGAATGACAGAAGATGACAGAAGATGACAGAAGATGACAGAATGACAGACGAGGACAGAAGATGACAGAAGATGGCAGAAGATGACAGAAGATGACAGAATGACAGAAGAGGACAGAATGACAGAAGATGATAGAAGATGACAGAAGATGACAGAATGACAGAAGAGGACAGAATGACAGAAGATGACAGAAGATGACAGAAGATGACAGAAGATGACAGAAGATGACAGAATGACAGAAGATGACAGAAGATGACAGAAGATGACAAAATGACAGAAGAGGACAGAATGACAGAAGATGACAGAATGACAGAAGAGGACAGAATGACAGAAGATGACAGAAGATGACAGAATGACAGAAGAGGACAGAATGACAGAAGATGAAAGAAGATGACAGAAGATGACAGAAGATGACAGAATGACAGAAGATGACAGAAGATGACAAAATGACAGAAGAGGACAGAATGACAGAAGATGACAGAGTGACAGAAGAGGACAGAAGATGACAGAAGATGACAGAATGACAGAAGACGACAGAAGATGACAGAAGATGACAGAATGACAGAAGAGGACAGAATGACAGAAGATGACAGAATATGACAGAAGATGATTGAATATGACAGAAGATGACAGAAGATGACAGAAGATGACAGAATGACAGAAGAGGACAGAATGACAGAAGATGACAGAAGATGACAGAAGATGACAGAATGACAGAAGATGTCAGAATGACAGAAGATGACAGAATGACAGAAGATGACAGAAGATGACAGAAGATGACAGAATGACAGAAGAGGACAGAATGACAGATGATGACAGAATGACAGAAGAGGACAGAAGATGGCAGAAGATGACAGAAGGCGACAGAAGATGACAGAAGGTGACAGAATGACAGAAGAGGACAGAATGACAGAAGGTGACAGAAGATGACAGAAGATGACAAAATGACAGAAGATGACAGAATGACAGAAGAGGGCAGAAGATGACAGAAGATGACAGAATGACAGAAGAGGACAGAATGACAGAAGATGACAGAATGACAGAAGAGGACAGAATGACAGAAGGTGACAGAAGATGATAGAATGACAGAAGAGGACAGAAGTTGACAGAAGATGACAAAAGATGACAGAATGACAGAAGATGACAGAAGATGACAAAATGACAGAAGAGGACAGAATGACAGAAGATGACAGAGTGACAGAAGAGGACAGAATGACAGAAGATGACAGAAGATGACAGAAGATGACAGAATGACAGAAGAGGACAGAATGACAGAAGATGGCAGAATATGACAGAAGATGACAGAATATGACAGAAGATGACAGAAGATGACAGAATGACAGAAGAGGACAGAATGACAGAAGATGACAGAAGATGACAGAAGATGACAGAATGACAGAAGATGACAGAAGATGATGGAAGATGACAGAAGATGACAGAAGATGACAGAATGACAGAAGAGGACAGAATGACAGAAGATGACAGAAGATGACAGAAGATGACAGAAGATGACAGAATGACAGAAGATGTCAGAATGACAGAAGATGACAGAATGACAGAAGAGGACAGAATGACAGAAGAGGACAGAATGACAGAAGATGACAGACGATGACAGAAGATGACAGAATGACAGAAGATGACAGAAGATGACAGAATATGACAGAATATGACAGAAGATGACAGAAGATGACAGAATGACAGAAGATGACAGAAGATGACAGTAGATGACTGAAGATGACAGAAGATGACAGAATGACAGAAGAGGACAGAAGATGACAGAAGATGACAGAAGATGACAGAAGATGACAGAATGACAGAAGAGGACAGAATGACAGAAGATGGCAGAATATGACAGAAGATGACAGAAGATGACAGAAGATGACAGAAGATGACAGAAGATGACAGAAGATGACAGAAGATGACAGAATGACAGAAGATGTCAGAATGACAGAAGATGACAGAATGACAGAAGAGGACAGAATGACAGAAGAGGACAGAATGACAGAAGATGACAGAATGACAGAAGATGACAGAAGATGACAGAAGATGACAGAATGACAGAAGAGGACAGAATGACAGAAGATGACAGAATATGACAGAAGATGATTGAATATGACAGAAGATGACAGAAGATGACAGAAGATGACAGAATGACAGAAGAGGACAGAATGACAGAAGATGACAGAAGATGACAGAATGACAGAAGATGACAGAAGATGACGGAAGATGACAGAAGATGACAGAAGATGACAGAATGACAGAAGAGGACAGAATGACAGAAGATGACAGAAGATGACAGAAGATGACAGAAGATGACAGAAGATGACAGAATGACAGAAGATGTCAGAATGACAGAAGATGACAGAATGACAGAAGAGGACAGAATGACAGATGATGACAGAATGACAGAAGAGGACAGAAGATGACAGAAGATGACAGAAGATGACAGAAGATGACAGAAGGTGACAGAATGACAGAAGAGGACAGAATGACAGAAGATGACAGAAGATGACAGAAGAGGACAGAATGACAGAAGATGACAGAATGACAGAAGAGGACAGAATGACAGAAGATGACAGAAGATGACAGAAGATGACAGAATGACAGAAGATGACAGAAGATGACAGAGTATGACAGAAGATGACAGAAGATGACAGAAGATGACAGAAGATGACAGAATGACAGAAGAGGACAGAAGATGACAGAAGATGACAGAAGATGACAGAATGACAGAAGAGGACAGAAGATGACAGAAGATGACAGAATGACAGAAGATGACAGAAGATGACAGAAGATGACAGAAGATGACAGAATGACCGAAGAGGACAGAATGACAGAGGAGGACAGAATGACAGAAGAGGACAGAATATGACAAAAGATGACAGAAGATGACAGAATGACAGAAGATGACAGAAGATGACAGAAAATGACAGAAGCTGACAGAAGATGACAGAAGATGACAGAATGACAGAAGAGGACAGAATGACAGAAGATGACAGAATGACAGAAGATGACAGAATGACAGATGAGGACAGAAGATGACAGAAGATGACAGAAGATGACAGAATGACAGAAGAGGGCAGAAGATGACAGAAGATGACAGAAGATGACAGGAGATGACAGAAGATGACAGAATGACAGAAGAGGACAGAAGAGGACAGAAGATGACAGAAGATGACAGAAGATGACAGAATGACAGAAGATGTCAGAAGATGACAGAAGATGACAGAAGATAACAGAAGATGACAGAATGACAGAAGAGGACAGAATGACAGAAGAGGACAGAATGACAGAAGATGACAGAAGATGACAGAAGAAGACAGAATATGACAGAAGATGACAGAAGATGACAGAATATGACAGAAGATGACAGAATGACAGAAGAGGACAGAATGACAGAAGAGGACAGAATATGCCAGAAGATGACAGAAGATGACAGAAGATCATAGAAGATGACAGAAGATGACAGAATGGCAGAAGAGGACAGAATGACAGAAGATGACAGAATGACAGAAGAGGACAGAATGACAGAAGATGACACAAGATGACACAAGATGACAGAATGACAGAAGAGGACAGAATGACAGAAGATGACAGAATGACAGAAGATGACAGAAGATGACAGAAGATGACAGAATGACAGACGAGGACAGAAGATGACAGAAGATGGCAGAAGATGACAGAAGATGACAGAATGACAGAAGAGGACAGAATGACAGAAGATGATAGAAGATGACAGAAGATGACAGAATGACAGAAGAGGACAGAATGACAGAAGATGACAGAAGATGACAGAAGATGACAGAAGATGACAGAAGATGACAGAAGATGACAAAATGACAGAAGAGGACAGAATGACAGAAGATGACAGAATGACAGAAGAGGACAGAATGACAGAAGATGACAGAAGATGACAGAATGACAGAAGAGGACAGAATGACAGAAGATGAAAGAAGATGACAGAAGATGACAGAAGATGACAGAATGACAGAAGATGACAGAAGATGACAAAATGACAGAAGAGGACAGAATGACAGAAGATGACAGAGTGACAGAAGAGGACAGAAGATGACAGAAGATGACAGAATGACAGAAGACGACAGAAGATGACAGAAGATGACAGAATGACAGAAGAGGACAGAATGACAGAAGATGACAGAATATGACAGAAGATGATTGAATATGACAGAAGATGACAGAAGATGACAGAAGATGACAGAATGACAGAAGAGGACAGAATGACAGAAGATGACAGAAGATGACAGAAGATGACAGAATGACAGAAGATGACAGAAGATGACGGAAGTTGACAGAAGATGACAGAAGATGACAGAATGACAGAAGAGGACAGAATGACAGAAGATGACAGAAGATGACAGAAGATGACAGAATGACAGAAGATGTCAGAATGACAGAAGATGACAGAATGACAGAAGAGGACAGAATGACAGAAGAGGACAGAATGACAGAAGATGACAGAAGATGACAGAAGATGACAGAATGACAGAAGAGGACAGAATGACAGATGATGACAGAATGACAGAAGAGGACAGAAGATGGCAGAAGATGACAGAAGGCGACAGAAGATGACAGAAGGTGACAGAATGACAGAAGAGGACAGAATGACAGAAGATGACAGAAGATGACAGAAGATGACAAAATGACAGAAGATGACAGAATGACAGAAGAGGGCAGAAGATGACAGAAGATGACAGAATGACAGAAGAGGACAGAATGACAGAAGATGACAGAATGACAGAAGAGGACAGAATGACAGAAGGTGACAGAAGATGATAGAATGACAGAAGAGGACAGAAGTTGACAGAAGATGACAAAAGATGACAGAATGACAGAAGATGACAGAAGATGACAAAATGACAGAAGAGGACAGAATGACAGAAGATGACAGAGTGACAGAAGAGGACAGAATGACAGAAGATGACAGAAGATGACAGAAGATGACAGAATGACAGAAGAGGACAGAATGACAGAAGATGGCAGAATATGACAGAAGATGACAGAATGTGACAGAAGATGACAGAAGATGACAGAATGACAGAAGAGGACAGAATGACAGAAGATGACAGAAGATGACAGAAGATGACAGAATGACAGAAGATGACAGAAGATGATGGAAGATGACAGAAGATGACAGAAGATGACAGAATGACAGAAGAGGACAGAATGACAGAAGATGACAGAAGATGACAGAAGATGACAGAAGATGACAGAATGACAGAAGATGTCAGAATGACAGAAGATGACAGAATGACAGAAGAGGACAGAATGACAGAAGAGGACAGAATGACAGAAGATGACAGACGATGACAGAAGATGACAGAATGACAGAAGATGACAGAAGATGACAGAATATGACAGAATATGACAGAAGATGACAGAAGATGACAGAATGACAGAAGATGACAGAAGATGACAGTAGATGACTGAAGATGACAGAAGATGACAGAATGACAGAAGAGGACAGAAGATGACAGAAGATGACAGAAGATGACAGAAGATGACAGAATGACAGAAGAGGACAGAATGACAGAAGATGGCAGAATATGACAGAAGATGACAGAAGATGACAGAAGATGACAGAAGATGACAGAAGATGACAGAATGACAGAAGATGTCAGAATGACAGAAGATGACAGAATGACAGAAGAGGACAGAATGACGGAAGAGGACAGAATGACAGAAGATGACAGACGATGACAGAAGATGACAGAATGACAGAAGATGACAGAAGATGACAGAATATGACAGAATATGACAGAAGATGACAGAAGATGACAGAATGACAGAAGATGACAGAAGATGACAGTAGATGACTGAAGATGACAGAAGATGACAGAATGACAGAAGAGGACAGAAGATGACAGAAGATGACAGAATGACAGAAGAGGACAGAATGACAGAAGAGGACAGAATATGATAGAGGATGACAGAAGATGACAGAATGACAGAAGATGACAGAAGATGTCAGAAGGACAGAAGATGACAGAATGACAGAAGATGAAAGAACATGACAGAAGATGACAGAATATGACAGAAGAGGACAGAAGATGACAGAAGATGACAGAAGATGACAGAATATGACAGAAGATGACAGAATGACAGAAGAGGACAGAATGACAGAAGAGGACAGAATATGGCAGAAGATGACACAAGATGACAGAATGACAGAAAATGACAGAAGAGGACAGAATATGACAGAAGAGGACAGAATGACAGAAGATGACAGAAGATGACAGAAGATGACAGAAGATGGCAGAAGATGACAGAAGATGACAGAATATGACAGAGTATGACAGAAGATGACAGAAGATGACAGAAGATGACAGAATGACAGAAGAGGACAGAATGACAGAAGATGACAGAATGACAGAAGAGGACAGAATGACAGAAGATGACAGAATGACAGAAGATGACAGAAGATGACAGAAGATGACAGAATGACAGACGAGGACAGAAGATGACAGAAGATGGCAGAAGATGACAGAAGATGACAGAATGACAGAAGAGGACAGAATGACAGAAGATGATAGAAGATGACAGAAGATGACAGAATGACAGAAGAGGACAGAATGACAGAAGATGACAGAAGATGACAGAAGATGACAGAAGATGACAGAAGATGACAGAAGATGACAGAATGACAGAAGATGACAGAAGATGAAAGAAGATGACAAAATGACAGAAGAGGACAGAATGACAGAAGATGACAGAATGACAGAAGAGGACAGAATGACAGAAGATGACAGAATGACAGAAGAGGACAGAATGACAGAAGATGAAAGAAGATGACAGAAGATGACAGAAGATGACAGAATGACAGAAGATGACAGAAGATGACAGAAGATGACAAAATGACAGAAGAGGACAGAATGACAGAAGATGACAGAGTGACAGAAGAGGACAGAAGATGACAGAAGATGACAGAATGACAGAAGATGACAGAAGATGACAGAAGATGACAGAATGACAGAAGAGGACAGAATGACAGAAGATGACAGAATGACAGAAGATGACAGAGTGACAGAAGAGGACAGAAGATGACAGAAGATGACAGAATGACAGAAGATGACAGAAGATGACAGAAGATGACAGAATGACAGAAGAGGACAGAATGACAGAAGATGACAGAATATGACAGAAGATGATTGAATATGACAGAAGATGACAGAAGATGACAGAAGATGACAGAATGACAGAAGAGGACAGAATGACAGAAGATGACAGAAGATGACAGAAGATGACAGAATGACAGAAGATGACAGAAGATGACGGAAGATGACAGAAGATGACAGAAGATGACAGAATGACAGAAGAGGACAGAATGACAGAAGATGACAGAAGATGACAGAAGATGACAGAATGACAGAAGATGTCAGAATGACAGAAGATGACAGAATGACAGAAGAGGACAGAATGACAGAAGAGGACAGAATGACAGAAGATGACAGAAGATGACAGAAGATGACAGAATGACAGAAGAGGACAGAATGACAGATGATGACAGAATGACAGAAGAGGACAGAAGATGGCAGAAGATGACAGAAGGCGACAGAAGATGACAGAAGGTGACAGAATGACAGAAGAGGACAGAATGACCGAAGATGACAGAAGATGACAGAAGATGACAAAATGACAGAAGAGGACAGAATGACAGAAGATGAAAGAATGACAGAAGAGGACAGAATGACAGAAGGTGACAGAAGATGATAGAATGACAGAAGAGGACAGAAGATGACAGAAGATGACAAAAGATGACAGAATGACAGAAGATGACAGAAGATGACAAAATGACAGAAGAGGACAGAATGACAGAAGATGACAGAGTGACAGAAGAGGACAGAATGACAGAAGATGACAGAAGATGACAGAATGACAGAAGAGGACAGAATGACAGAAGATGGCAGAATATGACAGAAGATGACAGAATATGACAGAAGATGACAGAAGATGACAGAAGATGACAGAATGACAGAAGAGGACAGAATGACAGAAGATGACAGAAGATGACAGAAGATGACAGAATGACAGAAGATGACAGAAGATGACGGAAGATGACAGAAGATGACAGAAGATGACAGAATGACAGAAGAGGACAGAATGACAGAAGATGACAGAAGATGACAGAAGGTGACAGAAGATGACAGAATGACAGAAGATGTCAGAATGACAGAAGATGACAGAATGACAGAAGAGGACAGAATGACAGAAGAGGACAGAATGACAGAAGATGACAGACGATGACAGAAGATGACAGAATGACAGAAGAGGACAGAATGACAGAAGAGGACAGAATATGATAGAGGATGACAGAAGATGACAGAATGACAGAAGATGACAGAAGATGTCAGAAGGACAGAAGATGACAGAATGACAGAAGATGAAAAAACATGACAGAAGATGACAGAAGAGGACAGAAGATGACAGAAGATGACAGAATATGACAGAAGATGACAGAAGATGACAGAATGACAGAAGAGGACAGAATGACAGAAGAGGACAGAATGACAGAAGAGGACAGAATATGGCAGAAGATGACACAAGATGACAGAATGACAGAAAATGACAGAAGAGGACAGAATATGACAGAAGAGGACAGAATGACAGAAGATGACAGAAGATGACAGAAGATGGCAGAAGATGACAGAAGATGACAGAATATGACAGAAGATGACAGAGTATGACAGAAGATGACAGAAGATGACAGAATGACAGAAGAGGACAGAATGACAGAAGATGACAGAATGACAGAAGAGGACAGAAGATGACAGAAGATGACAGAATGACAAAAGAGGACAGAAGATGACAGAAGATGACAGAATGACAGAAGATGACAGAAGATGACAGAAGATGACAGAAGATGACAGAATTACAGAAGAGGACAGAATGACAGAAGAGGAGAGAAGATGACAGAATGACAGAAGAGGACAGAAGATGACAGAAGATGACAGAAGATGGCAGAATGAAAGAAGAGGACAGAATGACAGAAGAGGACAGAATGACAGAAGATGACAGAATGACAGAAGATGACAGAAGATGACAGAAGATGACAGAATGACAGAAGATGACAGATGATGTCAGAAGGACAGAAGATGACAGAATGACAGAAGATGAAAAAACATGACAGAAGATGACAGAAGAGGACAGAAGATGACAGAAGATGACAGAATATGACAGAAGATGACAGAAGATGACAGAATGACAGAAGAGGACAGAATGACAGAAGAGGACAGAATTACAGAAGAGGACAGAATATGGCAGAAGATGACACAAGATGACAGAATGACAGAAAATGACAGAAGAGGACAGAATATGACAGAAGAGGACAGAATGACAGAAGATGACAGAAGATGACAGAAGATGGCAGAAGATGACAGAAGATGACAGAATATGACAGAAGATGACAGAGTATGACAGAAGATGACAGAAGATGACAGAAGATGACAGAATGACAGAAGAGGACAGAATGACAGAAGATGACAGAATGACAGAAGAGGACAGAAGATGACAGAAGATGACAGAAGATGACAGAATGACAGAAGAGGACAGAAGATGACAGAAGATGACAGAATGACAGAAGATGACAGAAGATGACAGAAGATGACAGAAGATGACAGAATTACAGAAGAGGACAGAAAGACAGAAGAGGAGAGAAGATGACAGAATGACAGAAGAGGACAGAAGATGACAGAAGATGACAGAAGATGGCAGAATGAAAGAAGAGGACAGAATGACAGAAGAGGACAGAATGACAGAAGATGACAGAATGACAGAAGATGACAGAAGATGACAGAAGATGACAGAATGACAGAAGATGACAGATGATCACAGAATATGACAGAATATGACAGAATATGACAGAAGATGACAGAAGATGACAGAAGATGACAGAAGATGACAGTAGATGACAGAAGATGACAGAAGATGACAGAAGATGACAGAAGATGACAGAATGACAGAAGAGGACAGAAGATGACAGAAGATGACAGAATGACAGAAGAGGACAGAATGACAGAAGAGGACAGAATATGAAAGAGGATGACAGAAGATGACAGAATGACAGAAGATGACAGAAGATGTCAGAAGGACAGAAGATGACAGAATGACAGAAGATGACAGAACATGACAGAAGATGACAGAAGATGACAGAATATGACAGAAGAGGACAGAAGATGACAGAAGATGACAGAATATGACAGAAGATGACAGAAGGTGACAGAATGACAGAAGAGGACAGAATGACAGAAGAGGACAGAATATGACAGAAGATGACACAAGATGACAGAATGACAGAAAATGACAGAATGACAGAAGATGACAGAAGATGACAGAAGATGACAGAAGATGGCAGAAGATGACAGAATATGACAGAAGATGACAGAAGATGACAGAGTATGACAGATGATGACAGAAGATGACAGAAGATGATAGAAGATGACAGAATGACAGAAGAGGACAGAATGACAGAAGATGACAGAATGACAGAAGAGGACAGAAGATGACAGAAGATGACAGAAGATGACAGAAGATGACAGAATGACAGAAGAGGACAGAAGATGACAGAAGATGACAGAATGACAGAAGATGACAGAAGATGACAGAAGATGACAGAATGACCGAAGAGGACAGAATGACAGCAGAGGACAGAATGACAGAAGAGGACAGAATATGACAAAAGATGAGAGAAGATGACAGAATGACAGAAGATGACAGAAGATGACAGAAAATGACAGAAGATGACAGCAGATGACAGAAGATGACAGAATGACAGAAGAGGACAGAATGACAGAAGATGACAGACGATGACAGAAGATGACAGAACGACAGAAGATGACACAAGATGACGGAAGATGACAGAAGATGACAGAAGATGACAGAATGACACAAGAGGACAGAATGACAGAAGATGACAGAATGACAGAAGAGAACAGAATGACAGAAGATGACAGAAGATGACAGAAGATGACAGAAGATGACAGGAGATGACAGAATGACAGAAGATATCAGAATGACAGAAGATGACAGAATGACAGAAGAGGACAGAATGACAGAAGATGACAGAAGATGACAGAAGATGACAGAATGACAGAAGAGGACAGAATGACAGATGATGACAGAATGACAGAAGAGGACAGAAGATGGCAGAAGATGACAGAAGGCGACAGAAGATGACAGAAGGTGACAGAATGACAGAAGAGGACAGAAGGTGACAGAAGATGATAGAATGACAGAAGAGGACAGAAGATGACAGAAGATGACAAAAGATGACAGAATGACAGAAGATGACAGAAGATGACAGAAGATGACAAAATGACAGAAGAGGACAGAATGACAGAAGATGACAGAGTGACAGAAGAGGACAGAATGACAGAAGATGACAGAAGATGACAGAAGATGACAGAATGACAGAAGAGGACAGAATGACAGAAGATGGCAGAATATGACAGAAGATGACAGAATATGACAGAAGATGACAGAAGATGACAGAAGATGACAGAATGACAGAAGAGGACAGAATGACAGAAGATGACAGAAGATGACAGAAGATGACAGAATGACAGAAGATGACAGAAGATGACGGAAGATGACAGAAGATGACAGAAGATGACAGAATGACAGAAGAGGACAGAATGACAGAAGATGACAGAAGATGACAGAAGATGACAGAATGACAGAAGATGTCAGAATGACAGAAGATGACAGAATGACAGAAGAGGACAGAATGACAGAAGAGGACAGAATGACAGAAGATGACAGACGATGACAGAAGATGACAGAATGACAGAAGATGACAGAAGATGACAGAATATGACAGAATATGACAGAAGATGACAGAAGATGACAGAATGACAGAAGATGACAGAAGATGACAGTAGATGACTGAAGATGACAGAAGATGACAGAATGACAGAAGAGGACAGAAGATGACAGAAGATGACAGAAGATGACAGAAGATGACAGAATGACAGAAGAGGACAGAATGACAGAAGAGGACAGAATATGATAGAGGATGACAGAAGATGACAGAATGACAGAAGATGACAGAAGATGTCAGGAGGACAGAAGATGACAGAATGACAGAAGATGAAAGAACATGACAGAAGATGACAGAATATGACAGAAGAGGACAGAAGATGACAGAAGATGACAGAATATGACAGAAGATGACAGAAGATGACAGAATGACAGAAGAGGACAGAATGACAGAAGAGGACAGAAAATGGCAGAAGATGACACAAGATGACAGAATGACAGAAAATGACAGAAGATGACAGAAGATGACAGAAGATGACAGAAGATGACAGCAGATGGCAGAAGATGACAGAAGATGACAGAATATGACAGAAGATGACAGAGTATGACAGAAGATGACAGAAGATGACAGAAGATGACAGAATGACAGAAGAGGACAGAATGACAGAAGATGACAGAATGACAGAAGAGGACAGAAGATGACAGAAGATGACAGAAGATGACAGAATGACAGAAGAGGACAGAAGATGACAGAAGATGACAGAATGACAGAAGATGACAGAAGATGACAGAAAATGATAGAATTACAGAAGAGGACAGAATGACAGAAGAGGAGAGAAGATGACAGAATGACAGAAGAGGACAGAAGATGACAGAAGATGACAGAAGATGACAGAATGAAAGAAGAGGACAGAATGACAGAAGAGGACAGAATGACAGAAGATAACAGAATGACAGAAGATGACAGAAGATGACAGAAGATGACAGAATGACAGAAGATGACAGATGATGACAGAATATGACAGAATATGACAGAAGATGACAGAAGATGACAGAAGATGACAGAAGATGACAGTAGATGACAGAAGATGACAGAAGATGACAGAAGATGACAGAAGATGACAGAATGACAGAAGAGGACAGAAGATGACAGAAGATGACAGAATGACAGAAGAGGACAGAATGACAGAAGAGGACAGAATATGAAAGAGGATGACAGAAGATGACAGAATGACAGAAGATGACAGAAGATGTCAGAAGGACAGAAGATGACAGAATGACAGAAGATGACAGAACATGACAGAAGATGACAGAAGATGACAGAATATGACAGAAGAGGACAGAAGATGACAGAAGATGACAGAATATGACAGAAGATGACAGAAGGTGACAGAATGACAGAAGAGGACAGAATGACAGAAGAGGACAGAATATGACAGAAGATGACACAAGATGACAGAATGACAGAAAATGACAGAATGACAGAAGATGACAGAATATGACAGAAGATGACAGAAGATGACAGAATGACAGAAGAGGACAGAATGACAGAAGATGACAGAATGACAGAAGAGGACAGAAGATGACAGAAGATGACAGAAGATGACAGAAGATGACAGAATGACAGAAGAGGACAGAAGATGACAGAAGATGACAGAAGATGACAGAAGATGTCAGAAGATGACAGAATGACCGAAGAGGACAGAATGACAGAAGAGGACAGAATGACAGAAGAGGACAGAATATGACAAAAGATGAGAGAAGATGACAGAATGACAGAAGATGACAGAAGATGACAGAAAATGACAGAAGATGACAGCAGATGACAGAAGATGACAGAATGACAGAAGAGGACAGAATGACAGAAGATGACAGAATGACAGAAGATGACAGAATGACAGATGAGGACAGAAGATGACAGAAGATGACAGAAGATGACAGAAGATGACAGAATGACAGAAGAGGACAGAAGATGACAGAATGACAGAAGAGGACAGAAGAGGACAGAAGATGACAGAAGATGACAGAAGATGACAGAATGACAGAAGAGGTCAGAAGATGACAGAAGATGACAGAAGATGACAGAAGATAACAGAAGATGACAGAATGACAGAAGAGGACAGAATGACAGAAGAGGACAGAATGACAGAAGATGACAGAAGATGACAGAAGATGACAGAAGATGACAGAATATGACAGAAGATGACAGAATATGACAGAAGATGACAGAATGACAGAAGAGGACAGAATGACAGAAGAGGACAGAATATGCCAGAAGGTGACAGAATGACAGAAGATGACAGAAGATGACAGAAGATCACAGAAGATGACAGAATATGACAGAAGATAACAAAAGATGACGGAATGACAGAAGAGGACAGAAGATGACAGAATATGACAGAAGATGACAGAATATGACAGAAGATGACAGAATGACAGAAGAGGACAGAATGACAGAAGAGGACAGAATGACAGAAGATGACAGAATGACAGAAGAGGACAGAATGACAGAAGATGACAGAAGATGACAGAATATGACAGAAGATGACAGAAGATGACGGAATGACAGAAGAGGACAGAATGACAGAAGAGGACAGAATATGCCAGAAGATGACAGAAGGTTACAGAATGACAGAAGATGACAGAAGATGACAGAAGATCACAGAAGATGACAGAAGATGACATAATGTCAGAAGATGACAGAATGACAGACGAGGACAGAAGATGACAGAAGATGGCAGAAGATGACAGAAGATGACAGAATGACAGAAGAGGACAGAATGACAGAAGATGACAGAATGACAGAAGAGGACAGAATGACAGAAGATGATAGAAGATGACAGAAGATGACAGAATGAGAGAAGAGGACAGAATGACAGAAGATGACAGAAGATGACAGAAGATGACAGAAGATGACAGAATGAAAGAAGATGACAGAAGATGACAGAAGATGACAAAATGACAGAAGAGGACAGAATGACAGAAGATGACAGAATGACAGAAGAGGGCAGAAGATGACACAAGATGACAGAATGACAGAAGAGGACAGAATGACAGAAGATGACAGAATGACAGAAGAGGACAGAATGACAGAAGATGACAGAAGATGACAGAAGATGACAGAATGACAGAAGATGACAGAAGATGACAGAGGATGACAAAATGACAGAAGAGGACAGAATGACAGAAGATGACAGAGTGACAGAAGAGGACAGAATGACAGAAGATGACAGAAGATGACAGAAGATGACAGAATGACAGAAGAGGACAGAATGACAGAAGATGACAGAATATGACAGAAGATGATTGAATATGACAGAAGATGACAGAAGATGACAGAAGATGACAGAATGACAGAAGAGGACAGAATGACAGAAGATGACAGAAGATGACAGAAGATGACAGAAGATGACAGAATGACAGAAGATGTCAGAATGACAGAAGATGACAGAATGACAGAAGAGGACAGAATGACAGATGATGACAGAATGACAGAAGAGGACAGAAGATGACAGAAGATGACAGAAGATGACAGAAGATGACAGAACGTGACAGAATGACAGAAGAGGACAGAATGACAGAAGATGACAGAAGATGACAGAAGAGGACAGAATGACAGAAGATGACAGAATGACAGAAGAGGACAGAATGACAGAAGATGACAGAAGATGACAGAAGATGACAGAATGACAGAAGATGACAGAAGATGACAGAGTATGACAGAAGATGACAGAAGATGACAGAATGACAGAAGAGGACAGAAGATGACAGAAGATGACAGAAGATGACAGAATGACAGAAGAGGACAGAAGATGACAGAAGATGACAGAATGACAGAAGATGACAGAAGATGACAGAAGATGACAGAATGACCGAAGAGGACAGAATGACAGAAGAGGACAGAATGACAGAAGAGGACAGAATATGACAAAAGATGACAGAAGATGACAGAATGACAGAGGATGACAGAAGATGACAGAAAATGACAGAAGATGACAGAAGATGACAGAAGATGACAGAATGACAGAAGAGGACAGAATGACAGAAGATGACAGAATGACAGAAGATGACAGAATGACAGATGAGGACAGAAGATGACAGAAGATGACAGAAGATGACAGAAGATGACAGAATGACAGAAGAGGACAGAAGATGACAGAAGATGACAGAAGATGACAGGAGATGACAGAAGATGACAGAATGACAGAAGAGGACAGAAGAGGACAGAAGATGACAGAAGATGACAGAAGATGACAGAATGACAGAAGAGGTCAGAAGATGACAGAAGATGACAGAAGATAACAGAAGATGACAGAATGACAGAAGAGGACAGAATGACAGAAGAGGACAGAATGACAGAAGATGACAGAAGAAGACAGAATATGACAGAAGATGACAGAAGATGACAGAATATGACAGAAGATGACAGAATAACAGAAGAGGACAGAATGACAGAAGAGGTCAGAATATGCCAGAAGATGACAGAACGTGACAGAATGACAGAAGATGACAGAAGATGACAGAAGATGACAGAAGATGACAGAAGATGACAGAATGGCAGAAGAGGACAGAATGACAGAAGATGACAGAATGACAGAAGAGGACAGAATGACAGAAGATGACACAAGATGACACAAGATGACAGAATGACAGAAGAGGACAGAATGACAGAAGATGACAGAATGACAGAAGATGACAGAAGATGACAGAAGATGACAGAATGACAGACGAGGACAGAAGATGACAGAAGATGGCAGAAGATGACAGAAGATGACAGAATGACAGAAGAGGACAGAATGACAGAAGATGATAGAAGATGACAGAAGATGACAGAATGACAGAAGAGGACAGAATGACAGAAGAGGACAGAATGACAGAAGATGACAGAAGATGACAGAATGACAGAAGAGGACAGAATGACAGAAGATGAAAGAAGATGACAGAAGATGACAGAATGACAGAAGATGACAGAAGATGACAGAAGATGACAAAATGACAGAAGAGGACAGAATGACAGAAGATGACAGAGTGACAGAAGAGGACAGAAGATGACAGAAGATGACAGAATGACAGAAGATGACAGAAGATGACAGAAGATGACAGAATGACAGAAGAGGACAGAATGACAGAAGATGACAGAATATGACAGAAGATGATTGAATATGACAGAAGATGACAGAAGATGACAGAATGACAGAAGAGGACAGAATGACAGAAGATGACAGAAGATGACAGAAGATGACAGAATGACAGAAGATGACAGAAGATGACGGAAGATGACAGAAGATGACAGAAGATGACAGAATGACAGAAGAGGACAGAATGACAGAAGATGACAGAAGATGACAGAAGATGACAGAATGACAGAAGATGTCAGAATGACAGAAGATGACAGAATGACAGAAGAGGACAGAATGACAGAAGATGACAGAAGATGACAGAAGGTGACAGAAGGTGACAAATGACCGAAGAGGACAGAATGACAGAAGAGGACAGAATGACAGAAGAGGACAGAATATGACAAAAGATGACAGAAGATGACAGAATGACAGAAGATGACAGAAGATGACAGAAAATGACAGAAGATGACAGAATGACAGAAGATGACAGAATGACAGAAGATGACAGAATGACAGATGAGGACAGAAGATGACAGAAGATGACAGAAGATGACAGAAGATGACAGAATGACAGAAGAGGACAGAATGACAGAAGATGACAGAATGACAGAAGATGACAGAATGACAGATGAGGACAGAAGATGACAGAAGATGACAGAAGATGACAGAAGATGACAGAATGACAGAAGAGGACAGAAGATGACAGAATGACAGAAGAGGACAGAAGAGGACAGAAGATGACAGAAGATGACAGAAGATGACAGAATGACAGAAGAGGTCAGAAGATGACAGAAGATGACAGAAGATGACAGAAGATAACAGAAGATGACAGAATGACAGAAGAGGACAGAATGACAGAAGAGGACAGAATGACAGAAGATGACAGAAGATGACAGAAGATGACAGAAGATGACAGAATATGACAGAAGATGACAGAATATGACAGAAGATGACAGAATGACAGAAGAGGACAGAATGACAGAAGAGGACAGAATATGCCAGAAGGTGACAGAATGACAGAAGATGACAGAAGATGACAGAAGATCACAGAAGATGACAGAATATGACAGAAGATAACAAAAGATGACGGAATGACAGAAGAGGACAGAAGATGACAGAATATGACAGAAGATGACAGAATATGACAGAAGATGACAGAATGACAGAAGAGGACAGAATGACAGAAGAGGACAGAATGACAGAAGATGACAGAATGACAGAAGAGGACAGAATGACAGAAGATGACAGAAGATGACAGAATATGACAGAAGATGACAGAAGATGACGGAATGACAGAAGAGGACAGAATGACAGAAGAGGACAGAATATGCCAGAAGATGACAGAAGGTTACAGAATGACAGAAGATGACAGAAGATGACAGAAGATCACAGAAGATGACAGAAGATGACATAATGTCAGAAGATGACAGAATGACAGACGAGGACAGAAGATGACAGAAGATGGCAGAAGATGACAGAAGATGACAGAATGACAGAAGAGGACAGAATGACAGAAGATGACAGAATGACAGAAGAGGACAGAATGACAGAAGATGATAGAAGATGACAGAAGATGACAGAATGAGAGAAGAGGACAGAATGACAGAAGATGACAGAAGATGACAGAAGATGACAGAAGATGACAGAATGAAAGAAGATGACAGAAGATGACAGAAGATGACAAAATGACAGAAGAGGACAGAATGACAGAAGATGACAGAATGACAGAAGAGGGCAGAAGATGACACAAGATGACAGAATGACAGAAGAGGACAGAATGACAGAAGATGACAGAATGACAGAAGAGGACAGAATGACAGAAGATGACAGAAGATGACAGAAGATGACAGAATGACAGAAGATGACAGAAGATGACAGAGGATGACAAAATGACAGAAGAGGACAGAATGACAGAAGATGACAGAGTGACAGAAGAGGACAGAATGACAGAAGATGACAGAAGATGACAGAAGATGACAGAATGACAGAAGAGGACAGAATGACAGAAGATGACAGAATATGACAGAAGATGATTGAATATGACAGAAGATGACAGAAGATGACAGAAGATGACAGAATGACAGAAGAGGACAGAATGACAGAAGATGACAGAAGATGACAGAAGATGACAGAAGATGACAGAATGACAGAAGATGTCAGAATGACAGAAGATGACAGAATGACAGAAGAGGACAGAATGACAGATGATGACAGAATGACAGAAGAGGACAGAAGATGACAGAAGATGACAGAAGATGACAGAAGATGACAGAACGTGACAGAATGACAGAAGAGGACAGAATGACAGAAGATGACAGAAGATGACAGAAGAGGACAGAATGACAGAAGATGACAGAATGACAGAAGAGGACAGAATGACAGAAGATGACAGAAGATGACAGAAGATGACAGAATGACAGAAGATGACAGAAGATGACAGAGTATGACAGAAGATGACAGAAGATGACAGAATGACAGAAGAGGACAGAAGATGACAGAAGATGACAGAAGATGACAGAATGACAGAAGAGGACAGAAGATGACAGAAGATGACAGAATGACAGAAGATGACAGAAGATGACAGAAGATGACAGAATGACCGAAGAGGACAGAATGACAGAAGAGGACAGAATGACAGAAGAGGACAGAATATGACAAAAGATGACAGAAGATGACAGAATGACAGAGGATGACAGAAGATGACAGAAAATGACAGAAGATGACAGAAGATGACAGAAGATGACAGAATGACAGAAGAGGACAGAATGACAGAAGATGACAGAATGACAGAAGATGACAGAATGACAGATGAGGACAGAAGATGACAGAAGATGACAGAAGATGACAGAAGATGACAGAATGACAGAAGAGGACAGAAGATGACAGAAGATGACAGAAGATGACAGGAGATGACAGAAGATGACAGAATGACAGAAGAGGACAGAAGAGGACAGAAGATGACAGAAGATGACAGAAGATGACAGAATGACAGAAGAGGTCAGAAGATGACAGAAGATGACAGAAGATAACAGAAGATGACAGAATGACAGAAGAGGACAGAATGACAGAAGAGGACAGAATGACAGAAGATGACAGAAGAAGACAGAATATGACAGAAGATGACAGAAGATGACAGAATATGACAGAAGATGACAGAATAACAGAAGAGGACAGAATGACAGAAGAGGTCAGAATATGCCAGAAGATGACAGAACGTGACAGAATGACAGAAGATGACAGAAGATGACAGAAGATGACAGAAGATGACAGAAGATGACAGAATGGCAGAAGAGGACAGAATGACAGAAGATGACAGAATGACAGAAGAGGACAGAATGACAGAAGATGACACAAGATGACACAAGATGACAGAATGACAGAAGAGGACAGAATGACAGAAGATGACAGAATGACAGAAGATGACAGAAGATGACAGAAGATGACAGAATGACAGACGAGGACAGAAGATGACAGAAGATGGCAGAAGATGACAGAAGATGACAGAATGACAGAAGAGGACAGAATGACAGAAGATGATAGAAGATGACAGAAGATGACAGAATGACAGAAGAGGACAGAATGACAGAAGAGGACAGAATGACAGAAGATGACAGAAGATGACAGAATGACAGAAGAGGACAGAATGACAGAAGATGAAAGAAGATGACAGAAGATGACAGAATGACAGAAGATGACAGAAGATGACAGAAGATGACAAAATGACAGAAGAGGACAGAATGACAGAAGATGACAGAGTGACAGAAGAGGACAGAAGATGACAGAAGATGACAGAATGACAGAAGATGACAGAAGATGACAGAAGATGACAGAATGACAGAAGAGGACAGAATGACAGAAGATGACAGAATATGACAGAAGATGATTGAATATGACAGAAGATGACAGAAGATGACAGAATGACAGAAGAGGACAGAATGACAGAAGATGACAGAAGATGACAGAAGATGACAGAATGACAGAAGATGACAGAAGATGACGGAAGATGACAGAAGATGACAGAAGATGACAGAATGACAGAAGAGGACAGAATGACAGAAGATGACAGAAGATGACAGAAGATGACAGAATGACAGAAGATGTCAGAATGACAGAAGATGACAGAATGACAGAAGAGGACAGAATGACAGAAGATGACAGAAGATGACAGAAGGTGACAGAAGGTGACAAATGACCGAAGAGGACAGAATGACAGAAGAGGACAGAATGACAGAAGAGGACAGAATATGACAAAAGATGACAGAAGATGACAGAATGACAGAAGATGACAGAAGATGACAGAAAATGACAGAAGATGACAGAAGATGACAGAAGATGACAGAATGACAGAAGAGGACAGAATGACAGAAGATGAAAGAAGCTGACAGAAGATGACAGAAGATGACAGAATGACAGAAGATGACAGAAGATGACAGAAGGTGACAGAAGATGACAGAATGACAGAAGATTTCAGAATGACAGATGATGACAGAATGACAGAAGAGGACAGAAGATGACAGAAGATGACAGAAGATGACAGAAGATGACAGAAGGTGACAGAATGACAGAAGAGGACAGAATGACAGAAGATGACAGAAGATGACAGAAGAGGACAGAATGACAGAAGATGACAGAATGACAGAAGAGGACAGAATGACAGAAGATGAGAGAAGATGACAGAAGATGACAGAATGACAGAAGATGACAGAAGATGACAGAGTATGACAGAAGATGACAGAAGATGACAGAAGATGACAGAAGATGACAGAATGACAGAAGAGGACAGAAGATGACAGAAGATGACAGAAGATGACAGAATGACAGAAGAGGACAGAAGATGACAGAAGATGACAGAATGACAGAAGATGACAGAAGATGACAGAAGATGACAGAATGACCGAAGAGGACAGAATGACAGAAGAGGACAGAATGACAGAAGAGGACAGAATATGACAAAAGATGACAGAAGATGACAGAATGACAGAGGATGACAGAAGATGACAGAAAATGACAGAAGATGACAGAAGATGACAGAAGATGACAGAATGACAGAAGAGGACAGAATGACAGAAGATGACAGAAGATGACAGAAGATGACAGAAGATGACAGAATGACAGAAGAGGACAGAAGATGACAGAATGACAGATGAGGACAGAAGATGACAGAAGATGACAGAAGATGACAGAAGATGACAGAATGACAGAAGAGGACAGAAGATGACAGAAGAGGACAGAAGATGACAGAAGATGATAGAAGATGACAGAATGACAGAAGATGTCAGAAGATGACAGAAGATGACAGAAGATGACAGAAGATAACAGAAGATGACAGAATGACAGAAGAGGACAGAATGACAGAAGAGGACAGAATGACAGAAGATGACAGAAGATGACAGAAGAAGACAGAATATGACAGAAGATGACAGAAGATGGCAGAATATGACAGAAGATGACAGAATAACAGAAGAGGACAGAATGACAGAAGAGGACAGAATATGCCAGAAGATGACAGAAGGTGACAGAATGACAGAAGATGACAGAAGATGACAGAAGATCACAGAAGTTGACAGAAGATGACAGAATGGCAGAAGAGGACAGAATGACAGAAGATGACAGAATGACAGAAGAGGACAGAATGACAGAAGATGACACAAGATGACACAAGATGACAGAATGACAGAAGAGGACAGAATGACAGAAGATGACAGAATGACAGAAGATGACAGAAGATGACAGAAGATGACAGAATGACAGACGAGGACAGAAGATGACAGAAGATGGCAGAAGATGACAGAAGATGACAGAATGACAGAAGAGGACAGAATGACAGAAGATGATAGAAGATGACAGAAGATGACAGAATGACAGAAGAGGACAGAATGACAGAAGAGGACAGAATGACAGACGATGACAGAAGATGACAGAATGACAGTAGAGGACAGAATGACAGAAGATGAAAGAAGATGACAGAAGATGACAGAAGATGACAGAATGACAGAAGATGACAGAAGATGACAAAATGACAGAAGAGGACAGAATGACAGAAGATGACAGAAGATGACAGAAGATGACAGAATGACAGAAGAGGACAGAATGACAGAAGATGACAGAATATGACAGAAGATGATTGAATATGACAGAAGATGACAGAAGATGACAGAAGATGACAGAATGACAGAAGAGGACAGAATGACAGAAGATGACAGAAGATGACAGAAGATGACAGAATGACAGAAGATGACAGAAGATGACGGAAGATGACAGAAGATGACAGAAGATGACAGAATGACAGAAGAGGACAGAATGACAGAAGATGACAGAAGATGACAGAAGATGACAGAATGACAGAAGATGTCAGAATGACAGAAGATGACAGAATGACAGAAGAGGACAGAATGACAGAAGATGACAGAAGATGACAGAAGATGACAGAAGATGACAGAAGGTGACAGAATGACAGAAGAGGACAGAATGACAGAAGATGACAGAAGATGACAGAAGATGACAGAAGAGGACAGAATGACAGAAGATGACAGAAAGACAGAAGAGGACAGAATGACAGAAGATGACAGAAGATGACAGAAGATGACAGAATGACAGAAGATGACAGAAGATGACAGAGTATGACAGAAGATGACAGAAGATGACAGAAGATGACAGAAGATGACAGAATGACAGAAGAGGACAGAAGATGACAGAAGATGACAGAAGATGACAGAATGACAGAAGAGGACAGAAGATGACAGAAGATGACAGAATGACAGAAGATGACAGAAGATGACAGAAGATGACAGAAGATGACAGAATGACCGAAGAGGACAGAATGACAGAAGAGGACAGAATGACAGAAGAGGACAGAATATGACAAAAGATGACAGAAGATGACAGAATGACAGAAGATGACAGAAGATGACAGAATGGCAGAAGAGGACAGAATGACAGAAGATGACAGAATGACAGAAGAGGACAGAATGACAGAAGATGACACAAGATGACAGAATGACAGAAGAGGACAGAATGACAGAAGATGACAGAATGACAGAAGATGACAGAAGATGACAGAATGACAGACGAGGACAGAAGATGACAGAAGATGGCAGAAGATGACAGAAGATGACAGAATGACAGAAGAGGACAGAATGACAGAAGATGATAGAAGATGACAGAAGATGACAGAAGATGGCAGAAGATGACAGAATATGACAGAAGATGACAGAAGATGACAGAGTATGACAGATGATGACAGAAGATGACAGAAGATGATAGAAGATGACAGAATGACAGAAGAGGACAGAATGACAGAAGATGACAGAATGACAGAAGAGGACAGAAGATGACAGAAGATGACAGAAGATGACAGAAGATGACAGAATGACAGAAGAGGACAGAAGATGACAGAATATGACAGAAGATGACAGAAGGTGACAGAATGACAGAAGAGGACAGAATGACAGAAGAGGACAGAATATGACAGAAGATGACACAAGATGACAGAATGACAGAAAATGACAGAATGACAGAAGATGACAGAAGATGACAGAAGATGACAGAAGATGACAGAATATGACAGAAGATGACAGAAGATGACAGAGTATGACAGATGATGACAGAAGATGACAGAAGATGATAGAAGATGACAGAATGACAGAAGAGGACAGAATGACAGAAGATGACAGAATGACAGAAGAGGACAGAAGATGACAGAAGATGACAGAAGATGACAGAAGATGACAGAATGACAGAAGAGGACAGAAGATGACAGAAGATGACAGAATGACAGAAGATGACAGAAGATGACAGAAGATGACAGAAGATGACAGAATGACCGAAGAGGACAGAATGACAGAAGAGGACAGAATGACAGAAGAGGACAGAATATGACAAAAGATGAGAGAAGATGACAGAATGACAGAAGATGACAGAAGATAACAGAAAATGACAGAAGATGACAGCAGATGACAGAAGATGACAGAATGACAGAAGAGGACAGAATGACAGAAGATGACAGACGATGACAGAAGATGACAGAACGACAGAAGATGACACAAGATGACGGAAGATGACAGAAGATGACAGAAGATGACAGAATGACACAAGAGGACAGAATGACAGAAGATGACAGAATGACAGAAGAGGACAGAATGACAGAAGATGACAGAAGATGACAGAAGATGACAGAAGATGACAGGAGATGACAGAATGACAGAAGATATCAGAATGACAGAAGATGACAGAATGACAGAAGAGGACAGAATGACAGAAGAGGACAGAATGACAGATGATGACAGAAGAGGACAGAAGATGGCAGAAGATGACAGAAGGCGACAGAAGATGACAGAAGGTGACAGAATGACAGAAGCGGACAGAATGACAGAAGGTGACAGAAGATGATAGAATGACAGAAGAGGACAGAAGATGATAGAAGATGACAAAAGATGACAGAATGACAGAAGATGACAGAAGATGACAGAAGATGACAAAATGACAGAAGAGGACAGAATGACAGAAGATGACAGAGTGACAGAAGAGGACAGAATGACAGAAGATGACAGAAGATGACAGAAGATGACAGAATGACAGAAGAGGACAGAATGACAGAAGATGGCAGAATATGACAGAAGATGACAGAATATGACAGAAGATGACAGAAGATGACAGAAGATGACAGAATGACAGAAGAGGACAGAATGACAGAAGATGACAGAAGATGACAGAATGACAGAAGATGACGGAAGATGACGGAAGATGACAGAAGATGACAGAAGATGACAGAATGACAGAAGAGGACAGAATGACAGAAGATGACAGAAGATGACAGAAGATGACAGAATGACAGAAGAGGACAGAATGACAGAAGATGACAGAATATGACAGAAGATGATTGAATATGACAGAAGATGACAGAAGATGACAGAATGACAGAAGAGGACAGAATGACAGAAGATGACAGAAGATGACAGAAGATGACAGAATGACAGAAGATGACAGAAGATGACGGAAGATGACAGAAGATGACAGAAGATGACAGAATGACAGAAGAGGACAGAATGACAGAAGATGACAGAAGATGACAGAAGATGACAGAATGACAGAAGATGTCAGAATGACAGAAGATGACAGAATGACAGAAGAGGACAGAATGACAGAAGATGACAGAAGATGACAGAAGGTGACAGAAGGTGACAAATGACCGAAGAGGACAGAATGACAGAAGAGGACAGAATGACAGAAGAGGACAGAATATGACAAAAGATGACAGAAGATGACAGAATGACAGAAGATGACAGAAGATGACAGAAAATGACAGAAGATGACAGAAGATGACAGAAGATGACAGAATGACAGAAGAGGACAGAATGACAGAAGATGAAAGAAGCTGACAGAAGATGACAGAAGATGACAGAATGACAGAAGATGACAGAAGATGACAGAAGGTGACAGAAGATGACAGAATGACAGAAGATTTCAGAATGACAGATGATGACAGAATGACAGAAGAGGACAGAAGATGACAGAAGATGACAGAAGATGACAGAAGATGACAGAAGGTGACAGAATGACAGAAGAGGACAGAATGACAGAAGATGACAGAAGATGACAGAAGAGGACAGAATGACAGAAGATGACAGAATGACAGAAGAGGACAGAATGACAGAAGATGAGAGAAGATGACAGAAGATGACAGAATGACAGAAGATGACAGAAGATGACAGAGTATGACAGAAGATGACAGAAGATGACAGAAGATGACAGAAGATGACAGAATGACAGAAGAGGACAGAAGATGACAGAAGATGACAGAAGATGACAGAATGACAGAAGAGGACAGAAGATGACAGAAGATGACAGAATGACAGAAGATGACAGAAGATGACAGAAGATGACAGAATGACCGAAGAGGACAGAATGACAGAAGAGGACAGAATGACAGAAGAGGACAGAATATGACAAAAGATGACAGAAGATGACAGAATGACAGAGGATGACAGAAGATGACAGAAAATGACAGAAGATGACAGAAGATGACAGAAGATGACAGAATGACAGAAGAGGACAGAATGACAGAAGATGACAGAAGATGACAGAAGATGACAGAAGATGACAGAATGACAGAAGAGGACAGAAGATGACAGAATGACAGATGAGGACAGAAGATGACAGAAGATGACAGAAGATGACAGAAGATGACAGAATGACAGAAGAGGACAGAAGATGACAGAAGAGGACAGAAGATGACAGAAGATGACAGAAGATGACAGAATGACAGAAGATGTCAGAAGATGACAGAAGATGACAGAAGATGACAGAAGATAACAGAAGATGACAGAATGACAGAAGAGGACAGAATGACAGAAGAGGACAGAATGACAGAAGATGACAGAAGATGACAGAAGAAGACAGAATATGACAGAAGATGACAGAAGATGGCAGAATATGACAGAAGATGACAGAATAACAGAAGAGGACAGAATGACAGAAGAGGACAGAATATGCCAGAAGATGACAGAAGGTGACAGAATGACAGAAGATGACAGAAGATGACAGAAGATCACAGAAGTTGACAGAAGATGACAGAATGGCAGAAGAGGACAGAATGACAGAAGATGACAGAATGACAGAAGAGGACAGAATGACAGAAGATGACACAAGATGACACAAGATGACAGAATGACAGAAGAGGACAGAATGACAGAAGATGACAGAATGACAGAAGATGACAGAAGATGACAGAAGATGACAGAATGACAGACGAGGACAGAAGATGACAGAAGATGGCAGAAGATGACAGAAGATGACAGAATGACAGAAGAGGACAGAATGACAGAAGATGATAGAAGATGACAGAAGATGACAGAATGACAGAAGAGGACAGAATGACAGAAGAGGACAGAATGACAGACGATGACAGAAGATGACAGAATGACAGTAGAGGACAGAATGACAGAAGATGAAAGAAGATGACAGAAGATGACAGAAGATGACAGAATGACAGAAGATGACAGAAGATGACAAAATGACAGAAGAGGACAGAATGACAGAAGATGACAGAAGATGACAGAAGATGACAGAATGACAGAAGAGGACAGAATGACAGAAGATGACAGAATATGACAGAAGATGATTGAATATGACAGAAGATGACAGAAGATGACAGAAGATGACAGAATGACAGAAGAGGACAGAATGACAGAAGATGACAGAAGATGACAGAAGATGACAGAATGACAGAAGATGACAGAAGATGACGGAAGATGACAGAAGATGACAGAAGATGACAGAATGACAGAAGAGGACAGAATGACAGAAGATGACAGAAGATGACAGAAGATGACAGAATGACAGAAGATGTCAGAATGACAGAAGATGACAGAATGACAGAAGAGGACAGAATGACAGAAGATGACAGAAGATGACAGAAGATGACAGAAGATGACAGAAGGTGACAGAATGACAGAAGAGGACAGAATGACAGAAGATGACAGAAGATGACAGAAGATGACAGAAGAGGACAGAATGACAGAAGATGACAGAATGACAGAAGAGGACAGAATGACAGAAGATGACAGAAGATGACAGAAGATGACAGAATGACAGAAGATGACAGAAGATGACAGAGTATGACAGAAGATGACAGAAGATGACAGAAGATGACAGAAGATGACAGAATGACAGAAGAGGACAGAAGATGACAGAAGATGACAGAAGATGACAGAATGACAGAAGAGGACAGAAGATGACAGAAGATGACAGAATGACAGAAGATGACAGAAGATGACAGAAGATGACAGAAGATGACAGAATGACCGAAGAGGACAGAATGACAGAAGAGGACAGAATGACAGAAGAGGACAGAATATGACAAAAGATGACAGAAGATGACAGAATGACAGAAGATGACAGAAGATGACAGAATGGCAGAAGAGGACAGAATGACAGAAGATGACAGAATGACAGAAGAGGACAGAATGACAGAAGATGACACAAGATGACAGAATGACAGAAGAGGACAGAATGACAGAAGATGACAGAATGACAGAAGATGACAGAAGATGACAGAATGACAGACGAGGACAGAAGATGACAGAAGATGGCAGAAGATGACAGAAGATGACAGAATGACAGAAGAGGACAGAATGACAGAAGATGATAGAAGATGACAGAAGATGACAGAAGATGGCAGAAGATGACAGAATATGACAGAAGATGACAGAAGATGACAGAGTATGACAGATGATGACAGAAGATGACAGAAGATGATAGAAGATGACAGAATGACAGAAGAGGACAGAATGACAGAAGATGACAGAATGACAGAAGAGGACAGAAGATGACAGAAGATGACAGAAGATGACAGAAGATGACAGAATGACAGAAGAGGACAGAAGATGACAGAATATGACAGAAGATGACAGAAGGTGACAGAATGACAGAAGAGGACAGAATGACAGAAGAGGACAGAATATGACAGAAGATGACACAAGATGACAGAATGACAGAAAATGACAGAATGACAGAAGATGACAGAAGATGACAGAAGATGACAGAAGATGACAGAATATGACAGAAGATGACAGAAGATGACAGAGTATGACAGATGATGACAGAAGATGACAGAAGATGATAGAAGATGACAGAATGACAGAAGAGGACAGAATGACAGAAGATGACAGAATGACAGAAGAGGACAGAAGATGACAGAAGATGACAGAAGATGACAGAAGATGACAGAATGACAGAAGAGGACAGAAGATGACAGAAGATGACAGAATGACAGAAGATGACAGAAGATGACAGAAGATGACAGAAGATGACAGAATGACCGAAGAGGACAGAATGACAGAAGAGGACAGAATGACAGAAGAGGACAGAATATGACAAAAGATGAGAGAAGATGACAGAATGACAGAAGATGACAGAAGATAACAGAAAATGACAGAAGATGACAGCAGATGACAGAAGATGACAGAATGACAGAAGAGGACAGAATGACAGAAGATGACAGACGATGACAGAAGATGACAGAACGACAGAAGATGACACAAGATGACGGAAGATGACAGAAGATGACAGAAGATGACAGAATGACACAAGAGGACAGAATGACAGAAGATGACAGAATGACAGAAGAGGACAGAATGACAGAAGATGACAGAAGATGACAGAAGATGACAGAAGATGACAGGAGATGACAGAATGACAGAAGATATCAGAATGACAGAAGATGACAGAATGACAGAAGAGGACAGAATGACAGAAGAGGACAGAATGACAGATGATGACAGAAGAGGACAGAAGATGGCAGAAGATGACAGAAGGCGACAGAAGATGACAGAAGGTGACAGAATGACAGAAGCGGACAGAATGACAGAAGGTGACAGAAGATGATAGAATGACAGAAGAGGACAGAAGATGACAGAAGATGACAAAAGATGACAGAATGACAGAAGATGACAGAAGATGACAGAAGATGACAAAATGACAGAAGAGGACAGAATGACAGAAGATGACAGAGTGACAGAAGAGGACAGAATGACAGAAGATGACAGAAGATGACAGAAGATGACAGAATGACAGAAGAGGACAGAATGACAGAAGATGGCAGAATATGACAGAAGATGACAGAATATGACAGAAGATGACAGAAGATGACAGAAGATGACAGAATGACAGAAGAGGACAGAATGACAGAAGATGACAGAAGATGACAGAATGACAGAAGATGACGGAAGATGACGGAAGATGACAGAAGATGACAGAAGATGACAGAATGACAGAAGAGGACAGAATGACAGAAGATGACAGAAGATGACAGAAGATGACAGAATGACAGAAGATGTCAGAATGACAGAAGATGACAGAATGACAGAAGAGGACAGAATGACAGAAGAGGACAGAATGACAGAAGATGACAGACGATGACAGAAGATGACAGAATGACAGAAGATGACAGAAGATGACAGAATATGACAGAATATGACAGAATATGACAGAAGATGACAGAAGATGACAGAATGACAGAAGATGACAGAAGATGACAGTAGATGACTGAAGATGACAGAAGATGGCAGAATGACAGAAGAGGACAGAAGATGACAGAAGATGACAGAAGATGTCAGAAGATGACAGAATGACAGAAGAGGACAGAATGACAGAAGAGGACAGAATATGATAGAGGATGACAGAAGATGACAGAATGACAGAAGAGGACAGAATGACAGAAGAGGACAGAATATGGCAGAAGATGACACAAGATGACAGAATGACAGAAAATGACAGAAGATGACAGAAGATGACAGAAGATGGCAGAAGATGACAGAAGATGACAGAATGACAGAAGAGGACAGAATGACAGAAGATGACAGAATGACAGAAGAGGACAGAATATGCCAGAAGATGACAGAAGGTGACAGAATGACAGAAGATGACAGAAGATGACAGAAGATCACAGAAGTTGACAGAAGATGACAGAATGGCAGAAGAGGACAGAATGACAGAAGATGACAGAATGACAGAAGAGGACAGAATGACAGAAGATGACACAAGATGACACAAGATGACAGAATGACAGAAGAGGACAGAATGACAGAAGATGACAGAATGACAGAAGATGACAGAAGATGACAGAAGATGACAGAATGACAGACGAGGACAGAAGATGACAGAAGATGGCAGAAGATGACAGAAGATGACAGAATGACAGAAGAGGACAGAATGACAGAAGATGATAGAAGATGACAGAAGATGACAGAATGACAGAAGAGGACAGAATGACAGAAGAGGACAGAATGACAGACGATGACAGAAGATGACAGAATGACAGTAGAGGACAGAATGACAGAAGATGAAAGAAGATGACAGAAGATGACAGAAGATGACAGAATGACAGAAGATGACAGAAGATGACAAAATGACAGAAGAGGACAGAATGACAGAAGATGACAGAGTGACAGAAGAGGACAGAAGATGACAGAAGATGACAGAATGACAGAAGATGACAGAAGATGACAGAAGATGACAGAATGACAGAAGAGGACAGAATGACAGAAGATGACAGAATATGACAGAAGATGATTGAATATGACAGAAGATGACAGAAGATGACAGAAGATGACAGAATGACAGAAGAGGACAGAATGACAGAAGATGACAGAAGATGACAGAAGATGACAGAATGACAGAAGATGACAGAAGATGACGGAAGATGACAGAAGATGACAGAAGATGACAGAATGACAGAAGAGGACAGAATGACAGAAGATGACAGAAGATGACAGAAGATGACAGAATGACAGAAGATGTCAGAATGACAGAAGATGACAGAATGACAGAAGAGGACAGAATGACAGAAGATGACAGAAGATGACAGAAGATGACAGAAGATGACAGAAGGTGACAGAATGACAGAAGAGGACAGAATGACAGAAGATGACAGAAGATGACAGAAGATGACAGAAGAGGACAGAATGACAGAAGATGACAGAATGACAGAAGAGGACAGAATGACAGAAGATGACAGAAGATGACAGAAGATGACAGAATGATAGAAGATGACAGAAGATGACAGAGTATGACAGAAGATGACAGAAGATGACAGAAGATGACAGAAGATGACAGAATGACAGAAGAGGACAGAAGATGACAGAAGATGACAGAAGATGACAGAATGACAGAAGAGGACAGAAGATGACAGAAGATGACAGAATGACAGAAGATGACAGAAGATGACAGAAGATGACAGAAGATGGCAGAAGATGACAGAATATGACAGAAGATGACAGAAGATGACAGAGTATGACAGATGATGACAGAAGATGACAGAAGATGATAGAAGATGACAGAATGACAGAAGAGGACAGAATGACAGAAGATGACAGAATGACAGAAGAGGACAGAATATGACAAAAGATGACAGAAGATGACAGAATGACAGAAGATGACAGAAGATGACAGAATGGCAGAAGAGGACAGAATGACAGAAGATGACAGAATGACAGAAGAGGACAGAATGACAGAAGATGACACAAGATGACAGAATGACAGAAGAGGACAGAATGACAGAAGATGACAGAATGACAGAAGATGACAGAAGATGACAGAATGACAGACGAGGACAGAAGATGACAGAAGATGGCAGAAGATGACAGAAGATGACAGAATGACAGAAGAGGACAGAATGACAGAAGATGATAGAAGATGACAGAAGATGACAGAAGATGGCAGAAGATGACAGAATATGACAGAAGATGACAGAAGATGACAGAGTATGACAGATGATGACAGAAGATGACAGAAGATGATAGAAGATGACAGAATGACAGAAGAGGACAGAATGACAGAAGATGACAGAATGACAGAAGAGGACAGAAGATGACAGAAGATGACAGAAGATGACAGAAGATGACAGAATGACAGAAGAGGACAGAAGATGACAGAATATGACAGAAGATGACAGAAGGTGACAGAATGACAGAAGAGGACAGAATGACAGAAGAGGACAGAATATGACAGAAGATGACACAAGATGACAGAATGACAGAAAATGACAGAATGACAGAAGATGACAGAAGATGACAGAAGATGACAGAAGATGACAGAATATGACAGAAGATGACAGAAGATGACAGAGTATGACAGATGATGACAGAAGATGACAGAAGATGATAGAAGATGACAGAATGACAGAAGAGGACAGAATGACAGAAGATGACAGAATGACAGAAGAGGACAGAAGATGACAGAAGATGACAGAAGATGACAGAAGATGACAGAATGACAGAAGAGGACAGAAGATGACAGAAGATGACAGAATGACAGAAGATGACAGAAGATGACAGAAGATGACAGAAGATGACAGAATGACCGAAGAGGACAGAATGACAGAAGAGGACAGAATGACAGAAGAGGACAGAATATGACAAAAGATGAGAGAAGATGACAGAATGACAGAAGATGACAGAAGATAACAGAAAATGACAGAAGATGACAGCAGATGACAGAAGATGACAGAATGACAGAAGAGGACAGAATGACAGAAGATGACAGACGATGACAGAAGATGACAGAACGACAGAAGATGACACAAGATGACGGAAGATGACAGAAGATGACAGAAGATGACAGAATGACACAAGAGGACAGAATGACAGAAGATGACAGAATGACAGAAGAGGACAGAATGACAGAAGATGACAGAAGATGACAGAAGATGACAGAAGATGACAGGAGATGGCAGAATGACAGAAGATATCAGAATGACAGAAGATGACAGAATGACAGAAGAGGACAGAATGACAGAAGAGGACAGAATGACAGATGATGACAGAAGAGGACAGAAGATGGCAGAAGATGACAGAAGGCGACAGAAGATGACAGAAGGTGACAGAATGACAGAAGAGGACAGAATGACAGAAGGTGACAGAAGATGATAGAATGACAGAAGAGGACAGAAGATGACAGAAGATGACAAAAGATGACAGAATGACAGAAGATGACAGAAGATGACAGAAGATGAGAAAATGACAGAAGAGGACAGAATGACAGAAGATGACAGAGTGACAGAAGAGGACAGAATGACAGAAGATGACAGAAGATGACAGAAGATGACAGAATGACAGAAGAGGACAGAATGACAGAAGATGGCAGAATATGACAGAAGATGACAGAATATGACAGAAGATGACAGAAGATGACAGAAGATGACAGAATGACAGAAGAGGACAGAATGACAGAAGATGACAGAAGATGACAGAATGACAGAAGATGACGGAAGATGACGGAAGATGACAGAAGATGACAGAAGATGACAGAATGACAGAAGAGGACAGAATGACAGAAGATGACAGAAGATGACAGAAGATGACAGAAGATGACAGAATGACAGAAGATGTCAGAATGACAGAAGATGACAGAATGACAGAAGAGGACAGAATGACAGAAGAGGACAGAATGACAGAAGATGACAGACGATGACAGAAGATGACAGAATGACAGAAGATGACAGAAGATGACAGAATATGACAGAATATGACAGAATATGACAGAAGATGACAGAAGATGACAGAATGACAGAAGATGACAGAAGATGACAGTAGATGACTGAAGATGACAGAAGATGGCAGAATGACAGAAGAGGACAGAAGATGACAGAAGATGACAGAAGATGTCAGAAGATGACAGAATGACAGAAGAGGACAGAATGACAGAAGAGGACAGAATATGATAGAGGATGACAGAAGATGACAGAATGACAGAAGAGGACAGAATGACAGAAGAGGACAGAATATGGCAGAAGATGACACAAGATGACAGAATGACAGAAAATGACAGAAGATGACAGAAGATGACAGAAGATGGCAGAAGATGACAGAAGATGACAGAATGACAGAAGAGGACAGAATGACAGAAGATGACAGAATGACAGAAGAGGACAGAAGATGACAGAAGATGACAGAAGATGACAGAATGACAGAAGAGGACAGAAGATGACAGAAGATGACAGAATGACAGAAGATGACAGAAGATGACAGAATTACAGAAGAGGACAGAATGACAGAAGAGGAGAGAAGATGACAGAATGACAGAAGAGGACAGAAGATGACAGAAGATGACAGAAGATGACAGAATGAAAGAAGAGGACAGAATGACAGAAGAGGACAGAATGACAGAAGATGACAGAATGACAGAAGATGACAGAAGATGACAGAATGACAGAAGATGACAGATGATGACAGAATATGACAGAATATGACAGAAGATGACAGAAGATGACAGAAGATGACAGAAGATGACAGTAGATGACAGAAGATGACAGAAGATGACAGAAGATGACAGAAGATGACAGAATGACAGAAGAGGACAGAAGATGACAGAAGATGACAGAATGACAGAAGAGGACAGAATGACAGAAGAGGACAGAATATGAAAGAGGATGACAGAAGATGACAGAATGACAGAAGATGACAGAAGATGTCAGAAGGACAGAAGATGACAGAATGACAGAAGATGACAGAACATGACAGAAGATGACAGAAGATGACAGAATATGACAGAAGAGGACAGAAGATGACAGAAGATGACAGAATATGACAGAAGATGACAGAAGGTGACAGAATGACAGAAGAGGACAGAATGACAGAAGAGGACAGAATATGACAGAAGATGACACAAGATGACAGAATGACAGAAAATGACAGAAGATGACAGAAGATGACAGAAGATGACAGAAGATGGCAGAAGATGACAGAAGATGACAGAATATGACAGAAGATGACAGAAGATGACAGAGTATGACAGATGATGACAGAAGATGACAGAAGATGATAGAAGATGACAGAATGACAGAAGAGGACAGAATGACAGAAGATGACAGAATGACAGAAGAGGACAGAAGATGACAGAAGATGACAGAAGATGACAGAATGACAGAAGAGGACAGAAGATGACAGAAGATGACAGAATGACAGAAGATGACAGAAGATGACAGAAGATGACAGAAGATGACAGAATGACCGAAGAGGACAGAATGACAGAAGAGGACAGAATGACAGAAGAGGACAGAATATGACAAAAGATGAGAGAAGATGACAGAATGACAGAAGATGACAGAAGATGACAGAAAACGACAGAAGATGACAGCAGATGACAGAAGATGACAGAATGACAGAAGAGGACAGAATGACAGAAGATGACAGAATGACAGAAGATGACAGAATGACAGATGAGGACAGAAGATGACAGAAGATGACAGAAGATGACAGAATGACAGAAGAGGACAGAAGATGACAGAAGATGACAGAAGATGACAGAATGACAGAAGAGGACAGAAGAGGACAGAAGATGACAGAAGATGACAGAAGATGACAGAAGATGACAGAATGACAGAAGAGGTCAGAAGATGACAGAAGATGACAGAAGATGACAGAAGATGACAGAATGACAGAAGAGGACAGAATGACAGAAGAGGACAGAATGACAGAAGATGACAGAAGATGACAGAAGATGACAGAAGATGACAGAAGATGACAGAATATGACAGAAGATGACAGAATATGACAGAAGATGACAGAATGACAGAAGAGGACAGAATGACAGAAGAGGACAGAATATGCCAGAAGGTGACAGAATGACAGAAGATGACAGAAGATGACAGAAGATCACAGAAGATGACAGAATATGACAGAAGATGACAAAAGATGACGGAATGACAGAAGAGGACAGAAGATGACAGAATATGACAGAAGATGACAGAATATGACAGAAGATGACAGAATGACAGAAGAGGACAGAATGACAGAAGAGGACAGAATGACAGAAGATGACAGAATGACAGAAGAGGACAGAATGACAGAAGATGACAGAAGATGACAGAATATGACAGAAGATGACAGAAGATGACGGAATGACAGAAGAGGACAGAATGACAGAAGAGGACAGAATATGCCAGAAGATGACAGAAGGTTACAGAATGACAGAAGATGACAGAAGATGACAGAAGATCACAGAAGATGACAGAAGATGACATAATGAAAGAAGATGACAGAATGACAGACGAGGACAGAAGATGACAGAAGATGACAGAAGATGACAGAATGACAGAAGAGGACAGAATGACAGAAGATGACAGAATGACAGAAGAGGACAGAATGACAGAAGATGATAGAAGATGACAGAAGATGACAGAATGAGAGAAGAGGACAGAATGACAGAAGATGACAGAAGATGACAGAAGATGACAGAAGATGACAGAATGACAGAAGATGACAGAAGATGACAGAAGATGACAAAATGACAGAAGAGGACAGAATGACAGAAGATGACAGAATGACAGAAGAGGGCAGAAGATGACAGAAGATGACAGAATGACAGAAGAGGACAGAATGACAGAAGATGACAGAAGATGACAGAATGACAGAAGAGGACAGAATGACAGAAGATGACAGAAGATGACAGAAGATGACAGAAGATGACAGAGGATGACAAAATGACAGAAGAGGACAGAATGACAGAAGATGACAGAGTGACAGAAGAGGACAGAGTGACAGAAGATGACATAAGATGACAGAAGATGACAGAATGACAGAAGATGACAGAAGATAACAGAAAATGACAGAAGATGACAGCAGATGACAGAAGATGACAGAATGACAGAAGAGGACAGAATGACAGAAGATGACAGACGATGACAGAAGATGACAGAACGACAGAAGATGACACAAGATGACGGAAGATGACAGAAGATGACAGAAGATGACAGAATGACACAAGAGGACAGAATGACAGAAGATGACAGAATGACAGAAGAGGACAGAATGACAGAAGATGACAGAAGATGACAGAAGATGACAGAAGATGACAGGAGATGGCAGAATGACAGAAGATATCAGAATGACAGAAGATGACAGAATGACAGAAGAGGACAGAATGACAGAAGAGGACAGAATGACAGATGATGACAGAAGAGGACAGAAGATGGCAGAAGATGACAGAAGGCGACAGAAGATGACAGAAGGTGACAGAATGACAGAAGAGGACAGAATGACAGAAGGTGACAGAAGATGATAGAATGACAGAAGAGGACAGAAGATGACAGAAGATGACAAAAGATGACAGAATGACAGAAGATGACAGAAGATGACAGAAGATGAGAAAATGACAGAAGAGGACAGAATGACAGAAGATGACAGAGTGACAGAAGAGGACAGAATGACAGAAGATGACAGAAGATGACAGAAGATGACAGAATGACAGAAGAGGACAGAATGACAGAAGATGGCAGAATATGACAGAAGATGACAGAATATGACAGAAGATGACAGAAGATGACAGAAGATGACAGAATGACAGAAGAGGACAGAATGACAGAAGATGACAGAAGATGACAGAATGACAGAAGATGACGGAAGATGACGGAAGATGACAGAAGATGACAGAAGATGACAGAATGACAGAAGAGGACAGAATGACAGAAGATGACAGAAGATGACAGAAGATGACAGAAGATGACAGAATGACAGAAGATGTCAGAATGACAGAAGATGACAGAATGACAGAAGAGGACAGAATGACAGAAGAGGACAGAATGACAGAAGATGACAGACGATGACAGAAGATGACAGAATGACAGAAGATGACAGAAGATGACAGAATATGACAGAATATGACAGAATATGACAGAAGATGACAGAAGATGACAGAATGACAGAAGATGACAGAAGATGACAGTAGATGACTGAAGATGACAGAAGATGGCAGAATGACAGAAGAGGACAGAAGATGACAGAAGATGACAGAAGATGTCAGAAGATGACAGAATGACAGAAGAGGACAGAATGACAGAAGAGGACAGAATATGATAGAGGATGACAGAAGATGACAGAATGACAGAAGAGGACAGAATGACAGAAGAGGACAGAATATGGCAGAAGATGACACAAGATGACAGAATGACAGAAAATGACAGAAGATGACAGAAGATGACAGAAGATGGCAGAAGATGACAGAAGATGACAGAATGACAGAAGAGGACAGAATGACAGAAGATGACAGAATGACAGAAGAGGACAGAAGATGACAGAAGATGACAGAAGATGACAGAATGACAGAAGAGGACAGAAGATGACAGAAGATGACAGAATGACAGAAGATGACAGAAGATGACAGAATTACAGAAGAGGACAGAATGACAGAAGAGGAGAGAAGATGACAGAATGACAGAAGAGGACAGAAGATGACAGAAGATGACAGAAGATGACAGAATGAAAGAAGAGGACAGAATGACAGAAGAGGACAGAATGACAGAAGATGACAGAATGACAGAAGATGACAGAAGATGACAGAATGACAGAAGATGACAGATGATGACAGAATATGACAGAATATGACAGAAGATGACAGAAGATGACAGAAGATGACAGAAGATGACAGTAGATGACAGAAGATGACAGAAGATGACAGAAGATGACAGAAGATGACAGAATGACAGAAGAGGACAGAAGATGACAGAAGATGACAGAATGACAGAAGAGGACAGAATGACAGAAGAGGACAGAATATGAAAGAGGATGACAGAAGATGACAGAATGACAGAAGATGACAGAAGATGTCAGAAGGACAGAAGATGACAGAATGACAGAAGATGACAGAACATGACAGAAGATGACAGAAGATGACAGAATATGACAGAAGAGGACAGAAGATGACAGAAGATGACAGAATATGACAGAAGATGACAGAAGGTGACAGAATGACAGAAGAGGACAGAATGACAGAAGAGGACAGAATATGACAGAAGATGACACAAGATGACAGAATGACAGAAAATGACAGAAGATGACAGAAGATGACAGAAGATGACAGAAGATGGCAGAAGATGACAGAAGATGACAGAATATGACAGAAGATGACAGAAGATGACAGAGTATGACAGATGATGACAGAAGATGACAGAAGATGATAGAAGATGACAGAATGACAGAAGAGGACAGAATGACAGAAGATGACAGAATGACAGAAGAGGACAGAAGATGACAGAAGATGACAGAAGATGACAGAATGACAGAAGAGGACAGAAGATGACAGAAGATGACAGAATGACAGAAGATGACAGAAGATGACAGAAGATGACAGAATGACCGAAGAGGACAGAATGACAGAAGAGGACAGAATGACAGAAGAGGACAGAATATGACAAAAGATGAGAGAAGATGACAGAATGACAGAAGATGACAGAAGATGACAGAAAATGACAGAAGATGACAGCAGATGACAGAAGATGACAGAATGACAGAAGAGGACAGAATGACAGAAGATGACAGAATGACAGAAGATGACAGAATGACAGATGAGGACAGAAGATGACAGAAGATGACAGAAGATGACAGAATGACAGAAGAGGACAGAAGATGACAGAAGATGACAGAAGATGACAGAATGACAGAAGAGGACAGAAGAGGACAGAAGATGACAGAAGATGACAGAAGATGACAGAAGATGACAGAATGACAGAAGAGGTCAGAAGATGACAGAAGATGACAGAAGATGACAGAAGATGACAGAATGACAGAAGAGGACAGAATGACAGAAGAGGACAGAATGACAGAAGATGACAGAAGATGACAGAAGATGACAGAAGATGACAGAAGATGACAGAATATGACAGAAGATGACAGAATATGACAGAAGATGACAGAATGACAGAAGAGGACAGAATGACAGAAGAGGACAGAATATGCCAGAAGGTGACAGAATGACAGAAGATGACAGAAGATGACAGAAGATCACAGAAGATGACAGAATATGACAGAAGATGACAAAAGATGACGGAATGACAGAAGAGGACAGAAGATGACAGAATATGACAGAAGATGACAGAATATGACAGAAGATGACAGAATGACAGAAGAGGACAGAATGACAGAAGAGGACAGAATGACAGAAGATGACAGAATGACAGAAGAGGACAGAATGACAGAAGATGACAGAAGATGACAGAATATGACAGAAGATGACAGAAGATGACGGAATGACAGAAGAGGACAGAATGACAGAAGAGGACAGAATATGCCAGAAGATGACAGAAGGTTACAGAATGACAGAAGATGACAGAAGATGACAGAAGATCACAGAAGATGACAGAAGATGACATAATGAAAGAAGATGACAGAATGACAGACGAGGACAGAAGATGACAGAAGATGACAGAAGATGACAGAATGACAGAAGAGGACAGAATGACAGAAGATGACAGAATGACAGAAGAGGACAGAATGACAGAAGATGATAGAAGATGACAGAAGATGACAGAATGAGAGAAGAGGACAGAATGACAGAAGATGACAGAAGATGACAGAAGATGACAGAAGATGACAGAATGACAGAAGATGACAGAAGATGACAGAAGATGACAAAATGACAGAAGAGGACAGAATGACAGAAGATGACAGAATGACAGAAGAGGGCAGAAGATGACAGAAGATGACAGAATGACAGAAGAGGACAGAATGACAGAAGATGACAGAAGATGACAGAATGACAGAAGAGGACAGAATGACAGAAGATGACAGAAGATGACAGAAGATGACAGAAGATGACAGAGGATGACAAAATGACAGAAGAGGACAGAATGACAGAAGATGACAGAGTGACAGAAGAGGACAGAGTGACAGAAGATGACATAAGATGACAGAAGATGACAGAATGACAGAAGAGGACAGAATGACAGAAGATGACAGAATATGACAGAAGATGATTGAATATGACAGAAGATGACAGAAGATGACAGAAGATGACAGAATGACAGAAGAGGACAGAATGACAGAAGATGACAGAAGATGACAGAAGATGACAGAAGATGACAGAAGATGACAGAATGACAGAAGATGTCAGAATGACAGAAGATGACAGAATGACAGAAGAGGACAGAATGACAGATGATGACAGAATGACAGAAGAGGACAGAAGATGACAGAAGATGACAGAAGATGACAGAAGGTGACAGAATGACAGAAGAGGACAGAATGACAGAAGATGACAGAAGATGACAGAAGAGGACAGAATGACAGAAGATGACAGAATGACAGAAGAGGACAGAATGACAGAAGATGACAGAAGATGACAGAAGATGACAGAAGATGACAGAAGATGACAGAATGACAGAAGAGGACAGAAGATGACAGAAGATGACAGAAGATGACAGAATGACAGAAGAGGACAGAAGATGACAGAATGACAGAAGATGACAGAAGATGACAGAAGATGACAGAAGATGACAGAATGACCGAAGAGGACAGAATGACAGAAGAGGACAGAATGACAGAAGAGGACAGAATATGACAAAAGATGACAGAAGATGACAGAATGACAGAGGATGACAGAAGATGACAGAAAATGACAGAAGATGACAGAAGATGACAGAAGATGACAGAATGACAGAAGAGGACAGAATGACAGAAGATGACAGAATGACAGAAGATGACAGAATGACAGATGAGGACAGAAGATGACAGAAGATGACAGAAGATGACAGAAGATGACAGAATGACAGAAGAGGACAGAAGATGACAGAAGATGACAGAAGATGACAGGAGATGACAGAAGATGACAGAATGACAGAAGAGGACAGAAGAGGACAGAAGATGACAGAAGATGACAGAAGATGACAGAATGACAGAAGAGGTCAGAAGATGACAGAAGATGACAGAAGATGACAGAAGATAACAGAAGATGACAGAATGACAGAAGAGGACAGAATGACAGAAGAGGACAGAATGACAGAAGATGACAGAAGATGACAGAAGAAGACAGAATATGACAGAAGATGACAGAAGATGACTGAATATGACAGAAGATGACAGAATAACAGAAGAGGACAGAATGACAGAAGAGGACAGAATATGCCAGAAGATGACAGAAGGTGACAGAATGACAGAAGATGACAGAAGATGACAGAAGATCACAGAAGATGACAGAAGATGACAGAATGGCAGAAGAGGACAGAATGACAGAAGATGACAGAATGACAGAAGAGGACAGAATGACAGAAGATGACACAAGATGACACAAGATGACAGAATGACAGAAGAGGACAGAATGACAGAAGATGACAGAATGACAGAAGATGACAGAAGATGACAGAAGATGACAGAATGACAGACGAGGACAGAAGATGACAGAAGATGGCAGAAGATGACAGAAGATGACAGAATGACAGAAGAGGACAGAATGACAGAAGATGATAGAAGATGACAGAAGATGACAGAATGACAGAAGAGGACAGAATGACAGAAGATGACAGAAGATGACAGAAGATGACAGAATGACAGAAGAGGACAGAATGACAGAAGATGAAAGAAGATGACAGAAGATGACAGAATGACAGAAGATGACAGAAGATGACAGAAGATGACAAAATGACAGAAGAGGACAGAATGACAGAAGATGACAGAGTGACAGAAGAGGACAGAAGATGACAGAAGATGACAGAATGACAGAAGATGACAGAAGATGACAGAAGATGACAGAATGACAGAAGAGGACAGAATGACAGAAGATGACAGAATATGACAGAAGATGATTGAATATGACAGAAGATGACAGAAGATGACAGAAGATGACAGAATGACAGAAGAGGACAGAATGACAGAAGATGACAGAAGATGACAGAAGATGACAGAATGACAGAAGATGACAGAAGATGACGGAAGATGACAGAAGATGACAGAAGATGACAGAATGACAGAAGAGGACAGAATGACAGAAGATGACAGAAGATGACAGAAGATGACAGAATGACAGAAGATGTCAGAATGACAGAAGATGACAGAATGACAGAAGAGGACAGAATGACAGAAGATGACAGAAGATGACAGCAGATGACAGAAGATGACAGAAGGTGACAGAATGACAGAAGAGGACAGAATGACAGAAGATGACAGAAGATGACAGAAGATGACAGAAGAGGACAGAATGACAGAAGATGACAGAATGACAGAAGAGGACAGAATGACAGAAGATGACAGAAGATGACAGAAGATGACAGAAGATGACAGAATGACAGAAGATGACAGAAGATGACAGAGTATGACAGAAGATGACAGAAGATGACAGAAGATGACAGAAGATGACAGAATGACAGAAGAGGACAGAAGATGACAGAAGATGACAGAAGATGACAGAATGACAGAAGAGGACAGAAGATGACAGAATGACAGAAGATGACAGAAGATGACAGAAGATGACAGAAGATGACAGAATGACCGAAGAGGACAGAATGACAGAAGAGGACAGAATGACAGAAGAGGACAGAATATGACAAAAGATGACAGAAGATGACAGAATGACAGAAGATGACAGAAGATGACAGAAAATGACAGAAGATGACAGAAGATGACAGAAGATGACAGAAAGACAGAAGAGGACAGAATGACAGAAGATGAAAGAAGCTGACAGAAGATGACAGAAGATGACAGAATGACAGAAGATGACAGAAGATGACAGAAGATGACAAAATGACAGAAGAGGGCAGAATGACAGAAGATGACAGAGTGACAGAAGAGGACAGAATGACAGAAGATGACAGAAGATGACAGAATGACACAAGAGGACAGAATGACAGAAGATGACAGAATATGACAGAAGATGATTGAATATGACAGAAGATGACAGAAGATGACAGAAGATAACAGAATGACAGAAGAGGACAGAATGACAGAAGATGACAGAAGATGACAGAAGATGACAGAATGACAGAAGATGACATAAGATGACGGAAGATGACAGAAGATGACAGAAGATGACAGAATGACAGAAGAGGACAGAATGACAGAAGATGACAGAAGATGACAGAAGGTGACAGAAGATGACAGAATGACAGAAGATTTCAGAATGACAGAAGATGACAGAATGACAGAAGAGGACAGAATGACAGAAGATGACAGAAGATGACAGAATGACAGAAGAGGACAGAATGACAGATGATGACAGAATGACAGAAGAGGACAGAAGATGACAGAAGATGACAGAAGATGACAGAAGATGACAGAAGGTGACAGAATGACAGAAGAGGACAGAATGACAGAAGATGACAGAAGATGACAGAAGATGACAGAAGAGGACAGAATGACAGAAGATGACAGAAGAAGACAGAGTATGACAGAAGATGACAGAAGATGACAGAATGACAGAAGAGGACAGAAGATGACAGAAGATGACAGAAGATGACAGAATGACAGAAGATGACAGAAGATGACAGAAGATGACAGAAGATGACAGAATGACCGAAGAGGACAGAATGACAGAAGAGGACAGAATGACAGAAGAGGACAGAATATGACAAAAGATGACAGAAGATGACAGAATGACAGAAGATGACAGAATATGACAGAATGACAGAAGATGACAGAAGATGACAGAAGATGACAGAAGATAACAGAAGATGACAGAAGATGACAGAATGACAGAAGAGGACAGAAGATGACAGAATGACAGAAGAGGACAGAATGACAGAAGATGACAGAAGATGACAGAAGATGATAGAAGATGACAGAATGACAGAAGAGGACAGAATGACAGAAGATGACAGACGATGACAGATGATGACAGAATGACAGAAGATGACAGAAGATGACAGAATATGACAGAAGATGACAGAAGATGACAGAAGATGACAGAAGATGACAGAAGGTGACAGAATGACAGAAGAGGACAGAATGACAGAAGATGACAGAAGATGACAGAAGATGACAGAAGAGGACAGAATGACAGAAGATGACAGAATGACAGAAGAGGACAGAGTGACAGAAGATGACAGAAGATGACAGAAGATGACAGAATGACAGAAGATGACAGAAGAAGACAGAGTATGACAGAAGATGACAGAAGATGAAAAAGATGACAGAAGATGACAGAATGACAGAAGATGACAGAAGATGACAGAATGACAGAAGATGACAGAAGATGACAGAAGATGACAGAAGATGACAGAATGACCGAAGAGGACAGAATGACAGAAGAGGACAGAATGACAGAAGAGGACAGAATATGACAAAAGATGACAGAAGATGACAGAATGACAGAAGATGACAGAATATGACAGAATATGACAGAAGATGACAGAATGACAGAAGATGACAGAAGATGACAGAAGAGGGCAGAATGACAGAAGATAACAGAAGATGACAGAAGATGACAGAATGACAGAAGAGGACAGAAGATGACAGAATGACAGAAGAGGACAGAATGACAGAAGATGACAGAAGATGACAGAAGATGATAGAAGATGACAGAATGACAGAAGAGGACAGAATGACAGAAGATGACAGACGATGACAGAAGATGACAGAATGACAGAAGATGACAGAAGATGACAGAATATGACAGAATATGACAGAAGATGACAGAAGATGACAGAATGACTGAAGAGGACAGAAGATGACAGAAGATGACAGAATGAGAGAAGAGGACAGAATGACAGAAGAGGACAGAATATGATAGAGGATGACAGAAGATGACAGAATGACAGAAGATGACAGAAGATGTCAGAAGGACAGAAGATGACAGAATGACAGAAGATGAAAGAACATGACAGAAGATGACAGAATATGACAGAAGAGGACAGAAGATGACAGAAGATGACAGAATGACAGAAGAGGACAGAATGACAGAAGAGGACAGAATATGGCAGAAGATGACACAAGATGACAGAATGACAGAAAATGACAGAAGAGGACAGAATATGACAGAAGAGGACAGAATGACAGAAGATGACAGAAGATGACAGATGATGACAGAAGATGGCAGAAGATGACAGAAGATGACAGAATATGACAGAAGATGACAGAGTATGACAGAAGATGACAGAAGATGACAGAAGATGACAGAAGATGACAGAATGACAGAAGAGGACAGAATGACAGAAGATGACAGAATGACAGAAGAGGACAGAAGATGACAGAAGATGACAGAAGATGACAGAAGATGACAGAATGACAGAAGAGGACAGAAGATGACAGAAGATGACAGAATGACAGAAGATGACAGAAGATGACAGAATGACAGAAGATGACAGAAGATGACAGAATGACACAAGAGGACAGAATGACAGAAGATGACAGAATATGACAGAAGATGATTGAATATGACAGAAGATGACAGAAGATGACAGAAGATGACAGAATGACAGAAGAGGACAGAATGACAGAAGATGACAGAAGATGACAGAAGATGACAGAATGACAGAAGATGACATAAGATGACGGAAGATGACAGAAGATGACAGAAGATGACAGAATGACAGAAGAGGACAGAATGACAGAAGATGACAGAAGATGACAGAAGGTGACAGAAGATGACAGAATGACAGAAGATTTCAGAATGACAGAAGATGACAGAATGACAGAAGAGGACAGAATGACAGAAGATGACAGAAGATGACAGAATGACAGAAGAGGACAGAATGACAGATGATGACAGAATGACAGAAGAGGACAGAAGATGACAGAAGATGACAGAAGATGACAGAAGATGACAGAAGGTGACAGAATGACAGAAGAGGACAGAATGACAGAAGATGACAGAAGATGACAGAAGATGACAGAAGAGGACAGAATGACAGAAGATGACAGAAGAAGACAGAGTATGACAGAAGATGACAGAAGATGACAGAAGATGACAGAAGATGACAGAATGACAGAAGAGGACAGAAGATGACAGAAGATGACAGAAGATGACAGAATGACAGAAGATGACAGAAGATGACAGAAGATGACAGAATGACAGAAGATGACAGAAGATGACAGAAGATGACAGAAGATGACAGAATGACCGAAGAGGACAGAATGACAGAAGAGGACAGAATGACAGAAGAGGACAGAATATGACAAAAGATGACAGAAGATGACAGAATGACAGAAGATGACAGAATATGACAGAATGACAGAAGATGACAGAAGATGACAGAAGATGACAGAAGATAACAGAAGATGACAGAAGATGACAGAATGACAGAAGAGGACAGAAGATGACAGAATGACAGAAGAGGACAGAATGACAGAAGATGACAGAAGATGACAGAAGATGATAGAAGATGACAGAATGACAGAAGAGGACAGAATGACAGAAGATGACAGACGATGACAGATGATGACAGAATGACAGAAGATGACAGAAGATGGCAGAATATGACAGAAGATGACAGAAGATGACAGAAGATGACAGAAGATGACAGAAGGTGACAGAATGACAGAAGAGGACAGAATGACAGAAGATGACAGAAGATGACAGAAGATGACAGAAGAGGACAGAATGACAGAAGATGACAGAATGACAGAAGAGGACAGAATGACAGAAGATGACAGAATATGACAGAAGATGATTGAATATGACAGAAGATGACAGAAGATGACAGAAGATGACAGAATGACAGAAGAGGACAGAATGACAGAAGATGACAGAAGATGACAGAAGATGACAGAATGACAGAAGATGACAGAAGATGACGGAAGATGACAGAAGATGACAGAAGATGACAGAATGACAGAAGAGGACAGAATGACAGAAGATGACAGAAGATGACAGAATGACAGAAGATGTCAGAATGACAGAAGATGACAGAATGACAGAAGAGGACAGAATGACAGAAGATGACAGAAGATGACAGCAGATGACAGAAGATGACAGAAGGTGACAGAATGACAGAAGAGGTCAGAATGACAGAAGATGACAGAAGATGACAGAAGATGACAGAAGAGGACAGAATGACAGAAGATGACAGAATGACAGAAGAGGACAGAATGACAGAAGATGACAGAAGATGACAGAAGATGACAGAAGATGACAGAATGACAGAAGATGACAGAAGATGACAGAGTATGACAGAAGATGACAGAAGATGACAGAAGATGACAGAATGACAGAAGAGGACAGAAGATGACAGAAGATGACAGAAGATGACAGAATGACAGAAGAGGACAGAAGATGACAGAATGACAGAAGATGACAGAAGATGACAGAAGATGACAGAAGATGACAGAATGACCGAAGAGGACAGAATGACAGAAGAGGACAGAATGACAGAAGAGGACAGAATATGACAAAAGATGACAGAAGATGACAGAATGACAGAAGATGACAGAAGATGACAGAAAATGACAGAAGATGACAGAAGATGACAGAAGATGACAGAATGACAGAAGAGGACAGAATGACAGAAGATGAAAGAAGCTGACAGAAGATGACAGAAGATGACAGAATGACAGAAGATGACAGAAGATGACAGAAGATGACAAAATGACAGAAGAGGGCAGAATGACAGAAGATGACAGAGTGACAGAAGAGGACAGAATGACAGAAGATGACAGAAGATGACAGAATGACACAAGAGGACAGAATGACAGAAGATGACAGAAGATGACAGAAGGTGACAGAAGATGACAGAATGACAGAAGATTTCAGAATGACAGAAGATGACAGAATGACAGAAGAGGACAGAATGACAGAAGATGACAGAAGATGACAGAATGACAGAAGAGGACAGAATGACAGATGATGACAGAATGACAGAAGAGGACAGAAGATGACAGAAGATGACAGAAGATGACAGAAGATGACAGAAGGTGACAGAATGACAGAAGAGGACAGAATGACAGAAGATGACAGAAGATGACAGAAGAGGACAGAATGACAGAAGATGACAGAAGAAGACAGAGTATGACAGAAGATGACAGAAGATGACAGAAGATGACAGAATGACAGAAGAGGACAGAAGATGACAGAAGATGACAGAAGATGACAGAATGACAGAAGATGACAGAAGATGACAGAAGATGACAGAATGACAGAAGATGACAGAAGATGACAGAAGATGACAGAAGATGACAGAATGACCGAAGAGGACAGAATGACAGAAGAGGACAGAATGACAGAAGAGGACAGAATATGACAAAAGATGACAGAAGATGACAGAATGACAGAAGATGACAGAATATGACAGAATGACAGAAGATGACAGAAGATGACAGAAGATGACAGAAGATAACAGAAGATGACAGAAGATGACAGAAGATGACAGAATGACAGAAGATGTCAGAATGACAGAAGATGACAGAATGACAGAAGAGGACAGAATGACAGAAGATGACAGAAGATGACAGCAGATGACAGAAGATGACAGAAGGTGACAGAATGACAGAAGAGGTCAGAATGACAGAAGATGACAGAAGATGACAGAAGATGACAGAAGAGGACAGAATGACAGAAGATGACAGAATGACAGAAGAGGACAGAATGACAGAAGATGACAGAAGATGACAGAAGATGACAGAATGACAGAAGATGACAGAAGATGACAGAGTATGACAGAAGATGACAGAAGATGACAGAAGATGACAGAATGACAGAAGAGGACAGAAGATGACAGAAGATGACAGAAGATGACAGAATGACAGAAGAGGACAGAAGATGACAGAATGACAGAAGATGACAGAAGATGACAGAAGATGACAGAAGATGACAGAATGACCGAAGAGGACAGAATGACAGAAGAGGACAGAATGACAGAAGAGGACAGAATATGACAAAAGATGACAGAAGATGACAGAATGACAGAAGATGACAGAAGATGACAGAAAATGACAGAAGATGACAGAAGATGACAGAAGATGACAGAATGACAGAAGAGGACAGAATGACAGAAGATGAAAGAAGCTGACAGAAGATGACAGAAGATGACAGAATGACAGAAGATGACAGAAGATGACAGAAGATGACAAAATGACAGAAGAGGGCAGAATGACAGAAGATGACAGAGTGACAGAAGAGGACAGAATGACAGAAGATGACAGAAGATGACAGAATGACACAAGAGGACAGAATGACAGAAGATGACAGAAGATGACAGAAGGTGACAGAAGATGACAGAATGACAGAAGATTTCAGAATGACAGAAGATGACAGAATGACAGAAGAGGACAGAATGACAGAAGATGACAGAAGATGACAGAATGACAGAAGAGGACAGAATGACAGATGATGACAGAATGACAGAAGAGGACAGAAGATGACAGAAGATGACAGAAGATGACAGAAGATGACAGAAGGTGACAGAATGACAGAAGAGGACAGAATGACAGAAGATGACAGAAGATGACAGAAGAGGACAGAATGACAGAAGATGACAGAAGAAGACAGAGTATGACAGAAGATGACAGAAGATGACAGAAGATGACAGAATGACAGAAGAGGACAGAAGATGACAGAAGATGACAGAAGATGACAGAATGACAGAAGATGACAGAAGATGACAGAAGATGACAGAATGACAGAAGATGACAGAAGATGACAGAAGATGACAGAAGATGACAGAATGACCGAAGAGGACAGAATGACAGAAGAGGACAGAATGACAGAAGAGGACAGAATATGACAAAAGATGACAGAAGATGACAGAATGACAGAAGATGACAGAATATGACAGAATGACAGAAGATGACAGAAGATGACAGAAGATGACAGAAGATAACAGAAGATGACAGAAGATGACAGAATGACAGAAGAGGACAGAAGATGACAAATGACAGAAGAGGACAGAATGACAGAAGATGACAGAAGATGACAGAAGATGATAGAAGATGACAGAATGACAGAAGAGGACAGAATGACAGAAGATGACAGACGATGACAGATGATGACAGAATGACAGAAGATGACAGAAGATGACAGAATATGACAGAAGATGACAGAAGATGACAGAAGATGACAGAAGATGACAGAAGGTGACAGAATGACAGAAGAGGACAGAATGACAGAAGATGACAGAAGATGACAGAAGATGACAGAAGAGGACAGAATGACAGAAGATGACAGAATGACAGAAGAGGACAGAATGACAGAAGATGACAGAAGATGACAGAAGATGACAGAATGACAGAAGATGACAGAAGAAGACAGAGTATGACAGAAGATGACAGAAGATGAAAAAGATGACAGAAGATGACAGAATGACAGAAGATGACAGAAGATGACAGAATGACAGAAGATGACAGAAGATGACAGAAGATGACAGAAGATGACAGAAGATGACAGAATGACCGAAGAGGACAGAATGACAGAAGAGGACAGAATGACAGAAGAGGACAGAATATGACAAAAGATGACAGAAGATGACAGAATGACAGAAGATGACAGAATATGACAGAATATGACAGAAGATGACAGAATGACAGAAGATGACAGAAGATGACAGAAGAGGGCAGAATGACAGAAGATAACAGAAGATGACAGAAGATGACAGAATGACAGAAGAGGACAGAAGATGACAGAATGACAGAAGAGGACAGAATGACAGAAGATGACAGAAGATGACAGAAGATGATAGAAGATGACAGAATGACAGAAGAGGACAGAATGACAGAAGATGACAGACGATGACAGAAGATGACAGAATGACAGAAGATGACAGAAGATGACAGAATATGACAGAATATGACAGAAGATGACAGAAGATGACAGAAGATGACAGAATGACTGAAGAGGACAGAAGATGACAGAAGATGACAGAAGATGACAGAATGAGAGAAGAGGACAGAATGACAGAAGAGGACAGAATATGATAGAGGATGACAGAAGATGACAGAATGACAGAAGATGACAGAAGATGTCAGAAGGACAGAAGATGACAGAATGACAGAAGATGAAAGAACATGACAGAAGATGACAGAATATGACAGAAGAGGACAGAAGATGACAGAAGATGACAGAATGACAGAAGAGGACAGAATGACAGAAGAGGACAGAATATGGCAGAAGATGACACAAGATGACAGAATGACAGAAAATGACAGAAGAGGACAGAATATGACAGAAGAGGACAGAATGACAGAAGATGACAGAAGATGACAGATGATGACAGAAGATGGCAGAAGATGACAGAAGATGACAGAATATGACAGAAGATGACAGAGTATGACAGAAGATGACAGAAGATGACAGAAGATGACAGAAGATGACAGAATGACAGAAGAGGACAGAATGACAGAAGATGACAGAATGACAGAAGAGGACAGAAGATGACAGAAGATGACAGAAGATGACAGAAGATGACAGAATGACAGAAGAGGACAGAAGATGACAGAAGATGACAGAATGACAGAAGATGACAGAAGATGACAGAGTGACAGAAGAGGACAGAATGACAGAAGATGACAGAAGATGACAGAATGACACAAGAGGACAGAATGACAGAAGATGACAGAATATGACAGAAGATGATTGAATATGACAGAAGATGACAGAAGATGACAGAAGATGACAGAATGACAGAAGAGGACAGAATGACAGAAGATGACAGAAGATGACAGAAGATGACAGAATGACAGAAGATGACATAAGATGACGGAAGATGACAGAAGATGACAGAAGATGACAGAATGACAGAAGAGGACAGAATGACAGAAGATGACAGAAGATGACAGAAGGTGACAGAAGATGACAGAATGACAGAAGATTTCAGAATGACAGAAGATGACAGAATGACAGAAGAGGACAGAATGACAGAAGATGACAGAAGATGACAGAATGACAGAAGAGGACAGAATGACAGATGATGACAGAATGACAGAAGAGGACAGAAGATGACAGAAGATGACAGAAGATGACAGAAGATGACAGAAGGTGACAGAATGACAGAAGAGGACAGAATGACAGAAGATGACAGAAGATGACAGAAGATGACAGAAGAGGACAGAATGACAGAAGATGACAGAAGAAGACAGAGTATGACAGAAGATGACAGAAGATGACAGAAGATGACAGAAGATGACAGAATGACAGAAGAGGACAGAAGATGACAGAAGATGACAGAAGATGACAGAATGACAGAAGATGACAGAAGATGACAGAAGATGACAGAATGACAGAAGATGACAGAAGATGACAGAAGATGACAGAAGATGACAGAATGACCGAAGAGGACAGAATGACAGAAGAGGACAGAATGACAGAAGAGGACAGAATATGACAAAAGATGACAGAAGATGACAGAATGACAGAAGATGACAGAATATGACAGAATGACAGAAGATGACAGAAGATGACAGAAGATGACAGAAGATAACAGAAGATGACAGAAGATGACAGAATGACAGAAGAGGACAGAAGATGACAGAATGACAGAAGAGGACAGAATGACAGAAGATGACAGAAGATGACAGAAGATGATAGAAGATGACAGAATGACAGAAGAGGACAGAATGACAGAAGATGACAGACGATGACAGATGATGACAGAATGACCGAAGATGACAGAAGATGACAGAATATGACAGAAGATGACAGAAGATGACAGAAGATGACAGAAGATGACAGAAGGTGACAGAATGACAGAAGAGGACAGAATGACAGAAGATGACAGAAGATGACAGAAGATGACAGAAGAGGACAGAATGACAGAAGATGACAGAATGACAGAAGAGGACAGAATGACAGAAGATGACAGAAGATGACAGAAGATGACAGAATGACAGAAGATGACAGAAGAAGACAGAGTATGACAGAAGATGACAGAAGATGAAAAAGATGACAGAAGATGACAGAATGACAGAAGATGACAGAAGATGACAGAATGACAGAAGATGACAGAAGATGACAGAAGATGACAGAAGATGACAGAATGACCGAAGAGGACAGAATGACAGAAGAGGACAGAATGACAGAAGAGGACAGAATATGACAAAAGATGACAGAAGATGACAGAATGACAGAAGATGACAGAATATGACAGAATATGACAGAAGATGACAAAATGACAGAAGATGACAGAAGATGACAGAAGAGGGCAGAATGACAGAAGATAACAGAAGATGACAGAAGATGACAGAATGACAGAAGAGGACAGAAGATGACAGAATGACAGAAGAGGACAGAATGACAGAAGATGACAGAAGATGACAGAAGATGATAGAAGATGACAGAATGACAGAAGAGGACAGAATGACAGAAGATGACAGACGATGACAGAAGATGACAGAATGACAGAAGATGACAGAAGATGACAGAATATGACAGAATATGACAGAAGATGACAGAAGATGACAGAAGATGACAGAATGACTGAAGAGGACAGAAGATGACAGAAGATGACAGAAGATGACAGAAGATGACAGAATGAGAGAAGAGGACAGAATGACAGAAGAGGACAGAATATGATAGAGGATGACAGAAGATGACAGAATGACAGAAGATGACAGAAGATGTCAGAAGGACAGAAGATGACAGAATGACAGAAGATGAAAGAACATGACAGAAGATGACAGAATATGACAGAAGAGGACAGAAGATGACAGAAGATGACAGAATGACAGAAGAGGACAGAATGACAGAAGAGGACAGAATATGGCAGAAGATGACACAAGATGACAGAATGACAGAAAATGACAGAAGAGGACAGAATATGACAGAAGAGGACAGAATGACAGAAGATGACAGAAGATGACAGATGATGACAGAAGATGGCAGAAGATGACAGAAGATGACAGAATATGACAGAAGATGACAGAGTATGACAGAAGATGACAGAAGATGACAGAAGATGACAGAAGATGACAGAATGACAGAAGAGGACAGAATGACAGAAGATGACAGAATGACAGAAGAGGACAGAAGATGACAGAAGATGACAGAAGATGACAGAAGATGACAGAATGACAGAAGAGGACAGAAGATGACAGAAGCTGACAGAATGACAGAAGATGACAGAAGATGACAGAAGATGACAGAATTACAGAAGAGGACAGAATGACAGAAGAGGAGAGAAGATGACAGAATGACAGAAGAGGACAGAAGATGACAGAAGATGACAGAAGATGACAGAATGACAGAAGAGGACAGAATGACAGAAGAGGACAGAATGACAGAAGATGACAGAATGACAGAAGATGACAGAAGATGACAGAATGGCAGAAGATGACAGATGATGACAGAATATGACAGAAGATGACAGAAGATGACAGAAGATGACAGAATGACAGAAAATGACAGTAGATGACAGTAGATGACAGAAGATGACAGAAGATGACAGAAGATGACAGAATGACAGAAGAGGACAGAAGATGACAGAAGATGACAGAATGACAGAAGAGGACAGAATGACAGAAGAGGACAGAATATGTCAGAAGGACAGAAGATGACAGAATGACAGAAGATGACAGAACATGACAGAAGATGACAGAAGATGACAGAATATGACAGAAGAGGACAGAAGATGACAGAAGATGACAGAATATGACAGAAGATGACAGAAGATGACAGAATGACAGAAGAGGACAGAATGACAGAAGAGGACAGAATATGACAGAAGATGACACAAGATGACAGAATGACAGAAAATGACAGAATGACAGAAGATGACAGAAGATGACAGAAGATGACAGAAGATGGCAGAAGATGACAGAAGATGACAGAATATGACAGAAGATGACAGAAGATGACAGAATGACAGAAGAGGACAGAATGACAGAAGATGACAGAATGACAGAAGAGGACAGAAGATGACAGAAGATGACAGAATGACAGAAGAGGACAGAAGATGACAGAAGATGACAGAAGATGACAGAAGATAACAGAAGATGACAGAAGATGACAGAATATGACAGAATGACAGAAGATGACAGAAGATGACAGAAGATGACAGAAGATAACAGAAGATGACAGAAGATGACAGAATGACAGAAGAGGACAGAAGATGACAGAATGACAGAAGAGGACAGAATGACAGAAGATGACAGAAGATGACAGAAGATGATAGAAGATGACAGAATGACAGAAGAGGACAGAATGACAGAAGATGACAGACGATGACAGATGATGACAGAATGACAGAAGATGACAGAAGATGACAGAATATGACAGAAGATGACAGAAGATGACAGAAGATGACAGAAGATGACAGAAGGTGACAGAATGACAGAAGAGGACAGAATGACAGAAGATGACAGAAGATGACAGAAGATGACAGAAGAGGACAGAATGACAGAAGATGACAGAATGACAGAAGAGGACAGAATGACAGAAGAGGACAGAAGATGACAGAAGATGACAGAAGATGACAGAATGACAGAAGAGGACAGAATGACAGAAGAGGACAGAATGACAGAAGAGGACAGAATGACAGAAGATGACAGAATGACAGAAGATGACAGAAGATGACAGAATGGCAGAAGATGACAGATGATGACAGAATATGACAGAATATGACAGAAGATGACAGAAGATGACAGAAGATGACAGAATGACAGAAAATGACAGTAGATGACAGTAGATGACAGAAGATGACAGAAGATGACAGAAGATGACAGAATGACAGAAGAGGACAGAAGATGACAGAAGATGACAGAATGACAGAAGAGGACAGAATGACAGAAGAGGACAGAATATGTCAGAAGGACAGAAGATGACAGAATGACAGAAGATGACAGAACATGACAGAAGATGACAGGAGATGACAGAATATGACAGAAGAGGACAGAAGATGACAGAAGATGACAGAATATGACAGAAGATGACAGAAGATGACAGAATGACAGAAGAGGACAGAATGACAGAAGAGGACAGAATATGACAGAAGATGACACAAGATGACAGAATGACAGAAAATGACAGAATGACAGAAGATGACAGAAGATGGCAGAAGATGACAGAAGATGACAGAAGATGACAGAAGATGACAGAAGATGACAGAATGACAGAAGAGGACAGAATGACAGAAGATGACAGAATGACAGAAGAGGACAGAAGATGACAGAAGATGACAGAATGACAGAAGAGGACAGAAGATGACAGAAGATGACAGAAGATGACAGAAGATAACAGAAGATGACAGAAGATGACAGAATATGACAGAATGACAGAAGATGACAGAAGATGACAGAAGATGACAGAAGATAACAGAAGATGACAGAAGATGACAGAATGACAGAAGAGGACAGAAGATGACAGAATGACAGAAGAGGACAGAATGACAGAAGATGACAGAAGATGACAGAAGATGATAGAAGATGACAGAATGACAGAAGAGGACAGAATGACAGAAGATGACAGACGATGACAGATGATGACAGAATGACAGAAGATGACAGAAGATGACAGAATATGACAGAAGATGACAGAAGATGACAGAAGATGACAGAAGATGACAGAAGGTGACAGAATGACAGAAGAGGACAGAATGACAGAAGATGACAGAAGATGACAGAAGATGACAGAAGAGGACAGAATGACAGAAGATGACAGAATGACAGAAGAGGACAGAATGACAGAAGATGACAGAAGATGACAGAAGATGACAGAATGACAGAAGATGACAGAAGAAGACAGAGTATGACAGAAGATGACAGAAGATGAAAAAGATGACAGAAGATGACAGAATGACAGAAGATGACAGAAGATGACAGAATGACAGAAGATGACAGAAGATGACAGAAGATGACAGAATGACCGAAGAGGACAGAATGACAGAAGAGGACAGAATGACAGAAGAGGACAGAATATGACAAAAGATGACAGAAGATGACAGAATGACAGAAGATGACAGAATATGACAGAAGATGACAGAATGACAGAAGATGACAGAAGATGACAGAAGAGGGCAGAATGACAGAAGATAACAGAAGATGACAGAAGATGACAGAATGACAGAAGAGGACAGAAGATGACAGAATGACAGAAGAGGACAGAATGACAGAAGATGACAGAAGATGACAGAAGATGATAGAAGATGACAGAATGACAGAAGAGGACAGAATGACAGAAGATGACAGACGATGACAGAAGATGACAGAATGACAGAAGATGACAGAAGATGACAGAATATGACAGAATATGACAGAAGATGACAGAAGATGACAGAAGATGACAGAATGACTGAAGAGGACAGAAGATGACAGAAGATGACAGAAGATGACAGAAGATGACAGAATGAGAGAAGAGGACAGAATGACAGAAGAGGACAGAATATGATAGAGGATGACAGAAGATGACAGAATGACAGAAGATGACAGAAGATGTCAGAAGGACAGAAGATGACAGAATGACAGAAGATGAAAGAACATGACAGAAGATGACAGAATATGACAGAAGAGGACAGAAGATGACAGAAGATGACAGAATGACAGAAGAGGACAGAATGACAGAAGAGGACAGAATATGGCAGAAGATGACACAAGATGACAGAATGACAGAAAATGACAGAAGAGGACAGAATATGACAGAAGAGGACAGAATGACAGAAGATGACAGAAGATGACAGATGATGACAGAAGATGGCAGAAGATGACAGAAGATGACAGAATATGACAGAAGATGACAGAGTATGACAGAAGATGACAGAAGATGACAGAAGATGACAGAAGATGACAGAATGACAGAAGAGGACAGAATGAAAGAAGATGACAGAATGACAGAAGAGGACAGAAGATGACAGAAGATGACAGAAGATGACAGAAGATGACAGAATGACAGAAGAGGACAGAAGATGACAGAAGATGACAGAATGACAGAAGATGACAGAAGATGACAGAAGATGACAGAAGATGACAGAATTACAGAAGAGGACAGAATGACAGAAGAGGAGAGAAGATGACAGAATGACAGAAGAGGACAGAAGATGACAGAAGATGACAGAATGACAGAAGAGGACAGAATGACAGAAGAGGACAGAAGATGACAGAATGACAGAAGATGACAGAAGATGACAGAATGGCAGAAGATGACAGATGATGACAGAATATGACAGAATATGACAGAAGATGACAGAAGATGACAGAAGATGACAGAATGACAGAAAATGACAGTAGATGACAGAAGATGACAGAAGATGACAGAATGACAGAAGAGGACAGAAGATGACAGAAGATGACAGAATGACAGAAGAGGACAGAATGACAGAAGAGGACAGAATATGTCAGAAGGACAGAAGATGACAGAATGACAGAAGATGACAGAACATGACAGAAGATGACAGAAGATGACAGAATATGACAGAAGAGGACAGAAGATGACAGAAGATGACAGAAGATGACAGAAGATGACAGAATGACAGAAGAGGACAGAATGACAGAAGAGGACAGAATATGACAGAAGATGACACAAGATGACAGAATGACAGAAAATGACAGAATGACAGAAGATGACAGAAGATGACAGAAGATGACAGAAGATGGCAGAAGATGACAGAAGATGACAGAATATGACAGAAGATGACAGAAGATGACAGAGTATGACAGATGATGACAGAAGATGACAGAAGATGACAGAATGACAGAAGAGGACAGAATGACAGAAGATGACAGAATGACAGAAGAGGACAGAAGATGACAGAAGATGACAGAATGACAGAAGAGGACAGAAGATGACAGAAGATGACAGAAAATGACAGAAGTTGACAGAAGATGACAGAAGATGACAGAATGACCGAAGAGGACAGAATGACAGAAGAGGACAGAATGACAGAAGATGACAGAATGACAGATGAGGACAGAAGATGACAGAAGATGACAGAAGATGACAGAAGATGACAGAATGACAGAAGAGGACAGAAGATGACAGAAGATGACAGAAGATGACAGAAGATGACAGAAGATGACAGAATGACAGAAGAGGACAGAAGAGGACAGAAGATGACAGAAGATGACAGAATGACAGAAGAGGTCAGAAGATGACAGAAGATGACAGAAGATGACAGAAGATAACAGAAGATGACAGAATGACAGAAGAGGACAGAATGACAGAAGAGGACAGAATGACAGAAGATGACAGAAGATGACAGAATATGACAGAAGAGGACAGAATGACAGAAGATGACAGAAGATGACAGATGATGACAGAAGATGGCAGAAGATGACAGAAGATGACAGAATATGACAGAAGATGACAGAGTATGACAGAAGATGACAGAAGATGACAGAAGATGACAGAAGATGACAGAATGACAGAAGAGGACAGAATGAAAGAAGATGACAGAATGACAGAAGAGGACAGAAGATGACAGAAGATGACAGAAGATGACAGAAGATGACAGAATGACAGAAGAGGACAGAAGATGACAGAAGATGACAGAATGACAGAAGATGACAGAAGATGACAGAAGATGACAGAAGATGACAGAATTACAGAAGAGGACAGAATGACAGAAGAGGAGAGAAGATGACAGAATGACAGAAGAGGACAGAAGATGACAGAAGATGACAGAAGATGACAGAATGACAGAAGAGGACAGAATGACAGAAGAGGACAGAAGATGACAGAATGACAGAAGATGACAGAAGATGACAGAATGGCAGAAGATGACAGATGATGACAGAATATGACAGAATATGACAGAAGATGACAGAAGATGACAGAAGATGACAGAATGACAGAAAGTGACAGTAGATGACAGAAGATGACAGAAGATGACAGAATGACAGAAGAGGACAGAAGATGACAGAAGATGACAGAATGACAGAAGAGGACAGAATGACAGAAGAGGACAGAATATGTCAGAAGGACAGAAGATGACAGAATGACAGAAGATGACAGAACATGACAGAAGATGACAGAAGATGACAGAATATGACAGAAGAGGACAGAAGATGACAGAAGATGACAGAATATGACAGAAGATGACAGAAGATGACAGAATGACAGAAGAGGACAGAATGACAGAAGAGGACAGAATATGACAGAAGATGACACAAGATGACAGAATGACAGAAAATGACAGAATGACAGAAGATGACAGAAGATGACAGAAGATGACAGAAGATGGCAGAAGATGACAGAAGATGACAGAATATGACAGAAGATGACAGAAAATGACAGAATATGACAGAAGATGACAGAAGATGACAGAATGACAGAAGAGGACAGAATGACAGAAGAGGACAGATGATGACAGAAGATGACAGAAGAGGACAGAATGACAGAAGAGGACAGAATGACAGAAGATGACAGAATGACAGAAGAGGACAGAAGATGACAGAAGATGACAGAATGACAGAAGAGGACAGAAGATGACAGAAGATGACAGAAAATGACAGAAGTTGACAGAAGATGACAGAAGATGACAGAATGACCGAAGAGGACAGAATGACAGAAGAGGACAGAATGACAGAAGATGACAGAATGACAGATGAGGACAGAAGATGACAGAAGATGACAGAAGATGACAGAAGATGACAGAATGACAGAAGAGGACAGAAGATGACAGAAGATGACAGAAGATGACAGAAGATGACAGAAGATGACAGAATGACAGAAGAGGACAGAAGAGGACAGAAGATGACAGAAGATGACAGAATGACAGAAGAGGTCAGAAGATGACAGAAGATGACAGAAGATGACAGAAGATAACAGAAGATGACAGAATGACAGAAGAGGACAGAATGACAGAAGAGGACAGAATGACAGAAGATGACAGAAGATGACAGAAGATGACAGAAGATGACAGAATATGACAGAAGATGACAGAAGATGACAGAATATGACAGAAGATGACAGAATGACAGAAGAGGACAGAATGACAGAAGAGGACAGAATATGCCAGAAGATGACAGAAGGTGACAGAATGACAGAAGATGACAGAAGATGACAGAAGATCACAGAAGATGACAGAAGATGACAGAATGACAGAAGAGGACAGAATGACAGAAGATGACAGAATGACAGAAGAGGACAGAATGACAGAAATGACAGAAGATGACACAAGATGACAGAAGATGACAGAAGATGACAGAATGACAGAAGAGGACAGAATGACAGAAGAGGACAGAATATGCCAGAAGATGACAGAAGGTGACAGAATGACAGAAGATGACAGAAGATGACAGAAGATCACAGAAGATGACAGAAGATGACAGAATGACAGAAGAGGACAGAATGACAGAAGATGACAGAATGACAGAAGATGACAGAAGATGACAGAAGATGACAGAATGACAGACGAGGACAGAAGATGACAGAAGATGGCAGAAGATGACAGAAGATGACAGAATGACAGAAGAGGACAGAATGACAGAAGATGACAGAATGAGAGAAGAGGACAGAATGACAGAAGATGACAGAAGATGACAGAAGATGACAAAATGACAGAAGAGGACAGAATGACAGAAGATGACAGAATGACAGAAGAGGGCAGAAGATGACAGAAGATGACAGAATGACAGAAGAGGACAGAATGACAGAAGATGACAGAAGATGACAGAATGACAGAAGAGGACAGAATGACAGAAGATGACAGAAGATGACAGAAGATGACAGAATGACAGAAGATGACAGAAGATGACAGAGGATGACAAAATGACAGAAGAGGACAGAATGACAGAAGATGACAGAGTGACAGAAGAGGACAGAATGACAGAAGATGACAGAAGATGACAGAAGATGACAGAATGACAGAAGAGGACAGAATGACAGAAGATGACAGAATATGACAGAAGATGATTGAATATGACAGAAGATGACAGAAGATGACAGAAGATGACAGAATGACAGAAGAGGACAGAATGACAGAAGAGGACAGAATATGATAGAGGATGACAGAAGATGACAGAATGACAGAAGATGACAGAAGATGTCAGAAGGACAGAAGATGACAGAATGACAGAAGATGAAAGAACATGACAGAAGATGACAGAATATGACAGAAGAGGACAGAAGATGACAGAAGATGACAGAATGACAGAAGAGGACAGAATGACAGAAGAGGACAGAATATGGCAGAAGATGACACAAGATGACAGAATGACAGAAAATGACAGAAGAGGACAGAATATGACAGAAGAGGACAGAATGACAGAAGATGACAGAAGATGACAGATGATGACAGAAGATGGCAGAAGATGACAGAAGATGACAGAATATGACAGAAGATGACAGAGTATGACAGAAGATGACAGAAGATGACAGAAGATGACAGAATGACAGAAGAGGACAGAATGACAGAAGATGACAGAATGACAGAAGAGGACAGAAGATGACAGAAGATGACAGAAGATGACAGAAGATGACAGAATGACAGAAGAGGACAGAAGATGACAGAAGATGTCAGAATGACAGAAGATGACAGAAGATGACAGAAGATGACAGAATTACAGAAGAGGACAGAATGACAGAAGAGGAGAGAAGATGACAGAATATGACAGAAGATGATTGAATATGACAGAAGATGACAGAAGATGACAGAATGACAGAAGATGACAGAAGATGTCAGAAGGACAGAAGATGACAGAATGACAGAAGATGAAAGAACATGACAGAAGATGACAGAATATGACAGAAGAGGACAGAAGATGACAGAAGATGACAGAATGACAGAAGAGGACAGAATGACAGAAGAGGACAGAATATGGCAGAAGATGACACAAGATGACAGAATGACAGAAAATGACAGAAGAGGACAGAATATGCCAGAAGAGGACAGAATGACAGAAGATGACAGAAGATGACAGATGATGACAGAAGATGGCAGAAGATGACAGAAGATGACAGAATATGACAGAAGATGACAGAGTATGACAGAAGATGACAGAAGATGACAGAAGATGACAGAAGATGACAGAATGACAGAAGAGGACAGAAGATGACAGAAGATGACAGAAGATGACAGAAGATGACAGAAGATGACAGAAGATGACAGAAGATGACAGAATTACAGAAGAGGACAGAATGACAGAAGAGGAGAGAAGATGACAGAATGACAGAAGAGGACAGAAGATGACAGAAGATGACAGAAGATGACAGAAGATGACAGAATGTGACAGAATGACAGAAGAGGACAGAATGACAGAAGATGACAGAAGATGACAGAAGAGGACAGAATGACAGAAGATGACAGAATGACAGAAGAGGACAGAATGACAGAAGATGACAGAAGATGACAGAAGATGACAGAATGACAGAAGATGACAGAAGAAGATAGAGTATGACAGAAGATGACAGAAGATGAAAAAGATGACAGAAGATGACAGAATGATAGAAGAGGACAGAATGACAGAAGATGACAGAATGACAGAAGAGGACAGAAGATGACAGAAGATGACAGAAGATGACAGAATGACAGAAGATGACAGAAGATGACAGAATGACAGAAGATGACAGAAGATGACAGAAGATGACAGAAGATGACAGAATGACCGAAGAGGACAGAATGACAGAAGAGGACAGAATGACAGAAGAGGACAGAATATGACAAAAGATGACAGAAGATGACAGAATGAAAGAAGATGACAGAATATGACAGAAGATGACAGAATGACAGAAGATGACAGAAGATGACAGAAGAGGGCAGAATGACAGAAGATAACAGAAGATGACAGAAGATGACAGAATGACAGAAGAGGACAGAAGATGACAGAATGACAGAAGAGGACAGAATGACAGAAGATGACAGAAGATGACAGAAGATGATAGAAGATGACAGAATGACAGAAGAGGACAGAATGACAGAAGATGACAGACGATGACAGAAGATGACAGAATGACAGAAGATGACAGAAGATGACAGAATATGACAGAATATGACAGAAGATGACAGAAGATGACAGAAGATGACAGAATGACTGAAGATGACAGAAGATGACAGAAGATGACAGAAGATGACAGAAGATGACAGAATGAGAGAAGAGGACAGAATGACAGAAGAGGACAGAATATGATAGAGGATGACAGAAGATGACAGAATGACAGCAGATGACAGAAGATGTCAGAAGGACAGAAGATGACAGAATGACAGAAGATGAAAGAACATGACAGAAGATGACAGAATATGACAGAAGAGGACAGAAGATGACAGAAGATGACAGAATGACAGAAGAGGACAGAATGACAGAAGAGGACAGAATATGGCAGAAGATGACACAAGATGACAGAATGACAGAAAATGGCAGAAGAGGACAGAATATGACAGAAGAGGACAGAATGACAGAAGATGACAGAAGATGACAGATGATGACAGAAGATGGCAGAAGATGACAGAAGATGACAGAATATGACAGAAGATGACAGAGTATGACAGAAGATGACAGAAGATGACAGAAGATGACAGAATGACAGAAGAGGACAGAATGACAGAAGATGACAGAATGACAGAAGAGGACAGAAGATGACAGAAGATGACAGAAGATGACAGAAGATGACAGAATGACAGAAGAGGACAGAAGATGACAGAAGATGACAGAATGACAGAAGATGACAGAAGATGACAGAAGATGACAGAATTACAGAAGAGGACAGAATGACAGAAGAGGAGAGAAGATGACAGAATGACAGAAGAGGACAGAAGATGACAGAAGATGACAGAAGATGACAGAATGACAGAAGAGGACAGAATGACAGAAGAGGACAGAATGACAGAAGATGACAGAATGACAGAAGATGACAGAAGATGACAGAATGGCAGAAGATGACAGATGATGACAGAATATGACAGAATATGACAGAAGATGACAGAAGATGACAGAAGATGACAGAATGACAGAAGAGGACAGAAGATGACAGAAGATGACAGAATGACAGAAGAGGACAGAATGACAGAAGAGGACAGAATATATCAGAAGGACAGAAGATGACAGAATGACAGAAGATGACAGAACATGACAGAAGATGACAGAAGATGACAGAATATGACAGAAGAGGACAGAAGATGACAGAAGATGACAGAATATGACAGAAGATGACAGAAGATGACAGAATGACAGAAGAGGACAGAATGACAGAAGAGGACAGAATATGACAGAAGATGACACAAGATGACAGAATGACAGAAAATGACAGAATGACAGAAGATGACAGAAGATGACAGAAGATGACAGAATATGACAGAAGATGACAGAAGATGACAGAGTATGACAGATGATGACAGAAGATGACAGAAGATGACAGAATGACAGAAGAGGACAGAATGACAGAAGATGACAGAATGACAGAAGAGGACAGAAGATGACAGAAGATGACAGAAGATGACAGAATGACAGAAGAGGACAGAAGATGACAGAAAATGACAGAAGTTGACAGAAGATGACAGAAGATGACAGAATGACCGAAGAGGACAGAATGACAGAAGAGGACAGACTGACAGAAGATGACAGAATGACAGATGAGGACAGAAGATGACAGAAGATGACAGAAGATGACAGAAGATGACAGAATGACAGAAGAGGACAGAAGATGACAGAAGATGACAGAAGATGAGAGAATGACAGAAGAGGACAGAAGTGGACAGAAGATAACAGAAGATGACAGAAGATGACAGAATGACAGAAGAGGTCAGAAGATGACAGAAGATGACAGAAGATGACAGAAGATAACAGAAGATGACAGAATGACAGAAGAGGACAGAATGACAGAAGAGGACAGAATGACAGAAGATGACAGAAGATGACAGATAATGACAGAAGATGACAGAATATGACAGAAGATGACAGAAGATGACAGAATATGACAGAAGATGACAGAATGACAGAAGAGGACAGAATGACAGAAGAGGACAGAATATGCCAGAAGATGACAGAAGGTGACAGAATGACAGAAGATGACAGAAGATGACAGAAGATGACAGAAGATGACAGAAGATGACAGAATGACAGAAGAGGACAGAATGACAGAAGATGACAGAATGACAGAAGAGGACAGAATGACAGAAATGACAGAAGATGACACAAGATGACAGAAGATGACAGAAGATGACAGAATGACAGAAGAGGACAGAATGACAGAAGAGGACAGAATATGCCAGAAGATGACAGAAGGTGACAGAATGACAGAAGATGACAGAAGATCACAGAAGATGACAGAAGATGACAGAATGACAGAAGAGGACAGAATGACAGAAGATGACAGAATGACAGAAGATGACAGAAGATGACAGAAGATGACAGAATGACAGACGAGGACAGAAGATGACAGAAGATGGCAGAAGATGACAGAATGACAGAAGAGGACAGAATGACAGAAGATGACAGAATGACAGAAGAGGACAGAATGACAGAAGATGATAGAAGATGACAGAAGATGACAGAATGAGAGAAGAGGACAGAATGACAGAAGATGACAGAAGATGACAGAAGATGACAAAATGACAGAAGAGGACAGAATGACAGAAGATGACAGAATGACAGAAGAGGGCAGAAGATGACAGAAGATGACAGAATGACAGAAGAGGACAGAATGACAGAAGATGACAGAAGATGACAGAATGACAGAAGAGGACAGAATGACAGAAGATGACAGAAGATGACAGAATGACAGAAGATGACAGAATGACAGAAGATGACAGAAGATGACAGAGGATGACAAAATGACAGAAGAGGACAGAATGACAGAAGATGACAGAGTGACAGAAGAGGACAGAATGACAGAAGATGACAGAAGATGACAGAAGATGACAGAATGACAGAAGAGGACAGAATGACAGAAGATGACAGAATATGACAGAAGATGATTGAATATGACAGAAGATGACAGAAGATGACAGAAGATGACAGAATGACAGAAGAGGACAGAATGACAGAAGATGACAGAAGATGACAGAAGATGACAGAATGACAGAAGATGACAGAAGATGACGGAAGATGACAGAAGATGACAGAAGATGACAGAATGACAGAAGAGGACAGAATGACAGAAAATGACAGAAGATGACAGAAGATGTCAGAATGACAGAAGAGGACAGAATGACAGATGATGACAGAATGACAGAAGAGGACAGAAGATGACAGAAGATGACAGAAGATGACAGAAGATGACAGAAGGTGACAGAATGACAGAAGAGGACAGAATGACAGAAGATGACAGAAGATGACAGAAGAGGACAGAATGACAGAAGATGACAGAATGACAGAAGAGGACAGAATGACAGAAGATGACAGAAGATGACAGAAGATGACAGAATGACAGAAGATGACAGAAGATGACAGAAGATGACAGAAGATGACAGAATGACAGAAGAGGACAGAAGATGACAGAAGATGACAGAAGATGACAGAATGACAGAAGAGGACAGAAGATGACAGAAGATGACAGAATGACAGAAGATGACCGAAGATGACAGAAGGACCGAAGAGGACAGAATGACAGAAGAGGACAGAATGACAGAAGAGGACAGAATATGACAAAAGATGACAGAAGATGACAGAATGACAGAAGATGACAGAAGATGACAGAAAATGACAGAAGATGACAGAAGATGACAGAAGATGACAGAATGACAGAAGAGGACAGAATGACAGAAGATGACAGAATGACAGAAGATGACAGAATGACAGATGAGGACAGAAGATGACAGAAGATGACAGAAGATGACAGAAGATGACAGAATGACAGAAGAGGACAGAAGATGACAGAAGATGACAGAAGATGACAGAAGATGACAGAATGACAGAAGAGGTCAGAAGATGACAGAAGATGACAGAAGATGACAGAAGATAACAGAAGATGACAGAATGACAGAAGAGGACAGAATGACAGAAGAGGACAGAATGACAGAAGATGACAGAAGATGACAGAAGAAGACAGAAGATGACAGAAGATGACAGAATATGACAGAAGATGACAGAAGATGACAGAATATGACAGAAGATGACAGAATGACAGAAGAGGACAGAATGACAGAAGAGGACAGAATATGCCAGAAGATGACAGAAGGTGACAGAATGACAGAAGATGACAGAAGATGACAGAAGATCAAAGAAGATGACAGAAGATGACAGAATGACAGAAGAGGACAGAATGACTGAAGATGACAGAATGACAGAAGAGGACAGAATGACAGAAGATGACACAAGATGACACAAGATGACAGGATGACAGAAGAGGACAGAATGACAGAAGATGACAGAATGACAGAAGATGACAGAAGATGACAGAAGATGACAGAATGACAGACGAGGACAGAAGATGACAGAAGATGGCAGAAGATGACAGAAGATGACAGAATGACAGAAGAGGACAGAATGACAGAAGATGATAGAAGATGACAGAAGATGACAGAATGACAGAAGAGGATAGAATGACAGAAGGTGACAGAAGATGACAGAAGATGACAGAATGACAGAAGATGACAGAAGATGACAGAAGATGACAAAATGACAGAAGAGGACAGAATGACAGAAGAGGACAGAATGACAGAAGATGACAGAAGATGACAGAATGACAGAAGAGGACAGAATGACAGAAGATGAAAGAAGATGACAGAAGATGGCAGAAGATGACAGAATGACAGAAGATGACAGAAGATGACAGAAGATGACAAAATGACAGAAGAGGACAGAATGACAGAAGATGACAGAGTGACAGAAGAGGACAGAATGACAGAAGATGACAGAAGATGACAGAAGATGACAGAATGACAGAAGAGGACAGAATGACAGAAGATGACAGAATATGACAGAAGATGACAGAAGATGACAGAAGATGACAGAATGACAGAAGAGGACAGAATGACAGAAGATGACAGAAGATGATAGAATGACAGAAGATGACAGAAGATGACGGAAGATGACAGAAGATGACAGAAGATGACAGAATGACAGAAGAGGACAGAATGACAGAAGATGACAGAAGACGACAGAAGATGACAGAAGATGACAGAAGATGACAGAAGATGACAGAAGATGTCAGAATGACAGATGATGACAGAATGACAGAAGCGGACAGAAGATGACAGAAGATGACAGAAGATGACAGAAGATGACAGAAGGTGACAGAATGACAGAAGAGGTCAGAATGACAGAAGATGACAGAAGATGACAGAAGAGGACAGAATGACAGAAGATGAGAGAATGACAGAAGAGGACAGAAGATGACAGAAGATGACAGAAGATGACAGAATGACAGAAGATGACAGAAGATGACAGAGTATGACAGAAGATGACAGAAGATGACAGAAGATGACAGAAGATGACAGAATGACAGAAGAGGACAGAAGATGACAGAAGATGACAGAATGACAGAAGAGGACAGAAGATGACAGAAGATGACAGAATGACAGAAGATGACAGAAGATGACAGAAGATGACAGAATGACCGAAGAGGACAGAATGACAGAAGAGGACAGAATGACAGAAGAGGACAGAATATGACAAAAGATGACAGAAGATGACAGAATGACAGAAGATGACAGAAGATGACAGAAAATGACAGAAGATGACAGAAGATGACAGAAGATGACAGAATGACAGAAGAGGACAGAATGACAGAAGATGACAGAATGACAGAAGATGACAGAATGACAGATGAGGACAGAAGATGACAGAAGATGACAGAAGATGACAGAAGATGACAGAATGACAGAAGAGGACAGAAGATGACAGAAGATGACAGAAGATGACAGAAGATGACAGAAGATGACAGAATGACAGAAGAGGACAGAAGAGGACAGAAGATGACAGAAGATGACAGAATGATAGAAGAGGTCAGAAGATGACAGAAGATGACAGAAGATGACAGAATGACAGAAGAGGACAGAATGACAGAAGAGGACAGAATGACAGAAGATGACAGAAGATGACAGAAGAAGACAGAAGATGACAGAAGATGACAGAAGATGACAGAATATGACAGAAGATGACAGAAGATGACAGAATATGACAGAAGATGACAGAATGACAGAAGAGGACAGAATGACAGAAGAGGACAGAATATGACAGAAGATGACAGAAGGTGACAGAATGGCAGAAGATGACAGAAGATGACAGAAGATCACAGAAGATGACAGAAGATGACAGAATGACAGAAGAGGACAGAATGACAGAAGATGACAGAATGACAGAAGAGGACAGAATGACAGAAGATGACAGAAGATGACACAAGATGACAGAATTACAGAAGAGGACAGAATGACAGAAGATGACAGAATGACAGAAGATGACAGAATGACAGAAGATGACAGAAGATGACAGAAGATGACAGAATGACAGACGAGGACAGAAGATGACAGAAGATGGCAGAAGATGACAGAAGATGACAGAATGACAGAAGAGGACAGAATGACAGAAGAGGTCAGAATGACAGAAGATGACAGAAGATGACAGAAGATGACAGAAGAGGACAGAATGACAGAAGATGACAGAATGACAGAAGAGGACAGAATGACAGAAGATGACAGAAGATGACAGAAGATGACAGAAGATGACAGAATGACAGAAGATGACAGAAGATGACAGAGTATGACAGAAGATGACAGAAGATGACAGAATGACAGAAGAGGACAGAAGATGACAGAAGATGACAGAATGACAGAAGAGGACAGAAGATGACAGAAGATGACAGAATGACAGAAGAGGACAGAAGATGACAGAAGATGACAGAATGACAGAAGAGGACAGAAGATGACAGAAGATGACAGAATGACCGAAGAGGACAGAATGACAGAAGAGGACAGAATGACAGAAGAGGACAGAATATGACAAAAGGTGACAGAAGATGACAGAATGACAGAAGATGACAGAAGATGACAGAAAATGACAGAAGATGACAGAAGATGACAGAAGATGACAGAATGACAGAAGAGGACAGAATGACAGAAGATGACAGAATGACAGAAGATGACAGAATGACAGATGAGGACAGAAGATGACAGAACATGACAGAAGATGACAGAAGATGACAGAATGACAGAAGAGGACAGAAGAGGACAGAAGATGACAGAAGATGACAGAAGATGACAGAAGATGACAGAAGATGACAGAAGATGACAGAATGACAGAAGATAACAGAAGATGACAGAATGACAGAAGAGGACAGAATGACAGAAGAGGACAGAATGACAGAAGATGACAGAAGATGACAGAAGAAGACAGAAGATGACAGAAGATGACAGAAGATGACAGAATATGACAGAGAATGACAGAAGATGACAGAATATGACAGAAGATGACAGAATGACAGAAGAGGACAGAATGACAGAAGAGGACAGAATATGCCAGAAGATGACAGAAGGTGACAGAATGACAGAAGATGACAGAAGATGACAGAAGATCACAGAAGATGACAGAAGATGACAGAATGACAGAAGAGGACAGAATGACAGAAGATGACAGAATGACAGAAGAGGACAGAATGACAGAAGATGACAGAAGATGACACAAGATGACAGGATGACAGAAGAGGACAGAATGACAGAAGATGACAGAATGACAGAAGATGACAGAAGATGACAGAAGATGACAGAATGACAGATGAGGACAGAAGATGACAGAAGATGGCAAAAGATGACAGAAGATGACAGAATGACAGAAGAGGACAGAATGACAGAAGATGAAAGAAGATGACAGAAGATGACAGAATGACAGAAGAGGACAGAATGACAGAAGATGACAGAAGATGACAGAATGACAGAAGATGACAGAAGATGACAAAATGACAGAAGAGGACAGAATGACAGAAGAGGACAGAATGACAGAAGATGACAGAAGATGACAGAATGACAGAAGAGGACAGAATGACAGAAGATGAAAGAAGATGACAGAAGATGGCAGAAGATGACAGAATGACAGAAGATGACAGAAGATGACAGAAGATGACAAAATGACAGAAGAGGACAGAATGACAGAAGATGACAGAAGATGACAGAAGATGACAGAAGATGACAGAATATGACAGAAGATGACAGAAGATGACAGAATATGACAGAAGATGACAGAATGACAGAAGAGGACAGAATGACAGAAGAGGACAGAATATGCCAGAAGATGACAGAAGGTGACAGAATGACAGAAGATGACAGAAGATGACAGAAGATGACAGAAGATGACAGAATGACAGAAGAGGACAGAATGACAGAAGATGACAGAATGACAGAAGAGGACAGAATGACAGAAATGACAGAAGATGACACAAGATGACAGAAGATGACAGAAGATGACAGAATGACAGAAGAGGACAGAATGACAGAAGAGGACAGAATATGCCAGAAGATGACAGAAGGTGACAGAATGACAGAAGATGACAGAAGATCACAGAAGATGACAGAAGATGACAGAATGACAGAAGAGGACAGAATGACAGAAGATGACAGAATGACAGAAGATGACAGAAGATGACAGAAGATGACAGAATGACAGACGAGGACAGAAGATGACAGAAGATGGCAGAAGATGACAGAATGACAGAAGAGGACAGAATGACAGAAGATGACAGAATGACAGAAGAGGACAGAATGACAGAAGATGATAGAAGATGACAGAAGATGACAGAATGAGAGAAGAGGACAGAATGACAGAAGATGACAGAAGATGACAGAAGATGACAAAATGACAGAAGAGGACAGAATGACAGAAGATGACAGAATGACAGAAGAGGGCAGAAGATGACAGAAGATGACAGAATGACAGAAGAGGACAGAATGACAGAAGATGACAGAAGATGACAGAATGACAGAAGAGGACAGAATGACAGAAGATGACAGAAGATGACAGAAGATGACAGAATGACAGAAGATGACAGAAGATGACAGAGGATGACAAAATGACAGAAGAGGACAGAATGACAGAAGATGACAGAGTGACAGAAGAGGACAGAATGACAGAAGATGACAGAAGATGACAGAAGATGACAGAATGACAGAAGAGGACAGAATGACAGAAGATGACAGAATATGACAGAAGATGATTGAATATGACAGAAGATGACAGAAGATGACAGAAGATGACAGAATGACAGAAGAGGACAGAATGACAGAAGATGACAGAAGATGACAGAAGATGACAGAATGACAGAAGATGACAGAAGATGACGGAAGATGACAGAAGATGACAGAAGATGACAGAATGACAGAAGAGGACAGAATGACAGAAAATGACAGAAGATGACAGAAGATGTCAGAATGACAGAAGAGGACAGAATGACAGATGATGACAGAATGACAGAAGAGGACAGAAGATGACAGAAGATGACAGAAGATGACAGAAGATGACAGAAGGTGACAGAATGACAGAAGAGGACAGAATGACAGAAGATGACAGAAGATGACAGAAGAGGACAGAATGACAGAAGATGACAGAATGACAGAAGAGGACAGAATGACAGAAGATGACAGAAGATGACAGAAGATGACAGAATGACAGAAGATGACAGAAGATGACAGAAGATGACAGAAGATGACAGAATGACAGAAGAGGACAGAAGATGACAGAAGATGACAGAAGATGACAGAATGACAGAAGAGGACAGAAGATGACAGAAGATGACAGAATGACAGAAGATGACCGAAGATGACAGAAGGACCGAAGAGGACAGAATGACAGAAGAGGACAGAATGACAGAAGAGGACAGAATATGACAAAAGATGACAGAAGATGACAGAATGACAGAAGATGACAGAAGATGACAGAAAATGACAGAAGATGACAGAAGATGACAGAAGATGACAGAATGACAGAAGAGGACAGAATGACAGAAGATGACAGAATGACAGAAGATGACAGAATGACAGATGAGGACAGAAGATGACAGAAGATGACAGAAGATGACAGAAGATGACAGAATGACAGAAGAGGACAGAAGATGACAGAAGATGACAGAAGATGACAGAAGATGACAGAATGACAGAAGAGGTCAGAAGATGACAGAAGATGACAGAAGATGACAGAAGATAACAGAAGATGACAGAATGACAGAAGAGGACAGAATGACAGAAGAGGACAGAATGACAGAAGATGACAGAAGATGACAGAAGAAGACAGAAGATGACAGAAGATGACAGAATATGACAGAAGATGACAGAAGATGACAGAATATGACAGAAGATGACAGAATGACAGAAGAGGACAGAATGACAGAAGAGGACAGAATATGCCAGAAGATGACAGAAGGTGACAGAATGACAGAAGATGACAGAAGATGACAGAAGATCAAAGAAGATGACAGAAGATGACAGAATGACAGAAGAGGACAGAATGACTGAAGATGACAGAATGACAGAAGAGGACAGAATTACAGAAGATGACAAAAGATGACACAAGATGACAGGATGACAGAAGAGGACAGAATGACAGAAGATGACAGAATGACAGAAGATGACAGAAGATGACAGAAGATGACAGAATGACAGACGAGGACAGAAGATGACAGAAGATGGCAGAAGATGACAGAAGATGACAGAATGACAGAAGAGGACAGAATGACAGAAGATGATAGAAGATGACAGAAGATGACAGAATGACAGAAGAGGACAGAATGACAGAAGGTGACAGAAGATGACAGAAGATGACAGAATGACAGAAGATGACAGAAGATGACAGAAGATGACAAAATGACAGAAGAGGACAGAATGACAGAAGATGACAGAATGACAGAAGAGGACAGAATGACAGAAGATGACAGAAGATGACAGAATGACAGAAGAGGACAGAATGACAGAAGATGAAAGAAGATGACAGAAGATGGCAGAAGATGACAGAATGACAGAAGATGACAGAAGATGACAGAAGATGACAAAATGACAGAAGAGGACAGAATGACAGAAGATGACAGAGTGACAGAAGAGGACAGAATGACAGAAGATGACAGAAGATGACAGAAGATGACAGAATGACAGAAGAGGACAGAATGACAGAAGATGACAGAATATGACAGAAGATGACAGAAGATGACAGAAGATGACAGAATGACAGAAGAGGACAGAATGACAGAAGATGACAGAAGATGACAGAAGATGATAGAATGACAGAAGATGACAGAAGATGACGGAAGATGACAGAAGATGACAGAAGATGACAGAATGACAGAAGAGGACAGAATGACAGAAGATGACAGAAGACGACAGAAGATGACAGAAGATGACAGAAGATGACAGAAGATGACAGAAGATGTCAGAATGACAGATGATGACAGAATGACAGAAGCGGACAGAAGATGACAGAAGATGACAGAAGATGACAGAAGATGACAGAAGATGACAGAAGGTGACAGAATGACAGAAGAGGTCAGAATGACAGAAGATGACAGAAGATGACAGAAGAGGACAGAATGACAGAAGATGAGAGAATGACAGAAGAGGACAGAAGATGACAGAAGATGACAGAAGATGACAGAATGACAGAAGATGACAGAAGATGACAGAGTATGACAGAAGATGACAGAAGATGACAGAAGATGACAGAAGATGACAGAAGATGACAGAATGACAGAAGAGGACAGAAGATGACAGAAGATGACAGAATGACAGAAGAGGACAGAAGATGACAGAAGATGACAGAATGACAGAAGATGACAGAAGATGACAGAAGATGACAGAATGACCGAAGAGGACAGAATGACAGAAGAGGACAGAATGACAGAAGAGGACAGAATATGACAAAAGATGACAGAAGATGACAGAATGACAGAAGATGACAGAAGATGACAGAAAATGACAGAAGATGACAGAAGATGACAGAAGATGACAGAATGACAGAAGAGGACAGAATGACAGAAGATGACAGAATGACAGAAGATGACAGAATGACAGATGAGGACAGAAGATGACAGAAGATGACAGAAGATGACAGAAGATGACAGAATGACAGAAGAGGACAGAAGATGACAGAAGATGACAGAAGATGACAGAAGATGACAGAAGATGACAGAATGACAGAAGAGGACAGAAGAGGACAGAAGATGACAGAAGATGACAGAATGATAGAAGAGGTCAGAAGATGACAGAAGATGACAGAAGATGACAGAATGACAGAAGAGGACAGAATGACAGAAGAGGACAGAATGACAGAAGATGACAGAAGATGACAGAAGAAGACAGAAGATGACAGAAGATGACAGAAGATGACAGAATATGACAGAAGATGACAGAAGATGACAGAATATGACAGAAGATGACAGAATGACAGAAGAGGACAGAATGACAGAAGAGGACAGAATATGACAGAAGATGACAGAAGGTGACAGAATGACAGAAGATGACAGAAGATGACAGAAGATCACAGAAGATGACAGAAGATGACAGAATGACAGAAGAGGACAGAATGACAGAAGATGACAGAATGACAGAAGAGGACAGAATGACAGAAGATGACAGAAGATGACGCAAGATGACAGAATTACAGAAGAGGACAGAATGACAGAAGATGACAGAATGACAGAAGATGACAGAATGACAGAAGATGACAGAAGATGACAGAAGATGACAGAATGACAGACGAGGACAGAAGATGACAGAAGATGGCAGAAGATGACAGAAGATGACAGAATGACAGAAGAGGACAGAATGACAGAAGAGGTCAGAATGACAGAAGATGACAGAAGATGACAGAAGATGACAGAAGAGGACAGAATGACAGAAGATGACAGAATGACAGAAGAGGACAGAATGACAGAAGATGACAGAAGATGACAGAAGATGACAGAAGATGACAGAATGACAGAAGATGACAGAAGATGACAGAGTATGACAGAAGATGACAGAAGATGACAGAATGACAGAAGAGGACAGAAGATGACAGAAGATGACAGAATGACAGAAGAGGACAGAAGATGACAGAAGATGACAGAATGACAGAAGATGACAGAAGATGACAGAAGATGACAGAAGATGACAGAATGACCGAAGAGGACAGAATGACAGAAGAGGACAGAATGACAGAAGAGGACAGAATATGACAAAAGATGACAGAAGATGACAGAATGACAGAAGATGACAGAAGATGACAGAAAATGACAGAAGATGACAGAAGATGACAGAAGATGACAGAATGACAGAAGAGGACAGAATGACAGAAGATGACAGAATGACAGAAGATGACAGAATGACAGATGAGGACAGAAGATGACAGAACATGACAGAAGATGACAGAAGATGACAGAATGACAGAAGAGGACAGAAGAGGACAGAAGATGACAGAAGATGACAGAAGATGACAGAAGATGACAGAAGATGACAGAAGATGACAGAATGACAGAAGATAACAGAAGATGACAGAATGACAGAAGAGGACAGAATGACAGAAGAGGACAGAATGACAGAAGATGACAGAAGATGACAGAAGAAGACAGAAGATGACAGAAGATGACAGAAGATGACAGAATATGACAGAAGATGACAGAAGATGACAGAATATGACAGAAGATGACAGAATGACAGAAGAGGACAGAATGACAGAAGAGGACAGAATATGCCAGAAGATGACAGAAGGTGACAGAATGACAGAAGATGACAGAAGATGACAGAAGATCACAGAAGATGACAGAAGATGACAGAATGACAGAAGAGGACAGAATGACAGAAGATGACAGAATGACAGAAGAGGACAGAATGACAGAAGATGACACAAGATGACAGGATGACAGAAGAGGACAGAATGACAGAAGATGACAGAATGACAGAAGATGACAGAAGATGACAGAAGATGACAGAATGACAGATGAGGACAGAAGATGACAGAAGATGGCAAAAGATGACAGAAGATGACAGAATGACAGAAGAGGACAGAATGACAGAAGATGAAAGAAGATGACAGAAGATGACAGAATGACAGAAGAGGACAGAATGACAGAAGATGACAGAAGATGACAGAAGATGACAGAAGATGACAGAATGACAGAAGATGACAGAAGATGACAAAATGACAGAAGAGGACAGAATGACAGAAGAGGACAGAATGACAGAAGATGACAGAAGATGACAGAATGACAGAAGAGGACAGAATGACAGAAGATGAAAGAAGATGACAGAAGATGGCAGAAGATGACAGAATGACAGAAGATGACAGAAGATGACAGAAGATGACAAAATGACAGAAGAGGACAGAATGACAGAAGATGACAGAGTGACAGAAGAGGACAGAATGACAGAAGATGACAGAAGATGACAGAAGATGACAGAAGAGGACAGAATGACAGAAGATGACAGAATATGACAGAAGATGACAGAAGATGACAGAATGACAGAAGAGGACAGCATGACAGAAGATGACAGAAGATGACAGAAGATGACAGAATGACAGAAGATGACAGAAGATGACGGAAGATGACAGAAGATGACAGAAGATGACAGAATGACAGAAGAGGACAGAATGACAGAAGATGACAGAAGACGACAGAAGATGACAGAAGATGACAGAAGATGACAGAAGATGACAGAAGGTGACAGAATGACAGAAGAGGTCAGAATGACAGAAGATGACAGAAGATGACAGAAGAGGACAGAATGACAGAAGATGACAGAATGACAGAAGAGGACAGAATGACAGAAGATGACAGAAGATGACAGAAGATGACAGAAGATGACAGAATGACAGAAGATGACAGAAGATGACAGAGTATGACAGAAGATGACAGAAGATGACAGAAGATGACAGAAGATGACAGAATGACAGAAGAGGACAGAAGATGACAGAAGATGACAGAATGACAGAAGAGGACAGAAGATGACAGAAGATGACAGAATGACAGAAGATGACAGAAGATGACAGAAGATGACAGAAGATGACAGAATGACCGAAGAGGACAGAATGACAGAAGAGGACAGAATGACAGAAGAGGACAGAATATGACAAAAGATGACAGAAGATGACAGAATGACAGAAGATGACAGAAGATGACAGAAAATGACAGAAGATGACAGAAGATGACAGAATGACAGAAGAGGACAGAATGACAGAAGATGACAGAATGACAGAAGATGACAGAATGACAGATGAGGACAGAAGATGACAGAAGATGACAGAAGATGACAGAATGACGGAAGAGGACAGAAGATGACAGAAGATGACAGAAGATGACAGAAGATGACAGAAGATGACAGAATGACAGAAGAGGACAGAAGAGGACAGAAGATGACAGAAGATGACAGAAGATGACAGAAGATGACAGAATGACAGAAGATGACAGAAGATGACAGAAGATGACAGAAGATGACAGAAGATAACAGAAGATGACAGAAGATAACAGAAGATGACAGAATGACAGAAGAGGACAGAATGACAGAAGAGGACAGAATGTCAGAAGAGGACAGAATGACAGAAGATGACAGAAGATGACAGAAGAAGACAGAAGATGAACAGAAGATGACAGAATATGACAGAAGATGACAGAAGATGACAGAATATGACAGAAGATGACAGAATGACAGAAGAGGACAGAATGACAGAAGAGGACAGAATATGACAGAAGATGACAGAAGGTGACAGAATGACAGAAGATGACAGAAGATGACAGAAGATCACAGAAGATGACAGAAGATGACAGAATGACAGAAGAGGACAGAATGACAGAAGATGACAGAATGACAGAAGAGGACAGAATGACAGAAGATGACAGAAGATGACACAAGATGACAGAATTACAGAAGAGGACAGAATGACAGAAGATGACAGAAGATGACAGAATGACAGACGAGGACAGAAGATGACAGAAGATGGCAGAAGATGACAGAAGATGACAGAATGACAGAAGAGGACAGAATGACAGAAGAGGTCAGAATGACAGAAGATGACAGAAGATGACAGAAGATGACAGAAGAGGACAGAATGACAGAAGATGACAGAATGACAGAAGAGGACAGAATGACAGAAGATGACAGAAGATGACAGAAGATGACAGAAGATGACAGAATGACAGAAGATGACAGAAGATGACAGAGTATGACAGAAGATGACAGAAGATGACAGAAGATGACAGAAGATGACAGAATGACAGAAGAGGACAGAAGATGACAGAAGATGACAGAAGATGACAGAATGACAGAAGAGGACAGAAGATGACAGAAGATGACAGAATGACAGAAGATGACAGAAGATGACAGAAGATGACAGAAGATGACAGAATGACCGAAGAGGACAGAATGACAGAAGAGGACAGAATGACAGAAGAGGACAGAATATGACAAAAGATGACAGAAGATGACAGAATGACAGAAGATGACAGAAAATGACAGAAGATGACAGAAGATGACAGAAGATGACAGAATGACAGAAGAGGACAGAATGACAGAAGATGACAGAATGACAGAAGATGACAGAATGACAGATGAGGACAGAAGATGACAGAACATGACAGAAGATGACAGAAGATGACAGAATGACAGAAGAGGACAGAAGAGGACAGAAGATGACAGAAGATGACAGAAGATGACAGAATGACAGAAGAGGTCAGAAGATGACAGAAGATGACAGAAGATGACAGAAGATAAGAGAAGATGACAGAATGACAGAAGAGGACAGAATGACAGAAGAGGACAGAATGACAGAAGATGACAGAAGATGACAGAAGAAGACAGAAGATGACAGAAGATGACAGAAGATGACAGAATATGACAGAAGATGACAGAAGATGACAGAATATGACAGAAGATGACAGAATGACAGAAGAGGACAGAATGACAGAAGATGACAGAATGACAGAAGAGGACAGAATGACAGAAGATGACAGAAGATGACACAAGATGACAGGATGACAGAAGAGGACAGAATGACAGAAGATGACAGAATGACAGAAGATGACAGAAGATGACAGAATGACAGATGAGGACAGAAGATGACAGAAGATGGCAGAAGATGACAGAAGATGACAGAATGACAGAAGAGGACAGAATGACAGAAGATGAAAGAAGATGACAGAAGATGACAGGATGACAGAAGAGGACAGAATGACAGAAGATGACAGAATGACAGAAGATGACAGAAGATGACAGAAGATGACAGAATGACAGATGAGGACAGAAGATGACAGAAGATGGCAGAAGATGACAGAAGATGACAGAATGACAGAAGAGGACAGAATGACAGAAGATGACAGAAGATGACAGAAGATGACAGAATGACAGAAGATGACAGAAGATGACAAAATGACAGAAGAGGACAGAATGACAGAAGATGACAGAATGACAGAAGAGGACAGAATGACAGAAGATGACAGAAGATGACAGAATGACAGAAGAGGACAGAATGACAGAAGATGAAAGAAGATGACAGAAGATGGCAGAAGATGACAGAATGACAGAAGATGACAGAAGATGACAGAAGATGACAAAATGACAGATGAGGACAGAAGATGACAGAAGATGACAGAAGATGACAGAAGATGACAGAAGATGACAGAATGACAGAAGAGGACAGAAGATGACAGAAGATGACAGAATGACAGAAGAGGACAGAAGAGGACAGAATGACAGAAGATGACAGAAGATGACAGAAGATGACAGAAGATGACAGAATGACAGAAGATGACAGAAGATGACAGAGTATGACAGAAGATGACAGAAGATGACAGAAGATGACAGAAGATGACAGAATGACAGAAGAGGACAGAAGATGACAGAAGATGACAGAAGATGACAGAATGACAGAAGAGGACAGAAGATGACAGAAGATGACAGAATGACAGAAGATGACAGAAGATGACAGAAGATGACAGAAGATGACAGAATGACCGAAGAGGACAGAATGACAGAAGAGGACAGAATGACAGAAGAGGACAGAATATGACAAAAGATGACAGAAGATGACAGAATGACAGAAGATGACAGAAAATGACAGAAGATGACAGAAGATGACAGAAGATGACAGAATGACAGAAGAGGACAGAATGACAGAAGATGACAGAATGACAGAAGATGACAGAATGACAGATGAGGACAGAAGATGACAGAACATGACAGAAGATGACAGAAGATGACAGAATGACAGAAGAGGACAGAAGAGGACAGAAGATGACAGAAGATGACAGAAGATGACAGAATGACAGAAGAGGTCAGAAGATGACAGAAGATGACAGAAGATGACAGAAGATAAGAGAAGATGACAGAATGACAGAAGAGGACAGAATGACAGAAGAGGACAGAATGACAGAAGATGACAGAAGATGACAGAAGAAGACAGAAGATGACAGAAGATGACAGAAGATGACAGAATATGACAGAAGATGACAGAAGATGACAGAATATGACAGAAGATGACAGAATGACAGAAGAGGACAGAATGACAGAAGATGACAGAATGACAGAAGAGGACAGAATGACAGAAGATGACAGAAGATGACACAAGATGACAGGATGACAGAAGAGGACAGAATGACAGAAGATGACAGAATGACAGAAGATGACAGAAGATGACAGAATGACAGATGAGGACAGAAGATGACAGAAGATGGCAGAAGATGACAGAAGATGACAGAATGACAGAAGAGGACAGAATGACAGAAGATGAAAGAAGATGACAAAAGATGACAGGATGACAGAAGAGGACAGAATGACAGAAGATGACAGAATGACAGAAGATGACAGAAGATGACAGAAGATGACAGAATGACAGATGAGGACAGAAGATGACAGAAGATGGCAGAAGATGACAGAAGATGACAGAATGACAGAAGAGGACAGAATGACAGAAGATGACAGAAGATGACAGAAGATGACAGAATGACAGAAGATGACAGAAGATGACAAAATGACAGAAGAGGACAGAATGACAGAAGATGACAGAATGACAGAAGAGGACAGAATGACAGAAGATGACAGAAGATGACAGAATGACAGAAGAGGACAGAATGACAGAAGATGAAAGAAGATGACAGAAGATGGCAGAAGATGACAGAATGACAGAAGATGACAGAAGATGACAGAAGATGACAAAATGACAGATGAGGACAGAAGATGACAGAAGATGACAGAAGATGACAGAAGATGACAGAAGATGACAGAATGACAGAAGAGGACAGAAGATGACAGAAGATGACAGAAGATGACAGAATGACAGAAGAGGACAGAAGATGACAGAAGATGACAGAAGATGACAGAAGATGACAGAATGACAGAAGAGGTCAGAAGATGACAGAAGATGACAGAAGATGACAGAAGATAACAGAAGATGACAGAATGACAGAAGAGGACAGAATGACAGAAGAGGACAGAATGACAGAAGATGACAGAAGATGACAGAAGAAGACAGAAGATGACAGAAGATGACAGAATATGACAGAAGATGACAGAAGATGACAGAATATGACAGAAGATGACAGAATGACAGAAGAGGACAGAATGACAGAAGAGGACAGAATATGCCAGAAGATGACAGAAGGTGACAGAATGACAGAAGATGACAGAAGATGACAGAAGATCACAGAAGATGACAGAATGACAGAAGAGGACAGAATGACAGAAGATGACAGAATGACAGAAGAGGACAGAATGACAGAAGAGGACAGAATGACAGAAGAGGACAGAATGACAGAAGATGACAGAAGATGACACAAGATGACAGGATGACAGAAGAGGACAGAATGACAGAAGATGACAGAATGACAGAAGATGACAGAAGATGACAGAAGATGACAGAATGACAGACGAGGACAGAAGATGACAGAAGATGGCAGAAGATGACAGAAGATGACAGAATGACAGAAGAGGACAGAATGACAGAAGATGATAGAAGATGACAGAAGATGACAGAATGACAGAAGAGGACAGAATGACAGAAGATGACAGAAGATGACAGAAGATGACAGAAGATGACAGAATGACAGAAGATGACAGAAGATGACAGAAGAAGACAAAATGACAGAAGAGGACAGAATGACAGAAGATGACAGAATGACAGAAGAGGACAGAATGACAGAAGATGACAGAAGATGACAGAATGACAGAAGAGGACAGAATGACAGAAGATGAAAGAAGATGACAGAAGATGGCAGAAGATGACAGAATGACAGAAGATGACAGAAGATGACAGAAGATGACAAAATGACAGAAGAGGACAGAATGACAGAAGATGACAGAGTGACAGAAGAGGACAGAATGACAGAAGATGACAGAAGATGACAGAAGATGACAGAATGACAGAAGAGGACAGAATGACAGAAGATGACAGAATATGACAGAAGATGACAGAAGATGACAGAATGACAGAAGAGGACAGAATGACAGAAGATGACAGAAGATGACAGAAGATGACAGAATGACAGAAGATGACAGAAGATGACGGAAGATGACAGAAGATGACAGAAGATGACAGAATGACAGAAGAGGACAGAATGACAGAAGGTGACAGAAGATGACAGAAGATGACAGAAGATGACAGAAGATGACAGAAGATGACAGAATGACAGAAGATGTCAGAATGACAGATGATGACAGAATGACAGAAGCGGACAGAAGATGACAGAAGATGACAGAAGATGACAGAAGATGACAGGATGACAGAAGAGGACAGAATGACAGAAGATGACAGAATGACAGAAGATGACAGAAGATGACAGAAGATGACAGAATGACAGATGAGGACAGAAGATGACAGAAGATGGCAGAAGATGACAGAAGATGACAGAATGACAGAAGAGGACAGAATGACAGAAGATGACAGAAGATGACAGAAGATGACAGAATGACAGAAGATGACAGAAGATGACAAAATGACAGAAGAGGACAGAATGACAGAAGATGACAGAATGACAGAAGAGGACAGAATGACAGAAGATGACAGAAGATGACAGAATGACAGAAGAGGACAGAATGACAGAAGATGAAAGAAGATGACAGAAGATGGCAGAAGATGACAGAATGACAGAAGATGACAGAAGATGACAGAAGATGACAAAATGACAGATGAGGACAGAAGATGACAGAAGATGACAGAAGATGACAGAAGATGACAGAAGATGACAGAATGACAGAAGAGGACAGAAGATGACAGAAGATGACAGAATGACAGAAGAGGACAGAAGAGGACAGAATGACAGAAGATGACAGAAGATGACAGAAGATGACAGAAGATGACAGAATGACAGAAGATGACAGAAGATGACAGAGTATGACAGAAGATGACAGAAGATGACAGAAGATGACAGAAGATGACAGAATGACAGAAGAGGACAGAAGATGACAGAAGATGACAGAAGATGACAGAATGACAGAAGAGGACAGAAGATGACAGAAGATGACAGAATGACAGAAGATGACAGAAGATGACAGAAGATGACAGAAGATGACAGAATGACCGAAGAGGACAGAATGACAGAAGAGGACAGAATGACAGAAGAGGACAGAATATGACAAAAGATGACAGAAGATGACAGAATGACAGAAGATGACAGAAAATGACAGAAGATGACAGAAGATGACAGAAGATGACAGAATGACAGAAGAGGACAGAATGACAGAAGATGACAGAATGACAGAAGATGACAGAATGACAGATGAGGACAGAAGATGACAGAACATGACAGAAGATGACAGAAGATGACAGAATGACAGAAGAGGACAGAAGAGGACAGAAGATGACAGAAGATGACAGAAGATGACAGAATGACAGAAGAGGTCAGAAGATGACAGAAGATGACAGAAGATGACAGAAGATAAGAGAAGATGACAGAATGACAGAAGAGGACAGAATGACAGAAGAGGACAGAATGACAGAAGATGACAGAAGATGACAGAAGAAGACAGAAGATGACAGAAGATGACAGAAGATGACAGAATATGACAGAAGATGACAGAAGATGACAGAATATGACAGAAGATGACAGAATGACAGAAGAGGACAGAATGACAGAAGATGACAGAATGACAGAAGAGGACAGAATGACAGAAGATGACAGAAGATGACACAAGATGACAGGATGACAGAAGAGGACAGAATGACAGAAGATGACAGAATGACAGAAGATGACAGAAGATGACAGAATGACAGATGAGGACAGAAGATGACAGAAGATGGCAGAAGATGACAGAAGATGACAGAATGACAGAAGAGGACAGAATGACAGAAGATGAAAGAAGATGACAAAAGATGACAGGATGACAGAAGAGGACAGAATGACAGAAGATGACAGAATGACAGAAGATGACAGAAGATGACAGAAGATGACAGAATGACAGATGAGGACAGAAGATGACAGAAGATGGCAGAAGATGACAGAAGATGACAGAATGACAGAAGAGGACAGAATGACAGAAGATGACAGAAGATGACAGAAGATGACAGAATGACAGAAGATGACAGAAGATGACAAAATGACAGAAGAGGACAGAATGACAGAAGATGACAGAATGACAGAAGAGGACAGAATGACAGAAGATGACAGAAGATGACAGAATGACAGAAGAGGACAGAATGACAGAAGATGAAAGAAGATGACAGAAGATGGCAGAAGATGACAGAATGACAGAAGATGACAGAAGATGACAGAAGATGACAAAATGACAGATGAGGACAGAAGATGACAGAAGATGACAGAAGATGACAGAAGATGACAGAAGATGACAGAATGACAGAAGAGGACAGAAGATGACAGAAGATGACAGAAGATGACAGAATGACAGAAGAGGACAGAAGATGACAGAAGATGACAGAAGATGACAGAAGATGACAGAATGACAGAAGAGGTCAGAAGATGACAGAAGATGACAGAAGATGACAGAAGATAACAGAAGATGACAGAATGACAGAAGAGGACAGAATGACAGAAGAGGACAGAATGACAGAAGATGACAGAAGATGACAGAAGAAGACAGAAGATGACAGAAGATGACAGAATATGACAGAAGATGACAGAAGATGACAGAATATGACAGAAGATGACAGAATGACAGAAGAGGACAGAATGACAGAAGAGGACAGAATATGCCAGAAGATGACAGAAGGTGACAGAATGACAGAAGATGACAGAAGATGACAGAAGATCACAGAAGATGACAGAATGACAGAAGAGGACAGAATGACAGAAGATGACAGAATGACAGAAGAGGACAGAATGACAGAAGAGGACAGAATGACAGAAGAGGACAGAATGACAGAAGATGACAGAAGATGACACAAGATGACAGGATGACAGAAGAGGACAGAATGACAGAAGATGACAGAATGACAGAAGATGACAGAAGATGACAGAAGATGACAGAATGACAGACGAGGACAGAAGATGACAGAAGATGGCAGAAGATGACAGAAGATGACAGAATGACAGAAGAGGACAGAATGACAGAAGATGATAGAAGATGACAGAAGATGACAGAATGACAGAAGAGGACAGAATGACAGAAGATGACAGAAGATGACAGAAGATGACAGAAGATGACAGAATGACAGAAGATGACAGAAGATGACAGAAGAAGACAAAATGACAGAAGAGGACAGAATGACAGAAGATGACAGAATGACAGAAGAGGACAGAATGACAGAAGATGACAGAAGATGACAGAATGACAGAAGAGGACAGAATGACAGAAGATGAAAGAAGATGACAGAAGATGGCAGAAGATGACAGAATGACAGAAGATGACAGAAGATGACAGAAGATGACAAAATGACAGAAGAGGACAGAATGACAGAAGATGACAGAGTGACAGAAGAGGACAGAATGACAGAAGATGACAGAAGATGACAGAAGATGACAGAATGACAGAAGAGGACAGAATGACAGAAGATGACAGAATATGACAGAAGATGACAGAAGATGACAGAATGACAGAAGAGGACAGAATGACAGAAGATGACAGAAGATGACAGAAGATGACAGAATGACAGAAGATGACAGAAGATGACGGAAGATGACAGAAGATGACAGAAGATGACAGAATGACAGAAGAGGACAGAATGACAGAAGGTGACAGAAGATGACAGAAGATGACAGAAGATGACAGAAGATGACAGAAGATGACAGAATGACAGAAGATGTCAGAATGACAGATGATGACAGAATGACAGAAGCGGACAGAAGATGACAGAAGATGACAGAAGATGACAGAAGATGACAGAAGGTGACAGAATGACTGAAGAGGTCAGAATGACAGAAGATGACAGAAGAGGACAGAATGACAGAAGATGACAGAATGACAGAAGAGGACAGAGTGACAGAAGATGACAGAAGATGACAGAAGATGACAGAAGATGACAGAATGACAGAAGATGACAGAAGATGACAGAGTATGACAGAAGATGACAGAAGATGACAGAAGATGACAGAAGATGACAGAAGATGACAGAATGACAGAAGAGGACAGAAGATGACAGAAGATGACAGAAGATGACAGAATGACAGAAGATGACAGAAGATGACAGAAGATGACAGAATGACAGAAGATGTCAGAATGACAGATGATGACAGAATGACAGAAGCGGACAGAAGATGACAGAAGATGACAGAAGATGACAGAAGATGACAGAAGGTGACAGAATGACAGAAGAGGTCAGAATGACAGAAGATGACAGAAGATGACAGAAGAGGACAGAATGACAGAAGATGACAGAATGACAGAAGAGGACAGAGTGACAGAAGATGACAGAAGATGACAGAAGATGACAGAATGACAGAAGATGACAGAAGATGACAGAGTATGACAGAAGATGACAGAAGATGACAGAAGATGACAGAAGATGACAGAAGATGACAGAATGACAGAAGAGGACAGAAGATGACAGAAGATGACAGAAGATGACAGAATGACAGAAGAGGACAGAAGATGACAGAAGATGACAGAATGACAGAAGATGACAGAAGATGACAGAAGATGACAGAAGATGACAGAAGATGACAGAAGATGACAGAATGACAGAAGAGGACAGAAGATGACAGAAGATGACAGAATGACAGAAGAGGACAGAAGATGACAGAAGATGACAGAATGACAGAAGATGACAGAAGATGACAGAAGATGACAGAATGACCGAAGAGGACAGAATGACAGAAGAGGACAGAATGACAGAAGAGGACAGAATATGACAAAAGATGACAGAAGATGACAGAATGACAGAAGATGACAGAAGATGACAGAAAATGACAGAAGATGACAGAAGATGACAGAAGATGACAGAATGACAGAAGAGGACAGAATGACAGAAGATGACAGAATGACAGAAGATGACAGAATGACAGATGAGGACAGAAGATGACAGAAGATGACAGAAGATGACAGAAGATGACAGAATGACAGAAGATGACAGAAGATGACAGAAAATGACAGAAGATGACAGAAGATGACAGAAGATGACAGAATGACAGAAGAGGACAGAATGACAGAAGATGACAGAATGACAGAAGATGACAGAATGACAGATGAGGACAGAAGATGACAGAAGATGACAGAAGATGACAGAAGATGACAGAAGAGGACAGAAGATGACAGAAGATGACAGAAGATGACAGAAGATGACAGAATGACAGAAGAGGACAGAAGAGGACAGAAGATGACAGAAGATGACAGAAGATGACAGAAGATGACAGAATGACAGAAGAGGTCAGAAGATGACAGAAGATGACAGAAGATGACAGAATATGACAGAAGATGACAGAAGATGACAGAATATGACAGAAGATGACAGAATGACAGAAGAGGACAGAATGACAGAAGAGGACAGAATATGACAGAAGATGACAGAAGGTGACAGAATGACAGAAGATGACAGAAGATGACAGAAGATCACAGAAGATGACAGAAGATGACAGAATGACAGAAGAGGACAGAATGACAGAAGATGACAGAATGACAGAAGAGGACAGAATGACAGAAGATGACAGAAGATGACACAAGATGACAGAATGACAGAAGAGGACAGAATGACAGAAGATGACAGAATGATAGAAGATGACAGAAGATGACAGAAGATGACAGAATGACAGACGAGGACAGAAGATGACAGAAGATGGCAGAAGATGACAGAAGATGACAGAATGACAGAAGAGGACAGAATGACAGAAGAGGTCAGAATGACAGAAGATGACAGAATGACAGAAGAGGACAGAATGACAGAAGATGGCAGAAGATGACAGAATATGACAGAAGATGACAGAATGACAGAAGATGACAGAAGATGACAGAGTATGACAGAAGATGACAGAAGATGACAGAAGATGACAGAATGACAGAAGAGGACAGAAGATGACAGAAGATGACAGAAGATGACAGAATGACAGAAGAGGACAGAAGATGACAGAAGATGACAGAATGACAGAAGATGACAGAAGATGACAGAAGACGACAGAAGATGACAGAATGACCGAAGAGGACAGAATGACAGAAGAGGACAGAATGACAGAAGAGGACAGAATATGACAAAAGATGACAGAAGATGACAGAATGACAGAAGATGACAGAAGATGACAGAAAATGACAGAAGATGACAGAAGATGACAGAATGACAGAAGATGACAGAATGACAGAAGATGACAGAATGACAGAAGATGACAGAATGACAGATGAGGACAGAAGATGACAGAAGATGACAGAAGATGACAGAAGATGACAGAAGATGACAGAAGAGGACAGAAGATGACAGAAGATTACAGAAGATGACAGAAGATGACAGAAGATGACAGAAGATGACAGAATGACAGAAGAGGACAGAAGAGGACAGAAGAGGACAGAAGAGGACAGAAGATGACAGAAGATGACAGAAGATGACAGAATAACAGAAGAGGTCAGAAGATGACAGAAGATGACAGAAGATGACAGAAGATAACAGAAGATGACAGAATGACAGAAGAGGACAGAATGACAGAAGAGGACAGAATGACAGAAGATGACAGAAGATGACAGAAGAAGACAGAAGATGACAGAAGATGACAGAATATGACAGAAGATGACAGAAGATGACAGAATATGACAGAAGATGACAGAATGACAGAAGAGGACAGAATGACAGAAGAGGACAGAATATGCCAAAAGATGACAGAAGGTGACAGAATGACAGAAGATGACAGAAGATGACAGAAGATCACAGAAGATGACAGAAGATGACAGAATGACAGAAGAGGACAGAATGACAGAAGATGACAGAATGACAGAAGAGGACAGAATGACAGAAGATGACAGAAGATGACAGAAGATGACACAAGATGACAGAATGACAGAAGAGGACAGAATGACAGAAGATGACTGAATGACAGAAGATGACAGAAGATGACAGAAGATGACAGAATGACAGACGAGGACAGAAGATGACAGAAGATGGCAGAAGATGACAGAAGATGACAGAATGACAGAAGAGGACAGAATGACAGAAGATGATAGAAGATGACAGAAGATGACAGAATGACAGAAGAGGACAGAATGACAGAAGATGACAGAAGATGACAGAAGATGACAGAATGACAGAAGATGACAGAAGATGACAGAAGATGACAAAATGACAGAAGAGGACAGAATGACAGAAGATGACAGAATGACAGAAGAGGACAGAATGACAGAAGATGACAGAAGATGACAGAATGACAGAAGAGGACAGAATGACAGAAGATGAAAGAAGATGACAGAAGATGGCAGAAGATGACAGAATGACAGAAGATGACAGAAGATGACAGAAGATGACAAAATGACAGAAGAGGACAGCATGACAGAAGATGACAGAGTGACAGAAGAGGACAGAATGACAGAAGATGACAGAAGATGACAGAAGATGACAGAATGACAGAAGAGGACAGAATGACAGAAGATGACAGAATATGACAGAAGATGATTGAATATGACAGAAGATGACAGAAGATGACAGAAGATGACAGAATGACAGAAGAGGACAGAATGACAGAAGATGACAGAAGATGACAGAAGATGACAGAATGACAGAAGATGACAGAAGATGACGGAAGATGACAGAAGATGACAGAAGATGACAGAATGACAGAAGAGGACAGAATGACAGAAGATGACAGAAGATGACAGAAGATGACAGAAGATGACAGAATGACAGAAGATGTCAGAATGACAGAAGATGACAGAATGACAGAAGAGGACAGAATGACAGAAGATGACAGAAGATGACAGAAGATGACAGAAGATGACAGAAGATGACAGAAGGTGACAGAATGACAGAAGAGGACAGAATGACAGAAGATGACAGAAGATGACAGAAGATGACAGAAGAGGACAGAATGACAGAAGATGACAGAATGACAGAAGAGGACAGAAGATGACAGAAGATGACAGAAGATGACAGAATGACAGAAGATGACAGAAGATGAGAGAGTATGACAGAAGATGACAGAAGATGACAGAAGATGACAGAAGATGACAGTATGACAGAAGAGGACAGAAGATGACAGAAGATGACAGAAGATGACATAATGACAGAAGAGGACAGAAGATGACAGAAGATGACAGAATGACAGAAGATGACAGAAGATGACAGAAAATGACAGAAGATGACAGAAGATGACAGAAGATGACAGAATGACAGAAGAGGACAGAATGACAGAAGATGACAGAATGACAGAAGATGACAGAATGACAGATGAGGACAGAAGATGACAGAAGATGACAGAAGATGACAGAATGACAGAAGAGGACAGAAGATGACAGAAGATGACAGAAGATGACAGAAGATGACAGAATGACAGAAGAGGACAGAAGAGGACAGAAGAGGACAGAAGATGACAGAAGATGACAGAAGATGACAGAATGACCGAAGAGGTCAGAAGATGACAGAAGATGACAGAAGATGACAGAAGATAACAGAAGATGACAGAATGACAGAAGAGGACAGAATGACAGAAGATGACAGAAGATGACAGAAGAAGACAGAAGATGACAGAAGATGACAGAAGATGACAGAATATGACAGAAGATGACAGAAGATGACAGAATATGCCAGAAGATGACAGAATGACAGAAGAGGACAGAATGACAGAAGAGGACAGAATATGCCAGAAGATGACAGAAGGTGATAGAATGACAGAAGATGACAGAAGATGACAGAAGATGACAGAAGATGACAGAAGAGGACAGAATGACAGAAGATGACAGAATGACAGAAGAATACAGAATGACAGAAGATGACAGAAGATGACACAAGATGACAAAATGACAGAAGAGGACAGAATGACAGAAGATGACAGAATGACAGAAGAGGGCAGAAGATGACAGAAGATGACAGAATGACAGAAGAGGACAGAATGACAGAAGGTGACAGAAGATGACAGAATGACAGAAGAGGACAGAAGATGACAGAAGATGACAAAAGATGACAGAATGACAGAAGATGACAGAAGATGACAGAAGATGACAAAATGACAGAAGAGGACAGAATGACAGAAGATGACAGAGTGACAGAAGAGGACAGAATGGCAGAAGATGACAGAAGATGGAAGAAAATGACAGAATGACAGAAGAGGACAGAATGCCAGAAGATGACAGAATATGACAGAAGATGACAGAATATGACAGAAGATGACAGAAGATGACAGAAGATGACAGAATGACAGAAGAGGACAGAATGACAGAAGATGAAAGAAGATGAAGGAAGATGACAGAAGATGACAGAAGATGACAGAATGACAGAAGAGGACGGAATGACAGAAGATGACAGAAGATGACAGAAGATGACAGAAGATGACAGAATGACAGAAGATGTCAGAATGACAGAAGATGACAGAATGACAGAAGAGGACAGAATGACAGAAGATGACAGAAGATGACAGAACATGACAGAACATGACAGAATGACAGAAGATGACAGAAGATGACAGAAGAGGACAGAATGACAGAAGATGACAGAATATGACAGAAGATGACAGAATGACATAAGATGACAGAAGATGACAGAAGAGGACAGAATGACAGAAGATAACAGAAGATGACAGAAGATGACAGAATGACAGAAGAGGACAGAAGATGACAGAATGACAGAAGAGGACAGAATGACAGAAGATGACAGAAGATGACAGAAGAAGACAGAATGACAGAAGAGGACAGAATGACAGAAGATGACAGAAGATGACAGAAGATGACAGAAGATGACAGAATGACAGAAGAGGACAGAATGACAGAAGAGGACAGAAGATGACAGAATGACAGAAGAAGACAGAAGAGGACAGAATGACAGAAGATGACAGAAGATGACAGAAGATGACAGAAGATGACAGAATTACAGAAGAGGACAGAATGACAGAAGAGGACAGAAGATGACAGAATGACAGAAGAGGACAGAAGATGACAGAAGATGACAGAATGACAGAAGAGGACAGAATGACAGAAGAGGACAGAATGACAGAAGATGACAGAATGACAGAAGATGACAGAAGATGACAGAAGATGACAGAAGATGACAGAATGACAGAAGATGACAGAAGATGACAGAATATGACAGAAGATGACAGAAGATGACAGAAGATGACAGAAGATGACAGAATGACAGAAGATGACAGAAGATGACAGTAGATGGCAGAAGATGACAGAATGACAGAAGAGGACAGAAGATGACAGAAGATGACAGAAGATGACAGAAGATGACAGAAGATGACAGAATGACAGAAGAGGACAGAATGACAGAAGAGGACAGAATATGATAGAGGATGACAGAAGATGACAGAATGACAGAAGATGACAGAAGATGACAGAATGACAGAAGATGAAAGAACATGACAGAAGATGACAGAAGATGACAGAATATGACAGAAGAGGACAGAAGATGACAGAAGATGACAGATATGACAGAAGATGACAGAAGATGACAGAATGACAGAAGAGGACAGAATGACAGAAGAGGACAGAATATGACAGAAGATGACACAAGATGACAGAATGACAGAAAATGACAGAAGAGGACAGAATATGACAGAAGAGGACAGAATGATAGAAGATGACAGAAGGTGACAGAAGATGGCAGAAGATGACAGAAGATGACAGAATATGACAGAAGATGACAGAAGATGACAGAGTATGACAGAAGATGACAGAAGATGACAGAATGACAGAAGAGGACAGAATGACAGAAGATGACAGAATGACAGAAGAGGACAGAAGATGACAGAGGATGACAGAAGATGACAGAAGATGACAGAATGACAGAAGAGGACAGAAGATGACAGAAGATGACAGAATGACAGAAGATGACAGAAGATGACAGAAGATGACAGAATTACAGAAGAGGACAGAATGACAGAAGAGGACAGAAGATGACAGAATGACAGAAGAGGACAGAAGATGACAGAAGATGACAGAAGATGACAGAATGACAGAAGAGGACAGAATGACAGAAGATGACAGAAGATGACAGAAGATGACAGAATGACAGAAGATGACAGAAGATGAGAGTAGATGACAGAAGATGACATAAGATGACAGAAGATGACAGAAGATGACAGAATGACAGAAGAGGACAGAAGATGACAGAAGATGACAGAAGATGACAGATTGACAGAAGAGGACAGAATGACAGAAGAGGACAGAATATGATAGAGGATGACAGAAGATGACAGAATGACAGAAGATGACAGAAGATGTCAGAAGGACAGAAGATGACAGAATGACAAAAGATGACAGAAGATGACAGAAGATGACAGAATATGACAGAAGAGGACAGAAGATGACAGAATATGACAGAAGATGACAGAAGAGGACAGAATGACAGAAGCGGACAGAATATGACAGAAGATGACACAAGATGACAGAATGACAGAAAATGACAGAAGAGGACAGAACATGACAGAAGAGGACAGAATATGACAGAAGATAACAGAAGATGACAGAGTATGACAGAAGATGACAGAAGATGAAAGAAGATGACAGAATGACAGAAGAGGACAGAATGACAGAAGATGACAGAATGACAGAAGAGGACAGAAGATGACAGAAGATGACAGAAGATGACAGAATGACAGAAGAGGACAGAAGATGCCAGAAGAGGACAGAATGACAGAAGAGGACAGAATATGACAAAAGATGACAGAAGATGACAGAATGACAGAAGATGACAGAAGATGACAGAAAATGACAGAAGATGACAGAAGATGACAGAAGATGACAGAATGACAGAAGAGGAAAGAATGACAGAAGATGACAGAATGACAGAAGATGACAGAATGACAGATGAGGACAGAAGATGACAGAAGATGACAGAATGACAGAAGAGGACAGAAGATGACAGAATGACAGAAGAGGACAGAAGAGGACAGAAGATGACAGAAGATGACAGAAGATGACAGAATGAAAGAAGAGGTCAGAAGATGACAGAAGATGACAGAAGATGACAGAAGATAACAGAAGATGACAGAAGATGACAGAATGACAGAAGAGGACAGAATGACAGAAGATGACAGAATGACAGAAGATGACAGAATGACAGATGAGGACAGAAGATGACAGAAGATGACAGAAGATGACAGAATGACAGAAGAGGACAGAAGATGACAGAAGATGATAGAAGATGACAGAATGACAGAAGAGGACAGAAGAGGACAGAAGATGACAGAAGATGACAGAAGATGACAGAAGATGACAGAATGACAGAAGAGGTCAGAAGATGACAGAAGATGACAGAAGATGACAGAAGATAACAGAAGATGACAGAATGACAGAAGAGGACAGAATGACAGAAGAGGACAGAATGACAGAAGATGACAGAAGATGACAGAAGAAGACAGAAGATGACAGAAGATGACAGAAGATGACAGAATATGACAGAAGATGACAGAAGATGACAGAATATGACAGAAGATGACAGAATGACAGAAGAGGACAGAATGACAGAAGAGGACAGAATATGACAGAAGATGACAGAAGGTGACAGAATGACAGAAGATGACAGAAGATGACAGAAGATCACAGAAGATGACAGAAGATGAAAGAATGACAGAAGAGGACAGAATGACAGAAGATGACAGAATGACAGAAGAGGACAGAATGACAGAAGATGACAGAAGATGACACAAGATGACAGAATGACAGAAGAGGACAGAATGACAGAAGATGACAGAATGACAGAAGATGACAGAAGATGACAGAAGATGACAGAATGACAGACGAGGACAGAAGATGACAGAAGATGGCAGAAGATGACAGAAGATGACAGAATGACAGAAGAGGACAGAATGACAGAAGAGGTCAGAATGACAGAAGATGACAGAAGATGACAGAAGATGACAGAAGAGGACAGAATGACAGAAGATGACAGAATGACAGAAGAGGACAGAATGACAGAAGATGACAGAAGATGACAGAAGATGACAGAATGACAGAAGATGACAGAAGATGACAGAGTATGACAGAAGATGACAGAAGATGACAGAAGATGACAGAATGACAGAAGAGGACAGAAGATGACAGAAGATGACAGAAGATGACAGAATGACAGAAGAGGACAGAAGATGACAGAAGATGACAGAATGACAGAAGATGACAGAAGATGACAGAAGATGACAGAAGATGACAGAATGACCGAAGAGGACAGAATGACAGAAGAGGACAGAATGACAGAAGAGGACAGAATATGACAAAAGATGACAGAAGATGACAGAATGACAGAAGATGACAGAAGATGACAGAAAATGACAGAAGATGACAGAAGATGACAGAAGATGACAGAATGACAGAAGAGGACAGAATGACAGAAGATGACAGAATGACAGAAGATGACAGAATGACAGATGAGGACAGAAGATGACAGAAGATGACAGAAGATGACAGAAGATGACAGAATGACAGAAGAGGACAGAAGAGGACAGAAGATGACAGAAGATGACAGAAGATGACAGAAGATGACAGAATGACAGAAGAGGTCAGAAGATGACAGAAGATGACAGAAGATGACAGAAGATAACAGAAGATGACAGAATGACAGAAGAGGACAGAATGACAGAAGAGGACAGAATGACAGAAGATGACAGAAGATGACAGAAGAAGACAGAAGATGACAGAAGATGACAGAAGATGACAGAATATGACAGAAGATGACAGAAGATGACAGAATATGACAGAAGATGACAGAATGACAGAAGAGGACAGAATGACAGAAGAGGACAGAATATGCCAGAAGATGACAGAAGGTGACAGAATGACAGAAGATGACAGAAGATGACAGAAGATCACAGAAGATGACAGAAGATGACAGAATGACAGAAGAGGACAGAATGACAGAAGATGACAGAATGACAGAAGATGACAGAATGACAGAAGAGGACAGAATGACAGAAGATGAAAGAAGATGACAGAAGATGGCAGAAGATGACAGAATGACAGAAGATGACAGAAGATGACAGAAGATGACAAAATGACAGAAGAGGACAGAATGACAGAAGATGACAGAGTGACAGAATGACAGAAGATGACAGAAGATGACAGAAGATGACAGAATGACAGATGAGGACAGAAGATGACAGAAGATGACAGAAGATGACAGAAGATGACAGAAGATGACAGAATGACAGAAGAGGTCAGAAGATGACAGAAGATGACAGAAGATGACAGAAGATAACAGAAGATGACAGAATGACAGAAGAGGACAGAATGACAGAAGAGGACAGAATGACAGAAGATGACAGAAGATGACAGAAGAAGACAGAAGATGACAGAAGATGACAGAAGATGACAGAAGATGACAGAATATGACAGAAGATGACAGAATGACAGAAGAGGACAGAATGACAGAAGAGGACAGAATATGCCAGAAGATGACAGAAGGTGACAGAATGACAGAAGATGACAGAAGATGACAGAAGATCACAGAAGATGGCAGAATGACAGAAGAGGACAGAATGACAGAAGATGACAGAATGACAGAAGAGGACAGAATGACAGAAGATGACAGAAGATGACACAAGATGACAGGATGACAGAAGAGGACAGAATGACAGAAGATGACAGAATGACAGAAGATGACAGAAGATGACAGAAGATGACAGAATGACAGACGAGGACAGAAGATGACAGAAGATGGCAGAAGATGACAGAAGATGACAGAATGACAGAAGAGGACAGAATGACAGAAGATGATAGAAGATGACAGAAGATGACAGAATGACAGAAGAGGACAGAATGACAGAAGATGACAGAAGATGACAGAAGATGACAGAATGACAGAAGATGACAGAAGATGACAGAAGAAGACAAAATGACAGAAGAGGACAGAATGACAGAAGATGACAGAATGACAGAAGAGGACAGAATGACAGAAGATGACAGAAGATGACAGAATGACAGAAGAGGACAGAATGACAGAAGATGAAAGAAGATGACAGAAGATGACAGAATATGACAGAAGATGACAGAAGATGACAGAAGGTGACAGAAGATGACAGAATGACAGAAGAGGACAGAATGACAGAAGATGACAGAAGATGACAGAAGATGACAGAATGACAGAAGAGGACAGAAGAGGACAGAAGATGACAGAAGATGACAGAAGATGACAGAATGACAGAAGAGGTCAGAAGATGACAGAAGATGACAGAAGATAACAGAAGATGACAGAATGACAGAAGAGGACAGAATGACAGAAGAGGACAGAATGACAGAAGATGACAGAAGATGACAGAAGAAGACAGAAGATGACAGAAGATGACAGAAGATGACAGAATATGACAGAAGATGACAGAAGATGACAGAATATGACAGAAGATGACAGAATGACAGAAGAGGACAGAATGACAGAAGAGGACAGAAAATGACAGAAGATGACAGAAGGTGACAGAATGACAGAAGATGACAGAAGATGACAGAAGATCACAGAAGATGACAGAAGATGACAGAATGACAGAAGAGGACAGAATGACAGAAGATGACAGAATGACAGAAGAGGACAGAATGACAGAAGATGACACAAGATGACACAAGATGACAGAATGACAGAAGAGGACAGAATGACAGAAGATGACAGAATGACAGAAGATGACAGAAGATGACAGAAGATGACAGAATGACAGACGAGGACAGAAGATGACAGAAGATGGCAGAAGATGACAGAAGATGACAGAATGACAGAAGAGGTCAGAATGACAGAAGATGACAGAATGACAGAAGAGGACAGAATGACAGAAGATGGCAGAAGATGACAGAAGATGACAGAAGATGACAGAAGATGACAGAAGATGACAGAGTATGACAGAAGATGACAGAAGATGACAGAAGATGACAGAAGATGACAGAATGACAGAGAGGACAGAAGATGACAGAAGATGACAGAAGATGACAGAATGACAGAAGAGGACAGAAGATGACAGAAGATGACAGAATGACAGAAGATGACAGAAGATGACAGAAGATGACAGAAGATGACAGAAGATGACAGAATGACCGAAGAGGACAGAATGACAGAAGAGGACAGAATGACAGAAGAGGACAGAATATGACAAAAGATGACAGAAGATGACAGAATGACAGAAGATGACAGAAGATGACAGAAAATGACAGAAGATGACAGAAGATGACAGAATGACAGAAGATGACAGAATGACAGAAGATGACAGAATGACAGAAGATGACAGAATGACAGATGAGGACAGAAGATGACAGAAGATGACAGAAGATGACAGAAGATGACAGAAGATGACAGAATGACAGAAGAGGACAGAAGATGACAGAAGATGACAGAAGATGACAGAAGATGACAGAAGATGACAGAATGACAGAAGAGGACAGAAGAGGACAGAAGATGACAGAAGATGACAGAAGATGACAGAAGATGACAGAATAACAGAAGAGGTCAGAAGATGACAGAAGATGACAGAAGATGACAGAAGATAACAGAAGATGACAGAATGACAGAAGAGGACAGAATGACAGAAGAGGACAGAATGACAGAAGATGACAGAATATGCCAGAAGATGACAGAAGGTGACAGAATGACAGAAGATGACAGAAGATGACAGAAGATCACAGAAGATGACAGAAGATGACAGAATGACAGAAGAGGACAGAATGACAGAAGATGACAGAATGACAGAAGAGGACAGAATGACAGAAGATGACAGAAGATGACAGAAGATGACAGAAGATGACAGAATGACAGAAGATGACAGAAGATGACAAAATGACAGAAGATGACAGAATGACAGAAGAGGACAGAATGACAGAAGATGACAGAAGATGACACAAGATGACAGAATGACAGAAGAGGACAGAATGACAGAAGATGACAGAATGACAGAAGATGACAGAAGATGACAGAAGATGACAGAATGACAGACGAGGACAGAAGATGACAGAAGATGGCAGAAGATGACAGAAGATGACAGAATGACAGAAGAGGACAGAATGACAGAAGATGATAGAAGATGACAGAAGATGACAGAATGACAGAAGAGGACAGAATGACAGAAGATGACTGAAGATGACAGAAGATGACAGAAGATGACAGAATGACAGAAGATGACAGAAGATGACAGAAGATGACAAAATGACAGAAGAGGACAGAATGACAGAAGATGACAGAATGACAGAAGAGGACAGAATGACAGAAGATGACAGAAGATGACAGAATGACAGAAGAGGACAGAATGACAGAAGATGAAAGAAGATGACAGAAGATGGCAGAAGATGACAGAATGACAGAAGATGACAGAAGATGACAGAAGATGACAAAATGACAGAAGAGGACAGAATGACAGAAGATGACAGAGTGACAGAAGAGGACAGAATGACAGAAGATGACAGAAGATGACAGAAGATGACAGAATGACAGAAGAGGACAGAATGACAGAAGATGACAGAATATGACAGAAGATGATTGAATATGACAGAAGATGACAGAAGATGACAGAAGATGACAGAATGACAGAAGAGGACAGAATGACAGAAGATGACAGAAGATGACAGAAGATGACAGAATGACAGAAGATGACAGAAGATGACGGAAGATGACAGAAGATGACAGAAGATGACAGAATGACAGAAGAGGACAGAATGACAGAAGATGACAGAAGATGACAGAAGATGACAGAAGATGACAGAATGACAGAAGATGACAGAATGACAGAAGAGGACAGAATGACAGAAGATGACAGAAGATGACAGAAGATGACAGAAGGTGACAGAATGACAGAAGAGGACAGAATGACAGAAGATGACAGAAGATGACAGAAGAGGACAGAATGACAGAAGATGACAGAATGACAGAAGAGGACAGAATGACAGAAGATGACAGAAGATGACAGAAGATGACAGAATGACAGAAGATGACAGAAGATGAGAGAGTATGACAGAAGATGACAGAAGATGACAGAAGATGACAGAAGATGACAGAAGATGACAGAATGACAGAAGAGGACAGAAGATGACAGAAGATGACAGAAGATGACATAATGACAGAAGAGGACAGAAGATGACAGAAGATGACAGAATGACAGAAGATGACAGAAGATGACAGAAGATGACAGAATATGACAAAAGATGACAGAAGATGACAGAATGACAGAAGATGACAGAAGATGACAGAAAATGACAGAAGATGACAGAAGATGACAGAATGACAGAAGAGGACAGAATGACAGAAGATGACAGAATGACAGAAGATGACAGAATGACAGATGAGGACAGAAGATGACAGAAGATGACAGAAGATGACAGAAGATGACAGAAGATGACAGAAGATGACAGAATGACAGAAGAGGACAGAAGATGACAGAAGATGACAGAAGATGACAGAAGATGACAGAATATGACAGAATGACAGAAGAGGACAGAAGAGGACAGAAGATGACAGAAGATGACAGAAGATGACAGAATGACCGAAGAGGTCAGAAGATGACAGAAGATGACAGAAGATGACAGAAGATAACAGAAGATGACAGAATGACAGAAGAGGACAGAATGACAGAAGATGACAGAAGATGACAGAAGAAGACAGAAGATGACAGAAGATGACAGAATATGACAGAAGATGACAGAAGATGACAGAATATGACAGAAGATGACAGAATGACAGAAGAGGACAGAATGACAGAAGAGGACAGAATATGCCAGAAGATGACAGAAGGTGATAGAATGACAGAAGATGACAGAAGATGACAGAAGATGACAGAAGATGACAGAAGATGACAGAATGACAGAAGAGGACAGAATGACAGAAGATGACAGAATGACAGAAGAAGACAGAATGACAGAAGATGACAGAAGATGACACAAGATGACAGAATGACAGAAGAGGACAGAATGACAGAAGATGACAGAAGATGACAGAAGATGACAGAAGATGACAGAATGACAGAAGATGACAGAAGATGACAGAAGATGACAAAATGACAGAAGAGGACAGAATGACAGAAGATGACAGAATGACAGAAGAGGGCAGAAGATGACAGAAGATGACAGAATGACAGAAGAGGACAGAATGACAGAAGGTGACAGAAGATGACAGAATGACAGAAGAGGACAGAAGATGACAGAAGATGACAAAAGATGACAGAATGACAGAAGATGACAGAAGATGACAGAAGATGACAAAATGACAGAAGAGGACAGAATGACAGAAGATGACAGAGTGACAGAAGAGGACAGAATGACAGAAGATGACAGAAGATGGAAGAAAATGACAGAATGACAGAAGAGGACAGAATGACAGAAGATGACAGAATATGACAGAAGATGACAGAATATGACAGAAGATGACAGAAGATGACAGAAAATGACAGAAGAGGACAGAATGACAGAAGATGACAGAAGATGACAGAATGACAGAAGATGAAAGAAGATGAAGGAAGATGACAGAAGATGACAGAAGATGACAGAATGACAGAAGAGGACGGAATGACAGAAGATGACAGAAAATGACAGAAGATGACAGAAGATGACAGAATGACAGAAGATGTCAGAATGACAGAAGATGACAGAATGACAGAAGAGGACAGAATGACAGAAGATGACGGAAGATGACAGAACATGACAGAACATGACAGAATGACAGAAGATGACAGAAGATGACAGAAGAGGACAGAATGACAGAAGATGACAGAATATGACAGAAGATGACAGAATGACATAAGATGACAGAAGATGACAGAAGAGGACAGAATGACAGAAGATAACAGAAGATGACAGAAGATGACAGAATGACAGAAGAGGACAGAAGATGACAGAATGACAGAAGAGGACAGAATGACAGAAGATGACAGAAGATGACAGAAGAAGACAGAATGACAGAAGAGGACAGAATGACAGAAGATGACAGAAGATGACAGAAGATGACAGAAGATGACAGAATGACAGAAGAGGACAGAATGACAGAAGAGGACAGAAGATGACAGAATGACAGAAGAAGACAGAAGAGGACAGAATGACAGAAGATGACAGAAGATGACAGAAGATGACAGAAGATGACAGAATTACAGAAGAGGACAGAATGACAGAAGAGGACAGAAGATGACAGAATGACAGAAGAGGACAGAAGATGACAGAAGATGACAGAATGACAGAAGAGGTCAGAATGACAGAAGAGGACAGAATGACAGAAGATGACAGAATGACAGAAGATGACAGAAGATGACAGAAGATGACAGAATGACAGAAGATGACAGAAGATGGCAGAATATGACAGAATATGACAGAAGATGACAGAAGATGACAGAAGATGACAGAATGACAGAAGATGACAGAAGATGACAGTAGATGGCAGAAGATGACAGAATGACAGAAGAGGACAGAAGATGACAGAAGATGACAGAAGATGACAGAAGATGACAGAAGATGACAGAATGACAGAAGAGGACAGAATGACAGAAGAGGACAGAATATGATAGAGGATGACAGAAGATGACAGAATGACAGAAGATGACAGAAGATGACAGAATGACAGAAGATGAAAGAACATGACAGAAGATGACAGAAGATGACAGAATATGACAGAAGAGGACAGAAGATGACAGAAGATGACAGAATATGACAGAAGATGACAGAAGATGACAGAATGACAGAAGAGGACAGAATGACAGAAGAGGACAGAATATGACAGAAGATGACACAAGATGACAGAATGACAGAAGAGGACAGAATGACAGAAGAGGACAGAATATGATAGAGGATGACAGAAGATGACAGAATGACAGAAGATGACAGAAGATGACAGAAGATGACAGAAGAAGACAGAATGACAGAAGAGGACAGAATGACAGAAGATGACAGAAGATGACAGAAGATGACAGAAGATGACAGAATGACAGAAGAGGACAGAATGACAGAAGAGGACAGAAGATGACAGAATGACAGAAGAAGACAGAAGAGGACAGAATGACAGAAGATGACAGAAGATGACAGAAGATGACAGAAGATGACAGAATTACAGAAGAGGACAGAATGACAGAAGAGGACAGAAGATGACAGAATGACAGAAGAGGACAGAAGATGACAGAAGATGACAGAATGACAGAAGAGGTCAGAATGACAGAAGAGGACAGAATGACAGAAGATGACAGAATGACAGAAGATGACAGAAGATGACAGAAGATGACAGAATGACAGAAGATGACAGAAGATGACAGAAGATGACAGAATGACAGAAGATGACAGAAGATGACAGAAGATGACAGAATATGACAAAAGATGACAGAAGATGACAGAATGACAGAAGATGACAGAAGATGACAGAAAATGACAGAAGATGACAGAAGATGACAGAAGATGACAGAATGACAGAAGAGGACAGAATGACAGAAGATGACAGAATGACAGAAGATGACAGAATGACAGATGAGGACAGAAGATGACAGAAGATGACAGAAGATGACAGAAGATGACAGAATGACAGAAGAGGACAGAAGATGACAGAAGATGACAGAAGATGACAGAATATGACAGAATGACAGAAGAGGACAGAAGAGGACAGAAGATGACAGAAGATGACAGAAGATGACAGAAGATGACAGAATGACCGAAGAGGTCAGAAGATGACAGAAGATGACAGAAGATGACAGAAGATAACAGAAGATGACAGAATGACAGAAGAGGACAGAATGACAGAAGATGACAGAAGATGACAGAAGAAGACAGAAGATGACAGAAGATGACAGAATATGACAGAAGATGACAGAAGATGACAGAATATGACAGAAGATGACAGAATGACAGAAGAGGACAGAATGACAGAAGAGGACAGAATATGCCAGAAGATGACAGAAGGTGATAGAATGACAGAAGATGACAGAAGATGACAGAAGATGACAGAAGATGACAGAAGATGACAGAATGACAGAAGAGGACAGAATGACAGAAGATGACAGAATGACAGAAGAAGACAGAATGACAGAAGATGACAGAAGATGACACAAGATGACAGAATGACAGAAGAGGACAGAATGACAGAAGATGACAGAATGACAGAAGATGACAGAAGATGACAGAAGATGACAGAAGATGACAGAAGATGACAGAATGACAGAAGATGACAGAAGATGACAGAAGATGACAAAATGACAGAAGAGGACAGAATGACAGAAGATGACAGAATGACAGAAGAGGGCAGAAGATGACAGAAGATGACAGAATGAGAGAAGAGGACAGAATGACAGAAGGTGACAGAAGATGACAGAATGACAGAAGAGGACAGAAGATGACAGAAGATGACAAAAGATGACAGAATGACAGAAGATGACAGAAGATGACAAAATGACAGAAGAGGACAGAATGACAGAAGATGACAGAGTGACAGAAGAGGACAGAATGACAGAAGATGACAGAAGATGGAAGAAAATGACAGAATGACAGAAGAGGACAGAATGACAGAAGATGACAGAATATGACAGAAGATGACAGAATATGACAGAAGATGACAGAAGATGACAGAAAATGACAGAAGAGGACAGAATGACAGAAGATGACAGAAGATGACAGAATGACAGAAGATGAAAGAAGATGAAGGAAGATGACAGAAGATGACAGAAGATGACAGAATGACAGAAGAGGACGGAATGACAGAAGATGACAGAAGATGACAGAAGATGACAGAAGATGACAGAATGACAGAAGATGTCAGAATGACAGAAGATGACAGAATGACAGAAGAGGACAGAATGACAGAAGATGACAGAAGATGACAGAACATGACAGAACATGACAGAATGACAGAAGATGACAGAAGATGACAGAAGAGGACAGAATGACAGAAGATGACAGAATATGACAGAAGATGACAGAATGACATAAGATGACAGAAGATGACAGAAGAGGACAGAATGACAGAAGATAACAGAAGATGACAGAAGATGACAGAATGACAGAAGAGGACAGAAGATGACAGAATGACAGAAGAGGACAGAATGACAGAAGATGACAGAAGATGACAGAAGAAGACAGAATGACAGAAGAGGACAGAATGACAGAAGATGACAGAAGATGACAGAAGATGACAGAAGATGACAGAATGACAGAAGAGGACAGAATGACAGAAGAGGACAGAAGATGACAGAATGACAGAAGAAGACAGAAGAGGACAGAATGACAGAAGATGACAGAAGATGACAGAAGATGACAGAATTACAGAAGAGGACAGAATGACAGAAGAGGACAGAAGATGACAGAATGACAGAAGAGGACAGAAGATGACAGAAGATGACAGAATGACAGAAGAGGTCAGAATGACAGAAGAGGACAGAATGACAGAAGATGACAGAATGACAGAAGATGACAGAAGATGACAGAAGATGACAGAATGACAGAAGATGACAGAAGATGGCAGAATATGACAGAATATGACAGAAGATGACAGAAGATGACAGAAGATGACAGAATGACAGAAGATGACAGAAGATGACAGTAGATGGCAGAAGATGACAGAATGACAGAAGAGGACAGAAGATGACAGAAGATGACAGAAGATGACAGAAGATGACAGAATGACAGAAGAGGACAGAATGACAGAAGAGGACAGAATATGATAGAGGATGACAGAAGATGACAGAATGACAGAAGATGACAGAAGATGACAGAATGACAGAAGATGAAAGAACATGACAGAAGATGACAGAAGATGACAGAATATGACAGAAGAGGACAGAAGATGACAGAAGATGACAGAATATGACAGAAGATGACAGAAGATGACAGAATGACAGAAGAGGACAGAATGACAGAAGAGGACAGAATATGACAGAAGATGACACAAGATGACAGAATGACAGAAGAGGACAGAATGACAGAAGAGGACAGAATATGATAGAGGATGACAGAAGATGACAGAATGACAGAAGATGACAGAAGATGACAGAAGATGACAGAAGAAGACAGAATGACAGAAGAGGACAGAATGACAGAAGATGACAGAAGATGACAGAAGATGACAGAAGATGACAGAATGACAGAAGAGGACAGAATGACAGAAGAGGACAGAAGATGACAGAATGACAGAAGAAGACAGAAGAGGACAGAATGACAGAAGATGACAGAAGATGACAGAAGATGACAGAATTACAGAAGAGGACAGAATGACAGAAGAGGACAGAAGATGACAGAATGACAGAAGAGGACAGAAGATGACAGAAGATGACAGAATGACAGAAGAGGTCAGAATGACAGAAGAGGACAGAATGACAGAAGATGACAGAATGACAGAAGATGACAGAAGATGACAGAAGATGACAGAATGACAGAAGATGACAGAAGATGGCAGAATATGACAGAATATGACAGAAGATGACAGAAGATGACAGAAGATGACAGAATGACAGAAGATGACAGAAGATGACAGTAGATGGCAGAAGATGACAGAATGACAGAAGAGGACAGAAGATGACAGAAGATGACAGAAGATGACAGAAGATGACAGAAGATGACAGAATGACAGAAGATGACAGAAGATGACAGAATGACAGAAGATGAAAGAACATGACAGAAGATGACAGAAGATGACAGAATATGACAGAAGAGGACAGAAGATGACAGAAGATGACAGAATATGACAGAAGATGACAGAAGATGACAGAATGACAGAAGAGGACAGAATGACAGAAGAGGACAGAATATGACAGAAGATGACACAAGATGACAGAATGACAGAAGAGGACAGAATGACAGAAGAGGACAGAATATGATAGAGGATGACAGAAGATGACAGAATGACAGAAGATGACAGAAGATGACAGAAGATGACAGAAGAAGACAGAATGACAGAAGAGGACAGAATGACAGAAGATGACAGAAGATGACAGAAGATGACAGAAGATGACAGAATGACAGAAGAGGACAGAATGACAGAAGAGGACAGAAGATGACAGAATGACAGAAGAAGACAGAAGAGGACAGAATGACAGAAGATGACAGAAGATGACAGAAGATGACAGAAGATGACAGAATTACAGAAGAGGACAGAATGACAGAAGAGGACAGAAGATGACAGAATGACAGAAGAGGACAGAAGATGACAGAAGATGACAGAATGACAGAAGAGGTCAGAATGACAGAAGAGGACAGAATGACAGAAGATGACAGAATGACAGAAGATGACAGAAGATGACAGAAGATGACAGAATGACAGAAGATGACAGAAGATGGCAGAATATGACAGAATATGACAGAAGATGACAGAAGATGACAGAAGATGACAGAATGACAGAAGATGACAGAAGATGGCAGAAGATAGCAGAAGATGACAGAAGATGACAGAATATGACAGAAGATGACAGAAGATGACAGAATGACAGAAAATGACGGAAGAGGACAGAACATGACAGAAGAGGACAGAATGACAGAAGATGACAGAAGATGGCAGAAGATGGCAGAAGATGACAGAAGATGACAGAATATGACAGAAGATGACAGAAGATGACAGAGTATGACAGAAGATGACAGAAGATGACAGAAGATGAAAGAAGATGACAGAATGACAGAAGAGGACAGAATGACAGAAGATGACAGAATGACAGAAGAGGACAGAAGATGACAGAAGATGACAGAAGATGACAGAATGACAGAAGAGGACAGAAGATGCCAGAAGAGGACAGAATGACAGAAGAGGACAGAATATGACAAAAGATGACAGAAGATGACAGAATGACAGAAGATGACAGAAGATGACAGAAAATGACAGAAGATGACAGAAGATGACAGAAGATGACAGAATGACAGAAGAGGAAAGAATGACAGAAGATGACAGAATGACAGAAGATGACAGAATGACAGATGAGGACAGAAGATGACAGAAGATGACAGAAGATGACAGAATGACAGAAGAGGACAGAAGATGACAGAATGACAGAAGAGGACAGAAGAGGACAGAAGATGACAGAAGATGACAGAAGATGACAGAATGACAGAAGAGGTCAGAAGATGACAGAAGATGACAGAAGATGACAGAAGATAACAGAAGATGACAGAATGACAGAAGAGGACAGAATGACAGAAGAGGACAGAATGACAGAAGATGACAGAAGATGACAGAAGATGAAAAGATGACAGAATATGACAGAAGATGAAAGAAGATGACAGAATATGACAGAAGATGACAGAATGACAGAAGAGGACAGAATGGCAGAAGAGGACAGAATATGCCAGAAGATGACAGAAGGTGACAGAAGGTGACAGAATGACAGAAGATGACAGAAGATGACAGAAGATCACAGAAGATGACAGAAGATGACAGAATGACAGAAGAGGACAGAATGACAGAAGATGACAGAATGACAGAAGAGGACAGAATGACAGAAGATGACAGAAGATGACACAAGATGACAGAATGACAGAAGAGGACAGAATGACAGAAGATGACAGAATGACGGAAGATGACAGAGGATGACAGAAGATGACAGAAGATGACAGAAGATGACAGAATGACAGACGAGGAAAGAAGATGACAGAAGATGGCAGAAGATGACAGAAGATGACAGAATGACAGAAGAGGACAGAATGACAGAAGATGACAGAATGACAGAAGAGGACAGAATGACAGAAGATGATAGAAGATGACAGAAGATGACAGAATGACAGAAGAGGACAGAATGACAGAAGATGACAGAAGATGACAGAAGATGACAGAAGATGACAGAATGACAGAAGATGACAGAAGATGACAGAAGATGACAAAATGACAGAAGAGGACAGAATGACAGAAGATGACAGAATGACAGAAGAGGGCAGAAGATGACAGAAGATGACAGAAGATGACAGAATGACAGAAGAGGACAGAATGACAGAAGATGACAGAAGATGACAGAAGATGACAGAATATGACAGAAGATGAAAAAGATGACAGAAGATGACAGAAGAGGACAGAATGACAGAAGATGACAGAAGATGACAGAATGACGGAAGATGACAGAAGATGACGCAAGATGACAGAAGATGACAGAAGATGACAGAATGACAGAAGAGGACATAATGACAGAAGATGACAGAAGATGACAGAAGATGACAGAATGACAGAAGATGACAGAATGACAGAAGAGGACACAATCACATGAGGTGACAGAAGATGACAGAAGATGACAGAATGACAGAAGAGGACAGAATGACAGAAGATGACAGAATGACAGAAGAGGACAGAATGACAGAAGATGACAGAAGATGACAGAATGACAGAAGAGGACAGAATGACAGAAGATGACAGAAGATGACAGAATGACAGAAGATGACACAAGATGACACAAGATGACAAAATGACAGAAGAGGACAGAATGACAGAAGATGACAGAGTGACAGAAGAGGACAGAATGACAGAAGATGACAGAAGATGACAGAAGATGACAGAATGACAGAAGAGGACAGAATGACAGAAGATGACAGACGATGACAGAAGATGACAGAATGACAGAAGATGACACAAGATGACGGAAGATGACAGAAGATGACAGAAGATGACAGAATGACACAAGAGGACATAATGACAGAAGATGACAGAAGATGACAGAAGATGACAAAATGACAGAAGAGGACAGAATGACAGAAGATGACAGAATGACAGAAGAGGGCAGAAGATGACAGAAGAGGACAGAATGACAGATGATGACAGAATGACAGAAGAGGACAGAAGATGGCAGAAGATGACAGAAGGCGACAGAAGGTGACAGAATGACAGAAGAGGACAGAATGACAGAAGATGACAGAAGATGACAGAAGATGACAAAATGACAGAAGAGGACAGAATGACAGAAGATGACAGAATGACAGAAGAGGGCAGAAGATGACAGAAGATGACAGAATGACAGAAGAGGACAGAATGACAGAAGATGACAGAATGACAGAAGAGGACAGAATGACAGAAGAGGACTGAATATGACAGAAGATGACAGAAGATGACAGAATGACAGAAGATGACAGAAGATGACAGCAGATGACAGAATGACAGAAAATGACGGAAGAGGACAGTATATGACAGAAGAGGACAGAATCACAGAAGATGACAGAAGACGACAGAAGATGACAGAAGATGGCAGAAGATGACAGAAGATGACAGAATATGACAGAAGATGACAGAAGAGGACAGAATCACAGAAGATGACAGAAGACGACAGAAGATGACAGAAGATGGCAGAAGATGACAGAAGATGACAGAAGACGACAGAAGATGACAGAAGATGACAGAATGACAGAAGAGGACAGAATGACAGAAGATGACAGAATGACAGAAGAGGACAGAAGATGACAGAAGATGACAGAATGACAGAAGATGACAGAAGATCACAGAAGAGGACAGAATGACAGAAGATGACAGAAGATGAGAGAAGATGACAGAAGATGACAGAAGATGACAGAATGACAGAAGATGCCAGAAGATGACAGAAGAGGAAAGAATGACAGAAGATGACAGAATATGACAGAAGATGACAGAATGACAGAAGAGGACAGAAGATGACAGAATGACAGAAGAGGACAGAATGACAGAAGAGGACAGAATGACAGAAGAGGACAGGATATGACAGAAGATGACAGAAGATGACAGAAGATGACAGAATGACAGAAGAGGACAGAAGATGACAGAAGATGACAGAATGACAGAAGATGGCAGAAGATGACAGAAGATGACAGAAGATGACAGAATGACCGAAGAGGACAGAATGACAGAAGAGGACAGAATGACAGAAGAGGACAGGATATGACAAAAGATGACAGAAGATGACAGAAAATGACAGAAGATGACAGAAGATGACAGAAGATGACAGAATGACAGAAGAGGACAGAATGACAGAAGATGACAGAATGACAGAAGAAGACAGAATGACAGATGAGGACAGAAGATGACAGAAGATGACAGAAGATGACAGAAGATGACAGAAGATGACAGAAGATGACAGAAGAGGACAGAAGATGACAGAAGATGACAGAAGATGACAGAAGATGACAGAAGATGACAGAATGACAGAAGAGGACAGAAGAGGACAGAAGATGACAGAAGATGACAGAAGATGACAGAAGATGACAGAATGACAGAAGAGGTCAGAAGATGACAGAAGATGACAGAAGATGATAGAATGACAGAAGAGGACAGAATGACAGAAGAGGACAGAATGACAGAAGATGACAGAAGATGACATAAGATGACAGAAGATGACAGAAGATGACAGAAGATGACAGAATATGACAGAAGATTACAGAAGATGACAGAAGATGACAGAATATGACAGAAGATGACAGAAGATGACAGAATATGACAGAATGACAGAAGAGGACAGAATGACAGAAGAGGACAGAATATGCCAGAAGATGACAGAAGGTGACAGAATGACAGAAGATGACAGAAGATGACAGAATGACAGAAGAGGACAGAATGACAGAAGATGACAGAATGACAGAAGAGGACAGAATGACAGATGATGACACAAGATGACACAAGATGACAGAATGACAGAAGAGGACAGAATGACAGAAGATGACAGAATGACAGAAGATGACAGAAGATGACAGAAGATGACAGAAGATGATAGAAGATGACAGAATGACAGACGAGGACAGAAGATGACAGAAGATGGCAGAAGATGACAGAAGATGAATGAATGACAGAAGAGCACAGAATGACAGAAGATGACAGAATGACAGGAGAGGGCAGAATGACAGAAGATGACAGAAGATGACAGAAGATGACAGAAGATGACAGAATGACAGAAGATGACAGAAGATGACAGAAGACGACAGAATTGCCGAAGAGGACAGAATGACAGAAGAGGACAGGATATGACAAAAGATGACAGAAGATGACAGAATGATAGAAGATGACAAAAGATGACAGAAAATGACAGAAGATGACAGAAGATGACAGAAGATGACAGAATGACAGAAGAGGACAGAAGATGACAGAAGATGACAGAAGATGACAGAATGACAGAAGAGGACAGAAGATGACAGAAGATGACAGAAGGTGACAGAAGATGACAGAAGAGGTCAGAAGATGACAGAAGATGACAGAAGATGACAGAAGATGACAGAATGACAGAAGAGGACAGAAAGACAGAAGAGGACAGAATGACAGAAGATGACAGAAGATGACAGAAGATGACAGAATATGACAGAAGATGACAGAATATGACAGAATATGACAGAAGATGACAGAATATGACAGAAGAGGACAGAATGAAAGAAGATGACAGAAGATGACAGAAGAAGACAGAAGATGACAGAAGATGGCAGAAGATGACAGAAGATGACAGAATATGACAGAAGGTGACAGAAGATGACAGAAGAGGTCAGAAGATGACAGAAGATGACAGAAGAAGACAGAAGATGACAGAATGACAGAAGAGGACAGAAAGACAGAAGAGGACAGAATGACAGAAGATGGCAGAAGATGACAGAAGATGACAGAAGATGACAGAATATGACAGAAGAGGACAGAAGATGACAGAAGATGACAGAAGATGACAGAAGATGACAGAGTATGACAGAAGATGACAGAAGATGACAGAAGATGACAGAAGATGACAGAATGACGGAAGAGGACAGAATGACAGAAGATGACAGAATGACAGAAGAGGCCAGAAGATGACAGAAGATGACAGAAGATGACAGAAGATGACAGAATGACAGAAGATGACAGAAGATGACAGAAGATGAAAGAAGATGACAGAATGACCGAAGAGGACAGAATGACAGAAGAGGACAGAATGACAGAAGAGGACAGAATTTGACAGAAGATGACACAAGATGACAGAATGACAGAAAATGACAGAAGAGGACAGAATATGACAGAAGAGGACAGAATGACAGAAGGTGACAGAAGATGACAGAATATGACAGAAGATGACAGAAGATGACAGAAGATGACAGAATGACAGAAGATGACAGAAGATGACAGTAGATGACAGAAGATGACAGAAGATGACAGTATGGCAGAAGAGGACAGAAGATGACAGAAGATGACAGAAGATGACAGAATGACAGAAGAGGACAGAATGACAGAAGAGGACAGAATATGATAGAGGATGACAGAAGATGACAGAATGACAGAAGATGAGAGAAGATGTCAGAAGGACAGAAGATGACAGAATGACAGAAGATGACAGAACATGACAGAAGATGACAGAAGATGACAGAATATGACAGAAGAGGACAGAAGATGACAGAAGATGACAGAATGACAGAAGAGGACAGAATGACAGAAGAGGACAGAATATGACAGAAGATGACATAAGATGATAGAATGACAGAAAATGACAGAAGAGGACAGAATATGACAGAAGAGGACAGAATGACAGAAGATGACAGAAGACGACAGAAGATGACAGAAGATGGCAGAAGATGACAGAAGATGACAGCATATGTCAGAAGATGACAGAAGATGACAGAAGATGACAGAAGATGACAGAATGATAGAAGAGGACAGAATGACAGGAGATGACAGAATGACAGAAGAGGACAGAAAATGACAGAAGATGACAGAAGATGACAGAATGACAGAAGAGGACAGAAGATGACAGAAGATGACAGAAGATGACAGAAGAGGACAGAATGACAGAAGAGGACAGAATGGCAGAAGATGACAGAATGACAGTAGAGGACAGAAAGGCAGAAGATGACAGAAGATGACAGAATGACAGAAGAGGACAGAATGACAGAAGAGGACAGAATGGCAGAAGATGACAGAATGACAGAAGAGGACAGAATGACAGAAGATGACAGAAGATGACAGAAGATGACAGAATGAGAGAAGATGACAGAAGATGGCAGAAGATGACAGAAGATGACAGAATGACAGAAGATGACAGAAGATGACAGAAGATGACAGAAGATGACAGAATGACAGAAGAGGACAGAATGACAGAAGATGACAGAATGACAGTAGAGGACAGAAAGGCAGAAGATGACAGAAGATGACAGAATGACAGAAGAGGACAGAATGACAGAAGATGACAGAATGACAGAAGAGGACAGAAGATGACAGAAGATGACAGAATGACAGAAGATGACAGAAGAGGACAGAATGACAGAAGATGACAGAAGATGACAGAAGATGACAGAAGATGACAGAATGACAGAAGATGACAGAAGATGACAGAAGAGGACAGAATATGACAGAAGATGACAGAATGACAGAACATGACAGAAGATGACAGAAGAGGACAGAATGACAGAAGATAACAGAAGATGACAGAAGATGACAGAATGACAGAAGAGGACAGAAGATGACAGAAGACAGAAGAGGACAGAATGACAGAAGATGACAGAAGATGACAGAATGACAGAAGAGGACAGAATGACAGAAGATGACAGAATGACAGAAGATGACAGAAGATGACAGAATGACAGAAGAGGACAGAATGACAGAAGAGGACAGAAGATGACAGAATGACAGAAGAGGACAGAAGATGACAGAAGATGACAGAAGATGACAGAATGACAGAAGAGGACAGAATGACAGAAGAGGACAGAATGACAGAAGATCACAGAATGACAGAAGATGACAGAAGATGACAGAAGATGACAGAATGACAGAAGATGACAGAAGATGACAGAATATGACAGAATATGACAGAAGATGACAGAAGATGACAGAAGATGACAGAATGACAGAAGATGACAGAAGATGACAGTAGATGACAGAAGATGACAGAATGACAGAAGATGACAGAAGATGACAGAAGAGGACAGAATGACAGAAGATGACAGAAGATGACAGAAGATGACAGAAGATGACAGAAGATGACAGAAGATGACAGAAGATGACAGAAGAGGACAGAATGACAGAAGATGACAGAATATGACAGAAGATGACAGAATGACAGAACATGACAGAAGATGACAGAAGAGGACAGAATGACAGAAGATAACAGAAGATGACAGAAGATGACAGAATGACAGAAGAGGACAGAAGATGACAGAAGACAGAAGAGGACAGAATGACAGAAGATGACAGAAGATGACAGAATGACAGAAGAGGACAGAATGACAGAAGATGACAGAAGATGACAGAAGATGACAGAAGATGACAGAATGACAGAAGAGGACAGAATGACAGAAGAGGACAGAAGATGACAGAATGACAGAAGAGGACAGAATGACAGAAGAGGACAGGATATGACAAAAGATGACAGAAGATGACAGAATGACAGAAGATGACAAAAGATGACAGAAAATGACAGAAGATGACAGAAGATGACAGAAGATGACAGAATGACAGAAGAGGACAGAAGATGACAGAAGATGACAGAATGACAGAAGAGGACAGAAGATGACAGAAGATGACAGAAGGTGACAGAAGATGACAGAAGAGGTCAGAAGATGACAGAAGATGACAGAAGATGACAGAATGACAGAAGAGGACAGAAAGACAGAAGAGGACAGAATGACAGAAGATGGCAGAAGATGACAGAAGATGACAGAAGATGACAGAATATGACAGAAGATGACAGAAGATGACAGAATATGACAGAAGATGACAGAATATGACAGAAGATGACAGAATGAAAGAAGATGACAGAAGATGACAGAAGAAGACAGAAGAATGACAGAAGATGACAGAAGATGACAGTAGATGACTGAAGATGACAGAAGATGACAGAATGACAGAAGAGGACAGAAGATGACAGAAGATGACAGAAGATGACAGAATGACAGAAGAGGACAGAATGACAGAAGAGGACAGAATATGACAGAGGATGACAGAAGATGACAGAATGACAGAAGATGACAGAAGATGTCAGAAGGACAGAAGATGACAGAATGACAGAAGATGAAAGAACATGACAGAAGATGACAGAAGATGACAGAATATGACAGAAGAGGACAGAAGATGACAGAAGATGACAGAATATGAGAGAAGATGACAGAAGATGACAGAATGACAGAAGAGGACAGAATGACAGAAGAGGACAGAATATGACAGAAGATGACAGAAGATGACAGAAGATGACAGAATGACAGAAGAGGACAGAAGATGACAGAAGATGACAGAATGACAGAAGATGACAGAAGATGACAGAAGATGACAGAAGACGACAGAATGACCGAAGAGGACAGAATGACAGAAGAGGACAGGATATGACAAAAGATGACAGAAGATGACAGAATGACAGAAGATGACAAAAGATGACAGAAAATGACAGAAGATGACAGATGATGACAGAAGATGACAGAATGACAGAAGAGGACAGAAGATGACAGAAGATGACAGAAGATGACAGAAGGTGACAGAATGACAGAAGAGGACAGAAGATGACAGAAGATGACAGAAGGTGACAGAAGATGACAGAAGAGGTCAGAAGATGACAGAAGATGACAGAAGATGACAGAAGATGACAGAATGACAGAAGAGGACAGAAAGACAGAAGAGGACAGAATGACAGAAGATGGCAGAAGATGACAGAAGATGACAGAAGATGACAGAAGGTGACAGAATATGACAGAAGATGACAGAAGATGACAGAAGATGACAGAATATGACAGAAGATGACAGAATATGACAGAAGAGGACAGAATGAAAGAAGATGACAGAAGATGACAGAAGAAGACAGAAGATGACAGAAGATGGCAGAAGATGACAGAAGATGACAGAATATGACAGAAGATGACAGAAGATGACAGAGTATGACAGAAGATGACAGAAGATGACAGAAGATGACAGAAGATGACAGAATGACGGAAGAGGACAGAATGACAGAAGATGACAGAATGACAGAAGAGGCCAGAAGATGACAGAAGATGACAGAAGATGACAGAAGATGACAGAATGACAGAAGAGGACAGAAGATGACAGAAGATGACAGAATGACAGAAGATGACAGAAGATGACAGAAGATGACAGAATGACCGAAGAGGACAGAATGACAGAAGAGGACAGAATGACAGAAGAGGACAGAATTTGACAGAAGATGACACAAGATGACAGAATGACAGAAAATGACAGAAGAGGACAGAATATGACAGAAGAGGACAGAATGACAGAAGATGACAGAATATGACAGAAGATGACAGAAGATGACAGAAGATGACAGAATGACAGAAGATGACAGAAGATGACAGTAGATGACAGAAGATGACAGAAGATGACAGAAGATGACAGTATGGCAGCAGAGGACAGAAGATGACAGAAGATGACAGAAGATGACAGAAGATGACAGAATGACAGAAGAGGACAGAATGACAGAAGAGGACAGAATATGATAGAGGATGACAGAAGATGACAGAATGACAGAAGATGAGAGAAGATGTCAGAAGAACGGAAGATGACAGAATGACAGAAGATGACAGAACATGACAGAAGATGACAGAAGATGACAGAATATGACAGATGAGGACAGAAGATGACAGAAGATGACAGAATGACAGAAGAGGACAGAATGACAGAAGAGGACAGAATATGACAGAAGATGACATAAGATGATAGAATGACAGAAAATGACAGAAGAGGACAGAATATGACAGAAGAGGACAGAATGACAGAAGATGACAGAAGATGACAGAAGATGACAGAAGATGGCAGAAGATGACAGAAGATGACAGCATATGACAGAAGATGACAGAAGATGACAGAGTATGACAGAGTATGACAGAAGATGACAGAAGATGACAGAAGATGACAGAAGATGACAGAATGATAGAAGAGGACAGAATGACAGGAGATGACAGAATGACAGAAGAGGACAGAAGATGACAGAAGATGACAGAAGATGACAGAATGACAGAAGAGGACAGAAGATGACAGAAGATGACAGAAGAGGACAGAATGACAGAAGAGGACAGAATGAGAGAAGATGACAGAATGACAGAAGAGGACAGAATGGCAGAAGATGACAGAAGATGACAGAATGACAGAAGAGGACAGAATGACAGAAGATGACAGAAGACGACAGAAGATGACAGAAGATGACAGAATGAGAGAAGATGACAGAAGATGGCAGAAGATGACAGAAGATGACAGAATGACAGAAGATGACAGAAGATGACAGAAGATGACAGAAGATGACAGAATGACAGAAGAGGACAGAATGACAGAAGATGACAGAATGACAGTAGAGGACAGAAAGGCAGAAGATGACAGAAGATGACAGAATGACAGAAGAGGACAGAATGACAGAAGATGACAGAATGACAGAAGAGGACAGAAGATGACAGAAGATGACAGAATGACAGAAGATGACAGAAGAGGACAGAATGACAGAAGATGACAGAAGATGACAGAAGATGACAGAAGATGACAGAATGACAGAAGATGACAGAAGATGACAGAAGAGGACAGAATGACAGAAGATGACAGAATATGACAGAAGATGACAGAATGACAGAACATGACAGAAGATGACAGAAGAGGACAGAATGAGAGAAGATAACAGAAGATGACAGAAGATGACAGAATGACAGAAGAGGACAGAAGATGACAGAAGACAGAAGAGGACAGAATGACAGAAGATGACAGAAGATGACAGAATGACAGAAGAGGACAGAATGACAGAAGATGACAGAAGATGACAGAAGATGACAGAATGACAGAAGAGGACAGAATGACAGAAGAGGACAGAAGATGACAGAAGATGACAGAAGATGACAGAATGACAGAAGATGACAGAATGACAGAAGAGGACAGAATGACAGAAGATGACAGAAGATGACAGAAGATGACAGAAGATGACAGAATGACAGAAGAGGACAGAATGACAGAAGAGGACAGAATGACAGAAGATGACAGAATGACAGAAGATGACAGAAGATGACAGAATGACAGAAGATGACAGAAGATGACAGGATATGACAGAAGATGACAGAAGATGACAGAATGACAGAAGATGACAAAAGATGACAGAAAATGACAGAAGATGACAGATGATGACAGAAGATGACAGAATGACAGAAGAGGACAGAAGATGACAGAAGATGACAGAAGATGACAGAAGGTGACAGAATGACAGAAGAGGACAGAAGATGACAGAAGATGACAGAAGGTGACAGAAGATGACAGAAGAGGTCAGAAGATGACAGAAGATGACAGAAGATGACAGAAGATGACAGAATGACAGAAGAGGACAGAAAGACAGAAGAGGACAGAATGACAGAAGATGGCAGAAGATGACAGAAGATGACAGAAGATGACAGAAGATGACAGAATATGACAGAAGATGACAGAAGATGACAGAAGATGACAGAATATGACAGAAGATGACAGAATATGACAGAAGAGGACAGAATGAAAGAAGATGACAGAAGATGACAGAAGAAGACAGAAGATGACAGAAGATGGCAGAAGATGACAGAAGATGACAGAATATGACAGAAGATGACAGAAGATGACAGAGTATGACAGAAGATGACAGAAGATGACAGAAGATGACAGAAGATGACAGAAGATGACAGAATGACGGAAGAGGACAGAATGACAGAAGATGACAGAATGACAGAAGATGACAGAATATGACAGAAGATGACACAAGATGACAGAATGACAGAAAATGACAGAATGACAGAAGATGACAGAAGATGACAGAAGATGACAGAAGATGGCAGAAGATGACAGAAGATGACAGAATATGACAGAAGATGACAGAAGATGACAGAGTATGACAGATGATGACAGAAGATGACAGAAGATGACAGAAGAGGACAGAATGACAGAAGATGACAGAATGACAGAAGAGGACAGAAGATGACAGAAGATGACAGAATGACAGAAGAGGACAGAAGATGACAGGAGATGACAGAAAATGACAGAAGTTGACAGAAGATGACAGAAGATGACAGAATGACCGAAGAGGACAGAATGACAGAAGAGGACAGAATGACAGAAGATGACAGAATGACAGATGAGGACAGAAGATGACAGAAGATGACAGAAGATGACAGAATGACAGAAGAGGACAGAAGATGACAGAAGATGACAGAAGATGACAGAAGATGACAGAAGATGACAGAATGACAGAAGAGGACAGAAGAGGACAGAAGATGACAGAAGATGACAGAAGATGACAGAATGACAGAAGAGGTCAGAAGATGACAGAAGATGACAGAAGATGACAGAAGATAACAGAAGATGACAGAATGACAGAAGAGGACAGAATGACAGAAGAGGACAGAATATGCCAGAAGATGACAGAAGGTGACAGAATGACAGAAGATGACAGAAGATGACAGAAGATCACAGAAGATGACAGAAGATGACAGAATGACAGAAGAGGACAGAATGACAGAAGATGACAGAATGACAGAAGAGGACAGAATGACAGAAATGACAGAAGATGACACAAGATGACAAGAAGATGACAGAAGATGACAGAATGACAGAAGAGGACAGAATGACAGAAGAGGACAGAATATGCCAGAAGATGACAGAAGGTGACAGAATGACAGAAGATGACAGAAGATGACAGAAGATCACAGAAGATGACAGAAGATGACAGAATGACAGAAGAGGACAGAATGACAGAAGATGACAGAATGACAGAAGATGACAGAAGATGACAGAAGATGACAGAATGACAGACGAGGACAGAAGATGACAGAAGATGGCAGAAGATGACAGAAGATGACAGAATGACAGAAGAGGACAGAATGACAGAAGATGACAGAATGACAGAAGAGGACAGAATGACAGAAGATGATAGAAGATGACAAAAGATGACAGAATGAGAGAAGAGGACAGAATGACAGAAGATGACAGAAGATGACAGAAGATGACAAAATGACAGAAGAGGACAGAATGACAGAAGATGACAGAATGACAGAAGAGGGCAGAAGATGACAGAAGATGACAGAATGACAGAAGAGGACAGAATGACAGAAGATGACAGAAGATGACAGAATGACAGAAGAGGACAGAATGACAGAAGATGACAGAAGATGACAGAATGACAGAAGATGACAGAAGATGACAGAGGATGACAAAATGACAGAAGAGGACAGAATGACAGAAGATGACAGAGTGACAGAAGAGGACAGAATGACAGAAGATGACAGAAGATGACAGAAGATGACAGAATGACAGAAGAGGACAGAATGACAGAAGATGACAGAATATGACAGAAGATGATTGAATATGACAGAAGATGACAGAAGATGACAGAAGATGACAGAATGACAGAAGAGGACAGAATGACAGAAGAGGACAGAATATGATAGAGGATGACAGAAGATGACAGAATGACAGAAGATGACAGAAGATGTCAGAAGGACAGAAGATGACAGAATGACAGAAGATGAAAGAACATGACAGAAGATGACAGAATATGACAGAAGATGACAGAAGATGACAGAATGACAGAAGAGGACAGAATGACAGAAGAGGACAGAATATGGCAGAAGATGACACAAGATGACAGAATGACAGAAAATGACAGAAGAGGACAGAATATGACAGAAGAGGACAGAATGACAGAAGATGACAGAAGATGACAGATGATGACAGAAGATGGCAGAAGATGACAGAAGATGACAGAATATGACAGAAGATGACAGAGTATGACAGAAGATGACAGAATGACAGAAGAGGACAGAAGATGACAGAAGATGTCAGAATGACAGAAGATGACAGAAGATGACAGAAGATGACAGAAGATGACAGAATTACAGAAGAGGACAGAATGACAGAAGAGGAGAGAAGATGACAGAATATGACAGAAGATGATTGAATATGACAGAAGATGACAGAAGATGACAGAAGATGACAGAATGACAGAAGAGGACAGAATGACAGAAGAGGACAGAATATGATAGAGGATGACAGAAGATGACAGAATGACAGAAGATGACAGAAGATGTCAGAAGGACAGAAGATGACAGAATGACAGAAGATGAAAGAACATGACAGAAGATGACAGAATATGACAGAAGAGGACAGAAGATGACAGAAGATGACAGAATGACAGAAGAGGACAGAATGACAGAAGAGGACAGAATATGGCAGAAGATGACACAAGATGACAGAATGACAGAAAATGACAGAAGAGGACAGAATATGACAGAAGAGGACAGAATGACAGAAGATGACAGAAGATGACAGATGATGACAGAAGATGGCAGAAGATGACAGAAGATGACAGAATATGACAGAAGATGACAGAAGATGACAGAGTATGACAGAAGATGACAGAAGATGACAGAAGATGACAGAAGATGACAGAATGACAGAAGAGGACAGAATGACAGAAGATGACAGAATGACAGAAGAGGACAGAAGATGACAGAAGATGACAGAAGATGACAGAAGATGACAGAATAACAGAAGAGGACAGAAGATGACAGAAGATGTCAGAATGACAGAAGATGACAGAAGATGACAGAAGATGACAGAAGATGACAGAATTACAGAAGAGGACAGAATGACAGAAGAGGAGAGAAGATGACAGAATGACAGAAGAGGACAGAAGATGACAGAAGATGACAGAAGATGACAGAAGATGACAGAAGGTGACAGAATGACAGAAGAGGACAGAATGACAGAAGATGACAGAAGATGACAGAAGAGGACAGAATGACAGAAGATGACAGAATGACAGAAGAGGACAGAATGACAGAAGATGACAGAAGATGACAGAAGATGACAGAATGACAGAAGATGACAGAAGAAGACAGAGTATGACAGAAGATGACAGAAGATGAAAAAGATGACAGAAGATGACAGAATGATAGAAGAGGACAGAATGACAGAAGATGACAGAATGACAGAAGAGGACAGAAGATGACAGAAGATGACAGAAGATGACAGAATGACAGAAGATGACAGAAGATGACAGAATGACAGAAGATGACAGAAGATGACAGAAGATGACAGAAGATGACAGAATGACCGAAGAGGACAGAATGACAGAAGAGGACAGAATGACAGAAGAGGACAGAATATGACAAAAGATGACAGAAGATGACAGAATGACAGAAGATGACAGAATATGACAGAAGATGACAGAATGACAGAAGATGACAGAAGATGACAGAAGAGGGCAGAATGACAGAAGATAACAGAAGATGACAGAAGATGACAGAATGACAGAAGAGGACAGAAGATGACAGAATGACAGAAGAGGACAGAATGACAGAAGATGACAGAAGATGACAGAAGATGATAGAAGATGACAGAATGACAGAAGAGGACAGAATGACAGAAGATGACAGACGATGACAGAAGATGACAGAATGACAGAAGATGACAGAAGATGACAGAATATGACAGAATATGACAGAAGATGACAGAAGATGACAGAAGATGACAGAATGAGAGAAGAGGACAGAATGACAGAAGAGGACAGAATATGATAGAGGATGACAGAAGATGACAGAATGACAGAAGATGACAGAAGATGTCAGAAGGACAGAAGATGACAGAATGACAGAAGATGAAAGAACATGACAGAAGATGACAGAATATGACAGAAGAGGACAGAAGATGACAGAAGATGACAGAATGACAGAAGAGGACAGAATGACAGAAGAGGACAGAATATGGCAGAAGATGACACAAGATGACAGAATGACAGAAGATGACAGAAGAGGACAGATGATGACAGAAGATGACAGAAGATGACAGAATATGACAGAAGATGACAGAGTATGACAGAAGATGACAGAAGATGACAGAAGATGACAGAATGACAGAAGAGGACAGAATGACAGAAGATGACAGAATGACAGAAGAGGACAGAAGATGACAGAAGATGACAGAAGATGACAGAATGACAGAAGAGGACAGAAGATGACAGAAGATGACAGAATGACAGAAGATGACAGAAGATGACAGAAGATGACAGAATTACAGAAGAGGACAGAATGACAGAAGAGGAGAGAAGATGACAGAAGATGACAGAAGATGACAGAAGATGACAGAATGACCGAAGAGGACAGAATGACAGAAGAGGACAGAATGACAGAAGAGGACAGAATATGACAAAAGATGACAGAAGATGACAGAATGACAGAAGATGACAGAATATGACAGAAGATGACAGAATGACAGAAGATGACAGAAGATGACAGAAGAGGGCAGAATGACAGAAGATAACAGAAGATGACAGAAGATGACAGAATGGCAGAAGAGGACAGAAGATGACAGAATGACAGAAGAGGACAGAATGACAGAAGATGACAGAAGATGACAGAAGATGATAGAAGATGACAGAATGACAGAAGAGGACAGAATGACAGAAGATGACAGACGATGACAGAAGATGACAGAATGACAGAAGATGACAGAAGATGACAGAATATGACAGAATATGACAGAAGATGACAGAAGATGACAGAAGATGACAGAAGATGACAGAATGAGAGAAGAGGACAGAATGACAGAAGAGGACAGAATATGATAGAGGATGACAGAAGATGACAGAATGACAGAAGATGACAGAAGATGTCAGAAGGACAGAAGATGACAGAATGACAGAAGATGAAAGAACATGACAGAAGATGACAGAATATGACAGAAGAGGACAGAAGATGACAGAAGATGACAGAATGACAGAAGAGGACAGAATGACAGAAGAGGACAGAATATGGCAGAAGATGACACAAGATGACAGAATGACAGAAGATGACAGAAGAGGACAGATGATGACAGAAGATGGCAGAAGATGACAGAAGATGACAGAATATGACAGAAGATGACAGAGTATGACAGAAGATGACAGAAGATGACAGAAGATGACAGAAGATGACAGAATGACAGAAGAGGACAGAATGACAGAAGATGACAGAATGACAGAAGAGGACAGAAGATGACAGAAGATGACAGAAGATGACAGAAGATGACAGAATGACAGAAGAGGACAGAAGATGACAGAAGATGACAGAATGACAGAAGATGACAGAAGATGACAGAAGATGACAGAATTACAGAAGAGGACAGAATGACAGAAGAGGAGAGAAGATGACAGAATGACAGAAGAGGACAGAAGATGACAGAAGATGACAGAAGATGACAGAATGACAGAAGATGACAGAATGACAGAAGAGGACAGAATGACAGAAGATGACAGAATGACAGAAGATGACAGAAGATGACAGAATGGCAGAAGATGACAGATGATGACAGAATATGACAGAATATGACAGAAGATGACAGAAGATGACAGAATGACAGAAGATGACAGTAGATGACAGTAGATGACAGAAGATGACACAAGATGACAGAATGACAGAAGATGACAGAAGAGGACAGATGATGACAGAAGATGGCAGAAGATGACAGAAGATGACAGAATATGACAGAAGATGACAGAGTATGACAGAAGATGACAGAAGATGACAGAAGATGACAGAAGATGACAGAATGACAGAAGAGGACAGAATGACAGAAGATGACAGAATGACAGAAGAGGACAGAAGATGACAGAAGATGACAGAAGATGACAGAAGATGACAGAATGACAGAAGAGGACAGAAGATGACAGAAGATGACAGAATGACAGAAGATGACAGAAGATGACAGAAGATGACAGAATTACAGAAGAGGACAGAATGACAGAAGAGGAGAGAAGATGACAGAAGATGACAGAAGATGACAGAAGATGACAGAATGACCGAAGAGGACAGAATGACAGAAGAGGACAGAATGACAGAAGAGGACAGAATATGACAAAAGATGACAGAAGATGACAGAATGACAGAAGATGACAGAATATGACAGAAGATGACAGAATGACAGAAGATGACAGAAGATGACAGAAGAGGGCAGAATGACAGAAGATAACAGAAGATGACAGAAGATGACAGAATGACAGAAGAGGACAGAAGATGACAGAATGACAGAAGAGGACAGAATGACAGAAGATGACAGAAGATGACAGAAGATGATAGAAGATGACAGAATGACAGAAGAGGACAGAATGACAGAAGATGACAGACGATGACAGAAGATGACAGAATGACAGAAGATGACAGAAGATGACAGAATATGACAGAATATGACAGAAGATGACAGAAGATGACAGAAGATGACAGAAGATGACAGAATGAGAGAAGAGGACAGAATGACAGAAGAGGACAGAATATGATAGAGGATGACAGAAGATGACAGAATGACAGAAGATGACAGAAGATGTCAGAAGGACAGAAGATGACAGAATGACAGAAGATGAAAGAACATGACAGAAGATGACAGAATATGACAGAAGAGGACAGAAGATGACAGAAGATGACAGAATGACAGAAGAGGACAGAATGACAGAAGAGGACAGAATATGGCAGAAGATGACACAAGATGACAGAATGACAGAAGATGACAGAAGAGGACAGATGATGACAGAAGATGGCAGAAGATGACAGAAGATGACAGAATATGACAGAAGATGACAGAGTATGACAGAAGATGACAGAAGATGACAGAAGATGACAGAAGATGACAGAATGACAGAAGAGGACAGAATGACAGAAGATGACAGAATGACAGAAGAGGACAGAAGATGACAGAAGATGACAGAAGATGACAGAAGATGACAGAATGACAGAAGAGGACAGAAGATGACAGAAGATGACAGAATGACAGAAGATGACAGAAGATGACAGAAGATGACAGAATTACAGAAGAGGACAGAATGACAGAAGAGGAGAGAAGATGACAGAATGACAGAAGAGGACAGAAGATGACAGAAGATGACAGAATGACAGAAGAGGACAGAATGACAGAAGAGGACAGAATGACAGAAGATGACAGAATGGCAGAAGATGACAGAAGATGACAGAATGGCAGAAGATGACAGATGATGACAGAATATGACAGAATATGACAGAAGATGACAGAAGATGACAGAATGACAGAAGATGACAGTAGATGACAGTAGATGACAGAAGATGACAGAAGATGACAGAATGACAGAAGAGGACAGAAGATGACAGAAGATGACAGAATGACAGAAGAGGACAGAATGACAGAAGAGGACAGAATATGTCAGAAGGACAGAAGATGACAGAATGACAGAAGATGACAGAACATGACAGAAGATGACAGAAGATGACAGAATATGACAGAAGAGGACAGAAGATGACAGAAGATGACAGAATATGACAGAAGATGACAGAAGATGACAGAATGACAGAAGAGGACAGAATGACAGAAGAGGACAGAATATGACAGAAGATGACACAAGATTACAGAATGACAGAAAATGACAGAATGACAGAAGATGACAGAAGATGACAGAAGATGAAAGAAGATGGCAGAAGATGACAGAAGATGACAGAATATGACAGAAGATGACAGAAGATGACAGAGTATGACAGATGATGACAGAAGATGACAGAAGATGACAGAATGACAGAAGAGGACAGAATGACAGAAGATGACAGAATGACAGAAGAGGACAGAAGATGACAGAAGATGACAGAAGATGACAGAATGACAGAAGAGGACAGAAGATGACAGAAAATGACAGAAGATGACAGAAGATGACAGAATATGACAGAAGATGACAGAATATGACAGAAGATGACAGAATGACAGAAGAGGACAGAATGACAGAAGATGACAGAATGACAGAAGAGGACAGAAGATGACAGAAGATGACAGAAGATGACAGAAGATGACAGAATGACAGAAGAGGACAGAATGACAGAAGATGACAGAAGATGACAGAATATGACAGAAGATGACAGAAGATGACAGAATATGACAGAAGATGACAGAATGACAGAAGAGGACAGAATGACAGAAGAGGACAGAATATGCCAGAAGATGACAGAAGGTGACAGAATGACAGAAGATGACAGAATATGACAGAAGATGACAGAATGACAGAAGAGGACAGAAGATGACAGAAGGTGACAGAAGATGACAGAAGATGACAGAATGACAGAAGAGGACAGAAGAGGACAGAAGATAACAGAAGATGACAGAAGATGACAGAATGACAGAAGAGGTCAGAAGATGACAGAAGATGACAGAAGATGACAGAAGATAACAGAAGATGACAGAATGACAGAAGAGGACAGAATGACAGAAGAGGACAGAATGACAGAAGATGACAGAAGATGACAGAAGATGACAGAAGATGACAGAATATGACAGAAGATGACAGAAGATGACAGAATATGACAGAAGATGACAGAATGACAGAAGAGGACAGAATGACAGAAGAGGACAGAATATGCCAGAAGATGACAGAAGGTGACAGAATGACAGAAGATGACAGAAGATGACAGAAGATCACAGAAGATGACAGAAGATGACAGAATGACAGAAGAGGACAGAATGACAGAAGATGACAGAATGACAGAAGAGGACAGAATGACAGAAATGACAGAAGATGACACAAGATGACAGAAGATGACAGAAGATGACAGAATGACAGAAGAGGACAGAATGACAGAAGAGGACAGAATATGCCAGAAGATGACAGAAGGTGACAGAATGACAGAAGATGACAGAAGATCACAGAAGATGACAGAAGATGACAGAATGACAGAAGAGGACAGAATGACAGAAGATGACAGAATGACAGAAGATGACAGAAGATGACAGAAGATGACAGAATGACAGACGAGGACAGAAGATGACAGAAGATGGCAGAAGATGACAGAAGATGACAGAATGACAGAAGAGGACAGAATGACAGAAGATGACAGAAGATGACAGAAGATGACAGAATGAGAGAAGAGGACAGAATGACAGAAGATGACAGAAGATGACAGAAGATGACAAAATGACAGAATAGGACAGAATGACAGAAGATGACAGAATGACAGAAGAGGGCAGAAGATGACAGAAGATGACAGAATGACAGAAGAGGACAGAATGACAGAAGATGACAGAAGATGACAGAATGACAGAAGAGGACAGAATGACAGAAGATGACAGAAGATGACAGAAGATGACAGAATGACAGAAGATGACAGAAGATGACAGAGGATGACAAAATGACAGAAGAGGACAGAATGACAGAAGATGACAGAGTGACAGAAGAGGACAGAATGACAGAAGATGACAGAAGATGAGAGAAGATGACAGAATGACAGAAGAGGACAGAAAGACAGAAGATGACAGAATATGACAGAAGATGATTGAATATGACAGAAGATGACAGAAGATGACAGAAGATGACAGAATGACAGAAGAGGACAGAATGACAGAAGATGACAGAAGATGACAGAATGACAGAAGATGACAGAAGATGACGGAAGATGACAGAAGATGACAGAATGACAGAAGAGGACAGAATGACAGAAGATGACAGAATGACAGAAGATGACAGAAGATGACAGAAGATGACAGAATGACAGACGAGGACAGAAGATGACAGAAGATGGCAGAAGATGACAGAAGATGACAGAATGACAGAAGAGGACAGAATGACAGAAGATGACAGAATGACAGAAGAGGACAGAATGACAGAAGATGATAGAAGATGACAGAAGATGACAGAATGAGAGAAGAGGACAGAATGACAGAAGATGACAGAAGATGACAGAAGATGACAAAATGACAGAAGAGGACAGAATGACAGAAGATGACAGAATGACAGAAGAGGGCAGAAGATGACAGAAGATGACAGAATGACAGAAGAGGACAGAATGACAGAAGATGACAGAAGATGACAGAATGACAGAAGAGGACAGAATGACAGAAGATGACAGAAGATGACAGAAGATGACAGAATGACAGAAGATGACAGAAGATGACAGAGGATGACAAAATGACAGAAGAGGACAGAATGACAGAAGATGACAGAGTGACAGAAGAGGACAGAATGACAGAAGATGACAGAAGATGACAGAAGATGACAGAATGACAGAAGAGGACAGAAAGACAGAAGATGACAGAATATGACAGAAGATGATTGAATATGACAGAAGATGACAGAAGATGACAGAAGATGACAGAATGACAGAAGAGGACAGAATGACAGAAGATGACAGAAGATGACAGAAGATGACAGAATGACAGAAGATGACAGAAGATGACGGAAGATGACAGAAGATGACAGAAGATGACAGAATGACAGAAGAGGACAGAATGACAGAAAATGACAGAAGATGACAGAAGATGTCAGAATGACAGAAGAGGACAGAATGACAGATGATGACAGAATGACAGAAGAGGACAGAAGATGACAGAAAATGACAGAAGATGACAGAAGATGACAGAAGGTGACAGAATGACAGAAGAGGACAGAATGACAGAAGATGACAGAAGATGACAGAAGAGGACAGAATGACAGAAGATGACAGAATGACAGAAGAGGACAGAATGACAGAAGATGACAGAAGATGACAGAAGATGACAGAATGACAGAAGATGACAGAAGATGACAGAAGATGACAGAATGACAGAAGAGGACAGAAGATGACAGAAGATGACAGAAGATGACAGAATGACAGAAGAGGACAGAAGATGACAGAAGATGACAGAATGACAGAAGATGACAGAAGATGACAGAAGATGACAGAAGGACCGAAGAGGACAGAATGACAGAAGAGGACAGAATGACAGAAGAGGACAGAATATGACAAAAGATGACAGAAGATGACAGAATGACAGAAGATGACAGAAGATGACAGAAAATGACAGAAGATGACAGAAGATGACAGAAGATGACAGAATGACAGAAGAGGACAGAATGACAGAAGATGACAGAATGACAGAAGATGACAGAATGACAGATGAGGACAGAAGATGACAGAAGATGACAGAAGATGACAGAAGATGACAGAATGACAGAATGACAGAAGAGGACAGAAGATGACAGAAGATGACAGAAGATGACAGAATGACAGAAGAGGTCAGAAGATGACAGAAGATGACAGAAGATGACAGAAGATAACAGAAGATGACAGAATGACAGAAGAGGATAGAATGACAGAAGAGGACAGAATGACAGAAGATGACAGAAGATGACAGAAGAAGACAGAAGATGACAGAAGATGACAGAAGATGACAGAATATGACAGAAGATGACAGAAGATGACTGAATATGACAGAAGATGACAGAATGACAGAAGAGGACAGAATGACAGAAGAGGACAGAATATGCCAGAAGATGACAGAAGGTGACAGAATGACAGAAGATGACAGAAGATGACAGAAGATCAAAGAAGATGACAGAAGATGACAGAATGACAGAAGAGGACAGAATGACTGAAGATGACAGAATGACAGAAGAGGACAGAATGACAGAAGATGACAGAAGATGACACAAGATGACAGGATGACAGAAGAGGACAGAATGACAGAAGATGACAGAATGACAGAAGATGACAGAAGATGACAGAAGATGACAGAATGACAGACGAGGACAGAAGATGACAGAAGATGGCAGAAGATGACAGAAGATGACAGAATGACAGAAGAGGACAGAATGACAGAAGATGATAGAAGATGACAGAAGATGACAGAATGACAGAAGAGGACAGAATGACAGAAGATGACAGAAGATGACAGAAGATGACAGAATGACAGAAGATGACAGAAGATGACAGAAGATGACAAAATGACAGAAGAGGACAGAATGACAGAAGATGACAGAAGATGACAGAAGAGGACAGAATGACAGAAGATGACAGAATGACAGAAGAGGACAGAATGACAGAAGATGACAGAAGATGACAGAAGATGACAGAAGATGACAGAATGACAGAAGGTGACAGAAGATGACAGAAGATGACAGAATGACAGAAGATGACAGAAGATGACAGAAGATGACAGAAGATGACAGAATGACCGAAGAGGACAGAATGACAGAAGAGGACAGAATGACAGAAGAGGACAGAATATGACAAAAGATGACAGAAGATGACAGAATGACAGAAGATGACAGAAGATGACAGAAAATGACAGAAGATGACAGAAGATGACAGAAGATGACAGAATGACAGAAGAGGACAGAATGACAGAAGATGACAGAATGACAGAAGATGACAGAATGACAGATGAGGACAGAAGATGACAGAAGATGAAAGAAGATGACAGAAGATGACAGAATGACAGAAGAGGACAGAAGATGACAGAAGATGACAGAAGATGACAGAAGATGACAGAAGATGACAGAATGACAGAAGAGGACAGAAGAGGACAGAAGATGACAGAAGATGAGAGAAGATGACAGAAGATGACAGAATGACAGAAGAGGTCAGAAGATGACAGAAGATGACAGAAGATGACAGAAGATAACAGAAGATGACAGAATGACAGAAGAGGACAGAAGATGACGGAAGATGACAGAAGATGACAGAAGATGACAGAATGACAGAAGAGGACAGAATGACAGAAGATGACAGAAGACGACAGAAGATGACAGAAGATGACAGAAGATGACAGAAGATGACAGAAGATGTCAGAATGACAGATGATGACAGAATGACAGAAGCGGACAGAAGATGACAGAAGATGACAGAAGATGACAGAAGATGACAGAAGATGACAGAAGATGACAGAAGATGACAGAATGACAGAATGACAGAAGAGGACAGAAGATGACAGAAGATGACAGAAGATGACAGAAGATGACAGAATGACAGAAGAGGTCAGAAGATGACAGAAGATGACAGAAGATGACAGAAGATAACAGAAGATGACAGAATGACAGAAGAGGATAGAATGACAGAAGAGGACAGAATGACAGAAGATGACAGAAGATGACAGAAGAAGACAGAAGATGACAGAAGATGACAGAAGATGACAGAATATGACAGAAGATGACAGAAGATGACAGAAGATGACAGAATATGACAGAAGATGACAGAATGACAGAAGAGGACAGAACGACAGAAGAGGACAGAATATGCCAGAAGATGACAGAAGGTGACAGAATGACAGAAGATGACAGAAGATGACAGAAGATCAAAGAAGATGACAGAAGATGACAGAATGACAGAAGAGGACAGAATGACTGAAGATGACAGAATGACAGAAGAGGACAGAATGACAGAAGATGACAGAAGATGACACAAGATGACAGGATGACAGAAGAGGACAGAATGACAGAAGATGACAGAATGACAGAAGATGACAGAAGATGACAGAAGATGACAGAATGACAGACGAGGACAGAAGATGACAGAAGATGGCAGAAGATGACAGAAGATGACAGAATGACAGAATGACAGAAGATGATAGAAGATGACAGAAGATGACAGAATGACAGAAGAGGACAGAATGACAGAAGATGACAGAAGATGACAGAAGATGACAGAATGACAGAAGATGACAGAAGATGACAGAATGACAGAAGAGGACAGAATGACAGAAGATGACAGAATGACAGAAGAGGACAGAATGACAGAAGATGACAGAAGATGACAGAATGACAGAAGAGGACAGAATGACAGAAGATGAAAGAAGATGACAGAAGATGGCAGAAGATGACAGAATGACAGAAGATGACAGAAGATGACAGAAGATGACAAAATGACAGAAGAGGACAGAATGACAGAAGATGACAGAGTGACAGAAGAGGACAGAATGACAGAAGATGACAGAAGATGACAGAAGATGACAGAATGACAGAAGAGGACAGAATGACAGAAGATGACAGAATATGACAGAAGATGACAGAAGATGACAGAAGATGACAGAATGACAGAAGAGGACAGAATGACAGAAGATGACAGAAGATGACAGAAGATGACAGAATGACAGAAGATGACAGAAGATGACGGAAGATGACAGAAGATGACAGAAGATGACAGAATGACAGAAGAGGACAGAATGACAGAAGATGACAGAAGACGACAGAAGATGACAGAAGATGACAGAAGATGACAGAAGATGACAGAAGATGTCAGAATGACAGATGATGACAGAATGACAGAAGCGGACAGAAGATGACAGAAGATGACAGAAGATGACAGAAGATGACAGAAGATGACAGAAGGTGACAGAATGACAGAAGAGGTCAGAATGACAGAAGATGACAGAAGATGACAGAAGAGGACAGAATGACAGAAGATGACAGAATGACAGAAGAGGACAGAATGACAGAAGATGACAGAAGATGACAGAAGATGACAGAAGATGACAGAATGACAGAAGATGACAGAAGATGACAGAAGATGACAGAATGACAGAAGATGACAGAAGATGACAGAAGATGACAGAAGATGACAGAATGACCGAAGAGGACAGAATGACAGAAGAGGACAGAATGACAGAAGAGGACAGAATATGACAAAAGATGACAGAAGATGACAGAATGACAGAAGATGACAGAAGATGACAGAAAATGACAGAAGATGACAGAAGATGACAGAAGATGACAGAATGACAGAAGAGGACAGAATGACAGAAGATGACAGAATGACAGAAGATGACAGAATGACAGATGAGGACAGAAGATGACAGAAGATGACAGAAGATGACAGAAGATGACAGAATGACAGAAGAGGACAGAAGATGACAGAAGATGACAGAAGATGACAGAAGATGACAGAAGATGACAGAATGACAGAAGAGGACAGAAGAGGACAGAAGATGACAGAAGATGACAGAAGATGACAGAAGATGACAGAATGACAGAAGAGGTCAGAAGATGACAGAAGATGACAGAAGATGACAGAAGATAACAGAAGATGACAGAATGACAGAAGAGGACAGAATGACAGAAGAGGACAGAATGACAGAAGATGACAGAAGATGACAGAAGAAGACAGAAGATGACAGAAGATGACAGAAGATGACAGAATATGACAGAAGATGACAGAAGATGACAGAATATGACAGAAGATGACAGAATGACAGAAGAGGACAGAATGACAGAAGAGGACAGAATATGACAGAAGATGACAGAAGGTGACAGAATGACAGAAGATGACAGAAGATGACAGAAGATCACAGAAGATGACAGAAGATGACAGAATGACAGAAGAGGACAGAATGACAGAAGATGACAGAATGACAGAAGAGGACAGAATGACAGAAGATGACACAAGATGACACAAGATGACAGAATTACAGAAGAGGACAGAATTACAGAAGATGACAGAATGACAGAAGATGACAGAAGATGACAGAAGATGACAGAATGACAGACGAGGACAGAAGATGACAGAGGATGGCAGAAGATGACAGAAGATGACAGAATGACAGAAGAGGACAGAATGACAGAAGAGGTCAGAATGACAGAAGATGACAGAAGATGACAGAAGAGGACAGAATGACAGAAGATGACAGAATGACAGAAGAGGACAGAATGACAGAAGATGACAGAAGATGACAGAAGATGACAGAAGATGACAGAATGACAGAAGATGACAGAAGATGACAGAGTATGACAGAAGATGACAGAAGATGACAGAATGACAGAAGAGGACAGAAGATGACAGAAGATGACAGAAGATGACAGAATGACAGAAGAGGACAGAAGATGACAGAAGATGACAGAATGACAGAAGATGACAGAAGATGACAGAAGATGACAGAATGACCGAAGAGGACAGAATGACAGAAGAGGACAGAATGACAGAAGAGGACAGAATATGACAAAAGATGACAGAAGATGACAGAATGACAGAAGATGACAGAAGATGACAGAAAATGACAGAAGATGACAGAAGATGACAGAAGATGACAGAATGACAGAAGAGGACAGAATGACAGAAGATGACAGAATGACAGAAGATGACAGAATGACAGATGAGGACAGAAGATGACAGAACATGACAGAAGATGACAGAAGATGACAGAATGACAGAAGAGGACAGAAGAGGACAGAAGATGACAGAAGATGACAGAAGATGACAGAAGATGACAGAATGACAGAAGAGGTCAGAAGATGACAGAAGATGACAGAAGATGACAGAAGATAACAGAAGATGACAGAATGACAGAAGAGGACAGAATGACAGAAGAGGACAGAATGACAGAAGATGACAGAAGATGACAGAAGAAGACAGAAGATGACAGAAGATGACAGAAGATGACAGAATATGACAGAAGATGACAGAAGATGACAGAATATGACAGAAGATGACAGAATGACAGAAGAGGACAGAATGACAGAAGAGGACAGAATATGCCAGAAGATGACAGAAGGTGACAGAATGACAGAAGATGACAGAAGATGACAGAAGATCACAGAAGATGACAGAAGATGACAGAATGACAGAAGCGGACAGAATGACAGAAGATGACAGAATGACAGAAGAGGACAGAATGACAGAAGATGACAGAAGATGACACAAGATGACAGGATGACAGAAGAGGACAGAATGACAGAAGATGACAGAATGACAGAAGATGACAGAAGATGACAGAATGACAGATGAGGACAGAAGATGACAGAAGATGGCAGAAGATGACAGAAGATGACAGAATGACAGAAGAGGACAGAATGACAGAAGATGAAAGAAGATGACAGAAGATGACAGAATGACAGAAGAGGACAGAATGACAGAAGATGACAGAAGATGACAGAAGATGACAGAAGATGACAGAATGACAGAAGATGACAGAAGATGACAAAATGACAGAAGAGGACAGAATGACAGAAGAGGACAGAATGACAGAAGATGACAGAAGATGACAGAATGACAGAAGAGGACAGAATGTCAGAAGATGAAAGAAGATGACAGAAGATGGCAGAAGATGACAGAATGACAGAAGATGACAGAAGATGACAGAAGATGACAAAATGACAGAAGAGGACAGAATGACAGAAGATGACAGAGTGACAGAAGAGGACAGAATGACAGAAGATGACAGAAGATGACAGAAGATGACAGAATGACAGAAGAGGACAGAATGACAGAAGATGACAGAATATGACAGAAGATGACAGAAGATGACAGAAGATGACAGAATGACAGAAGAGGACAGAATGACAGAAGATGACAGAAGATGACAGAAGATGACAGAATGACAGAAGATGACAGAAGATGACGGAAGATGACAGAAGATGACAGAAGATGACAGAATGACAGAAGAGGACAGAATGACAGAAGATGACAGAAGACGACAGAAGATGACAGAAGATGACAGAAGATGACAGAAGATGACAGAAGATGTCAGAATGACAGATGATGACAGAATGACAGAAGCGGACAGAAGATGACAGAAGATGACAGAAGATGACAGAAGATGACAGAAGGTGACAGAATGACAGAAGAGGTCAGAATGACAGAAGATGACAGAAGATGACAGAAGAGGACAGAATGACAGAAGATGACAGAATGACAGAAGAGGACAGAATGACAGAAGATGACAGAGTATGACAGAAGATGACAGAAGATGACAGAAGATGACAGAAGATGACAGAATGACAGAAGAGGACAGAAGATGACAGAAGATGACAGAAGATGACAGAATGACAGAAGAGGACAGAAGATGACAGAAGATGACAGAATGACAGAAGATGACAGAAGATGACAGAATGACCGAAGAGGACAGAATGACAGAAGAGGACAGAATGACAGAAGAGGACAGAATATGACAAAAGATGACAGAAGATGACAGAATGACAGAAGATGACAGAAGATGACAGAAAATGACAGAAGATGACAGAAGATGACAGAAGATGACAGAATGACAGAAGAGGACAGAATGACAGAAGATGACAGAATGACAGAAGATGACAGAATGACAGATGAGGACAGAAGATGACAGAAGATGACAGAAGATGACAGAAGATGACAGAATGACAGAAGAGGACAGAAGATGACAGAAGATGACAGAAGATGACAGAAGATGACAGAAGATGACAGAATGACAGAAGAGGACAGAAGAGGACAGAAGATGACAGAAGATGACAGAAGATGACAGAAGATGACAGAATGACAGAAGAGGTCAGAAGATGACAGAAGATGACAGAAGATGACAGAAGATAACAGAAGATGACAGAATGACAGAAGAGGACAGAATGACAGAAGAGGACAGAATGACAGAAGATGACAGAAGATGACAGAAGAAGACAGAAGATGAACAGAAGATGACAGAATATGACAGAAGATGACAGAAGATGACAGAATATGACAGAAGATGACAGAATGACAGAAGAGGACAGAATGACAGAAGAGGACAGAATATGACAGAAGATGACAGAAGGTGACAGAATGACAGAAGATGACAGAAGATGACAGAGTATGACAGAAGATGACAGAAGATGACAGAAGATGACAGAATGACAGAAGAGGACAGAAGATGACAGAAGATGACAGAAGATGACAGAATGACAGAAGAGGACAGAAGATGACAGAAGATGACAGAATGACAGAAGATGACAGAAGATGACAGAAGATGACAGAATGACCGAAGAGGACAGAATGACAGAAGAGGACAGAATGACAGAAGAGGACAGAATATGACAAAAGATGACAGAAGATGACAGAATGACAGAAGATGACAGAAGATGACAGAAGATGACAGAAAATGACAGAAGATGACAGAAGATGACAGAAGATGACAGAATGACAGAAGAGGACAGAATGACAGAAGATGACAGAATGACAGAAGATGACAGAATGACAGATGAGGACAGAAGATGACAGAACATGACAGAAGATGACAGAAGATGACAGAATGACAGAAGAGGACAGAAGAGGACAGAAGATGACAGAAGATGACAGAAGATGACAGAATGACAGAAGAGGTCAGAAGATGACAGAAGATGACAGAAGATAACAGAAGATGACAGAATGACAGAAGAGGTCAGAATGACAGAAGAGGACAGAATGACAGAAGATGACAGAAGATGACAGAAGAAGACAGAAGATGACAGAAGATGACAGAAGATGACAGAAGATGACAGAAGATGACAGAAGATGACAGAATGACAGAAGAGGTCAGAAGATGACAGAAGATGACAGAAGATAACAGAAGATGACAGAATGACAGAAGAGGACAGAATGACAGAAGAGGACAGAATGACAGAAGATGACAGAAGATGACAGAAGATGACAGAATATGACAGAAGATGACAGAATGACAGAAGAGGACAGAATGACAGAAGAGGACAGAATATGCCAGAAGATGACAGAAGGTGACAGAATGACAGAAGATGACAGAAGATGACAGAAGATCACAGAAGATGACAGAATGACAGAAGAGGACAGAATGACAGAAGATGACAGAATGACAGAAGAGGACAGAATGACAGAAGATGACAGAAGATGACACAAGATGACAGGATGACAGAAGAGGACAGAATGACAGAAGATGACAGAATGACAGAAGATGACAGAAGATGACAGAAGATGACAGAATGACAGACGAGGACAGAAGATGACAGAAGATGGCAGAAGATGACAGAAGATGACAGAATGACAGAAGAGGACAGAATGACAGAAGATGATAGAAGATGACAGAAGATGACAGAATGACAGAAGAGGACAGAATGACAGAAGATGACAGAAGATGACAGAAGATGACAGAAGATGACAGAATGACAGAAGATGACAGAAGATGACAGAAGAAGACAAAATGACGGAAGAGGACAGAATGACAGAAGATGACAGAATGACAGAAGAGGACAGAATGACAGAAGATGACAGAAGATGACAGAATGACAGAAGAGGACAGAATGACAGAAGATGAAAGAAGATGACAGAAGATGGCAGAAGATGACAGAATGACAGAAGATGACAGAAGATGACAGAAGATGACAAAATGACAGAAGAGGACAGAATGACAGAAGATGACAGAGTGACAGAAGAGGACAGAATGACAGAAGATGACAGAAGATGACAGAAGATGACAGAATGACAGAAGAGGACAGAATGACAGAAGATGACAGAATATGACAGAAGATGACAGAAGATGACAGAATGACAGAAGAGGACAGAATGACAGAAGATGACAGAAGATGACAGAATGACAGAAGATGACAGAAGATGACGGAAGATGACAGAAGATGACAGAAGATGACAGAATGACAGAAGAGGACAGAATGACAGAAGGTGACAGAAGATGACAGAAGATGACAGAAGATGACAGAAGATGACAGAATGAAAGAAGATGTCAGAATGACAGATGATGACAGAATGACAGAAGCGGACAGAAGATGACAGAAGATGACAGAAGATGACAGAAGATGACAGAAGGTGACAGAATGACTGAAGAGGTCAGAATGACAGAAGATGACAGAAGATGACAGAAGAGGACAGAATGACAGAAGATGACAGAATGACAGAAGAGGACAGAGTGACAGAAGATGACAGAAGATGACAGAAGATGACAGAATGACAGAAGATGACAGAAGATGACAGAGTATGACAGAAGATGACAGAAGATGACAGAAGATGACAGAAGATGACAGAATGGCAGAAGAGGACAGAAGATGACAGAAGATGACAGAAGATGACAGAATGACAGAAGATGACAGAAGATGACAGAAGATGACAGAATGACAGAAGATGTCAGAATGACAGATGATGACAGAATGACAGAAGCGGACAGAAGATGACAGAAGATGACAGAAGATGACAGAAGATGACAGAAGGTGACAGAATGACAGAAGAGGTCAGAATGACAGAAGATGACAGAAGATGACAGAAGAGGACAGAATGACAGAAGATGACAGAATGACAGAAGAGGACAGAGTGACAGAAGATGACAGAAGATGACAGAAGATGACAGAATGACAGAAGATGACAGAAGATGACAGAGTATGACAGAAGATGACAGAAGATGACAGAAGATGACAGAAGATGACAGAAGATGACAGAATGACAGAAGAGGACAGAAGATGACAGAAGATGACAGAAGATGACAGAATGACAGAAGAGGACAGAAGATGACAGAAGATGACAGAATGACAGAAGATGACAGAAGATGACAGAAGATGACAGAAGATGACAGAATGACCGAAGAGGACAGAATGACAGAAGAGGACAGAATGACAGAAGAGGACAGAATATGACAAAAGATGACAGAAGATGACAGAATGACAGAAGATGACAGAAGATGACAGAAAATGACAGAAGATGACAGAAGATGACAGAAGATGACAGAATGACAGAAGAGGACAGAATGACAGAAGATGACAGAATGACAGAAGATGACAGAATGACAGATGAGGACAGAAGATGACAGAAGATGACAGAAGATGACAGAAGATGACAGAATGACAGAAGAGGACAGAAGATGACAGAAGATGACAGAAGATGACAGAAGATGACAGAAGATGACAGAATGACAGAAGAGGACAGAAGAGGACAGAAGATGACAGAAGATGACAGAAGATGACAGAAGATGACAGAATGACAGAAGAGGTCAGAAGATGACAGAAGATGACAGAAGATAACAGAAGATGACAGAATGACAGAAGAGGTCAGAATGACAGAAGAGGACAGAATGACAGAAGATGACAGAAGATGACAGAAGAAGACAGAAGATGACAGAAGATGACAGAAGATGACAGAATATGACAGAAGATGACAGAAGATGACAGAATATGACAGAAGATGACAGAATGACAGAAGAGGACAGAATGACAGAAGAGGACAGAATATGACAGAAGATGACAGAAGGTGACAGAATGACAGAAGATGACAGAAGATGACAGAAGATCACAGAAGATGACAGAAGATGACAGAATGACAGAAGAGGACAGAAAGACAGAAGATGACAGAATGACAGAAGAGGACAGAATGACAGAAGATGACAGAAGATGACACAAGATGACAGAATGACAGAAGAGGACAGAATGACAGAAGATGACAGAATGATAGAAGATGACAGAAGATGACAGAAGATGACAGAATGACAGACGAGGACAGAAGATGACAGAAGATGGCAGAAGATGACAGAAGATGACAGAATGACAGAAGAGGACAGAATGACAGAAGAGGTCAGAATGACAGAAGATGACAGAATGACAGAAGAGGACAGAATGACAGAAGATGGCAGAAGATGACAGAATATGACAGAAGATGACAGAATGACAGAAGATGACAGAAGATGACAGAGTATGACAGAAGATGACAGAAGATGACAGAAGATGACAGAATGACAGAAGAGGACAGAAGATGACAGAAGATGACAGAAGATGACAGAATGACAGAAGAGGACAGAAGATGACAGAAGATGACAGAATGACAGAAGATGACAGAAGATGACAGAAGATGACAGAATGACCGAAGAGGACAGAATGACAGAAGAGGACAGAATGACAGAAGAGGACAGAATATGACAAAAGATGACAGAAGATGACAGAATGACAGAAGATGACAGAAGATGACAGAAAATGACAGAAGATGACAGAAGATGACAGAATGACAGAAGATGACAGAATGACAGAAGATGACAGAATGACAGAAGATGACAGAATGACAGATGAGGACAGAAGATGACAGAAGATGACAGAAGATGACAGAAGATGACAGAATGACAGAAGAGGACAGAAGATGACAGAAGATGACAGAAGATGACAGAAGATGACAGAAGATGACAGAATGTCAGAAGAGGACAGAAGAGGACAGAAGATGACAGAAGATGACAGAAGATGACAGAAGATGACAGAATAACAGAAGAGGTCAGAAGATGACAGAAGATGACAGAAGATGACAGAAGATAACAGAAGATGACAGAATGACAGAAGAGGACAGAATGACAGAAGAGGACAGAATGACAGAAGATGACAGAAGATGACAGAAGAAGACAGAAGATGACAGAAGATGACAGAATATGACAGAAGATGACAGAAGACGACAGAATATGACAGAAGATGACAGAATGACAGAAGAGGACAGAATGACAGAAGAGGACAGAATATGCCAGAAGATGACAGAAGGTGACAGAATGACAGAAGATGACAGAAGATGACAGAAGATCACAGAAGATGACAGAAGATGACAGAATGACAGAAGAGGACAGAATGACAGAAGATGACAGAATGACAGAAGATGACAGAATGACAGAAGAGGACAGAATGACAGAAGATGACAGAAGATGACACAAGATGACAGAATGACAGAAGAGGACAGAATGACAGAAGATGACTGGATGACAGAAGATGACAGAAGATGACAGAAGATGACAGAATGACAGACGAGGACAGAAGATGACAGAAGATGGCAGAAGATGACAGAAGATGACAGAATGACAGAAGAGGACAGAATGACAGAAGATGATAGAAGATGACAGAAGATGACAGAATGACAGAAGAGGACAGAATGACAGAAGATGACAGAAGATGACAGAAGATGACAGAAGATGACAGAATGACAGAAGATGACAGAAGATGACAGAAGATGACAAAATGACAGAAGAGGACAGAATGACAGAAGATGACAGAATGACAGAAGAGGACAGAATGACAGAAGATGACAGAAGATGACAGAATGACAGAAGAGGACAGAATGACAGAAGATGAAAGAAGATGACAGAAGATGGCAGAAGATGACAGAATGACAGAAGATGACAGAAGATGACAGAAGATGACAAAATGACAGAAGAGGACAGCATGACAGAAGATGACAGAGTGACAGAAGAGGACAGAATGACAGAAGATGACAGAAGATGACAGAAGATGACAGAATGACAGAAGAGGACAGAATGACAGAAGATGACAGAATATGACAGAAGATGATTGAATATGACAGAAGATGACAGAAGATGACAGAATGACAGAAGAGGACAGAATGACAGAAGATGACAGAAGATGACAGAAGATGACAGAATGACAGAAGATGACAGAAGATGACGGAAGATGACAGAAGATGACAGAAGATGACGGAATGACAGAAGAGGACAGAATGACAGAAGATGACAGAAGATGACAGAAGATGACAGAAGATGACAGAATGACAGAAGATGTCAGAATGACAGAAGATGACAGAATGACAGAAGAGGACAGAATGACAGAAGATGACAGAAGATGACAGAAGATGACAGAAGATGACAGAAGGTGACAGAATGACAGAAGAGGACAGAATGACAGAAGATGACAGAAGATGACAGAAGAGGACAGAATGACAGAAGATGACAGAATGACAGAAGAGGACAGAATGACAGAAGATGACAGAAGATGACAGAAGATGACAGAATGACAGAAGATGACAGAAGATGAGAGAGTATGACAGAAGATGACAGAAGATGACAGAAGATGACAGAATGATAGAAGAGGACAGAAGATGACAGAAGATGACAGAAGATGACATAATGACAGAAGAGGACAGAAGATGACAGAAGATGACAGAATGACAGAAGATGACAGAAGATGACAGAAGTTGACAGAATATGACAAAAGATGACAGAAGATGACAGAATGACAGAAGATGACAGAAGATGACAGAAGATGACAGAAGATGACAGAAGATGACAGAATGACAGAAGAGGACAGAATGACAGAAGATGACAGAATGACAGAAGATGACAGAATGACAGATGAGGACAGAAGATGACAGAAGATGACAGAAGATGACAGAATGACAGAAGAGGACAGAAGATGACAGAAGATGACAGAAGATGACAGAATATGACAGAATGACAGAAGAGGACAGAAGAGGACAGAAGATGACAGAAGATGACAGAAGATGACAGAAGATGACAGAATGACCGAAGAGGTCAGAAGATGACAGAAGATGACAGAAGATGACAGAAGATAACAGAAGATGACAGAATGACAGAAGAGGACAGAATGACAGAAGATGACAGAAGATGACAGAAGAAGACAGAAGATGACAGAAGATGACAGAATATGACAGAAGATGACAGAATGACAGAAGAGGACAGAATGACAGAAGAGGACAGAATATGCCAGAAGATGACAGAAGGTGATAGAATGACAGAAGATGACAGAAGATGACAGAAGATGACAGAAGATGACAGAAGATGACAGAATGACAGAAGAGGACAGAATGACAGAAGATGACAGAATGACAGAAGAAGACAGAATGACAGAAGATGACAGAAGATGACACAAGATGACAGAATGACAGAAGAGGACAGAATGACAGAAGATGACAGAATGACAGAAGATGACAGAAGATGACAGAAGATGACAGAAGATGACAGAAGATGACAGAATGACCGAAGAGGACAGAATGACAGAAGAGGACAGAATGACAGAAGAGGACAGAATATGACAAAAGATGACAGAAGATGACAGAATGACAGAAGATGACAGAAGATGACAGAAAATGACAGAAGATGACAGAAGATGACAGAATGACAGAAGATGACAGAATGACAGAAGATGACAGAATGACAGAAGATGACAGAATGACAGATGAGGACAGAAGATGACAGAAGATGACAGAAGATGACAGAAGATGACAGAATGACAGAAGAGGACAGAAGATGACAGAAGATGACAGAAGATGACAGAAGATGACAGAAGATGACAGAATGTCAGAAGAGGACAGAAGAGGACAGAAGATGACAGAAGATGACAGAAGATGACAGAAGATGACAGAATAACAGAAGAGGTCAGAAGATGACAGAAGATGACAGAAGATGACAGAAGATAACAGAAGATGACAGAATGACAGAAGAGGACAGAATGACAGAAGAGGACAGAATGACAGAAGATGACAGAAGATGACAGAAGAAGACAGAAGATGACAGAAGATGACAGAATATGACAGAAGATGACAGAAGATGACAGAATATGACAGAAGATGACAGAATGACAGAAGAGGACAGAATGACAGAAGAGGACAGAATATGCCAGAAGATGGAAGGTGACAGAATGACAGAAGATGACAGAAGATGACAGAAGATCACAGAAGATGACAGAAGATGACAGAATGACAGAAGAGGACAGAATGACAGAAGATGACAGAATGACAGAAGAGGACAGAATGACAGAAGATGACAGAAGATGACACAAGATGACAGAATGACAGAAGAGGACAGAATGACAGAAGATGACTGGATGTCAGAAGATGACAGAAGATGACAGAAGATGACAGAATGACAGACGAGGACAGAAGATGACAGAAGATGGCAGAAGATGACAGAAGATGACAGAATGACAGAAGAGGACAGAATGACAGAAGATGATAGAAGATGACAGAAGATGACAGAATGACAGAAGAGGACAGAATGACAGAAGATGACAGAAGATGACAGAAGATGACAGAAGATGACAGAATGACAGAAGATGACAGAAGATGACAGAAGATGACAAAATGACAGAAGAGGACAGAATGACAGAAGATGACAGAATGACAGAAGAGGACAGAATGACAGAAGATGACAGAAGATGACAGAATGACAGAAGAGGACAGAATGACAGAAGATGAAAGAAGATGACAGAAGATGGCAGAAGATGACAGAATGACAGAAGATGACAGAAGATGACAGAAGATGACAAAATGACAGAAGAGGACAGCATGACAGAAGATGACAGAGTGACAGAAGAGGACAGAATGACAGAAGATGACAGAAGATGACAGAAGATGACAGAATGACAGAAGAGGACAGAATGACAGAAGATGACAGAATATGACAGAAGATGATTGAATATGACAGAAGATGACAGAAGATGACAGAATGACAGAAGAGGACAGAATGACAGAAGATGACAGAAGATGACAGAAGATGACAGAATGACAGAAGATGACAGAAGATGACGGAAGATGACAGAAGATGACAGAAGATGACGGAATGACAGAAGAGGACAGAATGACAGAAGATGACAGAAGATGACAGAAGATGACAGAAGATGACAGAATGACAGAAGATGTCAGAATGACAGAAGATGACAGAATGACAGAAGAGGACAGAATGACAGAAGATGACAGAAGATGACAGAAGATGACAGAAGATGACAGAAGGTGACAGAATGACAGAAGAGGACAGAATGACAGAAGATGACAGAAGATGACAGAAGATGACAGAAGAGGACAGAATGACAGAAGATGACAGAATGACAGAAGAGGACAGAATGACAGAAGATGACAGAAGATGACAGAAGATGACAGAATGACAGAAGATGACAGAAGATGAGAGAGTATGACAGAAGATGACAGAAGATGACAGAAGATGACAGAAGATGACAGAATGACAGAAGAGGACAGAAGATGACAGAAGATGACAGAAGATGACATAATGACAGAAGAGGACAGAAGATGACAGAAGATGACAGAATGACAGAAGATGACAGAAGATGACAGAAGATGACAGAATATGACAAAAGATGACAGAAGATGACAGAATGACAGAAGATGACAGAAGATGACAGAAGATGACAGAAGATGACAGAAGATGACAGAATGACAGAAGAGGACAGAATGACAGAAGATGACAGAATGACAGAAGATGACAGAATGACAGATGAGGACAGAAGATGACAGAAGATGACAGAAGATGACAGAATGACAGAAGAGGACAGAAGATGACAGAAGATGACAGAAGATGACAGAATATGACAGAATGACAGAAGAGGACAGAAGAGGACAGAAGATGACAGAAGATGACAGAAGATGACAGAAGATGACAGAATGACAGAAGAGGACAGAAGATGACAGAAGATGACAGAAGATGACAGAATATGACAGAATGACAGAAGAGGACAGAAGAGGACAGAAGATGACAGAAGATGACAGAAGATGACAGAAGATGACAGAATGACCGAAGAGGTCAGAAGATGACAGAAGATGACAGAAGATGACAGAAGATAACAGAAGATGACAGAATGACAGAAGAGGACAGAATGACAGAAGATGACAGAAGATGACAGAAGAAGACAGAAGATGACAGAAGATGACAGAAGATGACAGAATATGACAGAAGATGACAGAAGATGACAGAATATGACAGAAGATGACAGAATGACAGAAGAGGACAGAATGACAGAAGAGGACAGAATATGCCAGAAGATGACAGAAGGTGATAGAATGACAGAAGATGACAGAAGATGACAGAAGATGACAGAAGATGACAGAAGATGACAGAATGACAGAAGAGGACAGAATGACAGAAGATGACAGAATGACAGAAGAAGACAGAATGACAGAAGATGACAGAAGATGACACAAGATGACAGAATGACAGAAGAGGACAGAATGACAGAAGATGACAGAATGACAGAAGATGACAGAAGATGACAGAAGATGACAGAAGATGACAGAAGATGACAGAATGACAGAAGATGACAGAAGATGACAGAAGATGACAAAATGACAGAAGAGGACAGAATGACAGAAGATGACAGAATGACAGAAGAGGGCAGAAGATGACAGAAGATGACAGAATGACAGAAGAGGACAGAATGACAGAAGGTGACAGAAGATGACAGAATGACAGAAGATGACAGAAGATGACAGAAGATGACAGAATATGACAGAAGATGACAGAAGATGACAGAAGATGACAGAATGACAGAAGAGGACAGAATGACAGAAGAGGACAGAAGATGACAGAATGACAGAAGATGAAAGAAGATGAAGGAAGATGACAGAAGATGACAGAAGATGACAGAATGACAGAAGAGGACGGAATGACAGAAGATGACAGAAGATGACAGAAGATGACAGAAGATGACAGAATGACAGAAGATGTCAGAATGACAGAAGATGACAGAATGACAGAAGAGGACAGAATGACAGAAGATGACAGAAGATGACAGAACATGACAGAATGACAGAAGATGACAGAAGATGACAGAAGAGGACAGAATGACAGAAGATGACAGAATATGACAGAAGATGACAGAATGACATAAGATGACAGAAGATGACAGAAGAGGACAGAATGACAGAAGATAACAGAAGATGACAGAAGATGACAGAATGACAGAAGAGGACAGAAGATGACAGAATGACAGAAGAGGACAGAATGACAGAAGATGACAGAAGATGACAGAAGAAGACAGAATGACAGAAGAGGACAGAATGACAGAAGATGACAGAAGATGACAGAAGATGACAGAAGATGACAGAATGACAGAAGAGGACAGAATGACAGAAGAGGACAGAAGATGACAGAATGACAGAAGAAGACAGAAGAGGACAGAATGACAGAAGATGACAGAAGATGACAGAAGATGACAGAAGATGACAGAATTACAGAAGAGGACAGAATGACAGAAGAGGACAGAAGATGACAGAATGACAGAAGAGGACAGAAGATGACAGAAGATGACAGAATGACAGAAGAGGACAGAATGACAGAAGAGGACAGAATGACAGAAGATGACAGAATGACAGAAGATGACAGAAGATGACAGAAGATGACAGCATGACAGAAGATGACAGAAGATGACAGAATATGACAGAATATGACAGAAGATGACAGAAGATGACAGAAGATGACAGAATGACAGAAGATGACAGAAGATGACAGTAGATGGCAGAAGATGACAGAATGACAGAAGAGGACAGAAGATGACAGAAGATGACAGAAGATGACAGAAGATGACAGAAGATGACAGAATGACAGAAGAGGACAGAATGACAGAAGAGGACAGAATATGATAGAGGATGACAGAAGATGACAGAATGACAGAAGATGACAGAAGATGACAGAATGACAGAAGATGAAAGAACATGACAGAAGATGACAGAAGATGACAGAATATGACAGAAGAGGACAGAAGATGACAGAAGATGACAGAATATGACAGAAGATGACAGAAGATGACAGAATGACAGAAGAGGACAGAATGACAGAAGAGGACAGAATATGACAGAAGATGACACAAGATGACAGAATGACAGAAAATGACAGAAGAGGACAGAATATGACAGAAGAGGACAGAATGATAGAAGATGACAGAAGGTGACAGAAGATGGCAGAAGATGACAGAAGATGACAGAATATGACAGAAGATGACAGAAGATGACAGAGTATGACAGAAGATGACAGAAGATGACAGAATGACAGAAGAGGACAGAATGACAGAAGATGACAGAATGACAGAAGAGGACAGAAGATGACAGAATGACAGAAGAGGACAGAAGATGACAGAAGATGACAGAATGACAGAAGATGACAGAAGATGACAGAAGATGACAGAAGATGACAGAATTACAGAAGAGGACAGAATGACAGAAGAGGACAGAAGATGACAGAATGACAGAAGAGGACAGAAGATGACAGAAGATGACAGAAGATGACAGAATGACAGAAGAGGACAGAATGACAGAAGATGACAGAATGACAGAAGATGACAGAAGATGACAGAAGATGACAGAATGACAGAAGATGACAGAAGATGAGAGTAGATGACAGAAGATGACATAAGATGACAGAAGATGACAGAAGATGACAGAAGATGACAGAATGACAGAAGATGACAGAAGATGAGAGTAGATGACAGAAGATGACATAAGATGACAGAAGATGACAGAAGATGACAGAATGACAGAAGAGGACAGAAGATGACAGAAGATGACAGAAGATGACAGATTGACAGAAGAGGACAGAATGACAGAAGCGGACAGAATATGACAGAAGATGACACAAGATGACAGAATGACAGAAAATGACAGAAGAGGACAGAACATGACAGAAGAGGACAGAATGACAGAAGATGACAGAAGATGGCAGAAGATGACAGAAGATGACAGAATATGACAGAAGATGACAGAAGATGACAGAGTATGACAGAAGATGACAGAAGATGACAGAAGATGAAAGAAGATGACAGAATGACAGAAGAGGACAGAATGACAGAAGATGACAGAATGACAGAAGAGGACAGAAGATGACAGAAGATGACAGAAGATGACAGAATGACAGAAGAGGACAGAAGATGCCAGAAGAGGACAGAATGACAGAAGAGGACAGAATATGACAAAAGATGACAGAAGATGACAGAATGACAGAAGATGACAGAAGATGACAGAAAATGACAGAAGATGACAGAAGATGACAGAAGATGACAGAATGACAGAAGAGGAAAGAATGACAGAAGATGACAGAATGACAGAAGATGACAGAATGACAGATGAGGACAGAAGATGACAGAAGATGACAGAATGACAGAAGAGGACAGAAGATGACAGAATGACAGAAGAGGACAGAAGAGGACAGAAGATGACAGAAGATGACAGAAGATGACAGAAGATGACAGAATGAAAGAAGAGGTCAGAAGATGACAGAAGATGACAGAAGATGACAGAAGATAACAGAAGATGACAGAAGATGACAGAATGACAGAAGAGGACAGAATGACAGAAGATGACAGAATGACAGAAGATGACAGAATGACAGATGAGGACAGAAGATGACAGAAGATGACAGAAGATGACAGAAGATGACAGAATGACAGAAGAGGACAGAAGATGACAGAAGATGACAGAAGATGACAGAAGATGACAGAATGACAGAAGAGGACAGAAGAGGACAGAAGATGACAGAAGATGACAGAAGATGACAGAATGACAGAAGAAGTCAGAAGATGACAGAAGATGACAGAAGATGACAGAATGACAGAAGAGGACAGAATGACAGAAGAGGACAGAATGACAGAAGATGACAGAAGATGACAGAAGAAGACAGAAGATGACAGAAGATGACAGAAGATGACAGAATATGACAGAAGATGACAGAATGACAGAAGAAGTCAGAAGATGACAGAAGATGACAGAAGATGACAGAAGATGACAGAATGACAGAAGAGGACAGAATGACAGAAGAGGACAGAATATGATAGAGGATGACAGAAGATGACAGAATGACAGAAGATGACAGAAGATGACAGAATGACAGAAGATGAAAGAACATGACAGAAGATGACAGAAGATGACAGAATATGACAGAAGAGGACAGAAGATGACAGAAGATGACAGAATATGACAGAAGATGACAGAAGATGACAGAATGACAGAAGAGGACAGAATGACAGAAGAGGACAGAATATGACAGAAGATGACACAAGATGACAGAATGACAGAAAATGACAGAAGAGGACAGAATATGACAGAAGAGGACAGAATGATAGAAGATGACAGAAGGTGACAGAAGATGGCAGAAGATGACAGAAGATGACAGAATATGACAGAAGATGACAGAAGATGACAGAGTATGACAGAAGATGACAGAAGATGACAGAATGACAGAAGAGGACAGAATGACAGAAGATGACAGAATGACAGAAGAGGACAGAAGATGACAGAATGACAGAAGAGGACAGAAGATGACAGAAGATGACAGAATGACAGAAGATGACAGAAGATGACAGAAGATGACAGAAGATGACAGAATTACAGAAGAGGACAGAATGACAGAAGAGGACAGAAGATGACAGAATGACAGAAGAGGACAGAAGATGACAGAAGATGACAGAAGATGACAGAATGACAGAAGAGGACAGAATGACAGAAGATGACAGAATGACAGAAGATGACAGAAGATGACAGAAGATGACAGAATGACAGAAGATGACAGAAGATGAGAGTAGATGACAGAAGATGACATAAGATGACAGAAGATGACAGAAGATGACAGAATGACAGAAGAGGACAGAAGATGACAGAAGATGACAGAAGATGACAGATTGACAGAAGAGGACAGAATGACAGAAGAGGACAGAATATGATAGAGGATGACAGAAGATGACAGAATGACAGAAGATGACAGAAGATGTCAGAAGGACAGAAGATGACAGAATGACAAAAGATGACAGAAGATGACAGAAGATGACAGAATATGACAGAAGAGGACAGAAGATGACAGAATATGACAGAAGATGACAGAAGAGGACAGAATGACAGAAGCGGACAGAATATGACAGAAGATGACACAAGATGACAGAATGACAGAAAATGACAGAAGAGGACAGAACATGACAGAAGAGGACAGAATGACAGAAGATGACAGAAGATGGCAGAAGATGACAGAAGATGACAGAATATGACAGAAGATGACAGAAGATGACAGAGTATGACAGAAGATGACAGAAGATGACAGAAGATGAAAGAAGATGACAGAATGACAGAAGAGGACAGAATGACAGAAGATGACAGAATGACAGAAGAGGACAGAAGATGACAGAAGATGACAGAAGATGACAGAATGACAGAAGAGGACAGAAGATGCCAGAAGAGGACAGAATGACAGAAGAGGACAGAATATGACAAAAGATGACAGAAGATGACAGAATGACAGAAGATGACAGAAGATGACAGAATGACAGAAGAGGAAAGAATGACAGAAGATGACAGAATGACAGAAGATGACAGAATGACAGATGAGGACAGAAGATGACAGAAGATGACAGAATGACAGAAGAGGACAGAAGATGACAGAATGACAGAAGAGGACAGAAGAGGACAGAAGATGACAGAAGATGACAGAAGATGACAGAAGATGACAGAATGAAAGAAGAGGTCAGAAGATGACAGAAGATGACAGAAGATGACAGAAGATAACAGAAGATGACAGAAGATGACAGAATGACAGAAGAGGACAGAATGACAGAAGATGACAGAATGACAGAAGATGACAGAATGACAGATGAGGACAGAAGATGACAGAAGATGACAGAAGATGACAGAATGACAGAAGAGGACAGAAGATGACAGAAGATGACAGAAGATGACAGAATGACAGAAGAGGACAGAAGAGGACAGAAGAGGACAGAAGATGACAGAAGATGACAGAAGATGACAGAATGACAGAAGTCAGAAGATGACAGAAGATGACAGAAGATGACAGAAGATGACAGAATGACAGAAGAGGACAGAATGACAGAAGAGGACAGAATGACAGAAGATGACAGAAGATGACAGAAGAAGACAGAAGATGACAGAAGATGACAGAAGATGACAGAATATGACAGAAGATGACAGAAGATGACAGAATATGACAGAAGATGACAGAATGACAGAAGAGGACAGAATGACAGAAGAGGACAGAATATGACAGAAGATGACAGAAGGTGACAGAATGACAGAAGATGACAGAAGATGACAGAAGATCACAGAAGATGACAGAAGATGACAGAATGACAGAAGAGGACAGAATGACAGAAGATGACAGAATGACAGAAGAGGACAGAATGACAGAAGATGACAGAAGATGACACAAGATGACAGAATGACAGAAGAGGACAGAATGACAGAAGATGACAGAATGACAGAAGATGACAGAAGATGACAGAAGATGACAGAATGACAGACGAGGACAGAAGATGACAGAAGATGGCAGAAGATGACAGAAGATGACAGAATGACAGAAGAGGACAGAATGACAGAAGAGGTCAGAATGACAGAAGATGACAGAAGATGACAGAAGAGGACAGAATGACAGAAGATGACAGAATGACAGAAGAGGACAGAATGACAGAAGATGACAGAAGATGACAGAAGATGACAGAAGATGACAGAATGACAGAAGATGACAGAAGATGACAGAGTATGACAGAAGATGACAGAAGATGACAGAAGATGACAGAATGACAGAAGAGGACAGAAGATGACAGAAGATGACAGAAGATGACAGAATGACAGAAGAGGACAGAAGATGACAGAAGATGACAGAATGACAGAAGATGACAGAAGATGACAGAAGATGACAGAATGACCGAAGAGGACAGAATGACAGAAGAGGACAGAATGACAGAAGAGGACAGAATATGACAAAAGATGACAGAAGATGACAGAATGACAGAAGATGACAGAAGATGACAGAAAATGACAGAAGATGACAGAAGATGACAGAAGATGACAGAATGACAGAAGAGGACAGAATGACAGAAGATGACAGAATGACAGAAGATGACACAATGACAGATGAGGACAGAAGATGACAGAAGATGACAGAAGATGACAGAAGATGACAGAATGACAGAAGAGGACAGAAGAGGACAGAAGATGACAGAAGATGACAGAAGATGACAGAAGATGACAGAATGACAGAAGAGGTCAGAAGATGACAGAAGATGACAGAAGATGACAGAAGATAACAGAAGATGACAGAATGACAGAAGAGGACAGAATGACAGAAGAGGACAGAATGACAGAAGATGACAGAAGATGACAGAAGAAGACAGAAGATGACAGAAGATGACAGAAGATGACAGAATATGACAGAAGATGACAGAAGATGACAGAATATGACAGAAGATGACAGAATGGCAGAAGAGGACAGAATGACAGAAGAGGACAGAATATGCCAGAAGATGACAGAAGGTGACAGAATGACAGAAGATGACAGAAGATGACAGAAGATCACAGAAGATGACAGAAGATGACAGAATGACAGAAGAGGACAGAATGACAGAAGATGACAGAATGACAGAAGAGGACAGAATGACAGAAGATGACAGAAGATGACACAAGATGACAGGATGACAGAAGAGGACAGAATGACAGAAGATGACAGAATGACAGAAGATGACAGAAGATGACAGAATGACAGATGAGGACAGAAGATGACAGAAGATGGCAGAAGATGACAGAAGATGACAGAATGACAGAAGAGGACAGAATGACAGAAGATGAAAGAAGATGACAGAAGATGACAGAATGACAGAAGAGGACAGAATGACAGAAGATGACAGAAGATGACAGAAGATGACAGAAGATGACAGAATGACAGAAGATGACAGAAGATGACAGAAGATGACAAAATGACAGAAGAGGACAGAATGACAGAAGATGACAGAATGACAGAAGAGGACAGAATGACAGAAGATGACAGAAGATGACAGAATGACAGAAGAGGACAGAATGACAGAAGATGAAAGAAGATGACAGAAGATGGCAGAAGATGACAGAATGACAGAAGATGACAGAAGATGACAGAAGATGACAAAATGACAGAAGAGGACAGAATGACAGAAGATGACAGAGTGACAGAAGAGGACAGAATGACAGAAGATGACAGAAGATGACAGAAGATGACAGAATGACAGATGAGGACAGAAGATGACAGAAGATGACAGAAGATGACAGAAGATGACAGAAGATGACAGAATGACAGAAGAGGACAGAAGATGACAGAAGATGACAGAAGATGACAGAAGAGGACAGAAGATGACAGAAGATGACAGAAGATGACAGAAGATGACAGAAGATGACAGAAGAGGTCAGAAGATGACAGAAGATGACAGAAGATGACAGAAGATAACAGAAGATGACAGAATGACAGAAGAGGACAGAATGACAGAAGAGGACAGAATGACAGAAGATGACAGAAGATGACAGAAGATGACAGAAGATGACAGAAGATGACAGAATATGACAGAAGATGACAGAAGATGACAGAATATGACAGAAGATGACAGAATGACAGACGAGGACAGAAGATGACAGAAGATGGCAGAAGATGACAGAAGATGACAGAATGACAGAAGAGGACAGAATGACAGAAGATGATAGAAGATGACAGAAGATGACAGAATGACAGAAGAGGACAGAATGACAGAAGAGGACAGAATATGCCAGAAGATGAGAGAAGGTGACAGAATGACAGAAGATGACAGAAGATGACAGAAGATCACAGAAGATGACAGAATGACAGAAGAGGACAGAATGACAGAAGATGACAGAATGACAGAAGAGGACAGAATGACAGAAGATGACAGAAGATGACACAAGATGACAGGATGACAGAAGAGGACAGAATGACAGAAGATGACAGAATGACAGAAGATGACAGAAGATGACAGAAGATGACAGAATGACAGACGAGGACAGAAGATGACAGAAGATGGCAGAAGATGACAGAAGATGACAGAATGACAGAAGAGGACAGAATGACAGAAGATGATAGAAGATGACAGAAGATGACAGAATGACAGAAGAGGACAGAATGACAGAAGATGACAGAAGATGACAGAAGATGACAGAAGATGACAGAATGACAGAAGATGACAGAAGATGACAGAAGGAAGACAAAATGACAGAAGAGGACAGAATGACAGAAGATGACAGAATGACAGAAGAGGACAGAATGACAGAAGATGACAGAAGATGACAGAATGACAGAAGAGGACAGAATGACAGAAGATGAAAGAAGATGACAGAAGATGGCAGAAGATGACAGAATGACAGAAGATGACAGAAGATGACAGAAGATGACAAAATGACAGAAGAGGACAGAATGACAGAAGATGACAGAATGACAGAAGGTGACAGAAGATGACAGAAGATGACAGAAGATGACAGAAGATGACAGAAGATGACAGAATGACAGAAGATGTCAGAATGACAGATGATGACAGAATGACAGAAGCGGACAGAAGATGACAGAAGATGACAGAAGATGACAGAAGATGACAGAAGGTGACAGAATGACTGAAGAGGTCAGAATGACAGAAGATGACAGAAGATGACAGAAGAGGACAGAATGACAGAAGATGACAGAATGACAGAAGAGGACAGAATGACAGAAGATGACAGAAGATGACAGAAGATGACAGAATGACAGAAGATGACAGAAGATGACGGAAGATGACAGAAGATGACAGAAGATGACAGAATGACAGAAGAGGACAGAATGACAGAAGGTGACAGAAGATGACAGAAGATGACAGAAGATGACAGAAGATGACAGAAGATGACAGAATGACAGAAGATGTCAGAATGACAGATGATGACAGAATGACAGAAGCGGACAGAAGATGACAGAAGATGACAGAAGATGACAGAAGATGACAGAAGGTGACAGAATGACTGAAGAGGTCAGAATGACAGAAGATGACAGAAGAGGACAGAATGACAGAAGATGACAGAATGACAGAAGAGGACAGAGTGACAGAAGATGACAGAAGATGACAGAAGATGACAGAATGACAGAAGAGGACAGAAGATGACAGAAGATGACAGAAGATGACAGAATGACAGAAGATGACAGAAGATGACAGAAGATGACAGAATGACAGAAGATGTCAGAATGACAGATGATGACAGAATGACAGAAGCGGACAGAAGATGACAGAAGATGACAGAAGATGACAGAAGGTGACAGAATGACAGAAGAGGTCAGAATGACAGAAGATGACAGAAGAGGACAGAATGACAGAAGATGACAGAATGACAGAAGAGGACAGAGTGACAGAAGATGAGAGAAAATGACAGAAGATGACAGAATGACAGAAGATGACAGAAGATGACAGAGTATGACAGAAGATGACAGAAGATGACAGAATGACAGAAGAGGACAGAAGATGACAGAAGATGACAGAAGATGACAGAATGACAGAAGAGGACAGAAGATGACAGAAGATGACAGAATGACAGAAGATGACAGAAGATGACAGAAGATGACAGAAGATGACAGAATGACCGAAGAGGACAGAATGACAGAAGAGGACAGAATGACAGAAGAGGACAGAATATGACAAAAGATGACAGAAGATGACAGAATGACAGAAGATGACAGAAGATGACAGAAAATGACAGAAGATGACAGAAGATGACAGAAGATGACAGAATGACAGAAGAGGACAGAATGACAGAAGATGACAGAATGACAGAAGATGACAGAATGACAGATGAGGACAGAAGATGACAGAAGATGACAGAAGATGACAGAAGATGACAGAATGACAGAAGAGGACAGAAGATGACAGAAGATGACAGAAGATGACAGAATGACAGAAGAGGACAGAAGAGGACAGAAGATGACAGAAGATGACAGAAGATGACAGAATTACAGAAGAGGTCAGAAGATGACAGAAGATGACAGAAGATAACAGAAGATGACAGAATGACAGAAGAGGACAGAATGACAGAAGAGGACAGAATGACAGAAGATGACAGAAGATGACAGAAGAAGACAGAAGATGACAGAAGATGACAGAAGATGACAGAATATGACAGAAGATGACAGAAGATGACAGAATATGACAGAAGATGACAGAATGACAGAAGAGGACAGAATGACAGAAGAGGACAGAATATGACAGAAGATGACAGAAGGTGACAGAATGACAGAAGATGACAGAAGATGACAGAAGATCACAGAAGATGACAGAAGATGACAGAATGACAGAAGAGGACAGAATGACAGAAGATGACAGAATGACAGAAGAGGACAGAATGACAGAAGATGACACAAGATGACACAAGATGACAGAATGACAGAAGAGGACAGAATGACAGAAGATGACAGAATGACAGAAGATGACAGAAGATGACAGAAGATGACAGAATGACAGACGAGGACAGAAGATGACAGAAGATGGCAGAAGAGGACAGAAGATGACAGAATGACAGAAGAGGACAGAATGACAGAAGAGGTCAGAATGACAGAAGATGACAGAATGACAGAAGAGGACAGAATGACAGAAGATGGCAGAAGATGACAGAAGATGACAGAAGATGACAGAATGACAGAAGATGACAGAAGATGACAGAGTATGACAGAAGATGACAGAAGATGACAGAAGATGACAGAATGACAGAAGAGGACAGAAGATGACAGAAGATGACAGAAGATGACAGAATGACAGAAGAGGACAGAAGATGACAGAAGATGACAGAATGACAGAAGATGACAGAAGATGACAGAAGATGACAGAAGATGACAGAATGACCGAAGAGGACAGAATGACAGAAGAGGACAGAATGACAGAAGAGGACAGAATATGACAAAAGATGACAGAAGATGACAGAATGACAGAAGATGACAGAAGATGACAGAAAATGACAGAAGATGACAGAAGATGACAGAATGACAGAAGATGACAGAATGACAGAAGATGACAGAATGACAGAAGATGACAGAATGACAGATGAGGACAGAAGATGACAGAAGATGACAGAAGATGACAGAAGATGACAGAATGACAGAAGAGGACAGAAGATGACAGAAGATGACAGAAGATGACAGAAGATGACAGAAGATGACAGAATGACAGAAGAGGACAGAAGAGGACAGAAGATGACATAAGATGACAGAAGATGACAGAAGATGACAGAATAACAGAAGAGGTCAGAAGATGACAGAAGATGACAGAAGATGACAGAAGATAACAGAAGATGACAGAATGACAGAAGAGGACAGAATGACAGAAGAGGACAGAATGACAGAAGATGACAGAAGATGACAGAAGAAGACAGAAGATGACAGAAGATGACAGAATATGACAGAAGATGACAGAAGATGACAGAATATGACAGAAGCTGACAGAATGACAGAAGAGGACAGAATGACAGAAGAGGACAGAATATGCCAGAAGATGACAGAAGGTGACAGAATGACAGAAGATGACAGAAGATGACAGAAGATCACAGAAGATGACAGAAGATGACAGAATGACAGAAGAGGACAGAATGACAGAAGATGACAGAATGACAGAAGAGGACAGAATGACAGAAGATGACAGAAGATGACAGAAGATGACAGAAGATGACAGAATGACAGAAGATGACAGAAGATGACAGAAGATGACAAAATGACAGAAGATGACAGAATGACAGAAGAGGACAGAATGACAGAAGATGACAGAAGATGACACAAGATGACAGAATGACAGACGAGGACAGAAGATGACAGAAGATGGCAGAAGATGACAGAAGATGACAGAATGACAGAAGAGGACAGAATGACAGAAGATGATAGAAGATGACAGATGATGACAGAATGACAGAAGAGGACAGAATGACAGAAGATGACAGAAGATGACAGAAGATGACAGAAGATGACAGAATGACAGAAGATGACAGAAGATGACAGAAGATGACAAAATGACAGAAGAGGACAGAATGACAGAAGATGACAGAATGACAGAAGAGGACAGAATGACAGAAGATGACAGAAGATGACAGAATGACAGAAGAGGACAGAATGACAGAAGATGAAAGAAGATGACAGAAGATGGCAGAAGATGTCAGAATGACAGAAGATGACAGAAGATGACAAAATGACAGAAGAGGACAGAATGACAGAAGATGACAGAGTGACAGAAGAGGACAGAATGACAGAAGATGACAGAAGATGACAGAATGACAGAAGAGGACAGAATGACAGAAGATGACAGAATATGACAGAAGATGATTGAATATGACAGAAGATGACAGAAGATGACAGAAGATGACAGAATGACAGAAGAGGACAGAATGACAGAAGATGACAGAAGATGACAGAAGATGACAGAATGACAGAAGATGACAGAAGATGACGGAAGATGACAGAAGATGACAGAAGATGACAGAATGACAGAAGAGGACAGAATGACAGAAGATGACAGAAGATGACAGAAGATGACAGAATGACAGAAGATGTCAGAATGACAGAAGAGGACAGAATATGACAGAAGATGACAGAATGACAGAAGAGGACAGAATGACAGAAGAGGACAGAATATGACAGAAGATGACAGAAGGTGACAGAATGACAGAAGATGACAGAAGATGACAGAAGATCACAGAAGATGACAGAAGATGACAGAATGACAGAAGAGGACAGAATGACAGAAGATGACAGAATGACAGAAGAGGACAGAATGACAGAAGATGACACAAGATGACACAAGATGACAGAATGACAGAAGAGGACAGAATGACAGAAGATGACAGAATGACAGAAGATGACAGAAGATGACAGAAGATGACAGAATGACAGACGAGGACAGAAGATGACAGAAGATGGCAGAAGATGACAGAAGATGACAGAATGACAGAAGAGGACAGAATGACAGAAGAGGTCAGAATGACAGAAGATGACAGAATGACAGAAGAGGACAGAATGACAGAAGATGGCAGAAGATGACAGAAGATGACAGAAGATGACAGAATGACAGAAGATGACAGAAGATGACAGAGTATGACAGAAGATGACAGAAGATGACAGAAGATGACAGAATGACAGAAGAGGACAGAAGATGACAGAAGATGACAGAAGATGACAGAATGACAGAAGAGGACAGAAGATGACAGAAGATGACAGAATGACAGAAGATGACAGAAGATGACAGAAGATGACAGAAGATGACAGAATGACCGAAGAGGACAGAATGACAGAAGAGGACAGAATGACAGAAGAGGACAGAATATGACAAAAGATGACAGAAGATGACAGAATGACAGAAGATGACAGAAGATGACAGAAAATGACAGAAGATGACAGAAGATGACAGAATGACAGAAGATGACAGAATGACAGAAGATGACAGAATGACAGAAGATGACAGAATGACAGATGAGGACAGAAGATGACAGAAGATGACAGAAGATGACAGAAGATGACAGAATGACAGAAGAGGACAGAAGATGACAGAAGATGACAGAAGATGACAGAAGATGACAGAATGACAGAAGAGGACAGAAGAGGACAGAAGATGACATAAGATGACAGAAGATGACAGAAGATGACAGAATAACAGAAGAGGTCAGAAGATGACAGAAGATGACAGAAGATGACAGAAGATAACAGAAGATGACAGAATGACAGAAGAGGACAGAATGACAGAAGAGGACAGAATGACAGAAGATGACAGAAGATGACAGAAGAAGACAGAAGATGACAGAAGATGACAGAAGATGACAGAATATGACAGAAGATGACAGAAGATGACAGAATATGACAGAAGCTGACAGAATGACAGAAGAGGACAGAATGACAGAAGAGGACAGAATATGCCAGAAGATGACAGAAGGTGACAGAATGACAGAAGATGACAGAAGATGACAGAAGATCACAGAAGATGACAGAAGATGACAGAATGACAGAAGAGGACAGAATGACAGAAGATGACAGAATGACAGAAGAGGACAGAATGACAGAAGATGACAGAAGATGACAGAAGATGACAGAAGATGACAGAATGACAGAAGATGACAGAAGATGACAGAAGATGACAAAATGACAGAAGATGACAGAATGACAGAAGAGGACAGAATGACAGAAGATGATAGAAGATGACACAAGATGACAGAATGACAGAAGAGGACAGAATGACAGAAGATGACAGAATGACAGAAGATGACAGAAGATGACAGAAGATGACAGAATGACAGACGAGGACAGAAGATGACAGAAGATGGCAGAAGATGACAGAAGATGACAGAATGACAGAAGAGGACAGAATGACAGAAGATGATAGAAGATGACAGATGATGACAGAATGACAGAAGAGGACAGAATGACAGAAGATGACAGAAGATGACAGAAGATGACAGAAGATGACAGAATGACAGAAGATGACAGAAGATGACAGAAGATGACAAAATGACAGAAGAGGACAGAATGACAGAAGATGACAGAATGACAGAAGAGGACAGAATGACAGAAGATGACAGAAGATGACAGAATGACAGAAGAGGACAGAATGACAGAAGATGAAAGAAGATGACAGAAGATGGCAGAAGATGTCAGAATGACAGAAGATGACAGAAGATGACAAAATGACAGAAGAGGACAGAATGACAGAAGATGACAGAGTGACAGAAGAGGACAGAATGACAGAAGATGACAGAAGATGACAGAATGACAGAAGAGGACAGAATGACAGAAGATGACAGAATATGACAGAAGATGATTGAATATGACAGAAGATGACAGAAGATGACAGAAGATGACAGAATGACAGAAGAGGACAGAATGACAGAAGATGACAGAAGATGACAGAAGATGACAGAATGACAGAAGATGACAGAAGATGACAGAAGATGACAGAAGATGACAGAAGATGACAGAATGACAGAAGAGGACAGAATGACAGAAGATGACAGAAGATGACAGAAGATGACAGAATGACAGAAGATGTCAGAATGACAGAAGATGACAGAATGACAGAAGATGACAGAAGATGACAGAAGATGACAGAAGGTGACAGAATGACAGAAGAGGACAGAATGACAGAAGATGACAGAAGATGACAGAAGAGGACAGAATGACAGAAGATGACAGAATGACAGAAGAGGACAGAATGACAGAAGATGACAGAAGATGACAGAAGATGACAGAATGACAGAAGATGACAGAAGATGAGAGAGTATGACAGAAGATGACAGAAGATGACAGAAGATGACAGAAGATGACAGAATGACAGAAGAGGACAGAAGATGACAGAAGATGACAGAAGATGACATAATGACAGAAGATGACAGAAGATGACAGAATGACAGAAGATGACAGAAGATGACAGAAGATGACAGAAGATGACAAAAGATGACAGAAGATGACAGAATGACAGAAGATGACAGAAGATGACAGAAAATGACAGAAGATGACAGAAGATGACAGAATGACAGAAGAGGACAGAATGACAGAAGAGGACAGAATGACAGAAGATGACAGAATGACAGAAGATGACAGAATGACAGATGAGGACAGAAGATGACAGAAGATGACAGAAGATGACAGAAGATGACAGAATGACAGAAGAGGACAGAAGATGACAGAAGATGACAGAAGATGACAGAAGATGACAGAATATGACAGAATGACAGAAGAGGACAGAAGAGGACAGAAGATGACAGAAGATGACAGAAGATGACAGAAGATGACAGAATGACCGAAGAGGTCAGAAGATGACAGAAGATGACAGAAGATGACAGAAGATAACAGAAGATGACAGAATGACAGAAGAGGACAGAATGACAGAAGATGACAGAAGATGACAGAAGAAGACAGAAGATGACAGAAGATGACAGAAGATGACAGAATATGACAGAGGATGACAGAAGATGACAGAATATGACAGAAGATGACAGAATGACAGAAGAGGACAGAATGACAGAAGAGGACAGAATATGCCAGAAGATGACAGAAGGTGATAGAATGACAGAAGATGACAGAAGATGACAGAAGATGACAGAAGATGACAGAAGATGACAGAATGACAGAAGAGGACAGAATGACAGAAGATGACAGAATGACAGAAGAAGACAGAATGACAGAAGATGACAGAAGATGACACAAGATGACAGAATGACAGAAGAGGACAGAATGACAGAAGATGACAGAATGACAGAAGATGACAGAAGATGACAGAAGATGACAGAAGATGACAGAAGATGACAGAATGACAGAAGAGGACAGAATGACAGAAGATGAAAGAAGATGACAGAAGATGGCAGAAGATGACAGAATGACAGAAGATGACAGAAGATGACAGAAGATGACAAAATGACAGAAGAGGACAGAATGACAGAAGATGACAGAGTGACAGAAGAGGACAGAATGACAGAAGATGACAGAAGATGACAGAAGATGACAGAATGACAGAAGAGGACAGAATGACAGAAGATGACAGAATATGACAGAAGATGATTGAATATGACAGAAGATGACAGAAGATGACAGAATGACAGAAGAGGACAGAATGACAGAAGATGACAGAAGATGACAGAATGACAGAAGATGACAGAAGATGACGGAAGATGACAGAAGATGACAGAAGATGACAGAATGACAGAAGAGGACAGAATGACAGAAGATGACAGAAGATGACAGAAGATGACAGAATGACAGAAGATGTCAGAATGACAGAAGATGACAGAATGACAGAAGAGGACAGAATGACAGAAGATGACAGAAGATGACAGAAGATGACAGAAGATGACAGAAGGTGACAGAATGACAGAAGAGGACAGAATGACAGAAGATGACAGAAGATGACAGAAGAGGACAGAATGACAGAAGATGACAGAATGACAGAAGAGGACAGAATGACAGAAGATGACAGAAGATGACAGAAGATGACAGAATGACAGAAGATGACAGAAGATGAGAGAGTATGAGAGAAGATGACAGAAGATGACAGAAGATGACAGAAGATGACAGAATGACAGAAGAGGACAGAAGATGACAGAAGATGACAGAAGATGACATAATGACAGAAGAGGACAGAAGATGACAGAAGATGACAGAATGACAGAAGATGACAGAAGAAGACAGAAGATGACAGAATATGACAAAAGATGACAGAAGATGACAGAATGACAGAAGATGACAGAAGATGACAGAAAATGACAGAAGATGACAGAAGATGACAGAAGATGACAGAATGACAGAAGAGGACAGAATGACAGAAGATGACAGAATGACAGAAGATGACAGAATGACAGATGAGGACAGAAGATGACAGAAGATGACAGAAGATGACAGAAGATGACAGAATGACAGAAGAGGACAGAAGATGACAGAAGATGACAGAAGATGACAGAAGATGACAGAATATGACAGAATGACAGAAGAGGACAGAAGAGGACAGAAGATGACAGAAGATGACAGAAGATGACAGAAGATGACCGAAGAGGTCAGAAGATGACAGAAGATGACAGAAGATGACAGAAGATAACAGAAGATGACAGAATGACAGAAGAGGACAGAATGACAGAAGATGACAGAAGATGACAGAAGAAGACAGAAGATGACAGAAGATGACAGAAGATGACAGAATATGACAGAAGATGACAGAAGATGACAGAATATGACAGAAGATGACAGAATGACAGAAGAGGACAGAATGACAGAAGAGGACAGAATATGCCAGAAGATGACAGAAGGTGATAGAATGACAGAAGATGACAGAAGATGACAGAAGATGACAGAAGATGACAGAAGATGACAGAATGACAGAAGAGGACAGAATGACAGAAGATGACAGAATGACAGAAGAAGACAGAATGACAGAAGATGACAGAAGATGACACAAGATGACAGAATGACAGAAGAGGACAGAATGACAGAAGATGACAGAATGACAGAAGATGACAGAAGATGACAGAAGATGACAGAATGACAGAAGATGACAGAAGATGACAGAAGATGACAAAATGACAGAAGAGGACAGAATGACAGAAGATGACAGAATGACAGAAGAGGGCAGAAGATGACAGAAGATGACAGAATGACAGAAGAGGACAGAATGACAGAAGGTGAGAGAAGATGACAGAATGACAGAAGAGGACAGAAGATGACAGAAGATGACAAAAGATGACAGAATGACAGAAGATGACAGAAGATGACAGAAGATGACAGAAGATGACAAAAGATGACAGAATGACAGAAGATGACAGAAGATGACAGAAGATGACAAAATGACAGAAGATGACAGAAGATGACAGAATGACAGAAGATGACAGAAGATGACAGAAGATGACAGAATGACAGAAGATGTCAGAATGACAGAAGATGACAGAATGACAGAAGAGGACAGAATGACAGAAGAGGACAGAATGACAGAAGATGACAGAAGATGACAGAAGATGACAGAATGACAGAAGATGTCAGAATGACAGAAGATGACAGAATGACAGAAGAGGACAGAATGACAGAAGATGACAGAAGATGACAGAAGATGACAGAAGATGACAGAAGGTGACAGAATGATAGAAGAGGACAGAATGACAGAAGATGACAGAAGATGACAGAAGAGGACAGAATGACAGAAGATGACAGAATGACAGAAGAGGACAGAATGACAGAAGATGACAGAAGATGACAGAAGATGACAGAATGACAGAAGATGACAGAAGATGAGAGAGTATGAGAGAAGATGACAGAAGATGACAGAAGATGACAGAATGACAGAAGAGGACAGAAGATGACAGAAGATGACAGAAGATGACATAATGACAGAAGAGGACAGAAGATGACAGAAGATGACAGAATGACAGAAGATGACAGAAGAAGACAGAAGATGACAGAATATGACAAAAGATGACAGAAGATGACAGAATGACAGAAGATGACAGAAGATGACAGAAAATGACAGAAGATGACAGAAGATGACAGAAGATGACAGAATGACAGAAGAGGACAGAATGACAGAAGATGACAGAATGACAGAAGATGACAGAATGACAGATGAGGACAGAAGATGACAGAAGATGACAGAAGATGACAGAAGATGACAGAATGACAGAAGAGGACAGAAGATGACAGAAGATGACAGAAGATGACAGAAGATGACAGAATATGACAGAATGACAGAAGAGGACAGAAGAGGACAGAAGATGACAGAAGATGACAGAAGATGACAGAAGATGACAGAATGACCGAAGAGGTCAGAAGATGACAGAAGATGACAGAAGATGACAGAAGATAACAGAAGATGACAGAATGACAGAAGAGGACAGAATGACAGAAGATGACAGAAGATGACAGAAGAAGACAGAAGATGACAGAAGATGACAGAAGATGACAGAATATGACAGAAGATGACAGAAGATGACAGAATATGACAGAAGATGACAGAATGACAGAAGAGGACAGAATGACAGAAGAGGACAGAATATGCCAGAAGATGACAGAAGGTGATAGAATGACAGAAGATGACAGAAGATGACAGAAGATGACAGAAGATGACAGAAGATGACAGAATGACAGAAGAGGACAGAATGACAGAAGATGACAGAATGACAGAAGAAGACAGAATGACAGAAGATGAGAGAAGATGACACAAGATGACAGAATGACAGAAGAGGACAGAATGACAGAAGATGACAGAATGACAGAAGATGACAGAAGATGACAGAAGATGACAGAATGACAGAAGATGACAGAAGATGACAGAAGATGACAAAATGACAGAAGAGGACAGAATGACAGAAGATGACAGAATGACAGAAGAGGGCAGAAGATGACAGAAGATGACAGAATGACAGAAGAGGACAGAATGACAGAAGGTGACAGAAGATGACAGAATGACAGAAGAGGACAGAAGATGACAGAAGATGACAAAAGATGACAGAATGACAGAAGATGACAGAAGATGACAAAATGACAGAAGAGGACAGAATGACAGAAGATGACAGAGTGACAGAAGAGGACAGAATGACAGAAGATGACAGAAGATGGAAGAAAATGACAGAATGACAGAAGAGGACAGAATGACAGAAGATGACAGAATATGACAGAAGATGACAGAATATGACAGAAGATGACAGAAGATGACAGAAGATGACAGAATGACAGAAGAGGACAGAATGACAGAAGATGACAGAAGATGACAGAATGACAGAAGATGAAAGAAGATGAAGGAAGATGACAGAAGATGACAGAAGATGACAGAATGACAGAAGAGGACGGAATGACAGAAGATGACAGAAGATGACAGAAGATGACAGAATGACAGAAGATGTCAGAATGACAGAAGATGACAGAATGACAGAAGAGGACAGAATGACAGAAGATGACAGAAGATGACAGAACATGACAGAACATGACAGAATGACAGAAGATGACAGAAGATGACAGAAGAGGACAGAATGACAGAAGATGACAGAATATGACAGAAGATGACAGAATGACATAAGATGACAGAAGATGACAGAAGATAACAGAAGATGACAGAAGATGACAGAATGACAGAAGAGGACAGAAGATGACAGAATGACAGAAGAGGACAGAATGACAGAAGATGACAGAAGATGACAGAAGAAGACAGAATGACAGAAGAGGACAGAATGACAGAAGATGACAGAAGATGACAGAAGATGACAGAAGATGACAGAATGACAGAAGAGGACAGAATGACAGAAGAGGACAGAAGATGACAGAATGACAGAAGAAGACAGAAGAGGACAGAATGACAGAAGATGACAGAAGATGACAGAAGATGACAGAAGATGACAGAATTACAGAAGAGGACAGAATGACAGAAGAGGACAGAAGATGACAGAATGACAGAAGAGGACAGAAGATGACAGAAGATGACAGAATGACAGAAGAGGACAGAATGACAGAAGAGGACAGAATGACAGAAGATGACAGAATGACAGAAGATGACAGAAGATGACAGAAGATGACAGAATGACAGAAGATGACAGAAGATGACAGAATATGACAGAATATGACAGAAGATGACAGAAGATGACAGAAGATGACAGAATGACAGAAGATGACAGAAGATGACAGTAGATGGCAGAAGATGACAGAATGACAGAAGAGGACAGAAGATGACAGAAGATGACTGAAGATGACAGAAGATGACAGAAGATGACAGAATGACAGAAGAGGACAGAATGACAGAAGAGGACAGAATATGATAGAGGATGACAGAAGATGACAGAATGACAGAAGATGACAGAAGATGACAGAATGACAGAAGATGAAAGAACATGACAGAAGATGACAGAAGATGACAGAATATGACAGAAGAGGACAGAAGATGACAGAAGATGACAGAATATGACAGAAGATGACAGAAGATGACAGAATGACAGAAGAGGACAGAATGACAGAAGAGGACAGAATATGACAGAAGATGACACAAGATGACAGAATGACAGAAAATGACAGAAGAGGACAGAATATGACAGAAGAGGACAGAATGATAGAAGATGACAGAAGGTGACAGAAGATGGCAGAAGATGACAGAAGATGACAGAATATGACAGAAGATGACAGAAGATGACAGAGTATGACAGAAGATGACAGAAGATGACAGAATGACAGAAGAGGACAGAATGACAGAAGATGACAGAATGACAGAAGAGGACAGAAGATGACAGAGGATGACAGAAGATGACAGAAGATGACAGAATGACAGAAGAGGACAGAAGATGACAGAAGATGACAGAATGACAGAAGATGACAGAAGATGACAGAAGATGACAGAAGATGACAGAATTACAGAAGAGGACAGAATGACAGAAGAGGACAGAAGATGACAGAATGACAGAAGAGGACAGAAGATGACAGAAGATGACAGAAGATGACAGAATGACAGAAGAGGACAGAATGACAGAAGATGACAGAATGACAGAAGATGACAGAAGATGACAGAAGATGACAGAATGACAGAAGATGACAGAAGATGAGAGTAGATGACAGAAGATGACATAAGATGACAGAAGATGACAGAAGATGACAGAATGACAGAAGAGGACAGAAGATGACAGAAGATGACAGAAGATGACAGATTGACAGAAGAGGACAGAATGACAGAAGAGGACAGAATATGATAGAGGATGACAGAAGATGACAGAATGACAGAAGATGGCAGAAGATGACAGAATGACAGAAGAGGACAGAATGACAGAAGATGACAGAATAACAGAAGATGACAGAATGACAGATGAGGACAGAAGATGACAGAAGATGACAGAAGATGACAGAAGATGACAGAATGACAGAAGAGGAGAGAAGATGACAGAATGACAGAAGAGGACAGAAGATGACAGAATGACAGAAGAGGACAGAATGACAGAAGATGACAGAAGATGACAGAAGAAGACAGAATGACAGAAGAGGACAGAATGACAGAAGATGACAGAAGATGACAGAAGATGACAGAAGATGACAGAATGACAGAAGAGGACAGAATGACAGAAGAGGACAGAAGATGACAGAATGACAGAAGAAGACAGAAGAGGACAGAATGACAGAAGATGACAGAAGATGACAGAAGATGACAGAAGATGACAGAATTACAGAAGAGGACAGAATGACAGAAGAGGACAGAAGATGACAGAATGACAGAAGAGGACAGAAGATGACAGAATGACAGAAGAGGACAGAATGACAGAAGAGGACAGAATGACAGAAGATGACAGAATGACAGAAGATGACAGAAGATGACAGAAGATGACAGAATGACAGAAGAGGACAGAAGATGACAGAAGATGACAGAATGACAGAAGAGGACAGAATGACAGAAGATGACAGAATGACAGAAGAGGAGAGAAGATGACAGAAGATGACTGAAGATGACAGAAGATGACAGAATCACAGAAGAGGACAGAAGAGGACAGAAGATGACAGAAGATGACAGAAGATGACAGAATGACAGAAGAGGACAGAATGACAGAAGAGGACAGAATGACAGAAGATGACAGAAGATGACAGAAGATGACAGAATGACAGAAGATGACAGAAGATGACAGAATGACAGAAAATGACAGAAGAGGACAGAAGATGACAGAAGATGACAGAAGATGGCAGAAGATGACAGAAGATGACAGAATATGACAGAATGACAGAAGAGGACAGAATGACAGAAGATGGCAGAATGACAGAAGAGGACAGAAGATGACAGAAGATGACATAAGATGACAGAATGACAGAAGAGGACAGAAGATGACAGAAGATGACAGAAGATGGCAGAAGATGACAGAAGAGGACAAAATATAACAAAAGATGACAGAAGATGACAGAATGACCGAAGATGACAGAAGTTGACAGAAAATGACAGAAGATGACAGAAGATGACAGAATGACAGAAGAGGACAGAATGACAGAAGATGACAGAATGACAGATGATGACAGAATGACAGATGAGGACAGAAGATGACAGAAGATGACAGAAGATGACAGAAGATGACAGAAGATGACAGAAGATGACAGAATGACAGAAGAGGACAGAAGATGACAGAAGATGACAGAAGATGACAGAATGACAGAAGAGGACAGAAGAGGACAGAAGATGACAGAAGATGACAGAAGATGACAGAATGACAGAAGAGGTCAGAAGATGACAGAAGATGACTGAAGATGACTGAAGATGACAGAAGATAACAGAGGATGACAGAATGACAGAAGAGGACAGAATGACAGAGGATGACAGAATGACAGAAGATGACAGAATGACGGAAGATGACAGAAGATGACAGAAGAGGACAGAAGATGACAGAAGATGACAGAAGATGACAGATTGACAGAAGATGACAGGAGATGACAGAATGGCAGAAGATGACAGAAGAGGACAGAATGACTGAAGAGGACAGAATGACAGAAGATGACAGAACATGATAGAATGCCAGAAGAGGACAGAAGATGACAGAAGATGACAGAAGATGACAGAAGATGATAGAAGATGACAGAATGACAGAAGAGGACAGAAGATGACAGAAGATGACAGAAGATGACAGAAGATGACAGAATGACAGAGGAGGACAGAAAATGACAGAAGATGACAGAAGATGACAGAAGATGACAGAATGACAGAAGAGGACAGAAGATGACAGAAGATGACAGAAGATGACAGAAGATGACAGAATGACAGAAGATGACAGAAGATGACAGAAGATGACAGAATGACAGAAAATGACAGAAGAGGACAGAAGATGACAGAAGATGACAGAAGATGGCAGAAGATGACAGAAGATGACAGAATATGACAGAATGACAGAAGAGGACAGAATGACAGAAGATGACAGAATGACAGAAGAGGACAGAAGATGACAGAAGATGACATAAGATGACAGAATGACAGAAGAGGACAGAAGAGGACAGAAGATGACAGAAGATGACAGAAGATGACAGAAGATGACAGAATGACAGAAGAGGACAGAATGACAGAAGATGACAGAATGACAGTAGATGACAGAATGACAGATGAGGACAGAAGATGACAGAAGATGACAGAAGATGACAGAAGATGACAGAAGATGACAGAAGATGACAGAATGACAGAAGAGGACAGAAGATGACAGAAGATGACAGAAGATGACAGAATGACAGAAGAGGACAGAAGAGGACAGAAGATGACAGAAGATGACAGAAGATGACAGAATGACAGAAGAGGTCAGAAGATGACAGAAGATGACAGAAGATAACAGAGGATGACAGAATGACAGAAAAGGACAGAATGACAGAGGATGACAGAATGACAGAAGATGACAGAATGACGGAAGATGACAGAAGATGACAGAAGATGACAGAAGATGACAGAATGACAGAAGAGCACAGAAGAGGACAGAAGATGACAGAAGATGACAGAAGATGACAGATTGACAGAAGATGACAGGAGAAGACAGAATGGCAGAAGATGACAGAAGAGGACAGAATGACTGAAGAGGACAGAATGACAGAAGATGACAGAACATGATAGAATGCCAGAAGAGGACAGAAGATGACAGAAGATGACAGAAGATGACAGAAGATGATAGAAGATGACAGAATGACAGAAGAGGACAGAAGATGACAGAAGATGACAGAAGATGACAGAATGACAGAGGAGGACAGAAAATGACAGAAGATGACAGAAGATGACAGAAGATGACAGAATGACAGAAGAGGACAGAAGATGACAGAAGATGACAGAAGATGACAGAATGACAGAAGAGGACAGAATGACAGAAGAGGTAAGAATGACAGAAGATGACAGAAGATGACAGAAGAGGACAGAATTACAGAAGAGGACAGAATGACAGAAGAGGACAGAATGACAGAAGATGACAGAAGATGACAGAATGACAGAAGAGGACAGAAGATGACAGAAGATGACAGAAAATGACAGAAGATGACCGAATGACAGAAGATGACAGAAGATGACAGAATATGTCAGAATATGACAGAAGATGACAGAAGATGACAGAAGATGACAGAATGACAGAAGATGACAGAAGATGACAGAAGATGACAGAAGATGACAGAAGATGACAGAAGATGACAGAATGACAGAAGAGGACAGAAGATGACAGAAGATGACAGAAGATGACAGAATGACAGAAGAGGACAGAATGACAGAAGATGACAGAAGATGTCAGAAGGACAGAAGATGACAGAAGATGTCAGAAGGACAGAAGATGACAGAATGACAGAAGATGACAGAACATGACAGAAGATGACAGAAGATGACAGAATGGCAGAAGATGACAGAAGATGACAGAATATGACAGAAGATGACAGAAGATGACAGAATGACAGAAGAGGACAGAATGACAGAAGAGGACAGAATATGACAGAAGATGACAGAAGATGACAGAATGACAGAAGATGACAGAAGATGACAGAATGACAGAAAATGACAGGAGAGGACAGAATATGACAGAAGAGGACAGAATGAAAGAAGATGACAGAAGATGACAGAAGAAGACAGAAGATGACAGAAGATGGCAGAATGACAGAAGATGACAGAAGATGACAGAAGATGACAAAATGACAGAAGAGGACAGAATGACAGAAGATGACAGAATGACAGAAGAGGGCAGAAGATGACAGAAGACGACAGAATGACAGAAGAGGACAGAATGACAGAAGATGCCAGAATGACAGAAGAGGACAGAATGACAGAAGATGACAGAAGATGACAGAAGATGACAGAATGACAGAAGATGACAGAAGATGACAGAAGATGACAAAATGACAGAAGAGGACAGAATGACAGAAGATGACAGAATGACAGAAGAGGACAGAATGACAGAAGATGACAGAAGATGACAGAATGACAGAAGAGGACAGAATGACAGAAGATGACAGAATATGACAGAAGATGACAGAATATGACAGAAGATAACAGAAGATGACAGAAGATGACAGAAGATGATAGAGTGACATAAGAGAACAGAATGGCAGAAGATGACAGAAGATGACAGAAGATGACAGAATGACAGAAGATGACAGAAGATGACCGAAGATGACAGGAGATGACAGAAGATGACAGAATGACAGAAGAGGACTGAATGACAGAAGATGACAGAAGATGACAGAATGACAGAAGATGACAGAATGACAGAAGATGACAGAATGACAGAAGAGGACAGAATGACAGAAGATGACAGAAGATGACAGAAGATGACAGAATGACAGAAGAGGACAGAATGACAAAAGATGACAGAATGACAGAAGAGGACAGAAGATGACAGAAGATGACAGAAGATGACAGAAGATGACAGAAGGTGACAGAATGACAGAAGAGGACAGAATGACAGAAGATGACAGAAGATGACAGAAGATGACAGAAGAGGACAGAATGATAGAAGATGACAAAATGACAGAAGAGGACAGAATGACAGAAGATGACAGAATGACAGAAGAGGACAGAATGAGAGAAGATGACAGAAGAGGACAGAATGACAGAAGATGAAAGAAGATGACAGAAGATGACAGAATGACAGAAGAGGACAGAATGACAGAAGATGACAGAAGATGACAGAAGAGGACAGAAGATGACAGAAGATGACAGAATGACAGAAGATGACAGAAGATGAGAGAAGATGACAGAAGTTGACAGAAGATGACAGAATGACAGAAGAGGACAGAATGACAGAAGATGACAGAAGATGACAGAATGACAGAAGAGGGCAGAAGGTGACAGAAGATGACAGAATGACAGAAGCGGACAGAACGACAGACGATGACAGAAGGTGACAGAAGATGACAGAAGATGACAGAATGACAAAAGAGGACAGAATGACAGAAGATGACAGAATGACAGAAGAGGATAGAAGATGACAGAAGATGACAGAAGATGACAGATTGACAGAAGAGGACAGAATGACAGAAGATGACAGAATGACAGAAGAGGACAGAAGATGACAAAAGATGACAGAATGGCAGAAGATGACAGAAGATGACAGAAGAGGACAGAATGACAGAATTTGACAGAAGATGACAGAATGACAGAAGATGACAGATGATGACAGGAGAGGACAGAAGATGACAGAAGATGACAGAATGATAGAAGAGGACAGAATGACAGAAGATGACAGAAGGTGACAGAAGAGGACAGAATGACAGAAGATGACAGAATGACAGATAAGGACAGAAGATGACAGAATGACAGAAGATGACAGAAGATGACAGAAGATGACAGAAGATGACAGAAGATGACAGAAGGTGACAGAAGATGACAGAAGATGAGAGAATGACAGAATAGGAGAGAAGATGACAGAAGATGACAGAATGACAGAAGATGACAGAAGATGACAGAAGATGACAGAAGAGGACAGAATGACAGAAGATGACAGAGGATGACAGAAGATGACAGAAGATGACAGAAGAGGACAGAAGATGACAGAAGAGGACAGAATATGACAGAAGAGGACAGAATGACAGAAGATGAAAGAAGATGACAGAAGATGACAGAATATGACAGAAGATGACAGAAGATGACAGAAGATGACAGAAGATGACAGAATATGACAGAAGATGACAGAATGACAGAAGAGGACAGAATGACAGAAGAGGACAGAATACGACAGAAGGACAGAATGACAGAGGATGACAGAATGACAGAAGATGACAGAATGACAGAAGATGACAGAAGATGACAGAATGACAGAAGAGCACAGAAGAGGACAGAAGATGACAGAAGATGTCAGAAGATGACAGAAGATGACAGATTGACAGAAGATGACAGGAGATGACAGAATGGCAGAAGATGACAGAAGAGGACAGAATGACTGAAGAGGACAGAATGACAGAAGATGACAGAACATGATAGAATGCCAGAAGAGGACAGAAGATGACAGAAGATGACAGAAGATGACAGAAGATGACAGAAGATGATAGAAGATGACAGAATGACAGAAGAGGACAGAAGATGACAGAAGATGACAGAAGATGACAGAAGATGACAGAATGACAGAGGAGGACAGAAAATGACAGAAGATGACAGAAGATGACAGAAGATGACAGAAGATGACAGAATGACAGAAGAGGACAGAATGACAGAAGAGGACAGAATGACAGAAGATGACAGAAGATGACAGAAGAGGACAGAATTACAGAAGAGGACAGAATGACAGAAGAGGACAGAATGACAGATGACAGAAGATGACAGAAGATGACAGAATGACAGAAGATGACAGAAGATGGCAGAATGACAGAAGATGACAGAAGATGACAGAAGATGACAGAATATGACAGAATATGACAGAAGATGACAGAAGATGACAGAAGATGACAGAAGATGACAGAATGACAGAAGAGGACAGAATGACAGAAGAGCACAGAATATGACAGAAGATGACAGAAGATGACAGAATGACAGAAGATGACAGAAGATGACAGAATATGACAGAAGATGACAGAAGATGATTGAAGATGACAGAAGATGACGGAATATGACGGAATATGACAGAATGACAGAAGAGGACAGAATGACAGAAGAGGACAGAATATGACAGAAGATGACAGAATGACAAGATGACAGAAGATGACAGAATGACAGAAGATGACAGAAGATGGCAGAAGATGACAGAACATGACAGAATATGACAGAAGATGACAGAAGATGACAGAGTATGACAGAAGATGTCAGAAGATGACAGAAGATGACAGAATGACAGAAGAGGACAGAATGACAGAAGATGACAGAATGACAGAAGAGGACAGAAGATGACAGAAGATGACAGAATGACAGAAGAGGACAGAAGATGACAGAAGATGACAGAAGATGACAGAAGATGACAGAATGACCGAAGAGGACAGAATGACAGAAGAGGACAGAATGACAGAAGAGGACAGAATATGACAAAAGATGACAGAAGATGACAGAATGACAGAAGATGACAGAAGATGACAGAAAATGACAGAAGATGACAGAAGATGACAGAATGACAGAAGAGGACAGAATGACAGAAGATGACAGAATAACAGAAGATGACAGAATGACAGATGAGGACAGAAGATGACAGAAGATGACAGAATGACAGAAGAGGAGAGAAGATGACAGAAGATGACTGAAGATGACAGAAGATGACAGAATCACAGAAGAGGACAGAAGATGACAGAAGATGACAGAAAATGACAGAAGAGGACAGAAGATGACAGAAGATGACAGAATGACAGAAGATGACAGAATGACAGAAGATGACAGAATGACAGAAGAGGACAGAATGACAGAAGATGACAGAAGATGACAGAATGACAGAAGAGGACAGAAGATGACAGAAGATGACAGAAGATGACAGAAGATGACAGAAGATGACAGAATGACCGAAGAGGACAGAATGACAGAAGAGGACAGAATGACAGAAGAGGACAGAATATGACAAAAGATGACAGAAGATGACAGAATGACAGAAGATGACAGAAGATGACAGAAAATGACAGAAGATGACAGAAGATGACAGAATGACAGAAGAGGACAGAATGACAGAAGATGACAGAATAACAGAAGATGACAGAATGACAGATGAGGACAGAAGATGACAGAAGATGACAGAATGACAGAAGAGGAGAGAAGATGACAGAAGATGACTGAAGATGACAGAAGATGACAGAATCACAGAAGAGGACAGAAGAGGACAGAAGATGACAGAAGATGACAGAAAATGACAGAAGAGGACAGAAGATGACAGAAGATGACAGAATGACAGAAGATGACAGAATGACAGAAGATGACAGAATGACAGAAGAGGACAGAATGACAGAAGATGACAGAAGATGACAGAAGATGACAGAATGACAGAAGAGGACAGAATGACTAAAGATGACAGAATGACAGAAGAGGACAGAAGATGACAGAAGATGACAGAAGATGACAGAAGGTGACAGAATGACAGAAGAGGACAGAATGACAGAAGATGACAGAAGATGACAGAAGATGACAGAAGAGGACAGAATGATAGAAGATGACAAAATGACAGAAGAGGACAGAATGACAGAAGATGACAGAATGACAGAAGAGGACAGAATGAGAGAAGATGACAGAAGAGGACAGAATGACAGAAGATGAAAGAAGATGACAGAAGATGACAGAATGACAGAAGAGGACAGAATGACAGAAGATGACAGAAGATGACAGAAGAGGACAGAAGATGACAGAATGACAGAAGATGACAGAAGATGAGAGAAGATGACAGAAGTTGACAGAAGATGACAGAATGACAGATGAGGACAGAATGACAGAAGATGACAGAAGATGACAGAATGACAGAAGAGGGCAGAAGGTGACAGAAGATGACAGAATGACAGAAGCGGACAGAACGACAGACGATGACCGAATGACAGAAGAGGACAGAAGATGACAGAAGAGGACAGAATGACAGAAGATGACAGAAGATGACAGAAGATGACAGAAATTGATAGAATGACAGAAGAGGACAGAATGACAGAAGATGACAGAAGATGACAGAAGATGACAGAATGACAGAAGAGGACAGAAGATGACAGAATGACAGAAGAGGGCAGAATGACAGAAGATGACAGAAGATGACAGAAGATGACAGAATGACAGAAGAGGACAGAATGACAGAAGATGACAGAATGACAGAAGAGGACAGAATGACAGAAGATGACAGAAGGTGACAGAAGATGACAGAAGATGACAGAATGACAGAAGATGACAGAAGATGACAGAAAATGACAGAAGATGACAGAAGATGACAGAATGACAGAAGAGGACAGAATGACAGAAGATGACAGAATAACAGAAGATGACAGAATGACAGATGAGGACAGAAGATGACAGAAGATGACAGAATGACAGAAGAGGAGAGAAGATGACAGAAGATGACTGAAGATGACAGAAGATGACAGAATCACAGAAGAGGACAGAAGAGGACAGAAGATGACAGAAGATGACAGAAAATGACAGAAGAGGACAGAAGATGACAGAAGATGACAGATTGACAGAAGATGACAGAATGACAGAAGATGACAGAATGACAGAAGAGGACAGAATGACAGAAGATGACAGAAGATGACAGAAGATGACAGAATGACAGAAGAGGACAGAATGACTAAAGATGACAGAATGACAGAAGAGGTCAGAAGATGACAGAAGATGACAGAAGATGACAGAAGGTGACAGAATGACAGAAGAGGACAGAATGACAGAAGATGACAGAAGATGACAGAAGATGACAGAAGAGGACAGAATGATAGAAGATGACAAAATGACAGAAGAGGACAGAATGACAGAAGATGACAGAATGACAGAAGAGGACAGAATGAGAGAAGATGACAGAAGAGGACAGAATGACAGAAGATGAAAGAAGATGACAGAAGATGACAGAATGACAGAAGAGGACAGAATGACAGAAGATGACAGAAGATGACAGAAGAGGACAGAAGATGACAGAAGATGACAGAATGACAGAAGATGACAGAAGATGAGAGAAGATGACAGAAGTTGACAGAAGATGACAGAATGACAGAAGAGGACAGAATGACAGAAGATGACAGAAGATGACAGAATGACAGAAGAGGGCAGAAGGTGACAGAAGATGACAGAATGACAGAAGCGGACAGAACGACAGACGATGACCGAATGACAGAAGAGGACAGAAGATGACAGAAGAGGACAGAATGACAGAAGATGACAGAAGATGACAGAAGATGACAGAAGATGATAGAATGACAGAAGAGGACAGAATGACAGAAGATGACAGAAGATGACAGAATGACAGAAGAGGACAGAAGATGACAGAATGACAGAAGAGGGCAGAATGACAGAAGATGACAGAAGATGACAGAAGATGACAGAATGACAGAAGAGGACAGAATGACTAAAGATGACAGAATGACAGAAGAGGACAGAAGATGACAGAAGATGACAGAAGATGACAGAAGGTGACAGAATGACAGAAGAGGACAGAATGACAGAAGATGACAGAAGATGACAGAAGATGACAGAATGACAGAAGAGGACAGAATGACTAAAGATGACAGAATGACAGAAGAGGACAGAAGATGACAGAAGATGACAGAAGATGACAGAAGGTGACAGAATGACAGAAGAGGACAGAATGACAGAAGATGACAGAAGATGACAGAAGATGACAGAAGAGGACAGAACGATAGAAGATGACAAAATGACAGAAGAGGACAGAATGACAGAAGATGACAGAATGACAGAAGAGGACAGAATGAGAGAAGATGACAGAAGAGGACAGAATGACAGAAGATGAAAGAAGATGACAGAAGATGACAGAATGACAGAAGAGGACAGAATGACAGAAGATGACAGAAGATGACAGAAGAGGACAGAAGATGACAGAATGACAGAAGATGACAGAAGATGAGAGAAGATGACAGAAGTTGACAGAAGATGACAGAATGACAGATGAGGACAGAATGACAGAAGATGACAGAAGATGACAGAATGACAGAAGAGGGCAGAAGGTGACAGAAGATGACAGAATGACAGAAGCGGACAGAACGACAGACGATGACCGAATGACAGAAGAGGACAGAAGATGACAGAAGAGGACAGAATGACAGAAGATGACAGAAGATGACAGAAGATGACAGAAATTGATAGAATGACAGAAGAGGACAGAATGACAGAAGATGACAGAAGATGACAGAAGATGACAGAATGACAGAAGAGGACAGAAGATGACAGAATGACAGAAGAGGGCAGAATGACAGAAGATGACAGAAGATGACAGAAGATGACAGAATGACAGAAGAGGACAGAATGACAGAAGATGACAGAATGACAGAAGAGGACAGAATGACAGAAGATGACAGAAGGTGACAGAAGATGACAGAAGATGACAGAATGACAGAAGATGACAGAAGATGACAGAAAATGACAGAAGATGACAGAATGACAGAAGAGGACAGAATGACAGAAGATGACAGAATAACAGAAGATGACAGAATGACAGATGAGGACAGAAGATGACAGAAGATGACAGAATGACAGAAGAGGAGAGAAGATGACAGAAGATGACTGAAGATGACAGAAGATGACAGAATCACAGAAGAGGACAGAAGAGGACAGAAGATGACAGAAGATGACAGAAAATGACAGAAGAGGACAGAAGATGACAGAAGATGACAGATTGACAGAAGATGACAGAATGACAGAAGATGACAGAATGACAGAAGAGGACAGAATGACAGAAGATGACAGAAGATGACAGAATGACAGAAGAGGACAGAATGACTAAAGATGACAGAATGACAGAAGAGGTCAGAAGATGACAGAAGATGACAGAAGATGACAGAAGATGACAGAAGGTGACAGAATGACAGAAGAGGACAGAATGACAGAAGATGACAGAAGATGACAGAAGAGGACAGAATGATAGAAGATGACAAAATGACAGAAGAGGACAGAATGACAGAAGATGACAGAATGACAGAAGAGGACAGAATGAGAGAAGATGACAGAAGAGGACAGAATGACAGAAGATGAAAGAAGATGACAGAAGATGACAGAATGACAGAAGAGGACAGAATGACAGAAGATGACAGAAGATGACAGAAGAGGACAGAAGATGACAGAAGATGACAGAATGACAGAAGATGACAGAAGATGAGAGAAGATGACAGAAGTTGACAGAAGATGACAGAATGACAGAAGAGGACAGAATGACAGAAGATGACAGAAGATGACAGAATGACAGAAGAGGGCAGAAGGTGACAGAAGATGACAGAATGACAGAAGCGGACAGAACGACAGACGATGACCGAATGACAGAAGAGGACAGAAGATGACAGAAGAGGACAGAATGACAGAAGATGACAGAAGATGACAGAAGATGACAGAAGATGATAGAATGACAGAAGAGGACAGAATGACAGAAGATGACAGAAGATGACAGAATGACAGAAGAGGACAGAAGATGACAGAATGACAGAAGAGGGCAGAATGACAGAAGATGACAGAAGATGACAGAAGATGACAGAATGACAGAAGAGGACAGAATGACAGAAGATGACAGAATGACAGAAGAGGACAGAATGACAGAAGATGACAGAAGGTGACAGAAGATGACAGAAGATGACAGAATGACAGAAGAGGACAGAATGACAGAAGATGACAGAAGATGACAGAATGACAGAAGAGGATAGAAGATGACAGAAGATGACAGTAGATGACAGATTGACAGAAGAGGACAGAATGACAGAAGATGACAGAATGACAGAAGAGGACAGAAGATGACAAAAGATGACAGAATGGCAGAAGATGACAGAAGATGACAGAAGAGGACAGAATGACAGAATTTGACAGAAGATGACAGAATGACAGAAGATGACAGATGATGACAGGAGAGGGCAGAAGATGACAGAAGATGACAGAATGATAGAAGAGGACAGAATGACAGAAGATGACAGAAGGTGACAGAAGAGGACAGAATGACAGAAGATGACAGAATGACAGATAAGGACAGAAGATGACAGAATGACAGAAGATGACAGAAGATGACAGAAGATGACAGAAGATGACAGAAGATGACAGAAGGTGACAGAAGATGACAGAAGATGAGAGAATAACAGAATAGGACAGAAGATGACAGAAGATGACAGAATGACAGAAGATGACAGAGGATGACAGAAGATGACAGAAGATGACAGAAGATGACAGAAGATGACAGAAGAGGACAGAATGACAGAAGATGACAGAGGATGACAGAAGATGACAGAAGATGACAGAAGAGGACAGAAGATGACAGAAGAGGACAGAATATGACAGAAGAGGACAGAATGACAGAAGATGAAAGAAGATGACAGAAGATGACAGAATATGACAGAAGATGACAGAAGATGACAGAAGATGACAGAAGATGACAGAAGATGACAGAATATGACAGAAGATGACAGAATGACAGAAGAGGACAGAATGACAGAAGAGGACAGAATACGACAGAAGGACAGAAAGACAGAGGATGACAGAATGACAGAAGATGACAGAATGACAGAAGATGACAGAAGATGACAGAAGATGACAGAATGACAGAAGAGCACAGAAGAGGACAGAAGATGACAGAAGATGTCAGAAGATGACAGAAGATGACAGATTGACAGAAGATGACAGGAGATGACAGAATGGCAGAAGATGACAGAAGAGGACAGAATGACTGAAGAGGACAGAATGACAGAAGATGACAGAACATGATAGAATGCCAGAAGAGGACAGAAGATGACAGAAGATGACAGAAGATGACAGAAGATGATAGAAGATGACAGAATGACAGAAGAGGACAGAAGATGACAGAAGATGACAGAATGACAGAAGAGGACAGAATGACAGAAGAGGACAGAATGACAGAAGATGACAGAAGATGACAGAAGAGGACAGAATTACAGATGAGGACAGAATGACAGAAGAGGACAGAATGACAGAAGGTGACAGAAGATGACAGAAGATGACAGAATGACAGAAGATGACAGAAGATGGCAGAATGACAGAAGATGACAGAAGATGACAGAAGATGACAGAATATGACAGAAGATGACAGAAGAAGACAGAAGATGACAGAAGATGACAGAATGACAGAAGAGGACAGAATGACAGAAGAGCACAGAATATGACAGAAGATGACAGAAGATGACAGAATGACAGAAGATGACAGAAGATGACAGAATATGACAGAAGATGACAGAAGATGACAGAAGATGACAGAAGATGACGGAATATGACGGAATATGACAGAATGACAGAAGAGGGCAGAATGACAGAAGAGGACAGAATATGACAGAAGATGACAGAAGATGACAGAATGACAAGATGACAGAAGATGACAGAATGACAGAAGATGACAGAAGATGGCAGAAGATGACAGAACATGACAGAATATGACAGAAGATGACAGAAGATGACAGAGTATGACAGAAGATGTCAGAAGATGACAGAAGATGACAGAATGACAGAAGAGGACAGAATGACAGAAGATGACAGAATGACAGAAGAGGACAGAAGATGACAGAAGATGACAGAATGACAGAAGATGACAGAAGATGGCAGAATGACAGAAGATGACAGAAGATGACAGAAGATGACAGAAGATGACAGAATGACAGAAGAGGACAGAATGACAGAAGAGGACAGAATGACAGAAGATGACAGAAGATGACAGAAGAGGACAGAATTACAGATGAGGACAGAATGACAGAAGAGGACAGAATGACAGAAGGTGACAGAAGATGACAGAAGATGACAGAATGACAGAAGATGACAGAAGATGGCAGAATGACAGAAGATGACAGAAGATGACAGAAGATGACAGAATATGACAGAATATGACAGAAGATGACAGAAGAAGACAGAAGATGACAGAAGATGACAGAATGACAGAAGAGGACAGAATGACAGAAGAGCACAGAATATGACAGAAGATGACAGAAGATGACAGAATGACAGAAGATGACAGAAGATGACAGAATATGACAGAAGATGACAGAAGATGACAGAAGATGACAGAAGATGACGGAATATGACGGAATATGACAGAATGACAGAAGAGGACAGAATGACAGAAGAGGACAGAATATGACAGAAGATGACAGAAGATGACAGAATGACAAGATGACAGAAGATGACAGAATGACAGAAGATGACAGAAGATGGCAGAAGATGACAGAACATGACAGAATATGACAGAAGATGACAGAAGATGACAGAGTATGACAGAAGATGTCAGAAGATGACAGAAGATGACAGAATGACAGAAGAGGACAGAATGACAGAAGATGACAGAATGACAGAAGAGGACAGAAGATGACAGAAGATGACAGAAGATGACAGAATGACAGAAGAGGACAGAAGATGACAGAAGATGACAGAAGATGACAGAAGATGACAGAAGATGACAGAATGACCGAAGAGGACAGAATGACAGAAGAGGACAGAATGACAGAAGAGGACAGAATATGACAAAAGATCACAGAAGATGACAGAATGACAGAAGATGACAGAAGATGACAGAAAATGACAGAAGATGACAGAAGATGACAGAATGACAGAAGAGGACAGAATGACAGAAGATGACAGAATAACAGAAGATGACAGAATGACAGATGATGACAGAAGATGACAGAAGATGACAGAAGATGACAGAATGACAGAAGAGGAGAGAAGATGACTGAAGATGACAGAAGATGACAGAATCACAGAAGAGGACAGAAGAGGACAGAAGATGACAGAAGATGACAGAAGATGACAGAATGACAGAAGAGGACAGAATGACAGAAGAGGACAGAATGACAGAAGATGACAGAAGATGACAGAAGATGACAGAATGACAGAAGATCACAGAAGATGACAGAAGATGACAGAATGACAGAAAATGACAGAAGAGGACAGAAGATGACAGAAGATGACAGAAGATGGCAGAAGATGACAGAAGATGACAGAATATGACAGAATGACAGAAGAGGACAGAATGACAGAAGATGACAGAATGACAGAAGAGGACAGAAGATGACAGAAGATGACATAAGATGACAGAATGACAGAAGAGGACAGAAGATGACAGAAGATGACAGAAGATGACAGAAGATGGCAGAAGATGACAGAAGAGGACAAAATATGACAAAAGATGACAGAAGATGACAGAATGACCGAAGATGACAGAAGTTGACAGAAAATGACAGAAGATGACAGAAGATGACAGAAGATGACAGAATGACAGAAGAGGACAGAATGACAGAAGATGACAGAATGACAGTAGATGACAGAATGACAGATGAGGACAGAAGATGACAGAAGATGACAGAAGATGAGAGAAGATGACAGAAGATGACAGAAGATGACAGAATGACAGAAGAGGATAGAAGATGACAGAAGATGACAGAATGACAGAAGAGGACAGAAGAGGACAGAAGATGACAGAAGATGACAGAAGATGACAGAATGACAGAAGAGGTCAGAAGATGACAGAAGATGACTGAAGATGACTGAAGATGACAGAAGATAACAGAGGATGACAGAATGACAGAAGAGGACAGATTGACAGAGAATGACAGAATGACAGAAGATGACAGAATGACGGAAGATGACAGAAGATGACAGAAGATGACAGAAGATGACAGAATGACAGAAGAGCACAGAAGAGGACAGAAGATGACAGAAGATGACAGAAGATGACAGATTGACAGAAGATGACAGGAGATGACAGAATGGCAGAAGATGACAGAAGAGGACAGAATGACTGAAGAGGACAGAATGACAGAAGATGACAGAACATGATAGAATGCCAGAAGAGGACAGAAGATGACAGAAGATGATAGAAGATGACAGAATGACAGAAGAGGACAGAAGATGACAGAAGATGACAGAAGATGACAGAAGATGACAGAATGACAGAGGAGGACAGAAAATGACAGAAGATGACAGAAGATGACAGAAGATGACAGAATGACAGAAGAGGACAGAAGATGACAGAAGATGACAGAAGATGACAGAATGACAGAAGAGGACAGAATGACAGAAGAGGTAAGAATGACAGAAGATGACAGAAGATGACAGAAGAGGACAGAATTACAGAAGAGGACAGAATGACAGAAGAGGACAGAATGACAGAAGATGACAGAAGATGACAGAATGACAGAAGAGGACAGAAGATGACAGAAGATGACAGAAAATGACAGAAGATGACAGAATGACAGAAGATGACAGAAGATGACAGAATATGTCAGAAGATGACAGAAGATGACAGAAGATGACAGAAGATGACAGAATGACAGAAGATGACAGAAGATGACAGAAGATGACAGAAGATGACAGAAGATGACAGAAGATGACAGAATGACAGAAGAGGACAGAAGATGACAGAAGATGACAGAAGATGACAGAAGATTACAGAATGACAGAAGAGGACAGAATGACAGAAGATGACAGAAGATGTCAGAAGGACAGAAGATGACAGAAGATGTCAGAAGGACAGAAGATGACAGAAAGACAGAACATGACAGAACATGACAGAAGATGACAGAAGATGACAGAATGGCAGAAGATGACAGAAGATGACAGAATATGACAGAAGATGACAGAAGATGACAGAATGACAGAAGAGGACAGAATGACAGAAGAGGACAGAATATGACAGAAGATGACAGAAGATGACAGAATGACAGAAGATGACAGAAGATGACAGAAGATGACAGAATGACAGAAAATGACAGGAGAGGACAGAATATGACAGAAGAGGACAGAATGAAAGAAGATGACAGAAGATGACAGAAGAAGACAGAAGATGACAGAAGATGGCAGAAGATGACAGAACATGACAGAATATGACAGAAGATGACAGAAGATGACAGAGTATGACAGAAGATGTCAGAAGATGACCGAAGATGACAGAATGACAGAAGAGGACAGAATGACAGAAGATGACAGAATGACAGAAGAGGACAGAAGATGACAGAAGATGACAGAAGATGACAGAAGATGACAGAATGACAGAAGAGGACAGAAGATGACAGAAGATGACAGAATGACAGAAGATGACAGAAGATGACAGAAGATGACAGAAGATGCAAGAAGATGACAGAATGACCGAAGAGGACAGAATGACAGAAGAGGACAGAATGACAGAAGAGGACAGAATATGACAAAAGATGACAGAAGATGACAGAATGACAGAAGATGACAGAAGATGACAGAAAATGACAGAAGATGACAGAAGATGACAGAATGACAGAAGAGGACAGAATGACAGAAGATGACAGAATAACAGAAGATGACAGAATGAAAGATGAGGACAGAAGATGACAGAAGATGACAGAAGATGACAGAGGATGACAGAAGATGACAGAATGACAGAAGAGGAGAGAAGATGACAGAAGATGACTGAAGATGACAGAAGATGACAGAATCACAGAAGAGGACAGAAGAGGACAGAAGATGACAGAAGATGACAGAAGATGACAGAATGACAGAAGAGGTCAGAAGATGACAGAAGATGACAGAATGACAGAAGAGGACAGAATGACAGAAGAGGACAGAATGACAGAAGATGACAGAAGATGACAGAAGATGACAGAATGTCAGAAGATGACAGAAGATGACAGAAGATGACAGAATGACAGAAAATGACAGAAGAGGACAGAAGATGACAGAGGATGACAGAAGATGGCAGAAGATGACAGAAGATGACAGAATATGACAGAATGACAGAAGAGGACAGAATGACAGAAGATGACAGAATGACAGAAGAGGACAGAAGATGACAGAAGATGACAGAAGATGACAGAATGACAGAAGAGGACAGAAGATGACAGAAGATGACAGAAGATGGCAGAAGATGACAGAAGAGGACAAAATATGACAAAAGATGACAGAAGATGACAGAATGACCGAAGATGACAGAAGATGACAGAAAATGACAGAAGATGACAGAAGATGACAGAAGATGACAGAATGACAGAAGAGGACAGAATGACAGAAGATGACAGAATGACTGAAGATGACAGAATGACAGATGAGGACAGAAGATGACAGAAGATGACAGAAGATGACAGAAGATGACAGAAGATGACAGAAGATGACAGAATGACAGAAGAGGACAGAAGATGACAGAAGATGACAGAAGATGACAGAATGACAGAAGAGGACAGAAGAGGACAGAAGATGACAGAAGATGACAGAAGATGACAGAAGATGACAGAATGACAGAAGAGGTCAGAAGATGACAGAAGATGACTGAAGATGACTGAAGATGACAGAAGATAACAGAGGATGACAGAATGACAGAAGAGGACAGAATGACAGAAGAGGAAAGAATGACAGGAGATGACAGAAGATGACAGAAGATGACAGAAGAAGACAGAATATGACAGAAGATGACAGAAGATGACAGAAGATGACAGAATATGACAGAAGATGACAGAAGATGACAGAATATGACAGAAGTTGACAGAATGACAGAAGAGGACAGAATGACAGAAGAGGACAAAATATGCCAGAAGATGACAGAATGACAGAAGAGGACAGAATGACAGAAGATGACAGAATGACAGAAGATGACAAAAGATGACAGAAGATGGCAGAAGATGACAGAAGATGACAGAATGACAGAAGAGGAAAGAATGACAGAAGATGACAGAATGACAGAAGAGGACAGAATGACAGAAGATGATAGAAGATGACAGAAGATGACAGAATGACAGAAGAGGACAGAATGACAGAAGATGACAGAAGATGACAGAAGATGACAGAAGATGACAGAAGATGACAGAATGACAGAAGATGACAGAAGATGACAGAAGATGACAAAATGACAGAAGAGGACAGAATGACAGAAGATGACAGAATGACAGAAGAGGACAGAATGACAGAAGATGACAGAAGATGACAGAATGACAGAAGAGGACAGAATGACAGAAGATGACAGAATATGACAGAAGATGACAGAATATGACAGAAGATAACAGAAGATGACAGAAGATGACAGAAGATGATAGAATGACAGAAGAGGACAGAATGGCAGAAGATGACAGAAGATGACAGAAGATGACAGAATGACAGAAGATGACAGAAGATGACAGAAGATGACAGAATGACAGAAGAGGACAGAATGACAGAAGATGACAGAAGATGACAGAAGATGACAGAATGACAGAAGATGACAGAATGACAGAAGATGACAGAATGACAGAAGAGGACAGAATGACAGAAGATGACAGAAGATGACAGAATGACAGAAGAGGACAGAATGACAAAAGATGACAGAATGACAGAAGAGGACAGAAGATGACAGAAGATGACAGAAGATGACAGAAGGTGACAGAATGACAGAAGAGGACAGAATGACAGAAGATGACAGAAGATGACAGAAGAGGACAGAATGACAGAAGATGACAAAATGACAGAAGAGGACAGAATGACAGAAGATGACAGAAGATGACAGAAGATGACAGAATGACAGAAGAGGACAGAATGAGAGAAGATGACAGAAGAGGACAGAATGACAGAAGATGACAGAAGATGACAGAAGATGACAGAAGATGACAGAATGACAGAAGATGACAGAAGATGAAAGAAGATGACAAAATGACAGAAGAGGACAGAATGACAGAAGATGACAGAATGACAGAAGAGGACAGAATGAGAGAAGATGACAGAAGAGGACAGAATGACAGAAGATGACAGAAGATGACAGAATATGACAGAAGATAACAGAAGATGACAGAAGATGACAGAAGATGATAGAATGACAGAAGAGGACAGAATGGCAGAAGATGACAGAAGATGACAGAAGATGACAGAATGACAGAAGATGACAGAAGATGACCGAAGATGACAGGAGATGACAGAAGATGACAGAATGACAGAAGAGGACAGAATGACAGAAGATGACAGAAGATGACAGAAGATGACAGAATGACAGAAGATGACAGAATGACAGAAGATGACAGAATGACAGAAGAGGACAGAATGACAGAAGATGACAGAAGATGACAGAAGATGACAGAATGACAGAAGAGGACAGAATGACAAAAGATGACAGAATGACAGAAGAGGACAGAAGATGACAGAAGATGACAGAAGATGACAGAAGGTGACAGAATGACAGAAGAGGACAGAATGACAGAAGATGACAGAAGATGACAGAAGATGACAGAAGAGGACAGAATGATAGAAGATGACAAAATGACAGAAGAGGACAGAATGACAGAAGATGACAGAAGATGACAGAAGATGACAGAATGACAGAAGAGGACAGAATGAGAGAAGATGACAGAAGAGGACAGAATGACAGAAGATGAAAGAAGATGACAGAAGATGACAGAATGACAGAAGAGGACAGAATGACAGAAGATGACAGAAGATGACAGAAGAGGACAGAAGATGACAGAAGATGACAGAATGACAGAAGATGACAGAAGATGACAGAAGATGAGAGAAGATGACAGAAGTTGACAGAAGATGACAGAATGACAGAAGAGGACAGAATGACAGAAGATGACAGAAGATGACAGAATGACAGAAGAGGGCAGAAGGTGACAGAAGATGACAGAATGACAGAAGCGGACAGAACGACAGACGATGACCGAATGACAGAAGAGGACAGAAGATGACAGAAGAGGACAGAATGACAGAAGATGACAGAAGATGACAGAAGATGATAGAATGACAGAAGAGGACAGAATGACAGAAGATGACAGAAGATGACAGAAGATGACAGAATGACAGAAGAGGACAGAAGATGACAGAATGACAGAAGAGGGCAGAATGACAGAAGATGACAGAAGATGACAGAAGATGACAGATGACAGAATGACAGAAGAGGACAGAATGACAGAAGATGACAGAATGACAGAAGAGGACAGAATGACAGAAGATGACAAAAGATGACAGAAGATGGCAGAAGATGACAGAAGATGACAGAATGAAAGAAGAGGACAGAATGACAGAAGATGACAGAATGACAGAAGAGGACAGAATGACAGAGGATGATAGAAGATGACAGAAGATGACAGAATGACAGAAGAGGACAGAATGACAGAAGATGACAGAAGATGACAGAAGATGACAGAAGATGACAGAAGATGACAGAATATGACAGAAGATAACAGAAGATGACAGAAGATGATAGAATGACAGAAGAGGACAGAATGGCAGAAGATGACAGAAGATGACAGAAGATGACAGAATGACAGAAGATGACAGAAGATGACAGAATGACAGAAGAGGACAGAATGACAGAAGATGACAGAAGATGACAGAAGATGACAGAATGACAGAAGATGACAGAATGACAGAAGATGACAGAATGACAGAAGAGGACAGAATGACAGAAGATGACAGAAGATGACAGAAGATGACAGAATGACAGAAGAGGACAGAATGACAAAAGATGACAGAATGACAGAAGAGGACAGAAGATGACAGAAGATGACAGAAGATGATAGAAGATGACAGAAGGTGACAGAAGGACAGAAGAGGACAGAATGACAGAAGATGACAGAAGATGACAGAAGATGACAGAAGAGGACAGAATGACAGAAGATGACAAAATGACAGAAGAGGACAGAATGACAGAAGATGACAGAAGATGACAGAAGATGACAGAAGATGACAGAATGACAGAAGAGGACAGAATGAGAGAAGATGACAGAAGAGGACAGAATGACAGAAGATGACAGAAGATGACAGAAAATGACAGAAGATGACAGAAGATGAAAGAAGATGACAAAATGACAGAAGAGGACAGAATGACAGAAGATGACAGAATGACAGAAGAGGACAGAATGAGAGAAGATGACAGAAGAGGACAGAATGACAGAAGATGACAGTAGATGACAGAAGATGACAGAAGATGACAGAAGATGATAGAATGACAGAAGAGGACAGAATGGCAGAAGATGACAGAAGATGACCGAAGATGACAGGAGATGACAGAAGATGACAGAATGACAGAAGAGGACAGAATGACAGAAGATGACAGAAGATGACAGAAGATGACAGAATGACAAAAGATGACAGAATGACAGAAGATGACAGAATGACAGAAGAGGACAGAATGACAGAAGATGACAGAAGATGACAGAAGATGACAGAATGACAGAAGAGGACAGAATGACAAAAGATGACAGAATGACAGAAGAGGACAGAAGATGACAGAAGATGACAGAAGATGACAGAAGGTGACAGAATGACAGAAGAGGACAGAATGACAGAAGATGACAGAAGATGACAGAAGAGGACAGAATGATAGAAGATGACAAAATGACAGAAGAGGACAGAATGACAGAAGATGACAGAAGATGACAGAAGATGACAGAATGACAGAAGAGGACAGAATGAGAGAAGATGACAGAAGAGGACAGAATGACAGAAGATGAAAGAAGATGACAGAAGATGACAGAATGACAGAAGAGGACAGAATGACAGAAGATGACAGAAGATGACAGAAGAGGACAGAAGATGACAGAAGATGACAGAATGACAGAAGATGACAGAAGATGACAGAAGATGAGAGAAGATGACAGAAGTTGACAGAAGATGACAGAATGACAGAAGAGGACAGAATGACAGAAGATGACAGAAGATGACAGAATGACAGAAGAGGGCAGAAGGTGACAGAAGATGACAGAATGACAGAAGCGGACAGAACGACAGACGATGACCGAATGACAGAAGAGGACAGAAGATGACAGAAGAGGACAGAATGACAGAAGATGACAGAAGATGACAGAAGATGACAGAAGATGATAGAATGACAGAAGAGGACAGAATGACAGAAGATGACAGAAGATGACAGAAGATGACAGAATGACAGAAGAGGACAGAAGATGACAGAATGACAGAAGAGGGCAGAATGACAGAAGATGACAGAAGATGACAGAAGATGACAGAATGACAGAAGAGGACAGAATGACAGAAGTTGACAGAATGACAGAAGAGGACAGAAGATGACAGAATGACAGAAGATGAAAGATGATGACAGGAGAGGACAGAAGATGACAGAAGATGACAGAATGATAGAAGAGGACAGAATGACAGAAGATGACAGAAGGTGACAGAAGAGGACAGAATGACAGAAGATGACAGAATGACAGATAAGGACAGAAGATGACAGAATGACAGAAGATGACAGAAGATGACAGAAGATGACAGAAGGTGACAGAAGATGACAGAAGATGAGAGAATGACAGAAGATGACAGAGGATGACAGAAGATGACAGAAGATGACAGAAGATGACAGAAGATGACAGAAGAGGACAGAATGACAGAAGATGACAGAGGATGACAGAAGATGACAGAAGATGACAGAAGAGGACAGAAGATGACAGAAGAGGACAGAATATGACAGAAGAGGACAGAATGACAGAAGATGAAAGAAGATGACAGAAGATGACAGAATATGACAGAAGATGACAGAAGATGACAGAAGATGACAGAATATGACAGAAGATGACAGAATGACAGAAGAGGACAGAATGACAGAAGAGGACAGAATACGACAGAAGGACAGAATGACAGAGGATGACAGAATGGCAGAAGATGACAGAATGACAGAAGATGACAGAAGATGATAGAAGATGACAGAATGACAGAAGAGCACAGAAGAGGACAGAAGATGACAGAAGATGTCAGAAGATGACAGAAGATGACAGATTGACAGAAGATGACAGGAGATGACAGAATGGCAGAAGATGACAGAAGAGGACAGAATGACTGAAGAGGACAGAATGACAGAAGATGACAGAACATGATAGAATGCCAGAGAGGACAGAAGATGACAGAAGATGACAGAAGATGACAGAAGATGACAGAAGATGATAGAAGATGACAGAACGACAGAAGAGGACAGAAGATGACAGAAGATGACAGAAGATGACAGAAGATGACAGAATGACAGAGGAGGACAGAAAATGACAGAAGATGACAGAAGATGACAGAAGATGACAGAAGATGACAGAATGACAGAAGAGGACAGAATGACAGAAGAGGACAGAATGACAGAAGATGACAGAAGAGGACAGAATTACAGAAGAGGACAGAATGACAGAAGAGGACAGAATGACAGAAGATGACAGAAGATGACAGAAGATGACAGAATGACAGAAGATGACAGAAGATGGCAGAATGACAGAAGATGACAGAAGATGACAGAAGATGACAGAATATGACAGAAGATGACAGAAGATGACAGAAGATGACAGAATGACAGAAGAGGACAGAATGACAGAAGAGCACAGAATATGACAGAAGATGACAGAAGATGACAGAATGACAGAAGATGACAGAAGATGACAGAATATGATAGAAGATGACAGAAGATGACAGAAGATGACAGAAGATGACGGAATATGACGGAATATGAGAGAATGACAGAAGAGGACAGAATGACAGAAGAGGACAGAATATGACAGAAGATGACAGAAGATGACAGAATGACAAGATGACAGAAGATGACAGAATGACAGAAGATGACAGAAGATGGCAGAAGATGACAGAACATGACAGAATATGACAGAAGATGACAGAAGATGACAGAATATGACAGAAGATGTCAGAAGATGACAGAAGATGACAGAATGACAGAAGAGGACAGAATGACAGAAGATGACAGAATGACAGAAGAGGACAGAAGATGACAGAAGATAACAGAAGATGACAGAAGATGACAGAATGACAGAAGAGGACAGAAGATGACAGAAGATGACAGAAGATGACAGAAGATGACAGAAGATGACAGAATGACCGAAGAGGACAGAATGACAGAAGAGGACAGAATGACAGAAGAGGACAGAATATGACAAAAGATGACAGAAGATGACAGAATGACAGAAGATGACAGAAGATGGCAGAAAATGACAGAAGATGACAGAAGATGACAGAATGACAGAAGAGGACAGAATGACAGAAGATGACAGAATAACAGAAGATGACAGAATGACAGATGAGGACAGAAGATGACAGAAGATGACAGAAGATGACAGAAGATGACAGAATGACAGAAGAGGAGAGAAGATGACAGAAGATGACTGAAGATGACAGAAGATGACAGAATCACAGAAGAGGACAGAAGAGGACAGAAGATGACAGAAGATGACAGAAGATGACAGAATGACAGAAGAGGACAGAATGACAGAAGAGGACAGAATGACAGAAGATGACAGAAGATGACAGAAGATGACAGAATGACAGAAAATGACAGAAGAGGACAGAAGATGACAGAAGATGGCAGAAGATGACAGAAGATGACAGAATATGACAGAATGACAGAAGAGGACAGAATGACAGAAGATGACAGAATGACAGAAGAGGACAGAAGATGACAGAAGATGACATAAGATGACAGAATGACAGAAGAGGACAGAAGATGACAGAAGATGACAGATGATGGCAGAAGATGACAGAAGAGGACAAATATGACAAAAGATGACAGAAGATGACAGAATGACCGAAGATGACAGAAGATGACAGAAAATGACAGAAGATGACAGAAGATGACAGAAGATGACAGAATGATAGAAGAGGACAGAATGACAGAAGATGACAGAATGACAGAAGATGACAGAATGACAGATGAGGACAGAAGATGACAGAAGATGACAGAAGATGACAGAAGATGACAGAAGATGACAGAAGATGACAGAATGAAAGAAGAGGACAGAAGATGACAGAAGATGACTGAAGATGACAGAATGACAGAAGAGGACAGAAGAGGACAGAAGATGACAGAAGATGACAGAAGATGACAGAATGACAGAAGAGGTCAGAAGATGACAGAAGATGACTGAAGATGACTGAAGATGACAGAAGATAACAGAGGATGACAGAATGACAGAAGAGGACAGAATGACAGAGGATGACAGAATGACAGAAGATGACAGAATGACAGAAGATGACAGAAGATGACAGAAGATGACAGAAGATGACAGAATGACAGAAGAGCACAGAAGAGGACAGAAGATGACAGAAGATGACAGAAGATGACAGAAGATGACAGATTGACAGAAGATGACAGGAGATGACAGAATGGCAGAAGATGACAGAAGAGGACAGAATGACTGAAGAGGACAGAATGACAGAAGATGACAGAACATGATAGAATGCCAGAAGAGGACAGAAGATGACAGAAGATGACAGAAGATGACAGAAGATGATAGAAGATGACAGAATGACAGAAGAGGACAGAAGATGACAGAAGATGACAGAAGATGACAGAATGACAGAGGAGGACAGAAAATGACAGAAGATGACAGAAGATGACGGAAGATGACAGAATGACAGAAGAGGACAGAAGATGACAGAAGATGAGAGAAGATGACAGAAGATGACAGAATGACAGAAGATGACAGAAGATGACAGAAGATGAGAGAAGATGACAGAAGTTGACAGAAGATGACAGAATGACAGAAGAGGACAGAATGACAGAAGATGACAGAAGATGACAGAATGACAGAAGAGGGCAGAAGGTGACAGAAGATGACAGAATGACAGAAGCGGACAGAACGACAGACGATGACCGAATGACAGAAGAGGACAGAAGATGACAGAAGAGGACAGAATGACAGAAGATGACAGAAGATGACAGAAGATGATAGAATGACAGAAGAGGACAGGATGACAGAAGATGACAGAAGATGACAGAAGATGACAGAATGACAGAAGAGGACAGAAGATGACAGAATGACAGAAGAGGGCAGAATGACAGAAGATGACAGAAGATGACAGAAGATGACAGAATGACAGAAGAGGACAGAATGACAGAAGTTGACAGAATGACAGAAGAGGACAGAATGACAGAAGATGACAGAAGGTGACAGAAAATGACAGAAGACGACAGAATGACAGAAGAGGACAGAATGACAGAAGATGACAGAAGATGACAGAATGACAGAAGAGGATAGAAGATGAGAGAAGATGACAGAAGATGACAGATTGACAGAAGAGGACAGAATGACAGAAGATGACAGAATGACAGAAGAGGACAGAAGATGACAAAAGATGACAGAATGGCAGAAGATGACAGAAGATGACAGAAGAGGACAGAATGACAGAATTTGACAGAAGATGACAGAATGACCGAAGATGAAAGATGATGACAGGAGCGGACAGAAGATGACAGAAGATGACAGAATGATAGAAGAGGACAGAATGACAGAAGATGACAGAAGGTGACAGAAGAGGACAGAATGACAGAAGATGACAGAATGACAGATAAGGACAGAAGATGACAGAATGACAGAAGATGACAGAAGATTTGACAGAAGATGACAGAAGATGACAGAAGGTGACAGAAGATGACAGAAGATGAGAGAATGACAGAATAGGACAGAAGATGACAGAAGATGACAGAATGACAGAAGATGACAGAGGATGACAGAAGATGACAGAAGATGACAGAAGATGACAGAAGAGGACAGAATGACAGAAGATGACAGAAGATGACAGAAGATGACAGAAGAGGACAGAAGATGACAGAAGAGGACAGAATATGACAGAAGAGGACAGAATGACAGAAGATGAAAGAAGATGACAGAAGATGACAGAATATGACAGAAGATGACAGAAGATGACAGAAGATGACAGAAGATGACAGAAGATGACAGAAGATGACAGAATGACAGAAGAGGACAGAATGACAGAAGAGGACAGAATACGACAGAAGGACAGAATGACAGAGGATGACAGAATGACAGAAGATGACAGAATGACAGAAGATGACAGAAGATGACAGAAGATGACAGAATGACAGAAGAGGACAGAAGATGACAGAAGATGACAGAAGATGACAGAAGATGACAGAATGACAGAAGAGGACAGAATGACAGAAGATGACAGAAGATGTCAGAAGATGACAGAAGATGACAGATTGACAGAAGATGACAGGAGATGACAGAATGGCAGAAGATGACAGAAGAGGACAGAATGACTGAAGAGGACAGAATGACAGAAGATGACAGAACATGATAGAATGCCAGAGAGGACAGAAGATGACAGAAGATGACAGAAGATGACAGAAGATGACAGAAGATGATAGAAGATGACAGAAGATGATAGAAGATGACAGAACGACAGAAGAGGACAGAAGATGACAGAAGATGACAGAAGATGACAGAAGGACAGAGGAGGACAGAAAATGACAGAAGATGACAGAAGATGACAGAAGATGACAGAATGACAGAAGAGGACAGAATGACAGAAGAGGACAGAATGACAGAAGATGACAGAAGATGACAGAAGAGGACAGAATTACAGAAGAGGACAGAATGACAGAAGAGGACAGAATGACAGAAGATGACAGAAGATGACAGAAGATGACAGAATGACAGAAGATGACAGAAGATGGCAGAATGACAGAAGATGACAGAAGATGACAGAATATGACAGAATATGACAGAAGATGACAGAAGATGACAGAAGATGACAGAAGATGACAGAATGACAGAAGAGGACAGAATGACAGAAGAGCACAGAATATGACAGAAGATGACAGAAGGTGACAGAATGACAGAAGATGACAGAAGATGACAGAATATGATAGAAGATGACAGAAGATGACAGAAGATGACAGAAGATGACGGAATATGACGGAATATGAGAGAATGACAGAAGAGGACAGAATGACAGAAGATGACAGAAGATCACAGAAGATGACAGAAGATGACAGAATGACAGAAGAGGACAGAAAGACAGAAGATGACAGAATGACAGAAGAGGACAGAATGACAGAAGATGACAGAAGATGACACAAGATGATAGAATGACAGAAGAGGACAGAATGACAGAAGATGACAGAATGATAGAAGATGACAGAAGATGACAGAAGATGACAGAATGACAGACGAGGACAGAAGATGACAGAAGATGGCAGAAGATGACAGAAGATGACAGAATGACAGAAGAGGACAGAATGACAGAAGAGGTCAGAATGACAGAAGATGACAGAATGACAGAAGAGGACAGAATGACAGAAGATGGCAGAAGATGACAGAATATGACAGAAGATGACAGAATGACAGAAGATGACAGAAGATGACAGAGTATGACAGAAGATGACAGAAGATGACAGAAGATGACAGAATGACAGAAGAGGACAGAAGATGACAGAAGATGACAGAAGATGACAGAATGACAGAAGAGGACAGAAGATGACAGAAGATGACAGAATGACAGAAGATGACAGAAGATGACAGAAGATGACAGAAGATGACAGAATGACCGAAGAGGACAGAATGACAGAAGAGGACAGAATGACAGAAGAGGACAGAATATGACAAAAGATGACAGAAGATGACAGAGTGACAGAAGATGACAGAAGATGACAGAAAATGACAGAAGATGACAGAAGATGACAGAATGACAGAAGATGACAGAATGACAGAAGATGACAGAATGACAGAAGATGACAGAATGACAGATGAGGACAGAAGATGACAGAAGATGACAGAAGATGACAGAAGATGACAGAATGACAGAAGAGGACAGAAGATGACAGAAGATGACAGAAGATGACAGAAGATGACAGAAGATGACAGAATGTCAGAAGAGGACAGAAGAGGACAGAAGATGACAGAAGATGACAGAAGATGACAGAAGATGACAGAATAACAGAAGAGGTCAGAAGATGACAGAAGATGACAGAAGATGACAGAAGATAACAGAAGATGACAGAATGACAGAAGAGGACAGAATGACAGAAGAGGACAGAATGACAGAAGATGACAGAAGATGACAGAAGAAGACAGAAGATGACAGAAGATGACAGAATATGACAGAAGATGACAGAAGATGACAGAATATGACAGAAGATGACAGAATGACAGAAGAGGACAGAATGACAGAAGAGGACAGAATATGCCAGAAGATGACAGAAGGTGACAGAATGACAGAAGATGACAGAAGATGACAGAAGATCACAGAAGATGACAGAAGATGACAGAATGACAGAAGAGGACAGAATGACAGAAGATGACAGAATGACAGAAGAGGACAGAATGACAGAAGATGACAGAAGATGACACAAGATGACAGAATGACAGAAGAGGACAGAATGACAGAAGATGACTGGATGACAGAAGATGACAGAAGATGACAGAAGATGACAGAATGACAGACGAGGACAGAAGATGACAGAAGATGGCAGAAGATGACAGAAGATGACAGAATGACAGAAGAGGACAGAATGACAGAAGATGATAGAAGATGACAGAAGATGACAGAATGACAGAAGAGGACAGAATGACAGAAGATGACAGAAGATGACAGAAGATGACAGAAGATGACAGAATGACAGAAGATGACAGAAGATGACAGAAGATGACAAAATGACAGAAGAGGACAGAATGCCAGAAGATGACAGAATGACAGAAGAGGACAGAATGACAGAAGATGACAGAAGATGACAGAATGACAGAAGAGGACAGAATGACAGAAGATGAAAGAAGATGACAGAAGATGGCAGAAGATGACAGAATGACAGAAGATGACAGAAGATGACAGAAGATGACAAAATGACAGAAGAGGACAGCATGACAGAAGATGACAGAGTGACAGAAGAGGACAGAATGACAGAAGATGACAGAAGATGACAGAAGATGACAGAATGACAGAAGAGGACAGAATGACAGAAGATGACAGAATATGACAGAAGATGATTGAATATGACAGAAGATGACAGAAGATGACAGAATGACAGAAGAGGACAGAATGACAGAAGATGACAGAAGATGACAGAAGATGACAGAATGACAGAAGATGACAGAAGATGACGGAAGATGACAGAAGATGACAGAAGATGACGGAATGACAGAAGAGGACAGAATGACAGAAGATGACAGAAGATGACAGAAGATGACAGAAGATGACAGAATGACAGAAGATGTCAGAATGACAGAAGATGACAGAATGACAGAAGAGGACAGAATGACAGAAGATGACAGAAGATGACAGAAGATGACAGAAGATGACAGAAGGTGACAGAATGACAGAAGAGGACAGAATGACAGAAGATGACAGAAGATGACAGAAGATGACAGAACAGGACAGAATGACAGAAGATGACAGAATGACAGAAGAGGACAGAATGACAGAAGATGACAGAAGATGACAGAATGACAGAAGATGACAGAAGATGAGAGAGTATGACAGAAGATGACAGAAGATGACAGAAGATGACAGAAGATGACAGAATGACAGAAGAGGACAGAAGATGACAGAAGATGACAGAAGATGACATAATGACAGAAGAGGACAGAAGATGACAGAAGATGACAGAATGACAGAAGATGACAGAAGATGACAGAAGATGACAGAATATGACAAAAGATGACAGAAGATGACAGAATGACAGAAGATGACAGAAGATGACAGAAGATGACAGAAGATGACAGAAGATGACAGAATGACAGAAGAGGACAGAATGACAGAAGATGACAGAATGACAGAAGATGACAGAATGACAGATGAGGACAGAAGATGACAGAAGATGACAGAAGATGACAGAATGACAGAAGAGGACAGAAGATGACAGAAGATGACAGAAGATGACAGAATATGACAGAATGACAGAAGAGGACAGAAGAGGACAGAAGATGACAGAAGATGACAGAAGATGACAGAAGATGACAGAATGACCGAAGAGGTCAGAAGATGACAGAAGATGACAGAAGATGACAGAAGATAACAGAAGATGACAGAATGACAGAAGAGGACAGAATGACAGAAGATGACAGAAGATGACAGAAGAAGACAGAAGATGACAGAAGATGACAGAAGATGACAGAATATGACAGAAGATGACAGAAGATGACAGAATATGACAGAAGATGACAGAATGACAGAAGAGGACAGAATGACAGAAGAGGACAGAATATGCCAGAAGATGACAGAAGGTGATAGAATGACAGAAGATGACAGAAGATGACAGAAGATGACAGAAGATGACAGAAGATGACAGAATGACAGAAGAGGACAGAATGACAGAAGATGACAGAATGACAGAAGAAGACAGAATGACAGAAGATGACAGAAGATGACACAAGATGACAGAATGACAGAAGAGGACAGAATGACAGAAGATGACAGAATGACAGAAGATGACAGAAGATGACAGAAGATGACAGAAGATGACAGAAGATGACAGAAGATGACAGAATGACAGAAGATGACAGAAGATGACAGAAGATGACAAAATGACAGAAGAGGACAGAATGACAGAAGATGACAGAATGACAGAAGAGGGCAGAAGATGACAGAAGATGACAGAATGACAGAAGAGGACAGAATGACAGAAGGTGACAGAAGATGACAGAATGACAGAAGATGACAGAAGATGACAGAATATGACAGAAGATGACAGAAGATGACAGAAGATGACAGAATGACAGAAGAGGACAGAATGACAGAAGATGACAGAAGATGACAGAATGACAGAAGATGAAAGAAGATGAAGGAAGATGACAGAAGATGACAGAAGATGACAGAATGACAGAAGAGGACGGAATGACAGAAGATGACAGAAGATGACAGAAGATGACAGAAGATGACAGAATGACAGAAGATGTCAGAATGACAGAAGATGACAGAATGACAGAAGAGGACAGAATGACAGAAGATGACAGAAGATGACAGAACATGACAGAATGACAGAAGATGACAGAAGATGACAGAAGAGGACAGAATGACAGAAGATGACAGAATATGAAAGAAGATGACAGAATGACATAAGATGACAGAAGATGACAGAAGAGGACAGAATGACAGAAGATAACAGAAGATGACAGAAGATGACAGAATGACAGAAGAGGACAGAAGATGACAGAATGACAGAAGAGGACAGAATGACAGAAGATGACAGAAGATGACAGAAGAAGACAGAATGACAGAAGAGGACAGAATGACAGAAGATGACAGAAGATGACAGAAGATGACAGAAGATGACAGAATGACAGAAGAGGACAGAATGACAGAAGAGGACAGAAGATGACAGAATGACAGAAGAAGACAGAAGAGGACAGAATGACAGAAGATGACAGAAGATGACAGAAGATGACAGAAGATGACAGAATTACAGAAGAGGACAGAATGACAGAAGAGGACAGAAGATGACAGAATGACAGAAGAGGACAGAAGATGACAGAAGATGACAGAATGACAGAAGAGGACAGAATGACAGAAGAGGACAGAATGACAGAAGATGACAGAATGACAGAAGATGACAGAAGATGACAGAAGATGACAGCATGACAGAAGATGACAGAAGATGACAGAATATGACAGAATATGACAGAAGATGACAGAAGATGACAGAAGATGACAGAATGACAGAAGATGACAGAAGATGACAGTAGATGGCAGAAGATGACAGAATGACAGAAGAGGACAGAAGATGACAGAAGATGACAGAAGATGACAGAAGATGACAGAAGATGACAGAATGACAGAAGAGGACAGAATGACAGAAGAGGACAGAATATGATAGAGGATGACAGAAGATGACAGAATGACAGAAGATGACAGAAGATGACAGAATGACAGAAGATGAAAGAACATGACAGAAGATGACAGAAGATGACAGAATATGACAGAAGAGGACAGAAGATGACAGAAGATGACAGAATATGACAGAAGATGACAGAAGATGACAGAATGACAGAAGAGGACAGAATGACAGAAGAGGACAGAATATGACAGAAGATGACACAAGATGACAGAATGACAGAAAATGACAGAAGAGGACAGAATATGACAGAAGAGGACAGAATGATAGAAGATGACAGAAGGTGACAGAAGATGGCAGAAGATGACAGAAGATGACAGAATATGACAGAAGATGACAGAAGATGACAGAGTATGACAGAAGATGACAGAAGATGACAGAATGACAGAAGAGGACAGAATGACAGAAGATGACAGAATGACAGAAGAGGACAGAAGATGACAGAGGATGACAGAAGATGACAGAAGATGACAGAATGACAGAAGAGGACAGAAGATGACAGAAGATGACAGAATGACAGAAGATGACAGAAGATGACAGAAGATGACAGAAGATGACAGAATGACAGAAGATGACAGAATGACAGAAGATGACAGAAGATGACAGAAGATGACAGAATGACAGAAGATGACAGAAGATGAGAGTAGATGACAGAAGATGACATAAGATGACAGAAGATGACAGAAGATGACAGAATGACAGAAGAGGACAGAAGATGACAGAAGATGACAGAAGATGACAGATTGACAGAAGAGGACAGAATGACAGAAGAGGACAGAATATGATAGAGGATGACAGAAGATGACAGAATGACAGAAGATGACAGAAGATGTCAGAAGGACAGAAGATGACAGAATGACAAAAGATGACAGAAGATGACAGAAGATGACAGAATATGACAGAAGAGGACAGAAGATGACAGAATATGACAGAAGATGACAGAAGAGGACAGAATGACAGAAGCGGACAGAATATGACAGAAGATGACACAAGATGACAGAATGACAGAAAATGACAGAAGAGGACAGAACATGACAGAAGAGGACAGAATGACAGAAGATGACAGAAGATGGCAGAAGATGACAGAAGATGACAGAATATGACAGAAGATGACAGAAGATGACAGAGTATGACAGAAGATGACAGAAGATGACAGAAGATGAAAGAAGATGACAGAATGACAGAAGAGGACAGAATGACAGAAGATGACAGAATGACAGAAGAGGACAGAAGATGACAGAAGATGACAGAAGATGACAGAATGACAGAAGAGGACAGAAGATGCCAGAAGAGGACAGAATGACAGAAGAGGACAGAATATGACAAAAGATGACAGAAGATGACAGAATGACAGAAGATGACAGAAGATGACAGAAAATGACAGAAGATGACAGAAGATGACAGAAGATGACAGAATGACAGAAGAGGAAAGAATGACAGAAGATGACAGAATGACAGAAGATGACAGAATGACAGATGAGGACAGAAGATGACAGAAGATGACAGAATGACAGAAGAGGACAGAAGATGACAGAATGACAGAAGAGGACAGAAGAGGACAGAAGATGAAAGAAGATGACAGAAGATGACAGAAGATGACAGAATGAAAGAAGAGGTCAGAAGATGACAGAAGATGACAGAAGATGACAGAAGATAACAGAAGATGACAGAAGATGACAGAATGACAGAAGAGGACAGAATGACAGAAGATGACAGAATGACAGAAGATGACAGAATGACAGATGAGGACAGAAGATGACAGAAGATGACAGAAGATGACAGAAGATGACAGAATGACAGAAGAGGACAGAAGATGACAGAAGATGACAGAAGATGACAGAATGACAGAAGAGGACAGAAGAGGACAGAAGATGACAGAAGATGACAGAAGATGACAGAATGACAGAAGAAGTCAGAAGATGACAGAAGATGACAGAAGATGACAGAAGATGACAGAATGACAGAAGAGGACAGAATGACAGAAGAGGACAGAATGACAGAAGATGACAGAAGATGACAGAAGAAGACAGAAGATGACAGAAGATGACAGAAGATGACAGAATATGACAGAAGATGACAGAATGACAGAAGAAGTCAGAAGATGACAGAAGATGACAGAAGATGACAGAATGACAGAAGAGGACAGAATGACAGAAGAGGACAGAATATGATAGAGGATGACAGAAGATGACAGAATGACAGAAGATGACAGAAGATGACAGAATGACAGAAGATGAAAGAACATGACAGAAGATGACAGAAGATGACAGAATATGACAGAAGAGGACAGAAGATGACAGAAGATGACAGAATATGACAGAAGATGACAGAAGATGACAGAATGACAGAAGAGGACAGAATGACAGAAGAGGACAGAATATGACAGAAGATGACACAAGATGACAGAATGACAGAAAATGACAGAAGAGGACAGAACATGACAGAAGAGGACAGAATGACAGAAGATGACAGAAGATGACAGAAGATGACAGAAGATGACAGAAGATGACAGAAGATGACAGAATGACAGAAGATGACACAAGATGACGGAAGATGACAGAAGATGACAGAAGATGACAGAAGATGACAGAGTATGACAGAAGATGACAGAAGATGACAGAAGATGAAAGAAGATGACAGAATGACAGAAGAGGACAGAATGACAGAAGATGACAGAATGACAGAAGAGGACAGAAGATGACAGAAGATGACAGAAGATGACAGAATGACAGAAGAGGACAGAAGATGCCAGAAGAGGACAGAATGACAGAAGAGGACAGAATATGACAAAAGATGACAGAAGATGACAGAATGACAGAAGATGACAGAAGATGACAGAAAATGACAGAAGATGACAGAAGATGACAGAAGATGACAGAATGACAGAAGAGGAAAGAATGACAGAAGATGACAGAATGACAGAAGATGACAGAATGACAGATGAGGACAGAAGATGACAGAAGATGACAGAATGACAGAAGAGGACAGAAGATGACAGAATGACAGAAGAGGACAGAAGAGGACAGAAGATGAAAGAAGATGACAGAAGATGACAGAAGATGACAGAATGAAAGAAGAGGTCAGAAGATGACAGAAGATGACAGAAGATGACAGAAGATAACAGAAGATGACAGAAGATGACAGAATGACAGAAGAGGACAGAATGACAGAAGATGACAGAATGACAGAAGATGACAGAATGACAGATGAGGACAGAAGATGACAGAAGATGACAGAAGATGACAGAAGATGACAGAATGACAGAAGAGGACAGAAGATGACAGAAGATGACAGAAGATGACAGAATGACAGAAGAGGACAGAAGAGGACAGAAGATGACAGAAGATGACAGAAGATGACAGAATGACAGAAGAAGTCAGAAGATGACAGAAGATGACAGAAGATGACAGAAGATGACAGAATGACAGAAGAGGACAGAATGACAGAAGAGGACAGAATGACAGAAGATGACAGAAGATGACAGAAGAAGACAGAAGATGACAGAAGATGACAGAAGATGACAGAATATGACAGAAGATGACAGAATGACAGAAGAAGTCAGAAGATGACAGAAGATGACAGAAGATGACAGAATGACAGAAGAGGACAGAATGACAGAAGAGGACAGAATATGATAGAGGATGACAGAAGATGACAGAATGACAGAAGATGACAGAAGATGACAGAATGACAGAAGATGAAAGAACATGACAGAAGATGACAGAAGATGACAGAATATGACAGAAGAGGACAGAAGATGACAGAAGATGACAGAATATGACAGAAGATGACAGAAGATGACAGAATGACAGAAGAGGACAGAATGACAGAAGAGGACAGAATATGACAGAAGATGACACAAGATGACAGAATGACAGAAAATGACAGAAGAGGACAGAATATGACAGAAGAGGACAGAATGATAGAAGATGACAGAAGGTGACAGAAGATGGCAGAAGATGACAGAAGATGACAGAATATGACAGAAGATGACAGAAGATGACAGAGTATGACAGAAGATGACAGAAGATGACAGAATGACAGAAGAGGACAGAATGACAGAAGATGACAGAATGACAGAAGAGGACAGAAGATGACAGAATGACAGAAGAGGACAGAAGATGACAGAAGATGACAGAATGACAGAAGATGACAGAAGATGACAGAAGATGACAGAAGATGACAGAATTACAGAAGAGGACAGAATGACAGAAGAGGACAGAAGATGACAGAATGACAGAAGAGGACAGAAGATGACAGAAGATGACAGAAGATGACAGAATGACAGAAGAGGACAGAATGACAGAAGATGACAGAATGACAGAAGATGACAGAAGATGACAGAATGACAGAAGATGACAGAAGATGAGAGTAGATGACAGAAGATGACATAAGATGACAGAAGATGACAGAAGATGACAGAAGATGACAGAATGACAGAAGATGACAGAAGATGAGAGTAGATGACAGAAGATGACATAAGATGACAGAAGATGACAGAAGATGACAGAATGACAGAAGAGGACAGAAGATGACAGAAGATGACAGAAGATGACAGATTGACAGAAGAGGACAGAATGACAGAAGCGGACAGAATATGACAGAAGATGACACAAGATGACAGAATGACAGAAAATGACAGAAGAGGACAGAACATGACAGAAGAGGACAGAATGACAGAAGATGACAGAAGATGGCAGAAGATGACAGAAGATGACAGAATATGACAGAAGATGACAGAAGATGACAGAGTATGACAGAAGATGACAGAAGATGACAGAAGATGAAAGAAGATGACAGAATGACAGAAGAGGACAGAATGACAGAAGATGACAGAATGACAGAAGAGGACAGAAGATGACAGAAGATGACAGAAGATGACAGAATGACAGAAGAGGACAGAAGATGCCAGAAGAGGACAGAATGACAGAAGAGGACAGAATATGACAAAAGATGACAGAAGATGACAGAATGACAGAAGATGACAGAAGATGACAGAAAATGACAGAAGATGACAGAAGATGACAGAAGATGACAGAATGACAGAAGAGGAAAGAATGACAGAAGATGACAGAATGACAGAAGATGACAGAATGACAGATGAGGACAGAAGATGACAGAAGATGACAGAATGACAGAAGAGGACAGAAGATGACAGAATGACAGAAGAGGACAGAAGAGGACAGAAGATGACAGAAGATGACAGAAGATGACAGAAGATGACAGAATGAAAGAAGAGGTCAGAAGATGACAGAAGATGACAGAAGATGACAGAAGATAACAGAAGATGACAGAAGATGACAGAATGACAGAAGAGGACAGAATGACAGAAGATGACAGAATGACAGAAGATGACAGAATGACAGATGAGGACAGAAGATGACAGAAGATGACAGAAGATGACAGAAGATGACAGAATGACAGAAGAGGACAGAAGATGACAGAAGATGACAGAAGATGACAGAAGATGACAGAATGACAGAAGAGGACAGAAGAGGACAGAAGATGACAGAAGATGACAGAAGATGACAGAATGACAGAAGAAGTCAGAAGATGACAGAAGATGACAGAAGATGACAGAAGATGACAGAATGACAGAAGAGGACAGAATGACAGAAGAGGACAGAATGACAGAAGATGACAGAAGATGACAGAAGAAGACAGAAGATGACAGAAGATGACAGAAGATGACAGAATATGACAGAAGATGACAGAATGACAGAAGAAGTCAGAAGATGACAGAAGATGACAGAAGATGACAGAAGATGACAGAATGACAGAAGAGGACAGAATGACAGAAGAGGACAGAATATGATAGAGGATGACAGAAGATGACAGAATGACAGAAGATGACAGAAGATGACAGAATGACAGAAGATGAAAGAACATGACAGAAGATGACAGAAGATGACAGAATATGACAGAAGAGGACAGAAGATGACAGAAGATGACAGAATATGACAGAAGATGACAGAAGATGACAGAATGACAGAAGAGGACAGAATGACAGAAGAGGACAGAATATGACAGAAGATGACACAAGATGACAGAATGACAGAAAATGACAGAAGAGGACAGAATATGACAGAAGAGGACAGAATGATAGAAGATGACAGAAGGTGACAGAAGATGGCAGAAGATGACAGAAGATGACAGAATATGACAGAAGATGACAGAAGATGACAGAGTATGACAGAAGATGACAGAAGATGACAGAATGACAGAAGAGGACAGAATGACAGAAGATGACAGAATGACAGAAGAGGACAGAAGATGACAGAATGACAGAAGAGGACAGAAGATGACAGAAGATGACAGAATGACAGAAGATGACAGAAGATGACAGAAGATGACAGAAGATGACAGAATTACAGAAGAGGACAGAATGACAGAAGAGGACAGAAGATGACAGAATGACAGAAGAGGACAGAAGATGACAGAAGATGACAGAAGATGACAGAATGACAGAAGAGGACAGAATGACAGAAGATGACAGAATGACAGAAGATGACAGAAGATGACAGAAGATGACAGAATGACAGAAGATGACAGAAGATGAGAGTAGATGACAGAAGATGACATAAGATGACAGAAGATGACAGAAGATGACAGAATGACAGAAGAGGACAGAAGATGACAGAAGATGACAGAAGATGACAGATTGACAGAAGAGGACAGAATGACAGAAGAGGACAGAATATGATAGAGGATGACAGAAGATGACAGAATGACAGAAGATGACAGAAGATGTCAGAAGGACAGAAGATGACAGAATGACAAAAGATGACAGAAGATGACAGAATATGACAGAAGAGGACAGAAGATGACAGAATATGACAGAAGATGACAGAAGAGGACAGAATGACAGAAGCGGACAGAATATGACAGAAGATGACACAAGATGACAGAATGACAGAAAATGACAGAAGAGGACAGAACATGACAGAAGAGGACAGAATGACAGAAGATGACAGAAGATGGCAGAAGATGACAGAAGATGACAGAATATGACAGAAGATGACAGAAGATGACAGAGTATGACAGAAGATGACAGAAGATGACAGAAGATGAAAGAAGATGACAGAATGACAGAAGAGGACAGAATGACAGAAGATGACAGAATGACAGAAGAGGACAGAAGATGACAGAAGATGACAGAAGATGACAGAATGACAGAAGAGGACAGAAGATGCCAGAAGAGGACAGAATGACAGAAGAGGACAGAATATGACAAAAGATGACAGAAGATGACAGAATGACAGAAGATGACAGAAGATGACAGAAAATGACAGAAGATGACAGAAGATGACAGAAGATGACAGAATGACAGAAGAGGAAAGAATGACAGAAGATGACAGAATGACAGAAGATGACAGAATGACAGATGAGGACAGAAGATGACAGAAGATGACAGAATGACAGAAGAGGACAGAAGATGACAGAATGACAGAAGAGGACAGAAGAGGACAGAAGATGACAGAAGATGACAGAAGATGACAGAAGATGACAGAATGAAAGAAGAGGTCAGAAGATGACAGAAGATGACAGAAGATGACAGAAGATAACAGAAGATGACAGAAGATGACAGAATGACAGAAGAGGACAGAATGACAGAAGATGACAGAATGACAGAAGATGACAGAATGACAGATGAGGACAGAAGATGACAGAAGATGACAGAAGATGACAGAAGATGACAGAATGACAGAAGAGGACAGAAGATGACAGAAGATGACAGAAGATGACAGAAGATGACAGAATGACAGAAGAGGACAGAAGAGGACAGAAGAGGACAGAAGATGACAGAAGATGACAGAAGATGACAGAATGACAGAAGAAGTCAGAAGATGACAGAAGATGACAGAAGATGACAGAAGATGACAGAATGACAGAAGAGGACAGAATGACAGAAGAGGACAGAATGACAGAAGATGACAGAAGATGACAGAAGAAGACAGAAGATGACAGAAGATGACAGAAGATGACAGAATATGACAGAAGATGACAGAAGATGACAGAATATGACAGAAGATGACAGAATGACAGAAGAGGACAGAATGACAGAAGAGGACAGAATATGACAGAAGATGACAGAAGGTGACAGAATGACAGAAGATGACAGAAGATGACAGAAGATCACAGAAGATGACAGAAGATGACAGAATGACAGAAGAGGACAGAATGACAGAAGATGACAGAATGACAGAAGAGGACAGAATGACAGAAGATGACAGAAGATGACACAAGATGACAGAATGACAGAAGAGGACAGAATGACAGAAGATGACAGAATGACAGAAGATGACAGAAGATGACAGAAGATGACAGAATGACAGACGAGGACAGAAGATGACAGAAGATGGCAGAAGATGACAGAAGATGACAGAATGACAGAAGAGGACAGAATGACAGAAGAGGTCAGAATGACAGAAGATGACAGAAGATGACAGAAGAGGACAGAATGACAGAAGATGACAGAATGACAGAAGAGGACAGAATGACAGAAGATGACAGAAGATGACAGAAGATGACAGAAGATGACAGAATGACAGAAGATGACAGAAGATGACAGAGTATGACAGAAGATGACAGAAGATGACAGAAGATGACAGAATGACAGAAGAGGACAGAAGATGACAGAAGATGACAGAAGATGACAGAATGACAGAAGAGGACAGAAGATGACAGAAGATGACAGAATGACAGAAGATGACAGAAGATGACAGAATGACCGAAGAGGACAGAATGACAGAAGAGGACAGAATGACAGAAGAGGACAGAATATGACAAAAGATGACAGAAGATGACAGAATGACAGAAGATGACAGAAGATGACAGAAAATGACAGAAGATGACAGAAGATGACAGAAGATGACAGAATGACAGAAGAGGACAGAATGACAGAAGATGACAGAATGACAGAAGATGACAGAATGACAGATGAGGACAGAAGATGACAGAAGATGACAGAAGATGACAGAAGATGACAGAATGACAGAAGAGGACAGAAGAGGACAGAAGATGACAGAAGATGACAGAAGATGACAGAAGATGACAGAATGACAGAAGAGGTCAGAAGATGACAGAAGATGACAGAAGATGACAGAAGATAACAGAAGATGACAGAATGACAGAAGAGGACAGAATGACAGAAGAGGACAGAATGACAGAAGATGACAGAAGATGACAGAAGAAGACAGAAGATGACAGAAGATGACAGAAGATGACAGAAGATGACAGAATATGACAGAAGATGACAGAAGATGACAGAATATGACAGAAGATGACAGAATGGCAGAAGAGGACAGAATGACAGAAGAGGACAGAATATGCCAGAAGATGACAGAAGGTGACAGAATGACAGAAGATGACAGAAGATGACAGAAGATCACAGAAGATGACAGAAGATGACAGAATGACAGAAGAGGACAGAATGACAGAAGATGACAGAATGACAGAAGAGGACAGAATGACAGAAGATGACAGAAGATGACACAAGATGACAGGATGACAGAAGAGGACAGAATGACAGAAGATGACAGAATGACAGAAGATGACAGAAGATGACAGAATGACAGATGAGGACAGAAGATGACAGAAGATGGCAGAAGATGACAGAAGATGACAGAATGACAGAAGAGGACAGAATGACAGAAGATGAAAGAAGATGACAGAAGATGACAGAATGACAGAAGAGGACAGAATGACAGAAGATGACAGAAGATGACAGAAGATGACAGAATGACAGAAGATGACAGAAGATGACAGAAGATGACAAAATGACAGAAGAGGACAGAATGACAGAAGATGACAGAATGACAGAAGAGGACAGAATGACAGAAGATGACAGAAGATGACAGAATGACAGAAGAGGACAGAATGACAGAAGATGAAAGAAGATGACAGAAGATGGCAGAAGATGACAGAATGACAGAAGATGACAGAAGATGACAGAAGATGACAAAATGACAGAAGAGGACAGAATGACAGAAGATGACAGAGTGACAGAAGAGGACAGAATGACAGAAGATGACAGAAGATGACAGAAGATGACAGAATGACAGATGAGGACAGAAGATGACAGAAGATGACAGAAGATGACAGAAGATGACAGAAGATGACAGAATGACAGAAGAGGACAGAAGATGACAGAAGATGACAGAAGATGACAGAAGATGACAGAATGACAGAAGAGGACAGAAGATGACAGAAGATGACAGAAGATGACAGAAGATGACAGAATGACAGAAGAGGTCAGAAGATGACAGAAGATGACAGAAGATGACAGAAGATAACAGAAGATGACAGAATGACAGAAGAGGACAGAATGACAGAAGAGGACAGAATGACAGAAGATGACAGAAGATGACAGAAGAAGACAGAAGATGACAGAAGATGACAGAAGATGACAGAATATGACAGAAGATGACAGAAGATGACAGAATATGACAGAAGATGACAGAATGACAGACGAGGACAGAAGATGACAGAAGATGGCAGAAGATGACAGAAGATGACAGAATGACAGAAGAGGACAGAATGACAGAAGATGATAGAAGATGACAGAAGATGACAGAATGACAGAAGAGGACAGAATGACAGAAGAGGACAGAATATGCCAGAAGATGAGAGAAGGTGACAGAATGACAGAAGATGACAGAAGATGACAGAAGATCACAGAAGATGACAGAATGACAGAAGAGGACAGAATGACAGAAGATGACAGAATGACAGAAGAGGACAGAATGACAGAAGATGACAGAAGATGACACAAGATGACAGGATGACAGAAGAGGACAGAATGACAGAAGATGACAGAATGACAGAAGATGACAGAAGATGACAGAAGATGACAGAATGACAGACGAGGACAGAAGATGACAGAAGATGGCAGAAGATGACAGAAGATGACATAATGACAGAAGAGGACAGAATGACAGAAGATGATAGAAGATGACAGAAGATGACAGAATGACAGAAGAGGACAGAATGACAGAAGATGACAGAAGATGACAGAAGATGACAGAAGATGACAGAATGACAGAAGATGACAGAAGATGACAGAAGGAAGACAAAATGACAGAAGAGGACAGAATGACAGAAGATGACAGAATGACAGAAGAGGACAGAATGACAGAAGATGACAGAAGATGACAGAATGACAGAAGAGGACAGAATGACAGAAGATGAAAGAAGATGACAGAAGATGGCAGAAGATGACAGAATGACAGAAGATGACAGAAGATGACAGAAGATTACAAAATGACAGAAGAGGACAGAATGACAGAAGATGACAGAGTGACAGAAGAGGACAGAATGACAGAAGGTGACAGAAGATGACAGAAGATGACAGAAGATGACAGAAGATGACAGAAGATGACAGAATGACAGAAGATGTCAGAATGACAGATGATGACAGAATGACAGAAGCGGACAGAAGATGACAGAAGATGACAGAAGATGACAGAAGATGACAGAAGGTGACAGAATGACTGAAGAGGTCAGAATGACAGAAGATGACAGAAGATGACAGAAGAGGACAGAATGACAGAAGATGACAGAATGACAGAAGAGGACAGAATGACAGAAGATGACAGAAGATGACAGAAGATGACAGAATGACAGAAGATGACAGAAGATGACGGAAGATGACAGAAGATGACAGAAGATGACAGAATGACAGAAGAGGACAGAATGACAGAAGGTGACAGAAGATGACAGAAGATGACAGAAGATGACAGAAGATGACAGAAGATGACAGAATGACAGAAGATGTCAGAATGACAGATGATGACAGAATGACAGAAGCGGACAGAAGATGACAGAAGATGACAGAAGATGACAGAAGATGACAGAAGGTGACAGAATGACTGAAGAGGTCAGAATGACAGAAGATGACAGAAGATGACAGAAGAGGACAGAATGACAGAAGATGACAGAATGACAGAAGAGGACAGAGTGACAGAAGATGACAGAAGATGACAGAAGATGACAGAATGACAGAAGAGGACAGAAGATGACAGAAGATGACAGAAGATGACAGAATGACAGAAGATGACAGAAGATGACAGAAGATGACAGAATGACAGAAGATGTCAGAATGACAGATGATGACAGAATGACAGAAGCGGACAGAAGATGACAGAAGATGACAGAAGATGACAGAAGGTGACAGAATGACAGAAGAGGTCAGAATGACAGAAGATGACAGAAGAGGACAGAATGACAGAAGATGACAGAATGACAGAAGAGGACAGAGTGACAGAAGATGACAGAAAATGACAGAAGATGACAGAATGACAGAAGATGACAGAAGATGACAGAGTATGACAGAAGATGACAGAAGATGACAGAATGACAGAAGAGGACAGAAGATGACAGAAGATGACAGAAGATGACAGAATGACAGAAGAGGACAGAAGATGACAGAAGATGACAGAATGACAGAAGATGACAGAAGATGACAGAAGATGACAGAAGATGACAGAATGACCGAAGAGGACAGAATGACAGAAGAGGACAGAATGACAGAAGAGGACAGAATATGACAAAAGATGACAGAAGATGACAGAAGATGACAGAAGATGACAGAAAATGACAGAAGATGACAGAAGATGACAGAAGATGACAGAATGACAGAAGAGGACAGAATGACAGAAGATGACAGAATGACAGAAGATGACAGAATGACAGATGAGGACAGAAGATGACAGAAGATGACAGAAGATGACAGAAGATGACAGAATGACAGAAGAGGACAGAAGATGACAGAAGATGACAGAAGATGACAGAAGATGACAGAATGACAGAAGAGGACAGAAGAGGACAGAAGATGACAGAAGATGACAGAAGATGACAGAATGACAGAAGAGGTCAGAAGATGACAGAAGATGACAGAAGATAACAGAAGATGACAGAATGACAGAAGAGGACAGAATGACAGAAGAGGACAGAATGACAGAAGATGACAGAAGATGACAGAAGAAGACAGAAGATGACAGAAGATGACAGAATATGACAGAAGATGACAGAAGATGACAGAATATGACAGAAGATGACAGAATGACAGAAGAGGACAGAATGACAGAAGAGGACAGAATATGACAGAAGATGACAGAAGGTGACAGAATGACAGAAGATGACAGAAGATGACAGAAGATCACAGAAGATGACAGAAGATGACAGAATGACAGAAGAGGACAGAATGACAGAAGATGACAGAATGACAGAAGAGGACAGAATGACAGAAGATGACACAAGATGACACAAGATGACAGAATGACAGAAGAGGACAGAATGACAGAAGATGACAGAATGACAGAAGATGACAGAAGATGACAGAAGATGACAGAATGACAGACGAGGACAGAAGATGACAGAAGATGGCAGAAGATGACAGAAGATGACAGAATGACAGAAGAGGACAGAATGACAGAAGAGGTCAGAATGACAGAAGATGACAGAATGACAGAAGAGGACAGAATGACAGAAGATGGCAGAAGATGACAGAAGATGACAGAAGATGACAGAATGACAGAAGATGACAGAAGATGACAGAGTATGACAGAAGATGACAGAAGATGACAGAAGATGACAGAAGATGACAGAATGACAGAAGAGGACAGAAGATGACAGAAGATGACAGAAGATGACAGAATGACAGAAGAGGACAGAAGATGACAGAAGATGACAGAATGACAGAAGATGACAGAAGATGACAGAAGATGACAGAAGATGACAGAATGACCGAAGAGGACAGAATGACAGAAGAGGACAGAATGACAGAAGAGGACAGAATATGACAAAAGATGACAGAAGATGACAGAATGACAGAAGATGACAGAAGATGACAGAAAATGACAGAAGATGACAGAAGATGACAGAATGACAGAAGATGACAGAATGACAGAAGATGACAGAATGACAGAAGATGACAGAATGACAGATGAGGACAGAAGATGACAGAAGATGACAGAAGATGACAGAAGATGACAGAATGACAGAAGAGGACAGAAGATGACAGAAGATGACAGAAGATGATAGAAGATGACAGAATGACAGAAGAGGACAGAAGAGGACAGAAGATGACATAAGATGACAGAAGATGACAGAAGATGACAGAATAACAGAAGAGGTCAGAAGATGACAGAAGATGACAGAAGATGACAGAAGATAACAGAAGATGACAGAATGACAGAAGAGGACAGAATGACAGAAGAGGACAGAATGACAGAAGATGACAGAAGATGACAGAAGAAGACAGAAGATGACAGAAGATGACAGAATATGACAGAAGATGACAGAAGATGACAGAATATGACAGAAGCTGACAGAATGACAGAAGAGGACAGAATGACAGAAGAGGACAGAATATGCCAGAAGATGACAGAAGGTGACAGAATGACAGAAGATGACAGAAGATGACAGAAGATCACAGAAGATGACAGAAGATGACAGAATGACAGAAGAGGACAGAATGACAGAAGATGACAGAATGACAGAAGAGGACAGAATGACAGAAGATGACAGAAGATGACAGAAGATGACAGAAGATGACAGAATGACAGAAGATGACAGAAGATGACAGAAGATGACAAAATGACAGAAGATGACAGAATGACAGAAGAGGACAGAATGACAGAAGATGACAGAAGATGACACAAGATGACAGAATGACAGAAGAGGACAGAATGACAGAAGATGACAGAATGACAGAAGATGACAGAAGATGACAGAAGATGACAGAATGACAGACGAGGACAGAAGATGACAGAAGATGGCAGAAGATGACAGAAGATGACAGAATGACAGAAGAGGACAGAATGACAGAAGATGATAGAAGATGACAGATGATGACAGAATGACAGAAGAGGACAGAATGACAGAAGATGACAGAAGATGACAGAAGATGACAGAAGATGACAGAATGACAGAAGATGACAGAAGATGACAGAAGATGACAAAATGACAGAAGAGGACAGAATGACAGAAGATGACAGAATGACAGAAGAGGACAGAATGACAGAAGATGACAGAAGATGACAGAATGACAGAAGAGGACAGAATGACAGAAGATGAAAGAAGATGACAGAAGATGGCAGAAGATGTCAGAATGACAGAAGATGACAGAAGATGACAAAATGACAGAAGAGGACAGAATGACAGAAGATGACAGAGTGACAGAAGAGGACAGAATGACAGAAGATGACAGAAGATGACAGAATGACAGAAGAGGACAGAATGACAGAAGATGACAGAATATGACAGAAGATGATTGAATATGACAGAAGATGACAGAAGATGACAGAAGATGACAGAATGACAGAAGAGGACAGAATGACAGAAGATGACAGAAGATGACAGAAGATGACAGAATGACAGAAGATGACAGAAGATGACGGAAGATGACAGAAGATGACAGAAGATGACAGAATGACAGAAGAGGACAGAATGACAGAAGATGACAGAAGATGACAGAAGATGACAGAATGACAGAAGATGTCAGAATGACAGAAGATGACAGAATGACAGAAGATGACAGAAGATGACAGAAGATGACAGAAGATGACAGAAGGTGACAGAATGACAGAAGAGGACAGAATGACAGAAGATGACAGAAGATGACAGAAGAGGACAGAATGACAGAAGATGACAGAATGACAGAAGAGGACAGAATGACAGAAGATGACAGAAGATGACAGAAGATGACAGAATGACAGAAGATGACAGAAGATGAGAGAGTATGACAGAAGATGACAGAAGATGACAGAAGATGACAGAAGATGACAGAATGACAGAAGAGGACAGAAGATGACAGAAGATGACAGAAGATGACATAATGACAGAAGATGACAGAAGATGACAGAATGACAGAAGATGACAGAAGATGACAGAAGATGACAGAAGATGACAAAAGATGACAGAAGATGACAGAATGACAGAAGATGACAGAAGATGACAGAAAATGACAGAAGATGACAGAAGATGACAGAAGATGACAGAATGACAGAAGAGGACAGAATGACAGAAGAGGACAGAATGACAGAAGATGACAGAATGACAGAAGATGACAGAATGACAGATGAGGACAGAAGATGACAGAAGATGACAGAAGATGACAGAAGATGACAGAATGACAGAAGAGGACAGAAGATGACAGAAGATGACAGAAGATGACAGAAGATGACAGAATATGACAGAATGACAGAAGAGGACAGAAGAGGACAGAAGATGACAGAAGATGACAGAAGATGACAGAAGATGACAGAATGACCGAAGAGGTCAGAAGATGACAGAAGATGACAGAAGATGACAGAAGATAACAGAAGATGACAGAATGACAGAAGAGGACAGAATGACAGAAGATGACAGAAGATGACAGAAGAAGACAGAAGATGACAGAAGATGACAGAAGATGACAGAATATGACAGAAGATGACAGAAGATGACAGAATATGACAGAAGATGACAGAATGACAGAAGAGGACAGAATGACAGAAGAGGACAGAATATGCCAGAAGATGACAGAAGGTGATAGAATGACAGAAGATGACAGAAGATGACAGAAGATGACAGAAGATGACAGAAGATGACAGAATGACAGAAGAGGACAGAATGACAGAAGATGACAGAATGACAGAAGAAGACAGAATGACAGAAGATGACAGAAGATGACACAAGATGACAGAATGACAGAAGAGGACAGAATGACAGAAGATGACAGAATGACAGAAGATGACAGAAGATGACAGAAGATGACAGAAGATGACAGAAGATGACAGAATGACAGAAGAGGACAGAATGACAGAAGATGAAAGAAGATGACAGAAGATGGCAGAAGATGACAGAATGACAGAAGATGACAGAAGATGACAGAAGATGACAAAATGACAGAAGAGGACAGAATGACAGAAGATGACAGAGTGACAGAAGAGGACAGAATGACAGAAGATGACAGAAGATGACAGAAGATGACAGAATGACAGAAGAGGACAGAATGACAGAAGATGACAGAATATGACAGAATGACAGAAGAGGACAGAATGACAGAAGATGACAGAAGATGACAGAATGACAGAAGATGACAGAAGATGACGGAAGATGACAGAAGATGACAGAAGATGACAGAATGACAGAAGAGGACAGAATGACAGAAGATGACAGAAGATGACAGAAGATGACAGAATGACAGAAGATGTCAGAATGACAGAAGATGACAGAATGACAGAAGAGGACAGAATGACAGAAGATGACAGAAGATGACAGAAGATGACAGAAGATGACAGAAGGTGACAGAATGACAGAAGAGGACAGAATGACAGAAGATGACAGAAGATGACAGAAGAGGACAGAATGACAGAAGATGACAGAATGACAGAAGAGGACAGAATGACAGAAGATGACAGAAGATGACAGAAGATGACAGAATGACAGAAGATGACAGAAGATGAGAGAGTATGAGAGAAGATGACAGAAGATGACAGAAGATGACAGAAGATGACAGAATGACAGAAGAGGACAGAAGATGACAGAAGATGACAGAAGATGACATAATGACAGAAGAGGACAGAAGATGACAGAAGATGACAGAATGACAGAAGATGACAGAAGAAGACAGAAGATGACAGAATATGACAAAAGATGACAGAAGATGACAGAATGACAGAAGATGACAGAAGATGACAGAAAATGACAGAAGATGACAGAAGATGACAGAAGATGACAGAATGACAGAAGAGGACAGAATGACAGAAGATGACAGAATGACAGAAGATGACAGAATGACAGATGAGGACAGAAGATGACAGAAGATGACAGAAGATGGCAGAAGATGACAGAATGACAGAAGAGGACAGAAGATGACAGAAGATGACAGAAGATGACAGAAGATGACAGAATATGACAGAATGACAGAAGAGGACAGAAGAGGACAGAAGATGACAGAAGATGACAGAAGATGACAGAAGATGACAGAATGACCGAAGAGGTCAGAAGATGACAGAAGATGACAGAAGATGACAGAAGATAACAGAAGATGACAGAATGACAGAAGAGGACAGAATGACAGAAGATGACAGAAGATGACAGAAGAAGACAGAAGATGACAGAAGATGACAGAAGATGACAGAATATGACAGAAGATGACAGAAGATGACAGAATATGACAGAAGATGACAGAATGACAGAAGAGGACAGAATGACAGAAGAGGACAGAATATGCCAGAAGATGACAGAAGGTGATAGAATGACAGAAGATGACAGAAGATGACAGAAGATGACAGAAGATGACAGAAGATGACAGAATGACAGAAGAGGACAGAATGACAGAAGATGACAGAATGACAGAAGAAGACAGAATGACAGAAGATGACAGAAGATGACACAAGATGACAGAATGACAGAAGCGGACAGAATGACAGAAGATGACAGAATGACAGAAGATGACAGAAGATGACAGAAGATGACAGAATGACAGAAGATGACAGAAGATGACAGAAGATGACAAAATGACAGAAGAGGACAGAATGACAGAAGATGACAGAATGACAGAAGAGGGCAGAAGATGACAGAAGATGACAGAATGACAGAAGAGGACAGAATGACAGAAGGTGACAGAAGATGACAGAATGACAGAAGAGGACAGAAGATGACAGAAGATGACAAAAGATGACAGAATGACAGAAGATGACAGAAGATGACAGAAGATGACAGAAGATGACAAAAGATGACAGAATGACAGAAGATGACAGAAGATGACAGAAGATGACAAAATGACAGAAGATGACAGAAGATGACAGAATGACAGAAGATGACAGAAGATGACAGAAGATGACAGAATGACAGAAGATGTCAGAATGACAGAAGATGACAGAATGACAGAAGAGGACAGAATGACAGAAGAGGACAGAATGACAGAAGATGACAGAAGATGACAGAAGATGACAGAATGACAGAAGATGTCAGAATGACAGAAGATGACAGAATGACAGAAGAGGACAGAATGACAGAAGATGACAGAAGATGACAGAAGATGACAGAAGATGACAGAAGGTGACAGAATGACAGAAGAGGACAGAATGACAGAAGATGACAGAAGATGACAGAAGAGGACAGAATGACAGAAGATGACAGAATGACAGAAGAGGACAGAATGACAGAAGATGACAGAAGATGACAGAAGATGACAGAATGACAGAAGATGACAGAAGATGAGAGAGTATGAGAGAAGATGACAGAAGATGACAGAAGATGACAGAAGATGACAGAATGACAGAGGAGGACAGAAGATGACAGAAGATGACAGAAGATGACATAATGACAGAAGAGGACAGAAGATGACAGAAGATGACAGAATGACAGAAGATGACAGAAGAAGACAGAAGATGACAGAATATGACAAAAGATGACAGAAGATGACAGAATGACAGAAGATGACAGAAGATGACAGAAAATGACAGAAGATGACAGAAGATGACAGAAGATGACAGAATGACAGAAGAGGACAGAATGACAGAAGATGACAGAATGACAGAAGATGACAGAATGACAGATGAGGACAGAAGATGACAGAAGATGACAGAAGATGACAGAATGACAGAAGAGGACAGAAGATGACAGAAGATGACAGAAGATGACAGAAGATGACAGAATATGACAGAATGACAGAAGAGGACAGAAGAGGACAGAAGATGACAGAAGATGACAGAAGATGACAGAAGATGACAGAATGACCGAAGAGGTCAGAAGATGACAGAAGATGACAGAAGATGACAGAAGATAACAGAAGATGACAGAATGACAGAAGAGGACAGAATGACAGAAGATGACAGAAGATGACAGAAGAAGACAGAAGATGACAGAAGATGACAGAAGATGACAGAATATGACAGAAGATGACAGAAGATGACAGAATATGACAGAAGATGACAGAATGACAGAAGAGGACAGAATGACAGAAGAGGACAGAATATGCCAGAAGATGACAGAAGGTGATAGAATGACAGAAGATGACAGAAGATGACAGAAGATGACAGAAGATGACAGAAGATGACAGAATGACAGAAGAGGACAGAATGACAGAAGATGACAGAATGACAGAAGAAGACAGAATGACAGAAGATGACAGAAGATGACACAAGATGACAGAATGACAGAAGAGGACAGAATGACAGAAGATGACAGAATGACAGAAGATGACAGAAGATGACAGAAGATGACAGAATGACAGAAGATGACAGAAGATGACAGAAGATGACAAAATGACAGAAGAGGACAGAATGACAGAAGATGACAGAATGACAGAAGAGGGCAGAAGATGACAGAAGATGACAGAATGACAGAAGAGGACAGAATGACAGAAGGTGACAGAAGATGACAGAATGACAGAAGAGGACAGAAGATGACAGAAGATGACAAAAGATGACAGAATGACAGAAGATGACAGAAGATGACAAAATGACAGAAGAGGACAGAATGACAGAAGATGACAGAGTGACAGAAGAGGACAGAATGACAGAAGATGACAGAAGATGGAAGAAAATGACAGAATGACAGAAGAGGACAGAATGACAGAAGATGACAGAATATGACAGAAGATGACAGAATATGACAGAAGATGACAGAAGATGACAGAAGATGACAGAATGACAGAAGAGGACAGAATGACAGAAGATGACAGAAGATGACAGAATGACAGAAGATGAAAGAAGATGAAGGAAGATGACAGAAGATGACAGAAGATGACAGAATGACAGAAGAGGACGGAATGACAGAAGATGACAGAAGATGACAGAAGATGACAGAATGACAGAAGATGTCAGAATGACAGAAGATGACAGAATGACAGAAGAGGACAGAATGACAGAAGATGACAGAAGATGACAGAACATGACAGAACATGACAGAATGACAGAAGATGACAGAAGATGACAGAAGAGGACAGAATGACAGAAGATGACAGAATGACAGAAGAGGACAGAATGACAGAAGATGACAGAAGATGACAGAAGATGACAGAATGACAGAAGATGACAGAAGATGAGAGAGTATGAGAGAAGATGACAGAAGATGACAGAAGATGACAGAAGATGACAGAATGACAGAGGAGGACAGAAGATGACAGAAGATGACAGAAGATGACATAATGACAGAAGAGGACAGAAGATGACAGAAGATGACAGAATGACAGAAGATGACAGAAGAAGACAGAAGATGACAGAATATGACAAAAGATGACAGAAGATGACAGAATGACAGAAGATGACAGAAGATGACAGAAAATGACAGAAGATGACAGAAGATGACAGAAGATGACAGAATGACAGAAGAGGACAGAATGACAGAAGATGACAGAATGACAGAAGATGACAGAATGACAGATGAGGACAGAAGATGACAGAAGATGACAGAAGATGACAGAATGACAGAAGAGGACAGAAGATGACAGAAGATGACAGAAGATGACAGAAGATGACAGAATATGACAGAATGACAGAAGAGGACAGAAGAGGACAGAAGATGACAGAAGATGACAGAAGATGACAGAAGATGACAGAATGACCGAAGAGGTCAGAAGATGACAGAAGATGACAGAAGATGACAGAAGATAACAGAAGATGACAGAATGACAGAAGAGGACAGAATGACAGAAGATGACAGAAGATGACAGAAGAAGACAGAAGATGACAGAAGATGACAGAAGATGACAGAATATGACAGAAGATGACAGAAGATGACAGAATATGACAGAAGATGACAGAATGACAGAAGAGGACAGAATGACAGAAGAGGACAGAATATGCCAGAAGATGACAGAAGGTGATAGAATGACAGAAGATGACAGAAGATGACAGAAGATGACAGAAGATGACAGAAGATGACAGAATGACAGAAGAGGACAGAATGACAGAAGATGACAGAATGACAGAAGAAGACAGAATGACAGAAGATGACAGAAGATGACACAAGATGACAGAATGACAGAAGAGGACAGAATGACAGAAGATGACAGAATGACAGAAGATGACAGAAGATGACAGAAGATGACAGAATGACAGAAGATGACAGAAGATGACAGAAGATGACAAAATGACAGAAGAGGACAGAATGACAGAAGATGACAGAATGACAGAAGAGGGCAGAAGATGACAGAAGATGACAGAATGACAGAAGAGGACAGAATGACAGAAGGTGACAGAAGATGACAGAATGACAGAAGAGGACAGAAGATGACAGAAGATGACAAAAGATGACAGAATGACAGAAGATGACAGAAGATGACAAAATGACAGAAGAGGACAGAATGACAGAAGATGACAGAGTGACAGAAGAGGACAGAATGACAGAAGATGACAGAAGATGGAAGAAAATGACAGAATGACAGAAGAGGACAGAATGACAGAAGATGACAGAATATGACAGAAGATGACAGAATATGACAGAAGATGACAGAAGATGACAGAAGATGACAGAATGACAGAAGAGGACAGAATGACAGAAGATGACAGAAGATGACAGAATGACAGAAGATGAAAGAAGATGAAGGAAGATGACAGAAGATGACAGAAGATGACAGAATGACAGAAGAGGACGGAATGACAGAAGATGACAGAAGATGACAGAAGATGACAGAATGACAGAAGATGTCAGAATGACAGAAGATGACAGAATGACAGAAGAGGACAGAATGACAGAAGATGACAGAAGATGACAGAACATGACAGAACATGACAGAATGACAGAAGATGACAGAAGATGACAGAAGAGGACAGAATGACAGAAGATGACAGAAGATGACAGAAGATGACACAAGATGACAGAATGACAGAAGAGGACAGAATGACAGAAGATGACAGAATGACAGAAGATGACAGAAGATGACAGAATGACAGAAGATGACAGAAGATGACAGAAGATGACAAAATGACAGAAGAGGACAGAATGACAGAAGATGACAGAATGACAGAAGAGGGCAGAAGATGACAGAAGATGACAGAATGACAGAAGAGGACAGAATGACAGAAGGTGACAGAAGATGACAGAATGACAGAAGAGGACAGAAGATGACAGAAGATGACAAAAGATGACAGAATGACAGAAGATGACAGAAGATGACAAAATGACAGAAGAGGACAGAATGACAGAAGATGACAGAGTGACAGAAGAGGACAGAATGACAGAAGATGACAGAAGATGGAAGAAAATGACAGAATGACAGAAGAGGACAGAATGACAGAAGATGACAGAATATGACAGAAGATGACAGAATATGACAGAAGATGACAGAAGATGACAGAAGATGACAGAATGACAGAAGAGGACAGAATGACAGAAGATGACAGAAGATGACAGAATGACAGAAGATGAAAGAAGATGAAGGAAGATGACAGAAGATGACAGAAGATGACAGAATGACAGAAGAGGACGGAATGACAGAAGATGACAGAAGATGACAGAATGACAGAAGATGTCAGAATGACAGAAGATGACAGAATGACAGAAGAGGACAGAATGACAGAAGATGACAGAAGATGACAGAACATGACAGAACATGACAGAATGACAGAAGATGACAGAAGATGACAGAAGAGGACAGAATGACAGAAGATGACAGAATATGACAGAAGATGACAGAATGACATAAGATGACAGAAGATGACAGAAGATAACAGAAGATGACAGAAGATGACAGAATGACAGAAGAGGACAGAAGATGACAGAATGACAGAAGAGGACAGAATGACAGAAGATGACAGAAGATGACAGAAGAAGACAGAATGACAGAAGAGGACAGAATGACAGAAGATGACAGAAGATGACAGAAGATGACAGAAGATGACAGAATGACAGAAGAGGACAGAATGACAGAAGAGGACAGAAGATGACAGAATGACAGAAGAAGACAGAAGAGGACAGAATGACAGAAGATGACAGAAGATGACAGAAGATGACAGAATTACAGAAGAGGACAGAATGACAGAAGAGGACAGAAGATGACAGAATGACAGAAGAGGACAGAAGATGACAGAAGATGACAGAATGACAGAAGAGGACAGAATGACAGAAGAGGACAGAATGACAGAAGATGACAGAATGACAGAAGATGACAGAAGATGACAGAAGATGACAGAATGACAGAAGATGACAGAAGATGACAGAATATGACAGAATATGACAGAAGATGACAGAAGATGACAGAATGACAGAAGATGACAGAAGATGACAGTAGATGGCAGAAGATGACAGAATGACAGAAGAGGACAGAAGATGACAGAAGATGACTGAAGATGACAGAAGATGACAGAAGATGACAGAATGACAGAAGAGGACAGAATGACAGAAGAGGACAGAATATGATAGAGGATGACAGAAGATGACAGAATGACAGAAGATGACAGAAGATGACAGAATGACAGAAGATGAAAGAACATGACAGAAGATGACAGAAGATGACAGAATATGACAGAAGAGGACAGAAGATGACAGAAGATGACAGAATATGACAGAAGATGACAGAAGATGACAGAATGACAGAAGAGGACAGAATGACAGAAGAGGACAGAATATGACAGAAGATGACACAAGATGACAGAATGACAGAAAATGACAGAAGAGGACAGAATATGACAGAAGAGGACAGAATGATAGAAGATGACAGAAGGTGACAGAAGATGGCAGAAGATGACAGAAGATGACAGAATATGACAGAAGATGACAGAAGATGACAGAGTATGACAGAAGATGACAGAAGATGACAGAATGACAGAAGAGGACAGAATGACAGAAGATGACAGAATGACAGAACAGGACAGAAGATGACAGAGGATGACAGAAGATGACAGAAGATGACAGAATGACAGAAGAGGACAGAAGATGACAGAAGATGACAGGATGACAGAAGATGACAGAAGATGACAGAATTACAGAAGAGGACAGAATGACAGAAGAGGACAGAAGATGACAGAATGACAGAAGAGGACAGAAGATGACAGAAGATGACAGAAGATGACAGAATGACAGAAGAGGACAGAATGACAGAAGATGACAGAATGACAGAAGATGACAGAAGATGACAGAAGATGACAGAATGACAGAAGATGACAGAAGATGAGAGTAGATGACAGAAGATGACATAAGATATCAGAAGATGACAGAAGATGACAGAATGACAGAAGAGGACAGAAGATGACAGAAGATGACAGAAGATGACAGATTGACAGAAGAGGACAGAATGACAGAAGAGGACAGAATATGATAGAGGATGACAGAAGATGACAGAATGACAGAAGATGACAGAAGATGACAGAATGACAGAAGAGGACAGAATGACAGAAGATGACAGAATAACAGAAGATGACAGAATGACAGATGAGGACAGAAGATGACAGAAGATGACAGAAGATGACAGAAGATGACAGAATGACAGAAGAGGAGAGAAGATGACAGAAGATGACTGAAGATGACAGAAGATGACAGAATCACAGAAGAGGACAGAAGAGGACAGAAGATGACAGAAGATGACAGAAGATGACAGAATGACAGAAGAGGACAGAATGACAGAAGAGGACAGAATGACAGAAGATGACAGAAGATGACAGAAGATGACAGAATGACAGAAGATGACAGAAGATGACAGAATGACAGAAAATGACAGAAGAGGACAGAAGATGACAGAAGATGACAGAAGATGGCAGAAGATGACAGAAGATGACAGAATATGACAGAATGACAGAAGAGGACAGAATGACAGAAGATGACAGAATGACAGAAGAGGACAGAAGATGACAGAAGATGACATAAGATGACAGAATGACAGAAGAGGACAGAAGATGACAGAAGATGACAGAAGATGGCAGAAGATGACAGAAGAGGACAAAATATGACAAAAGATGACAGAAGATGACAGAATGACCGAAGATGACAGAAGTTGACAGAAAATGACAGAAGATGACAGAAGATGACAGAATGACAGAAGAGGACAGAATGACAGAAGATGACAGAATGACAGATGATGACAGAATGACAGATGAGGACAGAAGATGACAGAAGATGACAGAAGATGACAGAAGATGACAGAAGATGACAGAAGATGACAGAATGACAGAAGAGGACAGAAGATGACAGAAGATGACAGAATGACAGAAGAGGACAGAAGAGGACAGAAGATGACAGAAGATGACAGAAGATGACAGAATGACAGAAGAGGTCAGAAGATGACAGAAGATGACTGAAGATGACTGAAGATGACAGAAGATAACAGAGGATGACAGAATGACAGAAGAGGACAGAATGACAGAGGATGACAGAATGACAGAAGATGACAGAATGACGGAAGATGACAGAAGATGACAGAAGAGGACAGAAGATGACAGAAGATGACAGAAGATGACAGATTGACAGAAGATGACAGGAGATGACAGAATGGCAGAAGATGACAGAAGAGGACAGAATGACTGAAGAGGACAGAATGACAGAAGATGACAGAACATGATAGAATGCCAGAAGAGGACAGAAGATGACAGAAGATGACAGAAGATGACAGAAGATGATAGAAGATGACAGAATGACAGAAGAGGACAGAAGATGACAGAAGATGACAGAAGATGACAGAAGATGACAGAATGACAGAGGAGGACAGAAAATGACAGAAGATGACAGAAGATGACAGAAGATGACAGAATGACAGAAGAGGACAGAAGATGACAGAAGATGACAGAAGATGACAGAAGATGACAGAATGACAGAAGATGACAGAAGATGACAGAAGATGACAGAATGACAGAAAATGACAGAAGAGGACAGAAGATGACAGAAGATGACAGAAGATGGCAGAAGATGGCAGAAGATGACAGAATATGACAGAATGACAGAAGAGGACAGAATGACAGAAGATGACAGAATGACAGAAGAGGACAGAAGATGACAGAAGATGACATAAGATGACAGAATGACAGAAGAGGACAGAAGAGGACAGAAGATGACAGAAGATGACAGAAGATGACAGAAGATGACAGAAGATGACAGAATGACAGAAGAGGACAGAATGACAGAAGATGACAGAATGACAGTAGATGACAGAATGACAGATGAGGACAGAAGATGACAGAAGATGACAGAAAATGACAGAAGATGACAGAAGATGACAGAAGATGACAGAATGACAGAAGAGGACAGAAGATGACAGAAGATGACAGAAGATGACAGAATGACAGAAGAGGACAGAAGAGGACAGAAGATGACAGAAGATGACAGAAGATGACAGAATGACAGAAGAGGTCAGAAGATGACAGAAGATGACAGAAGATAACAGAGGATGACAGAATGACAGAAAAGGACAGAATGACAGAGGATGACAGAATGACAGAAGATGACAGAATGACGGAAGATGACAGAAGATGACAGAAGATGACAGAAGATGACAGAATGACAGAAGAGCACAGAAGAGGACAGAAGATGACAGAAGATGACAGAAGATGACAGAAGATGACAGATTGACAGAAGATGACAGGAGAAGACAGAATGGCAGAAGATGACAGAAGAGGACAGAATGACTGAAGAGGACAGAATGACAGAAGATGACAGAACATGATAGAATGCCAGAAGAGGACAGAAGATGACAGAAGATGACAGAAGATGACAGAAGATGATAGAAGATGACAGAATGACAGAAGAGGACAGAAGATGACAGAAGATGACAGAAGATGACAGAATGACAGAGGAGGACAGAAAATGACAGAAGATGACAGAAGATGACAGAAGATGACAGAATGACAGAAGAGGACAGAAGATGACAGAAGATGACAGAAGATGACAGAATGACAGAAGAGGACAGAATGACAGAAGAGGTAAGAATGACAGAAGATGACAGAAGATGACAGAAGAGGACAGAATTACAGAAGAGGACAGAATGACAGAAGAGGACAGAATGACAGAAGATGACAGAAGATGACAGAATGACAGAAGAGGACAGAAGATGACAGAAGATGACAGAAAATGACAGAAGATGACCGAATGACAGAAGATGACAGAAGATGACAGAATATGTCAGAATATGACAGAAGATGACAGAAGATGACAGAAGATGACAGAATGACAGAAGATGACAGAAGATGACAGAAGATGACAGAAGATGACAGAAGATGACAGAAGATGACAGAATGACAGAAGAGGACAGAAGATGACAGAAGATGACAGAAGATGACAGAATGACAGAAGAGGACAGAATGACAGAAGATGACAGAAGATGTCAGAAGGACAGAAGATGACAGAAGATGTCAGAAGGACAGAAGATGACAGAATGACAGAAGATGACAGAACATGACAGAAGATGACAGAAGATGACAGAATGGCAGAAGATGACAGAAGATGACAGAATATGACAGAAGATGACAGAAGATGACAGAATGACAGAAGAGGACAGAATGACAGAAGAGGACAGAATATGACAGAAGATGACAGAAGATGACAGAATGACAGAAGATGACAGAAGATGACAGAATGACAGAAAATGACAGGAGAGGACAGAATATGACAGAAGAGGACAGAATGAAAGAAGATGACAGAAGATGACAGAAGAAGACAGAAGATGACAGAAGATGGCAGAATGACAGAAGATGACAGAAGATGACAGAAGATGACAAAATGACAGAAGAGGACAGAATGACAGAAGATGACAGAATGACAGAAGAGGGCAGAAGATGACAGAAGACGACAGAATGACAGAAGAGGACAGAATGACAGAAGATGCCAGAATGACAGAAGAGGACAGAATGACAGAAGATGACAGAAGATGACAGAAGATGACAGAATGACAGAAGATGACAGAAGATGACAGAAGATGACAAAATGACAGAAGAGGACAGAATGACAGAAGATGACAGAATGACAGAAGAGGACAGAATGACAGAAGATGACAGAAGATGACAGAATGACAGAAGAGGACAGAATGACAGAAGATGACAGAATATGACAGAAGATGACAGAATATGACAGAAGATAACAGAAGATGACAGAAGATGACAGAAGATGATAGAGTGACATAAGAGAACAGAATGGCAGAAGATGACAGAAGATGACAGAAGATGACAGAATGACAGAAGATGACAGAAGATGACCGAAGATGACAGGAGATGACAGAAGATGACAGAATGACAGAAGAGGACTGAATGACAGAAGATGACAGAAGATGACAGAATGACAGAAGATGACAGAATGACAGAAGATGACAGAATGACAGAAGAGGACAGAATGACAGAAGATGACAGAAGATGACAGAAGATGACAGAATGACAGAAGAGGACAGAATGACAAAAGATGACAGAATGACAGAAGAGGACAGAAGATGACAGAAGATGACAGAAGATGACAGAAGATGACAGAAGGTGACAGAATGACAGAAGAGGACAGAATGACAGAAGATGACAGAAGATGACAGAAGATGACAGAAGAGGACAGAATGATAGAAGATGACAAAATGACAGAAGAGGACAGAATGACAGAAGATGACAGAATGACAGAAGAGGACAGAATGAGAGAAGATGACAGAAGAGGACAGAATGACAGAAGATGAAAGAAGATGACAGAAGATGACAGAATGACAGAAGAGGACAGAATGACAGAAGATGACAGAAGATGACAGAAGAGGACAGAAGATGACAGAAGATGACAGAATGACAGAAGATGACAGAAGATGAGAGAAGATGACAGAAGTTGACAGAAGATGACAGAATGACAGAAGAGGACAGAATGACAGAAGATGACAGAAGATGACAGAATGACAGAAGAGGGCAGAAGGTGACAGAAGATGACAGAATGACAGAAGCGGACAGAACGACAGACGATGACAGAAGGTGACAGAAGATGACAGAAGATGACAGAATGACAAAAGAGGACAGAATGACAGAAGATGACAGAATGACAGAAGAGGATAGAAGATGACAGAAGATGACAGAAGATGACAGATTGACAGAAGAGGACAGAATGACAGAAGATGACAGAATGACAGAAGAGGACAGAAGATGACAAAAGATGACAGAATGGCAGAAGATGACAGAAGATGACAGAAGAGGACAGAATGACAGAATTTGACAGAAGATGACAGAATGACAGAAGATGACAGATGATGACAGGAGAGGACAGAAGATGACAGAAGATGACAGAATGATAGAAGAGGACAGAATGACAGAAGATGACAGAAGGTGACAGAAGAGGACAGAATGACAGAAGATGACAGAATGACAGATAAGGACAGAAGATGACAGAATGACAGAAGATGACAGAAGATGACAGAAGATGACAGAAGATGACAGAAGATGACAGAAGGTGACAGAAGATGACAGAAGATGAGAGAATGACAGAATAGGACAGAAGATGACAGAAGATGACAGAATGACAGAAGATGACAGAAGATGACAGAAGATGACAGAAGAGGACAGAATGACAGAAGATGACAGAGGATGACAGAAGATGACAGAAGATGACAGAAGAGGACAGAAGATGACAGAAGAGGACAGAATATGACAGAAGAGGACAGAATGACAGAAGATGAAAGAAGATGACAGAAGATGACAGAATATGACAGAAGATGACAGAAGATGACAGAAGATGACAGAAGATGACAGAATATGACAGAAGATGACAGAATGACAGAAGAGGACAGAATGACAGAAGAGGACAGAATACGACAGAAGGACAGAATGACAGAGGATGACAGAATGACAGAAGATGACAGAATGACAGAAGATGACAGAAGATGACAGAATGACAGAAGAGCACAGAAGAGGACAGAAGATGACAGAAGATGTCAGAAGATGACAGAAGATGACAGATTGACAGAAGATGACAGGAGATGACAGAATGGCAGAAGATGACAGAAGAGGACAGAATGACTGAAGAGGACAGAATGACAGAAGATGACAGAACATGATAGAATGCCAGAAGAGGACAGAAGATGACAGAAGATGACAGAAGATGACAGAAGATGATAGAAGATGACAGAATGACAGAAGAGGACAGAAGATGACAGAAGATGACAGAAGATGACAGAAGATGACAGAATGACAGAGGAGGACAGAAAATGACAGAAGATGACAGAAGATGACAGAAGATGACAGAAGATGACAGAATGACAGAAGAGGACAGAATGACAGAAGAGGACAGAATGACAGAAGATGACAGAAGATGACAGAAGAGGACAGAATTACAGAAGAGGACAGAATGACAGAAGAGGACAGAATGACAGATGACAGAAGATGACAGAAGATGACAGAATGACAGAAGATGACAGAAGATGGCAGAATGACAGAAGATGACAGAAGATGACAGAAGATGACAGAATATGACAGAATATGACAGAAGATGACAGAAGATGACAGAAGATGACAGAAGATGACAGAATGACAGAAGAGGACAGAATGACAGAAGAGCACAGAATATGACAGAAGATGACAGAAGATGACAGAATGACAGAAGATGACAGAAGATGACAGAATATGACAGAAGATGACAGAAGATGATTGAAGATGACAGAAGATGACGGAATATGACGGAATATGACAGAATGACAGAAGAGGACAGAATGACAGAAGAGGACAGAATATGACAGAAGATGACAGAATGACAAGATGACAGAAGATGACAGAATGACAGAAGATGACAGAAGATGGCAGAAGATGACAGAACATGACAGAATATGACAGAAGATGACAGAAGATGACAGAGTATGACAGAAGATGTCAGAAGATGACAGAAGATGACAGAATGACAGAAGAGGACAGAATGACAGAAGATGACAGAATGACAGAAGAGGACAGAAGATGACAGAAGATGACAGAATGACAGAAGAGGACAGAAGATGACAGAAGATGACAGAAGGTGACAGAAGATGACAGAAGATGACAGAATGACCGAAGAGGACAGAATGACAGAAGAGGACAGAATGACAGAAGAGGACAGAATATGACAAAAGATGACAGAAGATGACAGAATGACAGAAGATGACAGAAGATGACAGAAAATGACAGAAGATGACAGAAGATGACAGAATGACAGAAGAGGACAGAATGACAGAAGATGACAGAATAACAGAAGATGACAGAATGACAGATGAGGACAGAAGATGACAGAAGATGACAGAATGACAGAAGAGGAGAGAAGATGACAGAAGATGACTGAAGATGACAGAAGATGACAGAATCACAGAAGAGGACAGAAGAGGACAGAAGATGACAGAAGATGACAGAAAATGACAGAAGAGGACAGAAGATGACAGAAGATGACAGAATGACAGAAGATGACAGAATGACAGAAGATGACAGAATGACAGAAGAGGACAGAATGACAGAAGATGACAGAAGATGACAGAATGACAGAAGAGGACAGAAGATGACAGAAGATGACAGAAGATGACAGAAGATGACAGAAGATGACAGAATGACCGAAGAGGACAGAATGACAGAAGAGGACAGAATGACAGAAGAGGACAGAATATGACAAAAGATGACAGAAGATGACAGAATGACAGAAGATGACAGAAGATGACAGAAAATGACAGAAGATGACAGAAGATGACAGAATGACAGAAGAGGACAGAATGACAGAAGATGACAGAATAACAGAAGATGACAGAATGACAGATGAGGACAGAAGATGACAGAAGATGACAGAATGACAGAAGAGGAGAGAAGATGACAGAAGATGACTGAAGATGACAGAAGATGACAGAATCACAGAAGAGGACAGAAGAGGACAGAAGATGACAGAAGATGACAGAAAATGACAGAAGAGGACAGAAGATGACAGAAGATGACAGAATGACAGAAGATGACAGAATGACAGAAGATGACAGAATGACAGAAGAGGACAGAATGACAGAAGATGACAGAAGATGACAGAAGATGACAGAATGACAGAAGAGGACAGAATGACTAAAGATGACAGAATGACAGAAGAGGACAGAAGATGACAGAAGATGACAGAAGATGACAGAAGGTGACAGAATGACAGAAGAGGACAGAATGACAGAAGATGACAGAAGATGACAGAAGATGACAGAAGAGGACAGAATGATAGAAGATGACAAAATGACAGAAGAGGACAGAATGACAGAAGATGACAGAATGACAGAAGAGGACAGAATGAGAGAAGATGACAGAAGAGGACAGAATGACAGAAGATGAAAGAAGATGACAGAAGATGACAGAATGACAGAAGAGGACAGAATGACAGAAGATGACAGAAGATGACAGAAGAGGACAGAAGATGACAGAATGACAGAAGATGACAGAAGATGAGAGAAGATGACAGAAGTTGACAGAAGATGACAGAATGACAGATGAGGACAGAATGACAGAAGATGACAGAAGATGACAGAATGACAGAAGAGGGCAGAAGGTGACAGAAGATGACAGAATGACAGAAGCGGACAGAACGACAGACGATGACCGAATGACAGAAGAGGACAGAAGATGACAGAAGAGGACAGAATGACAGAAGATGACAGAAGATGACAGAAGATGACAGAAATTGATAGAATGACAGAAGAGGACAGAATGACAGAAGATGACAGAAGATGACAGAAGATGACAGAATGACAGAAGAGGACAGAAGATGACAGAATGACAGAAGAGGGCAGAATGACAGAAGATGACAGAAGATGACAGAAGATGACAGAATGACAGAAGAGGACAGAATGACAGAAGATGACAGAATGACAGAAGAGGACAGAATGACAGAAGATGACAGAAGGTGACAGAAGATGACAGAAGATGACAGAATGACAGAAGATGACAGAAAATGACAGAAGATGACAGAAGATGACAGAATGACAGAAGAGGACAGAATGACAGAAGATGACAGAATAACAGAAGATGACAGAATGACAGATGAGGACAGAAGATGACAGAAGATGACAGAATGACAGAAGAGGAGAGAAGATGACAGAAGATGACTGAAGATGACAGAAGATGACAGAATCACAGAAGAGGACAGAAGAGGACAGAAGATGACAGAAGATGACAGAAAATGACAGAAGAGGACAGAAGATGACAGAAGATGACAGATTGACAGAAGATGACAGAATGACAGAAGATGACAGAATGACAGAAGAGGACAGAATGACAGAAGATGACAGAAGATGACAGAAGATGACAGAATGACAGAAGAGGACAGAATGACTAAAGATGACAGAATGACAGAAGAGGTCAGAAGATGACAGAAGATGACAGAAGATGACAGAAGATGACAGAAGGTGACAGAATGACAGAAGAGGACAGAATGACAGAAGATGACAGAAGATGACAGAAGATGACAGAAGAGGACAGAATGATAGAAGATGACAAAATGACAGAAGAGGACAGAATGACAGAAGATGACAGAATGACAGAAGAGGACAGAATGAGAGAAGATGACAGAAGAGGACAGAATGACAGAAGATGAAAGAAGATGACAGAAGATGACAGAATGACAGAAGAGGACAGAATGACAGAAGATGACAGAAGATGACAGAAGAGGACAGAAGATGACAGAAGATGACAGAATGAGAGAAGATGACAGAAGTTGACAGAAGATGACAGAATGACAGAAGAGGACAGAATGACAGAAGATGACAGAAGATGACAGAATGACAGAAGAGGGCAGAAGGTGACAGAAGATGACAGAATGACAGAAGCGGACAGAACGACAGACGATGACCGAATGACAGAAGAGGACAGAAGATGACAGAAGAGGACAGAATGACAGAAGATGACAGAAGATGACAGAAGATGACAGAAGATGATAGAATGACAGAAGAGGACAGAATGACAGAAGATGACAGAAGATGACAGAATGACAGAAGAGGACAGAAGATGACAGAATGACAGAAGAGGGCAGAATGACAGAAGATGACAGAAGATGACAGAAGATGACAGAATGACAGAAGAGGACAGAATGACAGAAGATGACAGAATGACAGAAGAGGACAGAATGACAGAAGATGACAGAAGGTGACAGAAGATGACAGAAGATGACAGAATGACAGAAGAGGACAGAATGACAGAAGATGACAGAAGATGACAGAATGACAGAAGAGGATAGAAGATGACAGAAGATGACAGTAGATGACAGATTGACAGAAGAGGACAGAATGACAGAAGATGACAGAATGACAGAAGAGGACAGAAGATGACAAAAGATGACAGAATGGCAGAAGATGACAGAAGATGACAGAAGAGGACAGAATGACAGAATTTGACAGAAGATGACAGAATGACAGAAGATGACAGATGATGACAGGAGAGGACAGAAGATGACAGAAGATGACAGAATGATAGAAGAGGACAGAATGACAGAAGATGACAGAAGGTGACAGAAGAGGACAGAATGACAGAAGATGACAGAATGACAGATAAGGACAGAAGATGACAGAATGACAGAAGATGACAGAAGATGACAGAAGATGACAGAAGATGACAGAAGATGACAGAAGGTGACAGAAGATGACAGAAGATGAGAGAATAACAGAATAGGACAGAAGATGACAGAAGATGACAGAATGACAGAAGATGACAGAGGATGACAGAAGATGACAGAAGATGACAGAAGATGACAGAAGATGACAGAAGAGGACAGAATGACAGAAGATGACAGAGGATGACAGAAGATGACAGAAGATGACAGAAGAGGACAGAAGATGACAGAAGAGGACAGAATATGACAGAAGAGGACAGAATGACAGAAGATGAAAGAAGATGACAGAAGATGACAGAATATGACAGAAGATGACAGAAGATGACAGAAGATGACAGAAGATGACAGAAGATGACAGAATATGACAGAAGATGACAGAATGACAGAAGAGGACAGAATGACAGAAGAGGACAGAATACGACAGAAGGACAGAAAGACAGAGGATGACAGAATGACAGAAGATGACAGAATGACAGAAGATGACAGAAGATGACAGAAGATGACAGAATGACAGAAGAGCACAGAAGAGGACAGAAGATGACAGAAGATGTCAGAAGATGACAGAAGATGACAGATTGACAGAAGATGACAGGAGATGACAGAATGGCAGAAGATGACAGAAGAGGACAGAATGACTGAAGAGGACAGAATGACAGAAGATGACAGAACATGATAGAATGCCAGAAGAGGACAGAAGATGACAGAAGATGACAGAAGATGACAGAAGATGATAGAAGATGACAGAATGACAGAAGAGGACAGAAGATGACAGAAGATGACAGAAGATGACAGAATGACAGAGGAGGACAGAAAATGACAGAAGATGACAGAAGATGACAGAAGATGACAGAAGATGACAGAATGACAGAAGAGGACAGAATGACAGAAGAGGACAGAATGACAGAAGATGACAGAAGATGACAGAAGAGGACAGAATTACAGATGAGGACAGAATGACAGAAGAGGACAGAATGACAGAAGGTGACAGAAGATGACAGAAGATGACAGAATGACAGAAGATGACAGAAGATGGCAGAATGACAGAAGATGACAGAAGATGACAGAAGATGACAGAATATGACAGAATATGACAGAAGATGACAGAAGAAGACAGAAGATGACAGAAGATGACAGAATGACAGAAGAGGACAGAATGACAGAAGAGCACAGAATATGACAGAAGATGACAGAAGATGACAGAATGACAGAAGATGACAGAAGATGACAGAATATGACAGAAGATGACAGAAGATGACAGAAGATGACAGAAGATGACGGAATATGACGGAATATGACAGAATGACAGAAGAGGACAGAATGACAGAAGAGGACAGAATATGACAGAAGATGACAGAAGATGACAGAATGACAAGATGACAGAAGATGACAGAATGACAGAAGATGACAGAAGATGGCAGAAGATGACAGAACATGACAGAATATGACAGAAGATGACAGAAGATGACAGAGTATGACAGAAGATGTCAGAAGATGACAGAAGATGACAGAATGACAGAAGAGGACAGAATGACAGAAGATGACAGAATGACAGAAGAGGACAGAAGATGACAGAAGATGACAGAAGATGACAGAAGATGACAGAATGACAGAAGAGGACAGAAGATGACAGAAGATGACAGAAGATGACAGAAGATGACAGAAGATGACAGAAGATGACAGAATGACCGAAGAGGACAGAATGACAGAAGAGGACAGAATGACAGAAGAGGACAGAATATGACAAAAGATCACAGAAGATGACAGAATGACAGAAGATGACAGAAGATGACAGAAAATGACAGAAGATGACAGAAGATGACAGAATGACAGAAGAGGACAGAATGACAGAAGATGACAGAATAACAGAAGATGACAGAATGACAGATGAGGACAGAAGATGACAGAAGATGACAGAAGATGACAGAAGATGACAGAATGACAGAAGAGGAGAGAAGATGACTGAAGATGACAGAAGATGACAGAATCACAGAAGAGGACAGAAGAGGACAGAAGATGACAGAAGATGACAGAAGATGACAGAATGACAGAAGAGGACAGAATGACAGAAGAGGACAGAATGACAGAAGATGACAGAAGATGACAGAAGATGACAGAATGACAGAAGATCACAGAAGATGACAGAAGATGACAGAATGACAGAAAATGACAGAAGAGGACAGAAGATGACAGAAGATGACAGAAGATGGCAGAAGATGACAGAAGATGACAGAATATGACAGAATGACAGAAGAGGACAGAATGACAGAAGATGACAGAATGACAGAAGAGGACAGAAGATGACAGAAGATGACATAAGATGACAGAATGACAGAAGAGGACAGAAGATGACAGAAGATGACAGAAGATGACAGAAGATGGCAGAAGATGACAGAAGAGGACAAAATATGACAAAAGATGACAGAAGATGACAGAATGACCGAAGATGACAGAAGTTGACAGAAAATGACAGAAGATGACAGAAGATGACAGAAGATGACAGAATGACAGAAGAGGATAGAAGATGACAGAAGATGACAGAATGACAGAAGAGGACAGAATGACAGAAGATGACAGAATGACAGTAGATGACAGAATGACAGATGAGGATAGAAGATGACAGAAGATGACAGAATGACAGAAGAGGACAGAATGACAGAAGATGACAGAATGACAGTAGATGACAGAATGACAGATGAGGACAGAAGATGACAGAAGATGACAGAAGATGAGAGAAGATGACAGAAGATGACAGAAGATGACAGAATGACAGAAGAGGATAGAAGATGACAGAAGATGACAGAATGACAGAAGAGGACAGAAGAGGACAGAAGATGACAGAAGATGACAGAAGATGACAGAATGACAGAAGAGGTCAGAAGATGACAGAAGATGACTGAAGATGACTGAAGATGACAGAAGATAACAGAGGATGACAGAATGACAGAAGAGGACAGATTGACAGAGGATGACAGAATGACAGAAGATGACAGAATGACGGAAGATGACAGAAGATGACAGAAGATGACAGAAGATGACAGAATGACAGAAGAGCACAGAAGAGGACAGAAGATGACAGAAGATGACAGAAGATGACAGATTGACAGAAGATGACAGGAGATGACAGAATGGCAGAAGATGACAGAAGAGGACAGAATGACTGAAGAGGACAGAATGACAGAAGATGACAGAACATGATAGAATGCCAGAAGAGGACAGAAGATGACAGAAGATGATAGAAGATGACAGAATGACAGAAGAGGACAGAAGATGACAGAAGATGACAGAAGATGACAGAAGATGACAGAATGACAGAGGAGGACAGAAAATGACAGAAGATGACAGAAGATGACAGAAGATGACAGAATGACAGAAGAGGACAGAAGATGACAGAAGATGACAGAAGATGACAGAATGACAGAAGAGGACAGAATGACAGAAGAGGTAAGAATGACAGAAGATGACAGAAGATGACAGAAGAGGACAGAATTACAGAAGAGGACAGAATGACAGAAGAGGACAGAATGACAGAAGATGACAGAAGATGACAGAATGACAGAAGAGGACAGAAGATGACAGAAGATGACAGAAAATGACAGAAGATGACAGAATGACAGAAGATGACAGAAGATGACAGAATATGTCAGAAGATGACAGAAGATGACAGAAGATGACAGAAGATGACAGAATGACAGAAGATGACAGAAGATGACAGAAGATGACAGAAGATGACAGAAGATGACAGAATGACAGAAGAGGACAGAAGATGACAGAAGATGACAGAAGATGACAGAAGATTACAGAATGACAGAAGAGGACAGAATGACAGAAGATGACAGAAGATGTCAGAAGGACAGAAGATGACAGAAGATGTCAGAAGGACAGAAGATGACAGAAAGACAGAACATGACAGAACATGACAGAAGATGACAGAAGATGACAGAATGGCAGAAGATGACAGAAGATGACAGAATATGACAGAAGATGACAGAAGATGACAGAATGACAGAAGAGGACAGAATGACAGAAGAGGACAGAATATGACAGAAGATGACAGAAGATGACAGAATGACAGAAGATGACAGAAGATGACAGAAGATGACAGAATGACAGAAAATGACAGGAGAGGACAGAATATGACAGAAGAGGACAGAATGAAAGAAGATGACAGAAGATGACAGAAGAAGACAGAAGATGACAGAAGATGGCAGAAGATGACAGAACATGACAGAATATGACAGAAGATGACAGAATGACAGAAGATGACAGAAGATGACAGAAAATGACAGAAGATGACAGAAGATGACAGAATGACAGAAGAGGACAGAATGACAGAAGATGACAGAATAACAGAAGATGACAGAATGACAGATGAGGACAGAAGATGACAGAAGATGACAGAAGATGACAGAGGATGACAGAAGATGACAGAATGACAGAAGAGGAGAGAAGATGACAGAAGATGACTGAAGATGACAGAAGATGACAGAATCACAGAAGAGGACAGAAGAGGACAGAAGATGACAGAAGATGACAGAATGACAGAAGAGGTCAGAAGATGACAGAAGATGACAGAAGATGACAGAAGATGACAGAATGACAGAAGAGGACAGAATGACAGAAGAGGACAGAATGACAGAAGATGACAGAAGATGACAGAAGATGACAGAATGACAGAAGATGACAGAAGATGACAGAAGATGACAGAATGACAGAAAATGACAGAAGAGGACAGAAGATGACAGAGGATGACAGAAGATGGCAGAAGATGACAGAAGATGACAGAATATGACAGAATGACAGAAGAGGACAGAATGACAGAAGATGACAGAATGACAGAAGAGGACAGAAGATGACAGAAGATGACAGAAGATGACAGAATGACAGAAGAGGACAGAAGATGACAGAAGATGACAGAAGATGGCAGAAGATGACAGAAGAGGACAAAATATGACAAAAGATGACAGAAGATGACAGAATGACCGAAGATGACAGAAGATGACAGAAAATGACAGAAGATGACAGAAGATGACAGAAGATGACAGAATGACTGAAGATGACAGAATGACAGATGAGGACAGAAGATGACAGAAGATGACAGAAGATGACAGAAGATGACAGAAGATGACAGAAGATGACAGAATGACAGAAGAGGGCAGAAGATGACAGAAGATGACAGAAGATGACAGAATGACAGAAGAGGACAGAAGAGGACAGAAGATGACAGAAGATGACAGAAGATGACAGAAGATGACAGAATGACAGAAGAGGTCAGAAGATGACAGAAGATGACTGAAGATGACTGAAGATGACAGAAGATAACAGAGGATGACAGAATGACAGAAGAGGACAGAATGACAGAAGAGGAAAGAATGACAGGAGATGACAGAAGATGACAGAAGATGACAGAAGAAGACAGAATATGACAGAAGATGACAGAAGATGACAGAATATGACAGAAGATGACAGAAGATGACAGAATATGACAGAATATGACAGAAGTTGACAGAATGACAGAAGAGGACAGAATGACAGAAGAGGACAAAATATGCCAGAAGATGACAGAATGACAGAAGAGGACAGAATGACAGAAGATGACAGAATGACAGAAGATGACAAAAGATGACAGAAGATGGCAGAAGATGACAGAAGGTGACAGAATGACAGAAGAGGACAGAATGACAGAAGATGACAGAATGACAGAAGAGGACAGAATGACAGAAGATGATAGAAGATGACAGAAGATGACAGAATGACAGAAGAGGACAGAATGACAGAAGATGACAGAAGATGACAGAAGATGACAGAAGATGACAGAAGATGACAGAATGACAGAAGATGACAGAAGATGACAGAAGATGACAAAATGACAGAAGAGGACAGAATGACAGAAGATGACAGAATGACAGAAGAGGGCAGAAGATGACAGAAGACGACAGAATGACAGAAGAGGAGAGAATGACAGAAGATGACAGAATGACAGAAGAGGACAGAATGACAGAAGATGACAGAAGATGACAGAAGATGACAGAATGACAGAAGATGACAGAAGATGACAAAATGACAGAAGAGGACAGAATGACAGAAGATGACAGAATGACAGAAGAGGACAGAATGACAGAAGATGACAGAAGATGACAGAATGACAGACGAGGACAGAATGACAGAAGATGACAGAATATGACAGAAGATGACAGAATATAACAGAAGATAACAGAAGATGACAGAAGATGACAGAAGATGATAGAATGACAGAAGAGGACAGAATGGCAGAAGATGACAGAAGATGACTGAAGATGACAGAATGACAGAAGATGACAGAAGATGACCGAAGATGACAGGAGATGACAGAAGATGACAGAATGACAGAAGAGGACAGAATGACAGAAGATGACAGAAGATGACAGAAGATGACAGAATGACAGAAGATGACAGAATGACAGAAGATGACAGAATGACAGAAGAGGACAGAATGACAGAAGATGACAGAAGATGACAGAAGATGACAGAATGACAGAAGAGGACAGAATGACAAAAGATGACAGAATGACAGAAGAGGACAGAAGATGACAGAAGATGACAGAAGATGACAGAAGATGACAGAAGGTGACAGAATGATACAAGAGGACAGAATGACAGAAGATGACAGAAGATGACAGAAGATGACAGAAGAGGACAGAATGACAGAAGATGACAAAATGACAGAAGAGGACAGAATGACAGAAGATGACAGAAGATGACAGAAGATGACAGAAGATGACAGAATGACAGAAGAGGACAGAATGAGAGAAGATGACAGAAGAGGACAGAATGACAGAAGATGAAAGAAGATGACAGAAGATGACAGAATGACAGAAGAGGACAGAATGACAGAAGATGACAGAAGATGACAGAAGAGGACAGAAGATGACAGAAGATGACAGAATGACAGAAGATGACAGAAGATGACAGAAGATGAGAGAAGATGACAGAAGTTGACAGAAGATGACAGAATGACAGAAGAGGACAGAATGACAGAAGATGACAGAAGATGACAGAATGACAGAAGAGGGCAGAAGGTGACAGAAGATGACAGAATGACAGAAGCGGACAGAACGACAGACGATGACCGAATGACAGAAGAGGACAGAAGATGACAGAAGAGGACAGAATGACAGAAGATGACAGAAGATGACAGGAGATGACAGAAGATGATAGAATGACAGAAGAGGACAGAATGACAGAAGATGACAGAAGATGACAGAAGATGACAGAATGACAGAAGAGGACAGAAGATGACAGAATGACAGAAGAGGGCAGAATGACAGAAGATGACAGAAGGTGACAGAAGATGACAGAAGATGACAGAATGACAGAAGAGGACAGAATGACAGAAGATGACAGAAGATGACAGAATGACAGAAGAGGATAGAAGATGACAGAAGATGACAGATTGACAGAAGAGGACAGAATGACAGAAGATGACAGAATGACAGAAGAGGACAGAAGATGACAAAAGATGACAGAATGGCAGAAGATGACAGAAGATGACAGAAGAGGACAGAATGACAGAATTTGACAGAAGATGACAGAATGACAGAAGATGACAGATGATGACAGGAGAGGACAGAAGATGACAGAAGATGACAGAATGATAGAAGAGGACAGAATGACAGAAGATGACAGAATGAAAGATAAGGACAGAAGATGACAGAATGACAGAAGATGACAGAAGATGACAGAAGATGACAGAAGATGACAGAAGGTGACAGAAGATGACAGAAGATGAGAGAATGACAGAATAGAACAGAAGATGACAGAAGATGACAGAATGACAGAAGATGACAGAGGATGACAGAAGATGACAGAAGATGACAGAAGATGACAGAAGAGGACAGAATGACAGAAGATGACAGAGGATGACAGAAGATGACAGAAGATGACAGAAGATGACAGAAGAGGACAGAAGATGACAGAAGAGGACAGAATATGACAGAAGAGGACAGAATGACAGAAGATGAAAGAAGATGACAGAAGATGACAGAATATGACAGAAGATGACAGAAGATGACAGAAGATGACAGAAGATGTCAGAAGATGACAGAATATGACAGAAGATGACAGAATGACAGAAGAGGACAGAATGACAGAAGAGGACAGAATACGACAGAAGGACAGAATGACAGAGGATGACAGAATGACAGAAGATGACAGAATGACAGAAGATGACAGAAGATGACAGAAGATGACAGAAGATGACAGAAGAGGACAGAATGACAGAAGATGACAGAGGATGACAGAAGATGACAGAAGATGACAGAAGATGACAGAAGAGGACAGAAGATGACAGAAGAGGACAGAATATGACAGAAGAGGACAGAATGACAGAAGATGAAAGAAGATGACAGAAGATGACAGAATATGACAGAAGATGACAGAAGATGACAGAAGATGACAGAAGATGTCAGAAGATGACAGAATATGACAGAAGATGACAGAATGACAGAAGAGGACAGAATGACAGAAGAGGACAGAATACGACAGAAGGACAGAATGACAGAGGATGACAGAATGACAGAAGATGACAGAATGACAGAAGATGACAGAAGATGTCAGAAGATGACAGAAGATGACAGATTGACAGAAGATGACAGGAGATGACAGAATGGCAGAAGATGACAGAAGAGGACAGAATGACTGAAGAGGACAGAATGACAGAAGATGACAGAACATGATAGAATGCCAGAAGAGGACAGAAGATGACAGAAGATGACAGAAGATGACAAAAGATGATAGAAGATGACAGAATGACAGAAGAGGACAGAAGATGACAGAAGATGACAGAAGATGACAGAAGATGACAGAATGACAGAGGAGGACAGAAGATGACAGAAGATGACAGAAGATGACAGAAGATGACAGAATGACAGAAGAGGACAGAATGACAGAAGAGGACAGAATGACAGAAGATGACAGAAGATGACAGAAGAGGACAGAATTACAGAAGAGGACAGAATGACAGAAGAGGACAGAATGACAGAAGGTGACAGAAGATGACAGAATGACAGAAGATGACAGAAGATGGCAGAATGACAGAAGATGACAGAAGATGACAGAAGATGACAGAATATGACAAAATATGACAGAAGATGACAGAAGATGACAGAAGATGACAGAAGATGACAGAAGATGACAGAATGACAGAAGAGGACAGAATGACAGAAGAGCACAGAATATGACAGAAGATGACAGAAGATGACAGAATGACAGAAGATGACAGAAGATGACAGAATATGACAGAAGATGAGAGAAGATGACAGAAGATGACGGAATATGACGGAATATGACAGAATGACAGAAGAGGACAGAATGACAGAAGAGGACAGAATATGACAGAAGATGACAGAAGATGACAGAATGACAAGATGACAGAAGATGACAGAGTGACAGAAGATGACAGAAGATGGCAGAAGATGACAGAACATGACAGAATATGACAGAAGATGACAGAAGATGACAGAGTATGACAGTAGATGTCCGAAGATGACAGAAGATGACAGAATGACAGAAGAGGACAGAATGACAGAAGATGACAGAATGACAGAAGAGGACAGAAGATGACAGAAGATGACAGAAGATGACAGAAGATGACAGAAGATGACAGAATGACAGAAGAGGACAGAATGACAGAAGATGACAGAATATGACAGAAGATGACAGAATATAACAGAAGATAACAGAAGATGACAGAAGATGACAGAAGATGACAGAAGATGACAGAAGATGACAGAATGACCGAAGAGGACAGAATGACAGAAGAGGACAGAATGACAGAAGAGGACAGAATATGACAAAAGATGACAGAAGATGACAGAATGACAGAAGATGACAGAAGATGACAGAAAATGACAGAAGATGAAAGAAGATGACAGAATGACAGAAGAGGGCAGAATGACAGAAGATGACAGAATAACAGAAGATGACAGAATGACAGATGAGGACAGAAGATGACAGAAGATGACAGAAGATGACAGAGGATGACAGAAGATGACAGAATGACAGAAGAGGAGAGAAGATGACAGAAGATGACTGAAGATGACAGAAGATGACAGAATCACAGAAGAGGACAGAAGAGGACAGAAGATGACAGAAGATGACAGAAGATGACAGAATGACAGAAGAGGTCAGAAGATGACAGAAGATGACAGAAGATGACAGAATGACAGAAGAGGACAGAATGACAGAAGAGGACAGAATGACAGAAGATGACAGAAGATGACAGAAGATGACAGAATGACAGAAGATGACAGAAGATGACAGAAGATGACAGAATGACAGAAAATGACAGAAGAGGACAGAAGATGACAGAGGATGACAGAAGATGGCAGAAGATGACAGAAGATGACAGAATATGACAGAATGACAGAAGAGGACAGAATGACAGAAGATGACAGAATGACAGAAGAGGACAGAAGATGACAGAAGATGACAGAAGATGACAGAATGACAGAAGAGGACAGAAGATGGCAGAAGATGACAGAAGATGGCAGAAGATGACAGAAGAGGACAAAATATGACAAAAGATGACAGAAGATGACAGAATGACCGAAGATGACAGAAGATGACAGAAAATGACAGAAGATGACAGAAGATGACAGAAGATGACAGAATGACAGAAGAGGACAGAATGACAGAAGATGACAGAATGACTGAAGATGACAGAATGACAGATGAGGACAGAAGATGACAGAAGATGACAGAAGATGACAGAAGATGAGAGAAGATGACAGAAGATGACAGAAGATGACAGAATGACAGAAGAGGACAGAAGATGACAGAAGATGACAGAAGATTGCAGAATGACAGAAGAGGACAGAAGAGGACAGAAGATGACAGAAGATGACAGAAGATGACAGAAGATGACAGAATGACAGAAGAGGTCAGAAGATGACAGAAGATGACTGAAGATGACTGAAGATGACAGAAGATAACAGAGGATGACAGAATGACAGAAGAGGACAGAATGACAGAAGAGGAAAGAATGACAGGAGATGACAGAAGATGACAGAAGATGACAGAAGAAGACAGAATATGACAGAAGATGACAGAAGATGACAGAAGATGACAGAATATGACAGAAGATGACAGAAGATGACAGAATATGACAGAAGTTGACAGAATGACAGAAGAGGACAGAATGACAGAAGAGGACAAAATATGCCAGAAGATGACAGAATGACAGAAGAGGACAGAATGACAGAAGATGACAGAATGACAGAAGATGACAAAAGATGACAGAAGATGGCAGAAGATGACAGAAGATGACAGAATGACAGAAGAGGACAGAATGACAGAAGATGACAGAATGACAGAAGAGGACAGAATGACAGAAGATGATAGAAGATGACAGAAGATGACAGAATGACAGAAGAGGACAGAATGACAGAAGATGACAGAAGATGACAGAAGATGACAGAAGATGACAGAATGAAAGAAGATGACAGAAGATGAGAGAAGATGACAAAATGACAGAAGAGGACAGAATGACAGAAGATGACAGAATGACAGAAGAGGGCAGAAGATGACAGAAGATGACAGAATGACAGAAGAGGACAGAATGACAGAAGATGACAGAATGACAGAAGAGGACAGAATGACAGAAGATGACAGAAGATGACATAAGATGACAGAAGATGACAGAATGACAGAAGATGACAGAAGATGACAGAAGATGACAAAATGACAGAAGAGGACAGAATGACAGAAGATAACAGAATGACAGAAGAGGACAGAATGACAGAAGATGACAGAAGATGACAGAATGACAGAAGAGGACAGAATGACAGAAGATGACAGAATATGACAGAAGATGACAGAATATAACAGAAGATAACAGAAGATGACAGAAGATGACAGAAGATGATAGAATGACAGAAGAGGACAGAATGGCAGAAGATGACAGAAGATGACAGAAGATGACAGAATGACAGAAGATGACAGAAGATGATCGAAGATGACAGGAGATGAAAGAAGATGACAGAATGACAGAAGAGGACAGAATGACAGAAGATGACAGAAGATGACAGAAGATGACAGAATGACAGAAGATGACAGAATGACAGAAGATGACAGAATGACAGAAGAGGACAGAATGACAGAAGATGACAGAAGATGACAGAAGATGACAGAATGACAGAAGAGGACAGAATGACAAAAGATGACAGAATGACAGAAGAGGACAGAAGATGACAGAAGATGACAGAAGATGACAGAAGGTGACAGAATGACAGAAGAGGACAGAATGACAGAAGATGACAGAAGATGACAGAAGATGACAGAAGAGGACAGAATGACAGAAGATGACAAAATGACAGAAGAGGACAGAATGAGAGAAGATGACAGAAGATGACAGAAGATGACAGAAGATGACAGAATGACAGAAGAGGACAGAATGAGAGAAGATGACAGAAGAGGACAGAATGACAGAAGATGAAAGAAGATGACAGAAGATGACAGAATGACAGAAGATGACAGAATGGCAGAAGATGACAGAAGATGACAGAATATGACAGAAGATGACAGAATGACAGAAGAGGACAGAATGACAGAAGAGGACAGAATATGACAGAAGATGACAGAATGACAGAAGATGACAGAAGATGACAGAAGATGACAGAATGACAGAAAATGACAGGAGAGGACAGAATATGACAGAAGAGGACAGAATGAAAGAAGATGACAGAAGATGACAGAAGAAGACAGAAGATGACAGTAGATGGCAGAAGATGACAGAACATGACAGAATATGACAGAAGATGACAGAAGATGACAGAGTATGACAGAAGATGTCAGAAGATGACAGAAGATGACAGAATGACAGAAGAGGACAGAATGACAGAAGATGACAGAATGACAGAAGAGGACAGAAGATGACAGAAGATGACAGAAGATGACAAAATGACAGAAGAGGACAGAAGATGACAGAAGATGACAGAATGACAGAAGATGACAGAAGATGACAGAAGATGACAGAAGATGACAGAAGATGACAGAATGACCGAAGAGGACAGAATGACAGAAGAGGACAGATGACAGAAGAGGACAGAATATGACAAAAGATGACAGAAGATGACAGAATGACAGAAGATGATAGAAGATGACAGAAAATGACAGAAGATGACAGAAGATGACAGAATGACAGAAGAGGACAGAATGACAGAAGATGACAGAATAACAGAAGATGACAGAATGACAGATGAGGACAGAAGATGACAGAAGCTGACAGAAGATGACAGAAGATGACAGAAGATGACAGAATGACAGAGGAGGACAGAATGACAGAAGATGACAGAATAACAGAAGATGACAGAATGACAGATGAGGACAGAAGATGACAGAAGATGACAGAAGATGACAGAGGATGACAGAAGATGACAGAATGACAGAAGAGGAGAGAAGATGACAGAAGATGACTGAAGATGACAGAAGATGACAGAATCACAGAAGAGGACAGAAGAGGACAGAAGATGACAGAAGATGACAGAAGATGACAGAATGACAGAAGAGGTCAGAAGATGACAGAAGATGACAGAAGATGACAGAAGATGACAGAATGACAGAAGAGGACAGAATGACAGAAGAGGACAGAATGACAGAAGATGACAGAAGATGACAGAAGATGACAGAATGACAGAAGATGACAGAAGATGACAGAAGATGACAGAATGACAGAAGATGACAGAAGATGACAGAGGATGACAGAAGATGGCAGAAGATGACAGAAGATGACAGAATATGACAGAATGACAGAAGAGGACAGAATGACAGAAGATGACAGAATGACAGAAGAGGACAGAAGAGGACAGAAGATGACAGAAGATGACAGAAGATGACAGAATGACAGAAGAGGACAGAAGATGACAGAAGATGACAGAAGATGGCAGAAGATGACAGAAGAGGACAAAATATGACAAAAGATGACAGAAGATGACAGAATGACCGAAGATGACAGAAGATGGCAGAAAATGACAGAAGATGACAGAAGATGACAGAATGACAGAAGAGGACAGAATGACAGAAGATGACAGAATGACTGAAGATGACAGAATGACAGATGAGGACAGAAGATGACAGAAGATGAGAGAAGATGACAGAAGATGACAGAAGATGACAGAATGACAGAAGAGGACAGAAGATGACAGAAGATGACAGAATGACAGAAGAGTACAGAAGAGGACAGAAGATGACAGAAGATGACAGAAGATGACAGAATGACAGAAGAGGTCAGAAGATGACAGAAGATGACTGAAGATGACTGAAGATGACAGAAGATAACAGAGGATGACAGAATGACAGAAGAGGACAGAATGACAGAAGAGGAAAGAATGACAGGAGATGACAGAAGATGACAGAAGATGACAGAAGAAGACAGAATATGACAGAAGATGACAGAAGATGACAGAAGAGGACAGAATGACAGAAGAGGACAAAATATGCCAGAAGATGACAGAATGACAGAAGAGGACAGAATGACAGAAGATGACAGAATGACAGAAGATGACAAAAGATGACAGAAGATGGCAGAAGATGACAGAAGATGACAGTATGACAGAAGAGGACAGAATGACAGAAGATGACAGAATGACAGAAGAGGACAGAATGACAGAAGATGATAGAAGATGACAGAAGATGACAGAATGACAGAAGAGGACAGAATGACAGAAGATGACAGAAGATGACAGAAGATGACAGAAGATGACAGAATGACAGAAGATGACAGAAGATGACAGAAGATGACAAAATGACAGAAGAGGACAGAATGACAGAAGATGACAGAATGACAGAAGAGGGCAGAAGATGACAGAAGACGACAGAAAGACAGAAGAGGACAGAATGACAGAAGATGACAGAATGACAGAAGAGGACAGAATGACAGAAGATGACAGAAGATGACAGAAGATGACAGAATGACAGAAGATGACAGAAGATGACAGAAGATGACAAAATGACAGAAGAGGACAGAATGACAGAAGATGACAGAATGACAGAAGAGGACAGAATGACAGAAGATGACAGAAGATGACAGAATGACAGAAGAGGACAGAATGACAGAAGATGACAGAATATGACAGAAGATGACAGAATATAACAGCAGATAACAGAAGATGACAGAAGATGACAGAAGATGATAGAATGACAGAAGAGGACAGAATGGCAGAAGATGACAGAAGATGACAGAATGACAGAAGATGACAGAAGATGACCGAAGATGACAGGAGATGACAGAAGATGACAGAATGACAGAAGAGGACAGAATGACAGAAGATGACAGAAGATGACAGAAGATGACAGAATGACAGAAGATGACAGAATGACAGAAGATGACAGAATGACAGAAGAGGACAGAATGACAGAAGATGACAGAAGATGACAGAAGATGACAGAATGACAGAAGAGGACAGAATGACAAAAGATGACAGAATGACAGAAGAGGACAGAAGATGACAGAAGATGACAGAAGATGACAGAAGTTGACAGAATGACAGAAGAGGACAGAATGACAGAAGATGACAGAAGATGACAGAAGAGGACAGAAGAGGACAGAATGAGAGAAGATGACAAAATGACAGAAGAGGACAGAATGACAGAAGATGACAGAAGATGACAGAAGATGACAGAATGACAGAAGAGGACAGAATGAGAGAAGATGACAGAAGAGGACAGAATGACAGAAGATGAAAGAAGATGACAGAAGATGACAGAATGACAGAAGAGGACAGAATGACAGAAGATGACAGAAGATGACAGAAGAGGACAGAAGATGACAGAAGATGACAGAATGACAGAAGATGACAGAAGATGACAGAAGATGAGAGAAGATGACAGAAGTTGACAGAAGATGACAGAATGACAGAAGAGGACAGAATGACAGAAGATGACAGAAGATGACAGAATGACAGAAGAGGGCAGAAGGTGACAGAAGATGACAGAATGACAGAAGCGGACAGAACGACAGACGATGACCGAATGACAGAAGAGGACAGAAGATGACAGAAGAGGACAGAATGACAGAAGATGACAGAAGATGACAGGAGATGACAGAAGATGATAGAATGACAGAAGAGGACAGAATGACAGAAGATGACAGAAGATGACAGAAGATGACAGAATGACAGAAGAGGACAGAAGATGACAGAATGACAGAAGAGGGCAGAAAGACAGAAGATGACAGAAGATGACAGAAGATGACAGAATGACAGAAGAGGACAGAATGACAGAAGATGACAGAATGACAGAACAGGACAGAATGACAGAAGATGACAGAAGGTGACAGAAGATGACAGAATGACAGAAGAGGACAGAATGACAGAAGATGACAGAAGATGACAGAATGACAGAAGAGGATAGAAGATGACAGAAGATGACAGAAGATGACAGATTGACAGAAGAGGACAGAATGACAGAAGATGACAGAATGACAGAAGAGGACAGAAGATGACAAAAGATGACAGAATGGCAGAAGATGACAGAAGATGACAGAAGAGGACAGAATGACAGAATTTGACAGAAGATGACAGAATGACAGAAGATGACAGATGATGACAGGAGAGGACAGAAGATGACAGAAGATGACAGAATGATAGAAGAGGACAGAATGACAGAAGATGACAGAATAAAAGATAAGGACGGAAGATGAGAGAATGACAGAAGATGACAGAAGATGACAGAAGATGACAGAAGATGACAGAAGGTGACAGAAGATGACAGAAGATGAGAGAATGACAGAATAGGACAGAAGATGACAGAAGATGACAGAATGACAGAAGATGACAGAGGATGACAGAAGATGACAGAAGATGACAGAAGATGACAGAAGAGGACAGAATGACAGAAGATGACAGAGGATGACAGAAGATGACAGAAGATGACAGAAGATGACAGAAGAGGACAGAAGATGACAGAAGAGGACAGAATATGACAGAAGAGGACAGAATGACAGAAGATGAAAGAAGATGACAGAAGATGACAGAATATGACAGAAGATGACAGAAGATGACAGAAGATGACAGAAGATGTCAGAAGATGAAAGAATATGACAGAAGATGACAGAATGACAGAAGAGGACAGAATGACAGAAGAGGACAGAATACGACAGAAGGACAGAATGACAGAGGATGACAGAATGACAGAAGATGACAGAATGACAGAAGATGACAGAAGATGACAGAAGATGACAGAAGATGACAGAAGAGGACAGAATGACAGAAGATGACAGAGGATGACAGAAGATGACAGAAGAGGACAGAATATGACAGAAGAGGACAGAATGACAGAAGATGACAGAGGATGACAGAAGAGGACAGAAGATGACAGAAGAGGACAGAATATGACAGAAGAGGACAGAATGACAGAAGATGAAATAAGATGACAGAAGATGACAGAATATGACAGAAGATGACAGAAGATGACAGAAGATGTCAGAAGATGACAGAATATGACAGAAGATGACAGAATGACAGAAGAGGACAGAATGACAGAAGAGGACAGAATACGACAGAAGGACAGAATGACAGAGGATGACAGAATGACAGAAGATGACAGAATGACAGAAGATGACAGAAGATGTCAGAAGATGACAGAAGATGACAGATTGACAGAAGATGACAGGAGATGACAGAATGGCAGAAGATGACAGAAGAGGACAGAATGACTGAAGAGGACAGAATGACAGAAGATGACAGAACATGATAGAATGCCAGAAGAGGACAGAAGAGGACAGAAGATGACAGAAGATGACAGAAGATGACAGAAGATGATAGAAGATGACAGAATGACAGAAGAGGACAGAAGATGACAGAAGATGACAGAAGATGACAGAAGATGACAGAATGACAGAGGAGGACAGAAAATGACAGAAGATGACAGAAGATGACAGAAGATGACAGAAGATGACAGAATGACAGAAGAGGACAGAATGACAGAAGATGACAGAAGATGACAGAAGAGGACAGAATTACAGAAGAGGACAGAATGACAGAAGAGGACAGAATGACAGAAGATGACAGAAGATGACAGAATGACAGAAGATGACAGAAGATGGCAGAATGACAGAAGATGACAGAAGATGACAGAAGATGACAGAATATGACAGAATATGACAGAAGATGACAGAAGATGACAGAAGATGACAGAATGACAGAAGAGGACAGAATGACAGAAGAGCACAGAATATGACAGAAGATGACAGAAGATGACAGAATGACAGAAGATGACAGAAGATGACAGAAGATGACAGAAGATGACAGAAGATGACAGAAGATGACGGAATATGACGGAATATGACAGAATGACAGAAGAGGACAGAATGACAGAAGAGGACAGAATATGACAGAAGATGACAGAATGACAAGATGACAGAAGATGACAGAATGACAGAAGATGACAGAAGATGGCAGAAGATGACAGAACATGACAGAATATGACAGAAGATGACAGAAGATGACAGAGTATGACAGAAGATGTCAGAAGATGACAGAAGATGACAGAATGACAGAAGAGGACAGAATGACAGAAGATGACAGAATGACAGAAGAGGACAGAAGATGACAGAAGATGACAGAAGATGACAGAAGATGACAGAATGACAGAAGAGGACAGAATGACAGAAGATGACAGAATATGACAGAAGATGACAGAATATAACAGAAGATAACAGAAGATGACAGAAGATGACAGAAGATGACAGAAGATGACAGAATGACCGAAGAGGACAGAATGACAGAAGAGGACAGAATGACAGAAGAGGACAGAATATGACAAAAGATGACAGAAGATGACAGAATGACAGAAGATGACAGAAGATGACAGAAAATGACAGAAGATGACAGAAGATGACAGAATGACAGAAGAGGACAGAATGACAGAAGATGACAGAATAACAGAAGATGACAGAATGACAGATGAGGACAGAAGATGACAGAAGATGACAGAAGATGACAGAGGACGACAGAAGATGACAGAATGACAGAAGAGGAGAGAAGATGACAGAAGATGACTGAAGATGACAGAAGATGACAGAATCACAGAAGAGGACAGAAGAGGACAGAAGATGACAGAATGACAGAAGAGGTCAGAAGATGACAGAAGATGACAGAAGATGACAGAAGATGACAGAATGACAGAAGAGGACAGAATGACAGAAGAGGACAGAATGACAGAAGATGACAGAAGATGACAGAATGACAGAAGATGACAGAAGATGACAGAAGATGACAGAATGACAGAAAATGACAGAAGAGGACAGAAGATGACAGAGGATGACAGAAGATGGCAGAAGATGGCAGAAGATGACAGAAGATGACAGAATATGACAGAATGACAGAAGAGGACAGAATGACAGAAGATGACAGAATGACAGAAGAGGACAGAAGATGACAGAAGATGACAGAAGATGACAGAATGACAGAAGAGGACAGAAGATGACAGAAGATGACAGAAGATGGCAGAAGATGACAGAAGAGGACAAAATATGACAAAAGATGACAGAAGATGACAGAATGACCGAAGATGACAGAAGATGACAGAAAATGACAGAAGATGACAGAAGATGACAGAAGATGACAGAATGACAGAAGAGGACAGAATGACAGAAGATGACAGAATGACTGAAGATGACAGAATGACAGATGAGGACAGAAGATGACAGAAGATGACAGAAGATGAGAGAAGATGACAGAAGATGACAGAAGATGACAGAATGACAGAAGAGGGCAGAAGATGACAGAAGATGACAGAAGATGACAGAATGACAGAAGAGGACAGAAGAGGACAGAAGATGACAGAAGATGACAGAAGATGACAGAAGATGACAGAATGACAGAAGAGGTCAGAAGATGACAGAAGATGACTGAAGATGACTGAAGATGACAGAAGATAACAGAGGATGACAGAATGACAGAAGAGGACAGAATGACAGAAGAGGAAAGAATGACAGGAGATGACAGAAGATGACAGAAGATGACAGAAGAAGACAGAATATGACAGAAGATGACAGAAGATGACAGAATATGACAGAAGATGACAGAAGATGACAGAATATGACAGAAGTTGACAGAATGACAGAAGAGGACAGAATGACAGAAGAGGACAAAATATGCCAGAAGATGACAGAATGACAGAAGAGGACAGAATGACAGAAGATGACAGAATGACAGAAGATGACAAAAGATGACAGAAGATGGCAGAAGATGACAGAAGATGACAGAATGACAGAAGAGGACAGAATGACAGAAGATGACAGAATGACAGAAGAGGACAGAATGACAGAAGATGATAGAAGATGACAGAAGATGACAGAAGATGACAGAATGACAGAAGAGGACAGAATGACAGAAGATGACAGAAGATGACAGAATGACAGAAGAGGGCAGAAGGTGACAGAAGATGACAGAATGACAGAAGCGGACAGAACGACAGACGATGACCGAATGACAGAAGAGGACAGAAGATGACAGAAGAGGACAGAATGACAGAAGATGACAGAAGATGACAGGAGATGACAGAAGATGATAGAATGACAGAAGAGGACAGAATGACAGAAGATGACAGAAGATGACAGAAGATGACAGAATGACAGAAGAGGACAGAAGATGACAGAATGACAGAAGAGGGCAGAAAGACAGAAGATGACAGAAGATGACAGAAGATGACAGAATGACAGAAGAGGACAGAATGACAGAAGATGACAGAATGACAGAACAGGACAGAATGACAGAAGATGACAGAAGGTGACAGAAGATGACAGAAGATGACAGAATGACAGAAGAGGACAGAATGACAGAAGATGACAGAAGATGACAGAATGACAGAAGAGGATAGAAGATGACAGAAGATGACAGAAGATGACAGATTAACAGAAGAGGACAGAATGACAGAAGATGACAGAATGACAGAAGAGGACAGAAGATGACAAAAGATGACAGAATGGCAGAAGATGACAGAAGATGACAGAAGAGGACAGAATGACAGAATTTGACAGAAGATGACAGAATGACAGAAGATGACAGATGATGACAGGAGAGGACAGAAGATGACAGAAGATGACAGAATGATAGAAGAGGACAGAATGACAGAAGATGACAGAATAAAAGATAAGGACAGAAGATGAGAGAATGACAGAAGATGACAGAAGATGACAGGAGATGACAGAAGATGACAGAAGGTGACAGAAGATGACAGAAGATGAGAGAATGACAGAATAGGACAGAAGATGACAGAAGATGACAGAATGACAGAAGATGACAGAGGATGACAGAAGATGACAGAAGATGACAGAAGATGACAGAAGATGACAGAAGAGGACAGAATGACAGAAGATGACAGAGGATGACAGAAGATGACAGAAGATGACAGAAGATGACAGAAGAGGACAGAAGATGACAGAAGAGGACAGAATATGACAGAAGAGGACAGAATGACAGAAGATGAAAGAAGATGACAGAAGATGACAGAATATGACAGAAGATGACAGAAGATGACAGAAGATGACAGAAGATGTCAGAAGATGAAAGAATATGACAGAAGATGACAGAATGACAGAAGAGGACAGAATGACAGAAGAGGACAGAATACGACAGAAGGACAGAATGACAGAGGATGACAGAATGACAGAAGATGACAGAAGATGACAGAAGAGGACAGAATGACAGAAGATGACAGAGGATGACAGAAGATGACAGAAGAGGACAGAATATGACAGAAGAGGACAGAATGACAGAAGATGCCAGAGGATGACAGAAGAGGACAGAAGATGACAGAAGAGGACAGAATATGACAGAAGAGGACAGAATGACAGAAGATGAAAGAAGATGACAGAAGATGACAGAATATGACAGAAGATGACAGAAGATGTCAGAAGATGACAGAATATGACAGAAGATGACAGAATGACAGAAGAGGACAGAATGACAGAAGAGGACAGAATACGACAGAAGGACAGAATGACAGAGGATGACAGAATGACAGAAGATGACAGAATGACAGAAGTTGACAGAATGACAGAAGAGGACAGAATGACAGAAGAGGACAAAATATGCCAGAAGATGACAGAATGACAGAAGAGGACAGAATGACAGAAGATGACAGAATGACAGAAGATGACAAAAGATGACAGAAGATGGCAGAAGATGACAGAAGATGACAGAATGACAGAAGAGGACAGAATGACAGAAGATGACAGAATGACAGAAGAGGACAGAATGACAGAAGATGATAGAAGATGACAGAAGATGACAGAAGATGACAGAATGACAGAAGAGGACAGAATGACAGAAGATGACAGAAGATGACAGAATGACAGAAGAGGGCAGAAGGTGACAGAAGATGACAGAATGACAGAAGCGGACAGAACGACAGACGATGACCGAATGACAGAAGAGGACAGAAGATGACAGAAGAGGACAGAATGACAGAAGATGACAGAAGATGACAGGAGATGACAGAAGATGATAGAATGACAGAAGAGGACAGAATGACAGAAGATGACAGAAGATGACAGAAGATGACAGAATGACAGAAGAGGACAGAAGATGACAGAATGACAGAAGAGGCAGAAAGACAGAAGATGACAGAAGATGACAGAAGATGACAGAATGACAGAAGAGGACAGAATGACAGAAGATGACAGAATGACAGAACAGGACAGAATGACAGAAGATGACAGAAGGTGACAGAAGATGACAGAAGATGACAGAATGACAGAAGAGGACAGAATGACAGAAGATGACAGAAGATGACAGAATGACAGAAGAGGATAGAAGATGACAGAAGATGACAGAAGATGACAGATTGACAGAAGAGGACAGAATGACAGAAGATGACAGAATGACAGAAGAGGACAGAAGATGACAAAAGATGACAGAATGGCAGAAGATGACAGAAGATGACAGAAGAGGACAGAATGACAGAATTTGACAGAAGATGACAGAATGACAGAAGATGACAGATGATGACAGGAGAGGACAGAAGATGACAGAAGATGACAGAATGATAGAAGAGGACAGAATGACAGAAGATGACAGAATAAAAGATAAGGACAGAAGATGAGAGAATGACAGAAGATGACAGAAGATGACAGGAGATGACAGAAGATGACAGAAGGTGACAGAAGATGACAGAAGATGAGAGAATGACAGAATAGGACAGAAGATGACAGAAGATGACAGAATGACAGAAGATGACAGAGGATGACAGAAGATGACAGAAGATGACAGAAGATGACAGAAGATGACAGAAGAGGACAGAATGACAGAAGATGACAGAGGATGACAGAAGATGACAGAAGATGACAGAAGATGACAGAAGAGGACAGAAGATGACAGAAGAGGACAGAATATGACAGAAGATGACAGAAGATGACAGAAGATGACAGAAGATGTCAGAAGATGAAAGAATATGACAGAAGATGACAGAATGACAGAAGAGGACAGAATGACAGAAGAGGACAGAATACGACAGAAGGACAGAATGACAGAGGATGACAGAATGACAGAAGATGACAGAAGATGACAGAAGAGGACAGAATGACAGAAGATGACAGAGGATGACAGAAGATGACAGAAGAGGACAGAATATGACAGAAGAGGACAGAATGACAGAAGATGACAGAGGATGACAGAAGAGGACAGAAGATGACAGAAGAGGACAGAATATGACAGAAGAGGACAGAATGACAGAAGATGAAAGAAGATGACAGAAGATGACAGAATATGACAGAAGATGACAGAAGATGACAGAAGATGTCAGAAGATGACAGAATATGACAGAAGATGACAGAATGACAGAAGAGGACAGAATGACAGAAGAGGACAGAATACGACAGAAGGACAGAATGACAGAGGATGACAGAATGACAGAAGATGACAGAATGACAGAAGATGACAGAAGATGTCAGAAGATGACAGAAGATGACAGATTGACAGAAGATGACAGGAGATGACAGAATGGCAGAAGATGACAGAAGAGGACAGAATGACTGAAGAGGACAGAATGACAGAAGATGACAGAACATGATAGAATGCCAGAAGAGGACAGAAGAGGACAGAAGATGACAGAAGATGACAGAAGATGACAGAAGATGATAGAAGATGACAGAATGACAGAAGAGGACAGAAGATGACAGAAGATGACAGAAGATGACAGAAGATGACAGAATGACAGAGGAGGACAGAAAATGACAGAAGATGACAGAAGATGACAGAAGATGACAGAAGATGACAGAATGACAGAAGAGGACAGAATGACAGAAGATGACAGAAGATGACAGAAGAGGACAGAATTACAGAAGAGGACAGAATGACAGAAGAGGACAGAATGACAGAAGATGACAGAAGATGACAGAATGACAGAAGATGACAGAAGATGGCAGAATGACAGAAGATGACAGAAGATGACAGAAGATGACAGAATATGACAGAATATGACAGAAGATGACAGAAGATGACAGAAGATGACAGAAGATGACAGAATGACAGAAGAGGACAGAATGACAGAAGAGCACAGAATATGACAGAAGATGACAGAAGATGACAGAATGACAGAAGATGACAGAAGATGACAGAATATGACAGAAGATGACAGAAGATGACAGAAGATGACGGAATATGACGGAATATGACAGAATGACAGAAGAGGACAGAATGACAGAAGAGGACAGAATATGACAGAAGATGACAGAAGATGACAGAATGACAAGATGACAGAAGATGACAGAATGACAGAAGATGACAGAAGATGGCAGAAGATGACAGAACATGACAGAATATGACAGAAGATGACAGAAGATGACAGAGTATGACAGAAGATGTCAGAAGATGACAGAAGATGACAGAATGACAGAAGAGGACAGAATGACAGAAGATGACAGAATGACAGAAGAGGACAGAAGATGACAGAAGATGACAGAAGATGACAGAAGATGACAGAATGACAGAAGAGGACAGAATGACAGAAGATGACAGAATATGACAGAAGATGACAGAATATAACAGAAGATAACAGAAGATGACAGAAGATGACAGAAGATGACAGAAGATGACAGAAGATGACAGAATGACCGAAGAGGACAGAATGACAGAAGAGGACAGAATGACAGAAGAGGACAGAATATGACAAAACATGACAGAAGATGACAGAATGACAGAAGATGACAGAAGATGACAGAAAATGACAGAAGATGACAGAAGATGACAGAATGACAGAAGAGGACAGAATGACAGAAGATGACAGAATAACAGAAGATGACAGAATGACAGATGAGGACAGAAGATGACAGAAGATGACAGAAGATGACAGAGGACGACAGAAGATGACAGAATGACAGAAGAGGAGAGAAGATGACAGAAGATGACTGAAGATGACAGAAGATGACAGAATCACAGAAGAGGACAGAAGAGGACAGAAGATGACAGAATGACAGAAGAGGTCAGAAGATGACAGAAGATGACAGAAGATGACAGAAGATGACAGAATGACAGAAGAGGACAGAATGACAGAAGAGGACAGAATGACAGAAGATGACAGAAGATGACAGAAGATGACAGAATGACAGAAGATGACAGAAGATGACAGAAGATGACAGAATGACAGAAAATGACAGAAGAGGACAGAAGATGACAGAGGATGACAGAAGATGGCAGAAGATGACAGAAGATGACAGAATATGACAGAATGACAGAAGAGGACAGAATGACAGAAGATGACAGAATGACAGAAGAGGACAGAAGATGACAGAAGATGACAGAATGACAGAAGAGGACAGAAGATGACAGAAGATGACAGAAGATGGCAGAAGATGACAGAAGAGGACAAAATATGACAAAAGATGACAGAAGATGACAGAATGACCGAAGATGACAGAAGATGACAGAAAATGACAGAAGATGACAGAAGATGACAGAAGATGACAGAATGACAGAAGAGGACAGAATGACAGAAGATGACAGAATGACTGAAGATGACAGAATGACAGATGAGGACAGAAGATGACAGAAGATGACAGAAGATGAGAGAAGATGACAGAAGATGACAGAAGATGACAGAATGACAGAAGAGGGCAGAAGATGACAGAAGATGACAGAAGATGACAGAATGACAGAAGAGGACAGAAGAGGACAGACGATGACAGAAGATGACAGAAGATGACAGAAGATGACAGAATGACAGAAGAGGTCAGAAGATGACAGAAGATGACTGAAGATGACTGAAGATGACAGAAGATAACAGAGGATGACAGAATGACAGAAGAGGACAGAATGACAGAAGAGGAAAGAATGACAGGAGATGACAGAAGATGACAGAAGATGACAGAAGAAGACAGAATATGACAGAAGATGACAGAAGATGACAGAATATGACAGAAGATGACAGAAGATGACAGAATATGACAGAAGTTGACAGAATGACAGAAGAGGACAGAATGACAGAAGAGGACAAAATATGCCAGAAGATGACAGAATGACAGAAGAGGACAGAATGACAGAAGATGACAGAATGACAGAAGATGACAAAAGATGACAGAAGATGGCAGAAGATGACAGAAGATGACAGAATGACAGAAGAGGACAGAATGACAGAAGATGACAGAATGACAGAAGAGGACAGAATGACAGAAGATGATAGAAGATGACAGAAGATGACAGAATGACAGAAGAGGACAGAATGACAGAAGATGACAGAAGATGACAGAAGATGACAGAATGACAGAAGATGACAGAAGATGACAGAAGATGACAAAATGACAGAAGAGGACAGAATGACAGAAGATGACAGAATGACAGAAGAGGGCAGAAGATGACAGAAGACGACAGAATGACAGAAGAGGAGAGAATGACAGAAGATGACAGAATGACAGAAGAGGACAGAATGACAGAAGATGACAGAAGATGACAGAAGATGACAGAATGACAGAAGATGACAGAAGATGACAGAAGATGACAAAATGACAGAAGAGGACAGAATGACAGAAGATGACAGAATGACAGAAGAGGACAGAATGACAGAAGATGACAGAAGATGACAGAATGACAGAAGAGGACAGAATGACAGAAGATGACAGAATATGACAGAAGATGACAGAATATAACAGAAGATAACAGAAGATGACAGAAGATGACAGAAGATGATAGAATGACAGAAGAGGACAGAATGACAGAAGATGACAGAAGATGACAGAATGACAGAAGATGACAGAAGATGACCGAAGATGACAGGAGATGACAGAAGATGACAGAATGACAGAAGAGGACAGAATGACAGAAGATGACAGAAGATGACAGAAGATGACAGAATGACAGAAGATGACAGAATGACAGAAGAGGACAGAATGACAGAAGATGACAGAAGATGACAGAAGATGACAGAATGACAGAAGATGACAGAAGATTACAGAAGATGACAGAATGACAGAAAATGACAGAAGAGGACAGAAGATGACAGAGGATGACAGAAGATGGCAGAAGATGACAGAAGATGACAGAATATGACAGAATGACAGAAGAGGACAGAATGACAGAAGATGACAGAATGACAGAAGAGGACAGAAGATGACAGAAGATGACAGAAGATGACAGAATGACAGAAGAGGACAGAAGATGACAGAAGATGACAGAAGATGGCAGAAGATGACAGAAGAGGACAAAATATGACAAAAGATGACAGAAGATGACAGAATGACCGAAGATGACAGAAGATGACAGAAAATGACAGAAGATGACAGAAGATGACAGAAGATGACAGAATGACAGAAGAGGACAGAATGACAGAAGATGACAGAATGACTGAAGATGACAGAATGACAGATGAGGACAGAAGATGACAGAAGATGACAGAAGATGAGAGAAGATGACAGAAGATGACAGAAGATGACAGAATGACAGAAGAGGGCAGAAGATGACAGAAGATGACAGAAGATGACAGAATGACAGAAGAGGACAGAAGAGGACAGACGATGACAGAAGATGACAGAAGATGACAGAAGATGACAGAATGACAGAAGAGGTCAGAAGATGACAGAAGATGACTGAAGATGACTGAAGATGACAGAAGATAACAGAGGATGACAGAATGACAGAAGAGGACAGAATGACAGAAGAGGAAAGAATGACAGGAGATGACAGAAGATGACAGAAGATGACAGAAGAAGACAGAATATGACAGAAGATGACAGAAGATGACAGAATATGACAGAAGATGACAGAAGATGACAGAATATGACAGAAGTTGACAGAATGACAGAAGAGGACAGAATGACAGAAGAGGACAAAATATGCCAGAAGATGACAGAATGACAGAAGAGGACAGAATGACAGAAGATGACAGAATGACAGAAGATGACAGAAGATGACAGAAGATGGCAGAAGATGACAGAAGATGACAGAATGACAGAAGAGGACAGAATGACAGAAGATGACAGAATGACAGAAGAGGACAGAATGACAGAAGATGATAGAAGATGACAGAAGATGACAGAATGACAGAAGAGGACAGAATGACAGAAGATGACAGAAGATGACAGAAGATGACAGAATGACAGAAGATGACAGAAGATGACAAAATGACAGAAGAGGACAGAATGACAGAAGATGACAGAATGACAGAAGAGGGCAGAAGATGACAGAAGACGACAGAATGACAGAAGAGGAGAGAATGACAGAAGATGACAGAATGACAGAAGAGGACAGAATGACAGAAGATGACAGAAGATGACAGAAGATGACAGAATGACAGAAGATGGCAGAAGATGATAGAAGATGACAAAATGACAGAAGAGGACAGAATGACAGAAGATGACAGAATGACAGAAGAGGACAGAATGACAGAAGATGACAGAATGACAGAAGAGGACAGAATGACAGAAGATGACAGAATATGACAGAAGATGACAGAATATAACAGAAGATAACAGAAGATGACAGAAGATGACAGAAGATGATAGAATGACAGAAGAGGACAGAATGACAGAAGATGACAGAAGATGACAGAATGACAGAAGATGACAGAAGATGACCGAAGATGACAGGAGATGACAGAAGATGACAGAATGACAGAAGAGGACAGAATGACAGAAGATGACAGAAGATGACAGAAGATGACAGAATGACAGAAGATGACAGAATGACAGAAGATGACAGAATGACAGAAGAGGACAGAATGACAGAAGATGACAGAAGATGACAGAAGATGACAGAATGACAGAAGAGGACAGAATGACAAAAGATGACAGAATGACAGAAGAGGACAGAAGATGACAGAAGATGACAGAAGATGACAGAAGATGACAGAAGGTGACAGAATGATACAAGAGGACAGAATGACAGAAGATGACAGAAGATGACAGAAGATGACAGAAGAGGACAGAATGACAGAAGATGACAAAATGACAGAAGAGGACAGAATGACAGAAGATGACAGAAGATGACAGAAGATGACAGAAGATGACAGAATGACAGAAGAGGACAGAATGGGAGAAGATGACAGAAGAGGACAGAATGACAGAAGATGAAAGAAGATGACAGAAGATGACAGAATGACAGAAGAGGACAGAATGACAGAAGATGACAGAAGATGACAGAAGAGGACAGAAGATGACAGAAGATGACAGAATGACAGAAGATGACAGAAGATGACAGAAGATGAGAGAAGATGACAGAAGTTGACAGAAGATGACAGAATGACAGAAGAGGACAGAATGACAGAAGATGACAGAAGATGACAGAATGACAGAAGAGGGCAGAAGGTGACAGAAGATGACAGAATGACAGAAGCGGACAGAACGACAGACGATGACCGAATGACAGAAGAGGACAGAAGATGACAGAAGAGGACAGAATGACAGAAGATGACAGAAGATGACAGGAGATGGCAGAAGATGATAGAATGACAGAAGAGGACAGAATGACAGAAGATGACAGAAGATGACAGAAGATGACAGAATGACAGAAGAGGACAGAAGATGACAGAATGACAGAAGAGGGCAGAATGACAGAAGATGACAGAAGGTGACAGAAGATGACAGAAGATGACAGAATGACAGAAGAGGACAGAATGACAGAAGATGACAGAAGATGACAGAATGACAGAAGAGGATAGAAGATGACAGAAGATGACAGAAGATGACAGATTGACAGAAGAGGACAGAATGACAGAAGATGACAGAATGACAGAAGAGGACAGAAGATGACAAAAGATGACAGAATGGCAGAAGATGACAGAAGATGACAGAAGAGGACAGAATGACAGAATTTGACAGAAGATGACAGAATGACAGAAGATGACAGATGATGACAGGAGAGGACAGAATATGACAGAAGATGACAGAAGATGACAGAGTATGACAGAAGATGACAGAAGATGACAGAAGATGACAGAACGACAGAAGAGGACAGAAGATGACAGAAGATGACAGAATGACAGAAGATGACAGAAGATGACAGAAGATGACAGAAGATGCAAGAAGATGACAGAATGACCGAAGAGGACAGAATGACAGAAGAGGACAGAATGACAGAAGAGGACAGAATATGACAAAAGATGACAGAAGATGACAGAATGACAGAAGATGACAGAAGATGACAGAAAATGACAGAAGATGACAGAAGATGACAGAATGACAGAAGAGGACAGAATGACAGAAGATGACAGAATAACAGAAGATGACAGAATGAAAGATGAGGACAGAAGATGACAGAAGATGACAGAAGATGACAGAGGATGACAGAAGATGACAGGATGACAGAAGAGGAGAGAAGATGACAGAAGATGACTGAAGATGACAGAAGATGACAGAATCACAGAAGAGGACAGAAGAGGACAGAAGATGACAGAAGATGACAGAAGATGACAGAATGACAGAAGAGGTCAGAAGATGACAGAAGATGACAGAATGACAGAAGAGGACAGAATGACAGAAGAGGACAGAATGACAGAAGATGACAGAAGATGACAGAAGATGACAGAATGACAGAAGATGACAGAAGATGACAGAATGACAGAAAATGACAGAAGAGGACAGAAGATGACAGAGGATGACAGAAGATGGCAGAAGATGACAGAAGATGACAGAATATGACAGAATGACAGAAGAGGACAGAATGACAGAAGATGACAGAATGACAGAAGAGGACAGAAGATGACAGAAGATGACAGAAGATGACAGAATGACAGAAGAGGACAGAAGATGACAGAAGATGACAGAAGATGGCAGAAGATGACAGAAGAGGACAAAATATGACAAAAGATGACAGAAGATGACAGAATGACCGAAGATGACAGAAGATGACAGAAAATGACAGAAGATGACAGAAGATGACAGAAGATGACAGAATGACAGAAGAGGACAGAATGACAGAAGATGACAGAATGACTGAAGATGACAGAATGACAGATGAGGACAGAAGATGACAGAAGATGACAGAAGATGACAGAAGATGACAGAAGATGACAGAATGACAGAAGAGGACAGAAGATGACAGAAGATGACAGAAGATGACAGAATGACAGAAGAGGACAGAAGAGGACAGAAGATGACAGAAGATGACAGAAGATGACAGAAGATGACAGAATGACAGAAGAGGTCAGAAGATGACAGAAGATGACTGAAGATGACTGAAGATGACAGAAGATAACAGAGGATGACAGAATGACAGAAGAGGACAGAATGACAGAAGAGGAAAGAATGACAGGAGATGACAGAAGATGACAGAAGATGACAGAAGAAGACAGAATATGACAGAAGATGACAGAAGATGACAGAAGATGACAGAATATGACAGAAGATGACAGAAGATGACAGAATATGACAGAAGTTGACAGAATGACAGAAGAGGACAGAATGACAGAAGAGGACAAAATATGCCAGAAGATGACAGAATGACAGAAGAGGACAGAATGACAGAAGATGACAGAATGACAGAAGATGACAAAAGATGACAGAAGATGGCAGAAGATGACAGAAGATGACAGAATGACAGAAGAGGACAGAATGACAGAAGATGACAGAATGACAGAAGAGGACAGAATGACAGAAGATGATAGAAGATGACAGAAGATGACAGAATGACAGAAGAGGACAGAATGACAGAAGATGACAGAAGATGACAGAAGATGACAGAAGATGACAGAAGATGACAGAATGACAGAAGATGACAGAAGATGACAGAAGATGACAAAATGACAGAAGAGGACAGAATGACAGAAGATGACAGAATGACAGAAGAGGACAGAATGACAGAAGATGACAGAAGATGACAGAATGACAGAAGAGGACAGAATGACAGAAGATGACAGAATATGACAGAAGATGACAGAATATGACAGAAGATAACAGAAGATGACAGAAGATGACAGAAGATGATAGAATGACAGAAGAGGACAGAATGGCAGAAGATGACAGAAGATGACAGAAGATGACAGAATGACAGAAGATGACAGAAGATGACAGAAGATGACAGAATGACAGAAGAGGACAGAATGACAGAAGATGACAGAAGATGACAGAAGATGACAGAATGACAGAAGATGACAGAATGACAGAAGATGACAGAATGACAGAAGAGGACAGAATGACAGAAGATGACAGAAGATGACAGAATGACAGAAGAGGACAGAATGACAAAAGATGACAGAATGACAGAAGAGGACAGAAGATGACAGAAGATGACAGAAGATGACAGAAGGTGACAGAATGACAGAAGAGGACAGAATGACAGAAGATGACAGAAGATGACAGAAGAGGACAGAATGACAGAAGATGACAAAATGACAGAAGAGGACAGAATGACAGAAGATGACAGAAGATGACAGAAGATGACAGAATGACAGAAGAGGACAGAATGAGAGAAGATGACAGAAGAGGACAGAATGACAGAAGATGACAGAAGATGACAGAAGATGACAGAAGATGACAGAATGACAGAAGATGACAGAAGATGAAAGAAGATGACAAAATGACAGAAGAGGACAGAATGACAGAAGATGACAGAATGACAGAAGAGGACAGAATGAGAGAAGATGACAGAAGAGGACAGAATGACAGAAGATGACAGAAGATGACAGAATATGACAGAAGATAACAGAAGATGACAGAAGATGACAGAAGATGATAGAATGACAGAAGAGGACAGAATGGCAGAAGATGACAGAAGATGACAGAAGATGACAGAATGACAGAAGATGACAGAAGATGACCGAAGATGACAGGAGATGACAGAAGATGACAGAATGACAGAAGAGGACAGAATGACAGAAGATGACAGAAGATGACAGAAGATGACAGAATGACAGAAGATGACAGAATGACAGAAGATGACAGAATGACAGAAGAGGACAGAATGACAGAAGATGACAGAAGATGACAGAAGATGACAGAATGACAGAAGAGGACAGAATGACAAAAGATGACAGAATGACAGAAGAGGACAGAAGATGACAGAAGATGACAGAAGATGACAGAAGGTGACAGAATGACAGAAGAGGACAGAATGACAGAAGATGACAGAAGATGACAGAAGATGACAGAAGAGGACAGAATGATAGAAGATGACAAAATGACAGAAGAGGACAGAATGACAGAAGATGACAGAAGATGACAGAAGATGACAGAATGACAGAAGAGGACAGAATGAGAGAAGATGACAGAAGAGGACAGAATGACAGAAGATGAAAGAAGATGACAGAAGATGACAGAATGACAGAAGAGGACAGAATGACAGAAGATGACAGAAGATGACAGAAGAGGACAGAAGATGACAGAAGATGACAGAATGACAGAAGATGACAGAAGATGACAGAAGATGAGAGAAGATGACAGAAGTTGACAGAAGATGACAGAATGACAGAAGAGGACAGAATGACAGAAGATGACAGAAGATGACAGAATGACAGAAGAGGGCAGAAGGTGACAGAAGATGACAGAATGACAGAAGCGGACAGAACGACAGACGATGACCGAATGACAGAAGAGGACAGAAGATGACAGAAGATGACAGAAGATGACAGAAGATGATAGAATGACAGAAGAGGACAGAATGACAGAAGATGACAGAAGATGACAGAAGATGACAGAATGACAGAAGAGGACAGAAGATGACAGAATGACAGAAGAGGGCAGAATGACAGAAGATGACAGAAGATGACAGAAGATGACAGATGACAGAATGACAGAAGAGGACAGAATGACAGAAGATGACAGAATGACAGAAGAGGACAGAATGACAGAAGATGACAAAAGATGACAGAAGATGGCAGAAGATGACAGAAGATGACAGAATGAAAGAAGAGGACAGAATGACAGAAGATGACAGAATGACAGAAGAGGACAGAATGACAGAGGATGATAGAAGATGACAGAAGATGACAGAATGACAGAAGAGGACAGAATGACAGAAGATGACAGAAGATGACAGAAGATGACAGAAGATGACAGAAGATGACAGAATATGACAGAAGATAACAGAAGATGACAGAAGATGATAGAATGACAGAAGAGGACAGAATGGCAGAAGATGACAGAAGATGACAGAAGATGACAGAATGACAGAAGATGACAGAAGATGACAGAATGACAGAAGAGGACAGAATGACAGAAGATGACAGAAGATGACAGAAGATGACAGAATGACAGAAGATGACAGAATGACAGAAGATGACAGAATGACAGAAGAGGACAGAATGACAGAAGATGACAGAAGATGACAGAAGATGACAGAATGACAGAAGAGGACAGAATGACAAAAGATGACAGAATGACAGAAGAGGACAGAAGATGACAGAAGATGACAGAAGATGATAGAAGATGACAGAAGGTGACAGAAGGACAGAAGAGGACAGAATGACAGAAGATGACAGAAGATGACAGAAGATGACAGAAGAGGACAGAATGACAGAAGATGACAAAATGACAGAAGAGGACAGAATGACAGAAGATGACAGAAGATGACAGAAGATGACAGAAGATGACAGAATGACAGAAGAGGACAGAATGAGAGAAGATGACAGAAGAGGACAGAATGACAGAAGATGACAGAAGATGACAGAAGATGACAGAAAATGACAGAAGATGACAGAAGATGAAAGAAGATGACAAAATGACAGAAGAGGACAGAATGACAGAAGATGACAGAATGACAGAAGAGGACAGAATGAGAGAAGATGACAGAAGAGGACAGAATGACAGAAGATGACAGTAGATGACAGAATATGACAGAAGATAACAGAAGATGACAGAAGATGACAGAAGATGATAGAATGACAGAAGAGGACAGAATGGCAGAAGATGACAGAAGATGACCGAAGATGACAGGAGATGACAGAAGATGACAGAATGACAGAAGAGGACAGAATGACAGAAGATGACAGAAGATGACAGAAGATGACAGAATGACAAAAGATGACAGAATGACAGAAGATGACAGAATGACAGAAGAGGACAGAATGACAGAAGATGACAGAAGATGACAGAAGATGACAGAATGACAGAAGAGGACAGAATGACAAAAGATGACAGAATGACAGAAGAGGACAGAAGATGACAGAAGATGACAGAAGATGACAGAAGGTGACAGAATGACAGAAGAGGACAGAATGACAGAAGATGACAGAAGATGACAGAAGAGGACAGAATGATAGAAGATGACAAAATGACAGAAGAGGACAGAATGACAGAAGATGACAGAAGATGACAGAAGATGACAGAAGATGACAGAATGACAGAAGAGGACAGAATGAGAGAAGATGACAGAAGAGGACAGAATGACAGAAGATGAAAGAAGATGACAGAAGATGACAGAATGACAGAAGAGGACAGAATGACAGAAGATGACAGAAGATGACAGAAGAGGACAGAAGATGACAGAAGATGACAGAATGACAGAAGATGACAGAAGATGACAGAAGATGAGAGAAGATGACAGAAGTTGACAGAAGATGACAGAATGACAGAAGAGGACAGAATGACAGAAGATGACAGAAGATGACAGAATGACAGAAGAGGGCAGAAGGTGACAGAAGATGACAGAATGACAGAAGCGGACAGAACGACAGACGATGACCGAATGACAGAAGATGACAGAAGATGACAGAAGATGATAGAATGACAGAAGAGGACAGAATGACAGAAGATGACAGAAGATGACAGAAGATGACAGAATGACAGAAGAGGACAGAAGATGACAGAATGACAGAAGAGGGCAGAATGACAGAAGATGACAGAAGATGACAGAAGATGACAGAATGACAGAAGAGGACAGAATGACAGAAGTTGACAGAATGACAGAAGAGGACAGAAGATGACAGAATGACAGAAGATGAAAGATGATGACAGGAGAGGACAGAAGATGACAGAAGATGACAGAATGATAGAAGAGGACAGAATGACAGAAGATGACAGAAGGTGACAGACGAGGACAGAATGACAGAAGATGACAGAATGACAGATAAGGACAGAAGATGACAGAATGACAGAAGATGACAGAAGATGACAGAAGATGACAGAAGGTGACAGAAGATGACAGAAGATGAGAGAATGACAGAAGATGACAGAGGATGACAGAAGATGACAGAAGATGACAGAAGAGGACAGAAGATGACAGAAGAGGACAGAATATGACAGAAGAGGACAGAATGACAGAAGATGAAAGAAGATGACAGAAGATGACAGAATATGACAGAAGATGACAGAAGATGACAGAAGATGACAGAATATGACAGAAGATGACAGAATGACAGAAGAGGACAGAATGACAGAAGAGGACAGAATACGACAGAAGGACAGAATGACAGAGGATGACAGAATGGCAGAAGATGACAGAATGACAGAAGATGACAGAAGATGATAGAAGATGACAGAATGACAGAAGAGCACAGAAGAGGACAGAAGATGACAGAAGATGTCAGAAGATGACAGAAGATGACAGATTGACAGAAGATGACAGGAGATGACAGAATGGCAGAAGATGACAGAAGAGGACAGAATGACTGAAGAGGACAGAATGACAGAAGATGACAGAACATGATAGAATGCCAGAGAGGACAGAAGATGACAGAAGATGACAGAAGATGACAGAAGATGACAGAAGATGATAGAAGATGACAGAACGACAGAAGAGGACAGAAGATGACAGAAGATGACAGAAGATGACAGAATGACAGAGGAGGACAGAAAATGACAGAAGATGACAGAAGATGACAGAAGATGACAGAAGATGACAGAATGACAGAAGAGGACAGAATGACAGAAGAGGACAGAATGACAGAAGATGACAGAAGAGGACAGAATTACAGAAGAGGACAGAATGACAGAAGAGGACAGAATGACAGAAGATGACAGAAGATGACAGAAGATGACAGAATGACAGAAGATGACAGAAGATGGCAGAATGACAGAAGATGACAGAAGATGACAGAAGATGACAGAATATGACAGAATATGACAGAAGATGACAGAAGATGACAGAATGACAGAAGAGGACAGAATGACAGAAGAGCACAGAATATGACAGAAGATGACAGAAGATGACAGAATGACAGAAGATGACAGAAGATGACAGAATATGATAGAAGATGACAGAAGATGACAGAAGATGACAGAAGATGACGGAATATGACGGAATATGAGAGAATGACAGAAGAGGACAGAATGACAGAAGAGGACAGAATATGACAGAAGATGACAGAAGATGACAGAATGACAAGATGACAGAAGATGACAGAATGACAGAAGATGACAGAAGATGGCAGAAGATGACAGAACATGACAGAATATGACAGAAGATGACAGAAGATGACAGAATATGACAGAAGATGTCAGAAGATGACAGAAGATGACAGAATGACAGAAGAGGACAGAATGACAGAAGATGACAGAATGACAGAAGAGGACAGAAGATGACAGAAGATAACAGAAGATGACAGAAGATGACAGAATGACAGAAGAGGACAGAAGATGACAGAAGATGACAGAAGATGACAGAAGATGACAGAAGATGACAGAATGACCGAAGAGGACAGAATGACAGAAGAGGACAGAATGACAGAAGAGGACAGAATATGACAAAAGATGACAGAAGATGACAGAATGACAGAAGATGACAGAAGATGGCAGAAAATGACAGAAGATGACAGAAGATGACAGAATGACAGAAGAGGACAGAATGACAGAAGATGACAGAATAACAGAAGATGACAGAATGACAGATGAGGACAGAAGATGACAGAAGATGACAGAAGATGACAGAAGATGACAGAATGACAGAAGAGGAGAGAAGATGACAGAAGATGACTGAAGATGACAGAAGATGACAGAATCACAGAAGAGGACAGAAGAGGACAGAAGATGACAGAAGATGACAGAATGACAGAAGAGGACAGAATGACAGAAGAGGACAGAATGACAGAAGATGACAGAAGATGACAGAAGATGACAGAATGACAGAAAATGACAGAAGAGGACAGAAGATGACAGAAGATGGCAGAAGATGACAGAAGATGACAGAATATGACAGAATGACAGAAGAGGACAGAATGACAGAAGATGACAGAATGACAGAAGAGGACAGAAGATGACAGAAGATGACATAAGATGACAGAATGACAGAAGAGGACAGAAGATGACAGAAGATGACAGATGATGGCAGAAGATGACAGAAGAGGACAAATATGACAAAAGATGACAGAAGATGACAGAATGACCGAAGATGACAGAAGATGACAGAAAATGACAGAAGATGACAGAAGATGACAGAAGATGACAGAATGATAGAAGAGGACAGAATGACAGAAGATGACAGAATGACAGAAGATGACAGAATGACAGATGAGGACAGAAGAGGACAGAAGATGACAGAAGATGACAGAATGACAGAAGAGGACAGAATGACAGAAGAGGACAGAATGACAGAAGATGACAGAAGATGACAGAAGATGACAGAATGACAGAAAATGACAGAAGAGGACAGAAGATGACAGAAGATGGCAGAAGATGACAGAAGATGACAGAATATGACAGAATGACAGAAGAGGACAGAATGACAGAAGATGACAGAATGACAGAAGAGGACAGAAGATGACAGAAGATGACATAAGATGACAGAATGACAGAAGAGGACAGAAGATGACAGAAGATGACAGATGATGGCAGAAGATGACAGAAGAGGACAAATATGACAAAAGATGACAGAAGATGACAGAATGACCGAAGATGACAGAAGATGACAGAAAATGACAGAAGATGACAGAAGATGACAGAAGATGACAGAATGATAGAAGAGGACAGAATGACAGAAGATGACAGAATGACAGAAGATGACAGAATGACAGATGAGGACAGAAGATGACAGAAGATGACAGAAGATGACAGAAGATGACAGAAGATGACAGAAGATGACAGAATGAAAGAAGAGGACAGAAGATGACAGAAGATGACTGAAGATGACAGAATGACAGAAGAGGACAGAAGAGGACAGAAGATGACAGAAGATGACAGAAGATGACAGAATGACAGAAGAGGTCAGAAGATGACAGAAGATGACTGAAGATGACTGAAGATGACAGAAGATAACAGAGGATGACAGAATGACAGAAGAGGACAGAATGACAGAGGATGACAGAATGACAGAAGATGACAGAATGACAGAAGATGACAGAAGATGACAGAAGATGACAGAAGATGACAGAATGACAGAAGAGCACAGAAGAGGACAGAAGATGACAGAAGATGACAGAAGATGACAGAAGATGACAGATTGACAGAAGATGACAGGAGATGACAGAATGGCAGAAGATGACAGAAGAGGACAGAATGACTGAAGAGGACAGAATGACAGAAGATGACAGAACATGATAGAATGCCAGAAGAGGACAGAAGATGACAGAAGATGACAGAAGATGACAGAAGATGATAGAAGATGACAGAATGACAGAAGAGGACAGAAGATGACAGAAGATGACAGAAGATGACAGAATGACAGAGGAGGACAGAAAATGACAGAAGATGACAGAAGATGACGGAAGATGACAGAATGACAGAAGAGGACAGAAGATGACAGAAGATGAGAGAAGATGACAGAAGATGACAGAATGACAGAAGATGACAGAAGATGACAGAAGATGAGAGAAGATGACAGAAGTTGACAGAAGATGACAGAATGACAGAAGAGGACAGAATGACAGAAGATGACAGAAGATGACAGAATGACAGAAGAGGGCAGAAGGTGACAGAAGATGACAGAATGACAGAAGCGGACAGAACGACAGACGATGACCGAATGACAGAAGAGGACAGAAGATGACAGAAGAGGACAGAATGACAGAAGATGACAGAAGATGACAGAAGATGATAGAATGACAGAAGAGGACAGGATGACAGAAGATGACAGAAGATGACAGAAGATGACAGAATGACAGAAGAGGACAGAAGATGACAGAATGACAGAAGAGGGCAGAATGACAGAAGATGACAGAAGATGACAGAAGATGACAGAAGATGACAGAATGACAGAAGAGGACAGAATGACAGAAGTTGACAGAATGACAGAAGAGGACAGAATGACAGAAGATGACAGAAGGTGACAGAAAATGACAGAAGACGACAGAATGACAGAAGAGGACAGAATGACAGAAGATGACAGAAGATGACAGAATGACAGAAGAGGATAGAAGATGAGAGAAGATGACAGAAGATGACAGATTGACAGAAGAGGACAGAATGACAGAAGATGACAGAATGACAGAAGAGGACAGAAGATGACAAAAGATGACAGAATGGCAGAAGATGACAGAAGATGACAGAAGAGGACAGAATGACAGAATTTGACAGAAGATGACAGAATGACAGAAGATGGAAGATGATGACAGGAGAGGACAGAAGATGACAGAAGATGACAGAATGATAGAAGAGGACAGAATGACAGAAGATGACAGAAGGTGACAGAAGAGGACAGAATGACAGAAGATGACAGAATGACAGATAAGGACAGAAGATGACAGAATGACAGAAGATGACAGAAGATTTGACAGAAGATGACAGAAGATGACAGAAGGTGACAGAAGATGACAGAAGATGAGAGAATGACAGAATAGGACAGAAGATGACAGAAGATGACAGAATGACAGAAGATGACAGAGGATGACAGAAGATGACAGAAGATGACAGAAGATGACAGAAGAGGACAGAATGACAGAAGATGACAGAAGATGACAGAAGATGACAGAAGAGGACAGAAGATGACAGAAGAGGACAGAATATGACAGAAGAGGACAGAATGACAGAAGATGAAAGAAGATGACAGAAGATGACAGAATATGACAGAAGATGACAGAAGATGACAGAAGATGACAGAAGATGACAGAAGATGACAGAAGATGACAGAATGACAGAAGAGGACAGAATGACAGAAGAGGACAGAATACGACAGAAGGACAGAATGACAGAGGATGACAGAATGACAGAAGATGACAGAATGACAGAAGATGACAGAAGATGACAGAAGATGACAGAATGACAGAAGAGGACAGAAGATGACAGAAGATGACAGAAGATGACAGAAGATGACAGAATGACAGAAGAGGACAGAATGACAGAAGATGACAGAAGATGTCAGAAGATGACAGAAGATGACAGATTGACAGAAGATGACAGGAGATGACAGAATGGCAGAAGATGACAGAAGAGGACAGAATGACTGAAGAGGACAGAATGACAGAAGATGACAGAACATGATAGAATGCCAGAGAGGACAGAAGATGACAGAAGATGACAGAAGATGACAGAAGATGACAGAAGATGATAGAAGATGACAGAAGATGATAGAAGATGACAGAACGACAGAAGAGGACAGAAGATGACAGAATGACAGAAGAGGACAGAATGACAGAAGAGGACAGAATGACAGAAGATGACAGAAGATGACAGAAGAGGACAGAATTACAGAAGAGGACAGAATGACAGAAGAGGACAGAATGACAGAAGATGACAGAAGATGACAGAAGATGACAGAATGACAGAAGATGACAGAAGATGGCAGAATGACAGAAGATGACAGAAGATGACAGAATATGACAGAATATGACAGAAGATGACAGAAGATGACAGAAGATGACAGAAGATGACAGAATGACAGAAGAGGACAGAATGACAGAAGAGCACAGAATATGACAGAAGATGACAGAAGGTGACAGAATGACAGAAGATGACAGAAGATGACAGAATATGATAGAAGATGACAGAAGATGACAGAAGATGACAGAAGATGACGGAATATGACGGAATATGAGAGAATGACAGAAGAGGACAGAATGACAGAAGAGGACAGAATATGACAGAAGATGACAGAAGATGACAGAATGACAAGATGACAGAAGATGACAGAATGACAGAAGATGACAGAAGATGGCAGAAGATGACAGAACATGACAGAATATGACAGAAGATGACAGAAGATGACAGAATATGACAGAAGATGTCAGAAGATGACAGAAGATGACAGAATGACAGAAGAGGACAGAATGACAGAAGATGACAGAATGACAGAAGAGGACAGAAGATGACAGAAGATAACAGAAGATGACAGAAGATGACAGAATGACAGAAGAGGACAGAAGATGACAGAAGATGACAGAAGATGACAGAAGATGACAGAAGATGACAGAATGACCGAAGAGGACAGAATGACAGAAGAGGACAGAATGACAGAAGAGGACAGAATATGACAAAAGATGACAGAAGATGACAGAATGACAGAAGATGACAGAAGATGACAGAAAATGACAGAAGATGACAGAAGATGACAGAATGACAGAAGAGGACAGAATGACAGAAGATGACAGAATAACAGAAGATGACAGAATGACAGATGAGGACAGAAGATGACAGAAGATGACAGAAGATGACAGAATGACAGAAGAGGAGAGAAGATGACAGAAGATGACTGAAGATGACAGAAGATGACAGAATCACAGAAGAGGACAGAAGAGGACAGAAGATGACAGAAGATTACAGAAGATGACAGAAGATGACAGAATGACAGAAAGGACAGAATGACAGAAGAGGACAGAATGACAGAAGATGACAGAAGATGACAGAAGATGACAGAATGACAGAAGATGACAGAAGATGACAGAAGATGACAGAATGACAGAAAATGACAGAAGAGGACAGAAGATGACAGAAGATGGCAGAAGATGACAGAAGATGACAGAATATGACAGAATGACAGAAGAGGACAGAATGACAGAAGATGACAGAATGACAGAAGAGGACAGAAGATGACAGAAGATGACATAAGATGACAGAATGACAGAAGAGGACAGAAGATGACAGAAGATGACAGATGATGGCTGAAGATGACAGAAGAGGACAAATATGACAAAAGATGACAGAAGATGACAGAATGACCGAAGATGACAGAAGATGACAGAAAATGACAGAAGATGACAGAAGATGACAGAAGATGACAGAATGACAGAAGAGGACAGAATGACAGAAGATGACAGAATGACAGAAGATGACAGAATGACAGATGAGGACAGAAGATGACAGAAGATGACAGAAGATGAGAGAAGATGACAGAAGATGACAGAAGATGACAGAATGAAAGAAGAGGACAGAAGATGACAGAAGATGACAGAAGATGACTGAAGATGACAGAATGACAGAAGAGGACAGAAGAGGACAGAAGATGACAGAAGATGACAGAAGATGCCAGAATGACAGAAGAGGTCAGAAGATGACAGAAGATGACTGAAGATGACTGAAGATGACAGAAGATAACAGAGGATGACAGAATGACAGAAGAGGACAGAATGACAGAGGATGACAGAATGACAGAAGATGACAGAATGACAGAAGATGACAGAAGATGACAGAAGGTGACAGAATGACAGAAGAGCACAGAAGAGGACAGAAGATGACAGAAGATGACAGAAGATGACAGAAGATGACAGATTGACAGAAGATGACAGGAGATGACAGAATGGCAGAAGATGACAGAAGAGGACAGAATGACTGAAGAGGACAGAATGACAGAAGATGACAGAACATGATAGAATGCCAGAAGAGGACAGAAGATGACAGAAGATGACAGAAGATGACAGAAGATGATAGAAGATGACAGAATGACAGAAGAGGACAGAAGATGACAGAAGATGACAGAAGATGACAGAATGACAGAGGAGGACAGAAAATGACAGAAGATGACAGAAGATGACGGAAGATGACAGAATGACAGAAGAGGACAGAAGATGACAGAAGATGACAGAAGATGACAGAATGACAGAAGAGGACAGAATGACAGAAGAGGTAAGAATGACAGAAGATGACAGAAGATGACAGAAGAGGACAGAATTACAGAAGAGGACAGAATGACAGAAGAGGACAGAATGACAGAAGATGACAGAAGATGACAGAATGACAGAAGAGGACAGAAGATGACAGAAGATGACAGAAAATGACAGAAGATGACAGAATGACAGAAGATGACAGAAGATGACAGAATATGTCAGAATATGACAGAAGATGACAGAAGATGACAGAATGACAGAAGATGACAGAAGATGACAGAAGATGACAGAAGATGACAGAAGATGACAGAATGACAGAAGAGGACAGAAGATGACAGAAGATGACAGAAGATGACAGAAGATGACAGAATGACAGAAGAGGACAGAATGACAGAAGAGGACAGAATATGATAGAGGATGACAGAAGATGATGGAATGACAGAAGATGACAGAAGATGTCAGAAGGACAGAAGATGACAGAATGACAGAAGATGACAGAACATGACAGAAGATGACAGAAGATGACAGAATGGCAGAAGATGACAGAAGATGACAGAATATGACAGAAGATGACAGAAGATGACAGAATGACAGAAGAGGACAGAATGACAGAAGAGGACAGAATATGACAGAAGATGACAGAAGATGACAGAATGACAGAAGATGACAGAAGATGACAGAAGATGACAGAATGACTGAAAATGACAGGAGAGGACAGAATATGACAGAAGAGGACAGAATGAAAGAAGATGACAGAAGATGACAGAAGAAGACAGAAGATGACAGAAGATGGCAGAAGATGACAGAACATGACAGAATATGACAGAAGATGACAGAAGATGACAGAGTATGACAGAAGATGTCAGAAGATGACAGAAGATGACAGAATGACAGAAGAGGACAGAATGACAGAAGATGACAGAATGACAGAAGAGGACAGAAGATGACAGAAGATGACAGAAGATGACAGAAGATGACAGAAGATGACAGAAGATGACAGAATGACAGAAGATGACAGAAGATGACAGAAGATGACAGAATGACAGAAGATGACAGAATATGACAGAATGACAGAAGAGGACAGAATGACAGAAGATGACAGAATGACAGAAGAGGACAGAAGATGACAGAAGATGACATAAGATGACAGAATGACAGAAGAGGACAGAAGATGACAGAAGATGACAGATGATGGCTGAAGATGACAGAAGAGGACAAATATGACAAAAGATGACAGAAGATGACAGAATGACCGAAGATGACAGAAGATGATAGAAAATGACAGAAGATGACAGAAGATGACAGAAGATGACAGAATGACAGAAGAGGACAGAATGACAGAAGATGACAGAATGACAGAAGATGACAGAATGACAGATGAGGACAGAAGATGACAGAAGATGACAGAAGATGAGAGAAGATGACAGAAGATGACAGAAGATGACAGAATGAAAGAAGAGGACAGAAGATGACAGAAGATGACAGAAGATGACTGAAGATGACAGAATGACAGAAGAGGACAGAAGAGGACAGAAGATGACAGAAGATGACAGAAGATGACAGAATGACAGAAGAGGTCAGAAGATGACAGAAGATGACTGAAGATGACTGAAGATGACAGAAGATAACAGAGGATGACAGAATGACAGAAGAGGACAGAATGACAGAGGATGACAGAATGACAGAAGATGACAGAATGACAGAAGATGACAGAAGATGACAGAAGATGACAGAATGACAGAAGAGCACAGAAGAGGACAGAAGATGACAGAAGATGACAGAAGATGACAGAAGATGACAGATTGACAGAAGATGACAGGAGATGACAGAATGGCAGAAGATGACAGAAGAGGACAGAATGACTGAAGAGGACAGAATGACAGAAGATGACAGAACATGATAGAATGCCAGAAGAGGACAGAAGATGACAGAAGATGACAGAAGATGACAGAAGATGATAGAAGATGACAGAATGACAGAAGAGGACAGAAGATGACAGAAGATGACAGAAGATGACAGAATGACAGAGGAGGACAGAAAATGACAGAAGATGACAGAAGATGACGGAAGATGACAGAATGACAGAAGAGGACAGAAGATGACAGAAGATGACAGAAGATGACAGAAGATGACAGAATGACAGAAGAGGACAGAATGACAGAAGAGGTAAGAATGACAGAAGATGACAGAAGATGACAGAAGAGGACAGAATGACAGAAGAGGACAGAATGACAGAAGAGGACAGAATGACAGAAGATGACAGAAGATGACAGAATGACAGAAGAGGACAGAAGATGACAGAAGATGACAGAAAATGACAGAAGATGACAGAATGACAGAAGATGACAGAAGATGACAGAATATGACAGAAGATGACAGAAGATGACAGAAGATGACAGAATGACAGAAGATGACAGAAGATGACAGAAGATGACAGAAGATGACAGAAGATGACAGAATGACAGAAGAGGACAGAAGATGACAGAAGATGACAGAAGATGACAGAAGATGACAGAATGACAGAAGAGGACAGAATGACAGAAGAGGACAGAATATGATAGAGGATGACAGAAGATGATGGAATGACAGAAGATGACAGAAGATGTCAGAAGGACAGAAGATGACAGAATGACAGAAGATGACAGAACATGACAGAAGATGACAGAAGATGACAGAATGGCAGAAGATGACAGAAGATGACAGAATATGACAGAAGATGACAGAAGATGACAGAATGACAGAAGAGGACAGAATGACAGAAGAGGACAGAATATGACAGAAGATGACAGAAGATGACAGAATGACAGAAGATGACAGAAGATGACAGAAGATGACAGAATGACAGAAAATGACAGGAGAGGACAGAATATGACAGAAGAGGACAGAATGAAAGAAGATGACAGAAGATGACAGAAGAAGACAGAAGATGACAGAAGATGGCAGAAGATGACAGAACATGACAGAATATGACAGAAGATGACAGAAGATGACAGAGTATGACAGAAGATGTCAGAAGATGACAGAAGATGACAGAATGACAGAAGAGGACAGAATGACAGAAGATGACAGAATGACAGAAGAGGACAGAAGATGACAGAAGATGACAGAAGATGACAGAAGATGACAGAAGATGACAGAAGATGACAGAATGACAGAAGAGGACAGAAGATGACAGAAGATGACAGAATGACAGAAGATGACAGAAGATGACAGAAGATGACAGAATGACCGAAGAGGACAGAATGACAGAAGAGGACAGAATGACAGAAGAGGACAGAATATGACAAAAGATGACAGAAGATGACAGAATGACAGAAGATGACAGAAGATGACAGAAAATGACAGAAGATGACAGAAGATGACAGAATGACAGAAGAGGACAGAATGACAGAAGATGACAGAATAACAGAAGATGACAGAATGACAGATGAGGACAGAAGATGACAGAAGATGACAGAAGATGACAGAGGATGACAGAAGATGACAGAATGACAGAAGAGGAGAGAAGATGACAGAAGATGACTGAAGATGACAGAAGATGACAGAATCACAGAAGAGGACAGAAGATGACAGAAGATGACAGAAGATGACAGAATGAAAGAAGAGGTCAGAAGATGACAGAAGATGACAGAAGATGACAGAAGATGACAGAATGACAGAAGAGGACAGAATGACAGAAGATGACAGAATGACTGAAGATGACAGAATGACAGATGAGGACAGAAGATGACAGAAGAGGACAGAATGACAGAAGATGACAGAATGACTGAAGATGACAGAATGACAGAAGATGACAGAAGATGACAGAAGATGACAGAATGACAGAAGATGACAGAAGATGACAGAAGATGACAGAATGACAGTAAATGACAGAAGAGGACAGAAGATGACAGAGGATGACAGAAGATGACAGAATGACAGAAGAGGACAGAAGATGACAGAAGATGACAGAATATGACAGAATGACAGAAGAGGACAGAATGACAGAAGATGACAGAATGACAGAAGAGGACAGAAGATGACAGAAGATGACAGAAGATGACAGAATGACAGAAGAGGACAGAAGATGACAGAAGATGACAGAAGATGGCAGAAGATGACAGAAGAGGACAAAATATGACAAAAGATGACAGAAGATGACAGAATGACCGAAGATGACAGAAGATGACAGAAAATGACAGAAGATGACAGAAGATGACAGAAGATGACAGAATGACAGAAGAGGACAGAATGACAGAAGATGACAGAATGACTGAAGATGACAGAATGACAGATGAGGACAGAAGATGGCAGAAGATGACAGAAGATGAGAGAAGATGACAGAAGATGACAGAATGACAGAAGAGGACAGAAGATGACAGAAGATGACAGAAGATGACAGAATGACAGAAGAGGACAGAAGAGGACAGAAGATGACAGAAGATGACAGAAGATGACAGAAGATGACAGAATGACAGAAGAGGTCAGAAGATGACAGAAGATGACTGAAGATGACTGAAGATGACAGAAGATAACAGAGGATGACAGAATGACAGAAGAGGACAGAATGACAGAAGAGGAAAGAATGACAGGAGATGACAGAAGATGACAGAAGATGAGAGAAGAAGACAGAATATGACAGAAGATGACAGAATATGACAGAAGATGACAGAAGATGACAGAATATGACAGAAGTTGACAGAATGACAGAAGAGGACAGAATGACAGAAGAGGACAAAATATGCCAGAAGATGACAGAATGACAGAAGAGGACAGAATGACAGAAGATGACAGAATGACAAGATGACAAAAGATGACAGAAGATGGCAGAAGATGACAGAAGATGACAGAATGACAGAAGAGGACAGAATGACAGAAGATGACAGAATGACAGAAGAGGACAGAATGACATTTGATGATAGAAGATGACAGAAGATGACAGAATGACAGAAGAGGACAGAATGACAGAAGATGACAGAAGATGACAGAAGATGACAGAAGATGACAGAAGATGACAGAATGACAGAAGATGACAGAAGATGACAGAAGATGACAAAATGACAGAAGAGGACAGAATGACAGAAGATGACAGAATGACAGAAGAGGGCAGAAGATGACAGAAGACGACAGAATGACAGAAGAGGACAGAATGACAGAAGATGACAGAATGACAGAAGAGGACAGAATGACAGAAGATGACAGAAGATGACAGAAGATGACAGAAGATGACAGAATGACAGAAGATGACAGAAGATGACAGAAGATGACAAAATGACAGAAGAGGACAGAATGACAGAAGATGACAGAATGACAGAAGAGGACAGAATGACAGAAGATGACAGAAGATGACAGAATGACAGAAGAGGACAGAATGACAGAAGATGACAGAATATGACAGAAGATGACAGAATATAACAGAAGATAACAGAAGATGACAGAAGATGACAGAAGATGATAGAATGACAGAAGAGGACAGAATGGCAGAAGATGACAGAAGATGACAGAATGACAGAAGATGACAGAAGATGACCGAAGATGACAGGAGATGACAGAAGATGACAGAATGACAGAAGAGGACAGAATGACAGAAGATGACAGAAGATGACAGAAGATGTCAGAAGGACAGAAGATGACAGAATGACAGAAGATGACAGAACATGACAGAAGATGACAGAAGATGACAGAATGGCAGAAGATGTCAGAAGATGACAGAATATGACAGAAGATGACAGAAGATAACAGAATGACAGAAGAGGACAGAATGACAGAAGAGGACAGAATATGACAGAAGATGACAGAAGATGACAGAATGACAGAAGATGACAGAAGATGACAGAAGATGACAGAATGACAGAAAATGACAGGAGAGGACAGAATATGACAGAAGAGGACAGAATGAAAGAAGATGATAGAAGATGACAGAAGAAGACAGAAGATGACAGAAGATGGCAGAAGATGACAGAACATGACAGAATATGACAGAAGATGACAGAAGATGACAGAGTATGACAGAAGATGTCAGAAGATGACAGAAGATGACAGAATGACAGAAGAGGACAGAATGACAGAAGATGACAGAATGACAGAAGAGGACAGAAGATGACAGAAGATGACAGAAGATGACAGAAGATGACAGAATGACAGAAGAGGACAGAAGATGACAGAAGATGACAGAATGACAGAAGATGACAGAAGATGACAGAAGATGACAGAATGACCGAAGAGGACAGAATGACAGAAGAGGACCGAATGACAGAAGAGGACAGAATATGACAAAAGATGACAGAAGATGACAGAATGACAGAAGATGACAGAAGATGACAGAAAATGACAGAAGATGACAGAAGATGACAGAATGACAGAAGAGGACAGAATGACAGAAGATGACAGAATAACAGAAGATGACAGAATGACAGATGAGGACAGAAGATGACAGAAGATGACAGAAGATGACAGAGGATGACAGAAGATGACAGATTGACAGAAGAGGAGAGAAGATGACAGAAGATGATTGAAGATGACAGAAGATGACAGAATCACAGAAGAGGACAGAAGAGGACAGAAGATGACAGAAGATGACAGAAGATGACAGAATGACAGAAGAGGTCAGAAGATGACAGAAGATGACAGAAGATGACAGAAGATGACAGAATGACAGAAGAGGACAGAATGACAGAAGAGGACAGAATGACAGAAGATGACAGAAGATGACAGAAGATGACAGAATGACAGAAGATGACAGAAGATGACAGAAGATGACAGAATGACAGAAAATGACAGAAGAGGACAGAAGATGACAGAGGATGACAGAAGATGGCAGAAGATGACAGAAGATGAAAGAATATGACAGAATGACAGAAGAGGACAGAATGACAGAAGATGACAGAATGACAGAAGAGGACAGAAGATGACAGAAGATGACAGAAGATGACAGAATGACAGAAGAGGACAGAAGATGACAGAAGATGACAGAAGATGGCAGAAGATGACAGAAGAGGACAAAATATGACAAAAGATGACAGAAGATGACAGAATGACCGAAGATGACAGAAGATGACAGAAAATGACAGAAGATGACAGAAGATGACAGAATGACAGAAGAGGACAGAATGAAAGAAGATGACAGAATGACTGAAGATGACAGAATGACAGATGAGGACAGAAGATGACAGAAGATGACAGAAGATGAGAGAAGATGACAGAAGATGACAGAAGATGACAGAATGACAGAAGAGGACAGAAGATGACAGAAGATGACAGAAGATGACAGAATGACAGAAGAGGACAGAAGAGGACAGAAGATGACAGAAGATGACAGAAGATGACAGAAGATGACAGAATGACAGAAAAGGTCAGAAGATGACAGAAGATGACTGAAGATGACTGAAGATGACAGAAGATAACAGAGGATGACAGAATGACAGAAGAGGACAGAATGACAGAAGAGGAAAGAATGACAGGAGATGACAGAAGATGACAGAAGAAGACAGAATATGACAGAAGATGACAGAAGATGACAGAATATGACAGAAGATGACAGAAGATGACAGAATATGACAGAAGTTGACAGAATGACAGAAGAGGACAGAATGACAGAAGAGGACAAAATATGCCAGAAGATGACAGAATGACAGAAGAGGACAGAATGACAGAAGATGACAGAATGACAGAAGATGACAAAAGATGACAGAAGATGGCAGAAGATGACAGAAGATGACAGAATGACAGAAGAGGACAGAATGACAGAAGATGACAGAATGACAGAAGAGGACAGAATGACAGAAGATGATAGAAGATGACAGAAGATGACAGAATGACAGAAGAGGACAGAATGACAGAAGATGACAGAAGATGACAGAAGATGACAGAAGATGACAGAATGACAGAAGATGACAGAAGATGACAGAAGATGACAAAATGACAGAAGAGGACAGAATGACAGAAGATGACAGAATGACAGAAGAGGACAGAATGACAGAAGATGACAGAAGATGATAGAATGACAGAAGAGGACAGAATGGCAGAAGATGACAGAAGATGACAGAAGATGACAGAATGACAGAAGATGACAGAAGATGACCGAAGATGACAGGAGATGACAGAAGATGACAGAATGACAGAAGAGGACAGAATGACAGAAGATGACAGAAGATGACAGAAGATGACAGAATGACAGAAGAGGACAGAAGATGACAGAAGATGACAGAAGATGACAGAAGGTGACAGAATGACAGAAGAGGACAGAATGACAGAAGATGACAGAAGATGACAGAAGATGACAGAAGAGGACAGAATGACAGAAGATGACAAAATGACAGAAGAGGACAGAATGACAGAAGATGACAGAAGATGACAGAAGATGACAGAAGATGACAGAATGACAGAAGAGGACAGAATGAGCGAAGATGACAGAAGAGGACAGAATGACAGAAGATGAAAGAAGATGACAGAAGATGACAGAATGACAGAAGAGGACAGAATGACAGAAGATGACAGAAGATGACAGAAGAGGACAGAAGATGACAGAAGATGACAGAATGACAGAAGATGACAGAAGATGACAGAAGATGAGAGAAGATGACAGAAGTTGACAGAAGATGACAGAATGACAGAAGAGGACAGAATGACAGAAGATGACAGAAGATGACAGAATGACAGAAGAGGGCAGAAGGTGACAGAAGATGACAGAATGACAGAAGCGGACAGAACGACAGACGATGACCGAATGACAGAAGAGGACAGAAGATGACAGAAGAGGACAGAATGAGAGAAGATGACAGAAGATGACAGAAGATGACAGAAGATGATAGAATGACAGAAGAGGACAGAATGACAGAAGATGACAGAAGATGACAGAAGATGACAGAATGACAGAAGAGGACAGAAGATGACAGAATGACAGAAGAGGGCAGAATGACAGAAGATGACAGAAGATGACAGAAGATGACAGAAGATGACAGAATGAAAGAAGAGGACAGAATGACAGAAGATGACAGAATGACAGAAGAGGACAGAATGACAGAAGATGACAGAAGGTGACAGAAGATGACAGAAGATGACAGAATGACAGAAGAGGACAGAATGACAGAAGATGACAGAAGATGACAGAATGACAGAAGAGGATAGAAGATGACAGAAGATGACAGAAGATGACAGATTGACAGAAGAGGACAGAATGACAGAAGATGACAGAATGACAGAAGAGGACAGAAGATGACAAAAGATGACAGAATGGCAGAAGATGACAGAAGACGACAGAAGAGGACAGAATGACAGAATTTGACAGAAGATGACAGAATGACAGAAGATGACAGATGATGACAGGAGAGGACAGAAGATGACAGAAGATGACAGAATGATAGAAGAGGACAGAATGACAGAAGATGACAGAATGAAAGATAAGGACAGAAGATGACAGAATGACAGAAGATGACAGAAGATGACAGAAGATGACAGAAGATGACAGAAGATGACAGAAGGTGACAGAAGATGACAGAAGATGAGAGAATGACAGAATAGGACAGAAGATGACAGAAGATGACAGAATGACAGAAGATGACAGAGGATGACAGAAGAGGACAGAATGACAGAAGATGACAGAGGATGACAGAAGATGACACAAGATGACAGAAGATGACAGAAGAGGACAGAAGATGACAGAAGAGGACAGAATATGACAGAAGAGGACAGAATGACAGAAGATGAAAGAAGATGACAGAAGATGACAGAATATGACAGAAGATGACAGAAGATGACAGAATGACAGAGGAGGACAGAAAATGACAGAAGATGACAGAAGATGACAGAAGATGACAGAATGACAGAAGAGGACAGAAGATGACAGAAGATGACAGAAGATGACAGAATGACAGAAGAGGACAGAATGACAGAAGAGGTAAGAATGACAGAAGATGACAGAAGATGACAGAAGAGGACAGAATGACAGAAGAGGACAGAATGACAGAAGAGGTAAGAATGACAGAAGATGACAGAAGATGACAGAAGAGGACAGAATGACAGAAGATGACAGAAGATGACAAAATGACAGAAGAGGACAGAAGATGACAGAAGATGACAGAAAATGACAGAAGATGACAGAATGACAGAAGATGACAGAAGATGACAGAATATGTCAGAATATGACAGAAGATGACAGAAGATGACAGAAGATGACAGAATGACAGAAGATGACAGAAGATGACAGAAGATGACAGAAGATGACAGAAGATGACAGAATGACAGAAGAGGACAGAAGATGACAGAAGATGACAGAAGATGACAGAAGATGACAGAATGACAGAAGAGGACAGAATGACAGAAGAGGACAGAATATGATAGAGGATGACAGAAGATGACGGAATGACAGAAGATGACAGAAGATGTCAGAAGGACAGAAGATGACAGAATGACAGAAGATGACAGAACATGACAGAAGATGACAGAAGATGACAGAATGGCAGAAGATGACAGAAGATGACAGAAGATGACAGAAGATGACAGAATGACAGAAGAGGACAGAATGACAGAAGAGGACAGAATATGACAGAAGATGACAGAAGATGACAGAATGACAGAAGATGACAGAAGATGACAGAAGATGACAGAATGACAGAAAATGACAGAATGACAGAAGAGGACAGAATGACAGAAGATGACACAAGATGACAGGATGACAGAAGAGGACAGAATGACAGAAGATGACAGAATGACAGAAGATGACAGAAGATGACAGAAGATGACAGAATGACAGACGAGGACAGAAGATGACACAAGATGACAGGATGACAGAAGATGACAGAATGACAGAAGAGGACAGAATGACAGAAGATGATAGAAGATGACAGAAGATGACAGAATGACAGAAGAGGACAGAATGACAGAAGATGACAGAAGATGACAGAAGATGACAGAAGATGACAGAATGACAGAAGATGACAGAAGATGACAGAAGAAGACAAAATGACAGAAGAGGACAGAATGACAGAAGATGACAGAATGACAGAAGAGGACAGAATGACAGAAGATGACAGAAGATGACAGAATGACAGAAGAGGACAGAATGACAGAAGATGAAAGAAGATGACAGAAGATGGCAGAAGATGACAGAATGACAGAAGATGACAGAAGATGACAGAAGATGACAAAATGACAGAAGAGGACAGAATGACAGAAGATGACAGAGTGACAGAAGAGGACAGAATGACAGAAGATGACAGAAGATGACAGAAGATGACAGAATGACAGAAGAGGACAGAATGACAGAAGATGACAGAATATGACAGAAGATGACAGAAGATGACAGAATGACAGAAGAGGACAGAATGACAGAAGATGACAGAAGATGACAGAAGATGACAGAATGACAGAAGATGACAGAAGATGACGGAAGATGACAGAAGATGACAGAAGATGACAGAATGACAGAAGAGGACAGAATGACAGAAGGTGACAGAAGATGACAGAAGATGACAGAAGATGACAGAAATGACAGAATGACAGAAGATGTCAGAATGACAGATGATGACAGAATGACAGAAGCGGACAGAAGATGACAGAAGATGACAGAAGATGACAGAAGATGACAGAAGGTGACAGAATGACTGAAGAGGTCAGAATGACAGAAGATGACAGAAGAGGACAGAATGACAGAAGATGACAGAATGACAGAAGAGGACAGAGTGACAGAAGATGACAGAAGATGACAGAAGATGACAGAAGATGACAGAATGACAGAAGATGACAGAAGATGACAGAGTATGACAGAAGATGACAGAAGATGACAGAAGATGACAGAAGATGACAGAATGACAGAAGAGGACAGAAGATGACAGAAGATGACAGAAGATGACAGAATGACAGAAGATGACAGAAGATGACAGAAGATGACAGAATGACAGAAGATGTCAGAATGACAGATGATGACAGAATGACAGAAGCGGACAGAAGATGACAGAAGATGACAGAAGATGACAGAAGATGACAGAAGGTGACAGAATGACAGAAGAGGTCAGAATGACAGAAGATGACAGAAGAGGACAGAATGACAGAAGATGACAGAATGACAGAAGAGGACAGAGTGACAGAAGATGACAGAAGATGACAGAAGATGACAGAATGACAGAAGATGACAGAAGATGACAGAGTATGACAGAAGATGACAGAAGATGACAGAAGATGACAGAAGATGACAGAAGATGACAGAATGACAGAAGAGGACAGAAGATGACAGAAGATGACAGAAGATGACAGAATGACAGAAGAGGACAGAAGATGACAGAAGATGACAGAATGACAGAAGATGACAGAAGATGACAGAAGATGACAGAAGATGACAGAATGACCGAAGAGGACAGAATGACAGAAGAGGACAGAATGACAGAAGAGGACAGAATATGACAAAAGATGACAGAAGATGACAGAATGACAGAAGATGACAGAAGATGACAGAAAATGACAGAAGATGACAGAAGATGACAGAATGACAGAAGAGGACAGAATGACAGAAGATGACAGAATGACAGAAGATGACAGAATGACAGATGAGGACAGAAGATGACAGAAGATGACAGAAGATGACAGAAGATGACAGAATGACAGAAGATGACAGAAGATGACAGAAAATGACAGAAGATGACAGAAGATGACAGAAGATGACAGAATGACAGAAGAGGACAGAATGACAGAAGATGACAGAATGACAGAAGATGACAGAATGACAGATGAGGACAGAAGATGACAGAAGATGACAGAAGATGACAGAAGATGACAGAAGAGGACAGAAGATGACAGAAGATGACAGAAGATGACAGAAGATGACAGAATGACAGAAGAGGACAGAAGAGGACAGAAGATGACAGAAGATGACAGAAGATGACAGAATGACAGAAGAGGTCAGAAGATGACAGAAGAAGACAGAAGATGACAGAAGATGACAGAAGATGACAGAAGATGACAGAATATGACAGAAGATGACAGAAGATGACAGAATATGACAGAAGATGACAGAATGACAGAAGAGGACAGAATGACAGAAGAGGACAGAATATGACAGAAGATGACAGAAGGTGACAGAATGACAGAAGATGACAGAAGATGACAGAAGATCACAGAAGATGACAGAAGATGACAGAATGACAGAAGAGGACAGAATGACAGAAGATGACAGAATGACAGAAGAGGACAGAATGACAGAAGATGACAGAAGATGACACAAGATGACAGAATGACAGAAGAGGACAGAATGACAGAAGATGACAGAATGATAGAAGATGACAGAAGATGACAGAAGATGACAGAATGACAGACGAGGACAGAAGATGACAGAAGATGGCAGAAGATGACAGAAGATGACAGAATGACAGAAGAGGACAGAATGACAGAAGAGGTCAGAATGACAGAAGATGACAGAATGACAGAAGAGGACAGAATGACAGAAGATGGCAGAAGATGACAGAATATGACAGAAGATGACAGAATGACAGAAGATGACAGAAGATGACAGAGTATGACAGAAGATGACAGAAGATGACAGAAGATGACAGAATGACAGAAGAGGACAGAAGATGACAGAAGATGACAGAAGATGACAGAATGACAGAAGAGGACAGAAGATGACAGAAGATGACAGAATGACAGAAGATGACAGAAGATGACAGAAGATGACAGAAGATGACAGAATGACCGAAGAGGACAGAATGACAGAAGAGGACAGAATGACAGAAGAGGACAGAATATGACAAAAGATGACAGAAGATGACAGAATGACAGAAGATGACAGAAGATGACAGAAAATGACAGAAGATGACAGAAGATGACAGAATGACAGAAGATGACAGAATGACAGAAGATGACAGAATGACAGAAGATGACAGAATGACAGATGAGGACAGAAGATGACAGAAGATGACAGAAGATGACAGAAGATGACAGAAGAGGACAGAAGATGACAGAAGATGACAGAAGATGACAGAAGATGACAGAATGACAGAAGAGGACAGAAGAGGACAGAAGAGGACAGAAGAGGACAGAAGATGACAGAAGATGACAGAAGATAACAGAAGATGACAGAATGACAGAAGAGGACAGAATGACAGAAGAGGACAGAATGACAGAAGATGACAGAAGATGACAGAAGAAGACAGAAGATGACAGAAGATGACAGAATATGACAGAAGATGACAGAAGATGACAGAATATGACAGAAGATGACAGAATGACAGAAGAGGACAGAATGACAGAAGAGGACAGAATATGCCAAAAGATGACAGAAGGTGACAGAATGACAGAAGATGACAGAAGATGACAGAAGATCACAGAAGATGACAGAAGATGACAGAATGACAGAAGAGGACAGAATGACAGAAGATAACAGAATGACAGAAGAGGACAGAATGACAGAAGATGACAGAAGATGACACAAGATGACAGAATGACAGAAGAGGACAGAATGACAGAAGATGACTGAATGACAGAAGATGACAGAAGATGACAGAATGACAGACGAGGACAGAAGATGACAGAAGATGGCAGAAGATGACAGAAGATGACAGAATGACAGAAGAGGACAGAATGACAGAAGATGATAGAAGATGACAGAAGATGACAGAATGACAGAAGAGGACAGAATGACAGAAGATGACAGAAGATGACAGAAGATGACAGAAGATGACAGAATGACAGAAGATGACAGAAGATGACAGAAGATGACAAAATGACAGAAGAGGACAGAATGACAGAAGATGACAGAATGACAGAAGAGGACAGAATGACAGAAGATGACAGAAGATGACAGAATGACAGAAGAGGACAGAATGACAGAAGATGAAAGAAGATGACAGAAGATGGCAGAAGATGACAGAATGACAGAAGATGACAGAAGATGACAGAAGATGACAAAATGACAGAAGAGGACAGCATGACAGAAGATGACAGAGTGACAGAAGAGGACAGAATGACAGAAGATGACAGAAGATGACAGAAGATGACAGAATGACAGAAGAGGACAGAATGACAGAAGATGACAGAATATGACAGAAGATGTTTGAATATGACAGAAGATGACAGAAGATGACAGAATGACAGAAGAGGACAGAATGACAGAAGATGACAGAAGATGACAGAAGATGACAGAATGACAGAAGATGACAGAAGATGACGGAAGATGACAGAAGATGACAGAAGATGACAGAATGACAGAAGAGGACAGAATGACAGAAGATGACAGAAGATGACAGAAGATGACAGAAGATGACAGAATGACAGAAGATGTCAGAATGACAGAAGATGACAGAATGACAGAAGAGGACAGAATGACAGAAGATGACAGAAGATGACAGAAGATGACAGAAGATGACAGAAGATGACAGAAGGTGACAGAATGACAGAAGAGGACAGAATGACAGAAGATGACAGAAGATGACAGAAGATGACAGAAGAGGACAGAATGACAGAAGATGACAGAATGACAGAAGAGGACAGAATGACAGAAGATGACAGAAGATGACAGAAGATGACAGAATGACAGAAGATGACAGAAGATGAGAGAGTATGACAGAAGATGACAGAAGATGACAGAAGATGACAGAAGATGACAGTATGACAGAAGAGGACAGAAGATGACAGAAGATGACAGAAGATGACATAATGACAGAAGAGGACAGAAGATGACAGAAGATGACAGAATGACAGAAGATGACAGAAGATGACAGAAGATGACAGAATATGACAAAAGATGACAGAAGATGACAGAATGACAGAAGATGACAGAAGATGACAGAAAATGACAGAAGATGACAGAAGATGACAGAAGATGACAGAATGACAGAAGAGGACAGAATGACAGAAGATGACAGAATGACAGAAGATGACAGAATGACAGATGAGGACAGAAGATGACAGAAGATGACAGAAGATGACAGAATGACAGAAGAGGACAGAAGATGACAGAAGATGACAGAAGATGACAGAATATGACAGAATGACAGAAGAGGACAGAAGAGGACAGAAGAGGACAGAAGATGACAGAAGATGACAGAAGATGACAGAATGACCGAAGAGGTCAGAAGATGACAGAAGATGACAGAAGATGACAGAAGATAACAGAAGATGACAGAATGACAGAAGAGGACAGAATGACAGAAGATGACAGAAGATGACAGAAGAAGACAGAAGATGACAGAAGATGACAGAAGATGACAGAATATGACAGAAGATGACAGAATATGACAGAAGATGACAGAATGACAGAAGAGGACAGAATGACAGAAGAGGACAGAATATGCCAGAAGATGACAGAAGGTGATAGAATGACAGAAGATGACAGAAGATGACAGAAGATGACAGAAGATGACAGAAGAGGACAGAATGACAGAAGATGACAGAATGACAGAAGAATACAGAATGACAGAAGATGACAGAAGATGACACAAGATGACAGAATGACAGAAGAGGACAGAATGACAGAAGATGACAGAATGACAGAAGATGACAGAAGATGACAGAAGATGACAGAAGATGACAGAAGATGACAGAATGACAGAAGATGACAGAAGATGACAGAAGATGACAAAATGACAGAAGAGGACAGAATGACAGAAGATGACAGAGTGACAGAAGAGGACAGAATGGCAGAAGATGACAGAAGATGGAAGAAAATGACAGAATGACAGAAGAGGACAGAATGCCAGAAGATGACAGAATATGACAGAAGATGACAGAATATGACAGAAGATGACAGAAGATGACAGAAGATGACAGAATGACAGAAGAGGACAGAATGACAGAAGATGAAAGAAGATGAAGGAAGATGACAGAAGATGACAGAAGATGACAGAATGACAGAAGAGGACGGAATGACAGAAGATGACAGAAGATGACAGAAGATGACAGAAGATGACAGAATGACAGAAGATGTCAGAATGACAGAAGATGACAGAATGACAGAAGAGGACAGAATGACAGAAGATGACAGAAGATGACAGAACATGACAGAACATGACAGAATGACAGAAGATGACAGAAGATGACAGAAGAGGACAGAATGACAGAAGATGACAGAATATGACAGAAGATGACAGAATGACATAAGATGACAGAAGATGACAGAAGAGGACAGAATGACAGAAGATAACAAAAGATGACAGAAGATGACAGAATGACAGAAGAGGACAGAAGATGACAGAATGACAGAAGAGGACAGAATGACAGAAGATGACAGAATGACAGAAGAGGGCAGAAGATGACAGAAGATGACAGAATGACAGAAGAGGACAGAATGACAGAAGGTGACAGAAGATGACAGAATGACAGAAGAGGACAGAAGATGACAGAAGATGACAAAAGATGACAGAATGACAGAAGATGACAGAAGATGACAGAAGATGACAAAATGACAGAAGAGGACAGAATGACAGAAGATGACAGAGTGACAGAAGAGGACAGAATGGCAGAAGATGACAGAAGATGGAAGAAAATGACAGAATGACAGAAGAGGACAGAATGCCAGAAGATGACAGAATATGACAGAAGATGACAGAATATGACAGAAGATGACAGAAGATGACAGAAGATGACAGAATGACAGAAGAGGACGGAATGACAGAAGATGACAGAAGATGACAGAAGATGACAGAAGATGACAGAATGACAGAAGATGTCAGAATGACAGAAGATGACAGAATGACAGAAGAGGACAGAATGACAGAAGATGACAGAACATGACAGAACATGACAGAATGACAGAAGATGACAGAAGATGACAGAAGAGGACAGAATGACAGAAGATGACAGAATATGACAGAAGATGACAGAATGACATAAGATGACAGAAGATGACAGAAGAGGACAGAATGACAGAAGATAACAGAAGATGACAGAAGATGACAGAATGACAGAAGAGGACAGAAGATGACAGAATGACAGAAGAGGACAGAATGACAGAAGATGACAGAAGATGACAGAAGAAGACAGAATGACAGAAGAGGACAGAATGACAGAAGATGACAGAAGATGACAGAAGATGACAGAATGACAGAAGAGGACAGAATGACAGAAGAGGACAGAATGACAGAAGATGACAGAATGACAGAAGATGACAGAAGATGACAGAATGACAGAAGAAGACAGAAGAGGACAGAATGACAGAAGATGACAGAAGATGACAGAAGATGACAGAAGATGACAGAATTACAGAATAGGACAGAATGACAGAAGAGGACAGAAGATGACAGAATGACAGAAGAGGACAGAAGATGACAGAAGATGACAGAATGACAGAAGAGGACAGAATGACAGAAGAGGACAGAATGACAGAAGATGACAGAATGACAGAAGATGACAGAAGATGACAGAAGATGACAGAAGATGACAGAATGACAGAAGATGACAGAAGATGACAGAATATGACAGAAGATGACAGAAGATGACAGAAGATGACAGAAGATGACAGAATGACAGAAGATGACAGAAGATGACAGTAGATGGCAGAAGATGACAGAATGACAGAAGAGGACAGAATATGACAGAAGATGACAGAAGATGACAGAACATGACAGAAGATGACAGAAGATGACAGAATGACAGAAGATGAAAGAACATGACAGAAGATGACAGAAGATGACAGAATATGACAGAAGAGGACAGAAGATGACAGAAGATGACAGATATGACAGAAGATGACAGAAGATGACAGAATGACAGAAGAGGACAGAATGACAGAAGAGGACAGAATATGACAGAAGATGACACAAGATGACAGAATGACAGAAAATGACAGAAGAGGACAGAATATGACAGAAGAGGACAGAATGATAGAAGATGACAGAAGGTGACAGAAGATGGCAGAAGATGACAGAAGATGACAGAATATGACAGAAGATGACAGAAGATGACAGAGTATGACAGAAGATGACAGAAGATGACAGAATGACAGAAGATGACAGAATGACAGAAGAGGACAGAAGATGACAGAGGATGACAGAAGATGACAGAAGATGACAGAATGACAGAAGAGGACAGAAGATGACAGAAGATGACAGAATGACAGAAGATGACAGAAGATGACAGAAGATGACAGAATTACAGAAGAGGACAGAATGACAGAAGAGGACAGAAGATGACAGAATGACAGAAGAGGACAGAAGATGACAGAAGATGACAGAAGATGACAGAATGACAGAAGAGGACAGAATGACAGAAAATGACAGAATGACAGAAGATGACAGAAGATGACAGAAGATGACAGAATGACAGAAGATGACAGAAGATGAGAGTAGATGACAGAAGATGACATAAGATGACAGAAGATGACAGAAGATGACAGAATGACAGAAGAGGACAGAAGATGACAGAAGATGACAGAAGATGACAGATTGACAGAAGAGGACAGAATGACAGAAGAGGACAGAATATGATAGAGGATGACAGAAGATGACAGAATGACAGAAGATGACAGAAGATGTCAGAAGGACAGAAGATGACAGAATGACAAAAGATGACAGAAGATGACAGAAGATGACAGAATATGACAGAAGAGGACAGAAGATGACAGAATATGACAGAAGATGACAGAAGAGGACAGAATGACAGAAGCGGACAGAATATGACAGAAGATGACACAAGATGACAGAATGACAGAAAATTACAGAAGAGGACAGAACATGACAGAAGAGGACAGAATGACAGAAGATGACAGAAGATGGCAGAAGATGGCAGAAGATGACAGAAGATGACAGAATATGACAGAAGATAACAGAAGATGACAGAGTATGACAGAAGATGACAGAAGATGACAGAAGATGAAAGAAGATGACAGAATGACAGAAGAGGACAGAATGACAGAAGATGACAGAATGACAGAAGAGGACAGAAGATGACAGAAGATGACAGAAGATGACAGAATGACAGAAGAGGACAGAAGATGCCAGAAGAGGACAGAATGACAGAAGAGGACAGAATATGACAAAAGATGACAGAAGATGACAGAATGACAGAAGATGACAGAAGATGACAGAAAATGACAGAAGATGACAGAAGATGACAGAAGATGACAGAATGACAGAAGAGGAAAGAATGACAGAAGATGACAGAATGACAGAAGATGACAGAATGACAGATGAGGACAGAAGATGACAGAAGATGACAGAATGACAGAAGAGGACAGAAGATGACAGAATGACAGAAGAGGACAGAAGAGGACAGAAGATGACAGAAGATGACAGAAGATGACAGAATGAAAGAAGAGGTCAGAAGATGACAGAAGATGACAGAAGATGACAGAAGATAACAGAAGATGACAGAAGATGACAGAATGACAGAAGAGGACAGAATGACAGAAGATGACAGAATGACAGAAGATGACAGAATGACAGATGAGGACAGAAGATGACAGAAGATGACAGAAGATGACAGAAGATGACAGAATGACAGAAGAGGACAGAAGATGACAGAAGATGATAGAAGATGACAGAAGATGACAGAATGACAGAAGAGGACAGAAGAGGACAGAAGATGACAGAAGATGACAGAAGATGACAGAAGATGACAGAATGACAGAAGAGGTCAGAAGATGACAGAAGATGACAGAAGATGACAGAAGATAACAGAAGATGACAGAATGACAGAAGAGGACAGAATGACAGAAGAGGACAGAATATGACAGAAGATGACAGAAGGTGACAGAATGACAGAAGATGACAGAAGATGACAGAAGATCACAGAAGATGACAGAAGATGACAGAATGACAGAAGAGGACAGAATGACAGAAGATGACAGAATGACAGAAGAGGACAGAATGACAGAAGATGACAGAAGAAGACAGAAGAAGACAGAAGATGACAGAAGATGACAGAAGATGACAGAAGATGACAGAAGATGACAGAATATGACAGAAGATGACAGAATGACAGAAGAGGACAGAATGACAGAAGAGGACAGAATATGACAGAAGATGACAGAAGGTGACAGAATGACAGAAGATGACAGAAGATGACAGAAGATCACAGAAGATGACAGAAGATGACAGAATGACAGAAGAGGACAGAATGACAGAAGATGACAGAATGACAGAAGAGGACAGAATGACAGAAGATGACAGAAGATGACACAAGATGACAGAATGACAGAAGAGGACAGAATGACAGAAGATGACAGAATGACAGAAGATGACAGAAGATGACAGAAGATGACAGAATGACAGACGAGGACAGAAGATGACAGAAGATGGCAGAAGATGACAGAAGATGACAGAATGACGGAAGAGGACAGAATGACAGAAGAGGTCAGAATGACAGAAGATGACAGAAGATGACAGAAGATGACAGAAGAGGACAGAATGACAGAAGATGACAGAATGACAGAAGAGGACAGAATGACAGAAGATGACAGAAGATGACAGAAGATGACAGAATGACAGAAGATGACAGAAGATGACAGAGTATGACAGAAGATGACAGAAGATGACAGAAGATGACAGAATGACAGAAGAGGACAGAAGATGACAGAAGATGACAGAAGATGACAGAATGACAGAAGAGGACAGAAGATGACAGAAGATGACAGAATGACAGAAGATGACAGAAGATGACAGAAGATGACAGAAGATGACAGAATGACCGAAGAGGACAGAATGACAGAAGAGGACAGAATGACAGAAGAGGACAGAATATGACAAAAGATGACAGAAGATGACAGAATGACAGAAGATGACAGAAGATGACAGAAAATGACAGAAGATGACAGAAGATGACAGAAGATGACAGAATGACAGAAGAGGACAGAATGACAGAAGATGACAGAATGACAGAAGATGACAGAATGACAGATGAGGACAGAAGATGACAGAAGATGACAGAAGATGACAGAAGATGACAGAATGACAGAAGAGGACAGAAGAGGACAGAAGATGACAGAAGATGACAGAAGATGACAGAAGATGACAGAATGACAGAAGAGGTCAGAAGATGACAGAAGATGACAGAAGATGACAGAAGATAACAGAAGATGACAGAATGACAGAAGATGACAGAAGATGACAGAAGAAGACAGAAGATGACAGAAGATGACAGAAGATGACAGAATATGACAGAAGATGACAGAAGATGACAGAATATGACAGAAGATGACAGAATGACAGAAGAGGACAGAATGACAGAAGAGGACAGAATATGCCAGAAGATGACAGAAGGTGACAGAATGACAGAAGATGACAGAAGATGACAGAAGATCACAGAAGATGACAGAAGATGACAGAATGACAGAAGAGGACAGAATGACAGAAGATGACAGAATGACAGAAGAGGACAGAATGACAGAAGATGACAGAAGATGACACAAGATGACAGGATGACAGAAGAGGACAGAATGACAGAAGATGACAGAATGACAGAAGATGACAGAAGATGACGGAAGATGACAGAATGACAGATGAGGACAGAAGATGACAGAAGATGGCAGAAGATGACAGAAGATGACAGAATGACAGAAGAGGACAGAATGACAGAAGATGAAAGAAGATGACAGAAGATGACAGAATGACAGAAGAGGACAGAATGACAGAAGATGACAGAAGATGACAGAAGATGACAGAATGACAGAAGATGACAGAAGATGACAGAAGATGACAAAATGACAGAAGAGGACAGAATGACAGAAGATGACAGAATGACAGAAGAGGACAGAATGACAGAAGATGACAGAAGATGACAGAATGACAGAAGAGGACAGAATGACAGAAGATGAAAGAAGATGACAGAAGATGGCAGAAGATGGCAGAATGACAGAAGATGACAGAAGATGACAGAAGATGACAAAATGACAGAAGAGGACAGAATGACAGAAGATGACAGAGTGACAGAAGAGGACAGAATGACAGAAGATGACAGAAGATGACAGAAGATGACAGAATGACAGATGAGGACAGAAGATGACAGAAGATGACAGAAGATGACAGAAGATGACAGAAGATGACAGAATGACAGAAGAGGTCAGAAGATGACAGAAGATGACAGAAGATGACAGAAGATAACAGAAGATGACAGAATGACAGAAGAGGACAGAATGACAGAAGAGGACAGAATGACAGAAGATGACAGAAGATGACAGAAGAAGACAGAAGATGACAGAATGACAGAAGAGGACAGAAGATGCCAGAAGAGGACAGAATGACAGAAGAGGACAGAATATGACAAAAGATGACAGAAGATGACAGAATGACAGAAGATGACAGAAGATGACAGAAAATGACAGAAGATGACAGAAGATGACAGAAGATGACAGAATGACAGAAGAGGAAAGAATGACAGAAGATGACAGAATGACAGAAGATGACAGAATGACAGATGAGGACAGAAGATGACAGAAGATGACAGAATGACAGAAGAGGACAGAAGATGACAGAATGACAGAAGAGGACAGAAGAGGACAGAAGATGACAGAAGATGACAGAAGATGACAGAAGATGACAGAATGAAAGAAGAGGTCAGAAGATGACAGAAGATGACAGAAGATGACAGAAGATAACAGAAGATGACAGAAGATGACAGAATGACAGAAGAGGACAGAATGACAGAAGATGACAGAATGACAGAAGATGACAGAATGACAGATGAGGACAGAAGATGACAGAAGATGACAGAAGATGACAGAAGATGACAGAATGACAGAAGAGGACAGAAGATGACAGAAGATGATAGAAGATGACAGAAGATGACAGAATGACAGAAGAGGACAGAAGAGGACAGAAGATGACAGAAGATGACAGAAGATGACAGAAGATGACAGAATGACAGAAGAGGTCAGAAGATGACAGAAGATGACAGAAGATGACAGAAGATAACAGAAGATGACAGAATGACAGAAGAGGACAGAATGACAGAAGAGGACAGAATATGACAGAAGATGACAGAAGGTGACAGAATGACAGAAGATGACAGAAGATCACAGAAGATGACAGAAGATGACAGAATGACAGAAGAGGACAGAATGACAGAAGATGACAGAATGACAGAAGAGGACAGAATGACAGAAGATGACAGAAGAAGACAGAAGAAGACAGAAGATGACAGAAGATGACAGAAGATGACAGAAGATGACAGAAGATGACAGAATATGACAGAAGATGACAGAATGACAGAAGAGGACAGAATGACAGAAGAGGACAGAATATGACAGAAGATGACAGTGGGTGACAGAATGACAGAAGATGACAGAAGATGACAGAAGATCACAGAAGATGACAGAAGATGACAGAATGACAGAAGAGGACAGAATGACAGAAGATGACAGAATGACAGAAGAGGACAGAATGACAGAAGATGACAGAAGATGACACAAGATGACAGAATGACAGAAGAGGACAGAATGACAGAAGATGACAGAATGACAGAAGATGACAGAAGATGACAGAAGATGACAGAATGACAGACGAGGACAGAAGATGACAGAAGATGGCAGAAGATGACAGAAGATGACAGAATGACGGAAGAGGACAGAATGACAGAAGAGGTCAGAATGACAGAAGATGACAGAAGATGACAGAAGATGACAGAAGAGGACAGAATGACAGAAGATGACAGAATGACAGAAGAGGACAGAATGACAGAAGATGACAGAAGATGACAGAAGATGACAGAATGACAGAAGATGACAGAAGATGACAGAGTATGACAGAAGATGACAGAAGATGACAGAAGATGACAGAATGACAGAAGAGGACAGAAGATGACAGAAGATGACAGAAGATGACAGAATGACAGAAGAGGACAGAAGATGACAGAAGATGACAGAATGACAGAAGATGACAGAAGATGACAGAAGATGACAGAAGATGACAGAATGACCGAAGAGGACAGAATGACAGAAGAGGACAGAATGACAGAAGAGGACAGAATATGACAAAAGATGACAGAAGATGACAGAATGACAGAAGATGACAGAAGATGACAGAAAATGACAGAAGATGACAGAAGATGACAGAAGATGACAGAATGACAGAAGAGGACAGAATGACAGAAGATGACAGAATGACAGAAGATGACAGAATGACAGATGAGGACAGAAGATGACAGAAGATGACAGAAGATGACAGAAGATGACAGAATGACAGAAGAGGACAGAAGAGGACAGAAGATGACAGAAGATGACAGAAGATGACAGAAGATGACAGAATGACAGAAGAGGTCAGAAGATGACAGAAGATGACAGAAGATGACAGAAGATAACAGAAGATGACAGAATGACAGAAGATGACAGAAGATGACAGAAGAAGACAGAAGATGACAGAAGATGACAGAAGATGACAGAATATGACAGAAGATGACAGAAGATGACAGAATATGACAGAAGATGACAGAATGACAGAAGAGGACAGAATGACAGAAGAGGACAGAATATGCCAGAAGATGACAGAAGGTGACAGAATGACAGAAGATGACAGAAGATGACAGAAGATCACAGAAGATGACAGAAGATGACAGAATGACAGAAGAGGACAGAATGACAGAAGATGACAGAATGACAGAAGAGGACAGAATGACAGAAGATGACAGAAGATGACACAAGATGACAGGATGACAGAAGAGGACAGAATGACAGAAGATGACAGAATGACAGAAGATGACAGAAGATGACGGAAGATGACAGAATGACAGATGAGGACAGAAGATGACAGAAGATGGCAGAAGATGACAGAAGATGACAGAATGACAGAAGAGGACAGAATGACAGAAGATGAAAGAAGATGACAGAAGATGACAGAATGACAGAAGAGGACAGAATGACAGAAGATGACAGAAGATGACAGAAGATGACAGAATGACAGAAGATGACAGAAGATGACAGAAGATGACAAAATGACAGAAGAGGACAGAATGACAGAAGATGACAGAATGACAGAAGAGGACAGAATGACAGAAGATGACAGAAGATGACAGAATGACAGAAGAGGACAGAATGACAGAAGATGAAAGAAGATGACAGAAGATGGCAGAAGATGACAGAATGACAGAAGATGACAGAAGATGACAGAAGATGACAAAATGACAGAAGAGGACAGAATGACAGAAGATGACAGAGTGACAGAAGAGGACAGAATGACAGAAGATGACAGAAGATGACAGAAGATGACAGAATGACAGATGAGGACAGAAGATGACAGAAGATGACAGAAGATGACAGAAGATGACAGAAGATGACAGAATGACAGAAGAGGTCAGAAGATGACAGAAGATGACAGAAGATGACAGAAGATAACAGAAGATGACAGAATGACAGAAGAGGACAGAATGACAGAAGAGGACAGAATGACAGAAGATGACAGAAGATGACAGAAGAAGACAGAAGATGACAGAAGATGACAGAAGATGACAGAAGATGACAGAAGATGACAGAATATGACAGAAGATGACAGAATGACAGAAGAGGACAGAATGACAGAAGAGGACAGAATATGCCAGAAGATGACAGAAGGTGACAGAATGACAGAAGATGACAGAAGATGACAGAAGATCACAGAAGATGACAGAATGACAGAAGAGGACAGAATGACAGAAGATGACAGAATGACAGAAGAGGACAGAATGACAGAAGATGACAGAAGATGACACAAGATGACAGGATGACAGAAGAGGACAGAATGACAGAAGATGACAGAATGACAGAAGATGACAGAAGATGACAGAAGATGACAGAATGACAGACGAGGACAGAAGATGACAGAAGATGGCAGAAGATGACAGAAGATGACAGAATGACAGAAGAGGACAGAATGACAGAAGATGATAGAAGATGACAGAAGATGACAGAATGACAGACGAGGACAGAAGATGACAGAAGATGGCAGAAGATGACAGAAGATGACAGAATGACAGAAGAGGACAGAATGACAGAAGAGGTCAGAATGACAGAAGATGACAGAAGATGACAGAAGATGACAGAAGAGGACAGAATGACAGAAGATGACAGAATGACAGAAGAGGACAGAATGACAGAAGATGACAGAAGATGACAGAAGATGACAGAAGATGACAGAATGACAGAAGATGACAGAAGATGACAGAGTATGACAGAAGATGACAGAAGATGACAGAAGATGACAGAAGATGACAGAATGACAGAAGATGACAGAAGATGACAGAAGATGACAGAAGATGACAGAATGACCGAAGAGGACAGAATGACAGAAGAGGACAGAATGACAGAAGAGGACAGAATATGACAAAAGATGACAGAAGATGACAGAATGACAGAAGATGACAGAAGATGACAGAAAATGACAGAAGATGACAGAAGATGACAGAAGATGACAGAATGACAGAAGAGGACAGAATGACAGAAGATGACAGAATGACAGAAGATGACAGAATGACAGATGAGGACAGAAGATGACAGAAGATGACAGAAGATGACAGAAGATGACAGAATGACAGAAGAGGACAGAAGAGGACAGAAGATGACAGAAGATGACAGAAGATGACAGAAGATGACAGAAGATGACAGAATGACAGAAGAGGTCAGAAGATGACAGAAGATGACAGAAGATGACAGAAGATAACAGAAGATGACAGAATGACAGAAGAGGACAGAATGACAGAAGAGGATAGAATGACAGAAGATGACAGAAGATGACAGGAGAAGACAGAAGATGACAGAAGATGACAGAAGATGACAGAATATGACAGAAGATGACAGAAGATGACAGAATATGACAGAAGATGACAGAATGACAGAAGAGGACAGAATGACAGAAGAGGACAGAATATGCCAGAAGATGACAGAAGGTGACAGAATGACAGAAGATGACAGAAGATGACAGAAGATCACAGAAGATGACAGAAGATGACAGAATGACAGAAGAGGACAGAATGACAGAAGATGACAGAATGACAGAAGAGGACAGAATGACAGAAGATGACACAAGATGACACAAGATGACAGGATGACAGAAGAGGACAGAATGACAGAAGATGACAGAATGACAGAAGATGACAGAAGATGACAGAATGACAGATGAGGACAGAAGATGACAGAAGATGGCAGAAGATGACAGAAGATGACAGAATGACAGAAGAGGACAGAATGACAGAAGATGAAAGAAGATGACAGAAGATGACAGAATGACAGAAGAGGACAGAATGACAGAAGATGGCAGAAGATGACAGAAGATGACAGAAGATGACAGAATGACAGAAGATGACAGAAGATGACAAAATGACAGAAGAGGACAGAATGACAGAAGATGACAGAATGACAGAAGAGGACAGAATGACAGAAGATGACAGAAGATGACAGAATGACAGAAGAGGACAGAATGACAGAAGATGAAAGAAGATGACAGAAGATGGCAGAAGATGACAGAATGACAGAAGATGACAGAAGATGACAGAAGATGACAAAATGACAGAAGAGGACAGAATGACAGAAGATGACAGAGTGACAGAATGACAGAAGATGACAGAAGATGACAGAAGATGACAGAATGACAGATGAGGACAGAAGATGACAGAAGATGACAGAAGATGACAGAAGATGACAGAAGATGACAGAATGACAGAAGAGGTCAGAAGATGACAGAAGATGACAGAAGATGACAGAAGATAACAGAAGATGACAGAATGACAGAAGAGGACAGAATGACAGAAGAGGACAGAATGACAGAAGATGACAGAAGATGACAGAAGAAGACAGAAGATGACAGAAGATGACAGAAGATGACAGAAGATGACAGAATATGACAGAAGATGACAGAATGACAGAAGAGGACAGAATGACAGAAGAGGACAGAATATGCCAGAAGATGACAGAAGGTGACAGAATGACAGAAGATGACAGAAGATGACAGAAGATCACAGAAGATGACAGAATGACAGAAGAGGACAGAATGACAGAAGATGACAGAATGACAGAAGAGGACAGAATGACAGAAGATGACAGAAGATGACACAAGATGACAGGATGACAGAAGAGGACAGAATGACAGAAGATGACAGAATGACAGAAGATGACAGAAGATGACAGAAGATGACAGAATGACAGACGAGGACAGAAGATGACAGAAGATGGCAGAAGATGACAGAAGATGACAGAATGACAGAAGAGGACAGAATGACAGAAGATGATAGAAGATGACAGAAGATGACAGAATGACAGAAGAGGACAGAATGACAGAAGATGACAGAAGATGACAGAAGATGACAGAATGACAGAAGATGACAGAAGATGACAGAAGAAGACAAAATGACAGAAGAGGACAGAATGACAGAAGATGACAGAATGACAGAAGAGGACAGAATGACAGAAGATGACAGAAGATGACAGAATGACAGAAGAGGACAGAATGACAGAAGATGAAAGAAGATGACAGAAGATGACAGAATATGACAGAAGATGACAGAAGATGACAGAAGATGACAGAAGATGACAGAATGACAGAAGAGGACAGAATGACAGAAGATGACAGAAGATGACAGAAGATGACAGAAGATGACAGAATGACATAAGAGGACAGAAGAGGACAGAAGATGACAGAAGATGACAGAAGATGACAGAATGAAAGAAGAGGTCAGAAGATGACAGAAGATGACAGAAGATAACAGAAGATGACAGAATGACAGAAGAGGACAGAATGACAGAAGAGGACAGAATGACAGAAGATGACAGAAGATGACAGAAGAAGACAGAAGATGACAGAAGATGACAGAAGATGACAGAATATGACAGAAGATGACAGAAGATGACAGAATATGACAGAAGATGACAGAATGACAGAAGAGGACAGAATGACAGAAGAGGACAGAATATGACAGAAGATGACAGAAGGTGACAGAATGACAGAAGATGACAGAAGATGACAGAAGATCACAGAAGATGACAGAAGATGACAGAATGACAGAAGAGGACAGAATGACAGAAGATGACAGAATGACAGAAGAGGACAGAATGACAGAAGATGACACAAGATGACACAAGATGACAGAATGACAGAAGAGGACAGAATGACAGAAGATGACAGAATGACAGAAGATGACAGAAGATGACAGAAGATGACAGAAGATGACAGAATGACAGACGAGGACAGAAGATGACAGAAGATGGCAGAAGATGACAGAAGATGACAGAATGACAGAAGAGGACAGAATGACAGAAGAGGTCAGAATGACAGAAGATGACAGAATGACAGAAGAGGACAGAATGACAGAAGATGGCAGAAGATGACAGAAGATGACAGAAGATGACAGAAGATGACAGAAGATGACAGAGTATGACAGAAGATGACAGAAGATGACAGAAGATGACAGAAGATGACAGAATGACAGAAGAGGACAGAAGATGACAGAAGATGACAGAAGATGACAGAATGACAGAAGAGGACAGAAGATGACAGAAGATGACAGAATGACAGAAGATGACAGAAGATGACAGAAGATGACAGAAGATGACAGAATGACCGAAGAGGACAGAATGACAGAAGAGGACAGAATGACAGAAGAGGACAGAATATGACAAAAGATGACAGAAGATGACAGAATGACAGAAGATGACAGAAGATGACAGAAAATGACAGAAGATGACAGTAGATGGCAGAAGATGACAGAATGACAGAAGAGGACAGAATATGACAGAAGATGACAGAAGATGACAGAACATGACAGAAGATGACAGAAGATGACAGAATGACAGAAGATGAAAGAACATGACAGAAGATGACAGAAGATGACAGAATATGACAGAAGAGGACAGAAGATGACAGAAGATGACAGATATGACAGAAGATGACAGAAGATGACAGAATGACAGAAGAGGACAGAATGACAGAAGAGGACAGAATATGACAGAAGATGACACAAGATGACAGAATGACAGAAAATGACAGAAGAGGACAGAATATGACAGAAGAGGACAGAATGATAGAAGATGACAGAAGGTGACAGAAGATGGCAGAAGATGACAGAAGATGACAGAATATGACAGAAGATGACAGAAGATGACAGAGTATGACAGAAGATGACAGAAGATGACAGAATGACAGAAGATGACAGAATGACAGAAGAGGACAGAAGATGACAGAGGATGACAGAAGATGACAGAAGATGACAGAATGACAGAAGAGGACAGAAGATGACAGAAGATGACAGAATGACAGAAGATGACAGAAGATGACAGAAGATGACAGAATTACAGAAGAGGACAGAATGACAGAAGAGGACAGAAGATGACAGAATGACAGAAGAGGACAGAAGATGACAGAAGATGACAGAAGATGACAGAATGACAGAAGAGGACAGAATGACAGAAAATGACAGAATGACAGAAGATGACAGAAGATGACAGAAGATGACAGAATGACAGAAGATGACAGAAGATGAGAGTAGATGACAGAAGATGACATAAGATGACAGAAGATGACAGAAGATGACAGAATGACAGAAGAGGACAGAAGATGACAGAAGATGACAGAAGATGACAGATTGACAGAAGAGGACAGAATGACAGAAGAGGACAGAATATGATAGAGGATGACAGAAGATGACAGAATGACAGAAGATGACAGAAGATGTCAGAAGGACAGAAGATGACAGAATGACAAAAGATGACAGAAGATGACAGAAGATGACAGAATATGACAGAAGAGGACAGAAGATGACAGAATATGACAGAAGATGACAGAAGAGGACAGAATGACAGAAGCGGACAGAATATGACAGAAGATGACACAAGATGACAGAATGACAGAAAATTACAGAAGAGGACAGAACATGACAGAAGAGGACAGAATGACAGAAGATGACAGAAGATGGCAGAAGATGGCAGAAGATGACAGAAGATGACAGAATATGACAGAAGATAACAGAAGATGACAGAGTATGACAGAAGATGACAGAAGATGACAGAAGATGAAAGAAGATGACAGAATGACAGAAGAGGACAGAATGACAGAAGATGACAGAATGACAGAAGAGGACAGAAGATGACAGAAGATGACAGAAGATGACAGAATGACAGAAGAGGACAGAAGATGCCAGAAGAGGACAGAATGACAGAAGAGGACAGAATATGACAAAAGATGACAGAAGATGACAGAATGACAGAAGATGACAGAAGATGACAGAAAATGACAGAAGATGACAGAAGATGACAGAAGATGACAGAATGACAGAAGAGGAAAGAATGACAGAAGATGACAGAATGACAGAAGATGACAGAATGACAGATGAGGACAGAAGATGACAGAAGATGACAGAATGACAGAAGAGGACAGAAGATGACAGAATGACAGAAGAGGACAGAAGAGGACAGAAGATGACAGAAGATGACAGAAGATGACAGAATGAAAGAAGAGGTCAGAAGATGACAGAAGATGACAGAAGATGACAGAAGATAACAGAAGATGACAGAAGATGACAGAATGACAGAAGAGGACAGAATGACAGAAGATGACAGAATGACAGAAGATGACAGAATGACAGATGAGGACAGAAGATGACAGAAGATGACAGAAGATGACAGAAGATGACAGAATGACAGAAGAGGACAGAAGATGACAGAAGATGATAGAAGATGACAGAAGATGACAGAATGACAGAAGAGGACAGAAGAGGACAGAAGATGACAGAAGATGACAGAAGATGACAGAAGATGACAGAATGACAGAAGAGGTCAGAAGATGACAGAAGATGACAGAAGATGACAGAAGATAACAGAAGATGACAGAATGACAGAAGAGGACAGAATGACAGAAGAGGACAGAATATGACAGAAGATGACAGAAGGTGACAGAATGACAGAAGATGACAGAAGATGACAGAAGATCACAGAAGATGACAGAAGATGACAGAATGACAGAAGAGGACAGAATGACAGAAGATGACAGAATGACAGAAGAGGACAGAATGACAGAAGATGACAGAAGAAGACAGAAGAAGACAGAAGATGACAGAAGATGACAGAAGATGACAGAAGATGACAGAAGATGACAGAATATGACAGAAGATGACAGAATGACAGAAGAGGACAGAATGACAGAAGAGGACAGAATATGACAGAAGATGACAGAAGGTGACAGAATGACAGAAGATGACAGAAGATGACAGAAGATCACAGAAGATGACAGAAGATGACAGAATGACAGAAGAGGACAGAATGACAGAAGATGACAGAATGACAGAAGAGGACAGAATGACAGAAGATGACAGAAGATGACACAAGATGACAGAATGACAGAAGAGGACAGAATGACAGAAGATGACAGAATGACAGAAGATGACAGAAGATGACAGAAGATGACAGAATGACAGACGAGGACAGAAGATGACAGAAGATGGCAGAAGATGACAGAAGATGACAGAATGACGGAAGAGGACAGAATGACAGAAGAGGTCAGAATGACAGAAGATGACAGAAGATGACAGAAGATGACAGAAGAGGACAGAATGACAGAAGATGACAGAATGACAGAAGAGGACAGAATGACAGAAGATGACAGAAGATGACAGAAGATGACAGAATGACAGAAGATGACAGAAGATGACAGAGTATGACAGAAGATGACAGAAGATGACAGAATGACAGAAGATGACAGAATGACAGAAGAGGACAGAAGATGACAGAGGATGACAGAAGATGACAGAAGATGACAGAATGACAGAAGAGGACAGAAGATGACAGAAGATGACAGAATGACAGAAGATGACAGAAGATGACAGAAGATGACAGAATTACAGAAGAGGACAGAATGACAGAAGAGGACAGAAGATGACAGAATGACAGAAGAGGACAGAAGATGACAGAAGATGACAGAAGATGACAGAATGACAGAAGAGGACAGAATGACAGAAAATGACAGAATGACAGAAGATGACAGAAGATGACAGAAGATGACAGAATGACAGAAGATGACAGAAGATGAGAGTAGATGACAGAAGATGACATAAGATGACAGAAGATGACAGAAGATGACAGAATGACAGAAGAGGACAGAAGATGACAGAAGATGACAGAAGATGACAGATTGACAGAAGAGGACAGAATGACAGAAGAGGACAGAATATGATAGAGGATGACAGAAGATGACAGAATGACAGAAGATGACAGAAGATGTCAGAAGGACAGAAGATGACAGAATGACAAAAGATGACAGAAGATGACAGAAGATGACAGAATATGACAGAAGAGGACAGAAGATGACAGAATATGACAGAAGATGACAGAAGAGGACAGAATGACAGAAGCGGACAGAATATGACAGAAGATGACACAAGATGACAGAATGACAGAAAATTACAGAAGAGGACAGAACATGACAGAAGAGGACAGAATGACAGAAGATGACAGAAGATGGCAGAAGATGGCAGAAGATGACAGAAGATGACAGAATATGACAGAAGATAACAGAAGATGACAGAGTATGACAGAAGATGACAGAAGATGACAGAAGATGAAAGAAGATGACAGAATGACAGAAGAGGACAGAATGACAGAAGATGACAGAATGACAGAAGAGGACAGAAGATGACAGAAGATGACAGAAGATGACAGAATGACAGAAGAGGACAGAAGATGCCAGAAGAGGACAGAATGACAGAAGAGGACAGAATATGACAAAAGATGACAGAAGATGACAGAATGACAGAAGATGACAGAAGATGACAGAAAATGACAGAAGATGACAGAAGATGACAGAAGATGACAGAATGACAGAAGAGGAAAGAATGACAGAAGATGACAGAATGACAGAAGATGACAGAATGACAGATGAGGACAGAAGATGACAGAAGATGACAGAATGACAGAAGAGGACAGAAGATGACAGAATGACAGAAGAGGACAGAAGAGGACAGAAGATGACAGAAGATGACAGAAGATGACAGAATGAAAGAAGAGGTCAGAAGATGACAGAAGATGACAGAAGATGACAGAAGATAACAGAAGATGACAGAAGATGACAGAATGACAGAAGAGGACAGAATGACAGAAGATGACAGAATGACAGAAGATGACAGAATGACAGATGAGGACAGAAGATGACAGAAGATGACAGAAGATGACAGAAGATGACAGAATGACAGAAGAGGACAGAAGATGACAGAAGATGATAGAAGATGACAGAAGATGACAGAATGACAGAAGAGGACAGAAGAGGACAGAAGATGACAGAAGATGACAGAAGATGACAGAAGATGACAGAATGACAGAAGAGGTCAGAAGATGACAGAAGATGACAGAAGATGACAGAAGATAACAGAAGATGACAGAATGACAGAAGAGGACAGAATGACAGAAGAGGACAGAATATGACAGAAGATGACAGAAGGTGACAGAATGACAGAAGATGACAGAAGATGACAGAAGATCACAGAAGATGACAGAAGATGACAGAATGACAGAAGAGGACAGAATGACAGAAGATGACAGAATGACAGAAGAGGACAGAATGACAGAAGATGACAGAAGAAGACAGAAGAAGACAGAAGATGACAGAAGATGACAGAAGATGACAGAAGATGACAGAAGATGACAGAATATGACAGAAGATGACAGAATGACAGAAGAGGACAGAATGACAGAAGAGGACAGAATATGACAGAAGATGACAGAAGGTGACAGAATGACAGAAGATGACAGAAGATGACAGAAGATCACAGAAGATGACAGAAGATGACAGAATGACAGAAGATGGCAGAAGATGACAGAAGATGACAGAAGATGACAGAAGATGACAGAAGATGACAGAGTATGACAGAAGATGACAGAAGATGACAGAAGATGACAGAAGATGACAGAATGACAGAAGAGGACAGAAGATGACAGAAGATGACAGAAGATGACAGAATGACAGAAGAGGACAGAAGATGACAGAAGATGACAGAATGACAGAAGATGACAGAAGATGACAGAAGATGACAGAAGATGACAGAATGACCGAAGAGGACAGAATGACAGAAGAGGACAGAATGACAGAAGATGACAGAAGATGACACAAGATGACAGAATGACAGAAGAGGACAGAATGACAGAAGATGACAGAATGACAGAAGATGACAGAAGATGACAGAAGATGACAGAATGACAGACGAGGACAGAAGATGACAGAAGATGGCAGAAGATGACAGAAGATGACAGAATGACGGAAGAGGACAGAATGACAGAAGAGGTCAGAATGACAGAAGATGACAGAAGATGACAGAAGATGACAGAAGAGGACAGAATGACAGAAGATGACAGAATGACAGAAGAGGACAGAATGACAGAAGATGACAGAAGATGACAGAAGATGACAGAATGACAGAAGATGACAGAAGATGACAGAGTATGACAGAAGATGACAGAAGATGACAGAAGATGACAGAATGACAGAAGAGGACAGAAGATGACAGAAGATGACAGAAGATGACAGAATGACAGAAGAGGACAGAAGATGACAGAAGATGACAGAATGACAGAAGATGACAGAAGATGACAGAAGATGACAGAAGATGACAGAATGACCGAAGAGGACAGAATGACAGAAGAGGACAGAATGACAGAAGAGGACAGAATATGACAAAAGATGACAGAAGATGACAGAATGACAGAAGATGACAGAAGATGACAGAAAATGACAGAAGATGACAGAAGATGACAGAAGATGACAGAATGACAGAAGAGGACAGAATGACAGAAGATGACAGAATGACAGAAGATGACAGAATGACAGATGAGGACAGAAGATGACAGAAGATGACAGAAGATGACAGAAGATGACAGAATGACAGAAGAGGACAGAAGAGGACAGAAGATGACAGAAGATGACAGAAGATGACAGAAGATGACAGAATGACAGAAGAGGTCAGAAGATGACAGAAGATGACAGAAGATGACAGAAGATAACAGAAGATGACAGAATGACAGAAGATGACAGAAGATGACAGAAGAAGACAGAAGATGACAGAAGATGACAGAAGATGACAGAATATGACAGAAGATGACAGAAGATGACAGAATATGACAGAAGATGACAGAATGACAGAAGAGGACAGAATGACAGAAGAGGACAGAATATGCCAGAAGATGACAGAAGGTGACAGAATGACAGAAGATGACAGAAGATGACAGAAGATCACAGAAGATGACAGAAGATGACAGAATGACAGAAGAGGACAGAATGACAGAAGATGACAGAATGACAGAAGAGGACAGAATGACAGAAGATGACAGAAGATGACACAAGATGACAGGATGACAGAAGAGGACAGAATGACAGAAGATGACAGAATGACAGAAGATGACAGAAGATGACGGAAGATGACAGAATGACAGATGAGGACAGAAGATGACAGAAGATGGCAGAAGATGACAGAAGATGACAGAATGACAGAAGAGGACAGAATGACAGAAGATGAAAGAAGATGACAGAAGATGACAGAATGACAGAAGAGGACAGAATGACAGAAGATGACAGAAGATGACAGAAGATGACAGAATGACAGAAGATGACAGAAGATGACAGAAGATGACAAAATGACAGAAGAGGACAGAATGACAGAAGATGACAGAATGACAGAAGAGGACAGAATGACAGAAGATGACAGAAGATGACAGAATGACAGAAGAGGACAGAATGACAGAAGATGAAAGAAGATGACAGAAGATGGCAGAAGATGACAGAATGACAGAAGATGACAGAAGATGACAGAAGATGACAAAATGACAGAAGAGGACAGAATGACAGAAGATGACAGAGTGACAGAAGAGGACAGAATGACAGAAGATGACAGAAGATGACAGAAGATGACAGAATGACAGATGAGGACAGAAGATGACAGAAGATGACAGAAGATGACAGAAGATGACAGAAGATGACAGAATGACAGAAGAGGTCAGAAGATGACAGAAGATGACAGAAGATGACAGAAGATAACAGAAGATGACAGAATGACAGAAGAGGACAGAATGACAGAAGAGGACAGAATGACAGAAGATGACAGAAGATGACAGAAGAAGACAGAAGATGACAGAAGATGACAGAAGATGACAGAAGATGACAGAAGATGACAGAATATGACAGAAGATGACAGAATGACAGAAGAGGACAGAATGACAGAAGAGGACAGAATATGCCAGAAGATGACAGAAGGTGACAGAATGACAGAAGATGACAGAAGATGACAGAAGATCACAGAAGATGACAGAATGACAGAAGAGGACAGAATGACAGAAGATGACAGAATGACAGAAGAGGACAGAATGACAGAAGATGACAGAAGATGACACAAGATGACAGGATGACAGAAGAGGACAGAATGACAGAAGATGACAGAATGACAGAAGATGACAGAAGATGACAGAAGATGACAGAATGACAGACGAGGACAGAAGATGACAGAAGATGGCAGAAGATGACAGAAGATGACAGAATGACAGAAGAGGACAGAATGACAGAAGATGATAGAAGATGACAGAAGATGACAGAATGACAGACGAGGACAGAAGATGACAGAAGATGGCAGAAGATGACAGAAGATGACAGAATGACAGAAGAGGACAGAATGACAGAAGAGGTCAGAATGACAGAAGATGACAGAAGATGACAGAAGATGACAGAAGAGGACAGAATGACAGAAGATGACAGAATGACAGAAGAGGACAGAATGACAGAAGATGACAGAAGATGACAGAAGATGACAGAAGATGACAGAATGACAGAAGATGACAGAAGATGACAGAGTATGACAGAAGATGACAGAAGATGACAGAAGATGACAGAAGATGACAGAATGACAGAAGATGACAGAAGATGACAGAAGATGACAGAAGATGACAGAATGACCGAAGAGGACAGAATGACAGAAGAGGACAGAATGACAGAAGAGGACAGAATATGACAAAAGATGACAGAAGATGACAGAATGACAGAAGATGACAGAAGATGACAGAAAATGACAGAAGATGACAGAAGATGACAGAAGATGACAGAATGACAGAAGAGGACAGAATGACAGAAGATGACAGAATGACAGAAGATGACAGAATGACAGATGAGGACAGAAGATGACAGAAGATGACAGAAGATGACAGAAGATGACAGAATGACAGAAGAGGACAGAAGAGGACAGAAGATGACAGAAGATGACAGAAGATGACAGAAGATGACAGAAGATGACAGAATGACAGAAGAGGTCAGAAGATGACAGAAGATGACAGAAGATGACAGAAGATAACAGAAGATGACAGAATGACAGAAGAGGACAGAATGACAGAAGAGGATAGAATGACAGAAGATGACAGAAGATGACAGGAGAAGACAGAAGATGACAGAAGATGACAGAAGATGACAGAATATGACAGAAGATGACAGAAGATGACAGAATATGACAGAAGATGACAGAATGACAGAAGAGGACAGAATGACAGAAGAGGACAGAATATGCCAGAAGATGACAGAAGGTGACAGAATGACAGAAGATGACAGAAGATGACAGAAGATCACAGAAGATGACAGAAGATGACAGAATGACAGAAGAGGACAGAATGACAGAAGATGACAGAATGACAGAAGAGGACAGAATGACAGAAGATGACACAAGATGACACAAGATGACAGGATGACAGAAGAGGACAGAATGACAGAAGATGACAGAATGACAGAAGATGACAGAAGATGACAGAATGACAGATGAGGACAGAAGATGACAGAAGATGGCAGAAGATGACAGAAGATGACAGAATGACAGAAGAGGACAGAATGACAGAAGATGAAAGAAGATGACAGAAGATGACAGAATGACAGAAGAGGACAGAATGACAGAAGATGGCAGAAGATGACAGAAGATGACAGAAGATGACAGAATGACAGAAGATGACAGAAGATGACAAAATGACAGAAGAGGACAGAATGACAGAAGATGACAGAATGACAGAAGAGGACAGAATGACAGAAGATGACAGAAGATGACAGAATGACAGAAGAGGACAGAATGACAGAAGATGAAAGAAGATGACAGAAGATGGCAGAAGATGACAGAATGACAGAAGATGACAGAAGATGACAGAAGATGACAAAATGACAGAAGAGGACAGAATGACAGAAGATGACAGAGTGACAGAATGACAGAAGATGACAGAAGATGACAGAAGATGACAGAATGACAGATGAGGACAGAAGATGACAGAAGATGACAGAAGATGACAGAAGATGACAGAAGATGACAGAATGACAGAAGAGGTCAGAAGATGACAGAAGATGACAGAAGATGACAGAAGATAACAGAAGATGACAGAATGACAGAAGAGGACAGAATGACAGAAGAGGACAGAATGACAGAAGATGACAGAAGATGACAGAAGAAGACAGAAGATGACAGAAGATGACAGAAGATGACAGAAGATGACAGAATATGACAGAAGATGACAGAATGACAGAAGAGGACAGAATGACAGAAGAGGACAGAATATGCCAGAAGATGACAGAAGGTGACAGAATGACAGAAGATGACAGAAGATGACAGAAGATCACAGAAGATGACAGAATGACAGAAGAGGACAGAATGACAGAAGATGACAGAATGACAGAAGAGGACAGAATGACAGAAGATGACAGAAGATGACACAAGATGACAGGATGACAGAAGAGGACAGAATGACAGAAGATGACAGAATGACAGAAGATGACAGAAGATGACAGAAGATGACAGAATGACAGACGAGGACAGAAGATGACAGAAGATGGCAGAAGATGACAGAAGATGACAGAATGACAGAAGAGGACAGAATGACAGAAGATGATAGAAGATGACAGAAGATGACAGAATGACAGAAGAGGACAGAATGACAGAAGATGACAGAAGATGACAGAAGATGACAGAATGACAGAAGATGACAGAAGATGACAGAAGAAGACAAAATGACAGAAGAGGACAGAATGACAGAAGATGACAGAATGACAGAAGAGGACAGAATGACAGAAGATGACAGAAGATGACAGAATGACAGAAGAGGACAGAATGACAGAAGATGAAAGAAGATGACAGAAGATGACAGAATATGACAGAAGATGACAGAAGATGACAGAAGATGACAGAAGATGACAGAATGACAGAAGAGGACAGAATGACAGAAGATGACAGAAGATGACAGAAGATGACAGAAGATGACAGAATGACATAAGAGGACAGAAGAGGACAGAAGATGACAGAAGATGACAGAAGATGACAGAATGAAAGAAGAGGTCAGAAGATGACAGAAGATGACAGAAGATAACAGAAGATGACAGAATGACAGAAGAGGACAGAATGACAGAAGAGGACAGAATGACAGAAGATGACAGAAGATGACAGAAGAAGACAGAAGATGACAGAAGATGACAGAAGATGACAGAATATGACAGAAGATGACAGAAGATGACAGAATATGACAGAAGATGACAGAATGACAGAAGAGGACAGAATGACAGAAGAGGACAGAATATGACAGAAGATGACAGAAGGTGACAGAATGACAGAAGATGACAGAAGATGACAGAAGATCACAGAAGATGACAGAAGATGACAGAATGACAGAAGAGGACAGAATGACAGAAGATGACAGAATGACAGAAGAGGACAGAATGACAGAAGATGACACAAGATGACACAAGATGACAGAATGACAGAAGAGGACAGAATGACAGAAGATGACAGAATGACAGAAGATGACAGAAGATGACAGAAGATGACAGAAGATGACAGAATGACAGACGAGGACAGAAGATGACAGAAGATGGCAGAAGATGACAGAAGATGACAGAATGACAGAAGAGGACAGAATGACAGAAGAGGTCAGAATGACAGAAGATGACAGAATGACAGAAGAGGACAGAATGACAGAAGATGGCAGAAGATGACAGAAGATGACAGAAGATGACAGAAGATGACAGAAGATGACAGAGTATGACAGAAGATGACAGAAGATGACAGAAGATGACAGAAGATGACAGAATGACAGAAGAGGACAGAAGATGACAGAAGATGACAGAAGATGACAGAATGACAGAAGAGGACAGAAGATGACAGAAGATGACAGAATGACAGAAGATGACAGAAGATGACAGAAGATGACAGAAGATGACAGAATGACCGAAGAGGACAGAATGACAGAAGAGGACAGAATGACAGAAGAGGACAGAATATGACAAAAGATGACAGAAGATGACAGAATGACAGAAGATGACAGAAGATGACAGAAAATGACAGAAGATGACAGAAGATGACAGAATGACAGAAGATGACAGAATGACAGAAGATGACAGAATGACAGAAGATGACAGAATGACAGATGAGGACAGAAGATGACAGAAGATGACAGAAGATGACAGAAGATGACAGAAGATGACAGAATGACAGAAGAGGACAGAAGATGACAGAAGATGACAGAAGATGACAGAAGATGACAGAAGATGACAGAATGACAGAAGAGGACAGAAGAGGACAGAAGATGACAGAAGATGACAGAAGATGACAGAAGATGACAGAATAACAGAAGAGGTCAGAAGATGACAGAAGATGACAGAAGATGACAGAAGATAACAGAAGATGACAGAATGACAGAAGAGGACAGAATGACAGAAGAAGACAGAATGACAGAAGATGACAGAATATGCCAGAAGATGACAGAAGGTGACAGAATGACAGAAGATGACAGAAGATGACAGAAGATCACAGAAGATGACAGAAGATGACAGAATGACAGAAGAGGACAGAATGACAGAAGATGACAGAATGACAGAAGAGGACAGAATGACAGAAGATGACAGAAGATGACAGAAGATGACAGAATGACAGAAGATGACAGAAGATGACAGAAGATGACAAAATGACAGAAGATGACAGAATGACAGAAGAGGACAGAATGACAGAAGATGACAGAAGATGACACAAGATGACAGAATGACAGAAGAGGACAGAATGACAGAAGATGACAGAATGACAGAAGATGACAGAAGATGACAGAAGATGACAGAATGACAGACGAGGACAGAAGATGACAGAAGATGGCAGAAGATGACAGAAGATGACAGAATGACAGAAGAGGACAGAATGACAGAAGATGATAGAAGATGACAGAAGATGACAGAATGACAGAAGAGGACAGAATGACAGAAGATGACAGAAGATGACAGAAGATGACAGAAGATGACAGAATGACAGAAGATGACAGAAGATGACAAAATGACAGAAGAGGACAGAATGACAGAAGATGACAGAATGACAGAAGAGGACAGAATGACAGAAGATGACAGAAGATGACAGAATGACAGAAGAGGACAGAATGACAGAAGATGAAAGAAGATGACAGAAGATGGCAGAAGATGACAGAATGACAGAAGATGACAGAAGATGACAGAAGATGACAAAATGACAGAAGAGGACAGAATGACAGAAGATGACAGAGTGACAGAAGAGGACAGAATGACAGAAGATGACAGAAGATGACAGAATGACAGAAGAGGACAGAATGACAGAAGATGACAGAATATGACAGAAGATGATTGAATATGACAGAAGATGACAGAAGATGACAGAAGATGACAGAATGACAGAAGAGGACAGAATGACAGAAGATGACAGAAGATGACAGAAGATGACAGAATGACAGAAGATGACAGAAGATGACGGAAGATGACAGAAGATGACAGAAGATGACAGAATGACAGAAGAGGACAGAATGACAGAAGATGACAGAAGATGACAGAAGATGACAGAAGATGACAGAATGACAGAAGATGTCAGAATGACAGAAGATGACAGAATGACAGAAGAGGACAGAATGACAGAAGATGACAGAAGATGACAGAAGATGACAGAAGGTGACAGAATGACAGAAGAGGACAGAATGACAGAAGATGACAGAAGAGGACAGAATGACAGAAGATGACAGAATGACAGAAGAGGACAGAATGACAGAAGATGACAGAAGATGACAGAAGATGACAGAATGACAGAAGATGACAGAAGATGAGAGAGTATGACAGAAGATGACAGAAGATGACAGAAGATGACAGAAGATGACAGAAGATGACAGAATGACAGAAGAGGACAGAAGATGACAGAAGATGACAGAAGATGACATAATGACAGAAGAGGACAGAAGATGACAGAAGATGACAGAATGACAGAAGATGACAGAAGATGACAGAAGATGACAGAATATGACGAAAGATGACAGAAGATGACAGAATGACAGAAGATGACAGAAGATGACAGAAAATGACAGAAGATGACAGAAGATGACAGAAGATGACAGAATGACAGAAGAGGACAGAATGACAGAAGATGACAGAATGACAGAAGATGACAGAATGACAGATGAGGACAGAAGATGACAGAAGATGACAGAAGATGACAGAATGACAGAAGAGGACAGAAGATGACAGAAGATGACAGAAGATGACAGAAGATGACAGAATATGACAGAATGACAGAAGAGGACAGAAGAGGACAGAAGATGACAGAAGATGACAGAAGATGACAGAAGATGACAGAATGACCGAAGAGGTCAGAAGATGACAGAAGATGACAGAAGATGACAGAAGATAACAGAAGATGACAGAATGACAGAAGAGGACAGAATGACAGAAGATGACAGAAGATGACAGAAGAAGACAGAAGATGACAGAATATGACAGAAGATGACAGAATGACAGAAGAGGACAGAATGACAGAAGAGGACAGAATATGCCAGAAGATGACAGAAGGTGATAGAATGACAGAAGATGACAGAAGATGACAGAAGATGACAGAAGATGACAGAATGACAGAAGAGGACAGAATGACAGAAGATGACAGAAGATGACACAAGATGACAGAATGACAGAAGAGGACAGAATGACAGAAGATGACAGAATGACAGAAGATGACAGAAGATGACAGAAGATGACAGAAGATGACAGAAGATGACAGAATGACAGAAGATGACAGAAGATGACAGAAGATGACAAAATGACAGAAGAGGACAGAATGACAGAAGATGACAGAATGACAGAAGAGGGCAGAAGATGACAGAAGATGACAGAATGACAGAAGAGGACAGAATGACAGAAGGTGACAGAAGATGACAGAATGACAGAAGATGACAGAAGATGACAGAAGATGACAAAATGACAGAAGAGGACAGAATGACAGAAGATGACAGAAGATGGAAGAAAATGACAGAATGACAGAAGAGGACAGAATGACAGAAGATGACAGAATATGACAGAAGATGACAGAATATGACAGAAGATGACAGAAGATGACAGAAAATGACAGAAGAGGACAGAATGACAGAAGATGACAGAAGATGACAGAATGACAGAAGATGAAAGAAGATGAAGGAAGATGACAGAAGATGACAGAAGATGACAGAATGACAGAAGAGGACGGAATGACAGAAGATGACAGAAGATGACAGAAGATGACAGAAGATGACAGAATGACAGAAGATGTCAGAATGACAGAAGATGACAGAATGACAGAAGAGGACAGAATGACAGAAGATGACAGAAGATGACAGAACATGACAGAACATGACAGAATGACAGAAGATGACAGAAGATGACAGAAGAGGACAGAATGACAGAAGATGACAGAATATGACAGAAGATGACAGAATGACATAAGATGACAGAAGATGACAGAAGAGGACAGAATGACAGAAGATAACAGAAGATGACAGAAGATGACAGAATGACAGAAGAGGACAGAAGATGACAGAATGACAGAAGAGGACAGAATGACAGAAGATGACAGAAGATGACAGAAGAAGACAGAATGACAGAAGAGGACAGAATGACAGAAGATGACAGAAGATGACAGAAGATGACAGAAGATGACAGAATGACAGAAGAGGACAGAATGACAGAAGAGGACAGAAGATGACAGAATGACAGAAGAAGACAGAAGAGGACAGAATGACAGAAGATGACAGAAGATGACAGAAGATGACAGAAGATGACAGAATTACAGAAGAGGACAGAATGACAGAAGAGGACAGAAGATGACAGAATGACAGAAGAGGACAGAAGATGACAGAAGATGACAGAATGACAGAAGAGGTCAGAATGACAGAAGAGGACAGAATGACAGAAGATGACAGAATGACAGAAGATGACAGAAGATGACAGAAGATGACAGAATGACAGAAGATGACAGAAGATGGCAGAATATGACAGAATATGACAGAAGATGACAGAAGATGACAGAAGATGACAGAATGACAGAAGATGACAGAAGATGACAGTAGATGGCAGAAGATGACAGAATGACAGAAGAGGACAGAAGATGACAGAAGATGACAGAAGATGACAGAAGATGACAGAAGATGACAGAATGACAGAAGAGGACAGAATGACAGAAGAGGACAGAATATGATAGAGGATGACAGAAGATGACAGAATGACAGAAGATGACAGAAGATGACAGAATGACAGAAGATGAAAGAACATGACAGAAGATGACAGAAGATGACAGAATATGACAGAAGAGGACAGAAGATGACAGAAGATGACAGAATATGACAGAAGATGACAGAAGATGACAGAATGACAGAAGAGGACAGAATGACAGAAGAGGACAGAATATGACAGAAGATGACACAAGATGACAGAATGACAGAAGAGGACAGAATGACAGAAGAGGACAGAATATGATAGAGGATGACAGAAGATGACAGAATGACAGAAGATGACAGAAGATGACAGAAGATGACAGAAGAAGACAGAATGACAGAAGAGGACAGAATGACAGAAGATGACAGAAGATGACAGAAGATGACAGAAGATGACAGAATGACAGAAGAGGACAGAATGACAGAAGAGGACAGAAGATGACAGAATGACAGAAGAAGACAGAAGAGGACAGAATGACAGAAGATGACAGAAGATGACAGAAGATGACAGAAGATGACAGAATTACAGAAGAGGACAGAATGACAGAAGAGGACAGAAGATGACAGAATGACAGAAGAGGACAGAAGATGACAGAAGATGACAGAATGACAGAAGAGGTCAGAATGACAGAAGAGGACAGAATGACAGAAGATGACAGAATGACGGAAGATGACAGAAGATGACAGAAGATGACAGAATGACAGAAGATGACAGAAGATGGCAGAATATGACAGAATATGACAGAAGATGACAGAAGATGACAGAAGATGACAGAATGACAGAAGATGACAGAAGATGACAGTAGATGGCAGAAGATGACAGAATGACAGAAGAGGACAGAAGATGACAGAAGATGACAGAAGATGACAGAAGATGACAGAATGACAGAAGAGGACAGAATGACAGAAGAGGACAGAATATGATAGAGGATGACAGAAGATGACAGAATGACAGAAGATGACAGAAGATGACAGAATGACAGAAGATGAAAGAACATGACAGAAGATGACAGAAGATGACAGAATATGACAGAAGAGGACAGAAGATGACAGAAGATGACAGAGTATGACAGAAGATGACAGAAGATGACAGAATGACAGAAGAGGACAGAATGACAGAAGATGACAGAATGACAGAAGAGGACAGAAGATGACAGAGGATGACAGAAGATGACAGAAGATGACAGAATGACAGAAGAGGACAGAAGATGACAGAAGATGACAGAATGACAGAAGATGACAGAAGATGACAGAAGATGACAGAAGATGACAGAATTACAGAAGAGGACAGAATGACAGAAGAGGACAGAAGATGACAGAATGACAGAAGAGGACAGAAGATGACAGAAGATGACAGAATGACAGAAGAGGACAGAATGACAGAAGATGACAGAATGAAAGAAGATGACAGAAGATGACAGAAGATGACAGAATGACAGAAGATGACAGAATGACAGAAGATGACAGAATGACAGAAGATGACAGAATGACAGAAGATGACAGAATGACAGATGAGGACAGAAGATGACAGAAGATGACAGAAGATGACAGAAGATGACAGAAGATGACAGAATGACAGAAGAGGACAGAAGATGACAGAAGATGACAGAAGATGACAGAAGATGACAGAAGATGACAGAATGACAGAAGAGGACAGAAGAGGACAGAAGATGACAGAATGACAAAAGATGACAGAAGATGACAGAATATGACAGAAGAGGACAGAAGATGACAGAATATGACAGAAGATGACAGAAGAGGACAGAATGACAGAAGCGGACAGAATATGACAGAAGATGACACAAGATGACAGAATGACAGAAAATGACAGAAGAGGACAGAACATGACAGAAGAGGACAGAATGACAGAAGATGACAGAAGATGGCAGAAGATGGCAGAAGATGACAGAAGATGACAGAATATGACAGAAGATGACAGAAGATGACAGAATGACAGAAAATGACAGAAGAGGACAGAACATGACAGAAGAGGACAGAATGACAGAAGATGACAGAAGATGGCAGAAGATGGCAGAAGATGACAGAAAATGACAGAATATGACAGAAGATGACAGAAGATGACAGAGTATGACAGAAGATGACAGAAGATGACAGAAGATGAAAGAAGATGACAGAATGACAGAAGAGGACAGAATGACAGAAGATGACAGAATGACAGAAGAGGACAGAAGATGACAGAAGATGACAGAAGATGACAGAATGACAGAAGAGGACAGAAGATGCCAGAAGAGGACAGAATGACAGAAGAGGACAGAATATGACAAAAGATGACAGAAGATGACAGAATGACAGAAGATAACAGAAGATGACAGAAAATGACAGAAGATGACAGAAGATGACAGAAGATGACAGAATGACAGAAGAGGAAAGAATGACAGAAGATGACAGAATGACAGAAGATGACAGAATGACAGATGAGGACAGAAGATGACAGAAGATGACAGAAGATGACAGAATGACAGAAGAAGACAGAAGATGACAGAATGACAGAAGAGGACAGAAGAGGACAGAAGATGACAGAAGATGACAGAAGATGACAGAATGACAGAAGAGGTCAGAAGATGACAGAAGATGACAGAAGATGACAGAAGATAACAGAAGATGACAGAATGACAGAAGATGACAGAATGACAGAAGAGGACAGAATGACAGAAGATGACAGAAGATGACAGAAGATGAAAAGATGACAGAATATGACAGAAGATGAAAGAAGATGACAGAATATGACAGAAGATGACAGAATGACAGAAGAGGACAGAATGGCAGAAGAGGACAGAATATGCCAGAAGATGACAGAAGGTGACAGAAGGTGACAGAATGACAGAAGATGACAGAAGATGACAGAAGATCACAGAAGATGACAGAAGATGACAGAATGACAGAAGAGGACAGAATGACAGAAGATGACAGAATGACAGAAGAGGACAGAATGACAGAAGATGACAGAAGATGACACAAGATGACAGAATGACAGAAGAGGACAGAATGACAGAAGATGACAGAATGACGGAAGATGACAGAGGATGACAGAAGATGACAGAAGATGACAGAAGATGACAGAATGACAGACGAGGAAAGAAGATGACAGAAGATGGCAGAAGATGACAGAATGACAGAAGAGGACAGAATGACAGAAGATGACAGAATGACAGAAGAGGACAGAATGATAGAAGATGACAGAAGATGACAGAATGACAGAAGAGGACAGAATGACAGAAGATGACAGAAGATGACAGAAGATGACAGAAGATGACAGAATGACAGAAGATGACAGAAGATGACAGAAGATGACAAAATGACAGAAGAGGACAGAATGACAGAAGATGACAGAATGACAGAAGAGGGCAGAAGATGACAGAAGATGACAGAAGATGACAGAAGATGACAGAATGACAGAAGAGGACAGAATGACAGAAGATGACAGAAGATGACAGAAGATGACAGAATATGACAGAAGATGAAAAAGATGACAGAAGATGACAGAAGAGGACAGAATGACAGAAGATGACAGAAGATGACAGAATGACGGAAGATGACAGAAGATGACGCAAGATGACAGAAGATGACAGAAGATGACAGAATGACAGAAGAGGACATAATGACAGAAGATGACAGAAGATGACAGAAGATGACAGAATGACAGAAGATGACAGAATGACAGAAGAGGACACAATCACATGAGGTGACAGAAGATGACAGAAGATGACAGAATGACAGAAGAGGACAGAATGACAGAAGATGACAGAATGACAGAAGAGGACAGAATGACAGAAGATGACAGAAGATGACAGAATGACAGAAGAGGACAGAATGACAGAAGATGACAGAAGATGACAGAATGACAGAAGATGACACAAGATGACACAAGATGACAAAATGACAGAAGAGGACAGAATGACAGAAGATGACAGAGTGACAGAAGAGGACAGAATGACAGAAGATGACAGAAGATGACAGAAGATGACAGAATGACAGAAGAGGACAGAATGACAGAAGATGACAGACGATGACAGAAGATGACAGAATGACAGAAGATGACACAAGATGACGGAAGATGACAGAAGATGACAGAAGATGACAGAATGACACAAGAGGACAGAATGACAGAAGATGACAGAATGACAGAAGAGGACAGAATGACAGAAGATGACAGAAGATGACAGAAGATGACAGAAGATGACAGGAGATGACAGAATGACAGAAGATATCAGAATGACAGAAGATGACAGAATGACAGAAGAGGACAGAAGATGACAGAAGATGACAGAATGACAGAAGAGGACAGAATGACAGATGATGACAGAATGACAGAAGAGGACAGAAGATGGCAGAAGATGACAGAAGGCGACAGAAGATGACAGAAGGTGACAGAATGACAGAAGAGGACAGAATGACAGAAGATGGCAGAAGATGACAGAAGATGACAAAATGACAGAAGAGGACAGAATGACAGAAGATGACAGAATGACAGAAGAGGGCAGAAGATGACAGAAGATGACAGAATGACAGAAGAGGACAGAATGACAGAAGATGACAGAATGACAGAAGAGGACAGAATGACAGAAGAGGACTGAATATGACAGAAGATGACAGAAGATGACAGAATGACAGAAGATGACAGAAGATGACAGCAGATGACAGAATGACAGAAAATGACGGAAGAGGACAGTATATGACAGAAGAGGACAGAATCACAGAAGATGACAGAAGACGACAGAAGATGACAGAAGATGGCAGAAGATGACAGAAGATGACAGAATATGACAGAAGATGACAGAAGAGGACAGAATCACAGAAGATGACAGAAGACGACAGAAGATGACAGAAGATGGCAGAAGATGACAGAAGATGACAGAAGACGACAGAAGATGACAGAAGATGACAGAATGACAGAAGAGGACAGAATGACAGAAGATGACAGAATGACAGAAGATGACAGAATGACAGAAGATGACAGAAGATCACAGAAGAGGACAGAATGACAGAAGATGACAGAAGATGAGAGAAGATGACAGAAGATGACAGAATGACAGAAGATGCCAGAAGATGACAGAAGAGGAAAGAATGACAGAAGATGACAGAATATGACAGAAGATGACAGAATGACAGAAGAGGACAGAAGATGACAGAATGACAGAAGAGGACAGAATGACAGAAGATGAGAGAAGATGACAGAAGATGACAGAAGATGACAGAAGATGACAGAATGACAGAAGAGGACAGAAGATGACAGAAGATGACAGAATGACAGAAGATGACAGAATGACAGAAGAGGGCAGAAGATGACAGAAGATGACAGAAGATGACAGAAGATGACAGAATGACAGAAGAGGACAGAATGACAGAAGATGACAGAAGATGACAGAAGATGACAGAATATGACAGAAGATGAAAAAGATGACAGAAGATGACAGAAGAGGACAGAATGACAGAAGATGACAGAAGATGACAGAATGACGGAAGATGACAGAAGATGACGCAAGATGACAGAAGATGACAGAAGATGACAGAATGACAGAAGAGGACATAATGACAGAAGATGACAGAAGATGACAGAAGATGACAGAATGACAGAAGATGACAGAATGACAGAAGAGGACACAATCACATGAGGTGACAGAAGATGACAGAAGATGACAGAATGACAGAAGAGGACAGAATGACAGAAGATGACAGAATGACAGAAGAGGACAGAATGACAGAAGATGACAGAAGATGACAGAATGACAGAAGAGGACAGAATGACAGAAGATGACAGAAGATGACAGAATGACAGAAGATGACACAAGATGACACAAGATGACAAAATGACAGAAGAGGACAGAATGACAGAAGATGACAGAGTGACAGAAGAGGACAGAATGACAGAAGATGACAGAAGATGACAGAAGATGACAGAATGACAGAAGAGGACAGAATGACAGAAGATGACAGACGATGACAGAAGATGACAGAATGACAAAAGATGACACAAGATGACGGAAGATGACAGAAGATGACAGAAGATGACAGAATGACACAAGAGGACAGAATGACAGAAGATGACAGAATGACAGAAGAGGACAGAATGACAGAAGATGACAGAAGATGACAGAAGATGACAGAAGATGACAGGAGATGACAGAATGACAGAAGATATCAGAATGACAGAAGATGACAGAATGACAGAAGAGGACAGAAGATGACAGAAGATGACAGAATGACAGAAGAGGACAGAATGACAGATGATGACAGAATGACAGAAGAGGACAGAAGATGGCAGAAGATGACAGAAGGCGACAGAAGATGACAGAAGGTGACAGAATGACAGAAGAGGACAGAATGACAGAAGATGACAGAAGATGACAGAAGATGACAAAATGACAGAAGAGGACAGAATGACAGAAGATGACAGAATGACAGAAGAGGGCAGAAGATGACAGAAGATGACAGAATGACAGAAGAGGACAGAATGACAGAAGATGACAGAATGACAGAAGAGGACAGAATGACAGAAGAGGACTGAATATGACAGAAGATGACAGAAGATGACAGAATGACAGAAGATGACAGAAGATGACAGCAGATGACAGAATGACAGAAAATGACGGAAGAGGACAGTATATGACAGAAGAGGACAGAATCACAGAAGATGACAGAAGACGACAGAAGATGACAGAAGATGGCAGAAGATGACAGAAGATGACAGAATATGACAGAAGATGACAGAAGAGGACAGAATCACAGAAGATGACAGAAGATGACAGAAGATGGCAGAAGATGACAGAAGATGACAGAAGACGACAGAAGATGACAGAAGATGACAGAATGACAGAAGAGGACAGAATGACAGAAGATGACAGAATGACAGAAGATGACAGAATGACAGAAGATGACAGAAGATCACAGAAGAGGACAGAATGACAGAAGATGACAGAAGATGAGAGAAGATGACAGAAGATGACAGAAGATGACAGAATGACAGAAGATGCCAGAAGATGACAGAAGAGGAAAGAATGACAGAAGATGACAGAATATGACAGAAGATGACAGAATGACAGAAGAGGACAGAAGATGACAGAATGACAGAAGAGGACAGAATGACAGAAGATGAGAGAAGATGACAGAAGATGACAGAAGATGACAGAAGATGACAGAATGACAGAAGAGGACAGAAGATGACAGAAGATGACAGAATGACAGAAGATGGCAGAAGATGACAGAAGATGACAGAAGATGACAGAATGACCGAAGAGGACAGAATGACAGAAGAGGACAGAATGACAGAAGAGGACAGGATATGACAAAAGATGACAGAAGATGACAGAAAATGACAGAAGATGACAGAAGATGACAGAAGATGACAGAATGACAGAAGAGGACAGAATGACAGAAGATGACAGAATGACAGAAGAAGACAGAATGACAGATGAGGACAGAAGATGACAGAAGATGACAGAAGATGACAGAAGATGACAGAAGATGACAGAAGATGACAGAAGATGACAGAAGATGACAGAAGATGACAGAATGACAGAAGAGGACAGAAGAGGACAGAAGATGACAGAAGATGACAGAAGATGACAGAAGATGACAGAATGACAGAAGAGGTCAGAAGATGACAGAAGATGACAGAAGATGACAGAATGACAGAAGAGGACAGAATGACAGAAGAGGACAGAATGACAGAAGATGACAGAAGATGACATAAGATGACAGAAGATGACAGAAGATGACAGAATATGACAGAAGATTACAGAAGATGACAGAAGATGACAGAATATGACAGAAGATGACAGAAGATGACAGAATATGACAGAATGACAGAAGAGGACAGAATGACAGAAGAGGACAGAATATGCCAGAAGATGACAGAAGGTGACAGAATGACAGAAGATGACAGAAGATGACAGAAGATCACAGATGATGACAGAAGATGACAGAATGACAGAAGAGGACAGAATGACAGAAGATGACAGAATGACAGAAGAGGACAGAATGACAGATGATGACACAAGATGACACAAGATGACAGAATGACAGAAGAGGACAGAATGACAGAAGATGACAGAATGACAGAAGATGACAGAAGATGACAGAAGATGATAGAAGATGACAGAATGACAGATGAGGACAGAAGATGACAGAAGATGGCAGAAGATGACAGAAGATGAATGAATGACAGAAGAGCACAGAATGACAGAAGATGACAGAATGACAGGAGAGGGCAGAATGACAGAAGATGACAGAAGATGACAGAAGATGACAGAAGATGACAGAATGACAGAAGATGACAGAAGATGACAGAAGACGACAGAATGACCGAAGAGGACAGAATGACAGAAGAGGACAGGATATGACAAAAGATGACAGAAGATGACAGAATGACAGAAGATGACAAAAGATGACAGAAAATGACAGAAGATGACAGAAGATGACAGAATGACAGAAGAGGACAGAAGATGACAGAAGATGACAGAAGATGACAGAATGACAGAAGAGGACAGAAGATGACAGAAGATGACAGAAGGTGACAGAAGATGACAGAAGAGGTCAGAAGATGACAGAAGATGACAGAAGATGACAGAAGATGACAGAATGACAGAAGAGGACAGAAAGACAGAAGAGGACAGAATGACAGAAGATGACAGAAGATGACAGAAGATGACAGAATATGACAGAAGATGACAGAATATGACAGAATATGACAGAAGATGACAGAATATGACAGAAGAGGACAGAATGAAAGAAGATGACAGAAGATGACAGAAGAAGACAGAAGATGACAGAAGATGGCAGAAGATGACAGAAGAAGACAGAAGATGGCAGAATGACAGAAGAGGACAGAAAGACAGAAGAGGACAGAATGACAGAAGATGGCAGAAGATGACAGAAGATGACAGAAGATGACAGAATATGACAGAAGAGGACAGAAGATGACAGAAGATGACAGAATATGACAGAAGATGACAGAATATGACAGAAGAGGACAGAATGAAAGAAGATGACAGAAGATGTCAGAAGAAGACAGAAGATGGCAGAAGATGGCAGAAGATGACAGAATATGACAGAAGATGACAGAAGATGACAGAGTATGACAGAAGATGACAGAATGACAGAAGAGGACAGAAGATGACAGAAGATGACAGAAGATGACAGAAGATGACAGAATGACCGAAGAGGACAGAATGACAGAAGAGGACAGAATGACAGAAGAGGACAGAATTTGACAGAAGATGACACAAGATGACAGAATGACAGAAAATGACAGAAGAGGACAGAATATGACAGAAGAGGACAGAATGACAGAAGGTGACAGAAGATGACAGAATATGACAGAAGATGACAGAAGATGACAGAAGATGACAGAATGACAGAAGATGACAGAAGATGACAGTAGATGACAGAAGATGACAGAAGATGACAGTATGGCAGAAGAGGACAGAAGATGACAGAAGATGACAGAAGATGACAGAAGATGACAGAATGACAGAAGAGGACAGAATGACAGAAGAGGACAGAATATGATAGAGGATGACAGAAGATGACAGAATGACAGAAGATGAGAGAAGATGTCAGAAGGACAGAAGATGACAGAATGACAGAAGATGACAGAACATGACAGAAGATGACAGAAGATGACAGAATATGACAGAAGAGGACAGAAGATGACAGAAGATGACAGAATGACAGAAGAGGACAGAATGACAGAAGAGGACAGAAGATGACAGAAGATGACAGAAGATGACAGAAGAGGACAGAATGACAGAAGAGGACAGAATGAGAGAAGATGACAGAATGACAGAAGAGGACAGAATGGCAGAAGATGACAGAATGACAGAAGAGGACAGAATGACAGAAGATGACAGAAGATGACAGAAGATGACAGAATGAGAGAAGATGACAGAAGATGGCAGAAGATGACAGAAGATGACAGAATGACAGAAGATGACAGAAGATGACAGAAGATGACAGAATGACAGAAGAGGACAGAATGACAGAAGATGACAGAATGACAGTAGAGGACAGAAAGGCAGAAGATGACAGAAGATGACAGAATGACAGAAGAGGACAGAATGACAGAAGATGACAGAATGACAGAAGAGGACAGAAGATGACAGAAGATGACAGAATGACAGAAGATGACAGAAGAGGACAGAATGACAGAAGATGACAGAAGATGACAGAAGATGACAGAAGATGACAGAATGACAGAAGATGACAGAAGATGACAGAGTATGACAGAAGATGACAGAAGATGACAGAAGATGACAGAATGATAGAAGAGGACAGAATGACAGGAGATGACAGAATGACAGAAGAGGACAGAAAATGACAGAAGATGACAGAAGATGACAGAATGACAGAAGAGGACAGAAGATGACAGAAGATGACAGAAGATGACAGAAGAGGACAGAATGACAGAAGAGGACAGAATGAGAGAAGATGACAGAATGACAGAAGAGGACAGAATGGCAGAAGATGACAGAATGACAGAAGAGGACAGAATGACAGAAGATGACAGAAGATGACAGAAGATGACAGAATGAGAGAAGATGACAGAAGATGGCAGAAGATGACAGAAGATGACAGAATGACAGAAGATGACAGAAGATGACAGAAGATGACAGAATGACAGAAGAGGACAGAATGACAGAAGATGACAGAATGACAGTAGAGGACAGAAAGGCAGAAGATGACAGAAGATGACAGAATGACAGAAGAGGACAGAATGACAGAAGATGACAGAATGACAGAAGAGGACAGAAGATGACAGAAGATGACAGAATGACAGAAGATGACAGAAGAGGACAGAATGACAGAAGATGACAGAAGATGACAGAAGATGACAGAAGATGACAGAATGACAGAAGATGACAGAAGATGACAGAAGAGGACAGAATATGACAGAAGATGACAGAATGACAGAACATGACAGAAGACAGAAGAGGACAGAAGATGACAGAAGACAGAAGAGGACAGAATGACAGAAGATGACAGAAGATGACAGAATGACAGAAGAGGACAGAATGACAGAAGATGACAGAAGATGACAGAAGATGACAGAAGATGACAGAATGACAGAAGAGGACAGAATGACAGAAGAGGACAGAAGATGACAGAATGACAGAAGAGGACAGAAGATGACAGAAGATGACAGAAGATGACAGAATGACAGAAGAGGACAGAATGACAGAAGAGGACAGAATGACAGAAGATCACAGAATGACAGAAGATGACAGAAGATGACAGAATGACAGAAGATGACAGAAGATGACAGAATATGACAGAATATGACAGAAGATGACAGAAGATGACAGAAGATGACAGAATGACAGAAGATGACAGAAGATGACAGTAGATGACAGAAGATGACAGAATGACAGAAGATGACAGAAGATGACAGAAGAGGACAGAATGACAGAAGATGACAGAAGATGACAGAAGATGACAGAAGATGACAGAAGATGACAGAAGATGACAGAAGAGGACAGAGTGACAGAAGATGACAGAATATGACAGAAGATGACAGAATGACAGAACATGACAGAAGATGACAGAAGAGGACAGAATGACAGAAGATAACAGAAGATGACAGAAGATGACAGAATGACAGAAGAGGACAGAAGATGACAGAAGACAGAAGAGGACAGAATGACAGAAGATGACAGAAGATGACAGAATGACAGAAGAGGACAGAATGACAGAAGATGACAGAAGATGACAGAAGATGACAGAAGATGACAGAATGACAGAAGAGGACAGAATGACAGAAGAGGACAGAAGATGACAGAATGACAGAAGAGGACAGAATGACAGAAGAGGACAGGATATGACAAAAGATGACAGAAGATGACAGAATGACAGAAGATGACAAAAGATGACAGAAAATGACAGAAGATGACAGAAGATGACAGAAGATGACAGAATGACAGAAGAGGACAGAAGATGACAGAATGACAGAAGAGGACAGAAGATGACAGAAGATGACAGAAGGTGACAGAAGATGACAGAAGAGGTCAGAAGATGACAGAAGATGACAGAAGATGACAGAATGACAGAAGAGGACAGAAAGACAGAAGAGGACAGAATGACAGAAGATGGCAGAAGATGACAGAAGATGACAGAAGATGACAGAATATGACAGAAGATGACAGAAGATGACAGAATATGACAGAAGATGACAGAATATGACAGAAGATGACAGAATGAAAGAAGATGACAGAAGATGACAGAAGAAGACAGAAGAATGACAGAAGATGACAGAAGATGACAGTAGATGACTGAAGATGACAGAAGATGACAGAATGACAGAAGAGGACAGAAGATGACAGAAGATGACAGAAGATGACAGAATGACAGAAGAGGACAGAATGACAGAAGAGGACAGAATATGATAGAGGATGACAGAAGATGACAGAATGACAGAAGATGACAGAAGATGTCAGAAGGACAGAAGATGACAGAATGACAGAAGATGAAAGAACATGACAGAAGATGACAGAAGATGACAGAATATGACAGAAGAGGACAGAAGATGACAGAAGATGACAGAATATGAGAGAAGATGACAGAAGATGACAGAATGACAGAAGAGGACAGAATGACAGAAGAGGACAGAATATGACAGAAGATGACAGAAGATGACAGAAGATGACAGAATGACAGAAGAGGACAGAAGATGACAGAAGATGACAGAATGACAGAAGATGACAGAAGATGACAGAAGATGACAGAAGATGACAGAAGACGACAGAATGACCGAAGAGGACAGAATGACAGAAGAGGACAGGATATGACAAAAGATGACAGAAGATGACAGAATGACAGAAGATGACAAAAGATGACAGAAAATGACAGAAGATGACAGATGATGACAGAAGATGACAGAATGACAGAAGAGGACAGAAGATGACAGAAGATGACAGAAGATGACAGAAGGTGACAGAATGACAGAAGAGGACAGAAGATGACAGAAGGTGACAGAAGATGACAGAAGAGGTCAGAAGATGACAGAAGATGACAGAAGATGACAGAAGATGACAGAATGACAGAAGAGGACAGAAAGACAGAAGAGGACAGAATGACAGAAGATGGCAGAAGATGACAGAAGATGACAGAAGATGACAGAAGATGACAGAATATGACAGAAGATGACAGAAGATGACAGAAGATGACAGAATATGACAGAAGATGACAGAATATGACAGAAGAGGACAGAATGAAAGAAGATGACAGAAGATGACAGAAGAAGACAGAAGATGACAGAAGATGGCAGAAGATGACAGAAGATGACAGAATATGACAGAAGATGACAGAAGATGACAGAGTATGACAGAAGATGACAGAAGATGACAGAAGATGACAGAAGATGACAGAATGACGGAAGAGGACAGAATGACAGAAGATGACAGAATGACAGAAGAGGCCAGAAGATGACAGAAGATGACAGAAGATGACAGAAGATGACAGAATGACAGAAGAGGACAGAAGATGACAGAAGATGACAGAATGACAGAAGATGACAGAAGATGACAGAAGATGACAGAAGATGACAGAATGACCGAAGAGGACAGAATGACAGAAGAGGACAGAATGACAGAAGAGGACAGAATTTGACAGAAGATGACACAAGATGACAGAATGACAGAAAATGACAGAAGAGGACAGAATATGACAGAAGAGGACAGAATGACAGAAGATGACAGAAGATGACAGAATATGACAGAAGATGACAGAAAATGACAGAAGATGACAGAATGACAGAAGATGACAGAAGATGACAGTAGATGACAGAAGATGACAGAAGATGACAGAAGATGACAGTATGGCAGCAGAGGACAGAAGATGACAGAAGATGACAGAAGATGACAGAATGACAGAAGAGGACAGAATGACAGAAGAGGACAGAATATGATAGAGGATGACAGAAGATGACAGAATGACAGAAGATGAGAGAAGATGTCAGAAGAACGGAAGTTGACAGAATGACAGAAGATGACAGAACATGACAGAAGATGACAGAAGATGACAGAATATGACAGAAGAGGACAGAAGATGACAGAAGATGACAGAATGACAGAAGAGGACAGAATGACAGAAGAGGACAGAATATGACAGAAGATGACATAAGATGATAGAATGACAGAAAATGACAGAAGAGGACAGAATATGACAGAAGAGGACAGAATGACAGAAGATGACAGAAGATGACAGAAGATGACAGAAGATGGCAGAAGATGACAGAAGATGACAGCATATGACAGAAGATGACAGAAGATGACAGAGTATGACAGAGTATGACAGAAGATGACAGAAGATGACAGAAGATGACAGAAGATGACAGAATGATAGAAGAGGACAGAATGACAGGAGATGACAGAATGACAGAAGAGGACAGAAGATGACAGAAGATGACAGAAGATGACAGAATGACAGAAGAGGACAGAAGATGACAGAAGATGACAGAAGAGGACAGAATGACAGAAGAGGACAGAATGAGAGAAGATGACAGAATGACAGAAGAGGACAGAATGGCAGAAGATGACAGAAGATGACAGAATGACAGAAGAGGACAGAATGACAGAAGATGACAGAAGACGACAGAAGATGACAGAAGATGACAGAATGAGAGAAGATGACAGAAGATGGCAGAAGATGACAGAAGATGACAGAATGACAGAAGATGACAGAAGATGACAGAAGATGACAGAAGATGACAGAATGACAGAAGAGGACAGAATGACAGAAGATGACAGAATGACAGTAGAGGACAGAAAGGCAGAAGATGACAGAAGATGACAGAATGACAGAAGAGGACAGAATGACAGAAGAGGACAGAATGACAGAAGAGGACAGGATATGACAAAAGATGACAGAAGATGACAGAATGACAGAAGATGACAAAAGATGACAGAAAATGACAGAAGATGACAGATGATGACAGAAGATGACAGAATGACAGAAGAGGACAGAAGATGACAGAAGATGACAGAAGATGACAGAAGGTGACAGAATGACAGAAGAGGACAGAAGATGACAGAAGATGACAGAAGGTGACAGAAGATGACAGAAGAGGTCAGAAGATGACAGAAGATGACAGAAGATGACAGAAGATGACAGAATGACAGAAGAGGACAGAAAGACAGAAGAGGACAGAATGACAGAAGATGGCAGAAGATGACAGAAGATGACAGAAGATGACAGAAGATGACAGAATATGACAGAAGATGACAGAAGATGACAGAAGATGACAGAATATGACAGAAGATGACAGAATATGACAGAAGAGGACAGAATGAAAGAAGATGACAGAAGATGACAGAAGAAGACAGAAGATGACAGAAGATGGCAGAAGATGACAGAAGATGACAGAATATGACAGAAGATGACAGAAGATGACAGAGTATGACAGAAGATGACAGAAGATGACAGAAGATGACAGAAGATGACAGAATGACGGAAGAGGACAGAATGACAGAAGATGACAGAATGACAGAAGAGGCCAGAAGATGACAGAAGATGACAGAAGATGACAGAAGATGACAGAATGACAGAAGAGGACAGAAGATGACAGAAGATGACAGAATGACAGAAGATGACAGAAGATGACAGAAGATGACAGAAGATGACAGAATGACCGAAGAGGACAGAATGACAGAAGAGGACAGAATGACAGAAGAGGACAGAATTTGACAGAAGATGACACAAGATGACAGAATGACAGAAAATGACAGAAGAGGACAGAATATGACAGAAGAGGACAGAATGACAGAAGATGACAGAAGATGACAGAATATGACAGAAGATGACAGAAGATGACAGAAGATGACAGAATGACAGAAGATGACAGAAGATGACAGTAGATGACAGAAGATGACAGAAGATGACAGAAGATGACAGTATGGCAGCAGAGGACAGAAGATGACAGAAGATGACAGAAGATCACAGAAGATGACAGAATGACAGAAGAGGACAGAATGACAGAAGAGGACAGAATATGATAGAGGATGACAGAAGATGACAGAATGACAGAAGATGAGAGAAGATGTCAGAAGAACGGAAGATGACAGAATGACAGAAGATGACAGAACATGACAGAAGATGACAGAAGATGACAGAATATGACAGAAGAGGACAGAAGATGACAGAAGATGACAGAATGACAGAAGAGGACAGAATGACAGAAGAGGACAGAATATGACAGAAGATGACATAAGATGATAGAATGACAGAAAATGACAGAAGAGGACAGAATATGACAGAAGAGGACAGAATGACAGAAGATGACAGAAGATGACAGAAGATGACAGAAGATGGCAGAAGATGACAGAAGATGACAGCATATGACAGAAGATGACAGAAGATGACAGAGTATGACAGAGTATGACAGAAGATGACAGAAGATGACAGAAGATGACAGAAGATGACAGAATGATAGAAGAGGACAGAATGACAGGAGATGACAGAATGACAGAAGAGGACAGAAGATGACAGAAGATGACAGAAGATGACAGAATGACAGAAGAGGACAGAAGATGACAGAAGATGACAGAAGAGGACAGAATGACAGAAGAGGACAGAATGAGAGAAGATGACAGAATGACAGAAGAGGACAGAATGGCAGAAGATGACAGAAGATGACAGAATGACAGAAGAGGACAGAATGACAGAAGATGACAGAAGACGACAGAAGATGACAGAAGATGACAGAATGAGAGAAGATGACAGAAGATGGCAGAAGATGACAGAAGATGACAGAATGACAGAAGATGACAGAAGATGACAGAAGATGACAGAAGATGACAGAATGACAGAAGAGGACAGAATGACAGAAGATGACAGAATGACAGTAGAGGACAGAAAGGCAGAAGATGACAGAAGATGACAGAATGACAGAAGAGGACAGAATGACAGAAGATGACAGAATGACAGAAGAGGACAGAAGATGACAGAAGATGACAGAATGACAGAAGATGACAGAAGAGGACAGAATGACAGAAGATGACAGAAGATGACAGAAGATGACAGAAGATGACAGAATGACAGAAGATGACAGAAGATGACAGAAGAGGACAGAATGACAGAAGATGACAGAATATGACAGAAGATGACAGAATGACAGAACATGACAGAAGATGACAGAAGAGGACAGAATGAGAGAAGATAACAGAAGATGACAGAAGATGACAGAATGACAGAAGAGGACAGAAGATGACAGAAGACAGAAGAGGACAGAATGACAGAAGATGACAGAAGATGACAGAATGACAGAAGAGGACAGAATGACAGAAGATGACAGAAGATGACAGAAGATGACAGAATGACAGAAGAGGACAGAATGACAGAAGAGGACAGAAGATGACAGAAGATGACAGAAGATGACAGAATGACAGAAGATGACAGAATGACAGAAGAGGACAGAATGACAGAAGATGACAGAAGATGACAGAAGATGACAGAAGATGACAGAATGACAGAAGAGGACAGAATGACAGAAGAGGACAGAATGACAGAAGATGACAGAATGAGAGAAGATGACAGAAGATGACAGAATGACAGAAGATGACAGAAGATGACAGGATATGACAGAAGATGACAGAAGATGACAGAATGACAGAAGATGACAAAAGATGACAGAAAATGACAGAAGATGACAGATGATGACAGAAGATGACAGAATGACAGAAGAGGACAGAAGAGGACAGAAGATGACAGAAGATGACAGAAGGTGACAGAATGACAGAAGAGGACAGAAGATGACAGAAGATGACAGAAGGTGACAGAAGATGACAGAAGAGGTCAGAAGATGACAGAAGATGACAGAAGATGACAGAAGATGACAGAATGACAGAAGAGGACAGAAAGACAGAAGAGGACAGAATGACAGAAGATGGCAGAAGATGACAGAAGATGACAGAAGATGACAGAAGATGACAGAATATGACAGATGATGACAGAAGATGACAGAAGATGACAGAATATGACAGAAGATGACAGAATATGACAGAAGAGGACAGAATGAAAGAAGATGACAGAAGATGACAGAAGAAGACAGAAGATGACAGAAGATGGCAGAAGATGACAGAAGATGACAGAAGATGACAGAGTATGACAGAAGATGACAGAAGATGACAGAAGATGACAGAAGATGACAGAATGACGGAAGAGGACAGAATGACAGAAGATGACAGAATGACAGAAGGTGACAGAATATGACAGAAGATGACACAAGATGACAGAATGACAGAAAATGACAGAATGACAGAAGATGACAGAAGATGACAGAAGATGACAGAAGATGGCAGAAGATGACAGAAGATGACAGAATATGACAGAAGATGACAGAAGATGACAGAGTATGACAGATGATGACAGAAGATGACAGAAGATGACAGAAGAGGACAGAATGACAGAAGATGACAGAATGACAGAAGAGGACAGAAGATGACAGAAGATGACAGAATGACAGAAGAGGACAGAAGATGACAGAAGATGACAGAAAATGACAGAAGTTGACAGAAGATGACAGAAGATGACAGAATGACCGAAGAGGACAGAATGACAGAAGAGGACAGAATGACAGAAGATGACAGAATGACAGATGAGGACAGAAGATGACAGAAGATGACAGAAGATGACAGAAGATGACAGAATGACAGAAGAGGACAGAAGATGACAGAAGATGACAGAAGATGACAGAAGATGACAGTAGATGACAGAATGACAGAAGAGGACAGAAGAGGACAGAAGATGACAGAAGATGACAGAATGACAGAAGAGGTCAGAAGATGACAGAAGATGACAGAAGATGACAGAAGATAACAGAAGATGACAGAATGACAGAAGAGGACAGAATGACAGAAGAGGACAGAATGACAGAAGATGACAGAAGATGACAGAAGATGACAGAAGATGACAGAATATGACAGAAGATGACAGAAGATGACAGAATATGACAGAAGATGACAGAATGACAGAAGAGGACAGAATGACAGAAGAGGACAGAATATGCCAGAAGATGACAGAAGGTGACAGAATGACAGAAGATGACAGAAGATGACAGAAGATCACAGAAGATGACAGAAGATGACAGAATGACAGAAGAGGACAGAATGACAGAAGATGACAGAATGACAGAAGAGGACAGAATGACAGAAATGACAGAAGATGACACAAGATGACAGAAGATGACAGAAGATGACAGAATGACAGAAGAGGACAGAATGACAGAAGAGGACAGAATATGCCAGAAGATGACAGAAGGTGACAGAATGACAGAAGATGACAGAAGATGACAGAAGATCACAGAAGATGACAGAAGATGACAGAATGACAGAAGAGGACAGAATGACAGAAGATGACAGAATGACAGAAGATGACAGAAGATGACAGAAGATGACAGAATGACAGACGAGGACAGAAGATGACAGAAGATGGCAGAAGATGACAGAAGATGACAGAATGACAGAAGAGGACAGAATGACAGAAGATGACAGAATGACAGAAGATGACAGAAGATGACAGAAGATGACAGAATGACAGACGAGGACAGAAGATGACAGAAGATGGCAGAAGATGACAGAAGATGACAGAATGACAGAAGAGGACAGAATGAGAGAAGAGGACAGAATGACAGAAGATGACAGAAGATGACAGAAGATGACAAAATGACAGAAGAGGACAGAATGACAGAAGATGACAGAATGACAGAAGAGGGCAGAAGATGACAGAAGATGACAGAATGACAGAAGAGGACAGAATGACAGAAGATGACAGAAGATGACAGAATGATAGAAGAGGACAGAATGACAGAAGATGACAGAAGATGACAGAAGATGACAGAATGACAGAAGATGACAGAAGATGACAGAGGATGACAAAATGACAGAAGAGGACAGAATGACAGAAGATGACAGAGTGACAGAAGAGGACAGAATGACAGAAGATGACAGAAGATGACAGAAGATGACAGAATGACAGAAGAGGACAGAATGACAGAAGATGACAGAATATGACAGAAGATGATTGAATATGACAGAAGATGACAGAAGATGACAGAAGATGACAGAATGACAGAAGAGGACAGAATGACAGAAGAGGACAGAATATGATAGAGGATGACAGAAGATGACAGAATGACAGAAGATGACAGAAGATGTCAGAAGGACAGAAGATGACAGAATGACAGAAGATGAAAGAACATGACAGAAGATGACAGAATATGACAGAAGATGACAGAAGATGACAGAATGACAGAAGAGGACAGAATGACAGAAGAGGACAGAATATGGCAGAAGATGACACAAGATGACAGAATGACAGAAAATGACAGAAGAGGACAGAATATGACAGAAGAGGACAGAATGACAGAAGATGACAGAAGATGACAGATGATGACAGAAGATGGCAGAAGATGACAGAAGATGACAGAATATGACAGAAGATGACAGAGTATGACAGAAGATGACAGAAGATGACAGAAGATGACAGAATGACAGAAGAGGACAGAAGATGACAGAAGATGTCAGAATGACAGAAGATGACAGAAGATGACAGAAGATGACAGAAGATGACAGAATTACAGAAGAGGACAGAATGACAGAAGAGGAGAGAAGATGACAGAATATGACTGAAGATGATTGAATATGACAGAAGATGACAGAAGATGACAGAAGATGACAGAATGACAGAAGAGGACAGAATGACAGAAGAGGACAGAATATGATAGAGGATGACAGAAGATGACAGAATGACAGAAGATGACAGAAGATGTCAGAAGGACAGAAGATGACAGAATGACAGAAGATGAAAGAACATGACAGAAGATGACAGAATATGACAGAAGAGGACAGAAGATGACAGAAGATGACAGAATGACAGAAGAGGACAGAATGACAGAAGAGGACAGAATATGGCAGAAGATGACACAAGATGACAGAATGACAGAAAATGACAGAAGAGGACAGAATATGACAGAAGAGGACAGAATGACAGAAGATGACAGAAGATGACAGATGATGACAGAAGATGGCAGAAGATGACAGAAGATGACAGAATATGACAGAAGATGACAGAAGATGACAGAGTATGACAGAAGATGACAGAAGATGACAGAAGATGACAGAAGATGACAGAATGACAGAAGAGGACAGAATGACAGAAGATGACAGAATGACAGAAGAGGACAGAAGATGACAGAAGATGACAGAAGATGACAGAAGATGACAGAATGACAGAAGAGGACAGAAGATGACAGAAGATGTCAGAATGACAGAAGATGACAGAAGATGACAGAATTACAGAAGAGGACAGAATGACAGAAGAGGAGAGAAGATGACAGAATGACAGAAGAGGACAGAAGATGACAGAAGATGACAGAAGATGACAGAAGGTGACAGAATGACAGAAGAGGACAGAATGACAGAAGATGACAGAAGATGACAGAAGATGACAGAAGAGGACAGAATGACAGAAGATGACAGAATGACAGAAGAGGACAGAATGACAGAAGATGACAGAAGATGACAGAAGATGACAGAATGACAGAAGATGACAGAAGAAGACAGAGTATGACAGAAGATGACAGAAGATGAAAAAGATGACAGAAGATGACAGAATGATAGAAGAGGACAGAATGACAGAAGATGACAGAATGACAGAAGAGGACAGAAGATGACAGAAGATGACAGAAGATGACAGAATGACAGAAGATGACAGAAGATGACAGAATGACAGAAGATGACAGAAGATGACAGAAGATGACAGAAGATGACAGAAGATGACAGAATGACCGAAGAGGACAGAATGACAGAAGAGGACAGAATGACAGAAGAGGACAGAATATGACAAAAGATGACAGAAGATGACAGAATGACAGAAGATGACAGAATATGACAGAAGATGACAGAATGACAGAAGATGACAGAAGATGACAGAAGAGGGCAGAATGACAGAAGATAACAGAAGATGACAGAAGATGACAGAATGACAGAAGAGGACAGAAGATGACAGAATGACAGAAGAGGACAGAATGACAGAAGATGACAGAAGATGACAGAAGATGATAGAAGATGACAGAATGACAGAAGAGGACAGAATGACAGAAGATGACAGACGATGACAGAAGATGACAGAATGACAGAAGATGACAGAAGATGACAGAATATGACAGAATATGACAGAAGATGACAGAAGATGACAGAAGATGACAGAATGTCTGAAGATGACAGAAGATGACAGAAGATGACAGAAGATGACAGAAGATGACAGAATGAGAGAAGAGGACAGAATGACAGAAGAGGACAGAATATGATAGAGGATGACAGAAGATGACAGAATGACAGAAGATGACAGAAGATGTCAGAAGGACAGAAGATGACAGAATGACAGAAGATGAAAGAACATGACAGAAGATGACAGAATATGACAGAAGAGGACAGAAGATGACAGAAGATGACAGAATGACAGAAGAGGACAGAATGACAGAAGAGGACAGATTATGGCAGAAGATGACACAAGATGACAGAATGACAGAAGATGACAGAAGAGGACAGATGATGACAGAAGATGGCAGAAGATGACAGAAGATGACAGAATATGACAGAAGATGACAGAGTATGACAGAAGATGACAGAAGATGACAGAAGATGACAGAAGATGACAGAATGACAGAAGAGGACAGAATGACAGAAGATGACAGAATGACAGAAGAGGACAGAAGATGACAGAAGATGACAGAAGATGACAGAATGACAGAAGAGGACAGAAGATGACAGAAGATGACAGAATGACAGAAGATGACAGAAGATGACAGAAGATGACAGAATTACAGAAGAGGACAGAATGACAGAAGAGGAGAGAAGATGACAGAATGACAGAAGAGGACAGAAGATGACAGAAGATGACAGAAGATGACAGAATGACAGAAGAGGACAGAATGACAGAAGAGGACAGAATGACAGAAGATGACAGAATGACAGAAGATGACAGAAGATGACAGAATGGCAGAAGATGACAGATGATGACAGAATATGACAGAATATGACAGAAGATGACAGAAGATGACAGAATGACAGAAGATGACAGTAGATGACAGTAGATGACAGAAGATGACAGAAGATGACAGAAGATGACAGAATGACAGAAGAGGACAGAAGATGACAGAAGATGACAGAATGACAGAAGAGGACAGAATGACAGAAGAGGACAGAATATGTCAGAAGGACAGAAGATGACAGAATGACAGAAGATGACAGAACATGACAGAAGATGACAGAAGATGACAGAATATGACAGAAGAGGACAGAAGATGACAGAAGATGACAGAATATGACAGAAGAGGACAGAAGATGACAGAAGATGACAGAAAATGACAGAAGATGACAGAAGATGACAGAATGACAGAAGAGGAAAGAATGACAGAAGATGACAGAATGACAGAAGATGACAGAATGACAGATGAGGACAGAAGATGACAGAAGATGTCAGAAGGACAGAAGATGACAGAATGACAGAAGATGAAAGAACATGACAGAAGATGACAGAAGATGACAGAATATGACAGAAGAGGACAGAAGAGGACAGAAGATGACAGAAGATGACAGAATATGACAGAAGATGACAGAATGACAGAAGAGGACAGAATGACAGAAAATGACAGAAGAGGACAGAATATGACAGAAGAGGACAGAATATGACAGAAGATGACAGAATGACACAAGATGACAGAATGACAGAAAATGACAGAAGAGGACAGAATATGACAGAAGAGGACAGAATGATAGAAGATGACAGAAGGTGACAGAAGATGGCAGAAGATGACAGAAGATGACAGAATATGACAGAAGATGACAGAAGATGACAGAGTATGACAGAAGATGACAGAAGATGACAGAAGATGACAGAATGACAGAAGAGTACAGAATGACAGAAGATGACAGAATGACAGAAGAGGACAGAAGATGACAGAGGATGACAGAAGATGACAGAAGATGACAGAATGACAGAAGAGGACAGAAGATGACAGAATGACAGAAGATGACAGAAATGACAGAAGATGACAGAATTACAGAAGAGGACAGAATGACAGAAGAGGACAGAAGATGACAGAATGACAGAAGAGGACAGAAGATGACAGAAGATGACAGAATGACAGAAGAGGACAGAATGACAGAAGAGGACAGAATGACAGAAGATGACAGAATGACAGAAGATGACAGAAGATGACAGAAGATGACAGAATGACAGAAGAGGACAGAAGATGACAGAAGATGACAGAAGATGACAGAATGACAGAAGAGGACAGAATATGATAGAGGATGACAGAAGATGACAGAATGACAGAAGATGACAGAAGATGTCAGAAGGACAGAAGATGACAGAATGACAGAAGATGACAGAAGATGACAGAAGATGACAGAAGATGACAGAATATGACAGAAGATGACAGAAGATGACAGAATGACAGAAAATGACAGAAGAGGACAGAACATGACAGAAGAGGACAGAATGACAGAAGATGACAGAAGATGACAGAAGATGACAGAAGATGACAGAATGACAGAAAATGACAGAAGAGGACAGAACATGACAGAAGAGGACAGAATGACAGAAGATGACAGAAGATGACAGAATATGACAGAAGATGACACAAGATGACAGAATGACAGAAAATGACAGAAGAGGACAGAACATGACAGAAGAGGACAGAATGACAGAAGATGACAGAAGATGACAGAAGATGACAGAAGATGGCAGAAGATGACAGAAGATGACAGAATATGACAAAAGATGACAGAAGATGACAGAATGACAGAAGAGGACAGAATGACAGAAGATGACAGAAGATGACAGAAGATGACAGAAGATGAAAGAAGATGACAGAATGACAGAAGAGGACAGAATGACAGATGACAGAATGACAGAAGAGGACAGAAGATGACAGAAGATGACAGAATGACAGAAGAGGACAGAAGATGACAGAAGATGACAGAATGACAGAAGATGACAGAAGATGACAGAAGATGACAGAAGGTGACAGAAGATGACAGAATGACCGAAGAGGACAGAATGCCAGAAGAGGACAGAATGACAGAAGAGGACAGAATATGACAAAAGATGACAGAAGATGACAGAATGACAGAAGATGACAGAAGATGACAGAAGATGACAGAATGACAGAAGAGGACAGAAGATGACAGAGGATGACAGAAGATGACAGAAGATGACAGAATGACAGAAGAGGACAGAAGATGACAGAAGATGACAGAATGACAGAAGATGACAGAAGATGACAGAAGATGACAGAAGATGACAGAATTACAGAAGAGGACAGAATGACAGAAGAGGACAGAAGATGACAGAATGACAGAAGAGGACAGAAGATGACAGAAGATGACAGAAGATGACAGAATGACAGAAGAGGACAGAATGACAGAAGAGGACAGAATGACAGAAGATGACAGAATGACAGAAGATGACAGAATGACAGAAGATGACAGAATGACAAGATGACAAAAGATGACAGAAGATGGCAGAAGATGACAGAAGATGACAGAATGACAGAAGAGGACAAAATATGCCAGAAGATGACAGAATGACAGAAGAGGACAGAATGACAGAAGATGACAGAATGACAAGATGACAAAAGATGACAGAAGATGGCAGAAGATGACAGAAGATGACAGAATGACAGAAGAGGACAGAATGACAGAAGATGACAGAATGACAGAAGAGGACAGAATGACATTTGATGATAGAAGATGACAGAAGATGACAGAATGACAGAAGAGGACAGAATGACAGAAGATGACAGAAGATGACAGAAGATGACAGAAGATGACAGAAGATGACAGAATGACAGAAGATGACAGAAGATGACAGAAGATGACAAAATGACAGAAGAGGACAGAATGACAGAAGATGACAGAATGACAGAAGAGGGCAGAAGATGACAGAAGACGACAGAATGACAGAAGAGGACAGAATGACAGAAGATGACAGAATGACAGAAGAGGACAGAATGACAGAAGATGACAGAAGATGACAGAAGATGACAGAAGATGACAGAATGACAGAAGATGACAGAAGATGACAGAAGATGACAAAATGACAGAAGAGGACAGAATGACAGAAGATGACAGAATGACAGAAGAGGACAGAATGACAGAAGATGACAGAAGATGACAGAATGACAGAAGAGGACAGAATGACAGAAGATGACAGAATATGACAGAAGATGACAGAATATAACAGAAGATAACAGAAGATGACAGAAGATGACAGAAGATGATAGAATGACAGAAGAGGACAGAATGGCAGAAGATGACAGAAGATGACAGAATGACAGAAGATGACAGAAGATGACCGAAGATGACAGGAGATGACAGAAGATGACAGAATGACAGAAGAGGACAGAATGACAGAAGATGACAGAAGATGTCAGAAGGACAGAAGATGACAGAATGACAGAAGATGACAGAACATGACAGAAGATGACAGAAGATGACAGAATGGCAGAAGATGACAGAAGATGACAGAATATGACAGAAGATGACAGAAGATAACAGAATGACAGAAGAGGACAGAATGACAGAAGAGGACAGAATATGACAGAAGATGACAGAAGATGACAGAATGACAGAAGATGACAGAAGATGACAGAAGATGACAGAATGACAGAAAATGACAGGAGAGGACAGAATATGACAGAAGAGGACAGAATGAAAGAAGATGATAGAAGATGACAGAAGAAGACAGAAGATGACAGAAGATGGCAGAAGATGACAGAACATGACAGAATATGACAGAAGATGACAGAAGATGACAGAGTATGACAGAAGATGTCAGAAGATGACAGAAGATGACAGAATGACAGAAGAGGACAGAATGACAGAAGATGACAGAATGACAGAAGAGGACAGAAGATGACAGAAGATGACAGAAGATGACAGAAGATGACAGAATGACAGAAGAGGACAGAAGATGACAGAAGATGACAGAATGACATAAGATGACAGAAGATGACAGAAGATGACAGAAGATGACAGAATGACCGAAGAGGACAGAATGACAGAAGAGGACCGAATGACAGAAGAGGACAGAATATGACAAAAGATGACAGAAGATGACAGAATGACAGAAGATGACAGAAGATGACAGAAAATGACAGAAGATGACAGAAGATGACAGAATGACAGAAGAGGACAGAATGACAGAAGATGACAGAATAACAGAAGATGACAGAATGACAGATGAGGACAGAAGATGACAGAAGATGACAGAAGATGACAGAGGATGACAGAAGATGACAGATTGACAGAAGAGGAGAGAAGATGACAGAAGATGATTGAAGATGACAGAAGATGACAGAATCACAGAAGAGGACAGAAGAGGACAGAAGATGACAGAAGATGACAGAAGATGACAGAATGACAGAAGAGGTCAGAAGATGACAGAAGATGACAGAAGATGACAGAAGATGACAGAATGACAGAAGAGGACAGAATGACAGAAGAGGACAGAATGACAGAAGATGACAGAAGATGACAGAAGATGACAGAATGACAGAAGATGACAGAAGATGACAGAAGATGACAGAATGACAGAAAATGACAGAAGAGGACAGAAGATGACAGAGGATGACAGAAGATGGCAGAAGATGACAGAAGATGAAAGAATATGACAGAATGACAGAAGAGGACAGAATGACAGAAGATGACAGAATGACAGAAGAGGACAGAAGATGACAGAAGATGACAGAAGATGACAGAATGACAGAAGAGGACAGAAGATGACAGAAGATGACAGAAGATGGCAGAAGATGACAGAAGAGGACAAAATATGACAAAAGATGACAGAAGATGACAGAATGACCGAAGATGACAGAAGATGACAGAAAATGACAGAAGATGACAGAAGATGACAGAAGATGACAGAATGACAGAAGAGGACAGAATGACAGAAGATGACAGAATGACTGAAGATGACAGAATGACAGATGAGGACAGAAGATGACAGAAGATGACAGAAGATGAGAGAAGATGACAGAAGATGACAGAAGATGACAGAATGACAGAAGAGGACAGAAGATGACAGAAGATGACAGAAGATGACAGAATGACAGAAGAGGACAGAAGAGGACAGAAGATGACAGAAGATGACAGAAGATGACAGAAGATGACAGAATGACAGAAGAGGTCAGAAGATGACAGAAGATGACTGAAGATGACTGAAGATGACAGAAGATAACAGAGGATGACAGAATGACAGAAGAGGACAGAATGACAGAAGAGGAAAGAATGACAGGAGATGACAGAAGATGACAGAAGATGACAGAAGAAGACAGAATATGACAGAAGATGACAGAAGATGACAGAATATGACAGAAGATGACAGAAGATGACAGAATATGACAGAAGTTGACAGAATGACAGAAGAGGACAGAATGACAGAAGAGGACAAAATATGCCAGAAGATGACAGAATGACAGAAGAGGACAGAATGACAGAAGATGACAGAATGACAGAAGATGACAAAAGATGACAGAAGATGGCAGAAGATGACAGAAGATGACAGAATGACAGAAGAGGACAGAATGACAGAAGATGACAGAATGACAGAAGAGGACAGAATGACAGAAGATGATAGAAGATGACAGAAGATGACAGAATGACAGAAGAGGACAGAATGACAGAAGATGACAGAAGATGACAGAAGATGACAGAAGATGACAGAATGACAGAAGATGACAGAAGATGACAGAAGATGACAAAATGACAGAAGAGGACAGAATGACAGAAGATGACAGAATGACAGAAGAGGACAGAATGACAGAAGATGACAGAAGATGACAGAATGACAGAAGAGGACAGAATGACAGAAGATGACAGAATATGACAGAAGATGACAGAATATAACAGAAGATAACAGAAGATGACAGAAGATGACAGAAGATGATAGAATGACAGAAGAGGACAGAATGGCAGAAGATGACAGAAGATGACAGAAGATGACAGAATGACAGAAGATGACAGAAGATGACCGAAGATGACAGGAGATGACAGAAGATGACAGAATGACAGAAGAGGACAGAATGACAGAAGATGACAGAAGATGACAGAAGATGACAGAATGACAGAAGAGGACAGAAGATGACAGAAGATGACAGAAGATGACAGAAGATGACAGAAGGTGACAGAATGACAGAAGTGGACAGAATGACAGAAGATGACAGAAGATGACAGAAGATGACAGAAGAGGACAGAATGACAGAAGATGACAAAATGACAGAAGAGGACAGAATGACAGAAGATGACAGAAGATGACAGAAGATGACAGAAGATGACAGAATGACAGAAGAGGACAGAATGAGCGAAGATGACAGAAGAGGACAGAATGACAGAAGATGAAAGAAGATGACAGAAGATGACAGAATGACAGAAGAGGGCACAATGACAGAAGATGACAGAAGATGACAGAAGAGGACAGAAGATGACAGAAGATGACAGAATGACAGAAGATGACAGAAGATGACAGAAGATGAGAGAAGATGACAGAAGTTGACAGAAGATGACAGAATGACAGAAGAGGACAGAATGACAGAAGATGACAGAAGATGACAGAATGACAGAAGAGGGCAGAAGGTGACAGAAGATGACAGAATGACAGAAGCGGACAGAACGACAGACGATGACCGAATGACAGAAGAGGACAGAAGATGACAGAAGAGGACAGAATGAGAGAAGATGACAGAAGATGACAGAAGATGACAGAAGATGATAGAATGACAGAAGAGGACAGAATGACAGAAGATGACAGAAGATGACAGAAGATGACAGAATGACAGAAGAGGACAGAAGATGACAGAATGACAGAAGAGGGCAGAATGACAGAAGATGACAGAAGATGACAGAAGATGACAGAAGATGACAGAATGAAAGAAGAGGACAGAATGACAGAAGATGACAGAATGACAGAAGAGGACAGAATGACAGAAGATGACAGAAGGTGACAGAAGATGACAGAAGATGACAGAATGACAGAAGAGGACAGAATGACAGAAGATGACAGAAGATGACAGAATGACAGAAGAGGATAGAAGATGACAGAAGATGACAGATTGACAGAAGAGGACAGAATGACAGAAGATGACAGAATGACAGAAGAGGACAGAAGATGACAAAAGATGACAGAATGGCAGAAGATGACAGAAGATGACAGAAGAGGACAGAATGACAGAATTTGACAGAAGATGACAGAATGACAGAAGATGACAGATGATGACAGGAGAGGACAGAAGATGACAGAAGATGACAGAATGATAGAAGAGGACAGAATGACAGAAGATGACAGAATGAAAGATAAGGACAGAAGATGACAGAATGACAGAAGATGACAGAAGATGACAGAAGATGACAGAAGATGACAGAAGATGACAGAAGGTGACAGAAGATGACAGAAGATGAGAGAATGACAGAATAGGACAGAAGATGACAGAAGATGACAGAATGACAGAAGATGACAGAGGATGACAGAAGAGGACAGAATGACAGAAGATGACAGAGGATGACAGAAGATGACACAAGATGACAGAAGATGACAGAAGAGGACAGAAGATGACAGAAGAGGACAGAATATGACAGAAGAGGACAGAATGACAGAAGATGAAAGAAGATGACAGAAGATGACAGAATATGACAGAAGATGACAGAAGATGACAGAATGACAGAGGAGGACAGAAAATGACAGAAGATGACAGAAGATGACAGAAGATGACAGAATGACAGAAGAGGACAGAAGATGACAGAAGATGACAGAAGATGACAGAATGACAGAAGAGGACAGAATGACAGAAGAGGTAAGAATGACAGAAGATGACAGAAGATGACAGAAGAGGACAGAATGACAGAAGAGGACAGAATGACAGAAGAGGTAAGAATGACAGAAGATGACAGAAGATGACAGAAGAGGACAGAATGACAGAAGATGACAGAAGATGACAAAATGACAGAAGAGGACAGAAGATGACAGAAGATGACAGAAAATGACAGAAGATGACAGAATGACAGAAGATGACAGAAGATGACAGAATATGTCAGAATATGACAGAAGATGACAGAAGATGACAGAAGATGACAGAAGATGACAGAAGATGACAGAAGATGACAGAAGATGACAGAAGATGACAGAAGATGACAGAATGACAGAAGAGGACAGAAGATGACAGAAGATGACAGAAGATGACAGAAGATGACAGAATGACAGAAGAGGACAGAATGACAGAAGAGGACAGAATATGATAGAGGATGACAGAAGATGACGGAATGACAGAAGATGACAGAAGATGTCAGAAGGACAGAAGATGACAGAATGACAGAAGATGACAGAACATGACAGAAGATGACAGAAGATGACAGAATGGCAGAAGATGACAGAAGATGACAGAAGATGACAGAAGATGACAGAATGACAGAAGAGGACAGAATGACAGAAGAGGACAGAATATGACAGAAGATGACAGAAGATGACAGAATGACAGAAGATGACAGAAGATGACAGAAGATGACAGAATGACAGAAAATGACAGAATGACAGAAGAGGACAGAATGACAGAAGATGACAGAAGATGACACAAGATGACAGGATGACAGAAGAGGACAGAATGACAGAAGATGACAGAATGACAGAAGATGACAGAAGATGACAGAAGATGACAGAATGACAGACGAGGACAGAAGATGAAAGAAGATGGCAGAAGATGACAGAAGATGACAGAATGACAGAAGAGGACAGAATGACAGAAGATGATAGAAGATGACAGAAGATGACAGAATGACAGAAGAGGACAGAATGACAGAAGATGACAGAAGATGACAGAAGATGACAGAATGACAGAAGATGACAGAAGATGACAGAAGAAGACAAAATGACAGAAGAGGACAGAATGACAGAAGATGACAGAATGACAGAAGAGGACAGAATGACAGAAGATGACAGAAGATGACAGAATGACAGAAGAGGACAGAATGACAGAAGATGAAAGAAGATGACAGAAGATGGCAGAAGATGACAGAATGACAGAAGATGACAGAAGATGACAGAAGATGACAAAATGACAGAAGAGGACAGAATGACAGAAGATGACAGAGTGACAGAAGAGGACAGAATGACAGAAGATGACAGAAGATGACAGAATGACAGAAGAGGACAGAATGACAGAAGATGACAGAATATGACAGAAGATGACAGAAGATGACAGAATGACAGAAGAGGACAGAATGACAGAAGATGACAGAAGATGACAGAAGATGACAGAATGACAGAAGAGGACAGAATGACAGAAGGTGACAGAAGATGACAGAAGATGACAGAAGATGACAGAAGATGACAGAAGATGACAGAATGACAGAAGATGTCAGAATGACAGATGATGACAGAATGACAGAAGCGGACAGAAGATGACAGAAGATGACAGAAGATGACAGAAGATGACAGAAGGTGACAGAATGACTGAAGAGGTCAGAATGACAGAAGATGACAGAAGAGGACAGAATGACAGAAGATGACAGAATGACAGAAGAGGACAGAGTGACAGAAGATGACAGAAGATGACAGAAGATGACAGAAGATGACAGAATGACAGAAGATGACAGAAGATGACAGAGTATGACAGAAGATGACAGAAGATGACAGAAGATGACAGAAGATGACAGAATGACAGAAGAGGACAGAAGATGACAGAAGATGACAGAAGATGACAGAATGACAGAAGATGACAGAAGATGACAGAAGATGACAGAATGACAGAAGATGTCAGAATGACAGATGATGACAGAATGACAGAAGCGGACAGAAGATGACAGAAGATGACAGAAGATGACAGAAGATGACAGAAGGTGACAGAATGACAGAAGAGGTCAGAATGACAGAAGATGACAGAAGATGACAGAAGAGGACAGAATGACAGAAGATGACAGAATGACAGAAGAGGACAGAGTGACAGAAGATGACAGAAGATGACAGAAGATGACAGAATGACAGAAGATGACAGAAGATGACAGAGTATGACAGAAGATGACAGAAGATGACAGAAGATGACAGAAGATGACAGAAGATGACAGAAGATGACAGAATGACAGAAGAGGACAGAAGATGACAGAAGATGACAGAAGATGACAGAATGACAGAAGAGGACAGAAGATGACAGAAGATGACAGAATGACAGAAGATGACAGAAGATGACAGAAGATGACAGAAGATGACAGAATGACCGAAGAGGACAGAATGACAGAAGAGGACAGAATGACAGAAGAGGACAGAATATGACAAAAGATGACAGAAGATGACAGAATGACAGAAGATGACAGAAGATGACAGAAAATGACAGAAGATGACAGAAGATGACAGAATGACAGAAGAGGACAGAATGACAGAAGATGACAGAATGACAGAAGATGACAGAATGACAGATGAGGACAGAAGATGACAGAAGATGACAGAAGATGACAGAAGATGACAGAATGACAGAAGATGACAGAAGATGACAGAAAATGACAGAAGATGACAGAAGATGACAGAAGATGACAGAATGACAGAAGAGGACAGAATGACAGAAGATGACAGAATGACAGAAGATGACAGAATGACAGATGAGGACAGAAGATGACAGAAGATGACAGAAGATGACAGAAGATGACAGAAGAGGACAGAAGATGACAGAAGATGACAGAAGATGACAGAAGATGACAGAATGACAGAAGAGGACAGAAGAGGACAGAAGATGACAGAAGATGACAGAAGATGACAGAAGATGACAGAATGACAGAAGAGGTCAGAAGATGACAGAAGAAGACAGAAGAAGACAGAAGATGACAGAAGATGACAGAAGATGACAGAAGATGACAGAATATGACAGAAGATGACAGAAGATGACAGAATATGACAGAAGATGACAGAATGACAGAAGAGGACAGAATGACAGAAGAGGACAGAATATGACAGAAGATGACAGAAGGTGACAGAATGACAGAAGATGACAGAAGATGACAGAAGATCACAGAAGATGACAGAAGATGACAGAATGACAGAAGAGGACAGAATGACAGAAGATGACAGAATGACAGAAGAGGACAGAATGACAGAAGATGACAGAAGATGACACAAGATGACAGAATGACAGAAGAGGACAGAATGACAGAAGATGACAGAATGATAGAAGATGACAGAAGATGACAGAAGATGACAGAATGACAGACGAGGACAGAAGATGACAGAAGATGGCAGAAGATGACAGAAGATGACAGAATGACAGAAGAGGACAGAATGACAGAAGAGGTCAGAATGACAGAAGATGACAGAATGACAGAAGAGGACTGAATGACAGAAGATGGCAGAAGATGACAGAATATGACAGAAGATGACAGAATGACAGAAGATGACAGAAGATGACAGAGTATGACAGAAGATGACAGAAGATGACAGAAGATGACAGAATGACAGAAGAGGACAGAAGATGACAGAAGATGACAGAAGATGACAGAATGACAGAAGAGGACAGAAGATGACAGAAGATGACAGAATGACAGAAGATGACAGAAGATGACAGAAGATGACAGAAGATGACAGAATGACCGAAGAGGACAGAATGACAGAAGAGGACAGAATGACAGAAGAGGACAGAATATGACAAAAGATGACAGAAGATGACAGAATGACAGAAGATGACAGAAGATGACAGAAAATGACAGAAGATGACAGAAGATGACAGAATGACAGAAGATGACAGAATGACAGAAGATGACAGAATGACAGAAGATGACAGAATGACAGATGAGGACAGAAGATGACAGAAGATGACAGAAGATGACAGAAGATGACAGAAGATGACAGAAGATGACAGAAGATGACAGAAGATGACAGAATGACAGAAGAGGACAGAAGAGGACAGAAGAGGACAGAAGATGACAGAAGATGACAGAAGATGACAGAATAACAGAAGAGGTCAGAAGATGACAGAAGATGACAGAAGATGACAGAAGATAACAGAAGATGACAGAATGACAGAAGAGGACAGAATGACAGAAGAGGACAGAATGACAGAAGATGACAGAAGATGACAGAAGAAGACAGAAGATGACAGAAGATGACAGAATATGACAGAAGATGACAGAAGATGACAGAATATGACAGAAGATGACAGAATGACAGAAGAGGACAGAATGACAGAAGAGGACAGAATATGCCAAAAGATGACAGAAGGTGACAGAATGACAGAAGATGACAGAAGATGACAGAAGATCACAGAAGATGACAGAAGATGACAGAATGACAGAAGAGGACAGAATGACAGAAGATGACAGAATGACAGAAGAGGACAGAATGACAGAAGATGACAGAAGATGACACAAGATGACAGAATGACAGAAGAGGACAGAATGACAGAAGATGACTGAATGACAGAAGATGACAGAAGATGACAGAAGATGACAGAATGACAGACGAGGACAGAAGATGACAGAAGATGGCAGAAGATGACAGAAGATGACAGAATGACAGAAGAGGACAGAATGACAGAAGATGATAGAAGATGACAGAAGATGACAGAATGACAGAAGAGGACAGAAGATGACAGAAGATGACAGAAGATGACAGAAGATGACAGAATGACAGAAGATGACAGAAGATGACAAAATGACAGAAGAGGACAGAATGACAGAAGATGACAGAATGACAGAAGAGGACAGAATGACAGAAGATGACAGAAGATGACAGAATGACAGAAGAGGACAGAATGACAGAAGATGAAAGAAGATGACAGAAGATGGCAGAAGATGACAGAATGACAGAAGATGACAGAAGATGACAGAAGATGACAAAATGACAGAAGAGGACAGCATGACAGAAGATGACAGAGTGACAGAAGAGGACAGAATGACAGAAGATGACAGAAGATGACAGAAGATGACAGAATGACAGAAGAGGACAGAATGACAGAAGATGACAGAATATGACAGAAGATGATTGAATATGACAGAAGATGACAGAAGATGACAGAATGACAGAAGAGGACAGAATGACAGAAGATGACAGAAGATGACAGAAGATGACAGAATGACAGAAGATGACAGAAGATGACGGAAGATGACAGAAGATGACAGAAGATGACAGAATGACAGAAGAGGACAGAATGACAGAAGATGACAGAAGATGACAGAAGATGACAGAAGATGACAGAATGACAGAAGATGTCAGAATGACAGAAGATGACAGAATGACAGAAGAGGACAGAATGACAGAAGATGACAGAAGATGACAGAAGATGACAGAAGATGACAGAAGATGACAGAAGGTGACAGAATGACAGAAGAGGACAGAATGACAGAAGATGACAGAAGATGACAGAAGATGACAGAAGAGGACAGAATGACAGAAGATGACAGAATGACAGAAGAGGACAGAATGACAGAAGATGACAGAAGATGACAGAAGATGACAGAATGACAGAAGATGACAGAAGATGAGAGAGTATGACAGAAGATGACAGAAGATGACAGAAGATGACAGAAGATGACAGTATGACAGAAGAAGACAGAAGATGACAGAAGATGACAGAAGATGACATAATGACAGAAGAGGACAGAAGATGACAGAAGATGACAGAATGACAGAAGATGACAGAAGATGACAGAAGATGACAGAATATGACAAAAGATGACAGAAGATGACAGAATGACAGAAGATGACAGAAGATGACAGAAAATGACAGAAGATGACAGAAGATGACAGAAGATGACAGAATGACAGAAGAGGACAGAATGACAGAAGATGACAGAATGACAGAAGATGACAGAATGACAGATGAGGACAGAAAATGACAGAAGATGACAGAAGATGACAGAATGACAGAAGAGGACAGAAGATGACAGAAGATGACAGAAGATGACAGAATATGACAGAATGACAGAAGAGGACAGAAGAGGACAGAAGAGGACAGAAGATGACAGAAGATGACAGAAGATGACAGAATGACCGAAGAGGTCAGAAGATGACAGAAGATGACAGAAGATGACAGAAGATAACAGAAGATGACAGAATGACAGAAGAGGACAGAATGACAGAAGATGACAGAAGATGACAGAAGAAGACAGAAGATGACAGAAGATGACAGAAGATGACAGAATATGACAGAAGATGACAGAAGATGACAGAATATGACAGAAGATGACAGAATGACAGAAGAGGACAGAATGACAGAAGAGGACAGAATATGCCAGAAGATGACAGAAGGTGATAGAATGACAGAAGATGACAGAAGATGACAGAAGATGACAGAAGATGACAGAAGAGGACAGAATGACAGAAGATGACAGAATGACAGAAGAATACAGAATGACAGAAGATGACAGAAGATGACACAAGATGACAGAATGACAGAAGAGGACAGAATGACAGAAGATGACAGAATGACAGAAGATGACAGAAGATGACAGAAGATGACAGAAGATGACAGAAGATGACAGAATGACAGAAGATGACAGAAGATGACAGAAGATGACAAAATGACAGAAGAGGACAGAATGACAGAAGATGACAGAATGACAGAAGAGGGCAGAAGATGACAGAAGATGACAGAATGACAGAAGAGGACAGAATGACAGAAGGTGACAGAAGATGACAGAATGACAGAAGAGGACAGAAGATGACAGAAGATGACAAAAGATGACAGAATGACAGAAGATGACAGAAGATGACAGAAGATGACAAAATGACAGAAGAGGACAGAATGACAGAAGATGACAGAGTGACAGAAGAGGACAGAATGGCAGAAGATGACAGAAGATGGAAGAAAATGACAGAATGACAGAAGAGGACAGAATGCCAGAAGATGACAGAATATGACAGAAGATGACAGAAGATGACAGAAGATGACAGAAGATGACAGAATGACAGAAGAGGACAGAATGACAGAAGATGAAAGAAGATGAAGGAAGATGACAGAAGATGACAGAAGATGACAGAATGACAGAAGAGGACGGAATGACAGAAGATGACAGAAGATGACAGAAGATGACAGAAGATGACAGAATGACAGAAGATGTCAGAATGACAGAAGATGACAGAATGACAGAAGAGGACAGAATGACAGACGATGACAGAAGATGACAGAACATGACAGAACATGACAGAATGACAGAAGATGACAGAAGATGACAGAAGAGGACAGAATGACAGAAGATGACAGAATATGACAGAAGATGACAGAATGACATAAGATGACAGAAGATGACAGAAGAGGACAGAATGACAGAAGATAACAGAAGATGACAGAAGATGACAGAATGACAGAAGAGGACAGAAGATGACAGAATGACAGAAGAGGACAGAATGACAGAAGATGACAGAAGATGACAGAAGAAGACAGAATGACAGAAGAGGACAGAATGACAGAAGATGACAGAAGATGACAGAAGATGACAGAAGATGACAGAATGACAGAAGAGGACAGAATGACAGAAGAGGACAGAAGATGACAGAATGACAGAAGAAGACAGAAGAGGACAGAATGACAGAAGATGACAGAAGATGACAGAAGATGACAGAAGATGACAGAATTACAGAAGAGGACAGAATGACAGAAGAGGACAGAAGATGACAGAATGACAGAAGAGGACAGAAGATGACAGAAGATGACAGAATGACAGAAGAGGACAGAATGACAGAAGAGGACAGAATGACAGAAGATGACAGAATGACAGAAGATGACAGAAGATGACAGAAGATGACAGAAGATGACAGAATGACAGAAGATGACAGAAGATGACAGAATATGACAGAAGATGACAGAAGATGACAGAAGATGACAGAAGATGACAGAATGACAGAAGATGACAGAAGATGACAGTAGATGGCAGAAGATGACAGAATGACAGAAGAGGACAGAAGATGACAGAAGATGACAGAAGATGACAGAAGATGACAGAAGATGACAGAATGACAGAAGAGGACAGAATGACAGAAGAGGACAGAATATGATAGAGGATGACAGAAGATGACAGAATGACAGAAGATGACAGAAGATGACAGAATGACAGAAGATGAAAGAACATGACAGAAGATGACAGAAGATGACAGAATATGACAGAAGAGGACAGAAGATGACAGAAGATGACAGATATGACAGAAGATGACAGAAGATGACAGAATGACAGAAGAGGACAGAATGACAGAAGAGGACAGAATATGACAGAAGATGACACAAGATGACAGAATGACAGAAAATGACAGAAGAGGACAGAATATGACAGAAGAGGACAGAATGATAGAAGATGACAGAAGGTGACAGAAGATGGCAGAAGATGACAGAAGATGACAGAATATGACAGAAGATGACAGAAGATGACAGAGTATGACAGAAGATGACAGAAGATGACAGAATGACAGAAGAGGACAGAATGACAGAAGATGACAGAATGACAGAAGAGGACAGAAGATGACAGAGGATGACAGAAGATGACAGAAGATGACAGAATGACAGAAGAGGACAGAAGATGACAGAAGATGACAGAATGACAGAAGATGACAGAAGATGACAGAAGATGACAGAATTACAGAAGAGGACAGAATGACAGAAGAGGACAGAAGATGACAGAATGACAGAAGAGGACAGAAGATGACAGAAGATGACAGAAGATGACAGAATGACAGAAGAGGACAGAATGACAGAAGATGATAGAATGACAGAAGATGACAGAAGATGACAGAAGATGACAGAATGACAGAAGATGACAGAAGATGAGAGTAGATGACAGAAGATGACATAAGATGACAGAAGATGACAGAAGATGACAGAATGACAGAAGAGGACAGAAGATGACAGAAGATGACAGAAGATGACAGATTGACAGAAGAGGACAGAATGACAGAAGAGGACAGAATATGATAGAGGATGACAGAAGATGACAGAATGACAGAAGATGACAGAAGATGTCAGAAGGACAGAAGATGACAGAATGACAAAAGATGACAGAAGATGACAGAAGATGACAGAATATGACAGAAGAGGACAGAAGATGACAGAATATGACAGAAGATGACAGAAGAGGACAGAATGACAGAAGCGGACAGAATATGACAGAAGATGACACAAGATGACAGAATGACAGAAAATGACAGAAGAGGACAGAACATGACAGAAGAGGACAGAATGACAGAAGATGACAGAAGATGGCAGAAGATGGCAGAAGATGACAGAAGATGACAGAATATGACAGAAGATAACAGAAGATGACAGAGTATGACAGAAGATGACAGAAGATGACAGAAGATGAAAGAAGATGACAGAATGACAGAAGAGGACAGAATGACAGAAGATGACAGAAGAGGACAGAAGATGACAGAAGATGACAGAATGACAGAAGAGGACAGAAGATGCCAGAAGAGGACAGAATGACAGAAGAGGACAGAATATGACAAAAGATGACAAAAGATGACAGAAGATGACAGAATGACAGAAGATGACAGAAAATGACAGAAGATGACAGAAGATGACAGAAGATGACAGAATGACAGAAGAGGAAAGAATGACAGAAGATGACAGAATGACAGAAGATGACAGAATGACAGATGAGGACAGAAGATGACAGAAGATGACAGAATGACAGAAGAGGACAGAAGATGACAGAATGACAGAAGAGGACAGAAGAGGACAGAAGATGACAGAAGATGACAGAAGATGACAGAAGATGACAGAATGAAAGAAGAGGTCAGAAGATGACAGAAGATGACAGAAGATGACAGAAGATAACAGAAGATGACAGAAGATGACAGAATGACAGAAGAGGACAGAATGACAGAAGATGACAGAATGACAGAAGATGACAGAATGACAGATGAGGACAGAAGATGACAGAAGATGACAGAAGATGACAGAAGATGACAGAATGACAGAAGAGGACAGAAGATGACAGAAGATGATAGAAGATGACAGAAGATGACAGAATGACAGAAGAGGACAGAAGAGGACAGAAGATGACAGAAGATGACAGAAGATGACAGAAGATGACAGAATGACAGAAGAGGTCAGAAGATGACAGAAGATGACAGAAGATAACAGAAGATGACAGAATGACAGAAGAGGACAGAATGACAGAAGAGGACAGAATGACAGAAGATGACAGAAGATGACAGAAGAAGACAGAAGATGACAGAAGATGACAGAAGATGACAGAATATGACAGAAGATGACAGAAGATGACAGAATATGACAGAAGATGACAGAATGACAGAAGAGGACAGAATGACAGAAGAGGACAGAATATGACAGAAGATGACAGAAGGTGACAGAATGACAGAAGATGACAGAAGATGACAGAAGATCACAGAAGATGACAGAAGATGACAGAATGACAGAAGAGGACAGAATGACAGAAGATGACAGAATGACAGAAGAGGACAGAATGACAGAAGATGACAGAAGATGACACAAGATGACAGAATGACAGAAGAGGACAGAATGACAGAAGATGACAGAATGACAGAAGATGACAGAAGATGACAGAAGATGACAGAATGACAGACGAGGACAGAAGATGACAGAAGATGGCAGAAGATGACAGAAGATGACAGAATGACAGAAGAGGACAGAATGACAGAAGAGGTCAGAATGACAGAAGATGACAGAAGATGACAGAAGATGACAGAAGAGGACAGAATGACAGAAGATGACAGAATGACAGAAGAGGACAGAATGACAGAAGATGACAGAAGATGACAGAAGATGACAGAATGACAGAAGATGACAGAAGATGACAGAGTATGACAGAAGATGACAGAAGATGACAGAAGATGACAGAAGATGACAGAATGACAGAAGAGGACAGAAGATGACAGAAGATGACAGAAGATGACAGAATGACAGAAGAGGACAGAAGATGACAGAAGATGACAGAATGACAGAAGATGACAGAAGATGACAGAAGATGACAGAATGACCGAAGAGGACAGAATGACAGAAGAGGACAGAATGACAGAAGAGGACAGAATATGACAAAAGATGACAGAAGATGACAGAATGACAGAAGATGACAGAAGATGACAGAAAATGACAGAAGATGACAGAAGATGACAGAAGATGACAGAATGACAGAAGAGGACAGAATGACAGAAGATGACAGAATGACAGAAGATGACAGAATGACAGATGAGGACAGAAGATGACAGAAGATGACAGAAGATGACAGAAGATGACAGAATGACAGAAGAGGACAGAAGAGGAAAGAAGATGACAGAAGATGACAGAAGATGACAGAAGATGACAGAATGACAGAAGAGGTCAGAAGATGACAGAAGATGACAGAAGATGACAGAAGATAACAGAAGATGACAGAATGACAGAAGAGGACAGAATGACAGAAGAGGACAGAATGACAGAAGATGACAGAAGATGACAGAAGAAGACAGAAGATGACAGAAGATGACAGAAGATGACAGAATATGACAGAAGATGACAGAAGATGACAGAATATGACAGAAGATGACAGAATGACAGAAGAGGACAGAATGACAGAAGAGGACAGAATATGCCAGAAGATGACAGAAGGTGACAGAATGACAGAAGATGACAGAAGATGACAGAAGATCACAGAAGATGACAGAAGATGACAGAATGACAGAAGAGGACAGAATGACAGAAGATGACAGAATGACAGAAGAGGACAGAATGACAGAAGATGACAGAAGATGACACAAGATGACAGGATGACAGAAGAGGACAGAATGACAGAAGATGACAGAATGACAGAAGATGACAGAAGATGACAGAAGATGACAGAATGACAGATGAGGACAGAAGATGACAGAAGATGGCAGAAGATGACAGAAGATGACAGAATGACAGAAGAGGACAGAATGACAGAAGATGAAAGAAGATGACAGAAGATGACAGAATGACAGAAGAGGACAGAATGACAGAAGATGACAGAAGATGACAGAAGATGACAGAAGATGACAGAATGACAGAAGATGACAGAAGATGACAGAAGATGACAAAATGACAGAAGAGGACAGAATGACAGAAGATGACAGAATGACAGAAGAGGACAGAATGACAGAAGATGACAGAAGATGACAGAATGACAGAAGAGGACAGAATGACAGAAGATGAAAGAAGATGACAGAAGATGGCAGAAGATGACAGAATGACAGAAGATGACAGAAGATGACAAAATGACAGAAGAGGACAGAATGACAGAAGATGACAGAGTGACAGAAGAGGACAGAATGACAGAAGATGACAGAAGATGACAGAAGATGACAGAATGACAGATGAGGACAGAAGATGACAGAAGATGACAGAAGATGACAGAAGATGACAGAAGATGACAGAATGACAGAAGAGGTCAGAAGATGACAGAAGATGACAGAAGATGACAGAAGATAACAGAAGATGACAGAATGACAGAAGAGGACAGAATGACAGAAGAGGACAGAATGACAGAAGATGACAGAAGATGACAGAAGAAGACAGAAGATGACAGAAGATGACAGAAGATGACAGAAGATGACAGAAGATGACAGAAGATGACAGAATATGACAGAAGATGACAGAATGACAGAAGAGGACAGAATGACAGAAGAGGACAGAATATGCCAGAAGATGACAGAAGGTGACAGAATGACAGAAGATGACAGAAGATGACAGAAGATCACAGAAGATGACAGAATGACAGAAGAGGACAGAATGACAGAAGATGACAGAATGACAGAAGAGGACAGAATGACAGAAGATGACAGAAGATGACACAAGATGACAGGATGACAGAAGAGGACAGAATGACAGAAGATGACAGAATGACAGAAGATGACAGAAGATGACAGAAGATGACAGAATGACAGACGAGGACAGAAGATGACAGAAGATGGCAGAAGATGACAGAAGATGACAGAATGACAGAAGAGGACAGAATGACAGAAGATGATAGAAGATGACAGAAGATGACAGAACGACAGACGAGGACAGAAGATGACAGAAGATGGCAGAAGATGACAGAAGATGACAGAATGACAGAAGAGGACAGAATGACAGAAGAGGTCAGAATGACAGAAGATGACAGAAGATGACAGAAGATGACAGAAGAGGACAGAATGACAGAAGATGACAGAATGACAGAAGAGGACAGAATGACAGAAGATGACAGAAGATGACAGAAGATGACAGAAGATGACAGAATGACAGAAGATGACAGAAGATCACAGAGTATGACAGAAGATGACAGAAGATGACAGAAGATGACAGAATGACAGAAGAGGACAGAAGATGACAGAAGATGACAGAATGACAGAAGATGACAGAAGATGACAGAAGATGACAGAAGATGACAGAATGACCGAAGAGGACAGAATGACAGAAGAGGACAGAATGACAGAAGAGGACAGAATATGACAAAAGATGACAGAAGATGACAGAATGACAGAAGATGACAGAAGATGACAGAAAATGACAGAAGATGACAGAAGATGACAGAAGATGACAGAATGACAGAAGAGGACAGAATGACAGAAGATGACAGAATGACAGAAGATGACAGAATGACAGATGAGGACAGAAGATGACAGAAGATGACAGAAGATGACAGAAGATGACAGAATGACAGAAGAGGACAGAAGAGGACAGAAGATGACAGAAGATGACAGAAGATGACAGAATGACAGAAGAGGTCAGAAGATGACAGAAGATGACAGAAGATGACAGAAGATAACAGAAGATGACAGAATGACAGAAGAGGACAGAATGACAGAAGAGGACAGAATGACAGAAGATGACAGAAGATGACAGAAGAAGACAGAAGATGACAGAAGATGACAGAAGATGACGGAATATGACAGAAGATGACAGAAGATGACAGAATATGACAGAAGATGACAGAATGACAGAAGAGGACAGAATGACAGAAGAGGACAGAATATGCCAGAAGATGACAGAAGGTGACAGAATGACAGAAGATGACAGAAGATGACAGAAGATCACAGAAGATGACAGAAGATGACAGAATGACAGAAGAGGACAGAATGACAGAAGATGACAGAATGACAGAAGAGGACAGAATGACAGAAGATGACAGAAGATGACACAAGATGACAGGATGACAGAAGAGGACAGAATGACAGAAGATGACAGAATGACAGAAGATGACAGAAGATGACAGAAGATGACAGAATGACAGATGAGGACAGAAGATGACAGAAGATGGCAGAAGATGACAGAAGATGACAGAATGACAGAAGAGGACAGAATGACAGAAGATGAAAGAAGATGACAGAAGATGACAGAATGACAGAAGAGGACAGAATGAGAGAAGATGACAGAAGATGACAGAAGATGACAGAAGATGACAGAAGATGACAGAATGACAGAAGATGACAGAAGATGACAAAATGACAGAAGAGGACAGAATGACAGAAGATGACAGAATGACAGAAGAGGACAGAATGACAGAAGATGACAGAAGATGACAGAATGACAGAAGAGGACAGAATGACAGAAGATGAAAGAAGATGACAGAAGATGGCAGAAGATGAAAGAATGACAGAAGATGACAGAAGATGACAGAAGATGACAAAATGACAGAAGAGGACAGAATGACAGAAGATGACAGAGTGACAGAATGACAGAAGATGACAGAAGATGACAGAAGATGACAGAATGACAGATGAGGACAGAAGATGACAGAAGATGACAGAAGATGACAGAAGATGACAGAAGATGACAGAATGACAGAAGAGGTCAGAAGATGACAGAAGATGACAGAAGATGACAGAAGATAACAGAAGATGACAGAATGACAGAAGAGGACAGAATGACAGAAGAGGACAGAATGACAGAAGATGACAGAAGATGACAGAAGAAGACAGAAGATGACAGAAGATGACAGAAGATGACAGAAGATGACAGAATATGACAGAAGATGACAGAATGACAGAAGAGGACAGAATGACAGAAGAGGACAGAATATGCCAGAAGATGACAGAAGGTGACAGAATGACAGAAGATGACAGAAGATGACAGAAGATCACAGAAGATGACAGAATGACAGAAGAGGACAGAATGACAGAAGATGACAGAATGACAGAAGAGGACAGAATGACAGAAGATGACAGAAGATGACACAAGATGACAGGATGACAGAAGAGGACAGAATGACAGAAGATGACAGAATGACAGAAGATGACAGAAGATGACAGAAGATGACAGAATGACAGACGAGGACAGAAGATGACAGAAGATGGCAGAAGATGACAGAAGATGACAGAATGACAGAAGAGGACAGAATGACAGAAGATGATAGAAGATGACAGAAGATGACAGAATGACAGAAGAGGACAGAATGACAGAAGATGACAGAAGATGACAGAAGATGACAGAATGACAGAAGATGACAGAAGATGACAGAAGAAGACAAAATGACAGAAGAGGACAGAATGACAGAAGATGACAGAATGACAGAAGAGGACAGAATGACAGAAGATGACAGAAGATGACAGAATGACAGAAGAGGACAGAATGACAGAAGATGAAAGAAGATGACAGAAGATGACAGAATATGACAGAAGATGACAGAAGATGACAGAAGATGACAGAAGATGACAGAATGACAGAAGAGGACAGAATGACAGAAGATGACAGAAGATGACAGAAGATGACAGAAGATGACAGAATGACAGAAGAGGACAGAAGAGGACAGAAGATGACAGAAGATGACAGAAGATGACAGAATGACAGAAGAGGTCAGAAGATGACAGAAGATGACAGAAGATAACAGAAGATGACAGAATGACAGAAGAGGACAGAATGACAGAAGAGGACAGAATGACAGAAGATGACAGAAGATGACAGAAGAAGACAGAAGATGACAGAAGATGACAGAAGATGACAGAATATGACAGAAGATGACAGAAGATGACAGAATATGACAGAAGATGACAGAATGACAGAAGAGGACAGAATGACAGAAGAGGACAGAATATGACAGAAGATGACAGAAGGTGACAGAATGACAGAAGATGACAGAAGATGACAGAAGATCACAGAAGATGACAGAAGATGACAGAATGACAGAAGAGGATAGAATGACAGAAGATGACAGAATGACAGAAGAGGACAGAATGACAGAAGATGACACAAGATGACAGAATGACAGAAGAGGACAGAATGACAGAAGATGACAGAATGACAGAAGATGACAGAAGATGACAGAAGATGACAGAAGATGACAGAATGACAGACGAGGACAGAAGATGACAGAAGATGGCAGAAGATGACAGAAGATGACAGAATGACAGAAGAGGACAGAATGACAGAAGAGGTCAGAATGACAGAAGATGACAGAATGACAGAAGAGGACAGAATGACAGAAGATGGCAGAAGATGACAGAAGATGACAGAAGATGACAGAAGATGACAGAGTATGACAGAAGATGACAGAAGATGACAGAAGATGACAGAAGATGACAGAATGACAGAAGAGGACAGAAGATGACAGAAGATGACAGAAGATGACAGAATGACAGAAGAGGACAGAAGATGACAGAAGATGACAGAATGACAGAAGATGACAGAAGATGACAGAAGATGACAGAAGATGACAGAATGACCGAAGAGGACAGAATGACAGAAGAGGACAGAATGACAGAAGAGGACAGAATATGACAAAAGATGACAGAAGATGACAGAATGACAGAAGATGACAGAAGATGACAGAAAATGACAGAAGATGACAGAAGATGACAGAATGACAGAAGATGACAGAATGACAGAAGATGACAGAATGACAGAAGATGACAGAATGACAGATGAGGACAGAAGATGACAGAAGATGACAGAAGATGACAGAAGATGACAGAATGACAGAAGAGGACAGAAGATGACAGAAGATGACAGAAGATGACAGAAGATGACAGAAGATGACAGAATGACAGAAGAGGACAGAAGAGGACAGAAGATGACAGAAGATGACAGAAGATGACAGAAGATGACAGAATAACAGAAGAGGTCAGAAGATGACAGAAGATGACAGAAGATAACAGAAGATGACAGAATGACAGAAGAGGACAGAATGACAGAAGAGGACAGAATGACAGAAGATGACAGAATATGCCAGAAGATGACAGAAGGTGACAGAATGACAGAAGATGACAGAAGATGACAGAAGATCACAGAAGATGACAGAAGATGACAGAATGACAGAAGAGGACAGAATGACAGAAGATGACAGAATGACAGAAGAGGACAGAATGACAGAAGATGACAGAAGATGACAGAAGATGACAGAAGATGACAGAATGACAGAAGATGACAGAAGATGACAGAAGATGACAAAATGACAGAAGATGACAGAATGACAGAAGAGGACAGAATGACAGAAGATGACACAAGATGACACAAGATGACAGAATGACAGAAGAGGACAGAATGACAGAAGATGACAGAATGACAGAAGATGACAGAAGATGACAGAAGATGACAGAATGACAGACGAGGACAGAAGATGACAGAAGATGGCAGAAGATGACAGAAGATGACAGAATGACAGAAGAGGACAGAATGACAGAAGATGATAGAAGATGACAGAAGATGACAGAATGACAGATGAGGACAGAATGACAGAAGATGACAGAAGATGACAGAAGATGACAGAAGATGACAGAATGACAGAAGATGACAGAAGATGACAGAAGATGACAAAATGACAGAAGAGGACAGAATGACAGAAGATGACAGAATGACAGAAGAGGACAGAATGACAGAAGATGACAGAAGATGACAGAATGACAGAAGAGGACAGAATGACAGAAGATGAAAGAAGATGACAGAAGATGGCAGAAGATGACAGAATGACAGAAGATGACAGAAGATGACAAAATGACAGAAGAGGACAGAATGACAGAAGATGACAGAGTGACAGAAGAGGACAGAATGACAGAAGATGACAGAAGATGACAGAATGACAGAAGAGGACAGAATGACAGAAGATGACAGAATATGACAGAAGATGATTGAATATGACAGAAGATGACAGAAGATGACAGAAGATGACAGAATGACAGAAGAGGGCAGAATGACAGAAGATGACAGAAGATGACAGAAGATGACAGAATGACAGAAGATGACAGAAGATGACGGAAGATGACAGAAGATGACAGAAGATGACAGAATGACAGAAGAGGACAGAATGACAGAAGATGACAGAAGATGACAGAAGATGACAGAAGATGACAGAATGACAGAAGATGTCAGAATGACAGAAGATGACAGAATGACAGAAGAGGACAGAATGACAGAAGATGACAGAAGATGACAGAAGATGACAGAAGGTGACAGAATGACAGAAGAGGACAGAATGACAGAAGATGACAGAAGATGACAGAAGAGGACAGAATGACAGAAGATGACAGAATGACAGAAGAGGACAGAATGACAGAAGATGACAGAAGATGACAGAATGACAGAAGATGACAGAAGATGAGAGAGTATGACAGAAGATGACAGAAGATGACAGAAGATGACAGAAGATGACAGAAGATGACAGAATGACAGAAGAGGACAGAAGATGACAGAAGATGACAGAAGATGACATAATGACAGAAGAGGACAGAAGATGACAGAAGATGACAGAATGACAGAAGATGACAGAAGATGACAGAAGATGACAGAATATGACAAAAGATGACAGAAGATGACAGAATGACAGAAGATGACAGAAGATGACAGAAAATGACAGAAGATGACAGAAGATGACAGAAGATGACAGAATGACAGAAGAGGACAGAATGACAGAAGATGACAGAATGACAGAAGATGACAGAATGACAGATGAGGACAGAAGATGACAGAAGATGACAGAAGATGACAGAAGATGACAGAATGACAGAAGAGGACAGAAGATGACAGAAGATGACAGAAGATGACAGAAGATGACAGAATATGACAGAATGACAGAAGAGGACAGAAGAGGACAGAAGATGACAGAAGATGACAGAAGATGACAGAAGATGACAGAATGACCGAAGAGGTCAGAAGATGACAGAAGATGACAGAAGATGACAGAAGATAACAGAAGATGACAGAATGACAGAAGAGGACAGAATGACAGAAGATGACAGAAGATGACAGAAGAAGACAGAAGATGACAGAAGATGACAGAATATGACAGAAGATGACAGAAGATGACAGAATATGACAGAAGATGACAGAATGACAGAAGAGGACAGAATGACAGAAGAGGACAGAATGACAGAAGAAGACAGAATGACAGAAGATGACAGAAGATGACACAAGATGACAGAATGACAGAAGAGGACAGAATGACAGAAGATGACAGAATGACAGAAGATGACAGAAGATGACAGAAGATGACAGAAGATGACAGAAGATGACAGAATGACAGAAGATGACAGAAGATGACAGAAGATGACAAAATGACAGAAGAGGACAGAATGACAGAAGATGACAGAATGACAGAAGAGGGCAGAAGATGACAGAAGATGACAGAATGACAGAAGAGGACAGAATGACAGAAGGTGACAGAAGATGACAGAATGACAGAAGAGGACAGAAGATGACAGAAGATGACAAAAGATGACAGAATGACAGAAGATGACAGAAGATGACAGAAGATGACAAAATGACAGAAGAGGACAGAATGACAGAAGATGACAGAGTGACAGAAGAGGACAGAATGACAGAAGATGACAGAAGATGGAAGAAAATGACAGAATGACAGAAGAGGACAGAATGACAGAAGATGACAGAATATGACAGAAGATGACAGAATATGACAGAAGATGACAGAAGATGACAGAAAATGACAGAAGAGGACAGAATGACAGAAGATGACAGAATGACAGAAGATGAAAGAAGATGAAGGAAGATGACAGAAGATGACAGAAGATGACAGAATGACAGAAGAGGACGGAATGACAGAAGATGACAGAAGATGACAGAAGATGACAGAAGATGACAGAATGACAGAAGATGTCAGAATGACAGAAGATGACAGAATGACAGAAGAGGACAGAATGACAGAAGATGACAGAAGATGACAGAACATGACAGAACATGACAGAATGACAGAAGATGACAGAAGATGACAGAAGAGGACAGAATGACATAAGATGACAGAAGATGACAGAAGAGGACAGAATGACAGAAGATAACAGAAGATGACAGAAGATGACAGAATGACAGAAGAGGACAGAAGATGACAGAATGACAGAAGAGGACAGAATGACAGAAGATGACAGAAGATGACAGAAGAAGACAGAATGACAGAAGAGGACAGAATGACAGAAGATGACAGAAGATGACAGAAGATGACAGAAGATGACAGAATGACAGAAGAGGACAGAATGACAGAAGAGGACAGAAGATGACAGAATGACAGAAGAAGACAGAAGAGGACAGAATGACAGAAGATGACAGAAGATGACAGAAGATGACAGAAGATGACAGAATTACAGAAGAGGACAGAATGACAGAAGAGGACAGAAGATGACAGAATGACAGAAGAGGACAGAAGATGACAGAAGATGACAGAATGACAGAAGAGGTCAGAATGACAGAAGAGGACAGAATGACAGAAGATGACAGAATGACAGAAGATGACAGAAGATGACAGAAGATGACAGAATGACAGAAGATGACAGAAGATGGCAGAATATGACAGAATATGACAGAAGATGACAGAAGATGACAGAATGACAGAAGATGACAGAAGATGACAGTAGATGGCAGAAGATGACAGAATGACAGAAGAGGACAGAAGATGACAGAAGATGACAGAAGATGACAGAAGATGACAGAAGATGACAGAATGACAGAAGAGGACAGAATGACAGAAGAGGACAGAATATGATAGAGGATGACAGAAGATGACAGAATGACAGAAGATGACAGAAGATGACAGAATGACAGAAGATGAAAGAACATGACAGAAGATGACAGAAGATGACAGAATATGACAGAAGAGGACAGAAGATGACAGAAGATGACAGAATATGACAGAAGATGACAGAAGATGACAGAATGACAGAAGAGGACAGAATGACAGAAGAGGACAGAATATGACAGAAGATGACACAAGATGACAGAATGACAGAAGAGGACAGAATGACAGAAGAGGACAGAATATGATAGAGGATGACAGAAGATGACAGAATGACAGAAGATGACAGAAGATGACAGAAGATGACAGAAGAAGACAGAATGACAGAAGAGGACAGAATGACAGAAGATGACAGAAGATGACAGAAGATGACAGAAGATGACAGAATGACAGAAGAGGACAGAATGACAGAAGAGGAGAGAAAATGACAGAATGACAGAAGAAGACAGAAGAGGACAGAATGACAGAAGATGACAGAAGATGACAGAAGATGACAGAATGACAGAAGAGGACAGAATGACAGAAGAGGACAGAATATGATAGAGGATGACAGAAGATGACAGAATGACAGAAGATGACAGAATGACAGAAGATGAAAGAACATGACAGAAGATGACAGAAGATGACAGAATATGACAGAAGAGGACAGAAGATGACAGAAGATGACAGAGTATGACAGAAGATGACAGAAGATGACAGAATGACAGAAGAGGACAGAATGACAGAAGATGACAGAATGACAGAAGAGGACAGAAGATGACAGAGGATGACAGAAGATGACAGAAGATGACAGAATGACAGAAGAGGACAGAAGATGACAGAAGATGACAGAATGACAGAAGATGACAGAAGATGACAGAAGATGACAGAAGATGACAGAATTACAGAAGAGGACAGAATGACAGAAGAGGACAGAAGATGACAGAATGACAGAAGAGGACAGAAGATGACAGAAGATGACAGAAGATGACAGAATGACAGAAGAGGACAGAATGACAGAAGATGACAGAATGACAGAAGATGACAGAAGATGACAGAAGATGACAGAATGACAGATGAGGACAGAAGATGACAGAAGATGGCAGAAGATGACAGAAGATGACAGAATGACAGAAGAGGACAGAATGACAGAAGATGAAAGAAGATGACAGAAGATGACAGAATGACAGAAGAGGACAGAATGACAGAAGATGACAGAAGATGACAGAAGATGACAGAAGATGACAGAATGACAGAAGATGACAGAAGATGACAGAAGATGACAAAATGACAGAAGAGGACAGAATGACAGAAGATGACAGAATGACAGAAGAGGACAGAATGACAGAAGATGACAGAAGATGACAGAATGACAGAAGAGGACAGAATGACAGAAGATGAAAGAAGATGACAGAAGATGGCAGAAGATGACAGAATGACAGAAGATGACAGAAGATGACAAAATGACAGAAGAGGACAGAATGACAGAAGATGACAGAGTGACAGAAGAGGACAGAATGACAGAAGATGACAGAAGATGACAGAAGATGACAGAATGACAGATGAGGACAGAAGATGACAGAAGATGACAGAAGATGACAGAAGATGACAGAAGATGACAGAATGACAGAAGAGGTCAGAAGATGACAGAAGATGACAGAAGATGACAGAAGATAACAGAAGATGACAGAATGACAGAAGAGGACAGAATGACAGAAGAGGACAGAATGACAGAAGATGACAGAAGATGACAGAAGAAGACAGAAGATGACAGAAGATGACAGAAGATGACAGAAGATGACAGAAGATGACAGAAGATGACAGAATATGACAGAAGATGACAGAATGACAGAAGAGGACAGAATGACAGAAGAGGACAGAATATGCCAGAAGATGACAGAAGGTGACAGAATGACAGAAGATGACAGAAGATGACAGAAGATCACAGAAGATGACAGAATGACAGAAGAGGACAGAATGACAGAAGATGACAGAATGACAGAAGAGGACAGAATGACAGAAGATGACAGAAGATGACACAAGATGACAGGATGACAGAAGAGGACAGAATGACAGAAGATGACAGAATGACAGAAGATGACAGAAGATGACAGAAGATGACAGAATGACAGACGAGGACAGAAGATGACAGAAGATGGCAGAAGATGACAGAAGATGACAGAATGACAGAAGAGGACAGAATGACAGAAGATGATAGAAGATGACAGAAGATGACAGAACGACAGACGAGGACAGAAGATGACAGAAGATGGCAGAAGATGACAGAAGATGACAGAATGACAGAAGAGGACAGAATGACAGAAGAGGTCAGAATGACAGAAGATGACAGAAGATGACAGAAGATGACAGAAGAGGACAGAATGACAGAAGATGACAGAATGACAGAAGAGGACAGAATGACAGAAGATGACAGAAGATGACAGAAGATGACAGAAGATGACAGAATGACAGAAGATGACAGAAGATCACAGAGTATGACAGAAGATGACAGAAGATGACAGAAGATGACAGAATGACAGAAGAGGACAGAAGATGACAGAAGATGACAGAATGACAGAAGATGACAGAAGATGACAGAAGATGACAGAAGATGACAGAATGACCGAAGAGGACAGAATGACAGAAGAGGACAGAATGACAGAAGAGGACAGAATATGACAAAAGATGACAGAAGATGACAGAATGACAGAAGATGACAGAAGATGACAGAAAATGACAGAAGATGACAGAAGATGACAGAAGATGACAGAATGACAGAAGAGGACAGAATGACAGAAGATGACAGAATGACAGAAGATGACAGAATGACAGATGAGGACAGAAGATGACAGAAGATGACAGAAGATGACAGAAGATGACAGAATGACAGAAGAGGACAGAAGAGGACAGAAGATGACAGAAGATGACAGAAGATGACAGAATGACAGAAGAGGTCAGAAGATGACAGAAGATGACAGAAGATGACAGAAGATAACAGAAGATGACAGAATGACAGAAGAGGACAGAATGACAGAAGAGGACAGAATGACAGAAGATGACAGAAGATGACAGAAGAAGACAGAAGATGACAGAAGATGACAGAAGATGACGGAATATGACAGAAGATGACAGAAGATGACAGAATATGACAGAAGATGACAGAATGACAGAAGAGGACAGAATGACAGAAGAGGACAGAATATGCCAGAAGATGACAGAAGGTGACAGAATGACAGAAGATGACAGAAGATGACAGAAGATCACAGAAGATGACAGAAGATGACAGAATGACAGAAGAGGACAGAATGACAGAAGATGACAGAATGACAGAAGAGGACAGAATGACAGAAGATGACAGAAGATGACACAAGATGACAGGATGACAGAAGAGGACAGAATGACAGAAGATGACAGAATGACAGAAGATGACAGAAGATGACAGAAGATGACAGAATGACAGATGAGGACAGAAGATGACAGAAGATGGCAGAAGATGACAGAAGATGACAGAATGACAGAAGAGGACAGAATGACAGAAGATGAAAGAAGATGACAGAAGATGACAGAATGACAGAAGAGGACAGAATGAGAGAAGATGACAGAAGATGACAGAAGATGACAGAAGATGACAGAAGATGACAGAATGACAGAAGATGACAGAAGATGACAAAATGACAGAAGAGGACAGAATGACAGAAGATGACAGAATGACAGAAGAGGACAGAATGACAGAAGATGACAGAAGATGACAGAATGACAGAAGAGGACAGAATGACAGAAGATGAAAGAAGATGACAGAAGATGGCAGAAGATGAAAGAATGACAGAAGATGACAGAAGATGACAGAAGATGACAAAATGACAGAAGAGGACAGAATGACAGAAGATGACAGAGTGACAGAATGACAGAAGATGACAGAAGATGACAGAAGATGACAGAATGACAGATGAGGACAGAAGATGACAGAAGATGACAGAAGATGACAGAAGATGACAGAAGATGACAGAATGACAGAAGAGGTCAGAAGATGACAGAAGATGACAGAAGATGACAGAAGATAACAGAAGATGACAGAATGACAGAAGAGGACAGAATGACAGAAGAGGACAGAATGACAGAAGATGACAGAAGATGACAGAAGAAGACAGAAGATGACAGAAGATGACAGAAGATGACAGAAGATGACAGAATATGACAGAAGATGACAGAATGACAGAAGAGGACAGAATGACAGAAGAGGACAGAATATGCCAGAAGATGACAGAAGGTGACAGAATGACAGAAGATGACAGAAGATGACAGAAGATCACAGAAGATGACAGAATGACAGAAGAGGACAGAATGACAGAAGATGACAGAATGACAGAAGAGGACAGAATGACAGAAGATGACAGAAGATGACACAAGATGACAGGATGACAGAAGAGGACAGAATGACAGAAGATGACAGAATGACAGAAGATGACAGAAGATGACAGAAGATGACAGAATGACAGACGAGGACAGAAGATGACAGAAGATGGCAGAAGATGACAGAAGATGACAGAATGACAGAAGAGGACAGAATGACAGAAGATGATAGAAGATGACAGAAGATGACAGAATGACAGAAGAGGACAGAATGACAGAAGATGACAGAAGATGACAGAAGATGACAGAATGACAGAAGATGACAGAAGATGACAGAAGAAGACAAAATGACAGAAGAGGACAGAATGACAGAAGATGACAGAATGACAGAAGAGGACAGAATGACAGAAGATGACAGAAGATGACAGAATGACAGAAGAGGACAGAATGACAGAAGATGAAAGAAGATGACAGAAGATGACAGAATATGACAGAAGATGACAGAAGATGACAGAAGATGACAGAAGATGACAGAATGACAGAAGAGGACAGAATGACAGAAGATGACAGAAGATGACAGAAGATGACAGAAGATGACAGAATGACAGAAGAGGACAGAAGAGGACAGAAGATGACAGAAGATGACAGAAGATGACAGAATGACAGAAGAGGTCAGAAGATGACAGAAGATGACAGAAGATAACAGAAGATGACAGAATGACAGAAGAGGACAGAATGACAGAAGAGGACAGAATGACAGAAGATGACAGAAGATGACAGAAGAAGACAGAAGATGACAGAAGATGACAGAAGATGACAGAATATGACAGAAGATGACAGAAGATGACAGAATATGACAGAAGATGACAGAATGACAGAAGAGGACAGAATGACAGAAGAGGACAGAATATGACAGAAGATGACAGAAGGTGACAGAATGACAGAAGATGACAGAAGATGACAGAAGATCACAGAAGATGACAGAAGATGACAGAATGACAGAAGAGGATAGAATGACAGAAGATGACAGAATGACAGAAGAGGACAGAATGACAGAAGATGACACAAGATGACAGAATGACAGAAGAGGACAGAATGACAGAAGATGACAGAATGACAGAAGATGACAGAAGATGACAGAAGATGACAGAAGATGACAGAATGACAGACGAGGACAGAAGATGACAGAAGATGGCAGAAGATGACAGAAGATGACAGAATGACAGAAGAGGACAGAATGACAGAAGAGGTCAGAATGACAGAAGATGACAGAATGACAGAAGAGGACAGAATGACAGAAGATGGCAGAAGATGACAGAAGATGACAGAAGATGACAGAAGATGACAGAGTATGACAGAAGATGACAGAAGATGACAGAAGATGACAGAAGATGACAGAATGACAGAAGAGGACAGAAGATGACAGAAGATGACAGAAGATGACAGAATGACAGAAGAGGACAGAAGATGACAGAAGATGACAGAATGACAGAAGATGACAGAAGATGACAGAAGATGACAGAAGATGACAGAATGACCGAAGAGGACAGAATGACAGAAGAGGACAGAATGACAGAAGAGGACAGAATATGACAAAAGATGACAGAAGATGACAGAATGACAGAAGATGACAGAAGATGACAGAAAATGACAGAAGATGACAGAAGATGACAGAATGACAGAAGATGACAGAATGACAGAAGATGACAGAATGACAGAAGATGACAGAATGACAGATGAGGACAGAAGATGACAGAAGATGACAGAAGATGACAGAAGATGACAGAATGACAGAAGAGGACAGAAGATGACAGAAGATGACAGAAGATGACAGAAGATGACAGAAGATGACAGAATGACAGAAGAGGACAGAAGAGGACAGAAGATGACAGAAGATGACAGAAGATGACAGAAGATGACAGAATAACAGAAGAGGTCAGAAGATGACAGAAGATGACAGAAGATAACAGAAGATGACAGAATGACAGAAGAGGACAGAATGACAGAAGAGGACAGAATGACAGAAGATGACAGAATATGCCAGAAGATGACAGAAGGTGACAGAATGACAGAAGATGACAGAAGATGACAGAAGATCACAGAAGATGACAGAAGATGACAGAATGACAGAAGAGGACAGAATGACAGAAGATGACAGAATGACAGAAGAGGACAGAATGACAGAAGATGACAGAAGATGACAGAAGATGACAGAAGATGACAGAATGACAGAAGATGACAGAAGATGACAGAAGATGACAAAATGACAGAAGATGACAGAATGACAGAAGAGGACAGAATGACAGAAGATGACACAAGATGACACAAGATGACAGAATGACAGAAGAGGACAGAATGACAGAAGATGACAGAATGACAGAAGATGACAGAAGATGACAGAAGATGACAGAATGACAGACGAGGACAGAAGATGACAGAAGATGGCAGAAGATGACAGAAGATGACAGAATGACAGAAGAGGACAGAATGACAGAAGATGATAGAAGATGACAGAAGATGACAGAATGACAGATGAGGACAGAATGACAGAAGATGACAGAAGATGACAGAAGATGACAGAAGATGACAGAATGACAGAAGATGACAGAAGATGACAGAAGATGACAAAATGACAGAAGAGGACAGAATGACAGAAGATGACAGAATGACAGAAGAGGACAGAATGACAGAAGATGACAGAAGATGACAGAATGACAGAAGAGGACAGAATGACAGAAGATGAAAGAAGATGACAGAAGATGGCAGAAGATGACAGAATGACAGAAGATGACAGAAGATGACAAAATGACAGAAGAGGACAGAATGACAGAAGATGACAGAGTGACAGAAGAGGACAGAATGACAGAAGATGACAGAAGATGACAGAATGACAGAAGAGGACAGAATGACAGAAGATGACAGAATATGACAGAAGATGATTGAATATGACAGAAGATGACAGAAGATGACAGAAGATGACAGAATGACAGAAGAGGGCAGAATGACAGAAGATGACAGAAGATGACAGAAGATGACAGAATGACAGAAGATGACAGAAGATGACGGAAGATGACAGAAGATGACAGAAGATGACAGAATGACAGAAGAGGACAGAATGACAGAAGATGACAGAAGATGACAGAAGATGACAGAAGATGACAGAATGACAGAAGATGTCAGAATGACAGAAGATGACAGAATGACAGAAGAGGACAGAATGACAGAAGATGACAGAAGATGACAGAAGATGACAGAAGGTGACAGAATGACAGAAGAGGACAGAATGACAGAAGATGACAGAAGATGACAGAAGAGGACAGAATGACAGAAGATGACAGAATGACAGAAGAGGACAGAATGACAGAAGATGACAGAAGATGACAGAATGACAGAAGATGACAGAAGATGAGAGAGTATGACAGAAGATGACAGAAGATGACAGAAGATGACAGAAGATGACAGAAGATGACAGAATGACAGAAGAGGACAGAAGATGACAGAAGATGACAGAAGATGACATAATGACAGAAGAGGACAGAAGATGACAGAAGATGACAGAATGACAGAAGATGACAGAAGATGACAGAAGATGACAGAATATGACAAAAGATGACAGAAGATGACAGAATGACAGAAGATGACAGAAGATGACAGAAAATGACAGAAGATGACAGAAGATGACAGAAGATGACAGAATGACAGAAGAGGACAGAATGACAGAAGATGACAGAATGACAGAAGATGACAGAATGACAGATGAGGACAGAAGATGACAGAAGATGACAGAAGATGACAGAAGATGACAGAATGACAGAAGAGGACAGAAGATGACAGAAGATGACAGAAGATGACAGAAGATGACAGAATATGACAGAATGACAGAAGAGGACAGAAGAGGACAGAAGATGACAGAAGATGACAGAAGATGACAGAAGATGACAGAATGACCGAAGAGGTCAGAAGATGACAGAAGATGACAGAAGATGACAGAAGATAACAGAAGATGACAGAATGACAGAAGAGGACAGAATGACAGAAGATGACAGAAGATGACAGAAGAAGACAGAAGATGACAGAAGATGACAGAATATGACAGAAGATGACAGAAGATGACAGAATATGACAGAAGATGACAGAATGACAGAAGAGGACAGAATGACAGAAGAGGACAGAATGACAGAAGAAGACAGAATGACAGAAGATGACAGAAGATGACACAAGATGACAGAATGACAGAAGAGGACAGAATGACAGAAGATGACAGAATGACAGAAGATGACAGAAGATGACAGAAGATGACAGAAGATGACAGAAGATGACAGAATGACAGAAGATGACAGAAGATGACAGAAGATGACAAAATGACAGAAGAGGACAGAATGACAGAAGATGACAGAATGACAGAAGAGGGCAGAAGATGACAGAAGATGACAGAATGACAGAAGAGGACAGAATGACAGAAGGTGACAGAAGATGACAGAATGACAGAAGAGGACAGAAGATGACAGAAGATGACAAAAGATGACAGAATGACAGAAGATGACAGAAGATGACAGAAGATGACAAAATGACAGAAGAGGACAGAATGACAGAAGATGACAGAGTGACAGAAGAGGACAGAATGACAGAAGATGACAGAAGATGGAAGAAAATGACAGAATGACAGAAGAGGACAGAATGACAGAAGATGACAGAATATGACAGAAGATGACAGAATATGACAGAAGATGACAGAAGATGACAGAAAATGACAGAAGAGGACAGAATGACAGAAGATGACAGAATGACAGAAGATGAAAGAAGATGAAGGAAGATGACAGAAGATGACAGAAGATGACAGAATGACAGAAGAGGACGGAATGACAGAAGATGACAGAAGATGACAGAAGATGACAGAAGATGACAGAATGACAGAAGATGTCAGAATGACAGAAGATGACAGAATGACAGAAGAGGACAGAATGACAGAAGATGACAGAAGATGACAGAACATGACAGAACATGACAGAATGACAGAAGATGACAGAAGATGACAGAAGAGGACAGAATGACATAAGATGACAGAAGATGACAGAAGAGGACAGAATGACAGAAGATAACAGAAGATGACAGAAGATGACAGAATGACAGAAGAGGACAGAAGATGACAGAATGACAGAAGAGGACAGAATGACAGAAGATGACAGAAGATGACAGAAGAAGACAGAATGACAGAAGAGGACAGAATGACAGAAGATGACAGAAGATGACAGAAGATGACAGAAGATGACAGAATGACAGAAGAGGACAGAATGACAGAAGAGGACAGAAGATGACAGAATGACAGAAGAAGACAGAAGAGGACAGAATGACAGAAGATGACAGAAGATGACAGAAGATGACAGAAGATGACAGAATTACAGAAGAGGACAGAATGACAGAAGAGGACAGAAGATGACAGAATGACAGAAGAGGACAGAAGATGACAGAAGATGACAGAATGACAGAAGAGGTCAGAATGACAGAAGAGGACAGAATGACAGAAGATGACAGAATGACAGAAGATGACAGAAGATGACAGAAGATGACAGAATGACAGAAGATGACAGAAGATGGCAGAATATGACAGAATATGACAGAAGATGACAGAAGATGACAGAATGACAGAAGATGACAGAAGATGACAGTAGATGGCAGAAGATGACAGAATGACAGAAGAGGACAGAAGATGACAGAAGATGACAGAAGATGACAGAAGATGACAGAAGATGACAGAATGACAGAAGAGGACAGAATGACAGAAGAGGACAGAATATGATAGAGGATGACAGAAGATGACAGAATGACAGAAGATGACAGAAGATGACAGAATGACAGAAGATGAAAGAACATGACAGAAGATGACAGAAGATGACAGAATATGACAGAAGAGGACAGAAGATGACAGAAGATGACAGAATATGACAGAAGATGACAGAAGATGACAGAATGACAGAAGAGGACAGAATGACAGAAGAGGACAGAATATGACAGAAGATGACACAAGATGACAGAATGACAGAAGAGGACAGAATGACAGAAGAGGACAGAATATGATAGAGGATGACAGAAGATGACAGAATGACAGAAGATGACAGAAGATGACAGAAGATGACAGAAGAAGACAGAATGACAGAAGAGGACAGAATGACAGAAGATGACAGAAGATGACAGAAGATGACAGAAGATGACAGAATGACAGAAGAGGACAGAATGACAGAAGAGGAGAGAAGATGACAGAATGACAGAAGAAGACAGAAGAGGACAGAATGACAGAAGATGACAGAAGATGACAGAAGATGACAGAATGACAGAAGAGGACAGAATGACAGAAGAGGACAGAATATGATAGAGGATGACAGAAGATGACAGAATGACAGAAGATGACAGAATGACAGAAGATGAAAGAACATGACAGAAGATGACAGAAGATGACAGAATATGACAGAAGAGGACAGAAGATGACAGAAGATGACAGAGTATGACAGAAGATGACAGAAGATGACAGAATGACAGAAGAGGACAGAATGACAGAAGATGACAGAATGACAGAAGAGGACAGAAGATGACAGAGGATGACAGAAGATGACAGAAGATGACAGAATGACAGAAGAGGACAGAAGATGACAGAAGATGACAGAATGACAGAAGATGACAGAAGATGACAGAAGATGACAGAAGATGACAGAATTACAGAAGAGGACAGAATGACAGAAGAGGACAGAAGATGACAGAATGACAGAAGAGGACAGAAGATGACAGAAGATGACAGAAGATGACAGAATGACAGAAGAGGACAGAATGACAGAAGATGACAGAATGACAGAAGATGACAGAAGATGACAGAAGATGACAGAATGACAGAAGATGACAGAAGATGAGAGTAGATGACAGAAGATGACATAAGATGACAGAAGATGACAGAAGATGACAGAATGACAGAAGAGGACAGAAGATGACAGAAGATGACAGAAGATGACAGATTGACAGAAGAGGACAGAATGACAGAAGAGGACAGAATATGATAGAGGATGACAGAAGATGACAGAATGACAGAAGATGACAGAAGATGTCAGAAGGACAGAAGATGACAGAATGACAAAAGATGACAGAAGATGACAGAATATGACAGAAGAGGACAGAAGATGACAGAATATGACAGAAGATGACAGAAGAGGACAGAATGACAGAAGCGGACAGAATATGACAGAAGATGACACAAGATGACAGAATGACAGAAAATGACAGAAGAGGACAGAACATGACAGAAGAGGACAGAATGACAGAAGATGACAGAAGATGGCAGAAGATGGCAGAAGATGACAGAAGATGACAGAATATGACAGAAGATGACAGAAGATGACAGAATGACAGAAAATGACAGAAGAGGACAGAACATGACAGAAGAGGACAGAATGACAGAAGATGACAGAAGATGGCAGAAGATGGCAGAAGATGACAGAAGATGACAGAATATGACAGAAGATGACAGAAGATGACAGAGTATGACAGAAGATGACAGAAGATGACAGAAGATGAAAGAAGATGACAGAATGACAGAAGAGGACAGAATGACAGAAGATGACAGAATGACAGAAGAGGACAGAAGATGACAGAAGATGACAGAAGATGACAGAATGACAGAAGAGGACAGAAGATGCCAGAAGAGGACAGAATGACAGAAGAGGACAGAATATGACAAAAGATGACAGAAGATGACAGAATGACAGAAGATGACAGAAGATGACAGAAAATGACAGAAGATGACAGAAGATGACAGAAGATGACAGAATGACAGAAGAGGAAAGAATGACAGAAGATGACAGAATGACAGAAGATGACAGAATGACAGATGAGGACAGAAGATGACAGAAGATGACAGAAGATGACAGAATGACAGAAGAGGACAGAAGATGACAGAATGACAGAAGAGGACAGAAGAGGACAGAAGATGACAGAAGATGACAGAAGATGACAGAATGACAGAAGAGGACAGAATGACAGAAGAGGACAGAATGACAGAAGATGACAGAAGATGACAGAAGATGAAAAGATGACAGAATATGACAGAAGATGAAAGAAGATGACAGAATATGACAGAAGATGACAGAATGACAGAAGAGGACAGAATGGCAGAAGAGGACAGAATATGCCAGAAGATGACAGAAGGTGACAGAAGGTGACAGAATGACAGAAGATGACAGAAGATGACAGAAGATCACAGAAGATGACAGAAGATGACAGAATGACAGAAGAGGACAGAATGACAGAAGATGACAGAATGACAGAAGAGGACAGAATGACAGAAGATGACACAAGATGACAGAATGACAGAAGAGGACAGAATGACAGAAGATGACAGAATGACGGAAGATGACAGAGGATGACAGAAGATGACAGAAGATGACAGAAGATGACAGAATGACAGACGAGGAAAGAAGATGACAGAAGATGGCAGAAGATGACAGAAGATGACAGAATGACAGAAGAGGACAGAATGACAGAAGATGACAGAATGACAGAAGAGGACACAATCACATGAGGTGACAGAAGATGACAGAATGACAGAAGAGGACAGAATGACAGAAGATGACAGAATGACAGAAGAGGACAGAATGACAGAAGATGACAGAAGATGACAGAATGACAGAAGAGGACAGAATGACAGAAGATGACAGAAGATGACAGAATGACAGAAGATGACACATGATGACACAAGATGACAAAATGACAGAAGAGGACAGAATGACAGAAGATGACAGAGTGACAGAAGAGGACAGAATGACAGAAGATGACAGAAGATGACAGAATGACAGAAGAGGACAGAATGACAGAAGATGACAGACGATGACAGAATGACAGAAGATGACACAAGATGACGGAAGATGACAGAAGATGACAGAAGATGACAGAATGACAGAAGAGGACAGAATGACAGAAGATGACAGAATGACAGAAGAGGACAGAATGACAGAAGATGACAGAAGATGACAGAAGATGACAGAAGATGACAGGAGATGACAGAATGACAGAAGATATCAGAATGACAGAAGATGACAGAATGACAGAAGAGGACAGAAGATGACAGAAGATGACAGAATGACAGAAGAGGACAGAATGACAGATGATGACAGAATGACAGAAGAGGACAGAAGATGGCAGAAGATGACAGAAGGCGACAGAAGATGACAGAAGGTGACAGAATGACAGAAGAGGACAGAATGACAGAAGATGACAGAAGATGACAGAAGATGACAAAATGACAGAAGAGGACAGAATGACAGAAGATGACAGAATGACAGAAGAGGGCAGAAGATGACAGAAGATGACAGAATGACAGAAGAGGACAGAATGACAGAAGATGACAGAATGACAGAAGAGGACAGAATGACAGAAGAGGACTGAATATGACAGAAGATGACAGAAGATGACAGAATGACAGAAGATGACAGCAGATGACAGAATGACAGAAAATGACGGAAGAGGACAGTATATGACAGAAGAGGACAGAATCACAGAAGATGACAGAAGACGACAGAAGATGACAGAAGATGGCAGAAGATGACAGAAGATGACAGAATATGACAGAAGATGACAGAAGAGGACAGAATCACAGAAGATGACAGAAGACGACAGAAGATGACAGAAGATGGCAGAAGATGACAGAAGATGACAGAAGATGACAGAAGATGACAGAAGATGACAGAATGACAGAAGAGGACAGAATGACAGAAGATGACAGAATGACAGAAGAGGACAGAAGATGACAGAAGATGACAGAATGACAGAAGATGACAGAAGATCACAGAAGAGGACAGAATGACAGAAGATGACAGAAGATGAGAGAAGATGACAGAAGATGACAGAAGATGACAGAATGACAGAAGATGCCAGAAGATGACAGAAGAGGAAAGAATGACAGAAGATGACAGAATATGACAGAAGATGACAGAATGACAGAAGAGGACAGAAGATGACAGAATGACAGAAGAGGACAGAATGACAGAAGATGAGAGAAGATGACAGAAGATGACAGAAGATGACAGAAGATGACAGAATGACAGAAGAGGACAGAAGATGACAGAAGATGACAGAATGACAGAAGATGGCAGAAGATGACAGAAGATGACAGAAGATGACAGAATGACCGAAGAGGACAGAATGACAGAAGAGGACAGAATGACAGAAGAGGACAGGATATGACAAAAGATGACAGAAGATGACAGAAAATGACAGAAGATGACAGAAGATGACAGAAGATGACAGAATGACAGAAGAGGACAGAATGACAGAAGATGACAGAATGACAGAAGAAGACAGAATGACAGATGAGGACAGAAGATGACAGAAGATGACAGAAGATGACAGAAGATGACAGAAGATGACAGAAGAGGACAGAAGATGACAGAAGATGACAGAAGATGACAGAAGATGACAGAAGATGACAGAATGACAGAAGAGGACAGAAGAGGACAGAAGATGACAGAAGATGGCAGAAGATGACAGAATGACAGAAGAGGTCAGAAGATGACAGAAGATGACAGAAGATGACAGAATGACAGAAGAGGACAGAATGACAGAAGAGGACAGAATGACAGAAGATGACAGAAGATGACATAAGATGACAGAAGATGACAGAAGATGACAGAATATGACAGAAGATTACAGAAGATGACAGAAGATGACAGAATATGACAGAAGATGACAGAAGATGACAGAATATGACAGAATGACAGAAGAGGACAGAATGACAGAAGAGGACAGAATATGCCAGAAGATGACAGAAGGTGACAGAATGACAGAAGATGACAGAAGATGACAGAAGATCACAGATGATGACAGAAGATGACAGAATGACAGAAGAGGACAGAATGACAGAAGATGACAGAATGACAGAAGAGGACAGAATGACAGATGATGACACAAGATGACACAAGATGACAGAATGACAGAAGAGGACAGAATGACAGAAGATGACAGAATGACAGAAGATGACAGAAGATGACAGAAGATGACAGAAGATGATAGAAGATGACAGAATGACAGACGAGGACAGAAGATGACAGAAGATGGCAGAAGATGACAGAAGATGAATGAATGACAGAAGAGCACAGAATGACAGAAGATGACAGAATGACAGGAGAGGGCAGAATGACAGAAGATGACAGAAGATGACAGAAGATGACAGAAGATGACAGAATGAGAGAAGATGACAGAAGACGACAGAATGACCGAAGAGGACAGAATGACAGAAGAGGACAGGATATGACAAAAGATGACAGAAGATGACAGAATGACAGAAGATGACAAAAGATGACAGAAAATGACAGAAGATGACAGAAGATGACAGAAGATGACAGAATGACAGAAGAGGACAGAAGATGACAGAAGATGACAGAAGATGACAGAATGACAGAAGAGGACAGAAGATGACAGAAGATGACAGAAGGTGACAGAATATGACAGAAGATGACAGAATATGACAGAATATGACAGAAGATGACAGAATATGACAGAAGAGGACAGAATGAAAGAAGATGACAGAAGATGACAGAAGAAGACAGAAGATGACAGAAGATGGCAGAAGATGACTGAAGATGACAGAATATGACAGAAGGTGACAGAAGATGACAGAAGAGGTCAGAAGATGACAGAAGATGACAGAAGAAGACAGAAGATGACAGAATGACAGAAGAGGACAGAAAGACAGAAGAGGACAGAATGACAGAAGATGGCAGAAGATGACAGAAGATGACAGAAGATGACAGAATATGACAGAAGAGGACAGAAGATGACAGAAGATGACAGAATATGACAGAAGATGACAGAATATGACAGAAGAGGACAGAATGAAAGAAGATGACAGAAGATGTCAGAAGAAGACAGAAGATGGCAGAAGATGGCAGAAGATGACAGAATATGACAGAAGATGACAGAAGATGACAGAAGATGACAGAATGACAGAAGAGGAAAGAATGACAGAAGATGACAGAATGACAGAAGATGACAGAATGACAGATGAGGACAGAAGATGACAGAAGATGACAGAAGATGACAGAATGACAGAAGAGGACAGAAGATGACAGAATGACAGAAGAGGACAGAAGAGGACAGAAGATGACAGAAGATGACAGAAGATGACAGAATGACAGAAGAGGACAGAATGACAGAAGAGGACAGAATGACAGAAGATGACAGAAGATGACAGAAGATGAAAAGATGACAGAATATGACAGAAGATGAAAGAAGATGACAGAATATGACAGAAGATGACAGAATGACAGAAGAGGACAGAATGGCAGAAGAGGACAGAATATGCCAGAAGATGACAGAAGGTGACAGAAGGTGACAGAATGACAGAAGATGACAGAAGATGACAGAAGATCACAGAAGATGACAGAAGATGACAGAATGACAGAAGAGGACAGAATGACAGAAGATGACAGAATGACAGAAGAGGACAGAATGACAGAAGATGACACAAGATGACAGAATGACAGAAGAGGACAGAATGACAGAAGATGACAGAATGACGGAAGATGACAGAGGATGACAGAAGATGACAGAAGATGACAGAAGATGACAGAATGACAGACGAGGAAAGAAGATGACAGAAGATGGCAGAAGATGACAGAAGATGACAGAATGACAGAAGAGGACAGAATGACAGAAGATGACAGAATGACAGAAGAGGACACAATCACATGAGGTGACAGAAGATGACAGAATGACAGAAGAGGACAGAATGACAGAAGATGACAGAATGACAGAAGAGGACAGAATGACAGAAGATGACAGAAGATGACAGAATGACAGAAGAGGACAGAATGACAGAAGATGACAGAAGATGACAGAATGACAGAAGATGACACATGATGACACAAGATGACAAAATGACAGAAGAGGACAGAATGACAGAAGATGACAGAGTGACAGAAGAGGACAGAATGACAGAAGATGACAGAAGATGACAGAATGACAGAAGAGGACAGAATGACAGAAGATGACAGACGATGACAGAATGACAGAAGATGACACAAGATGACGGAAGATGACAGAAGATGACAGAAGATGACAGAATGACACAAGAGGACAGAATGACAGAAGATGACAGAATGACAGAAGAGGACAGAATGACAGAAGATGACAGAAGATGACAGAAGATGACAGAAGATGACAGGAGATGACAGAATGACAGAAGATATCAGAATGACAGAAGATGACAGAATGACAGAAGAGGACAGAAGATGACAGAAGATGACAGAATGACAGAAGAGGACAGAATGACAGATGATGACAGAATGACAGAAGAGGACAGAAGATGGCAGAAGATGACAGAAGGCGACAGAAGATGACAGAAGGTGACAGAATGACAGAAGAGGACAGAATGACAGAAGATGACAGAAGATGACAGAAGATGACAAAATGACAGAAGAGGACAGAATGACAGAAGATGACAGAATGACAGAAGAGGGCAGAAGATGACAGAAGATGACAGAATGACAGAAGAGGACAGAATGACAGAAGATGACAGAATGACAGAAGAGGACAGAATGACAGAAGAGGACTGAATATGACAGAAGATGACAGAAGATGACAGAATGACAGAAGATGACAGCAGATGACAGAATGACAGAAAATGACGGAAGAGGACAGTATATGACAGAAGAGGACAGAATCACAGAAGATGACAGAAGACGACAGAAGATGACAGAAGATGGCAGAAGATGACAGAAGATGACAGAATATGACAGAAGATGACAGAAGAGGACAGAATCACAGAAGATGACAGAAGACGACAGAAGATGACAGAAGATGGCAGAAGATGACAGAAGATGACAGAAGATGACAGAAGATGACAGAAGATGACAGAATGACAGAAGAGGACAGAATGACAGAAGATGACAGAATGACAGAAGAGGACAGAAGATGACAGAAGATGACAGAATGACAGAAGATGACAGAAGATCACAGAAGAGGACAGAATGACAGAAGATGACAGAAGATGAGAGAAGATGACAGAAGATGACAGAAGATGACAGAATGACAGAAGATGCCAGAAGATGACAGAAGAGGAAAGAATGACAGAAGATGACAGAATATGACAGAAGATGACAGAATGACAGAAGAGGACAGAAGATGACAGAATGACAGAAGAGGACAGAATGACAGAAGATGAGAGAAGATGACAGAAGATGACAGAAGATGACAGAAGATGACAGAATGACAGAAGAGGACAGAAGATGACAGAAGATGACAGAATGACAGAAGATGGCAGAAGATGACAGAAGATGACAGAAGATGACAGAATGACCGAAGAGGACAGAATGACAGAAGAGGACAGAATGACAGAAGAGGACAGGATATGACAAAAGATGACAGAAGATGACAGAAAATGACAGAAGATGACAGAAGATGACAGAATGACAGAAGAGGACAGAATGACAGAAGATGACAGAATGACAGAAGAAGACAGAATGACAGATGAGGACAGAAGATGACAGAAGATGACAGAAGATGACAGAAGATGACAGAAGATGACAGAAGAGGACAGAAGATGACAGAAGATGACAGAAGATGACAGAAGATGACAGAAGATGACAGAATGACAGAAGAGGACAGAAGAGGACAGAAGATGACAGAAGATGGCAGAAGATGACAGAATGACAGAAGAGGTCAGAAGATGACAGAAGATGACAGAAGATGACAGAATGACAGAAGAGGACAGAATGACAGAAGAGGACAGAATGACAGAAGATGACAGAAGATGACATAAGATGACAGAAGATGACAGAAGATGACAGAATATGACAGAAGATTACAGAAGATGACAGGAGATGACAGAATATGACAGAAGATGACAGAAGATGACAGAATATGACAGAATGACAGAAGAGGACAGAATGACAGAAGAGGACAGAATATGCCAGAAGATGACAGAAGGTGACAGAATGACAGAAGATGACAGAAGATGACAGAAGATCACAGATGATGACAGAAGATGACAGAATGACAGAAGAGGACAGAATGACAGAAGATGACAGAATGACAGAAGAGGACAGAATGACAGATGATGACACAAGATGACACAAGATGACAGAATGACAGAAGAGGACAGAATGACAGAAGATGACAGAATGACAGAAGATGACAGAAGATGACAGAAGATGACAGAAGATGATAGAAGATGACAGAATGACAGACGAGGACAGAAGATGACAGAAGATGGCAGAAGATGACAGAAGATGAATGAATGACAGAAGAGCACAGAATGACAGAAGATGACAGAATGACAGGAGAGGGCAGAATGACAGAAGATGACAGAAGATGACAGAAGATGACAGAAGATGACAGAATGACAGAAGATGACAGAAGACGACAGAATGACCGAAGAGGACAGAATGACAGAAGAGGACAGGATATGACAAAAGATGACAGAAGATGACAGAATGACAGAAGATGACAAAAGATGACAGAAAATGACAGAAGATGACAGAAGATGACAGAAGATGACAGAATGACAGAAGAGGACAGAAGATGACAGAAGATGACAGAAGATGACAGAATGACAGAAGAGGACAGAAGATGACAGAAGATGACAGAAGGTGACAGAATATGACAGAAGATGACAGAATATGACAGAATATGACAGAAGATGACAGAATATGACAGAAGAGGACAGAATGAAAGAAGATGACAGAAGATGACAGAAGAAGACAGAAGATGACAGAAGATGGCAGAAGATGACTGAAGATGACAGAATATGACAGAAGGTGACAGAAGATGACAGAAGAGGTCAGAAGATGACAGAAGATGACAGAAGAAGACAGAAGATGACAGAATGACAGAAGAGGACAGAAAGACAGAAGAGGACAGAATGACAGAAGATGGCAGAAGATGACAGAAGATGACAGAAGATGACAGAATATGACAGAAGAGGACAGAAGATGACAGAAGATGACAGAATATGACAGAAGATGACAGAATATGACAGAAGAGGACAGAATGAAAGAAGATGACAGAAGATGTCAGAAGAAGACAGAAGATGGCAGAAGATGGCAGAAGATGACAGAATATGACAGAAGATGACAGAAGATGACAGAGTATGACAGAAGATGACAGAAGATGACAGAAGATGACAGAAGATGACAGAATGACGGAAGAGGACAGAATGACAGAAGATGACAGAATGACAGAAGAGGCCAGAAGATGACAGAAGATGACAGAAGATGACAGAATGACAGAAGAGGACAGAAGATGACAGAAGATGACAGAAGATGACAGAAGATGACAGAATGACCGAAGAGGACAGAATGACAGAAGAGGACAGAATGACAGAAGAGGACAGAATTTGACAGAAGATGACACAAGATGACAGAATGACAGAAAATGACAGAAGAGGACAGAATATGACAGAAGAGGACAGAATGACAGAAGGTGACAGAAGATGACAGAATATGACAGAAGATGACAGAAGATGACAGAATGACAGAAGATGACAGAAGATGACAGTAGATGACAGAAGATGACAGAAGATGACAGTATGGCAGAAGAGGACAGAAGATGACAGAAGATGACAGAATATGACAGAAGATGACAGAAGATGACAGAATATGACAGAATGACAGAAGAGGACAGAATGACAGAAGAGGACAGAATATGCCAGAAGATGACAGAAGGTGACAGAATGACAGAAGATGACAGAAGATGACAGAAGATCACAGATGATGACAGAAGATGACAGAATGACAGAAGAGGACAGAATGACAGAAGATGACAGAATGACAGAAGAGGACAGAATGACAGATGATGACACAAGATGACACAAGATGACAGAATGACAGAAGAGGACAGAATGACAGAAGATGACAGAATGACAGAAGATGACAGAAGATGACAGAAGATGATAGAAGATGACAGAATGACAGACGAGGACAGAAGATGACAGAAGATGGCAGAAGATGACAGAAGATGAATGAATGACAGAAGAGCACAGAATGACAGAAGATGACAGAATGACAGGAGAGGGCAGAATGACAGAAGATGACAGAAGATGACAGAAGATGACAGAAGATGACAGAATGACAGAAGATGACAGAAGACGACAGAATGACCGAAGAGGACAGAATGACAGAAGAGGACAGGATATGACAAAAGATGACAGAAGATGACAAAAGATGACAGAAAATGACAGAAGATGACAGAAGATGACAGAAGATGACAGAATGACAGAAGAGGACAGAAGATGACAGAAGATGACAGAATGACAGAAGAGGACAGAAGATGACAGAAGATGACAGAAGGTGACAGAAGATGACAGAAGAGGTCAGAAGATGACAGAAGATGACAGAAGATGACAGAAGATGACAGAATGACAGAAGAGGACAGAAAGACAGAAGAGGACAGAATGACAGAAGATGACAGAAGATGACAGAATATGACAGAAGATGACAGAATATGACAGAATATGACAGAAGATGACAGAATATGACAGAAGAGGACAGAATGAAAGAAGATGACAGAAGATGACAGAAGAAGACAGAAGATGACAGAAGATGGCAGAAGATGACTGAAGATGACAGAATATGACAGAAGGTGACAGAAGATGACAGAAGAGGTCAGAAGATGACAGAAGATGACAGAAGAAGACAGAAGATGACAGAATGACAGAAGAGGACAGAAAGACAGAAGAGGACAGAATGACAGAAGATGGCAGAAGATGACAGAAGATGACAGAAGATGACAGAATATGACAGAAGAGGACAGAAGATGACAGAAGATGACAGAATATGACAGAAGATGACAGAATATGAGAGAAGAGGACAGAATGAAAGAAGATGACAGAAGATGTCAGAAGAAGACAGAAGATGGCAGAAGATGGCAGAAGATGACAGAATATGACAGAAGATGACAGAAGATGACAGAGTATGACAGAAGATGACAGAAGATGACAGAAGATGACAGAAGATGACAGAATGACGGAAGAGGACAGAATGACAGAAGATGACAGAATGACAGAAGAGGCCAGAAGATGACAGAAGATGACAGAAGATGACAGAATGACAGAAGAGGACAGAAGATGACAGAAGATGACAGAAGATGACAGAAGATGACAGAATGACCGAAGAGGACAGAATGACAGAAGAGGACAGAATGACAGAAGAGGACAGAATTTGACAGAAGATGACACAAGATGACAGAATGACAGAAAATGACAGAAGAGGACAGAATATGACAGAAGAGGACAGAATGACAGAAGGTGACAGAAGATGACAGAATATGACAGAAGATGACAGAAGATGACAGAATGACAGAAGATGACAGAAGATGACAGTAGATGACAGAAGATGACAGAAGATGACAGTATGGCAGAAGAGGACAGAAGATGACAGAAGATGACAGAAGATGACAGAAGATGACAGAATGACAGAAGAGGACAGAATGACAGAAGAGGACAGAATATGATAGAGGATGACAGAAGATGACAGAATGACAGAAGATGAGAGAAGATGTCAGAAGGACAGAAGATGACAGAATGACAGAAGATGACAGAACATGACAGAAGATGACAGAAGATGACAGAATATGACAGAAGAGGACAGAAGATGACAGAAGATGACAGAATGACAGAAGAGGACAGAATGACAGAAGAGGACAGAATATGAGAGAAGATGACATAAGATGATAGAATGACAGAAAATGACAGAAGAGGACAGAATATGACAGAAGAGGACAGAATGACAGAAGATGACAGAAGACGACAGAAGATGACAGAAGATGGCAGAAGATGACAGAAGATGACAGCATATGTCAGAAGATGACAGAAGATGACAGAGTATGACAGAAGATGACAGAAGATGACAGAAGATGACAGAAGATGACAGAATGATAGAAGAGGACAGAATGACAGGAGATGACAGAATGACAGAAGAGGACAGAAAATGACAGAAGATGACAGAAGATGACAGAATGACAGAAGAGGACAGAAGATGACAGAAGATGACAGAAGATGACAGAAGAGGACAGAATGACAGAAGAGGACAGAATGAGAGAAGATGACAGAATGACAGAAGAGGACAGAATGGCAGAAGATGACAGAATGACAGAAGAGGACAGAATGACAGAAGATGACAGAAGATGACAGAAGATGACAGAATGAGAGAAGATGACAGAAGATGGCAGAAGATGACAGAAGATGACAGAATGACAGAAGATGACAGAAGATGACAGAATGACAGAAGAGGACAGAATGACAGAAGATGACAGAATGACAGTAGAGGACAGAAAGGCAGAAGATGACAGAAGATGACAGAATGACAGAAGAGGACAGAATGACAGAAGATGACAGAATGACAGAAGAGGACAGAAGATGACAGAAGATGACAGAATGACAGAAGATGACAGAAGAGGACAGAATGACAGAAGATGACAGAAGATGACAGAAGATGACAGAAGATGACAGAATGACAGAAGATGACAGAAGATGACAGAAGAGGACAGAATATGACAGAAGATGACAGAATGACAGAACATGACAGAAGATGACAGAAGAGGACAGAATGACAGAAGATAACAGAAGATGACAGAAGATGACAGAATGACAGAAGAGGACAGAAGATGACAGAAGACAGAAGAGGACAGAATGACAGAAGATGACAGAAGATGACAGAATGACAGAAGAGGACAGAATGACAGAAGATGACAGAAGATGACAGAAGATGACAGAAGATGACAGAATGACAGAAGAGGACAGAATGACAGAAGAGGACAGAAGATGACAGAATGACAGAAGAGGACAGAAGATGACAGAAGATGACAGAAGATGACAGAATGACAGAAGAGGACAGAATGACAGAAGAGGACAGAATGACAGAAGATCACAGAATGACAGAAGATGACAGAAGATGACAGAAGATGACAGAATGACAGAAGATGACAGAAGATGACAGAATATGACAGAATATGACAGAAGATGACAGAAGATGACAGAAGATGACAGAATGACAGAAGATGACAGAAGATGACAGTAGATGACAGAAGATGACAGAATGACAGAAGATGACAGAAGATGACAGAAGAGGACAGAATGACAGAAGATGACAGAAGATGACAGAAGATGACAGAAGATGACAGAAGAGGACAGAATGACAGAAGATGACAGAATATGACAGAAGATGACAGAATGACAGAACATGACAGAAGATGACAGAAGAGGACAGAATGACAGAAGATAACAGAAGATGACAGAAGATGACAGAATGACAGAAGAGGACAGAAGATGACAGAAGACAGAAGAGGACAGAATGACAGAAGATGACAGAAGATGACAGAATGACAGAAGAGGACAGAATGACAGAAGATGACAGAAGATGACAGAAGATGACAGAAGATGACAGAATGACAGAAGAGGACAGAATGACAGAAGAGGACAGAAGATGACAGAATGACAGAAGAGGACAGAATGACAGAAGAGGACAGGATATGACAAAAGATGACAGAAGATGACAGAATGACAGAAGATGACAAAAGATGACAGAAAATGACAGAAGATGACAGAAGATGACAGAAGATGACAGAATGACAGAAGAGGACAGAAGATGACAGAAGATGACAGAATGACAGAAGAGGACAGAAGATGACAGAAGATGACAGAAGGTGACAGAAGATGACAGAAGAGGTCAGAAGATGACAGAAGATGACAGAAGATGACAGAATGACAGAAGAGGACAGAAAGACAGAAGAGGACAGAATGACAGAAGATGGCAGAAGATGACAGAAGATGACAGAAGATGACAGAATATGACAGAAGATGACAGAAGATGACAGAATATGACAGAAGATGACAGAATATGACAGAAGATGACAGAATGAAAGAAGATGACAGAAGATGACAGAAGAAGACAGAAGAATGACAGAAGATGACAGAAGATGACAGTAGATGACTGAAGATGACAGAAGATGACAGAATGACAGAAGAGGACAGAAGATGACAGAAGATGACAGAAGATGACAGAATGACAGAAGAGGACAGAATGACAGAAGAGGACAGAATATGATAGAGGATGACAGAAGATGACAGAATGACAGAAGATGACAGAAGATGTCAGAAGGACAGAAGATGACAGAATGACAGAAGATGAAAGAACATGACAGAAGATGACAGAAGATGACAGAATATGACAGAAGAGGACAGAAGATGACAGAAGATGACAGAATATGAGAGAAGATGACAGAAGATGACAGAATGACAGAAGAGGACAGAATGACAGAAGAGGACAGAATATGACAGAAGATGACAGAAGATGACAGAAGATGACAGAAGAGGACAGAATGACAGAAGATGACAGAAGATGACAGAAGATGACAGAAGATGACAGAAGATGACAGAAGATGACAGAAGATGACAGAAGAGGACAGAATGACAGAAGATGACAGAATATGACAGAAGATGACAGAATGACAGAACATGACAGAAGATGACAGAAGAGGACAGAATGACAGAAGATAACAGAAGATGACAGAAGATGACAGAATGACAGAAGAGGACAGAAGATGACAGAAGACAGAAGAGGACAGAATGACAGAAGATGACAGAAGATGACAGAATGACAGAAGAGGACAGAATGACAGAAGATGACAGAAGATGACAGAAGATGACAGAAGATGACAGAATGACAGAAGAGGACAGAATGACAGAAGAGGACAGAAGATGACAGAATGACAGAAGAGGACAGAATGACAGAAGAGGACAGGATATGACAAAAGATGACAGAAGATGACAGAATGACAGAAGATGACAAAAGATGACAGAAAATGACAGAAGATGACAGAAGATGACAGAAGATGACAGAATGACAGAAGAGGACAGAAGATGACAGAAGATGACAGAATGACAGAAGAGGACAGAAGATGACAGAAGATGACAGAAGGTGACAGAAGATGACAGAAGAGGTCAGAAGATGACAGAAGATGACAGAAGATGACAGAATGACAGAAGAGGACAGAAAGACAGAAGAGGACAGAATGACAGAAGATGGCAGAAGATGACAGAAGATGACAGAAGATGACAGAATATGACAGAAGATGACAGAAGATGACAGAATATGACAGAAGATGACAGAATATGACAGAAGATGACAGAATGAAAGAAGATGACAGAAGATGACAGAAGAAGACAGAAGAATGACAGAAGATGACAGAAGATGACAGTAGATGACTGAAGATGACAGAAGATGACAGAATGACAGAAGAGGACAGAAGATGACAGAAGATGACAGAAGATGACAGAATGACAGAAGAGGACAGAATGACAGAAGAGGACAGAATATGATAGAGGATGACAGAAGATGACAGAATGACAGAAGATGACAGAAGATGTCAGAAGGACAGAAGATGACAGAATGACAGAAGATGAAAGAACATGACAGAAGATGACAGAAGATGACAGAATATGACAGAAGAGGACAGAAGATGACAGAAGATGACAGAATATGAGAGAAGATGACAGAAGATGACAGAATGACAGAAGAGGACAGAATGACAGAAGAGGACAGAATATGACAGAAGATGACAGAAGATGACAGAAGATTACAGAATGACAGAAGAGGACAGAAGATGACAGAAGATGACAGAATGACAGAAGATGACAGAAGATGACAGAAGATGACAGAAGATGACAGAAGACGACAGAATGACCGAAGAGGACAGAATGACAGAAGAGGACAGGATATGACAAAAGATGACAGAAGATGACAGAATGACAGAAGATGACAAAAGATGACAGAAAATGACAGAAGATGACAGATGATGACAGAAGATGACAGAATGACAGAAGAGGACAGAAGATGACAGAAGATGACAGAAGATGACAGAAGGTGACAGAATGACAGAAGAGGTCAGAAGATGACAGAAGATGACAGAAGATGACAGAATGACAGAAGAGGACAGAAAGACAGAAGAGGACAGAATGACAGAAGATGGCAGAAGATGACAGAAGATGACAGAAGAAGACAGAAGATGACAGAATATGACAGAAGATGACAGAAGATGACAGAAGATGACAGAATATGACAGAAGATGACAGAATATGACAGAAGAGGACAGAATGAAAGAAGATGACAGAAGATGACAGAAGAAGACAGAAGATGACAGAAGATGGCAGAAGATGACAGAAGATGACAGAATATGACAGAAGATGACAGAAGATGACAGAGTATGACAGAAGATGACAGAAGATGACAGAAGATGACAGAAGATGACAGAATGACGGAAGAGGACAGAATGACAGAAGATGACAGAATGACAGAAGAGGCCAGAAGATGACAGAAGATGACAGAAGATGACAGAATGACAGAAGAGGACAGAAGATGACAGAAGATGACAGAATGACAGAAGATGACAGAAGATGACAGAAGATGACAGAAGATGACAGAATGACCGAAGAGGACAGAATGACAGAAGAGGACAGAATGACAGAAGAGGACAGAATTTGACAGAAGATGACACAAGATGACAGAATGACAGAAAATGACAGAAGAGGACAGAATATGACAGAAGAGGACAGAATGACAGAAGATGACAGAAGATGACAGAATATGACAGAAGATGACAGAAGATGACAGAAGATGACAGAATGACAGAAGATGACAGAAGATGACAGTAGATGACAGAAGATGACAGAAGATGACAGAAGATGACAGTATGGCAGCAGAGGACAGAAGATGACAGAAGATGACAGAAGATGACAGAAGATGACAGAATGACAGAAGAGGACAGAATGACAGAAGAGGACAGAATATGATAGAGGATGACAGAAGATGACAGAATGACAGAAGATGAGAGAAGATGTCAGAAGAACGGAAGATGACAGAATGACAGAAGATGACAGAACATGACAGAAGATGACAGAAGATGACAGAATATGACAGAAGAGGACAGAAGATGACAGAAGATGACAGAATGACAGAAGAGGACAGAATGACAGAAGAGGACAGAATATGACAGAAGATGACATAAGATGATAGAATGACAGAAAATGACAGAAGAGGACAGAATATGACAGAAGAGGACAGAATGACAGAAGATGACAGAAGATGACAGAAGATGACAGAAGATGGCAGAAGATGACAGAAGATGACAGCATATGACAGAAGATGACAGAAGATGACAGAGTATGACAGAGTATGACAGAAGATGACAGAAGATGACAGAAGATGACAGAAGATGACAGAATGATAGAAGAGGACAGAATGACAGGAGATGACAGAATGACAGAAGAGGACAGAAGATGACAGAAGATGACAGAAGATGACAGAATGACAGAAGAGGACAGAAGATGACAGAAGATGACAGAAGAGGACAGAATGACAGAAGAGGACAGAATGAGAGAAGATGACAGAATGACAGAAGAGGACAGAATGGCAGAAGATGACAGAAGATGACAGAATGACAGAAGAGGACAGAATGACAGAAGATGACAGAAGACGACAGAAGATGACAGAAGATGACAGAATGAGAGAAGATGACAGAAGATGGCAGAAGATGACAGAAGATGACAGAATGACAGAAGATGACAGAAGATGACAGAAGATGACAGAAGATGACAGAATGACAGAAGAGGACAGAATGACAGAAGATGACAGAATGACAGTAGAGGACAGAAAGGCAGAAGATGACAGAAGATGACAGAATGACAGAAGAGGACAGAATGACAGAAGATGACAGAATGACAGAAGAGGACAGAAGATGACAGAAGATGACAGAATGACAGAAGATGACAGAAGAGGACAGAATGACAGAAGATGACAGAAGATGACAGAAGATGACAGAAGATGACAGAATGACAGAAGATGACAGAAGATGACAGAAGAGGACAGAATGACAGAAGATGACAGAATATGACAGAAGATGACAGAATGACAGAACATGACAGAAGATGACAGAAGAGGACAGAATGAGAGAAGATAACAGAAGATGACAGAAGATGACAGAATGACAGAAGAGGACAGAAGATGACAGAAGACAGAAGAGGACAGAATGACAGAAGATGACAGAAGATGACAGAATGACAGAAGAGGACAGAATGACAGAAGATGACAGAAGATGACAGAAGATGACAGAATGACAGAAGAGGACAGAATGACAGAAGAGGACAGAAGATGACAGAAGATGACAGAAGATGACAGAATGACAGAAGATGACAGAATGACAGAAGAGGACAGAATGACAGAAGATGACAGAAGATGACAGAAGATGACAGAAGATGACAGAATGACAGAAGAGGACAGAATGACAGAAGAGGACAGAATGACAGAAGATGACAGAATGACAGAAGATGACAGAAGATGACAGAATGACAGAAGATGACAGAAGATGACAGGATATGACAGAAGATGACAGAAGATGACAGAATGACAGAAGATGACAAAAGATGACAGAAAATGACAGAAGATGACAGATGATGACAGAAGATGACAGAATGACAGAAGAGGACAGAAGATGACAGAAGATGACAGAAGATGACAGAAGGTGACAGAATGACAGAAGAGGACAGAAGATGACAGAAGATGACAGAAGGTGACAGAAGATGACAGAAGAGGTCAGAAGATGACAGAAGATGACAGAAGATGACAGAAGATGACAGAATGACAGAAGAGGACAGAAAGACAGAAGAGGACAGAATGACAGAAGATGGCAGAAGATGACAGAAGATGACAGAAGATGACAGAAGATGACAGAATATGACAGAAGATGACAGAAGATGACAGAAGATGACAGAATATGACAGAAGATGACAGAATATGACAGAAGAGGACAGAATGAAAGAAGATGACAGAAGATGACAGAAGAAGACAGAAGATGACAGAAGATGGCAGAAGATGACAGAAGATGACAGAATATGACAGAAGATGACAGAAGATGACAGAGTATGACAGAAGATGACAGAAGATGACAGAAGATGACAGAAGATGACAGAATGACGGAAGAGGACAGAATGACAGAAGATGACAGAATGACAGAAGATGACAGAATATGACAGAAGATGACACAAGATGACAGAATGACAGAAAATGACAGAATGACAGAAGATGACAGAAGATGACAGAAGATGACAGAAGATGGCAGAAGATGACAGAAGATGACAGAATATGACAGAAGATGACAGAAGATGACAGAGTATGACAGATGATGACAGAAGATGACAGAAGATGACAGAAGAGGACAGAATGACAGAAGATGACAGAATGACAGAAGAGGACAGAAGATGACAGAAGATGACAGAATGACAGAAGAGGACAGAAGATGACAGAAGATGACAGAAAATGACAGAAGTTGACAGAAGATGACAGAAGATGACAGAATTACCGAAGAGGACAGAATGACAGAAGAGGACAGAATGACAGAAGATGACAGAATGACAGATGAGGACAGAAGATGACAGAAGATGACAGAAGATGACAGAAGATGACAGAATGACAGAAGAGGACAGAAGATGACAGAAGATGACAGAAGATGACAGAAGATGACAGAAGATGACAGAAGATGACAGAATGACAGAAGAGGACAGAAGAGGAAAGAAGATGACAGAAGATGACAGAAGATGACAGAATGACAAAAGAGGTCAGAAGATGACAGAAGATGACAGAAGATGACAGAAGATAACAGAAGATGACAGAATGACAGAAGAGGACAGAATGACAGAAGAGGACAGAATGACAGAAGATGACAGAAGATGACAGAAGATGACAGAAGATGACAGAATATGACAGAAGATGACAGAAGATGACAGAATATGACAGAAGATGACAGAATGACAGAAGAGGACAGAATGACAGAAGAGGACAGAATATGCCAGAAGATGACAGAAGGTGACAGAATGACAGAAGATGACAGAAGATGACAGAAGATCACAGAAGATGACAGAAGATGACAGAATGACAGAAGAGGACAGAATGACAGAAGATGACAGAATGACAGAAGAGGACAGAATGACAGAAATGACAGAAGATGACACAAGATGACAGAAGATGACAGAAGATGACAGAATGACAGAAGAGGACAGAATGACAGAAGAGGACAGAATATGCCAGAAGATGACAGAAGGTGACAGAATGACAGAAGATGACAGAAGATGACAGAAGATCACAGAAGATGACAGAAGATGACAGAATGACAGAAGAGGACAGAATGACAGAAGATGACAGAATGACAGAAGATGACAGAAGATGACAGAAGATGACAGAATGACAGACGAGGACAGAAGATGACAGAAGATGGCAGAAGATGACAGAAGATGACAGAATGACAGAAGAGGACAGAATGACAGAAGATGACAGAATGACAGAAGAGGACAGAATGACAGAAGATGATAGAAGATGACAAAAGATGACAGAATGAGAGAAGAGGACAGAATGACAGAAGATGACAGAAGATGACAGAAGATGACAAAATGACAGAAGAGGACAGAATGACAGAAGATGACAGAATGACAGAAGAGGGCAGAAGATGACAGAAGATGACAGAATGACAGAAGAGGACAGAATGACAGAAGATGACAGAAGATGACAGAATGACAGAAGAGTACAGAATGACAGAAGATGACAGAAGATGACAGAAGATGACAGAATGACAGAAGATGACAGAAGATGACAGAGGATGACAAAATGACAGAAGAGGACAGAATGACAGAATATGACAGAGTGACAGAAGAGGACAGAATGACAGAAGATGACAGAAGATGACAGAATGACAGAAGAGGACAGAATGACAGAAGATGACAGAATATGACAGAAGATGATTGAATATGACAGAAGATGACAGAAGATGACAGAAGATGACAGAATGACAGAAGAGGACAGAATGACAGAAGAGGACAGAATATGATAGAGGATGACAGAAGATGACAGAATGACAGAAGATGACAGAAGATGTCAGAAGGACAGAAGATGACAGAATGACAGAAGATGAAAGAACATGACAGAAGATGACAGAATATGACAGAAGATGACAGAAGATGACAGAATGACAGAAGAGGACAGAATGACAGAAGAGGACAGAATATGGCAGAAGATGACACAAGATGACAGAATGACAGAAAATGACAGAAGAGGACAGAATATGACAGAAGAGGACAGAATGACAGAAGATGACAGAAGATGACAGATGATGACAGAAGATGGCAGAAGATGACAGAAGATGACAGAATATGACAGAAGATGACAGAGTATGACAGAAGATGACAGAAGATGACAGAAGATGACAGAAGATGACAGAATGACAGAAGAGGACAGAAGATGACAGAAGATGTCAGAATGACAGAAGATGACAGAAGATGACAGAAGATGACAGAAGATGACAGAATTACAGAAGAGGACAGAATGACAGAAGAGGAGAGAAGATGACAGAATATGACAGAGGATGATTGAATATGACAGAAGATGACAGAAGATGACAGAAGATGACAGAATGACAGAAGAGGACAGAATGACAGAAGAGGACAGAATATGATAGAGGATGACAGAAGATGACAGAATGACAGAAGATGACAGAAGATGTCAGAAGGACAGAAGATGACAGAATGACAGAAGATGAAAGAACATGACAGAAGATGACAGAATATGACAGAAGAGGACAGAAGATGACAGAAGATGACAGAATGACAGAAGAGGACAGAATGACAGAAGAGGACAGAATATGGCAGAAGATGACACAAGATGACAGAATGACAGAAAATGACAGAAGAGGACAGAATATGACAGAAGAGGACAGAATGACAGAAGATGACAGAAGATGACAGATGATGACAGAAGATGGCAGAAGATGACAGAAGATGACAGAATATGACAGAAGATGACAGAAGATGACAGAGTATGACAGAAGATGACAGAAGATGACAGAAGATGACAGAAGATGACAGAATGACAGAAGAGGACAGAATGACAGAAGATGACAGAATGACAGAAGAGGACAGAAGATGACAGAAGATGACAGAAGATGACAGAATGACAGAAGAGGACAGAAGATGACAGAAGATGTCAGAATGACAGAAAATGACAGAAGATGACAGAAGATGACAGAAGATGACAGAATTACAGAAGAGGACAGAATGACAGAAGAGGAGAGAAGATGACAGAATGACAGAAGAGGACAGAAGATGACAGAAGATGACAGAAGATGACAGAAGATGACAGAAGGTGACAGAATGACAGAAGAGGACAGAATGACAGAAGATGACAGAAGATGACAGAAGAGGACAGAATGACAGAAGATGACAGAATGACAGAAGAGGACAGAATGACAGAAGATGACAGAAGATGACAGAAGATGACAGAATGACAGAAGATGACAGAAGAAGACAGAGTATGACAGAAGATGACAGAAGATGAAAAAGATGACAGAAGATGACAGAATGATAGAAGAGGACAGAATGACAGAAGATGACAGAATGACAGAAGAGGACAGAAGATGACAGAAGATGACAGAAGATGACAGAATGACAGAAGATGACAGAAGATGACAGAATGACAGAAGATGACAGAAGATGACAGAAGATGACAGAAGATGACAGAATGACCGAAGAGGACAGAATGACAGAAGAGGACAGAATGACAGAAGAGGACAGAATATGACAAAAGATGACAGAAGATGACAGAATGACAGAAGATGACAGAATATGACAGAAGATGACAGAATGACAGAAGATGACAGAAGATGACAGAAGAGGGCAGAATGACAGAAGATAACAGAAGATGACAGAAGATGACAGAATGACAGAAGAGGACAGAAGATGACAGAATGACAGAAGAGGACAGAATGACAGAAGATGACAGAAGATGACAGAAGATGATAGAAGATGACAGAATGACAGAAGAGGACAGAATGACAGAAGATGACAGACGATGACAGAAGATGACAGAATGACAGAAGATGACAGAAGATGACAGAATATGACAGAATATGACAGAAGATGACAGAAGATGACAGAAGATGACAGAATGTCTGAAGATGACAGAAGATGACAGAAGATGACAGAAGATGACAGAATGAGAGAAGAGGACAGAATGACAGAAGAGGACAGAATATGATAGAGGATGACAGAAGATGACAGAATGACAGAAGATGACAGAAGATGTCAGAAGGACAGAAGATGACAGAATGACAGAAGATGAAAGAACATGACAGAAGATGACAGAATATGACAGAAGAGGACAGAAGATGACAGAAGATGACAGAATGACAGAAGAGGACAGAATGACAGAAGAGGACAGAATATGGCAGAAGATGACACAAGATGACAGAATGACAGAAGATGACAGAAGAGGACAGATGATGACAGAAGATGGCAGAAGATGACAGAAGATGACAGAATATGACAGAAGATGACAGAGTATGACAGAAGATGACAGAAGATGACAGAAGATGACAGAAGATGACAGAATGACAGAAGAGGACAGAATGACAGAAGATGACAGAATGACAGAAGAGGACAGAAGATGACAGAAGATGACAGAAGATGACAGAAGATGACAGAATGACAGAAGAGGACAGAAGATGACAGAAGATGACAGAATGACAGAAGATGACAGAAGATGACAGAAGATGACAGAATTACAGAAGAGGACAGAATGACAGAAGAGGAGAGAAGATGACAGAATGACAGAAGAGGACAGAAGATGACAGAAGATGACAGAAGATGACAGAATGACAGAAGAGGACAGAATGACAGAAGAGGACAGAATGACAGAAGATGACAGAATGACAGAAGATGACAGAAGATGACAGAATGGCAGAAGATGACAGATGATGACAGAATATGACAGAATATGACAGAAGATGACAGAAGATGACAGAATGACAGAAGATGACAGTAGATGACAGTAGATGACAGAAGATGACAGAAGATGACAGAAGATGACAGAATGACAGAAGAGGACAGAAGATGACAGAAGATGACAGAATGACAGAAGAGGACAGAATGACAGAAGAGGACAGAATATGTCAGAAGGACAGAAGATGACAGAATGACAGAAGATGACAGAACATGACAGAAGATGACAGAAGATGACAGAATATGACAGAAGAGGACAGAAGATGACAGAAGATGACAGAATATGACAGAAGAGGACAGAAGATGACAGAAGATGACAGAAAATGACAGAAGATGACAGAAGATGACAGAATGACAGAAGAGGAAAGAATGACAGAAGATGACAGAATGACAGAAGATGACAGAATGACAGATGAGGACAGAAGATGACAGAAGATGTCAGAAGGACAGAAGATGACAGAATGACAGAAGATGAAAGAACATGACAGAAGATGACAGAAGATGACAGAATATGACAGAAGAGGACAGAAGAGGACAGAAGATGACAGAAGATGACAGAATATGACAGAAGATGTCAGAATGACAGAAGAGGACAGAATGACAGAAGAGGACAGAATATGACAGAAGATGACACAAGATGACAGAATGACAGAAAATGACAGAAGAGGACAGAATATGACAGAAGAGGACAGAATGATAGAAGATGACAGAAGGTGACAGAAGATGGCAGAAGATGACAGAAGATGACAGAATATGACAGAAGATGACAGAAGATGACAGAGTATGACAGAAGATGACAGAAGATGACAGAAGATGACAGAATGACAGAAGAGGACAGAATGACAGAAGATGACAGAATGACAGAAGAGGACAGAAGATGACAGAGGATGACAGAAGATGACAGAAGATGACAGAATGACAGAAGAGGACAGAAGATGACAGAATGACAGAAGATGACAGAAATGACAGAAGATGACAGAATTACAGAAGAGGACAGAATGACAGAAGAGGACAGAAGATGACAGAATGACAGAAGAGGACAGAAGATGACAGAAGATGACAGAATGACAGAAGAGGACAGAATGACAGAAGAGGACAGAATGACAGAAGATGACAGAATGACAGAAGATGACAGAAGATGACAGAAGATGACAGAATGACAGAAGAGGACAGAAGATGACAGAAGATGACAGAAGATGACAGAATGACAGAAGAGGACAGAATATGATAGAGGATGACAGAAGATGACAGAATGACAGAAGATGACAGAAGATGTCAAAGGACAGAAGATGACAGAAGATGACAGAAGATGACAGAATATGACAGAAGAGGACAGAAGATGACAGAAGATGACAGAATATGACAGAAGATGACAGAAGATGACAGAATGACAGAAAATGACAGAAGAGGACAGAACATGACAGAAGAGGACAGAATGACAGAAGATGACAGAAGATGACAGAAGATGACAGAAGATGACAGAATGACAGAAAATGACAGAAGAGGACAGAACATGACAGAAGAGGACAGAATGACAGAAGATGACAGAAGATGACAGAATATGACAGAAGATGACACAAGATGACAGAATGACAGAAAATGACAGAAGAGGACAGAACATGACAGAAGAGGACAGAATGACAGAAGATGACAGAAGATGACAGAAGATGACAGAAGATGGCAGAAGATGACAGAAGATGACAGAATATGACAAAAGATGACAGAAGATGACAGAATGACAGAAGAGGACAGAATGACAGAAGATGACAGAAGATGACAGAAGATGACAGAAGATGACAGAATGACAGAAGAGGACAGAATGACAGAAGAGGACAGAATGACAGAAGATGACAGAATGACAGAAGATGACAGAATGACAGAAGATGACAGAAGATGACAGAAGATGACAGAATGACAGAAGATGACAGAAGATGACAGAAGATGACAGAATGACAGAAGAGGACAGAAGATGACAGAAGATGATAGAAGATGACAGAATGACAGAAGAGGACAGAATATGATAGAGGATGACAGAAGATGACAGAATGACAGAAGATGACAGAAGATGTCAGAAGGACAGCAGATGACAGAATGACAGAAGATGACAGAAGATGACAGAAGATGACAGAATATGACAGAAGAGGACAGAAGATGACAGAAGATGACAGAATATGGCAGAAGATGACAGAAGATGACAGAATGACAGAAAATGACAGAAGAGGACAGAACATGACAGAAGAGGACAGAATGACAGAAGATGACAGAAGATGACAGAAGATGACAGAAGATGACAGAATGACAGAAAATGACAGAAGAGGACAGAACATGACAGAAGAGGACAGAATGACAGAAGATGACAGAAGATGACAGAAGATGACAGAATATGACAGAAGATGACACAAGATGACAGAATGACAGAAAATGACAGAAGAGGACAGAACATGACAGAAGAGGACAGAATGACAGAAGATGACAGAAGATGACAGAAGATGACAGAAGATGGCAGAAGATGGCAGAAGATGACAGAATATGACAAAAGATGACAGAAGATGACAGAATGACAGAAGAGGACAGAATGACAGAAGATGACAGAAGATGACAGAAGATGACAGAAGATGAAAGAAGATGACAGAATGACAGAAGAGGACAGAATGACAGATGACAGAATGACAGAAGAGGACAGAAGATGACAGAAGATGACAGAAGATGACAGAAGATGACAGAATGACAGAAGAGGACAGAAGATGACAGAAGATGACAGAATGACAGAAGATGACAGAAGATGACAGAAGATGACAGAAGATGACAGAAGATGACAGAATGACCGAAGAGGACAGAATGCCAGAAGAGGACAGAATGACAGAAGAGGACAGAATATGACAAAAGATGACAGAAGATGACAGAAGATGACAAAAGATGACAGAATGACAGAAGAGGACAGAAGATGACAGAGGATGACAGAAGATGACAGAAGATGACAGAATGACAGAAGAGGACAGAAGATGACAGAAGATGACAGAATGACAGAAGATGACAGAAGATGACAGAAGATGACAGAAGATGACAGAAGATGACAGAATTACAGAAGAGGACAGAATGAGAGAAGAGGACAGAAGATGACAGAATGACAGAAGAGGACAGAAGATGACAGAAGATGACAGAAGATGACAGAATGACAGAAGAGGACAGAATGACAGAAGAGGACAGAATGACAGAAGATGACAGAATGACAGAAGATGACAGAAGATGACAGAATGACAGAAGATGACAGAAGATGAGAGTAGATGACAGAAGATGACAGAATGACAGAAGATGACAGATTGACAGAAGAGGACAGAATGACAGAAGAGGACAGAATATGATAGAGGATGACAGAAGATGACAGAATGACAGAAGATGACAGAAGATGTCAGAAGGACAGAAGATGACAGAATGACAGAAGATGACAGAAGATGACAGAAGATGACAGAAGATGACAGAATATGACAGAAGAGGACAGAAGATGACAGAAGATGACAGAATATGACAGAAGATGACAGAAGATGACAGAATGACAGAAGAGGACAGAATGACAGAAGAGGACAGAATATGACAGAAGATGACACAAGATGACAGAATGACAGAAAATGACAGAAGAGGACAGAACATGACAGAAGAGGACAGAATGACAGAAGATGACAGAAGATGACAAAAGATGACAGAAGATGGCAGAAGATGACAGAAGATGACAGAATATGACAAAAGATGACAGAAGATGACAGAATGACAGAAGAGGACAGAATGACAGAAGATGACAGAAGATGACAGAAGATGACAGAAGATGAAAGAAGATGACAGAATGACAGAAGAGGACAGAATGACAGATGACAGAATGACAGAAGAGGACAGAAGATGACAGAAGATGACAGAAGATGACAGAATGACAGAAGAGGACAGAAGATGACAGAAGATGACAGAATGACAGAAGATGACAGAAGATGACAGAAGATGACAGAAGATGACAGAATGACCGAAGAGGACAGAATGCCAGAAGAGGACAGAATGACAGAAGAGGACAGAATATGACAAAAGATGACAGAAGATGACAGAATGACAGAAGATGACAGAAGATGACAGAAAATGACAGAAGATGACAGAAGATGACAGAAGATGACAGAATGACAGAAGAGGAAAGAATGACAGAAGATGACAGAATGACAGAAGATGACAGAATGACAGATGAGGACAGAAGATGACAGAAGATGACAGAAGATGACAGAAGATGACAGAATGACAGAAGAGGACAGAAGATGACAGAATGACAGAAGAGGACAGAAGATGACAGAAGATGACAGAAGATGACAGAAGATGACAGAATGACAGAAGAGGTCAGAAGATGACAGAAGATGACAGAAGATGACAGAAGATAACAGAAGATGACAGAATGACAGAAGAGGACAGAATGACAGAAGAGGACAGAATGACAGAAGATGACAGAAGATGACAGAAGATGAAAAGATGACAGAATATGACAGAAGATGACAGAAGATGACAGAATATGACAGAAGATGACAGAATGACAGAAGAGGACAGAATGGCAGAAGAGGACAGAATATGCCAGAAGATGACAGAAGGTGACAGAATGACAGAAGATGACAGAAGATGACAGAAGATCACAGAAGATGACAGAAGATGACAGAATGACAGAAGAGGACAGAATGACAGAAGATGACAGAATGACAGAAGAGGACAGAATGACAGAAGATGACAGAAGATGACACAAGATGACAGAATGACAGAAGAGGACAGAATGACAGAAGATGACAGAATGACGGAAGATGACAGAGGATGACAGAAGATGACAGAAGATGACAGAATGACAGACGAGGAAAGAAGATGACAGAAGATGGCAGAAGATGACAGAAGATGACAGAATGACAGAAGAGGACAGAATGACAGAAGATGACAGAATGACAGAAGAGGACAGAATGACAGAAGATGATAGAAGATGACAGAAGATGACAGAATGACAGAAGAGGACAGAATGACAGAAGATGACAGAAGATGACAGAAGATGACAGAATGACAGAAGATGACAGAAGATGACAGAAGATGACAAAATGACAGAAGAGGACAGAATGACAGAAGATGACAGAATGACAGAAGAGGGCAGAAGATGACAGAAGATGACAGAGTATGACAGAAGATGACAGAAGATGACAGAAGATGGAAGAAGATGACAGAATGACAGAAGAGGACAGAATGACAGAAGATGACAGAATGACAGAAGAGGACAGAAGATGACAAAAGATGACAGAAGATGACAGAATGACAGAAGAGGACAGAAGATGACAGAAGATGACAGAATGTCAGAAGCTGACAGAAGATGACAGAAGATGACAGAAGATGACAGAATGACCGAAGAGGACAGAAGATGACAGAAGATGAGAGTAGATGACAGAAGATGACATAAGATGACAGAAGATGACAGAAGATGACAGAATGACAGAAGAGGACAGAAGATGACAGAAGATGACAGAAGATGACAGAATGACAGAAGAGGACAGAATATGATAGAGGATGACAGAAGATGACAGAATGACAGAAGATGACAGAAGATGACAGAAAATGACAGAGGATGACAGAAGATGACAGAAGATGACAGAATGACAGAAGAGGAAAGAATGACAGAAGATGACAGAATGACAGAAGATGACAGAATGACAGATGAGGACAGAAGATGACAGAAGATGTCAGAAGGACAGAAGATGACAGAATGACAGAAGATGAAAGAACATGACAGAAGATGACAGAAGATGACAGAAGATGACAGAATATGACAGAAGAGGACAGAAGATGACAGAAGATGACAGAATATGACAGAAGATGACAGAAGATGACAGAATGACAGAAGAGGACAGAATGACAGAAGAGGACAGAATATGACAGAAGATGACACAAGATGACAGAATGACAGAAAATGACAGAAGAGGACAGAATATGACAGAAGAGGACAGAATGATAGAAGATGACAGAAGGTGACAGAAGATGGCAGACGATGACAGAAGATGACAGAATATGACAGAAGATGACAGAAGATGACAGAGTATGACAGAAGATGACAGAAGATGACAGAATGACAGAAGAGGACAGAATGACAGAAGATGACAGAATGACAGAAGAGGACAGAAGATGACAGAGGATGACAGAAGAGGACAGAAGATGACAGAATGACAGAAGATGACAGAAGATGACAGAATATGACAGAAGATGACAGAAGATGACAGAATGACAGAAGAGGACAGAATGACAGAAGATGACAGAATGACAGAAGAGGACAGAAGATGACAGAGGATGACAGAAGAGGACAGAAGATGACAGAAAATGACAGAAGAGGACAGAAGATGACAGAATGACAGAAGATGACAGAAGATGACAGAAGATGACAGAATTACAGAAGAGGACAGAATGACAGAAGAGGACAGAAGATGACAGAATGACAGAAGAGGACAGAAGATGACAGAAGATGACAGAATGACAGAAGAGGACAGAATGACAGAAGAGGACAGAATGACAGAAGATGACAGAATGACAGAAGATGACAGAAGATGACAGAATGACAGAAGATGACAGAAGATGAGAGTAGATGACAGAAGATGACATAAGATGACAGAAGATGACAGAAGATGACAGAATGACAGAAGCGGACAGAAGATGACAGAAGATGACAGAAGATGACAGAATGACAGAAGAGGACAGAATATGATAGAGGATGACAGAAGATGACAGAATGACAGAAGATGACAGAAGATGTCAGAAGGACAGAAGATGACAGAATGACAGAAGATGACAGAAGATGACAGAAGATGACAGAAGATGACAGAATATGACAGAAGAGGACAGAAGATGACAGAAGATGACAGAATATGACAGAAGATGACAGAAGATGACAGAATGACAGAAAATGACAGAAGAGGACAGAATATGACAGAAGAGGACAGAATGACAGAAGATGACAGAAGATGACAGAAGATGACAGAAGATGACAGAATGACAGAAAATGACAGAAGAGGACAGAACATGACAGAAGAGGACAGAATGACAGAAGATGACAGAAGATGACAGAATATGACAGAAGATGACACAAGATGACAGAATGACAGAAAATGACAGAAGAGGACAGAACATGACAGAAGAGGACAGAATGACAGAAGATGACAGAAGATGACAGAAGATGACAGAAGATGGCAGAAGATGACAGAAGATGACAGAATATGACAAAAGATGACAGAAGATGACAGAATGACAGAAGAGGACAGAATGACAGAAGATGACAGAAGATGACAGAAGATGAAAGAAGATGACAGAATGACAGAAGAGGACAGAATGACAGATGACAGAATGACAGAAGAGGACAGAAGATGACAGAAGATGACAGAAGATGACAGAATGACAGAAGAGGACAGAAGATGACAGAAGATGACAGAATGACAGAAGATGACAGAAGATGACAGAAGATGACAGAAGATGACAGAAGATGACAGAATGACCGAAGAGGACAGAATGCCAGAAGAGGACAGAATGACAGAAGAGGACAGAATATGACAAAAGATGACAGAAGATGACAGAATGACAGATGATGACAGAAGATGACAGAAAATGACAGAAGATGACAGAAGATGACAGAATGACAGAAGAGGAAAGAATGACAGAAGATGACAGAATGACAGAAGATGACAGAATGACAGATGAGGACAGAAGATGACAGAAGATGACAGAAGATGACAGAAGATGACAGAATGACAGAAGAGGACAGAAGATGACAGATTGACAGAAGAGGACAGAAGAGGACAGAAGATGACAGAAGATGACAGAATGACAGAAGAGGTCAGAAGATGACAGAAGATGACAGAAGATGACAGAAGATAACAGAAGATGACAGAATGACAGAAGAGGACAGAATGACAGAAGAGGACAGAATGACAGAAGATGACAGAACATGACAGAAGATGAAAAGATGACAGAATATGAAAGAAGATGAAAGAAGATGACAGAATATGACAGAAGATGACAGAATGACAGAAGAGGACAGAATGGCAGAAGAGGACAGAATATGCCAGAAGATGACAGAAGGTGACAGAATGACAGAAGATGACAGAAGATGACAGAAGATCACAGAAGATGACAGAAGATGACAGAATGACAGAAGAGGACAGAATGACAGAAGATGACAGAATGACAGAAGAGGACAGAATGACAGAAGATGACAGAAGATGACACAAGATGACAGAATGACAGAAAGGACAGAATGACAGAAGATGACAGAATGACGGAAGATGACAGAGGATGACAGAAGAGGACAGAATGACAGAAGATGACAGAAGATGAAAGAAGATGACAGAATGACAGAAGAGGACAGAATGACAGATGACAGAATGACAGAAGAGGACAGAAGATGACAGAAGATGACAGAAGATGACAGAATGACAGAAGATGACAGAAGATGACAGAAGATGACAGAAGATGACAGAATGACCGAAGAGGACAGAATGCCAGAAGAGGACAGAATGACAGAAGAGGACAGAATATGACAAAAGATGACAGAAGATGACAGAATGACAGAAGATGACAGAAGATGACAGAAAATGACAGAAGATGACAGAAGATGACAGAAGATGACAGAATGACAGAAGATGACAGAATGACAGAAGATGACAGAAGATGACAGAATGACAGAAGATGACAGAATGACAGAAGAGGACAGAAGATGACAGAATGACAGAAGAGGACAGAAGAGGACAGAAGATGACAGAAGATGACAGAAGATGACAGAATGACAGAAGAGGTCAGAAGATGACAGAAGATGACAGAAGATAACAGAAGATGACAGAATGACAGAAGAGGACAGAATGACAGAAGAGGACAGAATGACAGAAGATGACAGAAGATGACAGAAGATGAAAAGATGACAGAATATGACAGAAGATGAAAGAAGATGACAGAATATGACAGAAGATGACAGAATGACAGAAGAGGACAGAATGGCAGAAGAGGACAGAATATGCCAGAAGATGACAGAAGGTGACAGAATGACAGAAGATGACAGAAGATGACAGAAGATCACAGAAGATGACAGAAGATGACAGAATGACAGAAGAGGACAGAATGACAGAAGATGACAGAATGACAGAAGAGGACAGAATGACAGAAGATGACAGAAGATGACACAAGATGACAGAATGACAGAAGAGGACAGAATGACAGAAGATGACAGAATGACAGAAGATGACAGAGGATGACAGAAGATGACAGAAGATGACAGAAGATGACAGAATGACAGACGAGGAAAGAAGATGACAGAAGATGGCAGAAGATGACAGAAGATGACAGAATGACAGAAGAGGACAGAATGACAGAAGATGACAGAATGACAGAAGAGGACAGAATGACAGAAGATGATAGAAGATGACAGAATGACAGAAGAGGACAGAATGACAGAAGATGACAGAAGATGACAGAAGATGACAGAAGATGGCAGAATGACAGAAGATGAGAGAAGATGACAGAAGATGACAAAATGACAGAAGAGGGCAGAAGATGACAGAAGATGACAGAAGATGACAGAAGATGACAGAAGATGACAGAATGACAGAAGAGGACAGAATGACAGAAGATGACAGAATGACAGAAGAGGGCAGAAGATGACAGAATGACAGAAGAGGACAGAATGACAGAAGATGACAGAATGACAGAAGAGGACAGAATGACAGAAGATGACAGAATGACAGAAGAGGGCAGAAGATGACAGAAGATGACAGAAGATGACAGAATGACAGAAGAGGACAGAATGACAGAAGATGACAGAAGATGACAGAAGATGACAGAATATGACAGAAGATGAAAAAGATGACAGAAGATGACAGAAGAGGACAGAATGACAGAAGATGACAGAAGATGACAGAAGATGACAGAATGACGGAAGATGACAGAAGATGACGCAAGATGACAGAAGATGACAGAAGATGACAGAATGACAGAAGAGGACATAATGACAGAAGATGACAGAAGATGACAGAAGATGACAGAATGACAGAAGATGACAGAATGACAGAAGATGACAGAATGACAGAAGAGGACAGAATGACAGAAGATGACAGAAGATGACAGAATGACAGAAGAGGACAGAATGACAGAAGATGACAGAAGATGACAGAAGATGACAGAAGATGACAGAATGACAGAAGATGACAGAAGATGACACAAGATGACAAAATGACAGAAGAGGACAAAATGACAGAAGATGACAGAGTGACAGAAGAGGACAGAATGACAGAAGATGACAGAAGATGACAGAAGATGACAGAATGACAGAAGAGGACAGAATGACAGAAGATGACAGACGATGACAGAAGATGACAGAATGACAAAAGATGATACAAGATGACGGAAGATGACAGAAGATGACAGAAGATGACAGAATGACACAAGAGGACAGAATGACAGAAGATGACAGAATGACAGAAGAGGACAGAATGACAGAAGATGACAGAAGATGACAGAAGATGACAGGAGATGACAGAATGACAGAAGATATCAGAATGACAGAAGATGACAGAATGACAGAAGAGGACAGAATGACAGAAGATGACAGAAGATGACAGAATGACAGAAGAGGACAGAATGACAGATGATGACAGAATGACAGAAGAGGACAGAAGATGGCAGAAGATGACAGAAGGCGACAGAAGATGACAGAAGGTGACAGAATGACAGAAGAGGACAGAATGACAGTAGATGACAGAAGATGACAGAAGATGACAAAATGACAGAAGAGGACAGAATGACAGAAGATGACAGAATGACAGAAGAGGGCAGAAGATGACAGAAGATGACAGAATGACAGAAGAGGACAGAATGACAGAAGATGACAGAATGACAGAAGAGGACAGAATGACAGAAGGTGACAGAAGATGATAGAATGACAGAAGAGGACAGAAGATGACAGAAGATGACAAAAGATGACAGAATGACAGAAGATGACAGAAGATGACAGAAGATGACAAAATGACAGAAGAGGACAGAATGACAGAAGAGGACAGAATGACAGAAGATGGCAGAATATGACAGAAGATGACAGAATATGACAGAAGATGACAGAAGATGACAGAATGACAGAAGAGTACAGAATGACAGAAGATGACAGAAGATGACAGAATGACAGAAGATGACAGAAGATGACGGAAGATGACAGAAGATGACAGAAGATGACAGAATGACAGAAGAGGACAGAATGACAGAAGATGACAGAAGATGACAGAAGATGACAGAATGATAGAAGATGTCAGAATGACAGAAGATGACAGAATGACAGAAGAGGACAGAATGACAGAAGAGGACAGAATGACAGAAGATGACAGACGATGACAGAAGATGACAGAAGATGACAGAATATGACAGAAGATGACAGAAGATGACAGAATGACAGAAGATGACAGAAGATGACAGTAGATGACTGAAGATGACAGAAGATGACAGAATGACAGAAGAGGACAGAAGATGACAGAAGATGACAGAAGATGACAGAAGATGACAGAATGACAGAAGAGGACAGAATGACAGAAGAGGACAGAATATGATAGAGGATGACAGAAGATGACAGAATGACAGAAGATGACAGAAGATGTCAGAAGGACAGAAGATGACAGAATGACAGAAGATGAAAGAACATGACAGAAGATGACAGAATATGACAGAAGAGGACAGAAGATGACAGAAGATGACAGAATATGACAAAAGATGACAGAAGATGACAGAATGACAGAAGAGGACAGAATGACAGAAGATGACAGAATATGGCAGAAGATGACACAAGATGACAGAATGACAGAAAATGACAGAAGAGGACAGAATATGACAGAAGAGGACAGAATGACAGAAGATGACAGAAGATGACAGAAGATGACAGAAGATGGCAGAAGATGACAGAAGATGACAGAATATGACAGAAGATGACAGAGTATGACAGAGTATGACAGAAGATGACAGAAGATAACAGAAGATGACAGAATGACAGAAGAGGACAGAATGACAGAAGATGACAGAATGACAGAAGAGGACAGAAGATGACAGAAGATGACAGAAGATGACAGAAGATGACAGAATGACAGAAGAGGACAGAAGATGACAGAAGATGACAGAAGATGACAGAAGATGACAGAATTACAGAAGAGGACAGAATGACAGAAGAGGAGAGAAGATGACAGAATGACAGAAGAGGACAGAAGATGACAGAAGATGACAGAAGATGACAGAATGAAAGAAGAGGACAGAATGACAGAAGAGGACAGAATGACAGAAGATGAGAGAATGACAGAAGATGACAGAAGATGACAGATGATGACAGAATGACAGAAGATGACAGATGATGACAGAATATGACAGAAGATGACAGAAGATGACAGAAGATGACAGAAGATGACAGTAGATGACAGAAGATGACAGAAGATGACAGAAGATGACAGAAGATGACAGAATGACAGAAGAGGACAGAAGATGACAGAAGATGACAGAATGACAGAAGAGGACAGAATGACAGAAGAGGACAGAATATGAAAGAGGATGACAGAAGATGACAGAATGACAGAAGATGACAGAAGATGTCAGAAGAACAGAAGATGACAGAATGACAGAAGATGACAGAACATGACAGAAGATGACAGAAGATGACAGAATATGACAGAAGAGGACAGAAGATGACAGAAGATGACAGAATATGACAGAAGATGACAGAAGGTGACAGAATGACAGAAGAGGACAGAATGACAGAAGAGGACAGAATATGACAGAAGATGACACAAGATGACAGAATGACAGAAAATGACAGAATGACAGAAGATGACAGAAGATGACAGAAGATGGCAGAAGATGACAGAAGATGACAGAATATGACAGAAGATGACAGAAGATGACAGAGTATGACAGATGATGACAGAAGATGACAGAAGATGATAGAAGATGACAGAATGACAGAAGAGGACAGAATGACAGAAGATGACAGAATGACAGATGAGGACAGAAGATGGCAGAAGATGACAGAAGATGACAGAAGATGACAGAATGACAGAAGAGGACAGAAGATGACAGAAGATGACAGAATGACAGAGAATGACAGAAGATGACAGAAGATGACAGAATGACCGAAGAGGACAGAATGACAGAAGAGGACAGAATGACAGAAGAGGACAGAATATGACAAAAGATGAGAGAAGATGACAGAATGACAGAAGATGACAGAAGATGACAGAAAATGACAGAAGATGACAGCAGATGACAGAAGATGACAGAATGACAGAAGAGGACAGAATGACAGAAGATGACAGACGATGACAGAAGATGACAGAATGACAGAAGATGACACAAGATGACGGAAGATGACAGAAGATGACAGAAGATGACAGAATGACACAAGAGGACAGAATGACAGAAGATGACAGAATGACAGAAGAGGACAGAATGACAGAAGATGACAGAAGATGACAGAAGATGACAGGAGATGACAGAATGACAGAAGATATCAGAATGACAGAAGATGACAGAATGACAGAAGAGGACAGAATGACAGAAGATGACAGAAGATGACAGAAGATGACAGAATGACAGAAGAGGACAGAATGACAGATGATGACAGAATGACAGAAGAGGACAGAAGATGGCAGAAGATGACAGAAGGCGACAGAAGATGACAGAAGGTGACAGAATGACAGAAGAGGACAGAATGACAGAAGATGACAGAAGATGACAGAAGATGACAAAATGACAGAAGAGGACAGAATGACAGAAGATGACAGAATGACAGAAGAGGGCAGAAGATGACAGAAGATGACAGAATGACAGAAGAGGACAGAATGACAGAAGATGACAGAATGACAGAAGAGGACAGAAGATGATAGAATGACAGAAGAGGACAGAAGATGACAGAAGATGACAAAAGATGACAGAATGACAGAAGATGACAGAAGATGACAGAAGATGACAAAATGTCAGAAGAGGACAGAATGACAGAAGATGACAGAGTGACAGAAGAGGACAGAATGACAGAAGATGACAGAAGATGACAGAAGATGACAGAATGACAGAAGAGGACAGAATGACAGAAGATGGCAGAATATGACAGAAGATGACAGAATATGACAGAAGATGACAGAAGATGACAGAAGATGACAGAATGACAGAAGAGGACAGAATGACAGAAGATGACAGAAGATGACAGAATGACAGAAGATGACAGAAGATGACGGAAGATGACAGAAGATGACAGAAGATGACAGAATGACAGAAGAGGACAGAATGACAGAAGATGACAGAAGATGACAGAAGATGACAGAAGATGACAGAATGACAGAAGATGTCAGAATGACAGAAGATGACAGAATGACAGAAGAGGACAGAATGACAGAAGAGGACAGAATGACAGAAGATGACAGACGATGACAGAAGATGACAGAATGACAGAAGACGACAGAAGATGAAAGAATATGACAGAATATGACAGAAGATGACAGAAGATGACAGAATGACAGAAGATGACAGAAGATGACAGTAGATGACTGAAGATGACAGAAGATGACAGAATGACAGAAGAGGACAGAAGATGACAGAAGATGACAGAAGATGACAGAATGACAGAAGAGGACAGAATGACAGAAGAGGACAGAATATGATAGAGGATGACAGAAGATGACAGAATGACAGAAGATGACAGAAGATGTCAGAAGGACAGAAGATGACAGAATGACAGAAGATGAAAGAACATGACAGAAGATGACAGAATATGACAGAAGAGGACAGAAGATGACAGAAGATGACAGAATATGACAGAAGATGACAGAAGATGACAGAATGACAGAAGAGGACAGAATGACAGAAGAGGACAGAATATGGCAGAAGATGACACAAGATGACAGAATGACAGAAAATGACAGAAGAGGACAGAATATGACAGAAGAGGACAGAATGACAGAAGATGACAGAAGATGACAGAAGATGACAGAAGATGGCAGAAGATGACAGAAGATGACAGAATATGACAGAAGATGACAGAGTATGACAGAAGATGACAGAAGATGACAGAAGATGACAGAATGACAGAAGAGGACAGAATGACAGAAGATGACAGAATGACAGAAGAGGACAGAAGATGACAGAAGATGACAGAATGACAGAAAAGGACAGAAGATGACAGAAGATGACAGAATGACAGAAGATGACAGAAGATGACAGAAGATGACAGAAGATGACTGAATTACAGAAGAGGACAGAATGACAGAAGAGGAGAGAAGATGACTGAATGACAGAAGAGGACAGAAGATGACAGAAGATGACAGAATGAAAGAAGAGGACAGAATGACAGAAGAGGACAGAATGACAGAAGATGACAGAATGACAGAAGATGACAGAAGATGACAGAAGATGACAGAATGACAGAAGATGACAGATGATGACAGAATATGACAGAATATGACAGAAGATGACAGAAGATGACAGAAGATGACAGAAGATGACAGAAGATGACAGTAGATGACAGAAGATGACAGAATGAAAGAAGAGGACAGAATGACAGAAGAGGACAGAATGACAGAAGATGACAGAATGACAGAAGATGACAGAAGATGACAGAAGATGACAGAATGACAGAAGATGACAGATGATGACAGAATATGACAGAATATGACAGAAGATGACAGAAGATGACAGAAGATGACAGAAGATGACAGAAGATGACAGAAGATGACAGAAGATGACAGAATGACAGAAGAGGACAGAATGACAGAAGATGACAGAATGACAGAAGAAGACAGAATGACAGATGAGGACAGAAGATGACAGAAGATGACAGAAGATGACAGAAGATGACAGAAGATGACAGAAGAGGACAGAAGATGACAGAAGATGACAGAAGATGACAGAAGATGACAGAAGATGACAGAATGACAGAAGAGGACAGAAGAGGACAGAAGATGACAGAAGATGACAGAAGATGACAGAAGATGACAGAATGACAGAAGAGGTCAGAAGATGACAGAAGATGACAGAAGATGACAGAATGACAGAAGAGGACAGAATGACAGAAGAGGACAGAATGACAGAAGATGACAGAAGATGACATAAGATGACAGAAGATGACAGAAGATGACAGAATATGACAGAAGATTACAGAAGATGACAGAAGATGACAGAATATGACAGAAGATGACAGAAGATGACAGAATATGACAGAATGACAGAAGAGGACAGAATGACAGAAGAGGACAGAATATGCCAGAAGATGACAGAAGGTGACAGAATGACAGAAGATGACAGAAGATGACAGAAGATCACAGATGATGACAGAAGATGACAGAATGACAGAAGAGGACAGAATGACAGAAGATGACAGAATGACAGAAGAGGACAGAATGACAGATGATGACACAAGATGACACAAGATGACAGAATGACAGAAGAGGACAGAATGACAGAAGATGACAGAATGACAGAAGATGACAGAAGATGACAGAAGATGATAGAAGATGACAGAATGACAGACGAGGACAGAAGATGACAGAAGATGGCAGAAGATGACAGAAGATGAATGAATGACAGAAGAGCACAGAATGACAGAAGATGACAGAATGACAGGAGAGGGCTGAATGACAGAAGATGACAGAAGATGACAGAAGATGACAGAAGATGACAGAATGACAGAAGATGACAGAAGATGACAGAAGACGACAGAATGACCGAAGAGGACAGAATGACAGAAGAGGACAGGATATGACAAAAGATGACAGAAGATGACAGAATGACAGAAGATGACAAAAGATGACAGAAAATGACAGAAGATGACAGAAGATGACAGAATGACAGAAGAGGACAGAAGATGACAGAAGATGACAGAAGATGACAGAATGACAGAAGAGGACAGAAGATGACAGAAGATGACAGAAGGTGACAGAAGATGACAGAAGAGGTCAGAAGATGATAGAAGATGACAGAAGATGACAGAAGATGACAGAATGACAGAAGAGGACAGAAAGACAGAAGAGGACAGAATGACAGAAGATGACAGAAGATGACAGAAGATGACAGAATATGACAGAAGATGACAGAATATGACAGAATATGACAGAAGATGACAGAATATGACAGAAGAGGACAGAATGAAAGAAGATGACAGAAGATGACAGAAGAAGACAGAAGATGACAGAAGATGGCAGAAGATGACAGAAGATGACAGAATATGACAGAAGGTGACAGAAGATGACAGAAGAGGTCAGAAGATGACAGAAGATGACAGAAGAAGACAGAAGATGACAGAATGACAGAAGAGGACAGAAAGACAGAAGAGGACAGAATGACAGAAGATGGCAGAAGATGACAGAAGATGACAGAAGATGACAGAATATGACAGAAGAGGACAGAAGATGACAGAAGATGACAGAATATGACAGAAGATGACAGAATATGACAGAAGAGGACAGAATGAAAGAAGATGACAGAAGATGTCAGAAGAAGACAGAAGATGGCAGAAGATGGCAGAAGATGACAGAATATGACAGAAGATGACAGAAGATGACAGAGTATGACAGAAGATGACAGAAGATGACAGAAGATGACAGAAGATGACAGAATGACGGAAGAGGACAGAATGACAGAAGATGACAGAATGACAGAAGAGGCCAGAAGATGACAGAAGATGACAGAAGATGACAGAAGATGACAGAATGACAGAAGAGGACAGAAGATGACAGAAGATGACAGAAGATGACAGAAGATGACAGAATGACCGAAGAGGACAGAATGACAGAAGAGGACAGAATGACAAAAGAGGACAGAATTTGACAGAAGATGACACAAGATGACAGAATGACAGAAAATGACAGAAGAGGACAGAATATGACAGAAGAGGACAGAATGACAGAAGGTGACAGAAGATGACAGAATATGACAGAAGATGACAGAAGATGACAGAAGATGACAGAATGACAGAAGATGACAGAAGATGACAGTAGATGACAGAAGATGACAGTATGGCAGAAGAGGACAGAAGATGACAGAAGATGACAGAAGATGACAGAAGATGACAGAATGACAGAAGAGGACAGAATGACAGAAGAGGACAGAATATGATAGAGGATGACAGAAGATGACAGAATGACAGAAGATGAGAGAAGATGTCAGAAGGACAGAAGATGACAGAATGACAGAAGATGACAGAACATGACAGAAGATGACAGAAGATGACAGAATATGACAGAAGAGGACAGAAGATGACAGAAGATGACAGAATGAAAGAAGAGGACAGAATGACAGAAGAGGACAGAATATGACAGAAGATGACATAAGATGATAGAATGACAGAAAATGACAGAAGAGGACAGAATATGACAGAAGAGGACAGAATGACAGAAGATGACAGAAGACGACAGAAGATGACAGAAGATGGCAGAAGATGACAGAAGATGACAGCATATGTCAGAAGATGACAGAAGATGACAGAGTATGACAGAAGATGACAGAAGATGACAGAAGATGACAGAATGATAGAAGAGGACAGAATGACAGGAGATGACAGAATGACAGAAGAGGACAGAAAATGACAGAAGATGACAGAAGATGACAGAATGACAGAAGAGGACAGAAGATGACAGAAGATGACAGAAGATGACAGAAGAGGACAGAATGACAGAAGAGGACAGAATGAGAGAAGATGACAGAATGACAGAAGAGGACAGAATGGCAGAAGATGACAGAATGACAGAAGAGGACAGAATGACAGAAGATGACAGAAGATGACAGAAGATGACAGAATGAGAGAAGATGACAGAAGATGGCAGAAGATGACAGAAGATGACAGAATGACAGAAGATGACAGAAGATGACAGAAGATGACAGAAGATGACAGAATGACAGAAGAGGACAGAATGACAGAAGATGACAGAATGACAGTGGAGGACAGAAAGGCAGAAGATGACAGAAGATGACAGAATGACAGAAGAGGACAGAATGACAGAAGATGACAGAATGACAGAAGAGGACAGAAGATGACAGAAGATGACAGAATGACAGAAGATGACAGAAGAGGACAGAATGACAGAAGATGACAGAAGATGACAGAAGATGACAGAAGATGACAGAATGACAGAAGATGACAGAAGATGACAGAAGAGGACAGAATATGACAGAAGATGACAGAATGACAGAACATGACAGAAGATGACAGAAGAGGACAGAATGACAGAAGATAACAGAAGATGACAGAAGATGACAGAATGACAGAAGAGGACAGAAGATGACAGAAGACAGAAGAGGACAGAATGACAGAAGATGACAGAAGATGACAGAATGACAGAAGAGGACAGAATGACAGAAGATGACAGAAGAAGACAGAAGATGACAGAAGATGACAGAATGACAGAAGAGGACAGAATGACAGAAGAGGACAGAAGATGACAGAATGACAGAAGAGGACAGAAGATGACAGAAGATGACAGAAGATGACAGAATGACAGAAGAGGACAGAATGACAGAAGAGGACAGAATGACAGAAGATCACAGAATGACAGAAGATGACAGAAGATGACAGAAGATGACAGAATGACAGAAGATGACAGAAGATGACAGAATATGACAGAATATGACAGAAGATGACAGAAGATGACAGAAGATGACAGAATGACAGAAGATGACAGAAGATGACAGTAGATGACAGAAGATGACAGAATGACAGAAGATGACAGAAGATGACAGAAGAGGACAGAATGACAGAAGATGACAGAAGATGACAGAAGATGACAGAAGATGACAGAAGATGACAGAAGATGACAGAAGATGACAGAAGAGGACAGAATGACAGAAGATGACAGAATATGACAGAAGATGACAGAATGACAGAACATGACAGAAGATGACAGAAGAGGACAGAATGACAGAAGATAACAGAAGATGACAGAAGATGACAGAATGACAGAAGAGGACAGAAGATGACAGAAGACAGAAGAGGACAGAATGACAGAAGATGACAGAAGATGACAGAATGACAGAAGAGGACAGAATGACAGAAGATGACAGAAGATGACAGAAGATGACAGAAGATGACAGAATGACAGAAGAGGACAGAATGACAGAAGAGGACAGAAGATGACAGAATGACAGAAGAGGACAGAATGACAGAAGAGGACAGGATATGACAAAAGATGACAGAAGATGACAGAATGACAGAAGATGACAAAAGATGACAGAAAATGACAGAAGATGACAGAAGATGACAGAAGATGACAGAATGACAGAAGAGGACAGAAGATGACAGAAGATGACAGAATGACAGAAGAGGACAGAAGATGACAGAAGATGACAGAAGGTGACAGAAGATGACAGATGAGGTCAGAAGATGACAGAAGATGACAGAAGATGACAGAATGACAGAAGAGGACAGAAAGACAGAAGAGGACAGAATGACAGAAGATGGCAGAAGATGACAGAAGATGACAGAAGATGACAGAATATGACAGAAGATGACAGAAGATGACAGAATATGACAGAAGATGACAGAATATGACAGAAGATGACAGAATGAAAGAAGATGACAGAAGATGACAGAAGAAGACAGAAGAATGACAGAAGATGACAGAAGATGACAGTAGATGACTGAAGATGACAGAAGATGACAGAATGACAGAAGAGGACAGAAGATGACAGAAGATGACAGAATGACAGAAGAGGACAGAATGACAGAAGAGGACAGAATATGATAGAGGATGACAGAAGATGACAGAATGACAGAAGATGACAGAAGATGTCAGAAGGACAGAAGATGACAGAATGACAGAAGATGAAAGAACATGACAGAAGATGACAGAAGATGACAGAATATGACAGAAGAGGACAGAAGATGACAGAAGATGACAGAATATGAGAGAAGATGACAGAAGATGACAGAATGACAGAAGAGGACAGAATGACAGAAGAGGACAGAATATGACAGAAGATGACAGAAGATGACAGAAGATGACAGAATGACAGAAGAGGACAGAAGATGACAGAAGATGACAGAATGACAGAAGATGACAGAAGATGACAGAAGATGACAGAAGATGACAGAAGACGACAGAATGACCGAAGAGGACAGAATGACAGAAGAGGACAGGATATGACAAAAGATGACAGAAGATGACAGAATGACAGAAGATGACAAAAGATGACAGAAAATGACAGAAGATGACAGATGATGACAGAAGATGACAGAATGACAGAAGAGGACAGAAGATGACAGAAGATGACAGAAGATGACAGAAGGTGACAGAATGACAGAAGAGGACAGAAGATGACAGAAGGTGACAGAAGATGACAGAAGAGGTCAGAAGATGACAGAAGATGACAGAAGATGACAGAAGATGACAGAATGACAGAAGAGGACAGAAAGACAGAAGAGGACAGAATGACAGAAGATGGCAGAAGATGACAGAAGATGACAGAAGATGACAGAAGATGACAGAATATGACAGAAGATGACAGAAGATGACAGAAGATGACAGAATATGACAGAAGATGACAGAATATGACAGAAGAGGACAGAATGAAAGAAGATGACAGAAGATGACAGAAGAAGACAGAAGATGACAGAAGATGGCAGAAGATGACAGAAGATGACAGAATATGACAGAAGATGACAGAAGATGACAGAGTATGACAGAAGATGACAGAAGATGACAGAAGATGACAGAAGATGACAGAATGACGGAAGAGGACAGAATGACAGAAGATGACAGAATGACAGAAGAGGCCAGAAGATGACAGAAGATGACAGAAGATGACAGAAGATGACAGAATGACAGAAGAGGACAGAAGATGACAGAAGATGACAGAATGACAGAAGATGACAGAAGATGACAGAAGATGACAGAAGATGACAGAATGACCGAAGAGGACAGAATGACAGAAGAGGACAGAATGACAGAAGAGGACAGAATTTGACAGAAGATGACACAAGATGACAGAATGACAGAAAATGACAGAAGAGGACAGAATATGACAGAAGAGGACAGAATGACAGAAGATGACAGAAGATGACAGAATATGACAGAAGATGACAGAAGATGACAGAAGATGACAGAATGACAGAAGATGACAGAAGATGACAGTAGATGACAGAAGATGACAGAAGATGACAGAAGATGACAGTATGGCAGCAGAGGACAGAAGATGATAGAAGATGACAGAAGATGACAGAATGACAGAAGAGGACAGAATGACAGAAGAGGACAGAATATGATAGAGGATGACAGAAGATGACAGAATGACAGAAGATGAGAGAAGATGTCAGAAGAACGGAAGATGACAGAATGACAGAAGATGACAGAACATGACAGAAGATGACAGAAGATGACAGAATATGACAGAAGAGGACAGAAGATGACAGAAGATGACAGAATGACAGAAGAGGACAGAATGACAGAAGAGGACAGAATATGACAGAAGATGACATAAGATGATAGAATGACAGAAAATGACAGAAGAGGACAGAATATGACAGAAGAGGACAGAATGACAGAAGATGACAGAAGATGACAGAAGATGACAGAAGATGGCAGAAGATGACAGAAGATGACAGCATATGACAGAAGATGACAGAGTATGACAGAGTATGACAGAAGATGACAGAAGATGACAGAAGATGACAGAAGATGACAGAATGATAGAAGAGGACAGAATGACAGGAGATGACAGAATGACAGAAGAGGACAGAAGATGACAGAAGATGACAGAAGATGACAGAATGACAGAAGAGGACAGAAGATGACAGAAGATGACAGAAGAGGACAGAATGACAGAAGAGGACAGAATGAGAGAAGATGACAGAATGACAGAAGAGGACAGAATGGCAGAAGATGACAGAAGATGACAGAATGACAGAAGAGGACAGAATGACAGAAGATGACAGAAGACGACAGAAGATGACAGAAGATGACAGAATGAGAGAAGATGACAGAAGATGGCAGAAGATGACAGAAGATGACAGAATGACAGAAGATGACAGAAGATGACAGAAGATGACAGAATGACAGAAGAGGACAGAATGACAGAAGATGACAGAATGACAGTAGAGGACAGAAAGGCAGAAGATGACAGAAGATGACAGAATGACAGAAGAGGACAGAATGACAGAAGAGGACAGAATGACAGAAGAGGACAGGATATGACAAAAGATGACAGAAGATGACAGAATGACAGAAGATGACAAAAGATGACAGAAAATGACAGAAGATGACAGATGATGACAGAAGATGACAGAATGACAGAAGAGGACAGAAGATGACAGAAGATGACAGAAGATGACAGAAGGTGACAGAATGACAGAAGAGGACAGAAGATGACAGAAGATGACAGAAGGTGACAGAAGATGACAGAAGAGGTCAGAAGATGACAGAAGATGACAGAAGATGACAGAAGATGACAGAATGACAGAAGAGGACAGAAAGACAGAAGAGGACAGAATGACAGAAGATGGCAGAAGATGACAGAAGATGACAGAAGATGACAGAAGATGACAGAATATGACAGAAGATGACAGAAGATGACAGAAGATGACAGAATATGACAGAAGATGACAGAATATGACAGAAGAGGACAGAATGAAAGAAGATGACAGAAGATGACAGAAGAAGACAGAAGATGACAGAAGATGGCAGAAGATGACAGAAGATGACAGAATATGACAGAAGATGACAGAAGATGACAGAGTATGACAGAAGATGACAGAAGATGACAGAAGATGACAGAAGATGACAGAATGACGGAAGAGGACAGAATGACAGAAGATGACAGAATGACAGAAGAGGCCAGAAGATGACAGAAGATGACAGAAGATGACAGAAGATGACAGAATGACAGAAGAGGACAGAAGATGACAGAAGATGACAGAATGACAGAAGATGACAGAAGATGACAGAAGATGACAGAATGACCGAAGAGGACAGAATGACAGAAGAGGACAGAATGACAGAAGAGGACAGAATTTGACAGAAGATGACACAAGATGACAGAATGACAGAAAATGACAGAAGAGGACAGAATATGACAGAAGAGGACAGAATGACAGAAGATGACAGAAGATGACAGAATATGACAGAAGATGACAGAAGATGACAGAAGATGACAGAATGACAGAAGATGACAGAAGATGACAGTAGATGACAGAAGATGACAGAAGATGACAGAAGATGACAGTATGGCAGCAGAGGACAGAAGATGACAGAAGATGACAGAAGATGACAGAAGATGACAGAATGACAGAAGAGGACAGAATGACAGAAGAGGACAGAATATGATAGAGGATGACAGAAGATGACAGAATGACAGAAGATGAGAGAAGATGTCAGAAGAACGGAAGATGACAGAATGACAGAAGATGACAGAACATGACAGAAGATGACAGAATATGACAGAAGAGGACAGAAGATGACAGAAGATGACAGAATGACAGAAGAGGACAGAATGACAGAAGAGGACAGAATATGACAGAAGATGACATAAGATGATAGAATGACAGAAAATGACAGAAGATGACAGAAGATGACAGAAGATGGCAGAAGATGACAGAAGATGACAGCATATGACAGAAGATGACAGAAGATGACAGAGTATGACAGAGTATGACAGAAGATGACAGAAGATGACAGAAGATGACAGAAGATGACAGAATGATAGAAGAGGACAGAATGACAGGAGATGACAGAATGACAGAAGAGGACAGAAGATGACAGAAGATGACAGAAGATGACAGAATGACAGAAGAGGACAGAAGATGACAGAAGATGACAGAAGAGGACAGAATGACAGAAGAGGACAGAATGAGAGAAGATGACAGAATGACAGAAGAGGACAGAATGGCAGAAGATGACAGAAGATGACAGAATGACAGAAGAGGACAGAATGACAGAAGATGACAGAAGACGACAGAAGATGACAGAAGATGACAGAATGAGAGAAGATGACAGAAGATGGCAGAAGATGACAGAAGATGACAGAATGACAGAAGATGAGAGAAGATGACAGAAGATGACAGAAGATGACAGAATGACAGAAGAGGACAGAATGACAGAAGATAACAGAATGACAGTAGAGGACAGAAAGGCAGAAGATGACAGAAGATGACAGAATGACAGAAGAGGACAGAATGACAGAAGATGACAGAATGACAGAAGAGGACAGAAGATGACAGAAGATGACAGAATGACAGAAGATGACAGAAGAGGACAGAATGACAGAAGATGACAGAAGATGACAGAAGATGACAGAAGATGACAGAATGACAGAAGATGACAGAAGATGACAGAAGAGGACAGAATGACAGAAGATGACAGAATATGACAGAAGATGACAGAATGACAGAACATGACAGAAGATGACAGAAGAGGACAGAATGAGAGAAGATAACAGAAGATGACAGAAGATGACAGAATGACAGAAGAGGACAGAAGATGACAGAAGACAGAAGAGGACAGAATGACAGAAGATGACAGAAGATGACAGAATGACAGAAGAGGACAGAATGACAGAAGATGACAGAAGATGACAGAAGATGACAGAATGACAGAAGAGGACAGAATGACAGAAGAGGACAGAAGATGACAGAAGATGACAGAAGATGACAGAATGACAGAAGATGACAGAATGACAGAAGAGGACAGAATGACAGAAGATGACAGAAGATGACAGAAGATGACAGAAGATGACAGAATGACAGAAGAGGACAGAATGACAGAAGAGGACAGAATGACAGAAGATGACAGAATGAGAGAAGATGACAGAAGATGACAGAATGACAGAAGATGACAGAAGATGACAGGATATGACAGAAGATGACAGAAGATGACAGAATGACAGAAGATGACAAAAGATGACAGAAAATGACAGAAGATGACAGATGATGACAGAAGATGACAGAATGACAGAAGAGGACAGAAGATGACAGAAGATGACAGAAGATGACAGAAGGTGACAGAATGACAGAAGAGGACAGAAGATGACAGAAGATGACAGAAGGTGACAGAAGATGACAGAAGAGGTCAGAAGATGACAGAAGATGACAGAAGATGACAGAAGATGACAGAATGACAGAAGAGGACAGAAAGACAGAAGAGGACAGAATGACAGAAGATGGCAGAAGATGACAGAAGATGACAGAAGATGACAGAAGATGACAGAATATGACAGAAGATGACAGAAGATGACAGAAGATGACAGAATATGACAGAAGATGACAGAATATGACAGAAGAGGACAGAATGACAGAAGATGACAGAATGACAGAAGATGACAGAATATGACAGAAGATGACACAAGATGACAGAATGACAGAAAATGACAGAATGACAGAAGATGACAGAAGATGACAGAAGATGACAGAAGATGGCAGAAGATGACAGAAGATGACAGAATATGACAGAAGATGACAGAAGATGACAGAGTATGACAGATGATGACAGAAGATGACAGAAGATGACAGAAGAGGACAGAATGACAGAAGATGACAGAATGACAGAAGAGGACAGAAGATGACAGAAGATGACAGAATGACAGAAGAGGACAGAAGATGACAGAAGATGACGGAAAATGACAGATGTTGACAGAAGATGACAGAAGATGACAGAATGACCGAAGAGGACAGAATGACAGAAGAGGACAGAATGACAGAAGATGACAGAATGACAGATGAGGACAGAAGATGACAGAAGATGACAGAAGATGACAGAAGATGACAGAATGACAGAAGAGGACAGAAGATGACAGAAGATGACAGAAGATGACAGAAGATGACAGAAGATGACAGAATGACAGAAGAGGACAGAAGAGGACAGAAGATGACAGAAGATGACAGAAGATGACAGAATGACAGAAGAGGTCAGAAGATGACAGAAGATGACAGAAGATGACAGAAGATAACAGAAGATGACAGAATGACAGAAGAGGACAGAATGACAGAAGAGGACAGAATGACAGAAGATGACAGAAGATGAGAGAAGATGTCAGAAGAACGGAAGATGACAGAATGACAGAAGATGACAGAACATGACAGAAGATGACAGAAGATGACAGAATATGACAGAAGAGGACAGAAGATGACAGAAGATGACAGAATGACAGAAGAGGACAGAATGACAGAAGAGGACAGAATATGACAGAAGATGACATAAGATGATAGAATGACAGAAAATGACAGAAGAGGACAGAATATGACAGAAGAGGACAGAATGACAGAAGATGACAGAAGATGACAGAAGATGACAGAAGATGGCAGAAGATGACAGAAGATGACAGCATATGACAGAAGATGACAGAAGATGACAGAGTATGACAGAGTATGACAGAAGATGACAGAAGATGACAGAAGATGACAGAAGATGACAGAATGATAGAAGAGGACAGAATGACAGGAGATGACAGAATGACAGAAGAGGACAGAAGATGACAGAAGATGACAGAAGATGACAGAATGACAGAAGAGGACAGAAGATGACAGAAGATGACAGAAGAGGACAGAATGACAGAAGAGGACAGAATGAGAGAAGATGACAGAATGACAGAAGAGGACAGAATGGCAGAAGATGACAGAAGATGACAGAATGACAGAAGAGGACAGAATGACAGAAGATGACAGAAGACGACAGAAGATGACAGAAGATGACAGAATGAGAGAAGATGACAGAAGATGGCAGAAGATGACAGAAGATGACAGAATGACAGAAGATGACAGAAGATGACAGAAGATGACAGAAGATGACAGAATGACAGAAGAGGACAGAATGACAGAAGATGACAGAATGACAGTAGAGGACAGAAAGGCAGAAGATGACAGAAGATGACAGAATGACAGAAGAGGACAGAATGACAGAAGAGGACAGAATGACAGAAGAGGACAGGATATGACAAAAGATGACAGAAGATGACAGAATGACAGAAGATGACAAAAGATGACAGAAAATGACAGAAGATGACAGATGATGACAGAAGATGACAGAATGACAGAAGAGGACAGAAGATGACAGAAGATGACAGAAGATGACAGAAGGTGACAGAATGACAGAAGAGGACAGAAGATGACAGAAGATGACAGAAGGTGACAGAAGATGACAGAAGAGGTCAGAAGATGACAGAAGATGACAGAAGATGACAGAAGATGACAGAATGACAGAAGAGGACAGAAAGACAGAAGAGGACAGAATGACAGAAGATGGCAGAAGATGACAGAAGATGACAGAAGATGACAGAAGATGACAGAATATGACAGAAGATGACAGAAGATGACAGAAGATGACAGAATATGACAGAAGATGACAGAATATGACAGAAGAGGACAGAATGAAAGAAGATGACAGAAGATGACAGAAGAAGACAGAAGATGACAGAAGATGGCAGAAGATGACAGAAGATGACAGAATATGACAGAAGATGACAGAAGATGACAGAGTATGACAGAAGATGACAGAAGATGACAGAAGATGACAGAAGATGACAGAATGACGGAAGAGGACAGAATGACAGAAGATGACAGAATGACAGAAGAGGCCAGAAGATGACAGAAGATGACAGAAGATGACAGAAGATGACAGAATGACAGAAGAGGACAGAAGATGACAGAAGATGACAGAATGACAGAAGATGACAGAAGATGACAGAAGATGACAGAAGATGACAGAATGACCGAAGAGGACAGAATGACAGAAGAGGACAGAATGACAGAAGAGGACAGAATTTGACAGAAGATGACACAAGATGACAGAATGACAGAAAATGACAGAAGAGGACAGAATATGACAGAAGAGGACAGAATGACAGAAGATGACAGAAGATGACAGAATATGACAGAAGATGACAGAAGATGACAGAAGATGACAGAATGACAGAAGATGACAGAAGATGACAGTAGATGACAGAAGATGACAGAAGATGACAGAAGATGACAGTATGGCAGCAGAGGACAGAAGATGACAGAAGATGACAGAAGATGACAGAAGATGACAGAATGACAGAAGAGGACAGAATGACAGAAGAGGACAGAATATGATAGAGGATGACAGAAGATGACAGAATGACAGAAGATGAGAGAAGATGTCAGAAGAACGGAAGATGACAGAATGACAGAAGATGACAGAACATGACAGAAGATGACAGAAGATGACAGAATATGACAGAAGAGGACAGAAGATGACAGAAGATGACAGAATGACAGAAGAGGACAGAATGACAGAAGAGGACAGAATATGACAGAAGATGACATAAGATGATAGAATGACAGAAAATGACAGAAGAGGACAGAATATGACAGAAGAGGACAGAATGACAGAAGATGACAGAAGATGACAGAAGATGACAGAAGATGGCAGAAGATGACAGAAGATGACAGCATATGACAGAAGATGACAGAAGATGACAGAGTATGACAGAGTATGACAGAAGATGACAGAAGATGACAGAAGATGACAGAAGATGACAGAATGATAGAAGAGGACAGAATGACAGGAGATGACAGAATGACAGAAGAGGACAGAAGATGACAGAAGATGACAGAAGATGACAGAATGACAGAAGAGGACAGAAGATGACAGAAGATGACAGAAGAGGACAGAATGACAGAAGAGGACAGAATGAGAGAAGATGACAGAATGACAGAAGAGGACAGAATGGCAGAAGATGACAGAAGATGACAGAATGACAGAAGAGGACAGAATGACAGAAGATGACAGAAGACGACAGAAGATGACAGAAGATGACAGAATGAGAGAAGATGACAGAAGATGGCAGAAGATGACAGAAGATGACAGAATGACAGAAGATGACAGAAGATGACAGAAGATGACAGAAGATGACAGAATGACGGAAGAGGACAGAATGACAGAAGATGACAGAATGACAGTAGAGGACAGAAAGGCAGAAGATGACAGAAGATGACAGAATGACAGAAGAGGACAGAATGACAGAAGATGACAGAATGACAGAAGAGGACAGAAGATGACAGAAGATGACAGAATGACAGAAGATGACAGAAGAGGACAGAATGACAGAAGTTGACAGAAGATGACAGAAGATGACAGAAGATGACAGAATGACAGAAGATGACAGAAGATGACAGAAGAGGACAGAATGACAGAAGATGACAGAATATGACAGAAGATGACAGAATGACAGAACATGACAGAAGATGACAGAAGAGGACAGAATGAGAGAAGATAACAGAAGATGACAGAAGATGACAGAATGACAGAAGAGGACAGAAGATGACAGAAGACAGAAGAGGACAGAATGACAGAAGATGACAGAAGATGACAGAATGACAGAAGAGGACAGAATGACAGAAGATGACAGAAGATGACAGAAGATGACAGAATGACAGAAGAGGACAGAATGACAGAAGAGGACAGAAGATGACAGAAGATGACAGAATGACAGAAGATGACAGAATGACAGAAGAGGACAGAATGACAGAAGATGACAGAAGATGACAGAAGATGACAGAAGATGACAGAATGACAGAAGAGGACAGAATGACAGAAGAGGACAGAATGACAGAAGATGACAGAATGAGAGAAGATGACAGAAGATGACAGAATGACAGAAGATGACAGAAGATGACAGGATATGACAGAAGATGACAGAAGATGACAGAATGACAGAAGATGACAAAAGATGACAGAAAATGACAGAAGATGACAGATGATGACAGAAGATGACAGAATGACAGAAGAGGACAGAAGATGACAGAAGATGACAGAAGATGACAGAAGGTGACAGAATGACAGAAGAGGACAGAAGATGACAGAAGATGACAGAAGGTGACAGAAGATGACAGAAGAGGTCAGAAGATGACAGAAGATGACAGAAGATGACAGAAGATGACAGAATGACAGAAGAGGACAGAAAGACAGAAGAGGACAGAATGACAGAAGATGGCAGAAGATGACAGAAGATGACAGAAGATGACAGAAGATGACAGAATATGACAGAAGATGACAGAAGATGACAGAAGATGACAGAATATGACAGAAGATGACAGAATATGACAGAAGAGGACAGAATGAAAGAAGATGACAGAAGATGACAGAAGAAGACAGAAGATGACAGAAGATGGCAGAAGATGACAGAAGATGACAGAATATGACAGAAGATGACAGAAGATGACAGAGTATGACAGAAGATGACAGAAGATGACAGAAGATGACAGAAGATGACAGAATGACGGAAGAGGACAGAATGACAGAAGATGACAGAATGACAGAAGATGACAGAATATGACAGAAGATGACACAAGATGACAGAATGACAGAAAATGACAGAATGACAGAAGATGACAGAAGATGACAGAAGATGACAGAAGATGGCAGAAGATGACAGAAGATGACAGAATATGACAGAAGATGACAGAAGATGACAGAGTATGACAGATGATGACAGAAGATGACAGAAGATGACAGAAGAGGACAGAATGACAGAAGATGACAGAATGACAGAAGAGGACAGAAGATGACAGAAGATGACAGAATGACAGAAGAGGACAGAAGATGACAGAAGATGACAGAAAATGACAGAAGTTGACAGAAGATGACAGAAGATGACAGAATGACCGAAGAGGACAGAATGACAGAAGAGGACAGAATGACAGAAGATGACAGAATGACAGATGAGGACAGAAGATGACAGAAGATGACAGAAGATGACAGAAGATGACAGAATGACAGAAGAGGACAGAAGATGACAGAAGATGACAGAAGATGACAGAAGATGACAGAAGATGACAGAATGACAGAAGAGGACAGAAGAGGACAGAAGATGACAGAAGATGACAGAAGATGACAGAATGACAGAAGAGGTCAGAAGATGACAGAAGATGACAGAAGATGACAGAAGATAACAGAAGATGACAGAATGACAGAAGAGGACAGAATGACAGAAGAGGACAGAATGACAGAAGATGACAGAAGATGACAGAAGATGACAGAAGATGACAGAATATGACAGAAGATGACAGAAGATGACAGAATATGACAGAAGATGACAGAATGACAGAAGAGGACAGAATGACAGAAGAGGACAGAATATGCCAGAAGATGACAGAAGGTGACAGAATGACAGAAGATGACAGAAGATGACAGAAGATCACAGAAGATGACAGAAGATGACAGAATGACAGAAGAGGACAGAATGACAGAAGATGACAGAATGACAGAAGAGGACAGAATGACAGAAATGACAGAAGATGACACAAGATGACAGAAGATGACAGAAGATGACAGAATGACAGAAGAGGACAGAATGACAGAAGAGGACAGAATATGCCAGAAGATGACAGAAGGTGACAGAATGACAGAAGATGACAGAAGATGACAGAAGATCACAGAAGATGACAGAAGATGACAGAATGACAGAAGAGGACAGAATGACAGAAGATGACAGAATGACAGAAGATGACAGAAGATGACAGAAGATGACAGAATGACAGACGAGGACAGAAGATGACAGAAGATGGCAGAAGATGACAGAAGATGACAGAATGACAGAAGAGGACAGAATGACAGAAGATGACAGAATGACAGAAGAGGACAGAATGACAGAAGATGATAGAAGATGACAAAAGATGACAGAATGAGAGAAGAGGACAGAATGACAGAAGATGACAGAAGATGACAGAAGATGACAAAATGACAGAAGAGGACAGAATGACAGAAGATGACAGAATGACAGAAGAGGGCAGAAGATGACAGAAGATGACAGAATGACAGAAGAGGACAGAATGACAGAAGATGACAGAAGATGACAGAATGACAGAAGAGGACAGAATGACAGAAGATGACAGAAGATGACAGAAGATGACAGAATGACAGAAGATGACAGAAGATGACAGAGGATGACAAAATGACAGAAGAGGACAGAATGACAGAAGATGACAGAGTGACAGAAGAGGACAGAATGACAGAAGATGACAGAAGATGACAGAAGATGACAGATTGACAGAAGAGGACAGAATGACAGAAGATGACAGAATATGACAGAAGATGATTGAATATGACAGAAGATGACAGAAGATGACAGAAGATGACAGAATGACAGAAGAGGACAGAATGACAGAAGAGGACAGAATATGATAGAGGATGACAGAAGATGACAGAATGACAGAAGATGACAGAAGATGTCAGAAGGACAGAAGATGACAGAATGACAGAAGATGAAAGAACATGACAGAAGATGACAGAATATGACAGAAGATGACAGAAGATGACAGAATGACAGAAGAGGACAGAATGACAGAAGAGGACAGAATATGGCAGAAGATGACACAAGATGACAGAATGACAGAAAATGACAGAAGAGGACAGAATATGACAGAAGAGGACAGAATGACAGAAGATGACAGAAGATGACAGATGATGACAGAAGATGGCAGAAGATGACAGAAGATGACAGAATATGACAGAAGATGACAGAGTATGACAGAAGATGACAGAAGATGACAGAAGATGACAGAAGATGACAGAATGACAGAAGAGGACAGAAGATGACAGAAGATGTCAGAATGACAGAAGATGACAGAAGATGACAGAAGATGACAGAAGATGACAGAATTACAGAAGAGGACAGAATGACAGAAGAGGAGAGAAGATGACAGAATATGACAGAAGATGATTGAATATGACAGAAGATGACAGAAGATGACAGAAGATGACAGAATGACAGAAGAGGACAGAATGACAGAAGAGGACAGAATATGATAGAGGATGACAGAAGATGACAGAATGACAGAAGATGACAGAAGATGTCAGAAGGACAGAAGATGACAGAATGACAGAAGATGAAAGAACATGACAGAAGATGACAGAATATGACAGAAGAGGACAGAAGATGACAGAAGATGACAGAATGACAGAAGAGGACAGAATGACAGAAGAGGACAGAATATGGCAGAAGATGACACAAGATGACAGAATGACAGAAAATGACAGAAGAGGACAGAATATGACAGAAGAGGACAGAATGACAGAAGATGACAGAAGATGACAGATGATGACAGAAGATGGCAGAAGATGACAGAATATGACAGAAGATGACAGAAGATGACAGAGTATGACAGAAGATGACAGAAGATGACAGAAGATGACAGAAGATGACAGAATGACAGAAGAGGACAGAATGACAGAAGATGACAGAATGACAGAAGAGGACAGAAGATGACAGAAGATGACAGAAGATGACAGAAGATGACAGAATGACAGAAGAGGACAGAAGATGACAGAAGATGTCAGAATGACAGAAGATGACAGAAGATGACAGAATTACAGAAGAGGACAGAATGACAGAAGAGGAGAGAAGATGACAGAATGACAGAAGAGGACAGAAGATGACAGAAGATGACAGAAGATGACAGAAGATGACAGAAGGTGACAGAATGACAGAAGAGGACAGAATGACAGAAGATGACAGAAGATGACAGAAGATGACAGAAGAGGACAGAATGACAGAAGATGACAGAATGACAGAAGAGGACAGAATGACAGAAGATGACAGAAGATGACAGAAGATGACAGAATGACAGAAGATGACAGAAGAAGACAGAGTATGACAGAAGATGACAGAAGATGAAAAAGATGACAGAAGATGACAGAATGATAGAAGAGGACAGAATGACAGAAGATGACAGAATGACAGAAGAGGACAGAAGATGACAGAAGATGACAGAAGATGACAGAATGACAGAAGATGACAGAAGATGACAGAATGACAGAAGATGACAGAAGATGACAGAAGATGACAGAATGACAGAAGATGACAGAAGATGACAGAAGAGGGCAGAATGACAGAAGATAACAGAAGATGACAGAAGATGACAGAATGACAGAAGAGGACAGAAGATGACAGAATGACAGAAGAGGACAGAATGACAGAAGATGACAGAAGATGACAGAAGATGATAGAAGATGACAGAATGACAGAAGAGGACAGAATGACAGAAGATGACAGACGATGACAGAATGACAGAAGATGACAGAAGATGACAGAATATGACAGAATATGACAGAAGATGACAGAAGATGACAGAAGATGACAGAATGTCTGAAGATGACAGAAGATGACAGAAGATGACAGAAGATGACAGAAGATGACAGAATGAGAGAAGAGGACAGAATGACAGAAGAGGACAGAATATGATAGAGGATGACAGAAGATGACAGAATGACAGAAGATGACAGAAGATGTCAGAAGGACAGAAGATGACAGAATGACAGAAGATGAAAGAACATGACAGAAGATGACAGAATATGACAGAAGAGGACAGAAGATGACAGAAGATGACAGAATGACAGAAGAGGACAGAATGACAGAAGAGGACAGATTATGGCAGAAGATGACACAAGATGACAGAATGACAGAAGATGACAGAAGAGGACAGATGATGACAGAAGATGGCAGAAGATGACAGAAGATGACAGAATATGACAGAAGATGACAGAGTATGACAGAAGATGACAGAAGATGACAGAAGATGACAGAAGATGACAGAATGACAGAAGAGGACAGAATGACAGAAGATGACAGAATGACAGAAGAGGACAGAAGATGACAGAAGATGACAGAAGATGACAGAAGATGACAGAATGACAGAAGAGGACAGAAGATGACAGAAGATGACAGAATGACAGAAGATGACAGAAGATGACAGAAGATGACAGAATTACAGAAGAGGACAGAATGACAGAAGAGGAGAGAAGATGACAGAATGACAGAAGAGGACAGAAGATGACAGAAGATGACAGAAGATGACAGAATGACAGAAGAGGACAGAATGACAGAAGAGGACAGAATGACAGAAGATGACAGAATGACAGAAGATGACAGAAGATGACAGAATGGCAGAAGATGACAGATGATGACAGAATATGACAGAATATGACAGAAGATGACAGAAGATGACAGAATGACAGAAGATGACAGTAGATGACAGTAGATGACAGAAGATGACAGAAGATGACAGAAGATGACAGAATGACAGAAGAGGACAGAAGATGACAGAAGATGACAGAATGACAGAAGAGGACAGAATGACAGAAGAGGACAGAATATGTCAGAAGGACAGAAGATGACAGAATGACAGAAGATGACAGAAGATGACAGAAGATGACAGAAGATGACAGAATATGACAGAAGAGGACAGAAGATGACAGAAGATGACAGAATATGACAGAAGAGGACAGAAGATGACAGAAGATGACAGAAAATGACAGAAGATGACAGAAGATGACAGAATGACAGAAGAGGAAAGAATGACAGAAGATGACAGAATGACAGAAGATGACAGAATGACAGATGAGGACAGAAGATGACAGAAGATGTCAGAAGGACAGAAGATGACAGAATGACAGAAGATGAAAGAACATGACAGAAGATGACAGAAGATGACAGAATATGACAGAAGAGGACAGAAGAGGACAGAAGATGACAGAAGATGACAGAATATGACAGAAGATGACAGAATGACAGAAGAGGACAGAATGACAGAAAATGACAGAAGAGGACAGAATATGACAGAAGAGGACAGAATATGACAGAAGATGACAGAATGACACAAGATGACAGAATGACAGAAAATGACAGAAGAGGACAGAATATGACAGAAGAGGACAGAATGATAGAAGATGACAGAAGGTGACAGAAGATGGCAGAAGATGACAGAAGATGACAGAATATGACAGAAGATGACAGAAGATGACAGAGTATGACAGAAGATGACAGAAGATGACAGAAGATGACAGAATGACAGAAGAGTACAGAATGACAGAAGATGACAGAATGACAGAAGAGGACAGAAGATGACAGAGGATGACAGAAGATGACAGAAGATGACAGAATGACAGAAGAGGACAGAAGATGACAGAATGACAGAAGATGACAGAAATGACAGAAGATGACAGAATTACAGAAGAGGACAGAATGACAGAAGAGGACAGAAGATGACAGAATGACAGAAGAGGACAGAAGATGACAGAAGATGACAGAATGACAGAAGAGGACAGAATGACAGAAGAGGACAGAATGACAGAAGATGACAGAATGACAGAAGATGACAGAAGATGACAGAAGATGACAGAATGACAGAAGAGGACAGAAGATGACAGAAGATGACAGAATGACAGAAGAGGACAGAATATGATAGAGGATGACAGAAGATGACAGAATGACAGAAGATGACAGAAGATGTCAGAAGGACAGAAGATGACAGAATGACAGAAGATGACAGAAGATGACAGAAGATGACAGAATATGACAGAAGAGGACAGAAGATGACAGAAGATGACAGAATATGACAGAAGATGACAGAAGATGACAGAATGACAGAAAATGACAGAAGAGGACAGAACATGACAGAAGAGGACAGAATGACAGAAGATGACAGAAGATGACAGAAGATGACAGAAGATGACAGAATGACAGAAAATGACAGAAGAGGACAGAACATGACAGAAGAGGACAGAATGACAGAAGATGACAGAAGATGACAGAATATGACACAAGATGACACAAGATGACAGAATGACAGAAAATGACAGAAGAGGACAGAACATGACAGAAGAGGACAGAATGACAGAAGATGACAGAAGATGACAGAAGATGACAGAAGATGGCAGAAGATGACAGAAGATGACAGAATATGACAAAAGATGACAGAAGATGACAGAATGACAGAAGAGGACAGAAGATGACAGAAGATGACAGAAGATGAAAGAAGATGACAGAATGACAGAAGAGGACAGAATGACAGATGACAGAATGACAGAAGAGGACAGAAGATGACAGAAGATGACAGAAGATGACAGAAGATGACAGAATGACAGAAGAGGACAGAAGATGACAGAAGATGACAGAATGACAGAAGATGACAGAAGATGACAGAAGATGACAGAAGGTGACAGAAGATGACAGAATGACCGAAGAGGACAGAATGCCAGAAGAGGACAGAATGACAGAAGAGGACAGAATATGACAAAAGATGACAGAAGATGACAGAATGACAGAAGATGACAGAAGATGACAGAAGATGACAGAATGACAGAAGAGGACAGAAGATGACAGAGGATGACAGAAGATGACAGAAGATGACAGAATGACAGAAGAGGACAGAAGATGACAGAAGATGACAGAATGACAGAAGATGACAGAAGATGACAGAAGATGACAGAAGATGACAGAATTACAGAAGAGGACAGAATGACAGAAGAGGACAGAAGATGACAGAATGACAGAAGAGGACAGAAGATGACAGAAGATGACAGAAGATGACAGAATGACAGAAGAGGACAGAATGACAGAAGAGGACAGAATGACAGAAGATGACAGAATGACAGAAGATGACAGAATGACAGAAGATGACAGAATGACAAGATGACAAAAGATGACAGAAGATGGCAGAAGATGACAGAAGATGACAGAATGACAGAAGAGGACAAAATATGCCAGAAGATGACAGAATGACAGAAGAGGACAGAATGACAGAAGATGACAGAATGACAAGATGACAAAAGATGACAGAAGATGGCAGAAGATGACAGAAGATGACAGAATGACAGAAGAGGACAGAATGACAGAAGATGACAGAATGACAGAAGAGGACAGAATGACATTTGATGATAGAAGATGACAGAAGATGACAGAATGACAGAAGAGGACAGAATGACAGAAGATGACAGAAGATGACAGAAGATGACAGAAGATGACAGAAGATGACAGAATGACAGAAGATGACAGAAGATGACAGAAGATGACAAAATGACAGAAGAGGACAGAATGACAGAAGATGACAGAATGACAGAAGAGGGCAGAAGATGACAGAAGACGACAGAATGACAGAAGAGGACAGAATGACAGAAGATGACAGAATGACAGAAGAGGACAGAATGACAGAAGATGACAGAAGATGACAGAAGATGACAGAAGATGACAGAATGACAGAAGATGACAGAAGATGACAGAAGATGACAAAATGACAGAAGAGGACAGAATGACAGAAGATGACAGAATGACAGAAGAGGACAGAATGACAGAAGATGACAGAAGATGACAGAATGACAGAAGAGGACAGAATGACAGAAGATGACAGAATATGACAGAAGATGACAGAATATAACAGAAGATAACAGAAGATGACGGAAGATGACAGAAGATGATAGAATGACAGAAGAGGACAGAATGGCAGAAGATGACAGAAGATGACAGAATGACAGAAGATGACAGAAGATGACCGAAGATGACAGGAGATGACAGAAGATGATAGAATGACAGAAGAGGACAGAATGGCAGAAGATGACAGAAGAGGACAGAATGGCAGAAGATGACAGAAGATGACAGAATGACAGAAGATGACAGAAGATGACCGAAGATGACAGGAGATGACAGAAGATGACAGAATGACAGAAGAGGACAGAATGACAGAAGATGACAGAAGATGTCAGAAGGACAGAAGATGACAGAATGACAGAAGATGACAGAACATGACAGAAGATGACAGAAGATGACAGAATGGCAGAAGATGACAGAAGATGACAGAATATGACAGAAGATGACAGAAGATAACAGAATGACAGAAGAGGACAGAATGACAGAAGAGGACAGAATATGACAGAAGATGACAGAAGATGACAGAATGACAGAAGATGACAGAAGATGACAGAAGATGACAGAATGACAGAAAATGACAGGAGAGGACAGAATATGACAGAAGAGGACAGAATGAAAGAAGATGATAGAAGATGACAGAAGAAGACAGAAGATGACAGAAGATGGCAGAAGATGACAGAACATGACAGAATATGACAGAAGATGACAGAAGATGACAGAGTATGACAGAAGATGTCAGAAGATGACAGAAGATGACAGAATGACAGAAGAGGACAGAATGACAGAAGATGACAGAATGACAGAAGAGGACAGAAGATGACAGAAGATGACAGAAGATGACAGAAGATGACAGAATGACAGAAGAGGACAGAAGATGACAGAAGATGACAGAATGACAGAAGATGACAGAAGATGACAGAAGATGACAGAATGACCGAAGAGGACAGAATGACAGAAGAGGACCGAATGACAGAAGAGGACAGAATATGACAAAAGATGACAGAAGATGACAGAATGACAGAAGATGACAGAAGATGACAGAAAATGACAGAAGATGACAGAAGATGACAGAATGACAGAAGAGGACAGAATGACAGAAGATGACAGAATAACAGAAGTTGACAGAATGACAGATGAGGACAGAAGATGACAGAAGATGACAGAAGATGACAGAGGATGACAGAAGATGACAGATTGACAGAAGAGGAGAGAAGATGACAGAAGATGATTGAAGATGACAGAAGATGACAGAATCACAGAAGAGGACAGAAGAGGACAGAAGATGACAGAAGATGACAGAAGATGACAGAATGACAGAAGAGGTCAGAAGATGACAGAAGATGACAGAAGATGACAGAAGATGACAGAATGACAGAAGAGGACAGAATGACAGAAGAGGACAGAATGACAGAAGATGACAGAAGATGACAGAAGATGACAGAATGACAGAAGATGACAGAAGATGACAGAAGATGACAGAATGACAGAAAATGACAGAAGAGGACAGAAGATGACAGAGGATGACAGAAGATGGCAGAAGATGACAGAAGATGAAAGAATATGACAGAATGACAGAAGAGGACAGAATGACAGAAGATGACAGAATGACAGAAGAGGACAGAAGATGACAGAAGATGACAGAAGATGACAGAATGACAGA